>NC_136070.1:352563606-353959856 GCF_964261635.1 Lissotriton helveticus | reverse complement strand
ATTGACTTCAACAGAAAAAATTCTGACAGTGATTCTAACTGCAGTAGCAAAAGAGAGAGCCCTGGCACAGGGAAAACACATAATGGTTGTTACTCCTGTACCTTCCTTAGAGGCAGTGACAAAAGCAAGCATCCCAAATGCAAAAGCTTCACATCTGAGATGGATACAATGGGTTAATTCTCTTGCTGCAACAGACGTTGAATACGCTTTTGACCCTTACTTGAAAACACAAGAATTTCTACAATACGAACAAGAATGTCCTCTGCCCACTGAGATTCTGCCTCTAGAACATTAGGGATGTATAATTTATACCGACGGATCAGCACAGCCCGCAATTGGGGGTAAACAAGCTTATAGTGCTGCGTGCGCGATTGTTAAAGGTCGCTGGCGTGATGGTAAATTCAGACCTATGGTCACAAAAACTCAATCCCTAGGAGACTGTACAGCTCAGCGAGCTGAACTATAGGCTTTCAAGATGGCACTTGAAAATACAGATCGCGAATTCCCCACACTCATAGTGTACGATTCGTATTACTGCATCCAGTCTTACAATAAATACTTGCAGAACTGGGTACAAAAAAGTTTCAAAGATGCAAAAGGTGGCACAATCAAGCATAACATGCTTTGGGAACAAGTAGTTCTATTACAGAAAGAACTACAAAAGACTCACGTGATCGATACACTGAGTCATCAGCGTGATGGCGTTCACGTTGCAGGGGATTCATTGGCTGATGAAGCTGCGAAGGCAGCTGTGCAAACGGCTCCCGTAGCTGCAATCACTCATACAAAAACACAAATAAAGGTTGAAACAATCCTAGCTGTCACTGCCACAAGCAAAGGTAGCGTGCAGCGTTACCTCTAAACTATCCACTCAAATATGCATACATAATTCATGCCAACTCCGTTCCTTTTGTTTGAATCCCTGGAGTGGGGGGGTAGGGTAATTCCAAACAGGAATCAGAGAGGTGCTTTGATTCAAGAAGCACAGATGGGAGAGGGTCTGATACATCAAGGGATCACAAAATCTCTACTAGAATTAAAAGAGATGTACTGGTGGCCAGGGATGAGTGCCCACATTTACGAATTTGGAATTGATTGCGATGTCTGCTACAGAGATCACAGCTTAGAGCACCACCAGATTTCTGTCTACAGTGTAGCCAGCCCAGTACAGACACCACTGTTAAATAGCATTAGACTATCCACGCTTAGACGTCCCTATGGACAAAAGCGATCCCACAACTATTAGGACAAGATTAATTTGGATGTGGCCTCAGGCGCTCGGCTGATGCCCGAACTGTTATAAAAGATTTGCGACTCTTTATCGGCACATACGCAATCGGCACGCTACATTCTGACCAGGGTCCTGTGTTTAGCTCTCGAGCTTACAAGGAGGCCATGGCCAATCTGGGCGTTGCATTGCGGTTTTCAAGTCATTTCCATCCTGAGGGAAATTCTGTAGTGGAAAGAAAAAACCGGGACATACAGCAGTCTATAACAGCTAGGGTATTAGGCTCGGGTGACGGGTGGGTAAAACATCTAATAAGTGTCCAACGTAGTCTTAATAATCTGCCAAGAAATTCTCTGGGTGGAATCACTCCATCTGAAATCCTTTTTGGTACTAGAATAATATTCGAAGATCTCGATCGTCATACTTCAGTGGTAGAACAAAAACCCTTTGATATCAAAGACCATTTGGCTGTTTTTCAGGACTTAAATGAAACACAAATAAGTCTAAGCAACACATTATAGAAGCCAACAACCACTAAAGAACAACCACCTGTCCCAGCAAGATCTGTCTGGATTCCAAAGATTGGGGATCTAGTCAGAGAGAAAATAGCGGATAAGAAGGAATTTGGGCCTCCTTACAGAAAAGCAGTACCTGTGTTAGCAATCCACGGATCAAGAACAGTGTTACAGCTGCCCCTTGCTAGAAGAAAGGAGAACCGGTTTGTGTACATCGACCTGGTCAAACCACATCATGTGGCCGATAATAAGTAGTAGGCCCAGTGGCCTCCAAAGATGTAGCAGACAACCTAACCTTGCTACTATCCAAGAGGTTCAGACTGAGAGACTCATCACCTTTGAAGAATCTGCAGGGAGAAAAGAAGGACTATGCAACAAAGCCATGGAACTTGTGCCTCTTGAAACCCAAATAACAGTTTGTCAAGACACTCCTGTCTACAATGATATAGCCTCTGACTATACTAATATGACAAGGGATCAAGCAGCTCCAGCGATTTCAAGTGATCCGGAAGCAATACCAACAATTGACAGAACTGCCTCTGGCTATTTCATCAACTTTGATAAATTTTCTGAGGATCGCAGTGAACCCAAAACAACGCCAGCTAATAAAACTTTCAAGGTACAAGTAACAGAACTTTGTCACCAGCTTGCAAATACATATCTGGTTTCGCCATGGGTTGAATTTTGGATTGTGTTAGGTGTACTTTTTCCCCTACTTTGGCTCATTCTTGTTTTAAGTTTGGGAAAGCTCATAGATGGAAAATATAGTAAAACGGACACAGCAAGTAAGAACATCAACTTGCTCCTGAAGCCACACAAATCATCTCATCGTGAACAAAGAGACCTGTCATCAGTGAACATCACAGCCATTCCCCTACCTGGTGGTATAGCATGGGACAGAACTGATTATGACATTTATGGTCCTGTAGAGCTGTTGAAGATTCCACACCAATTTAAGGTTTCCTTGAGTGATTTTGTTTCACCCAGCACATTTTTTGATGATTGGGACTTTGAGACTGATAATAACATGATGGCAGACTTAGAAATATCAGCACAATTTACAAAACATGAATACTTAGAAGGTTCATCAGATTATGAACAAATGTATTGTTTTAATCATTATGTTCATCATTATGTGCACAAATCAGCAAATCCTAGAAATGTTTTTACTTATAATCAATGGGAACATTGTCCAACGCCACCAAAGGGTAGCTCAAAAACATTTTATGAAAAATGTCCATACTTCTCAGGTTTTTATATCACGATTACTTTAAAAATATTAATCAGACAGGAATGAAAAGTATGTTGACAAATACTAAGCAAATTTATTCTGCGGCCTTTTATGCTCAATTGTCCACATTAGGTTTTGAATTTTGGAGAGACAACATTGAGACAAAAACTGTCTGGGGCACAAAAGACTGGCAGGTGCAAGGTTTAGAAGCCTTATTCAGAGCCTGCATCATCTCAGAACAAATAATGTTTTTAAATGAAACTGTTCAACAGACATCTTGTCTTGGCCTTGCTAAGATAAAAGATTTACACAAACCGTCCATACCTAAACCCAGTCCTGATAGTAATACCACTACAGATGAGGAGGTATACGTAAAATATATTTTACAACAGAACAGAACTAATCCTGATTGGAAAAAAATGGTTAATCTGGCCCACAGACACGAATAACTGTCAAGATAGATTCCTGAACAAGACACAAGGGTTTACAGTAACTAGTGAAACGACTGCTGATATAAACGATATCAGACCCAGGATGCTCACACTTTATCAGATGAAAAAATCATCGTAATCCATATTTAATCGTTGATCCATAGTTTTATTGATTGTAAAATAGGGTTGTAGAACAAGGTAAATTCCAATTTTCAAATGCGTACATAATGCCCAATCGCCTTTGATGCAGCATTTCGAATTTCTCTTACAGTTGATATTTACAGTAACTAGGCCAGATCCAAGATATGTCCAGAGACAACATCCAGGGATAATAACAACTTACAGTGTAGGAAAACTATGCCTTGAGTGGCTACAGAAATCCACACTTCCAGATATAAAACAACACTTAACTTTACTTAAAGATGGCGTTGATTTGAGAGACTTCTTACAAGGGCCTCGAGTCGTAAACCACGTCATAAACGTTTCATACACGCCGGTATATACGCTGCTTATAATGAAGCATGGAAAATCACACAAATGGAAACTGCAGAACGAATACGAGAAGTCGATCGTATTAATTTAGAGAAACTTCTCTCTGTAGTTTACAATGGGTTAACAACTCTGTCATCCAGAATGTATTCTTTGGACAGCATTGTATTCTCTGCCATAGACATAATGGAACAAGACTTGCTCATGTTACAACATGGACAGTCTCAATTGCATTCTATAATGCTGCTAGGCTGGACGTTACAAAACCTTCATTCAGGCTATGTGCCCTGGCATCTAATCAACACCACATCATTGTTTACTGGATTTAACGTTACAAATAAACAACTCTCTTTGGCACAGAGGGGAGCAGCCTATACAGTGCTGAGCATAGAAAAACTGGAAAGATTACCAGTAACTGTTTCTGAGAAACCAGCTGTAGAATGGATAATACATGGCACCATTACGATACCAGTGACGATTTTCCGGTTTCAGTATTGCTTGAAACACATACCAGCAGGCCTGTATGAAAGGTTGGGTAAAGAATACATAAAGTCGACCTGAGATTTACCATACACACACAAATGTTGGAGTGGGGGAAAGGAAGTATTTCTTAGTGGTAAAAATTGCAAAAGCGCACTAAGTGGTACACTTTTATGTCAAGGTATTAATTTACATGGAGCCTGTGAAGGTTCTTCGACCAACCTATCTTGCCACCTGCAGAATTCCCCGGCAGCAGTGATAGATCCGATTTTTAGGCAGCTTTCCAATGGGAGCTACATAATGTTGAATGATCACAGCTGTGGTGGAATGATGTCAGGAATAGCCTATCTCGTAAGTGTGTCAGCCAGGGTCACTTGTTGTATGCAAGTATTGTTTCCTAAAACTAAGACAGACGGGGAGTCGCCGCTATGGCCTTCACTGAACATCTCTTCTATACAAATTGATAGTTTAAGCAGATTGAAAGCCATTCTTTTACAAAAAACTGTGCCACTGACCTCGTCCAAAGAGTCTTATGATCTGCAAGTTGCAAGGTCCTCTGCAGAGATACATGCCCTATTATCAACAAAATGCCCAATACATTTCGCAGAATTGTTAGGTCGTATCTTAAACATGTCTGATACCAGTGGTATTGTAGATGTATTTAAGACGATTTTTTCGGGACTGTTAGCACCCTTTGAAGCAGTCCTAGGCATTTTTCCAAACTTAGTGCACTCTTTTTTCGGCGGCCTGCCTCTCATCTTGGGACTCATATCAGGGATATTATTTTTGTTCCTTCTCCTCCGTTATGGCAAGTCCAGTCACCAGCGATACCCAGATTACCATGGAGAGCATTCTTCTGGCAATGCAGTATCGTGAGCGAATAACACAGATTCTTGGCTTGGCTCATTTGAGAGATGTGAATACCATGTGGTTCCTTTCTTTCAGACCAATCTGGCAAGATTGCATCTTACCTGTTGTACGATGTCTGCTTTGTGGAGAGGAATGCGTGTTGGATATTTGTCTGACACTTCCATCAGCACTGCCATCGGATGTTGACGCATTGCTTGGTTTGGTAACGGCTCATGCATTGTGTCGTCCCCAACGGCTACCAATCCTGATGACGGCATTCATTGAGGTCTCACCAGCAACTCCAGCTGACGCTGAGATACGTGGACCACCAGGCACACAGGTACCATCTACTGCAAACATTGCTAATGCGACTGGCGTTGACGGTGATGCTTCTCATCTGTGTACGATTGATCTACTTAATGAAGTGGTTCAACTTTCACCTACTGTGGTAGACGCTTTCTTTGCCAGCTTAGAAGATTTAATGTTTTCTCCTGACACCGAGAATAATTTTTTTAATTAGCACACAGCGTTCTATAAACTCTGAATTCGACCTTTGCTTTTCAAAACAAAACTTCTAACTTTGGAACTCTATTTTTCTACGATTTGATTTGACTTTTTTCCAAAATTGAATTTGTTTTTTTTTTTGGCACAAAGTAATCTGCTTAAAGTAGAACTAAACTTAGGGAACAAGAATTCTTTGAATACTCAATAGAAACAATATTGACCTTATCCACAAACTAAAACAGTTTATATATTCTGTTATGGGAAGGTCTCAACTTTTCTTTTGTAACTAAGAGCCATTTCATAAATGTAATTTTCATGATTCATTCAGTTAGCATTACCAATATCATATTATATGCTTACAATGAAATCATTGCTTTCAAATGCGTACAGTACAAATGCTCATTTTCGTGTCCAACCATTTTTAAAATGCATTTTATGTATTTTTTGGGTGGGATTGTAAACACATGCTTTAGATATGTTTTAGTGCTTAAAATTTAGTAATGTCGAACATAATAAAGTGGAGTGGGTGTTGTATAGCATTTTAGGACCCTAGTGTAATTTTCCCGATTCATGCCCTTCCCTTATATAGGTATAAAGCACCTTGTCCTTATATAGGCATAGAAATCATAAACACATTTAGACATGGCCCATGCTGTCCAAATACGGTATGGCTACTTCCCCTAGTTCCGAAAAGCCACAACGATTTCTTGGAAATCTCGGCTTCAGCAGTTAGGGACTTCCCCTTGCTTGAATATTGATTTGTCCAAGAACTCATGGAGTTTTCAAAGAACTGAGACTCTTTGATGACATTATCGTATCCAACTTTACGTCAAACTCGGCACCTTCAAGGTATAAATATGCCCACACTTGCCCTAGCAAACACACGGTGGTTTGGAGCAGTTCGACTAGCTACTTGCCCAACTCATCTTGATACAGCAAGTGCCGAAGGAAGCCGACCCTCCAGCAGACGCACTGAGAGAGACGCTGTCTTTTCTCTTGCCGAGAAATCCAGCTCCAGTGTTTCCAGGCTCCCCTTGCGGGGTGTTGGGAAATCGAGTCCTGAGACAGAGAGATACCAGACCTCCCTCATTCTAAACCAAGGTACGGAGCTGATTAGACCCTAAGAGAAATCTTGGATAGATTCTTGGCAAAAAGAATACCAAACTTATGCTTCACCACACTTACTTCTTCCCTCGTATAGACTTAGGTTAGGTACATCGGGGTAGGCGTATTTTAGAAGCACCGGTTGAGTACTTTTAGTCTTTATTTATTTATGTATGTATTTTATGGCTTAGAAACCATACCATGCTTTTACAGTATTATTCCATAATACTCTTCTTGCTGTACACATTATACTTTACAGCCAGTATTACGATTGTAGCAGTTCATTTCTTCTGCATGAGAAAAAAGACTGTTCAACAAATACTTTTATTGAAAACGCCTGTCTCTCTATTTCTCTGCACCTCTGTTGAAACGAAGCATGCATGATTGACTGAGTGAAATATCTATCTATTGTTTCCACAAGTCTGAAGATACGTTTTTATCTTGGGGAAACAAAGTTGTCATGTTTATGCGTTTGTCAGAAACTAATCCCTTCTTGTTTATTCAAGAAAGTTTCCAGTGACCTCTGAGCTAGCTGGCACTCACAATTAAGTTTAATATATTTGATAGAGACCTAGTTGACATAAGTCCTATGTCAATTCTATAGGATATATTATTCTAATGTGCAGAGCCTATTGGGAATATAGGAACTACACTACAGCGTTAAGAGTGTGCCTGCCAATTTTAATCACTTTTGGTCACAACTTGGGATGTGATCAGTTTTTTCACTTCATTGCACCTAAATCTTTCGAATTTAATTTTCTTTGGACACTTTTTCTTTTGGACAAAATGACCACCGATGATGACAAAAGTGGGCACATCTGGTGAGTACCTACCAGTGAACCCGGCACGTGAGGGGTCATTTTGTCCTTTCACTTTTTTTCACAAACATTGTGTCTTTGAGGATAGCCTCCTGCTCGATTCAGGAATCTATTTAAGGTGCTGAATGTATTGGGAATTCAGTTGAAAAGATTTCAGCATTTACCGTTTTGGTGGACTGTCTTTTGGAAAATTGTTTTTAATTAGAGGCGAACAAATGTTTTGCAACTACCTCAAAAGTAAAAAAGAAGGGAGTAGATATATTGTAGAAAACTACAGTGTTTTGCACTGGTTTGTTAGGTAATAATCCGAAGATAGGTGCCTCAGAGACCAGGTCCTTGGTGTTTGGATGTCTTTTGAGTGGAGGGCGACCTGTGTTTCTTTTTCCCTCTATGGTATTTGTTTGAATATATATAAAACTGAAAGGATGGCGAAAGCTCCCTTTGGGTCAACCTGTAGCCCCTCCCTGAAGAAGATGTACCCCAAAATTTCTACTGATTCCTGGTAAAAGGAGCATTTTGCCCTGTTAAGGGTTAGGCCGCTGGAGTGTGCTCCTCAGATGCATGTGGTGTTCTTCAAGTGTTTTGGAAAACACAAGAATGTCACTGCTAAGGTCGATGACTCCTTGTATTCCTGAAAGTGTCTTGCGAATGGTATTCTGGAATACTTCAGCCACCGCCGACACCCCAAAGCTTAGTCGTTTTTATTTCCTTAACCCCACGTGCGTGAAGAACGTTGTTATCTACCTGCTTTCTGGGGCGAGCTCAAGCTGGTGATACCCAGCATTTAAATCAAGTTTGGAGAACCATTTTGCTCCATTTAGATCTGCCACAATATCGTCTGTTGTAGCCGTTGGGAAGGCGCATGTTGACGCACAGTCAGATTGCTCCTTGCTGCTTCGGCTTGGGGGTGACGACGAGTAGAGACACCCATGGTGTGGGGCCGGATACTTTTCATTGACCCCCAGTTGTTCCAACTTCTGAAATTTTTCTTTGACTTGAGGGCGTAAGTGGAAAGGTACCCTCTGATGCCTCAGTGCAGTCGGATTGACAGATGGGTCAATGTGTAACTGGAACTGTTTGCCCTTGAGCTGTCCGAGGTCTTCGAACGGCACAGGGAACTCATGTAAGATAGCATCTGCATGCAGGTTGTGGACTTAGTTAGCGAAGAAGATCAATTCAAAGTCTTCAGCTGTGTGGCAGCTGAGGAGGGTGCCTCCGTGCCTTGCTTCCCCTCATTGACATTGAACCTGGTGGGGATGCTATGTCCTTCACTGGCTATGTCTACCTCGATTACTCCTCTCAGGGGGAGTGGTTTGGTCCCTCCGTACGTGTAGATCTTTGCCCAGGAAGGCAACAGCGGTGGTCGTGGTGAGAGGCATTCATACTGAGCCCTGTTCATCACATTAACAGTGTTCCTGTGCCAATGAGTGCTTGAACCGTGGATCCTGCTACGAGTATCAAGCACATGGGAGGTGGTCTGCACCGTGACCAGCATGACTTACAAATGACACCCCAAACACGTCGTCATCGTCCACTCCTAGGCCAGGCCGTATCTCAGGCTTGGCAGGGTGGCATCCTCGTGTCCCAGGGGGTTGTTAGGGCTAGCTGTCTGACGGCAGCTGTCGCTCCTCATGGTCCAGTGGCAGTGGACCTTGACCTTCCATTCCTACACACCATGGCGAATGCTTCAGCTTGCCACACCAGGAGCATATCTTGCCTTTGGTGAAGCATGTGCTGGTGGGAGGGTGCTCCATGCCACAGTTTCCACAGGACCCCTTTGTAGCCGTCCTCGTGTTCGCACAGTGGTTTGCTGGGCATCCTTGAATGATGTTGTCCTGCTCTTCCTTGATCATCAGCGATCGATGAGGCCCCATTGTGGTCGGTTGTCTGTTTAATGCTGCCTCCATTTTCGTACGCTCCTGATTAAAAAGGGTATGGGACTTCGCTAGTACCAATATTTTGTCTTTCGCTAGTACCAATATTTTGTCTTTCGCTAGTACCAATATATTGTCGAGCGACATGCCTGGTTGTCTGAGGATGAGCCGGTGTAACAGCAACGATCGGCACCCTTGTATGATCTGTGCTCGTATTTCCTCACGTTGTTCGGGGAATGTGCATGAGCTGTATAATTTTCGCAACCGGGCATAGAATACATCGATGGACTCTGACTCTTCCTGTTTTGCTTGCCATTCTTGAACTGCTCAAAGTCTGGATTAATTTGAGGGTCAAAGTGTCTATTCAGTGCTGCTACTGCCGCGTTGTAGTCATCATTGGCTCCGGTGTTTGGGAGTGTTTCAAATAGGTCATAATAATAATAATAATCCACATTTGTAAAGCGCACAATAACCGGTAAGGGTCTCTAGGCGCTGGGGGCCGTCGGGAAGATTAAGCAAGCTATTGCCCAGAGTCACATGGTGCTGGGCTAACCTGCCGCCGGAGCCGGGGATCGAACCGTGATCCCCAGATTCCAACGTCAGTTGCCCTGGCCGCGGCGCCACACCTCTCCCTCATAGAGTTCTCCTCTGCCATAGCACATGAGCATTGATCGCTTGACCGTGCCATCAGTCTCTCTCATTCTGGTGAAGTAATGTTCTAAGTGGCCAATCCAACGTGGGGCTGCTGTGGCGGGGTCTGCCAATTCACTGAGTGGTGGAAGAGGTGATATGGCTGCATGCCCCTGAGGTTGAGGGGGTTGTTGTGGCTGTGGGGCAGCTGCTTTTGGGCACGCCCCTCTAGCTTGACCTGGAGTGCTCATATTGTCCTAGTTTGTCGAGTGTGTCAGACTTGTTTGTGCCACCCTCTTTGCTATTTGTGTGCTGGTACAATGTATGGTGATTGCTTCCCCTTTGTGGTGCCTGTGGTCACTTGTTTTTATCTTCCCTTCTTTTTGGATGAAGAAAAGCCCCTTCGCCCTCACCTGTTAACACAGTTCATGTGAGAAAGGTGGGACAGAGAATGACCAGAGTCAAAGAGGCAGCGAGAGGGAGAACAAGCTTTTGCAATGTAATAGGCATTTGACCGAAGTTTGAGCTATTGCCATTGTATATGACAATGCCTTTTATTTATGTTTTGTGTTCTAAAACATAAACAAAATGCATTGTTATTTACACTACTAATACCTTAACTTTTCCAAATGTAAGACTTATTGCATTGCAAGAAAGGGCCTTCTTGACCGCTTGTTAGATTATGAATATCAGAGGAAGAGGTAGACCTGCAACATTTTCAAAGCAGTGATAAATAGTGCAGTGAATAAGATGTGTAAATGTTGTAAATTACACAGACATAAAGTGTGAAGTGAGAGTTACATATGATCTGGAGGTGGTGGTACTGGTGGTGGTGGTGTTATTGGTGGTGGTGGTACTGGTGGTGGTGGTGGTGGTACTGGTGGTAATATTGGTACTGGTGGTATTGGTGGTGGTGGTGGTACTGGTGGTGGTGGTGGACTGGTGGTGGTACTGGTACTGGTGGTGTGGTACTGGTGGTGTGGTACTGGTGATGGTACTGGTGGTGGTATTGGTGGTACAGGTGATGGTGTTTGTACTGGTGGTGGTAGTGGTGGTGATACTGGTGGTGGTACTGGTGGCGGTCCTGGTTGTGGTGGTACTGGTAGTGGTACTGGGGGTTCTGGTACTGGTGGTGGTGGTGTTGGTACTGGTGGTGGTGGTACAAGGTAGGAGCTCGAGGCATATATACAGGGGGAGGAGCTTCAGGCAGCTGCAGCTGGTTTATACAATAAGGATCAGTTTGAGGAATATATACACAGGGTAAGCTAGAACTCGAGGCATGTACACAGGGTGAGGAAGCGCTTGAGGTATCTGCCGAGAGGTGAGGAGCTCGAGCACAGCCGGGTTATACAAAGAGAGGCTGAGGAGGTATGCGGGATATATACACAGAGTGAGGAGCCTGAGGCACATAGACCGGTGGGTTAGAAGCTTGAGGTGTGTACAGAAGGGGTGAGGCGCTTGAGGCACAGACGGATAGGGTGAGGCGCCTCAGGTATACTGAAAAAAGAGAAGCGAGCACGAGGCATGTTTACAGACGGGGTGAGGAGTTCTAAGCATATACATCGGGTGAAGAACTTTTAGAGACACTGGACTGTTAAAACGTAAACAGGATGAGGACCTGTGGCACAAAGACAGGCAGTGTGGGGACCCCGCAGCGTAGACAGTTTATATTACCTTCATGTGCTATAAATAAACTGTTTACATGGACTAAAAAAACTAGTGCATAGAAGCGACTAAGCTTACAGTGAAAACAATATATAAATAATTGTGCTACATCTTAAGTCCCCAGAGGGGACAGCAGGAGTCTGAGGAAACGACTGTGAAATTCCTGACACTTGAAAAAGGAAACCAGGCCTGGCTAATTAAGCGTAAACAAGCCAACTGAGAAAGATAGGAATCTATTTGTCTGCAGCACCTGTGGGATGCAAATTAATGACAGCTGGATGCTGAGGTCGTTAAGGCAACAAAGGGCACCACTAAAGTAACTGTAGCTGCCTAGACCACGTGCATTGAGTGGGAAGTTGCCTTTAAAAATTAATATACATGCGAAAAGTAATAGACTCACGTTTTTACGTACTTTAACTGATAGACAACAAAGTAAAAAAAACTGCAGCTAACTGAACACATATGCATTATATGTGAAGTAAAATGCGCTCATGACCAATAGAATGTAAAAGAATATACAAAGCACATATGGCCGTTTGCATTACATATAGGTGGGCGTAAAAGCTACGTTTGTAAGAGGATACATGTTTGATGTTGGAAAGACACAAATTAGTGGTGAGACACATATATAGAACAATGTATACAAATATGTTGTACAATGCATATACAATGCGCGCACAGAAGGGAGATACGCGTACAGTGTATTATACACAGCAGTCAAAAAAACTGAGTAGGTGAGAAAGTGAGCTCAATGTAACAAGAAATGTAGGCACTGAAAAAAATCACATTTAAAGTTTAACGTGCACGCCGAAAAACGACTGAAGCTAAGCCACCTAAAAACAATTCTGCAGGGTGAGAAAAGGTAGTGTGTATGGCGCATGGACTCAAGAAACCCCATCCCATCACCTGCAAGTACTTAATCATGAGGTGCAGATGTCTTGTCCGCCAATGGGTTTCGTAATGCACCTAGCAGTGATTGGTGGAGTAAAAACTGACCCTAAGGTAATCCATCCTCTTCCATTAGGCTGCCAAAAGGTGCTAACGCACCCTGTATAAGTCGCCAAAGTTACTTATTCCCGCTGCGTGCCATGCCTCTAGTTCTGCTGTCGTTGTCAAGCTTGCTGTACTAGGAGTGCTCAAAAAGTGCCAGTCCTGGGGCGTACTGTAGAGTCGGTTTGGTAATGTGTAGACATTTGCATGATCTGTGCGCCACTCCCTGGAGGAGCGAGTCCGGTGGGCTTAACTTTGTGCATGGGTGAAATAAATGCTCAATGTCTCATAATGACAGTTCCCGCATGGTTGTAGGTGTGTAACCCCACTTGCTTTACTCACAGTTTGCACGATGTGCTCGGATTGCCAATTTTAGTAATCTCTCACCTAGCAACCAGTGTATGCCGGAAGTCCCACCCGTGTCATGCCAGGAAAAACGAGCACTGTGGTTGGTGGGATTTCGTATCGGTTGCCTGGAGATGGCGAACCTTACTCGGTAGAAGGCGGAGCCAAAGGAATGCGGCGAAGAGGAATCTTCTAGCAGGTTGGGATTGAGAATCGAGTGCCAGCTGGACTGCAATGTCAACGGTACAGAAAAGCAGATAAAAGGATTGAGGCGCGAGCGACACTTTGCTTTTCATTAAGAGAACCGCAGTAACAGACCTGTAACGAGCGCACATGAGTGCCTTGCGCCGCAGCAGGGGTGGAGGAGGGGGGCCTGTGCGATTCACTTGCAGGAGCGATAATTGCTACCATATGGTGGCACGCGCTCCCGCAAGTGAATCTCCACACGTGCACGTGCTGCCATTAAAGGCAATGGAACACATGCACGTGTTTGGCTGAAAAGCCACGGCGATAGGTAAAGGTCATTTTGCCTATGCAGCGCATGCGCGCTGAGTAGGTGAGACCTAAAAACTGCACGTGACCCAGATGCTGTGCCTGCTCTCCGTGTCAGTAATGCTGAGGCGGAGGCTTAGCAGGGGCAGTGGAGAACAGGGGCCACATGGTGGCAGCACCAGTAAGTGCACTTCGAGCCTCGATCACTGACCTTGATGGGGGGTGGGAGAGGTGCGATCCGTCCCCGCTGCTGCCAGTTGGGTGTTGCCTGGCCTCCAGACTGTGACAGTGTCACTGTGGCGGCCACCAGCACAGGCCGGTTTTGCCCTCTGACGTCATCTCAGAGGGCCGGCTGCAACCGCGTCTCCCCAGCGGCAGCTGACCCAGGCCGATCTGCTTCCAGTGTCGATGGTGCAGGACTGTAGGTGAGGCTGCGGGAGCACCGCTTGTAAGCGATGGGAGCAGGAACTTCAGGTGCCTCACAGCGGCGCTGACAATGCTGAGCTAATTCTGCTCCGTGTGCCATTGGGAACGCCGTTCAGGCGCCGTTGCGTGATGCGGTGGAGGCGTAGGTGAAAGACCCGCCTCGTCTCCAGTGTAGTGAGCTGGGGTATCGGGCAAACCAGACCACGCGGCAAGGCCTCCAGCCAAAGATGGAGCAACAAGAAATACACACACACGCCATTGTATAATGTGGGCCAAGGCCCGAGTGGCCATGCACCCGTTTATTTATCCTCAGGGGCATGCACACCCTCTGGGGTAATACACCGTGCAACATTGCAGTGTTCAGGCTGGGTGGCTCCGACACTACAGGGGTGACTCCGCTGGTGGCGTGTGCTCGAAAAATGGTTTGTTTCAATGAATGCGAGGCTGAATGTGAATGAGGATTTCTGATTTGTTCATTTTGTGTCTGCTTTCTTTACATCCAAGAGGTTCATTGGCCTGATGGCCGGGCAGTGCTGTTTTGTGTCCCCGGGACATTGAGATCAATATTTTGGATGTGTATTGTTTCATGCGATGTGTTTCTTTGTGCAGGCACAGTGTGGGTACTAATTCCTCACCTCCCGGTCAATCAAGGGTATTCCTACATCTCCGTCAGAGTTGATTACTGCAGTTGATGCTTATTATGGTTAAAAAATGTAGGTTTTTGCCCGTGCCATCGGCTTTGTATCACCATTCAGGCTTGATACATTTTGTTAGGCCTGACATCATTGGCGTGAGTATCCCTTCCATTTATGATGGATTACCTCCTCTGTTTTGATATGTTTTTGCTGGTTATATGTTTTGGACACTGTGCCACTGCTAATCAGTGCCACAGGTCAAGTGCTCCCTATGTTAAATTGATATACTAATTAGTGATTCCATGATTGGGTTATTTGGTTTACTGTCAAACCCTAGTACAGTGCACCATGTGTGCCCAGGGCTTGTAAGTCAAATGCTGCTGGTGGGCTTGCAGCACTGGCTGTGCCACCCAGAGAACCAGCTTGTAAAGTGTGTCTCAGGCCTGCCATTGCAAGGCCTGTGTGCAGTCTAGCTCTGCCATGTTGACTTGGCCAAGTGCACCCACTTGCCAGTCCTTAAACCTTCCCTATGCTTCATATTAGACACCCCTATGGTAGGCCCAAGGTCATGGTGCATTATAAGTATAAGGTAGGACATGCCCTGATGTGTGTAGCATGTCCTAATAGTGAATTACAGCCATTTACGTTTTTCACTATTGAAGGCTACCTGTTCTCCATAGGCCAGAATGGGCAGTCAGATTATTACATTCCTAAAATCCTAACTGACTCAGGGAACATGGTAGAAATTCGAATTTAGAATGCCTGAACTCAGAATAATAGAATACATATTTTAGTAAAGTTGGTTTTAATATTCTGTATTTGAAAATACCACTTTTAGAAAGTAGGTATTTTCTTGCCTAACTGTCCAGGCCTGCCTCTGCTAGGTTGTGTATTCCTTGTCTGGGTTTGTGAGTGACAGGGCTGGGGGATTCCAGGAGACAGGCTGGGGTAGCCTGGGGGTAAATAGAGAGATCTGCATTTAGATAGGAGGGAGGAGTTGCACTTGGGACCTGAATAGGGCTGGGCCTTCCCTCTACAATGCTGGCTCCACCCCCTGTGGCTTGTCTGATGTCTCTGCCCTGCACTGTGAAAGGAGAGAAGGAATGATTTCAACAAAGTGCTCAGGAACTGGTTTGGGCTAGGGAGAGGCCTCTCTCCCTTCAGAGAACAAAGGATTTTGGGGTATAAATATTGGGACCCTGATCCCAAGAAATTAGATCACTTCTGGAATAAGAAACCTTTCTGCCAAGGAGAAGAACCAAGGAAGCTGCAGGAGTTTGGACTGCCCCTCTGCCAGTGTGCTGTTTGCTAGGTTGGCCTGCAGTGGTTGCTTCATTGCCAAGGGAAAGGAGAAGGAACTTTTTAAGGACTTTCATCATCTACAGAATATTCTCCAAGGGCTTGAACTGTGCTTGCCTCCTGCTGAAGTCTCTGGGACGACATACTTCACCTCCACCTCCCCCTGTGAATTTCCTTGCTGGGAATTCTATCTACAGACATTTGTGTGTCACTGGGAGCTGGAAGTGCGACGCATGGAGAGGAAGCGTGTCACCACTGCAGCTGAGATCGTCGCATCACAGAAGAATCGCGCTGCCGCCGCATTTCCCTGGAAGCGTGTGTTCATCGAAGCTGCCTGCTTTCGCAGCACCGGAGAAGCCTGACGCCATCGAGAGAGTTGCCATCGCATCACCGGAGAAGTGTGTCGCAGGGCCTGTCGTGGCTCTAAAGTCCAGAGTCGTCGCAAGCCTGCCAGGGTGTCATCGCATCGTCATCGCATCGCTGCGTCAAGGGCGCCATATTCTCGCATCGCAACTGGATCATCACATTGCATCAAGGCGCCATCTTGGGCACCGCAACGAGCCCGCAGGCCGAGAATCTACGCACCACCCCCGCACCGGTAAGGCTAACGACGAGTCCCCTACTCTGAGCAAGCATTGAGGCAGGACGCAACCATTCTCCCGGATCCTGGAACCGACGCATCTCCCCTTTTGCGAGCCTTTTCACTTTGCGTTACGCATCCAGGTACTTTGTTGAGAACTTTGTCGCATTTACCATCATTGATCTAAGCAATGTTTACCATCTTTAAGTCAACTTTTAGTATAGTATTGTGGATTTTTGTCGTTTGTGGTCTTGTGTTAAGTCCATATAAAGAATACTTATTTTTATAAAACCTGTGTTGTGTCCATCTGTAGTGTTTACACTGTATTACTGTGAATATTCACAAATGCTTAACACACTGCCTCTGAGATAAGCCTGTCTGCTCATGCCAAGCTACCAAGGGGGTGAGTAGGGGTTATTAAGGAGTGTAATCCCCTCATCCTGACTTAGAAGTAAGAGTCCCTATTTGGACAAAGGTGAATACCATTGCCAACTAGAGACTCCCAGATCTAGCAGTTTCAGTAATTGTGTACTCCCATTCTAATTTTGTAACTTGCCCCACATCCCGTTGGGCTTACCTCTGTTCTTCAACGGTAATGTGGCACATGGTACGGCTGCTCCACTTCTGTTGCACAGAATTGTGTCCAGTTACATTTTATGTTGCTTATAAATAGGGTCTCTATGGGGGACAGAGCCCTGTCAAGACAAATAGTTTTCAGAGCCACACTGGTGGTGTGGTGCGCCTGCAGCCGTCCTCTGAAGGCGGATTGCCAGCGGGCCTGCGTGGACCGTAAACCTACCGAATGGCAAAGGGTGAACAGCACCAAACTGCGTAGAGTAATATCTGTTGGTACAGCGCTTTTGTGCCTAAGCATTTAGAATTACATTAAGGGGTAAATTGTAAACACCGTGACGTGGTACAACACTGGGCCCTTTTCTTCTCCAGCATGCACTTCTCTCAAGTTGATACTAGCGGGATGTTTGCTCCCCATCACGAAAAGATGACAACTTATTGTGCCCAGTTCTGGGCTCACCACAGATACACAGTGAGAGCCTCAAACCTTGAGAACACTATTACAGTCATACCACAATAGCAATTTTGTTTGGAAGCATGACCCTCTGTGTTGATGAATTCTATGGGCTTTATTTATGAGTTTTTGCTGTAGGGCAGGCCTTCTTGCTGAGCTGCCCTACTGCAAAAGAAAAGGGCAGAAATGCACCGTATCTTTCAGATACAGCACATTCCTGTCCTTTTCCCCTGTGCTGGCGCACAATGGTCTGCTGTGCACCAATACAGTCACCTTTTTACCATGATGCAAGGGTGCCTGCTTTGCAGGGATAATTGCTTTGTGCAGGAAGGGAACCCTTCCTACACTAAGACATTCACAAGAGGCTTTTTCCTCTTTCTATGTATGCTTTATTCTGCAGCACACATAGAGAAAGGAAAACTAGGAGAAATAAAGATATTTCTTCTCATCCCTCCCTTATGCCTCCCATCGGGAGGCTTAAGTTTTTGGCGTTGCCTCAGAGTTACGATTTCTTGTAAATCTGGGGCACTCTCAAAAAACCACGGATGTTGCTGGGAAAGCCCCAGCACGCCCCCAGCAACAACCATTGCACACCCCTTTAATGCAGAAAACTGTGTTAAAGGGAACAATATTTACAAGGCAGCATTAAGCCTAAAAAAGTGGCTTAGGGCTGCCAGGTAAATATGGAGCAGGCGCCTGCATCCTGGAGTGTTACAAAAAGTGACACATCAGCGGCGCCAGGGGCCTTAGAGAGTAATGCACTGTAGGTTCCTATTTGTTGTTTTAAAGAGGTTGCTATACATTGCTGAACAATTCTTTAAATGTATTATTCGAGGGCAGCAAGCATAAGATATATATAATTTTCATATTGTCCTTCCTTTAGATAGTTATTACTAAGGCTGGGGCAATATTTTGCATATAGCTTTTGTTTAATTTAATTTTTAATGTGCGTGATTTATTGGAACCATTACATAGATTTAGCAGCGAAATTTTAGTTTTTCAGCACCATGCATCATCTATAAAAGCTGTTCCTTTCCCAGTTAAACTTAAGTGTACTGCAGCGGTGCCATGAGGCGTTTGGCCCACTGGGTGGCACTGCTACACTATTCACTGTTGCCAAACATGAGGCTGAACACAGACGGTTGATGCTATTAACTCTTTTAATATCAAACTGTTTCAGTAAGAGGTACGCTTCACGTGGTCAGGGTGTGTGAAGCACTAGTTTTGGGCCTTTATTTTGATTGCACGTAAAGAGCGCCACTGATTTGTGCGGGGCTGAATTGATCTAATTGTGTGAAAATTATGTTAGAAGTACAGGTGTATCACTATGTGTGTGTCTTGTGCTTGGGCGGGCCTAGATAGAGCATGGTGGATTCATTTGTCGGTGGGCCAACAGCACTTCACCAGTTTGGGCCCTAACGCTGGTATTCGATTTGAGTGCTGCCAGCAAAAATCAGCCAGGAGATTCTTTTCTGGAGCGTTAGCTGGCTGGGGTAGTATACTCATAGTAGTCGTTGTTCTTTAGTCTTAAAATTAGGCTTGCCTGGTTGTCCCTGTGCACCTAAAACCATGTGAGAAATAATCCTAGACCGATGATCACGGATTTAACGGAGAAAACACCCCAAATAAAAATTCGTAGCACCAAATGGGTTGACCCACAGTGCTGTTTGGCTCATCAGGCGGGTGTGCAGCTTAGGTTACTCATTGTTGCCTGCCCTTGGATTGCTCGTAAATTAACCCACCATGTTAGCATATTTCACTCATGAAATACACCTGCAGCAAACTGATTTTCCACCAAACCTAGGGGCATATTAACAAGATGTGCTTTAAAATACGGACATCGCACATTTCCATATCACCGGCTATCGCCGGATTTTTTCGCAGTGATAGCGCGTAATTATCAACGCGCATCACGTAGGCGAAATGAAATCCGGCGATAGTCGGCGATATGGAACATTAGCGCATGAAAACAAGCATTGTTTTCACGCACTGTGTGCCTTGATAATATGGGGGGGTGGATTCAGCTTTATGATCCACACCCCCATGTTATCTATGCCTAACACCTGATCAAAGCAGGCGTTGGGAGACCTGCGATAAACTCGTTTATCGCAGGTCTCCTTCTCCCAACGCCTGCCTTGATAATAGGGTGATAACACCTCCAACCACATTTTACATGTGGTTCGACGTGGGAACGCCCACCCTGCATCCCATTAGCGTTATCTATCGACCCCAGCGCGGGGCGATAGATAACGTCAAGAATACGTCTCTAACTCAGGTTAGAGATGTGTTGGTAATAGTGCGATGTGAAAAAAAATGTGTTCGCGACTTTAAAAAGTCGCTAACGCATTTCTCGCGGGCTTGGTAATATGCCCCCATGTCCTATCTAATTTATTTCATTCAGTGTGTGCTAGGTAGCTATTTACCGTGTTTGCATGGAGGGTGGCCGATATCGGCACTAAGGATTCCCCAGTGCAAATGCGCTTTTTTTTGTAACTTTTTTCCCAATTTTGCATGAGAAAACTATTGGTTCCTTCGGAAAAATCTGCTCCCCTGCATCCAAACCAAAAACAGGGGCTATCCATTTTTCTTCCCACTCTGGAAAGGGTATTTACGCTATTTCTCAATTGAAGTAAAAATACAACCCTTTCCAGGCTGAAATGTGGAATAATAATGCTTTGTGAATGCCCACAAATGCACGTGTTTGTCGGTGTTTACTGATTTCCAAGGCTAGCTATGGCTTGGGATACCCAGAAATGCTCTAAATCCCTCCCCTTGAGTGGGATTTGTTGTTGCGGACTACTATGCATTTGTAACGTGGATCCCTACACCCATAAAAGGACATTGACCATCAGCAAAACTTTATCAATTTCTAGCAGGCATAGCTGAGGTGAATTTGGTACTAACTTTACATTTACAGCAACATTTACCATTGGGAGTGGTCCCTCTCATGTACATTCCCTGAACCTCTGCTCATCAGTCATTTGATTCTTTCCAAAGGACAGCACTACGACACATGAAAACCCAGTGAAAAGTGACAGAAAACATTAGTGTAATATGCAGAGGAAAAAGCAGTGGCACTTTAATGCACTCTGCAGCCAACACATGTTTAATGCATGCTCCATCTATACTGCTACTGCATTTTGGAAAGACAAAAACATCAGGCACCATTACTAAAACATTCTTACATGACTTCCACCTCCTGAAATTTGTGGTGAGCACTCACATGATGGCGGCAGATGTTAAGGGGCAGATTCACTGACATTTTGTGGCAAGTTTGCATCACAAAAGGGACACGAACAGGTGCAAAATGTTTATTTGGGAACGCCTTTCCAGTGTCAAATTTGTTTGTGCTGGAAAGATGGCAAAATATAACGCTAACCAGTGCTTTGTACTGCTTTGCGTTACTTAGGCAAAGTGTTATCTACTAACAATGGTGCACTGGTAGACTGGGCTCTGCGCCAAAAAAGTATTTGAGCTCACACTCAGCCAAATCACCACTCTTTAGTGAACATCCCAGCATAATTATCACTGGATTGGGTATGATTTTGATGGCAATAATATGAGAAATGCAAGTATTTCTCACTAGAGGTTTTCTAGGTGTGCATGTGGCCAGATCATGTGGCACCCAGAAAATCTGTGACATTTACCCCAAATCATATTTCGAAATATGTGTAAATACTCGAGGACGTAGTATATCATCCAATTTGAGAAAAACTGCATGTGCCTACAATTAGCACCTCTTGGACAGAAACAGTATAATAACTGACCTCACACCACACTTGAGATGCAACTCTACCAAACATCACTCAGACCTATTCTTGTGGGGGCCTAATAGTTTAATACAATTATACCTTTGACTAGAACTTCTGAATATAATTTTTTTTATACAAAAGCCCTAGAAACTGTGGGGCATATTACCAACAACTAGCGATAATTATCGCTATGCTGGCTTAGCGGCTATAATTTTATCGCCGTGCAGCGACGATTTTTATCGCTTAGGAGCCTTGATATTATCAAGGTTTATCTCCTAAGCGATAAAAATCGGCCAAAATGCATGAATATCGCCGAAAAGTCAGCGATATTCATTCATAACCGAGCAAATGCTCTTAGCCATGTTATCCACCTCCCATTGGATAACATGGCTAAGAACTGCTCAGGGCAGGTGTTAGCTTTTGGAGATATTCCCGCTTAGCGCGAATATCTCCAAAAGTTGGTAATAGGAGATAGCGATGTTAGCGACTGTTTCCAGTCGCTAAAATCTTGGCACGCCCACTTTGCATGTCATTAGTGATAAATTTCTCTGAAATGCAAAGCGGGGCCCAAGATGGTCACTATCTCCTACTAGCTGTCGCTAACTGGTGTTAGCAACACCTAGGTAATAGGGAGATAGTTTTATCTCCACTTTCTTGGCTTTTAAAGCCAAAAAAGCGGAGATAAATCCCTTGATAATATGCCCCTATATTAGATAAGTCTAGGATTTCTCGTATAAGGAGAGTTGAGATAAAGCTAACTGTTCACAGGAAGGAAAATAAGCATTGGATGTCCTTTTCCTGCTTTATTCTTTAGTAAATTCAAAGGGGTAATCTTGTCTACAACTAAGAGTTTGATAATGCATTCGATACTGTCATCTTCCCAAGTTCTAATCATGGCAGCCACAAAGTTGGATCTCTGCATGGAGCATAGGTCATTTGTACACCCAGTCAAGAGCCTACATCCGTTCCCTACTTTTTCTAGAGTGGTTAATGTATTTATTTCAGACTGCCCAGTCATCTGCATTTGGTTGGGTTCAAATTGAGGTGGCATGGTGCGTAAAATAAGGGTAGACTGAAATGAACCCCGTGTTACCAGTGACTGCGATTAATTCAAGCATTCCATTCATCACTATCTTGTATTCTTCTCTTATCTGAGGAAGCATGGAAATTCAATATATCGATCTTCTAATATTCTATTCATTAACAAATTGTCATACAAATGTTGGTTGTTGGCAATGGGTACTCTTGTGATATATTGCAAACTTGCAGCCACAGACCAGCTTTTCTAATAGGTTAAACTTACAGAGTGTTTTACTAGATCACATAAAATTGCTATTGATATTATTAATATTTGTAAAACATTTAGCTTCAGGAAAAAGTGGCAAAGCGGAGAATATAAATATAAATAGGGGGAGATAAACATCTTTGTTAAGGTTGTGTTGCCACTAATGGAATGTAGATGATAGATTCCATTAGTGAGACCACTTTTCTTAATAAAGGTTAAAAGTTATTATCCTATAATTCATCTATGTTTTCTGACACCCATATCCCTGAATATCTCTTTAGGGCAGAAAAATAGCCTATTCTGAACTACTCCAGGAGAATATCAATGCTGTCTTGATCCCCGATAAACAATAAAACTTTCTCATTGGCATTCTGTTAACTTGCCCTATCACCTCTAATGGAATAAAAACTACAATGGTTCGGAATCGGATTCTTAATTAAATACAAACATTAATGACTTTACATGATTCCTATCAATGAAAAGTAATGAAAACAGTATCCTTAAGAAATTTAACAAAAAAAGTTTTTTTTCATATAATAGGAAATATTTGTATACAAATACACAATGATCCAAAAAAGTGCTCCTAAGATTACACTGACATATATCAATAACAAAGACAAACTTTAGTGTAAACAATAGTGGCAAAGAAAGGAAGAAATTAAACACAAGTTTGTGGAATCACAAAAACAAAAAACACTTAATGCTTTCACTGATTTTTTGCCAGGGAAGGCGTCAACGGCGTTTCAACCATAGTCATTTAGCAGGTCAGGACAGAAATAAATAAGGAGCAACTGTAAATCTTTCAAACGAGGTCGAAGAAAAACTCAAAGAAAAACTCAGGCAACATGGGGACGCAATGGTTACTCAATAAATGAAACACTATGCAGATATACGTGGCCAGAAGACCAACGGAGAGGCTATTAAATTCATAAATACTTTGATTCCTTTCCTGGTCCAGTCCCCAAAAATCGGATACCGAGATGGAGCAGCAATTTGTGTATCACAGCATTCGAAAAATGCAGTGATACCCGAATTGCTGCTCCATCTCATTATCCAATCCAGTCTTGTTTCATTTATTGAGTGACCATTGCATCCCCAAGTTGCGTGAGTTTATCTTTGAGTTTTTCTTCGACCTCGTTTGAAAGATTTACAGTTACTCCTTCTTTGTTTCTTTCCTGATGATGACCTGCTAAATGACTATGGTTGACACGCCGTCAATGTCATACCTGGCAAATAACCAGAGGAAGCATTGAGTGATGAGTCTAGTATGATTCCAAGGATTCATGCGTGATCAGTTGGGGTGGGGGGATTACAGAGAATGGGGGGCCACCCGGAGTCATCCCATGTGGAGGGGGTGGAGCCAAGGATCCGGACTTCTGTTTTCTTGTGGTTGAGTTTCAGGCAGCTGTACTTCATCCAGGTGACGACGACTTTCATTCTCTTCTTGGAAGTTGCGTTTGGTGGTGTTGGGTTCGTTGGTGTGGGAGAGGATAAGCTGGGTGTCATCGGCGTAAGAGACTATGTTGAGCCCGTGGTTCCTGATGATGATTTTGAGGGCGGCCATGTAGGTGTTGAAGAGGGTAGGGCTGAGTGAGGAGCTCTGGGGCACTCCACAGTTGGTCTCTGTCAGCTCTGAGAGGTAGGGCGGGAGTCCGACTTGCTGGGTTCTGCCACTAAGGAATGAACAAATCTAGTTGCCACGAATCCCGGCGTCATGGAGTCTGGTGACTAGGGTGCAGTGGGAGATGGTGTCGAAGGCAGCCAACAGGTCCAGGAGGATGAGGGCTGCTATTTCGCACTGGTCGAGGAGGGAGTGGATGTCGTCAGTGGCGGCGAGTAGGGCAGTCCCGGTGCTGTGGTTGCTGTGGAATCCAGATTGGTAGATGTCCTGGATGTTATTAGATTCGATAAGTTTGCTAGCTGGGTGTTAATGGTCTTTTCGATGACTTTGGCTGCAAAAGGAAGCAGGGAGATGGGCCTGAGGTTTTTGAGGTCTGTCGGGTCTGCAGATGTTTTCTTCAGGTGGAGGTTGACTTAGGCATTTTGCTAGTCATCCGGGGAGGTAGCGGTTTCGAAGGAGCAGTTGATCGTCTGACATAGTTCGGATCCGATAGCCGAGGCGGCTCTATGGAAGATGTGGGGTGGTCAAGGGTCTGCTAGTGCTCTGAAGTGGATGTTTTTCATGGTCTGCAAGGTGTCTACTGTCATGAGAGGGGTCCAATTGAGCAGGGTCTGTCAGGTGGCATCATTTGGAGGGAGATCAGGAGCTGTGTCTTGGTTTTTGAAGTTGTTGTAGATCATCTTAATCTTAAAGTGGAAGAAGGTGCTGAGTCTGTTGCAGAGGTCTTCGGAGGATGGGACATCTATTGTTTCTCTGCAGAGTTTGGCAAATTCCTTGATGATGGAGAAGAGTTCTTTGGTATTGTGAACGTTGGTGAGGATTCTTTCTTGGAAGAATTTCTTCCTTGTGGATTTGATGAGATGGTGGTGTGTGATGGGGGCTACTCTGTAGGTGGCATGTGTTTTTTTTGGGTTTTGTTGTTCCTCCATGTTTTTTTGAGTCATCTGCAGGAGCGTTTGGATTCTTAGAGTGCAGGGGTGAACCAGCTTGCATTCTTGATGTGTCCTTCTTGAGAGGGGTTAGTGTGTCGGCGCAGTTCGTGATCCAGCGGTGGAGGTTGCGTGCTGCGATGTTAGTGTCTGGCGCAGTCGGTGTTAGGGTGCTGATGAGGGCAGAGGTGACTTGGTCTTCTGTGACTTTGTTCCAGCTTTTATAGCGGGGCGGTGGGCGTGCTTATGTATGGTGGGTTTTGTGAAGGAGAAGTGGCTGAAGTGGTGATCTGTCCAGAGGAGTTCCATGGTGTGACTGTAGGATACGCTGTTTTCTTCTGTGAAGACTGGTTCGTGTGTGTGTCCCGGTGTGTGCGTGGGTGCAGTGACTAGTTGCTTCAGGCCTATGTTGGCCATGTTCTCTAGGAGGGAGGCAGTGTTTGGGTCATCGTGGTTGTCCAGGTGGAAGTTTAGGTCTCTGAGTAGGATGTAGTCTGTGTAGGCGAGGGCATGGGGTGTGATGAGGTCAGTGATGGCATTGGTATAGGGAGCGCAGAGGCCGGACGGCTTGTAGATGAGCGTTCCGCGGACAGTTGTTTGAGGGTTGGTCTGGATCTGGAAGTGGAGGTGCTTCATGATAGTCGTTGTGTCATTTGGGGTCAAGGTTGTCATGCAGAGGGTGCTTTTGTGAACAATGGCAATGCCTACTCCTGGGTGGATGGGGCAGTCCTTGCACAGGATCTTGTATCTGTCAAGAATGGCCGTGGCAATGTTGGGTGCAGAGTTGGTGTTGCTCCAGGTTACTGTGAAGAAAGCAACGTCGGGCGAGTAAGTGTGGAGGAGATCTCAGATTTCTATGGCGTGCTTCCGTATGGAACGAATGTTGAGGAGGATGCAGTTGAATGGTTTGTGAGCAGTGAAGTCTGGAAGGCTGGGGGCTGCTGCTTGGGTACGGAGGTGGCTGAAAATGCGGCAGCATTCTAGACAAGAGAGAAGGCCTTGGGTGTTATTTGGCATCAAGAGCTGGCAGTTTTTGCTGCATCCGGGGTTGAGATCATGGAGGGTGCTGGAGTTTTAGCGGAGGTAGGTCAAAAGACCAGTGTCCCTGGTACTGGCCGCAGTCAGGTTGCGGATGGGCACAGATGGGCTTGCCTTTGGTGCGGCTGCCATTAGGTAGAGAACAGGGAGTGCGGTCAGATGGGAGGCTGGAACGACACACTGGATGGGCAACAGTGGCAGGGGAAAAGCGAAGGAAAAATGGCACGAGTGAAAGGAAAAAGAAAGAGAAGGAAGAGAAAAGAGGGCACAGAGGAAAGATGCAGAGAAGGAAAGGAAAGGTAAAAAATATAAAAGATAAAAAAGATAAAAGAGAGGAACGAGACACGAGAGGTAGAACAGCAGAAGAGCAGAGTGCTCTCCTACTGGACCACCAGGAACAAGACGCAGGCAGGAGCCTGTAATTGGAGGAGGTCCTCAAACACCCCATAATTGTAATCTCAGGGCTCTAAGGGGAAGTACTCAGTGGTGGAGCTGCGAAGGGGGAGAGCAGTTGCACTGACCAGGTCGGTGGTCTTCGTCCTATTGCTTTCAGCCTGTATGGCCCAACCCAAGCCCCCTTCAATCATTTGGAGTGCAAGTTTATGTAGACTTTATGTTATACGCAACAGAATGTAGCTTTTTCATTTTATATGAGTTTCAGTCTAATTTTGACTTCCCGTGGTGTCTTGAAGGACTTTATGTATCATAAGATTGTACTGGTCTTGTGTTTATATGACCTCGTGATTGTTAGCAGGTAGAAGCATAAATGTATTGGTGGCACTAGTTTCATTTGTTCTCTCGGGCCTGAGATCTTCCAGTCTGGATCATGATGGAAAGTATTGAAGAACTTTCTACTGGCTTAATAGGGGAAAGGTTTAGTTATGATCATTGTTTCAGTCGCATTAGCCAACTTCCTTCTGAATTTCTTCAACTTTGAAGCTGAGATGGGCTCGCAATCAGAGGGTCTATACTAATTGTCTCACATTTCATCTTGTGCTTGTTTGCAGTTAACTTGGTCACTGCTCATACCACTAGCCAGGCCCTTGCCGATCTCTTTTGAGCTATTTGCTTGAATTGTTGAGTTAGAAATGTCCTAACTCTAGCCATGACCCTTCTACTGTCTGTTCCTTAGATTTTTGCTCATACTCTTCCCCTCCCCATTAGGGCCTTCTGAGAAGTTACACCATCCCAGCCTTTGCACCTGTAAATCATACTGCGACTGTAAATTTGTGATCATCTTTTGATGCCTTACATGAGATTCCAGTGACACAGCATGTGGAGACTGGAGAGTAAGAGGCAACCTATGGCCTTGATGCATTACCCTGGGGTAATTGTTACTTTATTCTGAGTTGTTACTGAGTGTTTAATAGTGCCAGGGAGATTTTTAATTCCTTCTGTGGCTATTGCTGCTGTCCCTGGCATTGCTAACACACACTGCGAAAAGTCTAAGGGGAGCTAAGTGCACTAATCCCCAGAAGAAGCAGTCTGACTTA
Source organism: Lissotriton helveticus (assembly GCF_964261635.1). Taxonomy (NCBI): domain Eukaryota; kingdom Metazoa; phylum Chordata; class Amphibia; order Caudata; family Salamandridae; genus Lissotriton; species Lissotriton helveticus. The sequence continues at coordinate 353,932,126 of NC_136070.1, read as the reverse complement.
ATGGCTGGGTATGTGAAAAAGGCTTCATTTTGCAGGAGTCTCTTCATTTGCTTTGTTAATGCCTCCACAGTGCGGGTATCACTCTCAGGATGTTCAGCCATAAAATGCAAACACTTCTCAAATTATAGCCACATAGGGGCATCCAGTTTTGTATCTATGGAAAGGGCATAACTAGTGTCTCACAATGCTCGACGATCCATCTACCACCAGTCTTCTCATTTTTTTTCAGATCTCTTTAGGGAGATTAGTCGCATCAGTTTTTAAAACTTGAATTCATTAGTGGTTGGTGAACATCCCCAAGGGAATCATTTAAAAGTGAAGCATATTTGCCACCTGACTTTTACTGCACTCTCACCAAGCTCCTGTTTCCTAAAGCTGCCTTACAGAAAAAAACAAGACCGCATTACTATGTGCTTCAGTTTTCTAAAATATTAGCATTAGGCCTTGTTCACTTTTCTCCCTCTCTCACCTACATCTCCCAAAGCCAGCATATTCTAGCCGCAGAAGATTAAAGCAAAGTGCCACCCCATAAAAGAAAGGCACATCTTCTCTTCGCCTTTGGAATGTCATGTCTCCATGGTTCTTCTTCTGAAAGGAATGGGCTGTCTTAAAGTCTGTAGCCAGGTATTGTAGTCACAGGTAAGCCTTTGTTTTGGGTATGCTTTGCAGCCTTTACAGTGGGTCAGTTGATCACTTCCTCCATGAGAAGCTGAGGTTCCACACACTAGAAGGAAGAATTAGGCCACCAACTAAGACTTATCAAACCTTTAGGCCTAATTTTGAATACCTTATAAAAACATTGTTGCAGTACTGGGGCGATGTGGTTGAATTTCTTCAGGGCCTTGATGAGGCATACCACTACATTTAAAACATGTTTCAGCAAGCTCTGTGGGGTGCCTGGGTAGCTGTGGAGCAAGTTGTTGCCTCAATCCAGCTGACAGAGTATGAAGACTTGGACAATGATTTAGAAATTGCTTGAACAGAGGAACAGTTTAGGAACAGTTTAGATTTTTCAAAGGTGAGAGTAAGTATCATGCAGTCTTGGTCTTCTCAAATACTTGAGAGAGATGTGGAGGGTGCTTCCAGTGACTTGGAATTAGTTGATAGTAAGGGGACACAGCCTTTCAGGTCCATATCATTGAGCCAAATTTGTACCAGTTACTGATTGTTGTTTCAAAGTAGCAGCAATTTTATATTGGTGACGTTGAGTTTCAATAAGGTGCTGAACATCAAGGTCTGAAGAGATAGATGTAGTGCTTGAATTTCTGAATATCAACAGCATGCAAAGAAGACTGTTATGTAGAGTTGGGTATTGTCAGATTAATGGTGAATTTTGATATGCCTGTCAGTAAGTAGTTCTGATGGAGCCACTCCACAGATGTTGGAGAGCTCATATGATCTGTAGATCCATATCCGGACAAGGTGATGGCTAGATAAATGCGACGGAAACATATCAAGACAATTCCTGCCGAGTCCCATTCAAGATGCTAGGCTGTGAATAAGAGTACGGTGTTCAACTGTATCAAAGGTAGCTGAGACGTCCGTAGGCAGGAGAAGGCAGGGCTCCTGATAGCCCTGGGTCAGGGAGCCATCTTCCATTACTTTAAATGTTTGGGCAAGTGCGGCAGCATCATGTGAAGCATGATTAGTAGTTGTGATGAAGATGATTGATACTGAAGTGTTCTAGGAGGTAGACATAAACTTCCTTGCTCATGATCTTCAGTATCAAATGGGGATTGGGAAGGGTAAATGAGTGGTGAGCAGTAGTTGTCAATGTTACCTGGAGCTAGAGTAGGTTTGTTTTGAAGTGGGAGGATGGGGCTTCAGGTCTTCTGGGAAAATGCCTTGGAAAATGGAGAGTTAATGATGGTTAGGGAGGGGAGAGAGTTTGAAAATTAACCACTTTGATGTAGCAGTAGGGTAGGGTATCATTTTGATAGAAGTCACTGAGTGAGTTCAGGATGTCAGTGAGATCTGAGACAGAAAAGAGGTTGAAATCTGATCTTTCTGAAATGTTACAAGTGGAATAAGTGGTGGGGGGCCTAGATTGAGTGCTGTCAGTGTGCTATCAGATTATCTGTATTTTTGACAGAAAGGACATTGATGGTGTTTGTAAGAAATTAGGATAGTGGTTTTGGGGGAGTGTTCGCCCCTCTCAGGTACCAACCACAATCTTTGTTAGGTGGAACCACAAAAGCCACTAAATTAACCGGTGCTGAACTCTCTGGTTGCTTGGCATAATAGACAAGGTGTAAATTATTTATGCTGCACATAAACAAAAATAAGGTGAAAACACAACACAATAAATTGTAATAAATAGAACGATACCAGAACAACAAAAATCCAAACAGTAGAATTAGAGACATTCAATTTCAATGTTTTACCTAGATATAGCTCTTAAAAGTGGCCAATTTGCCAATTGCTGTCATCTGTGCATGCTACATCTGGGGGAGGTTATAAGTTCAGGCTGAATGCAATGAAGCGTGGGCTGGATACAGTCATCAGGTTAGTCTCTCTGAAAGAGTTGCCTTCTCAAAGTCCAATGCGAGTAGTTGCATTCACAGGGGAGGAGGCCACAAGAAGTAGAGAGAGCGTTGCAGATGTTTGTTGCTGTAGCACAAAGAGCTGGTTGGGCGGTGAAGATGGTCACTGCTGGGGCTTCATGTTGACGGTCACAGCAGGCTATCGGTACTGTATCACGAAGAGCAGAACTCACGTTTACTGTTGTTGCTGGCGGTCTCTGTAACACGAAGGGTCATGTTCACCGGAGCTTGGTTTTAGCAGTCATTGTGGGTGGCGGAGCCTCGGAGTGAACCGGGCTGTTCGTGGTTACGAAGAGCCAACAACTTCAGGATTTCACCTTTCTTCTTAGGAGGATTTCATCTGGTGTCAGACAAGGATCCATGACCTTTGAATGCACCTCCTGGAGATCAGGAACTCAGTCCAGCAGCACCCAGAAGGGATCAGGCTGGTTCAGTTGCAGTTCCAAGCAGATCCAGTGCAGCAGGTCAGCTGATCAGTTGCAGGAAGTCCTCTGGGGCTTGTTGGGTCCTTGTAGCTCAGAATGGAGGTCACCCAACTGACCCTTGGAGTCCCTCAAAATAGCCTGAGATGAAGGGAGCAGGACCAAGCTTCCTTCTCAGAGAGCAAGGCAGTCCCCAAGCAGCAGGGCAGTCTTCTGTTAGCAGCATGGAATTTCTCTGGAGGCAGAGCAGTCATTCTTCTGTGATGTCTACAGGTCCAGCAGGTTTCTTGTGTGTGTTAGAGGCAAGCCCTTTGAAGTGTAAGTGGGGCAGGGAACAGCTCTGCTACAGCCTTCTTGGTAGGATGGCCCATCCTGCCCACACTAGTCTACTTGGTGTTACTGTCTGGGAAGAATACACAAACCCCAACAGCAGATCATTTACATTCATGAGACCCAGAACACTGGCAGAAGGACAAATGTTTAGGACAACAAAATGTCAACTTATTAAAAGTGGAATTTTCAGAAGTGTGACTTAAAATCCAACTTTACCATTAAAGAGGATTTTAAATTACAATTAATTTGAGTGTAAACACCTTATCTCTATCTGCTCCAAATCTAAAGTTATCACTCATTAAACATAATAAGGTAACCCAGCGTTAGTCAGTGGGCAAGATAAGCTTTACAACAGTGAAAAATGTCTTTAGGAGTTTTTCACTGCTAGGAAATGTAAAACTTAAGCCCACATGTTCACTTTTTATATGCCCTATCAGTCTTTAGGGTATACCTCAGGGGTGTCATATATGATAAAAAGAAAGTTGCCAGTTTAAAACTTCACTACAGGCTGAAAAGGCAGACCTGAGACACATTTTAACCCCTCCCATGCTCGTGACGGAACCGTTCCGTCACGAGCCTCAGGTGGACTGTGCTGGTGACGGAACGGTTCCGTCCCGGCCCCGCCGCCGCGCCTGCGCCGCGCGTTCTATTGAGTGGGCAGGGCCGTGACGGAACCGTTCCATCACAAGCACAGCTCACCCGCGTGCCGTGACGGACCGGTTCTGTCATGAGCACGGGACCGCCGCCGCCCCGCCCCCTTAGCGCTGCGGCGGAATAGCCGCCGCAGCGAAGGGGTTAAAAAGCTACTTTAGTGAGTGGAACAATGAGTGCTGAAGCCCACTAGTACCATTTACCTTACAGGCCCTGGGTACATGTAGTACCATATACTAGGGATGTACAAGTAAATTAAATGTGCCAATCATGTGTTGGCCAATTTTACTATGTTTTAGGGAGATCAAGACAAGCACTTTTCTACTGCGGTGTTTGGGCAAAATATTAAATATGAATTACAAAATATTGTGATACAAAAATATTGTGTTAAGAATACCGGTATGCCAAAAATATCATTGATAGGAAAATTGAAGACAAGAATATTGTTTTACATGTTGTTTTTAATATTGCTGTAAAAATATCGATTTAGAAAATATTGTTGTATATAATATCATTTGTAAGTGTTATTTTGTATGTATTTTATTGTAGTGTTTGATTTTATATCTTCAATTTTTTGGATGTGTTTTGGAAAATAATTATGACATTTTTAAATTTGTATTTTTTGTTGTATTATTGTGTCAAAATATGGATGGGTTTTCATGAGATAAATGTGGGGAGATTTTTAAAGAGTGAATATGTTATTTTGAATGTAATGTTAATTATTTTAATGGTATGCAAATTAATATTGTAAAATGTATAAAAACATTTTTTTTCATTAATTTATATTATTTAAATGTATATATAAATTATATTAAATACATTTTTTATTGTAAATAGTAAAATTATTATTTAAATTAAATAAAATGTAGTAACATTTTAAATATATCAATAAGAAGTTTAACAGTGTTGTACATTTGTCAATGTGTAATAAAAATGTTTTAATATTTTCCTAGGTTCATTTTTCAAAAGTTTAAAATATTATTAAGGGTTTCCAAAAACATTGAACATTATAATGTCATTGTAAATACATTGTTGTTTTTTATTTTTATATTAACAGTTTTTAAAAAGCTTAATATGTATTAGTTATGATGTATAAATGTATATTTTGATGTAGGGTTATATGTTATAGGTTTATTTATGAATAACATTTTAACCACAATTTTAATAAAGACATTTTTAATATGTGTATTATAAGGATCAGATCTATTGTTGGTAATTTATTTTCTAAAATGTATTAGTTTTAACGAAAAGTATTTGAAATATTCAATTTAAAAATTAGTTTGAAATGTTTTTAACTTTTATGATTTTCATTTTTGGAGTATGATTTTTGTTATGTTATGTTTTAAAGTTCAGGAATATTTGTAAAAATGAATACAAGTATATTAATTATTCATAGTGATAATCATTATTTGATATTTTAATGCTTACTTATAAATATATAGGTTTATGGTTTGGGTTTTTGTGTTTTTAAGTAATTTTTATTTATTTTATAGATTAGAAATTATGAGTGAGTATGGAGTATTGATTGTGTATTTGAAATCTTTAGTTTCCGGCACATTGCATATAATACTATAGATTGTCATGAAAATTGTAAATGTCATCCCTTTAGTGTTCAATACCTTCCAGAAATTGGTTTAGAATGGAGTGGGAATAGTAAATGTCACTCCTTTGGTGTCCATCACCTTTTTCAAATTGGTTTAGATTAGAGTGGGAATGGCAAATGGCGGCCCTATTGTGTCCAAAACTTTCCCCAAATTGGTTATAGAATGGAGTAAGAATTGTAAATGTCCCCTTTTTGGTATCCAGTCCCTTCCCTAAATTGGTTTACATTGGAGTGAGAATAGTATATGTCACTCCATTGGTGTCTCCAACATCTTCAGCAAATAGGTTTAGGTCGGAGTAGGAATAGTAAATTCCATCCATTTGGTGTCCAATACCTTCTCCAAATTGGTTTTAGATTAAAGTGGTAATATTAAATGTCACCCCTTTAGTATCTGATACCTTCCACAAATTGGTTTAGATTGAAATGGGAATAGTAAATGTCACCCCTTTAGTCTCCAACAACTTCCACAAAGGGTTCAATACCTTCTATCAGTCAATCCATCAATCAAACAATCAGGGATTTATAGAGCGCACTACTCACCCGTGAGGGTCTCAAGGTGCTGGGGGGTGGGGTTTGGGCAGCTCTGAGGTTAACCAAAGAGCAAGGTCTTGAGACCCTTTCTGACAGTTTGCAGTATAGGGCTCCATCTGATGCTGCGCGTTCTTTCCAGGTCTTGGCCACGTTATAGGAGTAGGATCTGCCCCCCGATCTGGATCTGTGGATGCGGGGGACCTTGGCAAGGGCTAGGTTTGCAGAGCAAAGGCTTCTCTTGGGGGCGTGGAAGGAAATTATTTTGTTGAATTATTGGGGTCCGTTGTTATGGAGGACTTTGTAGGTATGTGTGAGCAGATTGAAGATTACTCTCTTTTCGATGGGGAGTCAGTGGAGGTCACGGAGGTACTGGGTGCTGTGATCATGTTTTAGTATGCTGAGGACATGTGTAGCTGCAACATTCTGGACAGTCTGGAGTTTGCAAAGGAGTGTTTCGTAGATTTTGGCATAGAGCACGTTTCCGTAGTCCAGAATGCTGATAATGAGTGCATGGGTGACGGTCTTCCTGGAGTCAAGGGGATCAATTTGAAGGTCTTGCAGAGTATGGAGAGGGTGTTGAAGCATGTGGAGGACACAGCGTTGATCTGGCGGTTCATGGTGAGTGAGGAGTGGAGTATGATGCTGAGGTTGCGGCATGGTCGATGGGGGTCGGTGGGTCTCCAAGGACGGGGGCCACCAGGTATGCTGATGGGTTGGATCCGAGGATGAGGACTTCTGTTTTCTCTGAGTTGAGGTTTAGCAGCTGCTGCTTATCCAGGATGCGATGCCCTTCGTTCCTTCCTGGAAACTGTGCCTGGTGATGTTGGTTTCCTGGGTGAGGGAGAGGATGGGCTGGGTGTCTTCGGTGTAAGATACTAAGCTGAGTCGATGTTTTCTGATGAAAGTTGCGAGGGGGGCCATGAAGATGTTGAAAGCGTGGGGCTGGGGGAGGATACTTGGGGTACTCTGCATGAGAAAAAGAACCAATCAAGTCTAAGGCAGTTCCTTGGATGCCGGCGTCATGTAGTCTGTCAGCTAGTGTGGGGTGGGAGATATTGTTGGAGGCTGCTGAAAGGTCTAGAAGTATGAGGTCTGCAGTATGGCCTTGATCGAGGAGGGTGCGGATGTCATCAGCTATGAGGGCGGTTTTAGACTGTGGCTGCTCCAGAATCCGGAGGAAGTTGTTGGTTTCTATGAATTGTGTTAGCTGGGTGTTGATGACTTTCTCGATGACTTTGGTGGCAGAAAGGAGAAGAGAGATGGGCCTGTAGTTCTTGAGGTCAGTCGGGTCTGTGGAGCGTTTCTTGAGGAGGTGTTTGACTTCGGCCCCTTACCAGTCATCGGGGAAAGTGGCTGCTTCGAGGGCTCAGCTGATTGTCCATAGTAGTTTTGGTGCAAAGGCGAATGCCGCCCTGTGGAACATGTGGGGCGGGCAGAGGTCTGAGGGTGCTCCAGAGTGGATGCTTTCATAGTCTTTGCGGTGTCCCAAATTTGGTTTAGTTGGAGTGTGATTATTTAATTTAACCATTTTAGTGTGAAATACAATTTTGAAATTGTCTTTCCGTGTAGAAGGGTAAGATATATAATTTGCTTAGGGCCTTATTTCAAGTTTGGGGGTCTGACCGCCATATAACCACATCTACCCCCTCCAGCAACCCGCTGCGCTGGCAGTCCAAAGACCACCACATTACAAATCGACAATGGGGCAAGCAGTGTGGAGGCAGGAATCTTATAGCGGTGGTGAGTACTCTTACCAAATATATCTATGCCTGTTTTGACTGCCTATGTGTCAGATGCACACATATGCATGATATACGTGAACATTACCATATATTCATTACCGGGTTAGGCACATTTAAGTGTAGTCCTGGCAATGGGTGTATGATATGAAAAGGACTCACCTGTATATCGCTGCACACAGGGTCGTAACCCTCTGGGTGAAGATCCTGCTGTGAAGGGGGGACCTGGGGAAGGGAATTCACGTTGGAATCTGCCTCGAAGAAGAAGAAAGGTGTGAGCACGCACCCCAAATCCTTCGACACTTCCTCCTTGAAGCAGTTGGTTAGACTGACACGCTTCACAGGCAACTCGTAATATGCCATGCTGCAGGTCCACTGCAACGCCCTATGACAGCTGCCTTTCCCTGACAGAGAACCCGGTGGTCAGTGGACTGCTGCCAGTCTCGGCGGTCCAGCAGCGGTCTTCACAAAGCCAATCCGCACAACTAGTAATAGGGTGGTCGGACTGCCGAGCTCTTCGCTCTTGGACCACCTCCACTGATACAGCTGTTCACAGGACCGCTAAATACATAATAAGGCTCTTAGTATTGTTGGTGTTTTAAAGGTAATTAGAAATGTTGATAATTGTATATTCGTAAGAAAAAACATTATTATTCACATTAATATTGACATATTTTCATATAATAAAGACATGTAACACATTTAATTTCTTTTCTTGACTGTATTTTTTAATGAACATTTTTAAATTTTTAAGCATATATATATTGCTAGTTCAAAAACATTTATATATTGATTAATTAGTCTATGCATATTTATTATTTATTAAATATTGTAAATCATATTTAAATAATATTGTATTTTGTCCATTTTCCATTTTTGTTCTTAAATTTCTTCATGTACATATTTTTAACATTATTAAGCTTTTTCAGTATTAAATAGGTGTATATTTGTCATACTATTAATTTATACTTCACAATTTTGTTAGCATGTTTGTACGTTTAATCATATTTTACATTTTATAACACATTTATTCAACAGTTTTTCCTTATTTTCCCATTCATTTCGATGGACAGACTCTTTTTTTAGTTTCCTTTTGTGGCCTTTGTGTTTTTACTGCTACCTTCCATTTTGCAGTCTATTAGTGCCATTTTCAGTAGGCTTGGGCGAAATGTTTAATTCCGGCAGCAAAAGGACTAAATTTGGTGCTTCCTCTTTACTCTTGTAACGTGGAATTACTTAAAAATTTCACCATTATGCCTATCAAATTAATCTGCAATAAAGTTTCTAAAGAGGGTTGGAAGTTAAAACAGTTCCTCTATGTTTAAAAATTACTTCAGATTAAAGTTTAATCTGCAGTGGTTTTTAAACATAGAGGGACTGCTCCTTCTTGTGACCCTCTTTAGAAACCACTGCAGTGCATACATCTTCATGCCCTTATATTACGGTTGGGCGAAAATTCCGCTCCTTTGATGGAGTCAGCACAGTTTTGCACAGACCGCATTCCACTTGGAATGTGGAGTTCTTGAAAACTCTGTCAACTGCTGTGTGGCAGAGTTTTCTCTCGTGCTTGGCTCGCCAACATTAAGTTGGTGAGCATGAGCAAGAATTTCTGTCCTCTAGCATTATTTTTGGGTGCAAGAACGCCAGTCGTCAACATTTGTCAACATGGGCGCTGCCGGCAAGTCGCGACTGTTCACGTTGAGAAAACTGCTGCTCGAGTAGAAAATCTACTTGAGTGACAGAAAGAAGATGCGCCCTCTGGTGCAATGCATGATGCCATTCCAGCTGGTTTTACAGCACGGCACAAGCTCCTGGGGCTAAAAATCAGCACGAGCAGCGCAGCATGCCGAATTTGGCCCGTTTGCGGAACTCCACAGAATTTTGCTGGATTTTTATGGAATTCAGTGGAATTCCACGGAGTGATACTCCATGAGTTCCACCCACCCCTACCTCACAGATGTATGCACTGCAGTGATATTTAAACAGGGCTGGAGGAGGGAGCAGTCCCTCTATGTTTAAAAACCACTGCAAATTTATCAGTGAGTTTTAAACATAGAGGGACTACTCCCTCCTTCATCCCTGTTTACAAATTACTGCACAGCAGTGAATACCCTCAGTGCCCTGACATACTCTGCTGTGATTACTGCAGGGTATGTAAGGGTGCTGAGGGGTACTTGGCTGCGCTATTTTCTTAGTGCAAAATGATGCATCCTGGCATCATTTTTTGGACTTCTGCTGAATCTCACAAAATTTGTATGTAATTACGTGTAATTACGCGGAATAAAATTCTGCCAACTCCGTCCACCCTCAACTTCCAGTCCATTTTCCAGGATCCAGGTCACAGTAAAGTGCTTTTGTTCGTCGGAACAGGTAAGTCTTTCTGAAAGGTTTTGAGGATAGGTGCGATGGAGGGAGGCAGCCTAGAAGTTATTCATTGTGTTGTTTGTGATTTTTTTGCACATTTAGTTGCATTGTAGTGTTTTATACTTGCCAGCACCCACGCACTCGCCTCCACAGACTACATCCTCCTTGAAGACCTGTATTACCACCTCGAGAACAACAACAACGCGAACTCCGCCACCCTCATCAACAACCTCGCCAACCTCGGCCTCAGACAGCTCATCAACGAACCCACCCATGCCGCCAGCCACACGCTCGACCCAGTCTTCACCACTAGCACCCACGTCGCCTTCAACCGCACAACCGAACTCCACTGGACCGACCACCGCTGCATCCATATAACCTTCAAGAAACCAACCACGCACCACCGCACCTAACAGCTGCCTCGCCGCTGCTGGAGCAAAGTCACCGAAGAGCAACTGACCTCCACCCTCGCCCTCAACCCACCCTCTGACCCCACCAACCCAGACACTGCTGCCCGCAACCTCAGACAGTGGATCGACGACTGCGCCAACACCCTCGCCCCACTCAAGAAATCCTCCGACTGCCACACCAGCAAGAAAGCCACCTGGTTCACTGAAGAGCTCCAGACCTCCAAATGTAAATGCTGGAAACTGGAGAAGAAATGTCTCCACGATCGTACACTGGACAGCCACACAGCCCACAAGGTCGCCACCCGCAGACATCACCAACTCATCAGAGTAGCCAAGAGATCTTCCTTCGAATCCTGCCTGGACAACAATGCACATGACAGCAAAGAACTTTTCAACATAGTGAAGGAACTCTCCAACCCCAGCGCCATCACCAATGACATCCCGCCCTCACAAGATCTGTGCGACTCACTGGCTACCTTCTTCCACCGCAAGATCGCTGACATCCACGACAGCTTCAACACCACGACCGCCCGGACTACGGCAGACTCCACCCCTCGCAAACACCACCTGCACCAACCGCCTGACCTCCTGGTCCTACGTCAACGAAGACGAGACACGCAAGGTCATCAACTCCATCCACTCAGGATCCCCGTCAGACCCCTGCCCACACCACGTATTCAACAAAGCTTACGCATCCATTGCACCCCAACTACGGAAGGTCATCAACATCTCCTTCAAGACAGAGACATTCCCGGAAAGCTGGAAGCAAGCAGAAATCAAGGTCCTCCTCAAAAAGTCCAAGGCGGACCCCAAGGACCTCAAGAACTTCTGGACCATCTCTCTGCTCCCTTTCCCGGCGAAGGTCATCGAGAAAACCATCAACATGCAACTGACCCGCCACCTCGAGGACAACAACATCCTAGACCCCTCTCAGTCCCGATTCAGATGACACCACAGCACCGAGACAGCCCTCATCCCCGCCACAGACGACATCCGATGCCAACTAGACATCAGCGAAACATCAGCCCTCATCCTCCTGGACCTATCAGCCACCTTCAACGCGGTCTGCCACAGCACACTAAAGACACGCCTCCAAGAAGCCGGAATCCAGGAGAAGGCCCTGGACTGGACCACGTCCTTCCTCACCGGCAGTACCCAGAGAGTCCGCCTCCCACCTTTCCGATCCAAAGCCACCGACATCAGCTGCGGCATACCCCAGGGCTCATCCCTCGGCCCGACCCTGTTCAACGTCTACATGGCCCCCATCGCACAAGTAGCCCGCCAGCACGACCTGAAGATCATCTCCTATGCCGACGACACCCAGCTCATCCTCTCCCTCACCAAGGACCCGCACACCACCAAGACCAACCTCCACGAGGGAATGAAGGCCGTCGCTGAATGGATGAGGAGCAGCCGCCTGAAACTGAACTTGGACAAGACGGAGGTCCTCATCCTCGGCCCCACCCCCTCTGCCTGGGACGACTCCTGGTGGCCGACCACACTCGCAACCTAGGATTCATCCTCGACTCCTCCCTCTCCATGTCGAAGCAGGTCGACGCCGTCTCCTCCACATGCTAAAACACCCTCCGCATACTCCGCAGGATCTACAAATGGATCCCGACCAAAACTAGAAAAACGGTGACTCAGGCCCTCCTCAACATCCCTCGCCGCAGCCACATCACCCCCCACCTGAGAGACCTACAATGGCTCCCCGTCAAAAAGAGGATCACTTACTTTCAAGCTCCTCACTCACGCACACAAAGCACTCCACAACACCGGACCAGCCTACCTAAACAGCAGACTCAGCTTCTACACCCCCACCTGCCAGCTCCGCTCCGTATGAAACCGAACTTGAAGTCCCCTGAGTGGCAAGCACGGAGAAAGCCTCTCTGAGTAAAAGGAAAAAGGTCCAGAAAGAAGGTGAGTGGTGCAAAGCACCCTTTCCAAACCAGCGGTCAAGACGGCGTCCTTCACTCACTCTGGAACCAGGAATAGAATTTCTGATGCTGCACCGTTGCCCGCCCTCTGTTTAATAGGCGTTCCAGTCACGCACGACGAGCCTCGCAAAGGCTAATAGGATTCGTAGTTCCCAATTATTCTCAGCCCACAAGAGCTCACAATGCCTGATTCCAAGCGTACCCTCGGACCTACCGGAATCAGAAACGGTGCGCTCGAACACATGGTATATAACACATACCAACATGTGTCCCAGCTGATGCACGCAGTACTCAATCAATAAGAACAGCATTCCAATCCCCCCAAGTCACTCGCCAGAGAAGTCCTAGTTGTGCTACCTTACTGGTGCAGAGAGCAAAGCACCTAATCAGTCGTCTGTAGTCCCCACCTCCAAGTCTAAGGTTGGGCTTGAGGCCCCAGTTTCAGATCCATCGTTTGGTGGGTGCGTATCAATGTTCTGCTCCATGCCTTGCATTTCCATGGCATTTAGCTGCACGATGCTGTCTTCAGTGATCATGACTCTCTGAGATCCTGGTGGGGGGTGGAGTTTGGAATGTCTCGCTGAGTTATGGTGATGGGGTAGCCCTCGAAGGTGGGAACCCAAGACCCGCTTTTGATGATTACCCAGATGTGGTGGGGCTCTTTTGTCCCGTACTTTCAGCCATTCCCACACCTTTTTTGGCTGATCAAAAAAGTGTGCCTTCCCCTGGAAAAGAATTTTCAGTCTCGCAGGGTACAGCAGGATGTATTGTAGCTGTAGTGCTCTTAGTTTTTGTTTGACGCTGAGAAAGGATTTGCTCTGCTCCTGTACCTGTTTGGTAAAGTTCAGGTAGAGGGCTATCTTGCAGTTGCCTGAGAGGCCACTCGGAGAATGCTGTCCTTGTCACAGTAGTTGAGAATTTTAGCTATAATGGCACTAAGGAGGACTCATGGCGGTTGAGGTGGCAACAATGTTCTGTGCGCTTTTTCCACTACAAATAAATTCAGACAGGCCCCATGGCTTGAGTTCAGCCCGCACCCAGTCCTCCAGAAACTTTTCCTCAGAGATCCCTTCCACTCTTTCGGGGAACCCCAGAACGAGCATATTACTATGTGGGAGAGACCCTCCGCGTCTTCTGCTCATGGTTCCAGTTCCACCGTGACATTGGTCATCTGGGTCATTTGACGCTTAAGGACTACCACTTCTCCTGAAGTTCTGCGATGTTGCCTTCAGTGGACGTGACTCTGTGTGACCTTCCACAGGTCTTCTTGCAGGAGGTTAACATCAATTGAGACTGTCTCTATTTTATGTTCAAGTGCTGTCCGGGAGCCCTAGATGTCTGCCAATAGTTCAGCCCTGGAGTGTTCTGTGTCTCTGTCTGAAATGCCCCCTGCATTGCGTACCTTTGTCTGCCATTTTATTCTCTGGGTGGGGTGGCGCAGGTGGTATATTGGCTTATGGTATTCACTGGGTGTGTCCTTACTGATGGTGTGCTGCATAAGACAGCTGTTCACCCTTCTGGGCTGCCATGGGTAGCTTTTGGGGTCTCTGGGCGTGAAAGGCTGGTGTCAATACCCCTATTGTCTCACCCAGCCGGGGAGGCAAATGTACTGCTGAAGTCAGACCTGACAAGAATAAACATCCTTACCTTGGTGTCATGCGGCAACTGCATTTGAGAGGGGAGGATCCCCGTCTGATGCCCTCCTGCAACATTCGTGCTGCTGTGGTCCCCAATCGCTGGCTCTCTCTGATTGCTTATTCACCCCAACTTGCATGGCTGCCCGGAACCCCAAAGCTTTCTAGATTCTTTGGATTGCTTTGAGGGATTTCTATTGGATTAGCTTAATGTGTTTTTGGTGGATTATACTTTTTGGCTATGTGAATACAGAAGATGTTCCGCATCTACAGAGCAGTAAGTCATATTAAATGTATTTGTATGTGTGGGAAATGTTTTATTTTATTATTTGCCTTCTCATTTGAGAAACAGCGCAGCAGCGCCAGAGAGGATTTGTTCCAATGAAAATGAACTGCCAACTAGATTAGGTACGGCCGGTGTATATCAATCCTGTGGATTTACTCTGATGCTTCTGCAGTCGAGCGATATAAGCGCGGGCTGGGGGCCCTCGTGTTTTTAAGGTTTACATAGACTTGGTTAGTGAGTGTCATGTCCTTAATTTTAAATAGACGCAAGGTGGCGGCTATAAAATTAATATAGTGGTTTTTGATACATTTTTCATTTCATGACGATCAGTACCTTTGTTGGTTCATGGGGTTGTCCATGAAATGACAGAACATCTGAATTCCTGGGAAGAAGGTTCCCTTTCAGAAGAGAGTTCTTTTTAGGTCAATTCTTGGCATTTTGGGAAATCGCAGAGTGGATGTAAAATCAACTGCTGTTCTTTCTGTTGTGCTTCCAGATGTAGGTGGAGTAAAAAATTGGATTTAGAGCCAGACTTAAAGGTTTAAAGGAATTGAGGTATTTGGGTGTGGAAGTATTGTAATGAATGAGAGTTGAATGGAGGTCAATTAATATGGTAATTTTGCATTATATTTTATTGTTTTTCAGTTCCTTTGTCTTCAGAGTCCTGAGGAGAACCAGAAAAGAGATATATATGTGTTCGAAAAGCGTCAACTGTTGTTTTCATCACCAAACAAAAGTTGTACATATGCAGCACAACTGCTCACTGAATTAATTATTTTGATTCACTACTGTTGTCGAGGAGCTCAGTTGGGCCATTTTTTGGTTTTTACCCTTGTAGATCATTATATCATTGTATTACATTTCTAGTCACAGTGGAACGTTTTTCGAAAGAAGGTCATACTGCAACAGAACCAGAGCTTGATAATGTGTTTGAATATTTATTTGTTATGTTTTATTTGTTATTGGTATTTTATATGTGATTTGTCCAATTGTTTTATAAATTGTGTTTGAAATATTTGTATGTATATTTTGACAAAATATCTACTTCAAATTGTTGAATAATAGACATATAAAAAACGTCACTATGAATAAATATTGATGTGATTATGACAATTGAATTGTGTGATCTTGGTGTATGAGTGAACGCATGAATTGACATCAGTACGTGCACTTCATGTGTTGTTAGTTGATTTAAATAGAAGCAACAGCCTTGTATGAGCTGTGTGGGGTAAATATTTTAAATGGTTTGAATCATGGCTTGTTTAAAGTATATGAATAATTTTGTGAGTAGTAATTGTTTGTTTGATGTCTAATGAGGTTTAAAAGGTCAAAATAAGTGTTACATTGTTTATTTGGTAATAGAGCAGATATAAAAGGGATCTTTGTGTTTTTATATTTATCATGAATGGTATGTTAGTGAATGGTTTGGGACACATCTTGAACGTCCCATCCATCATCCAGGTTTGAAAATGGCTTAGTTTAAGTAAATTATGTGCTGTAGAAAATATTAAGATTAGTCTATCATTGTTTAGGTTGTCGTATAACAGGAAGAGTTCCTCACTGAGTTTAATTTTTAAGTGATCAGGTATTTCTATATCTTGGTATCTTCTAGAGGCAGTAGGAGTATCACTGATGGCTTTTTTAGTTCATGCAATTTAACATTATAAAGTGGGGATGGGTGGTAGTGGGCCTGTGATGTGTTCAGGGACTTTAAAGTCTATTTCTTTAAGGATTTTGGTTGCAGGCTCCTGGGAGCTAGTTCTTCCCTCTCTTATATCCTGTACTGCCTCCCTTACTTCTGTTTCTGCCAGATTTGAGGGGTGGGTGGGGTGGATCGGTTCGCCTACATTAATTTTAAAATCATGTTTTGAATGCACTTCTCATAGGATGACTTAGAATACAATTCGGTACATTTCCAATTCCCATTTTCCACCAATGTAATTTTTTGGTTGCAGGTTTAGCCCACGTGACTTAGTAATTGCTTTCCTTTTGTGACATTATGTATCTTGTTCTTTCTGTCATTGTGTCTAAAATTAGTGTATAAATAAATACAATTTTAAAATGCATATACGTTTATTATTCACGAATAAAATAATACAACTACTTTGTTATTTATACTTCTATGTATTTTCTTCCTAGACGTTTCAAATTTTTTTGCAGCTTTTCTGTTGTTTTTTTTTAATGTGGAACAGGTATTTTCTTTTCAGTTGGAAGAAAACAAAAGGGTGTCAGTTTCATTTTAAAATGTTTATTTATTTGTAATTTGTAGAGATTGAGGTTGCTAGGGTTTACTTTAATCAGTTTTGGGGTGTGCTTATATTATATTAATAAGTTATATATATGTAATTTTCTATGCATTTTTCCTGGTTTGTCATTGGTGTTGTTTTTTGGAAGGTTAGCACTTTTCAAAGTTGTAGTATTTTCTTTTAGTAAGTACATGTAAAGAGACATAAGTTGGAGAGTGTTTTGTTAATAATTTGCTATTTTAGAATTTCCATTTCAATTAGCAGTTCATTTTAGTTTAAACATACATTTTACTTTCTCTTCAAGGTAGTTTCGCTGAAAAATCCAAAGGTTAAAGGAATGCTATAGTTAGGAAACAGAATTTAAAAAACCTTAGAATTGTAATGAAAAACCAAAGGTTATGGGGATGTTACAGTTAGGCTCCAATTTCACATGCACAAAACCATGAAAAATTAGCAGTTATGGAGGTGGGCCAGAAGGAATTCAAAATGACATTGAGGTCATTACCTGTATATTGTGTGTGGACTGCACACAGGATGGTGCAGCTTATGGGAATAAGGATGTGTAGCAATGTATAAGAATTTGAGGGTGTTTGATGATCGATCTGAACGTGAGTCATGTCTGTGATAAAGAGTGTCAAAAGTATGATATATGATGAGATCTGTGATGTCTGGAGAGTGAGTACTGTGGATCGTGAATTCATGAGCAAGAGTTGGAAGGTGTGTCTTGCAGTTTGTTGTGAGTTGTTAGTAGGATATGGATGAGGTAGGAGCTGAGGGCTGAATGTTTTATTGGTATGAAATGATTGTATTTTGTTTCTGGGGGTGAGTGGGGGCAAGGGTAGCACAGCATATTGGGAAAGCCACATGTTGATATGCCATCTGGTTGTTGCAATCTCTGTGGACTGTCTGACTCTCTGGCCTTCTTGGCTCTGCAATGCCAAAAAAGTTGATGGTTCACCCTTTGCTAAGGATACCAAGGCAGGTAGTTTCTGTAGTATGAGGGTATTGTGAGCTTTGATGCTGTGTAGGACATTAAAGTGTTTCTACTGTCCTTGCCAGTTACAATGGTCAGATTAGTATTTATCTATGTTTAGAAAAGGAATGGCTTACCTGTGTTGTAATTGATTTCCAGAGGCTGTCATGAAGCTGGCTTGTATGTCTGTATGCCTGGAGTGGGGGTATTCTTGGGAATTTCCACTCGTCCTCAGTGCAGCAATTGGACTTATTTGAACTTCCACTGGTTGCTAGAAAGGGAGAATCCTCATGCATTTGTTTTCAGAGGTTGTTGTAGGAGGATCTTTTGACACTAGGTACCACAGGTGACTTTGGGATGCTTCTGCCTTAGGTGCAGTGAGACTAATTAAAACTAGAATCTGGGCAGTTGCCAGCTCATAGCAATTGTCTTTCAGAGCTTCTTGAAAGTTTGGACACATTTGGAGCACTAAAATACAAGATATAGGGCCTGACTCACAAAGGTAAGTTATACTTTTTGAGTAAGTTTACACTTTGTAGTAAGTTCACTACTTTCGGCATTCATACCTCAGAGTGTCGACATACTACAAAAGTGTAAGTTACATGTCTCCAAGCCCAGAGTAATGCAATTGGTTACTCTTGAGTGCGTGGGAGACTTCCCTTCTTAGGCCCATCCCTGAACCTCTCTAACCCCTCTTATTTCTTCCTAATCCCTCCACTTTAGTGATAGGTCTGGGTCTTTTCCCACTCACTCTCGGGTGTCCACCCACATTTACAACTAAAATCTATATTTACATGCGCGTAGACTCTGCAGTCAGGGTGGAGAACTCTGCATATATAAGTATAGGTAAAATATACACTCTGTAGTTTGTTTTGAAGTACTACAAAACTTATTACAAAAAGTGCAGTTTGTTACTCTTCCTGGAAGATTTTTTTCTGGAAGTTCTAAAAAATTGAGTTTTTCATCTCTGGAGGACCCGCACAAAATGCTGAGGCTTCTCAACAAAGACTTAGGGCCCCATTAGGATGGCGGACGGATTGCCCCCGCCAGGCTGGCATCCTTGCTGCAAATACCCCCCGCCATATTAACATGGAACATGGCTGTGGGGTCCGTGGCGGACGGAAAAGGGTTTATATGGTTTATATGGTGGCGGTGTCTATCAGACATCGCCAGCCATATTAGGATGCGCAATTTTCAATGCCTTTTCATGACGGAAAGGCATGCAGAGTCTGCTTGTTGCGGGTCCCCAAGCACTCCGGGGGGTGGGGGTGCACATGGGGGGTACCTAAGGTACCCCCCAGCACTTCCATGTACAACATGGCAGGCACCGCACGGTGCCTGCCATGTTGTCCATGGAAGTGCACTGCATGCCTTCCTACCAGTGTGGCTGGCGGTGCTGAGTGCACCGCCCACCACAATGGTAGGAATACTGGATGTGCCCGCCACTGGGGCAGGTGCATCCTAATGCCATGCACGGGACCCCCGCCCTTATGGCATGCGGTCCCTAGTGCCGTGAGGATGGCGGGCAAAGTCCACCCGCCATCCTAATGGGGGCCTTAATCTTGTCAGTAAGAGATTTCCAGGTTTATCCCACTTATAGAGAAGATGACCAAAATCAATAAGCTCTGCCTTGGCTTGTCCTCTAACCTTGTCACACTGGCAGATTCTGACCTCTAGAAAAAGTTAAATCTCCAGAGTGGGAAAAGGCACCAAGTTTGTCCAATAAAATCTTGACTTTAGCGGCTACTACAATTCAAGGTTAGTCCAATTAGTGATTTTTTGCAGAGTGACTTGCAATTTCAGCAGGATTGTGGATCCAGTGTATCTGACCTTGAGGAACCTAAGTCGGCAATTGCTTTCTGCCTTGTCACACTGGTGGCTTTTGACATCCAGTAAAAAGGCTAGTCAGCTAGGTTGGCAGAGGCCTTAACCTCTGCCTTATTGGTACAGGACTAACTGTTGTATTTAAAGATCTCTGTTTACCTGACAGAGATCTCTTTTGGCTGCAAGCTCAGTCACTGTTGTGGCTGGTGCACGTTCAGCAACGAAGAGTGCACAGATCTGTCCTGTGTTTTTATGGCATGATTAGCATTCTTTTTTTTAAAAATAAGCCTTCAAAGTGGGAGTTTATATCTGAAAAATAAAAATAAATGACACTGACATGCAAAGTGCTTTCTCTGTATGAATGGGAACCAATTTTTCCCCAGTCCATGTCCACTGTCTTGTATGGCGGACCAGGGCAGGGGAAGCATGAATCATAAGCATAGGCCTATTGAAGGCAGACCTCCCTTTGTCTGAAAGGCAGAAGCCCTTTGGAGGACAGTCTGTACCTTTGATTGACCACTGCTCTACTGGTGAACAAATAGTAGTTTCCTAGCTATCCCAGAGTGCACTATTCTGCCCATTCCCAAGATTGCAAAACCCCTCTCTTGGTGTGTGGAGCTTGGTAGCCCATCACAGAGGTGTGATTACCTGGGGGCTGCACACCCACAGAAAAACTAGTTTCGCCACTGGCTTCCTTTCTCTGACCCCAACCTCAACCTGTCTACCCAATCAAAAGAAGAGCTCCTCTCATATGTGTTCCCCATTTTCCCTTCAAAGACAGCTTCCCCTTTGAAGTTCTTCTTTTGGGGTCACACCCAGTGTTATTACCTGCCAGAGAGAGATAACACCACTTTCAACAGCAGGCCTTGATCGATCCCTTTCCTGGGGGTCATCCACACTTCTCCCTAGGAGAGCAGAAGTCTGTTGTGGTGTCCAGCATCTGTAGAGACCACCCGAAAACTTGAACAACACAGTGGCAACTTTCTAGAAGTTGCAAGTCCAATGATTAATTATATACCTTGAAGTACCAGCTTTAGTAGTCTCATTCAGGAGTTAGCAAAACTGAGCTGTCAGCGGGCAACCCTGAAATCATCAATTAGGCTACTAGCCTTTGCACAAGTAAAAATGGCACTTTGGGGGATTTAAAGTTAGGACATATAAAAGTAAATATCCTACTTGTTAATACACAGCATCCTACCTAAGGACATAGGCTTGCTGTAGAGGTGGCTTATATGTGTTAAAAGGGAAGATTTGGGCTTTGCCATTAGTTTAATTGGCGAAGACGAGTTAGCAGTTTAAAACTGCTCTGTCAAACTGCAGTGGCAGTCCGGTAGACATGCTTTCATGTTGTCACATCTAGGGTGTCACAGTAGGTGCTGCAGTCTTGGTGGGAAACGTTAACTTGCAGGACCTGGTTGCCCAAGGTGTTATATTCTAGGGACTTATAAATAAGTTATCCTATGCCAATTGGGTGTATCCATTGAAACATACACTTATAAGGGTCAAAGGCACTGAGGTCTGGTTAGCAGGACTCAGTGCACTCTCAGGGAAGATATACTAAGATTTTGATCCGGGCTCACGTCACAAAAGTGATTCAAATCAGCACAAAATCTTTTTTTCACAATTCACTTTCGCTGCTTTGCATTACTTTGCGCCATGGGAGCGTACCAAGGGTGGTGCATGGGCATTCTTATGCCACCACCCAAAGTTTCTTACGTGAAACCCAATTTACTAAATGAACTATATTGGGTTTAGCTTGAGAAAACTGTGCCCTTTTCAAGTAGGCGCAAGTAAGGAGAAATGCTTTTATTTCTCCTTCCTTTTCTGACTTTGCATATGTGCTGCACTTTACAGCACACATACAAAGTGAGAAAATGGTTGAAGTGAGTCTGTCCACAGTATTTTGTACTGGAAGGGTTCCTGCCAATACAAAACCTATGCTAGACTCACAGAGACACCCTTGCACCATGGCGCAAAGGTGTTTCCGTGGCGCACAGCAGCTGATTTCAGCACCAGTGCTAGTGAGAAGGGGGAAGAGTGCCATCTTTTTGTAAATAGGGAACTCTCTTCCTCTCTTTTTTTCATGTAGCTCAGCATTTGCAGCTGCTGCAATGCGCTATGTGAAAAATAGTAGGTCTGCCCCTCAGAGTCAAAAAACGAGCAGCATCAATCCAAAACATTGGGGGTAATCATGCATAAAAGAGGCATTTCCTTACAATCAGAATCTAGAAATCATTGGTGGACCTAAAGGACAATTAGTACATTAGAAATGTTGGGAGCTCCATTGAAAACAATGGAGTGCTCTGGCTTCTAATGGCCAGTACAAGCCCGGAGTATCAACATTCCAAGGTTTGTTTTACAAATTAGAGCATTCTGCCCTTTAGGAGAGGACTGTTGTAATAGCCTTAGAGTTCTCCATAGCAGGCTCTATTAAAGGCCTGCTCCCTTGCTAAAGCCCCTAGCCTTTGGCTCAGGCATTTTTTTTTTTTTTTAAAGTTTTTATTGAGACCAAAATATAGTCACACAGCGTCATGCCGACAACCCTGAGGCAGGCCGCTATCAAGCAACAAATCAACATAAAGGATGTATTACAGTCCACAGTATACAATGGACGAGCAGCAGCGGCATCTCAGAAGCATCAACAATGGGCATATGCAACAGCAGAAAACATAATCGTTCACAATTTTCCGGTAGATAGGCATGCAGCAGGCAGTTGGCAACGAAAAGGAGAACAGGTTAACTGTATATATACGAATGCTCAAGGAGCGGAAAGCAGCACATTTCAATTCAAGGAACGTCTATCCACCAATTTCCCCCACCACCCACCCTCCTCCACCCTCTCCCTAAAAGGAAAAACATTGATAAAACCAAACTCTGGTGCATAGGAAAAAACTCCAAACGGGCATTAGGTCAGGTGTATGGAAGTATTAACGTCTTTGGGCGGGGCGACACATAGCGAACATACCGGCAGAATCAGAAGGCCATATAGCAAGGGGGACCTTGGAAGCGCAGGGGGGGGAGGAGGGGTCCACTCGTATAGGGGGGGGAGAAGGCACAGTGTTCGGGAGAGGCAGAACAGACCTCAGACACGCATGACCCCATCATATCTGGAGCACTCACATAGAAAGCAGCCACTCCCCAGGGCATGCTGTCGCAGAGGAGTGCAGCTGCAAGGAGAGTGGGGCCAACCCATATCATCGGATATCGCTCCTGGTAGCGATTGTGTAGAGTCAGGGGAGGATGTACGCTCACTCGTCCACCGCGTAAAGGGCTCCCAGATGTCTCTAGGCCTGGAAGCGGAGGGCATTAATTCCCTGTAGCGCTCAAGCTGTGTGTTACCGTATGTCACATCTTGCACCCATGCAGCAAAGGAAGGAGTCGCCCGCCTACCCCAGTGCACCGCCACCTGTCGCTTAGCATAAAGGAGCAGTATCGCATGCAGCTTTCTGTGTGCGGGTAAAGTGTCATGAACCCAGCCCAGTAGCCCCAGTAGCGGGGACGCTGTGTCTGCCCTATGAAGTATCTGGTTAATAGCAGAGAAGATGTCTAGCCAGTATTGCTCTAGTTTAGGGCAACTCCATGCCACATGTGTAAAGGAGGCATTTTCGCGGCCGCATTTCCAACATGCAGAGTCTCCCCTAAGACCCATGCGGTGTAGCGAGATCGGCGTGCGGTAATATCTGTGCAAAAACTTAAAATGTACTAATCTCAGCCTGTAATTGGGCGATAACATCGTAAGTTGACCACAACAGAACTCCCACTGTTCCTCTGTAAGGGGCTCCTCCAGGTCCGCATTCCAAGCCTGCATTGAAGAAGGCACTATGACGGGGGGCTGGTCCTGCATACAGTTGTACAATCGGGACACAGGTTTTCTGGGGGAGGGTCTCGAAAGCAGATTTTGAAGAGCCACGAGCTGCGGCGGTTCGTCGGGGAACTGGGGCCACATCGCTTTACAGGACGCCTTCAGTGAGTGGTATAAAAGTAAGTCCGAAAATGACTCCGGGTGCCCCTCCTCGCATGTGCCCAGGTCTCGAAAGGTGCCATTAGGGTACAGATCAGCAAATGTGTGTAGTGTCTGCCCTCGGAGCTTAATTGTGCCACCGCCTTCACACAAGCAGGGTAACATAGGGTTGCTTCGTAGCGGGATCGCTGGCGCATATAGTAGGGGTAGTCTGGCTCTGTTTCGCAATTCGCGCCACGTCCAGCGAAGTAGTTCCACCGTGTCCACGTCTTTTGAAGGGCGAGACACCTTGCCATGTAACGTTACGTTCAGAGGGGATGGGGCCGCCGCGGCCATCTCCACCGCAACATGCGGCTGGTAAGCGGTGGGAAAAGCCCAGAAGTGCAAAAACTGCGCCTGTGCACATAGTGAATATAGTTTCATGTCAGGAGCCCCCAGACCGCCCTGCCGCAGCGTAAGCGTAAGCAGCGCCCAAGATGTTCTTGCCTGGCCACCTGCCCACACAAGTGTCAGAAGTAGCGAGCGCACTCTTGCATGAAAATGCGCCGTCAGTGGTATGGGAAGATTGACGAATAAGTAAAGAAACTTGGGGAGGACAACCATCTTCGCCAGTGCTATCCTGCGACCAGCGATAAGGGTAGTTTGTTCCATATTGCCACCTTGCCCTCCAGCCAGTCTACCGCTCTCCCAAAATTGAGCGACCACAATTCCTGCAAATCACGGCTTATCCAAACCCCAAGGTATTTCACAGCCTCAACTTCCCAGCGTAGTGGGTAATCAGAGGGTGTCTCTCGCGTGGTATCAGTGAGAGGGAAGACTACAGACTTCGACCAGTTTATGGATATCCCAGCTAAGCCCTCAAAATGGACAAATTCTCGCAGTAGGGGGTTTAGGTTTACTGAGTGATTGAGAACATACAGCGTGACATCATCAGCATATAATGATATAAGCAGGCTCCGTGAACTGAATCCTATCCCCCTCGCCGTGTGGTGTTGTCGAATCCTAGCGGCAAGGGGCTCCATTGCTATCGCAAATAATAGTGGGGATAAAAGACAGCCCTGTCTGGTCCCACAGCCTCCTGTTTTGTTTTGGCGGACTGAAGCAGTAGAGCGCAGAGCGCAGAGCGGAGCACGGAGCATCGAAGAGCAAGGAGTGAGAGGAGGGCGAGAGGAAAGCGTCCCTACCGTCTCTGCCAGCTACACCGGCCAGGATTCTGCTTCTGTTGAACCCCGCTGACCTTCCCCCCCCCCCCACCCCCCGCGTAGTGAGGTGTTGAAGCGCGGGGGGAGAGTGAGTGCAGGAGGACAGAGGACAGAGGACGGAGGACAGAATCAGAGCCGGAGCTCCCGGGTGCTCGTAGCTCGCAGCTGCGCCGGGTGAAAAGCGGGAGCCGCCCGGTAGCGGCGGGGGGGGGCCGCTGCAGAGCTCCCATTCTGCAAAAACTCACTCCAGGCGCTGGGACAGCGGGAGCGACAAAAACTTGCAATTTTACAAAGACAGTGACATGCGAGTGGTTTGCCTGTTTGTCTGCAAGAGATGCAACAACTACTGGAGAGCCAGCACCTGAGCAGGCAGCAGCAGCAACATTAGCTGATCGGCGTGATTGCTAAAAGCAAAAAAAAAAAAGAAAAATTCATTCTGCCATCAAATCCGCCGCAGCTATACCGCAGCTATACCATCATGCTCAAAAGCCATAAAAATTGTAAAGGGAAGGATAAAGGTGGCGGCTGTACTTGGGCTGAGCAGAACGGACTGTGAACTGTGAACTGTGAAGCAGCAAGCGGCAAAGTGGCAAAGCAAGCATCACAATGGTGAGTGAAACCAGCAAGGGTGCTTAGGGGGGTGATCAAGTCGCTGATACAGCTGTCCCCCGCCCACCCGCCCGCCCGCTTGCCTGACCCACAGCCAGTAGCTCACCTCACGGCCAAGCATTGTGCATTGGGGTGGCAAAACACCCCCATTCTCCCACAGGGGCTTGAGACTCCAGCAGGAAAGGGGCTGTGTCAGCTCTGATAAGGGCTAGAGCATTGATGAACAGGGGGCCGGCCTAGAACTGTAGAACTGTAGAACAACCTAAAGTGGAGGTTGCGGCGCAGAGCCTGCGCGGTCCCTGACCCTGCCCTAGCCAGAACCTGCACCTATTGACGTTTGGATAATATCTTTCTCCTAATTTCTTACTCCTCGTTACCGCTCCTCACCCTCACCCTCCCTGACGGCAGCCGCCCTTTCTGCGAGGGGTAGACGGGCTTGGGAGCACGCTGAGGAGCTGGCGTGGAGTCAGCGCAGGTTGCAGGGCAAGGCAAGGCGACATGAGATCAGGGCGAGTTCGTGGATGCCCCACTAGCAAAGGAAGGACAAACAACCGGTCAAACAAACGAAAAAGATCTCCGAAGGTAGGCGAGGGGGCAAGGGAAGATCAAACAAGGAAATCCAGGCAACTAACTCAGAGTGAAGGCTCACCAATTGACATAGCAATTGACAAACTTGATCCTATCTGTGCGAGCAGTGAACAACTGGCAAATAGAGAGAAGAGCAGTAATACAACAAAATCCAACCTTGCAATGCTCCAACCAAAAATCTTTACAAAATTTCAGTTCCTAAAAGACAAGGGGGACATATTACCCTCCAACACCATGGAATCTTCATACCTCCAGGAACCTAACGATCCCTCCCAGACTTGCCAGTTGGTGTCTGTGCACAATACAGGTACAGCAACCAACGACAAAAGTCAGTGTAGCCCTATCTCCACAGCCAGACAATCACTACAAGTGACATCAACCCCTCAGGGCGATAAAAACAACTTCACAATGGCTGCTACAACTAAAGGGTCAATGTCTGGTACGAAAATCGTTTTAGAACAAAGCCTTATTCAAGTGCACAGAGCAATTGACAACAATATAAGCCGGCCTTCACACGCGTTACCCAAATGCCTTATAGACTCCGGTAAAACAGCTAGTAATAAACGATGCGAGTGGACAGCAATTGGCAAGGGCAGCGAAGCCGACAAACCTCCCCATCGCATTGCGAACTGCACGTCACAAATCCAAGTACCAAACGAAGACCCCATTACCCACAACGGGGCAAGTGAAAAAGACGCAAAGGAGTGTTGGGAAGAGAACATCTCAACTCTTGGGAATCCAGCTTTAACACAATCTGAACGTACAACTGATCACAACAGCACGATGAGGCCAGGGAAGGATACAACAGCCTCACATAGGCCACCAACCTCGCCCCTAGATGTGATAGAAATATCCTCATACCTGGGCAAGGAAGAGTGGGAAGACCTTGTAGCAGCATACACCCAAAACAAAAGCAGCAGTGGAACAAGCATGAACACGTCCTTACCGATTATCATAAATGATGCCTCATTGGATCATCCAGTAATGGTCATGGGGTCTCCAGAGGTGGCCCAAAAAAGCCCATCGTCTGAGGATAATCAGGTCAATACCTCGAATCAAACAAATCAGGGAAACGCGTGGAGCAGTCTGCTCAAAACAACACAACTCCTGGTAGACGCCCTTAATTATCAATCCGACAAAATGGACATCCAACTATCACTACTTGATACACTGGCTGTATTCGTGGTGGCCATTGATGGGAAGTTGGGCACGCTTACTACGCTTCTTCAGAATAAATCACCACCGACGGACCAAGCACCTGGGTGTTATAATGAAGGATGCGGATGCGGCCCAATAATCGACAAGCTGGCGAGTTTACCAACAATAATGAGCGATCTGTGTACAGAACTCAGAAGAACACCCAAGTGCAGGCAAAGGAACTCCTGTATCAGCCCTGTCGTGGCGGGGACAAATCATTCACTGACCAAAGAAGCGCTGGGGAGCAAGGGACAAACCAATCCCACTCCAAGGGCCCTCACACCCAAAAAACCACCAGCTCCAGTGATCAGGGATATAGGAAACATAGAACCTCAATTCCCCGATAATAAGGAGGAAGAAACAACAAACTTAAACATGAACGCCAAACAAAGACGAGCTAAAAAACGCAAAGGCAGGAAACATAAAATTGATTTGCAACGTATCGGATTCCGACAACTTTTTGGGACCATACCGAACAGGGAACAAAGTATAGCACACCCTGAGGGCGTCACGTACCCACCAGAATCTGATGAAGCCATTACCACACCTGAGCCCCCGACCATGGCAACAATCACCAAAGGGCTGGGGGGCAACAGCAAAACAAAAACAAATCCGGATCTACATAGCATCTGCACTCAAAAAGAACCGGGAATAGGAACACAAAACTCATGTCTCCAATTCGATGAAACTAGCAATATTACTCCTGCCTTCTGTGCAAAACAAGCACAAACAAGCAGTATGCAGCCTAGCTCGGCTTGTCAGCTAATAAAAAATCAAGGAGCTATTAAGGGAACTCAGTTCGGGATCAACCGAGGACTGGCTATTGCTGAGACAGGCAATCAGCTGCTAGAAAGATTTCCAGCTATGACTTTGGAAGGTGCACTAACTACAAAAAGAGAAGCGGACTCAGCTATCATGGGGACATCGCGCCCCACGTGCAACATCTCTAGATCTTGTGAAACTCTCCATCTAGACGGGTCAGCAATAAGGAACCATCATATCTCTGGCCAAGAACTAAGAATAACTACAAGCAGCACAAATGACGTCAAAACCACTGCAGCACGACTAGTAGAGGTCAAGCGAAGGTCAGACGATCGATCACATGCTGAACCTGTCCCACCGATTGAACATATACCCAGCCGACGGTTAAGAGTTAATGTACCCACCGCCAGCCAATTGGGAACAACCTCAACACGACGAGTAGAAGTTATGGGACCTAGTCAACCAATAATAAAGAGTGTAATAGGAGGAGAACGAAAAAACTCAACAGGCGTTGTCTGGTTTAACCCGGACTATATATCGCAAGGAAGACACGATACTCTCAACAGAGGCAACATCTTAAGGCTGCTATCCCATATTCCATCCTTGAAAGAATTAAAAAGCTCTGACCTGGAATCCATCGAATTTGTAGCCGATGAGGCTACAGGCAAAGAAAAAACAAAAACAACCTGGAGAACCCTGGCAATTTCACAAAAAATAACTGCGGAAGCTGATATCTTTGGAAACTGGGGGATCACAATAGAACCTAATGTCAAACCAAGGTACCCTGACATTCTTGTCCCGGTGGAAATAGCGGCAGTTCCAGCTACCATGAAAACTCAAAAAAACTCGGTCCTCAGAGGAGCGGTAGGACCTGGGAGCAACAAAACTGATCTGCACATTAATAGCACCGGAGCCACTGCAGTTGAACACACACAAATGTTTGACTCAGAATGGATTGCCAGAACACTAAATAACAATGAATGACAAATTGGCCACAAGCCAAAGGAAGACGTATACGGCTCATTAAAAATATGCTCATGGAACATCAATGGCCTGGCTTCCAAAATACCCGACCTAGATTTCATGAATTACATCAGAAAATTTGATATAGTGGCACTCCAAGAGACATGGCTCGCAGACCCCCCCAACATCCATGGCTACTTACGTTTTTATGCAGCTGCAAGTAGGACGGCTAAATATGGGCATTCTAAAGGCGGCCTAGTGACCTATATACTGGTTACAAGCGTACTGACAGCAATAGAAGATGGACCATCCTCTACAGGCGCCCTGGCTGTAAAAATCCGCTTGCCACAACTTAAACAAGGCCTTATTGAAACCGATTTCCTTCTAATAAATGCCTACATCAATCCAAGAAGGAAAGGGAAAGCAACTAAAGATCTCTGTAGCTTTATGGAGACACATATAAGGGAAAGACCTACCCCACATGTTGTTCTTACCGGGGACTTTAACCTTAACCTCATGGGCGAGACGCAGGAAGATGAACATCTAATACAAAACGCAATTTGGGACATCCCAACACAAGCAATCTCACTGTTATCCCAAAAAACCAAACTAGGTAACAGGATACTAGAAGATTTGGAAAATTTTAACATTAGGGCCCTCAACGGAAGGACCTCTGGAGATAATCCCCCAGTCGCAACCTTTCACTCAATAAAAACAAGTAGCATTCTAGACTATACTTTTATATCATTTCCTCTCTTTCAGTTCTTAAAATCATACCGGATTGGCTGTAGCGGGGAAAGTGATCACTGTCCCCAAGAAATTATCATCAAGATCATAAAGCCGAACTTTGTGCGATCAAAAGAGCCTATAGAGTCAACCCAAACCATCAACTTTAAAAAAATCAAATATTCATCAGCAATAGATGGAACGATGGTGGCAAGGGCAAAACAGCACTTCGAGGGTCGCTCTGGGGATAGCGAAATAACAAAATGGGAACATTTTACAAGTACCATGTCTATGTATGCTACAAGACCCAAGTTTCAGTCACAATTGGGGGACGCAAGTTTTTGCAAACTCTCTCGAAAAGACCAAGGGAAAATTAAAGACATAAAGACTCTAATCTATCGCACAATGAGAGAATTGCAACGGAAAACCATGGATAACGTAAAGCAAAACCATCTACGAGAACTAAAATTAACACTAAAAAAACTAAAATGGGAAGCAAATAAATCAGCTGAGGACAATTTATGGGCGAGACTTCACTCCGATATTAAACGGAACGATGGAGCAAAATTTTGGAAGTCAATAAATGCATTCATAAGACCCGCTCACCACGGGGTTTCTTCAAACATCTCAGAGGAAATCTGGGCAAGCTTTCTCGGCACCCATTTTAGTCAGACTGAAGGGAACAACCAACATTACGAGCCTGTCATTTACAAAAATTATACATCAATTATTGATACAAGGCCCGCAGATTGCTTCACTCCAAATGACACTGTGAACTTGCCGAACTTACAAAGCAGCATCCAGCGCCAAATCAAAAAAGGAAGAAAGGAGGGAGCGCCAGGGCCAAATGGCATACCTCCTATTCTCTATAAACAAGATGTGCCAGGCTGGGCAGCAGCCCTGGAACCCCTCTTTCTAGAAATACGACATTTCAACACTATTCCAAGGTCCTGGAGGGGCTCTATCATATCCCCAATCCATAAGGCAGGAGATAAGGCTTCCCCACATAACTACCGACTGGTCGCATTAATTGATAACGAGGCAAAATACTTTGCAGGTATCCTACTCGAAGAGCTGATAGCCTGGGCCACAGAGAGATCCTTAATCCCTGCCAATCAGACAGGCTTCGCTAAGTCAGTGGGCACGACGACGAACATCCTGAGCATGGGCATGCTCATAGACAAAGCAGAATTTAACAAAATGCCCATTCATTTCTGCTTCATCGACTACAAGGCTGCTTTCGATAACGTAAATCGGAAGCTTTTATGGTCTAAATTGAACGACTGGGGGATCTCGAGACCCCTGTTGGACCTGCTCATCAATCTGCACACAGAGACCTGGGTACGGATAAAAATAGGGGACGGATCCGCCTTGTCAAGACCCATACAGACCAACAAGGGCCTAAAGCAAGGCTGCGTCCTGGCCCCCACGCTGTTCAACCTATTCCTAAGTGACCTTGTGCCAACACTAAATGACTGCAATTCTCACGCCCCTAAATTAGGTGGGCTCAAGCTACCTTGTCTACTATATGCAGACGATATCGTCTTAATAAGCCACACGAAGGTAGGACTTCAACATCTTTTAGACGCAACACAAAGGTACTCAAGTAAGAACGATCTTATCATAAATCTGGGGAAAACCCAAACAATGACCATCAGCAGGAAAAAAAGGAAACCAATATCATGGTATTGGAACACGACAAGAATCGAAGAAACCACAAAACCACAACATACAAATATCTAGGAGTGAAGATCGACAACGGTGGGCGGTTCTCGGTTCAGAGAACAAGCATACGAGGGAAAGGTCTATCGTTAGCGATTTCGCTGAAGGCGCTAAATCACAAACTCTCCGGCCCATCCCTTTTACCCCTGACGCAAGTAATTCGTGCTAAACTTCTTCCAACAATTACTTACAGGAGTGAGGCACTCAGAGGAAGGGATGCAAAGATCCTTGACAATACTATAACAGCAGCTTACAGAATTATTTTCAGTCTTCCCAAGCAAACCTCACCTGCTCAAATCAGGCTCGAATTCGGCATCGACCAACAGCTCCTAGCAAGAAAGGGAGCCTACGTGATAGCCTGGGATAAAGTGAGGAAATCAAAACAAGGAACCCTGAATGAACACCTGTGGAAGGAGTTAGAACAGCATCCTTCCTCAGAAGCAGCTAAGTACCTCGTGGGTAGCCTGACGAGTACAGGTCTAGAACAGCTCTGGAATACTCCAACAAGCCATACAAATTTAAAAAAACTGGTAAAAAAATCTATCAAATTACAATCATGGTTGCAAGACAAGGAAACCCTCTCGAAGAGAACACATGGCTGGTTGACTCTGAACTCGTACACAACTAAAGCACAACAGCGCTATCTGGCCGAGGGTTACTCCAAAAGTGTCAAGATGTGCTTTCTAAGGCACAGGTTGGGCCTGCTACCTTGTACTCAAAATCTCCCACGCTGGCTCAAAATCAAAGCTGACCCCCTCTGTCGGCTATGCGGTTTGGCACAAGAGGACATGCTTCACTTAATATGCTCTTGTGGAAAACTACAGGAAGAACGGAAACGCTGGCTAAAACACCACTTCAATCGGCAAGGGATCCGCACTAGAAGGGCGGCGGTCCTTGCATGTTTTCATCCTAACGACCCTGGCTTGAACTGCAGCTTTGTAAAATTTTTGAAGGCAGTTGAAAAAAAGATGCCAAAAAACCCAACCGATAACTGCCCGATTCAGCCGACCTGACATCACTTCGCTGATTGTTTCACCGATTCACGTGCTTATGAGGACACTGAGTATTAACTAACAAATATTAAGTCCAAATACAAGCACATCGGTCATTAGGAAATGTGAACATTTTAAATTTTAAACTCGGAGTCTTTTAAAACTGTTGTTTTATCCTTACTGTTCTTAATTCATTTTTACATTGCAATGGTTTTAAGTAACTATGCTGAATAAAGATTACTTACTTACTTACTTACTTACTGGTCCCGCGGGATATGGCAAATGACTCCGAGACAAGCCCATTGACGCTTACTCTAGCTCTAGGCGCGGCGTACAGCACTTTAATCAAGTTTATGAAGAGGGGACTGAATCCCATTCGGCCCAGAATCCTAAAGAGGAAGGGCCATTCTAGTGAATCAAATGCTTTGGTAGCATCTAAAAACGCAACCGCAGCCTGTGTAGAAGGATGCAAGTAGTGAAGAACGGAAAAAATCGTCCTGAGGTTATGGGACGTCGCTCTGCCAGGTATAAAGCCAGACTGATCAGGGAGTGCCACCATCGGTAGCAAAGGTTGTAGCATGTCCGCAATGATCTTAGCATATATCTTCGCATCTACGTTGATTAAGGAGAGAGGGCGGTATGAATCTAGGCTCAGGCTGTCCTTATCTGGTTTGAGCAGCGTTATAATTAAAGCTTCTCGCATTGTCTCGGTAGGGTGCCCAACTCTAGGGCTTCAACAAAGACTGAATGCAGTTTGGGCGCCAATTCCTCGGTATATGCCTTATAGAAGGCCGTAGTCAGACCGTCTGGGCCCGGGGCCTTGCTTGCAGGCATGCTTTTAATCACCTGAGCTATATCCTGGACTGTGATGGGGACGTCCATATATTGGCGGTGGTAGTCATTGAACCAGACAAGGCTAATGGAGTCTAAGAAATCTTCTAGAGATTCAGGAATCGTGGGTTGCCTGGAGGTGTATAAAGATTCATAGAATGTAGCAAACGTTTCAAGTACCCCCTCCTGACCAACTACCATATTTCCGTCACTATTTTTAATGGAGTGTATGTAGTGGGGCTGAGTGCGAGGAGCGATCATTCGAGCCAGTGTCCTGCTCGGCCTGTCCCCCTCCCCATACCTACGGGCCTCAGCCTGCTTTCCCAGGAAGGCAATCTCCCGCAGTGCTTCCTCATTAAAGGCGAGCAATTTTGCCTTCATCTGGCCCGCCGTTTCCGAAGATGGATCTCGGCAGAATGTCAGGTCTAGCTCACGCAGTTCCGATTCGAGTTTAGTCAGCGAGGTACGTATAGAGCGCAGCACTCCAGCTTGTCTAGCAATACATTGCCCGCGGATAACCGCCTTGAAAGCGTCCCACACTGTAGCTAACATGGACGTCGACCCCTCATTTTCTTCAAAATAGTGCACAATATCTGCTCGGATTTCCTCTGTGAAGACAGTGTCAGTTAGGGCATGGGGGGGCAGTCGCCAAGTAAACGCACGTTTAGGGACCCCGGGTATCTTCAATTCTAACTGGCAGGGGGCATGGTCAGATAGGGACCTAGCCTGTATGGATGTGTCAAGCGTCCACGTCGCCACGGCTGGAGACACCAGCCAGTAGTCCAGTCGGGACCAGGCTGCCTGATGCCTGGTTATGCATGTGCCCACAGCATCAACTGGATGTCTAGCCCTCCACACATCAGATAACACCCCCTCCACCATCACATCTAGAATGGCCTGTCGGGCCCCAGTGTGTGTAGGCCTGCCCACACCTCTCCGGTCCAAAGCATCATCAAGTGGAACATTAAAATCTCCCCCAAGGACAATATGCGAGCAATCCAACATCGTTATCCGGGCCCAGACATTTCTAAAAAACTCCGGGTCATCTACATTTGGGCCATAAATGGCGGCGAGTATTAGTGGTCTGCCTTGTATAGAACCATGCACAATGACATATCTGCCCTCCCCATCTAGTATAACATCATGCTCACGCCAGTCCAGGCCTCTGCGAATGAGTATCGCTACACCTCTAGCATAGTTGGAAAAAATCGCAGAGTACACCTGTAACCATCTCGAGTGCTTCAACCTGGACGACGGGGTAGAATTTACATGAGTCTCCTGCAAAAAACATATGTCAACATTGTGTCTAGCAAGCATGCCATGCATCAACCTGGCCTTCTTATGATCCCCCAGCCCTCTAATGTTCCTAGTCCACAGCTTAACACTCCCCATGTCGCTTCACATTTAGAACACAAATTGTTAGACCGGTATTCGCCCTCTCTTCACCAAGCCTCTTAGACCAATTTGAGTGTAGAGATTTGATATGTGTGCCAGCAATTAGAGCATATCCTTTAAAGCACCAACTTTGAACATTTGGCAAACAATTCAACCCCCCCCGCCACCCCCCACCCTCACTAACCCCCCAATCAGGTCGTGACAAAGCCCAACTATCGAAACCCATATCGTGTCACAAACTAGACACTCAAACAAAGGGAGGCTACATTCAAGTATGTATTTCCATGTCCCAATTGGTGATCAGATCATAGGGCCGCATCAGGATTATTCAGCAGGACACTGACAAAACGTGCGTCCCAGCAGTCTCGTTAGCGTTGCAGGGCAACAATTCGGACTCTAGCCCCTCGTCTAGGTAAGGCACACAGGACAATAGAGTGAAGAATGAGGACTAGAGCAGTAAAGCAATACGTTAGAAGTAAAATAGAAAGCTCAGTAGTGTATCAATGCTAGTATTTTAGTCATTATCGCTTAGGCGATCAGAGTCAGTTTCAAGTCTCGGCGACTTTCGCCTCGCCCCAGGCCCACTAATGTGTTTCGCAAACTTCAGTGCTGATTTTGCGTCCGTAAAAAAGTGTGGGGTGTGTTCATGAATTACCCTTAGCTTAGCTGGATATAAAAGTGCGTATTTGATGTTAGCTTGCAAAAGAATTTTCGTGGCTGGCAGGAAGTCTTTTCGCGCTGCTTGGACCAGGGGGGTAAAGTCAGGGTAAAATGAAATGTTGTTACCTTTATGTGTAATCTTACCCTTCTCCCTAGCGAGGCGCAGTACAAGGTCTCTGTCTTGGAAATTAAGCAGTTTAGCAAGAATGGGACGGGGCGGCGTGCCCGGTGCTGGCACCTTCCCAAGCGATCTGTGCGCTCGTTCAACCGTGAACACCTGCGATAGGTGTGGGTCGAAGAGCTCGTGGAGAAGATCCGCCACAAATACCTCCATCTTGCCAGTGTTGTCAGACTCCGGAATTCCTGTGATGCGGATGTTCGATCTCCTGGAGCGCGCCTCCAAATCGTCCGTCTTGGCTCGCAGGGATTCTAGTTCCTTTTCGATGTTTGTGATGTGCTGCTTGGTGTGTTGCTGAAATTCGCTGCACTCGGTTTGCCTGTTCTCCAAGCAATCCAGCCCCGTTTCATGGGCATCCACTTTGGTTTTAACAGATTCCAGTTGTGAGGACATTGCATCCAGTTTGGTGTCAATACTCTTGAGGCTTGCACGAACCTCCATCATCAGAGCCCCAAAGTCCATGTCTGCGCCTGAACCCTGTGACATCGATGCGCCCGCAGCTTGGTCCGCCGAATTCGGTTTGTCAGGGCGTTTCTGCTCAAAAGTGATCTTGGACTGTTTTGCGTCATTTTTCCCCATCGTGTAGAGAAGTGAATGGCGCGTGAGGAGTTGCCCAGCGGAACGGGCTTCCTTGGTGGCACCCACAGCGAAGAGCAGGGCAGCTGCAGGTAGTAGGTCGTTACAGGATCGTAGTGCACCCAGCTCCGTCAGACCTTCTAGCCTATGTACGACCGTCCGCAGATCAGTGCAGGCAGGTAGGGGGTGATAGATTCTCAGCGTGGTCCCAGACGGGCGCCCCAGGCTGACAAAATGGCGGCAGTATGAAAGCCTCCCCTCTCACCGGTGAACCGCAGCCTTCAGCAGTGGTACTTCACGTGGGATCTGATAGAAGGCGATCAGCAGTCCCAGGGCATCCGTCCCATCAACAGGGAGAGGGAGCTGGAGCGGGAGGATCGGGTCCTCTCTGCAGCCGGGTGCGTAGTATGCAGGTTCAGTGGGCGACGTCTAGAGAGGCCCTCTAACATCAGGCAGACCCCAGCGACATAGACCTCTAACCGCGGGAGTCGGGCCAGGTCTCAGCTCAGGCGCGCATTCCACAGACAGTCCGCCGATAAAATGGCGGGCTCACCGCAGGCCCGCTCTCACAGTCCTCCCCGGGTCTCACAGCGGTATTCAGTCTAGCGCGGTGGGGACACTCCTGGCTCTCGGCTGCGCCCCAGTTCAGCCGCGACTCACCGGTAGTCTGGACGAGTGGAGGCACAGAATCTCCGCGGACTCTGCAGCAGTCCCGCCCAGGCTCCGGAGGGCCCACCAATCCCCGACTCTCGGCTGGCAGCGCAGCCCGGCGGCGGCTCCACAACGGCGGGGTCCCTCAAGGAGTGCAGAGCGCTGAAGTCACGGGAGGTTGCATACGTGTCCTGCGGCCAGCAGCATGCCTCAGATTCGGGTCGGAGGCGGAGGTATGTGTCTTCTACCACTGCATTGTTTTGTTGAAGCACTTCTGGGTCCTGGAAAAAGATTATATAAGGATATGTCTGTGTAGCCGGCGGAGCGCGCTCACAGAGCGGCCATTTCGCTGCCTGGTTGGCCACGCCCCCCCTTGGCTCGGGCATTTAACGCTGGATCAGTCTCTTAATGGCCAGTAGAGCCCACTCTAAGGCTATAGTAAAGAACTGCCAAATGGATCCCCATGAGTCAGTGTAGAACCAATCAGCAGAGGAAGAGTGTTTTCTTACTGATGCAACTTTCAATAGATAATAGCACAAAACATTTCTCTGGCTCACCACAGAAAACATAATTACGGAATAATATAGTTAGCCACTTTAGATAACACATTTTATAGATGCGTTATTTGTACTGATTAAAAAATAGTTTTGCTGCAATACATTGGTAAACTGTTAAATGCGCTTGGCAAATCCAAAGGCGAGCATTACAAGTGTGACTTTTTATCACTTGGCAAGGAGAGACTCAACATTTCAAACTCGAAACAAATATAAGACGTGTAAAAAACGATCAAGGCAAAAAGAACACTTTCTCAAAATCCGTAAGGATCTCTTACTCGAATTTAAGACAATTTATGTTGCAAAGAAACTGTTGCCTTTTGAATTTGAAGGCATGTTTGCAAAACAATTGTCAGCTTTTCAGCCTTGTTTATTTATGAGCTGTCAAGCGTCTAACAAACACGCAGAGAGATGCTAAAACATGTCTGTTTCTCTGTAGCAACCTGACAAGTGTTGGTTGGAGTGATTATATTGCATCTCCCATTTGGAAAGAGCAGAGTGAGTGATAACTCTACGTGTGCAGGTATTTTATTGTGCTAGAGGCTTGTTTTTTTTAGATTGACTGTATTGTCAGCGCAAATAGGGGGGGATTTCCAAATTATCGTTTTTCAAGTGGGAAAAAATATTTCGAGATATTATTCAGGTCTAGCTGTCTCTCATCAGTGAGCTAAGAAAAATATACATCAATTGTGTCAATGTGCTATATTTCTTATTTCAGAGTTGTTTTCAATGGCATTCCGAATGCATCATACATTTTCAAAGAAACATTGTAGTGTAACATTCATGGCAATTATGATTCCTAGAACCTCTTTTAGAGTTGCTGGAAAATTTGATAATTGTGCCCTAATCAGATTACCACACATCTGCACATGAGGCTGAATTAGACAGGTGCAATGAGCTATTTCCACTTTACCATGAAGTATTTTACCACATTATAGCAGGCGTCAAAACACCTTTAAAATCTGTTTGTATTATGTTTATATATTCTTCCATTAGCTTGTAGCTTCCTGTGACATTAAATTGTTTACAAGACTTATATGGCTTTAGTTGGCCCAGCCGCCACAGAGCTCAGTGTTGCACTTTGTGCAATTTCCTAGAATGGCAACCTTGTTTCCAATTCTGGCAAGGGAAGCCGAATTTTGTGAGAATAACGGAGCTTTTATCGTATAAATTAATGATATTTTCCCTTCAAGGCTGTTCTGTGCTTCCTTGAAGGGAAGATCCTGAAATCGCATTTTGGCTAAGTTTTAAGTAACATGTTTCTGTCACATGGTCATACTACATAGATTTGTATTAAGAGAAGTTCTGTATATATATATATATATATTCCTTGTACTCCGCTCGATGTTGCAGCCGCCACATCACTGTCATCTCTGCTCGGACAGTTTTCAAAAAAAGCGAACAAGTCAGACCCAAAGTTTCTGGTGCAAATTTAGTGTTTTATTTCAGAAATAAAACCCAGCAAGTCCGCATGACGCGTTTCGCCCCTAGCTCGAGGCTTGATCACATGATACAGTTGCTAAACAGTGACGAGGGTACTTAAGGAGTTCAAAAAAAGGGTTGGTGTTAATTATTTCCAACCTACCCCTGTTAACCCTTTACTGTTCACATTTTTAGACAGAGATATTTGTCATTTAAAACTGAATTAATGGCATAGTGCCATATATTG
The DNA here is from genome assembly GCF_964261635.1 of Lissotriton helveticus. NCBI lineage: Eukaryota > Metazoa > Chordata > Amphibia > Caudata > Salamandridae > Lissotriton > Lissotriton helveticus. Next base: position 353,893,394 of record NC_136070.1, on the reverse strand, counting down.
CATTCACAAGGATTTTTGTTCCGTGCAAAACATATATAGTGCAAATTTCGCAATCATAAATATACAATCCATATACAATATGATAATATATATAGAAAAATATATACAGTTAAAAAATATATATATATATATATGCATAAATAGAATAAAATTCATTGTTATTCTATGTACACACTATTTACAATAAAAGTCAAAGAGCCCGTGCGTAGGAAGAAGAACTTACTCCTACTCATAATTGCAATTTGCCACTGATAATATGTATGTGCACTTTTATATATATATATATATATATATATATATATATATATATATTCACTGAAAAAACCATAGGTTAGAGACCATATATAGTTAGCTGGACATTTTATTGACATAAAACCAATGAAATTCCATATATAGTTAGTTGCACTAACTATATATCGCGCACCCGCAATCCACTGCTGATGATGTCACATATTACATCATTCATGACATGGTCAGTGACATCACTGATGACATCTCAAATGACATCACTGATGACATCACTGATGACATCTCAAATGACATCACTGATGACATCATCTAGTGTCTGTGTGTTTTTGTAAAGTTTAAATATGTTTTACATATTGAAGAATGAGTGGATGTATGGAAGACTGAGTGTGTGTGTGGCTGGCTGGGAGGTGTGTGACTGTGGATATCAATGTGTACTTGTATCAGTGATTGTATAAGAGAGTAAGTATGTGTTAGTATATGTGTGAAAAAGTATGGTGTTCTGTGTTTAACTGTATAGATGAGGAAATCGAAGTGTGATTGATTCTTCACAGGACTGACTAGGTGTATGAGTGCATATGATAGTGTTGTAATAATGAGTGACTGTATGTATGAGTGATTGTATGGGTGAATGAGTGAATGTGTGTGTAGACGTAGGAATCAGTGAGTGCGTATGTAGTAACTGGTATTGGTGTGTCATGATGTCATCAGTGATGTCATTTGAGATGTCATCAGTGATGTCATTTGAGATGTCATCAGTGATGTCATCAGTGATGTCACTGAAGTATGGTGTTCTGTGTTTAACTGTATAGATGAGGAAATGGAAGTGTGATTGATTCTTTACAGGACTGACTAGGTGTGTGAGTAACTCCATGGATGAGTGGCAGTGTGTGAGTGTCTGCATAGGTGTATGAGTGCATATGATAGTGTTGTAATAATGAGTGACTGTATGTATGAGTGATTGTATGGGTGAATGAGTGAATGTGTGTGTAGACATAGGAATCAGTGAGTGCGTATGTAGTAACTGGTATTGGTGTGTCATGATGTCATTAGTGATGTCATTTGAGATGTCATCCGTGATGTCATCAGTGATGTCAATTGAGATGTCATCAGTGATGTCATCAGTGATGTCACTGACCATGTCATGAATGATGTAATATGTGACATCATCAGCAGTGGATTGCGGGTGCGCGATATATAGTTAGTGCAACTAACTATATATGGAATTTCATTGGTTTTATGTCAATAAAATGTCCAGCTAACTATATATGGTCTCTAACCTATGGTTTTTTCAGTGAATTTTCAAGGTTTTGTAAATGCAAATTCCTAACTATATATGGTCTATAACCTATGGTTTTTTCAGTGAATTTCATTGGTTTTTTAAAAGCTAATATCTATAGCTGTAAAATATATTCTTTATTACGTGACGTATCACGTAGCCACGTGAGACGCCTCATGACGCGTCGCATAACCGTGACGTATCGGCTCTGCAGCGCAAACAAAACCCGTAACGTAAGCGTGCCGGAGCACGCTTACAGATATATATATTTTTTTTAACCTTAATTAGACAAAATCCACACGTGCACATATCTTGAGGCCTTGCAAAGGCACATCAAACAAACAGTCCCTACAATTTTGCCAAGTTTGCTGGAAATCTATTCCCTTCATTTTTTTTTTACTGTTTCTCTTGGTTTTCCCCTTGTTACGCTTACCGGGACGCTACCCGGTACGCGAACCGGACGCTCCAAAAACACAAGATGGTGGACTCCCGTTACGCTGCCGGTTAGCTGCCCGGTTCGCGTACCGGGAAGCGCCTCTACCGCGAAAAATCGCGGGGGACTTTAATATCCCCCTCATCAATCCTAGGGGGTCAGGAGGGGTTTACCTTGCCCCCTTTCCTTCATTTCCCCCTTCTTTTTTCACCACATCTTGTCTCTCGAACCTACCGAGAGACAAGATGGCGGCCGCTCCGGACTGTTTACAATGTTGACAGCTACGCTGCCGGTTAGCTGCTCGGTTAGCTGCCCGGTGAGCTGCCCGGTTCGCGTACCGGGACGCGCCTCTACGGTGTAAAATCGAGAAATTTTTTTTTTTTTTTTTGCCCCGCGGGGCACTTTAATATCCCCCTCATCAATCCTAGGGGGTCAGGAGGGGTCTACCTTGCCCCCTTTCCTTCATTTCCCCCTTCGTTTTTCACCACATCTTGTCTCTCGATCCTACCGAGAGACAAGATGGCGCCGCTCCGGACTGTTTAGAATGTTGACAGACACCGGAGAGCCAATCAGCTTCGCTTCGCGAAGTTCCGTTACGCGTCAGGTACGCGAACCGGGGCGCTAACCGGAGCGCTGTCACAGATATATATTTTTTTAAACGTTAATTTCTCAAAATCCACTGGAGCACATATATTGAGACATAGCAAAGGCACGTCGGGCAAACAATATCTACAATTTTGCCAAGTTTCATGTAAATCTATTCAGCCGTTCGAGCTAAAAGTGAGTCCAACCGCCCTATGGAAAAATGAATGTGAAAAACGCGTTTTGGGACCCCCCTTTTTTCTCGGCCCCCCCTTGACGAAACCCCCCCAAATTTTCGGGGGCTGCTCAGAAACAAAATGTGCCATTTTCCTGAAAATTTCAGCCAATTCCGTCCACAAACGCCAAAGTTATTAGACATAGAATTTTCAGAAATCCCATAGAGAAAAAATCCTAACTATATATACCCACTGGCTATCGCCAGTAGGTAATATACATATATAAACATATATAATCTGCATATCTATATAAATATAAATGCATGCATACATATACATATATGCATACATATGCATGTTATTTACATGAAAGTTTTAAAAACACTAATAAAAGCAAAGCTAAAAAGCCACCTCATTACAAACAGAATGGCTTTAACTTAAACGAGGGCGAGATCTATTGCATTTTCAATGCTTGTTTACTTTGGTTCTATCAAGAAGGCATTCAGATGTGTCACACATTTGCCATAAATTCTGAATGTTAGCACTCTAGTTGCTCATTAGATCACTGTAGTAAAGCTAGTGCTCACCAGGGAAGTCTGCTGCTAATCATGGTTTGCAGCCATTTTCCCGCATTTTTTATCCCGCAGACTTTCAGTCCGCATACCATTATCCCGCAAGGTCATTGACCTCGCATACCATTATCCCGCATTTTTTCAAAACGCATGTGCATTTATCGCGCATGCCTTTACAAAGAATTACGTTTTAAAGGCATGTATGGTAAATGCATTTGCGTTGTGAAAACCACGATGACGAGAGAGGTAAGTGGGTTTGTGTTAATTTTTTCGTGGGTTAGTGATTGTGTAGTGTAGTGTTGTGTAGTGTAGTGTTGTGTTAGTGTAGTGTAGAGTTGTGGTGGTTGTTTAGTGTAGGGTCATGCTGGGGGTAGTGTTTTAGGGTTTAGGGTTGTGTTGTAGTGTTTGCGTAGTGTAGGGTCATGCTGGGGCTAGTGTTTTAGGGTTTAGGGTAGTGTTGTAGTGTTTGCGTAGTGTAGGGTCATGCTGGGGGTAGTGTTTTAGGGTGTAGGGTAGTGTTGTAGTGTTTGCGTAGTGTAGGGTCATGCTGGGGGTAGTGTTTTAGGGTTTTGGGTAGTGTTGTAGTGTTTGCGTAGTGTAGGGTCATGCTGGGGGTAGTGTTTTAGGGTTTAGGGTAGTGTTGTAGTGTTTGCGTAGTGTAGGGTCATGCTGGGGGGTAGTGTTTTAGGGTTTAGGGTAGTGTTGTAGTGTTTGCGTAGTGTAGGGTCATGCTGGGTGTAGTGTTTTAGGGTTTAGGGTAGTGTTGTAGTGTTTGCGTAGTGTAGGGTCATGCTGGGGGTAGTGTTTTAGGGTTTAGGGTAGTGTTGTAGTGTTTGCGTAGTGTAGGGTCATGCTGGGGTGTAGTGTTTTAGGGTTTAGGGTAGTGTTGTAGTGTTTGCGTAGTGTAGGGTCATGCTGGGGGTAGTGTTTTAGGGTTTAGGGTAGTGTTGTAGTGTTTGCGTAGTGTAGGGTCATGCTGGGGGTAGTGTGTTAGGGTTTAGGGTAGTGTTGTAGTGTTTGCGTAGTGTAGGGTCATGCTGGGGGTTGTGTTTTAGGGTTTAGGGTAGTGTTGTAGTGTTTGCGTAGTGTAGGGTCATGCTGGGGGTAGTGTTTTAGGGTTTAGGGTAGTGTTGTAGTGTTTGCGTAGTGTAGGGTCATGCTGGGGTGTAGTGTTTTAGGGTTTTGGGTAGTGTTGTAGTGTTTGCGTAGTGTAGGGTCATGCTGGGGGTAGTGTTTTAGGGTTTAGGGTAGTGTTGTAGTGTTTGCGTAGTGTAGGGTCATGCTGGGGGTAGTGTTTTAGGGTTTAGGGTAGTGTTGTAGTGTTTGCGTAGTGTAGGGTCATGCTGGGGGTAGTGTTTTAGGGTTTAGGGTAGTGTTGTAGTGTTTGCATAGTGTAGGGTCATGCTGGGGTGTAGTGTTTTAGGGTTTTGGGTAGTGTTGTAGTGTTTGCGTAGTGTAGGGTCATGCTGGGGGTAGTGTTTTAGGGTTTAGGGTAGTGTTGTAATGTTTGCGTAGTGTAGGGTCATGCTGGGGGTAGTGTTTTAGGGTTTAGGGTAGTGTTGTAGTGTTTGCGTAGTGTAGGGTCATGCTGGGGTGTAGTGTTTTAGGGTTTTGGGTAGTGTTGTAGTGTTTGCGTAGTGTAGGGTCATGCTGGGGGTAGTGTTTTAGGGTTTAGGGTAGTGTTGTAGTGTTTGCGTAGTGTAGGGTCATGCTGGGGGTAGTGTTTTAGGGTTTAGGGTAGTGTTGTAGTGTTTGTGTAGTGTAGGGTCATGCTGGGGGTTGTGTTTTAGGGTTTAGGGTAGTGTTGTAGTGTTTGCGTAGTGTAGGGTCATGCTGGGGTGTAGTGTTTTAGGGTAGTGTTTGCGTAGTGTAGGGTCATGCTGGGGGTAGTGTTTTAGGGTTTAGGGTAGTGTTGTAGTGTTTGCGTAGTGTAGGGTCATGCTGGGGTGTAGTGTTTTAGGGTTTAGGGTTGTGTTGTAGTGTTTGTGTAGTGTAGGGTCATGCTGGGGGTAGTGTTTTAGGGTTTAGGGTAGTGTTGTAGTGTTTGTGTAGTGTAGGGTCATGCTGGGGGTAGTGTTTTAGGGTTTAGGGTTGTGTTGTAGTGTTTGTGTAGTGTAGGGTCATGCTGGGGGTAGTGTTTTAGGGTTTAGGGTAGTGTTGTAGTGTTTGCGTAGTGTAGGGTCATGCTGGGGTGTAGTGTTTTAGGGTTTTGGGTAGTGTTGTAGTGTTTGCGTAGTGTAGGGTCATGCTGGGGGTAGTGTTTTAGGGTTTAGGGTAGTGTTGTAGTGTTTGTGTAGTGTAGGGTCATGCTGGGGGTAGTGTTTTAGGGTTTAGGGTAGTGTTGTAGTGTTTGCGTAGTGTAGGGTCATGCTGGGGGTAGTGTTTTAGGGTTTAGGGTAGTGTTGTAGTGTTTGCGTAGTGTAGGGTCATGCTGGGGTGTAGTGTTTTAGGGTTTTGGGTAGTGTTGTAGTGTTTGCGTAGTGTAGGGTCATGTTGGGGGTAGTGTTTTAGGGTTTAGGGTAGTGTTGTAGTGTTTGTGTAGTGTAGGGTCATGCTGGGGGTAGTGTTTTAGGGTTTAGGGTAGTGTTGTACTGTTTGTGTAGTGTAGGGTCATGCTGGGGGTAGTGTTTTAGGGTTTAGGGTAGTGTTGTAGTGTTTGTGTAGTGTAGGGTCATGCTGGGGGTAGTGTTTTAGGGTTTAGGGTAGTGTTGTACTGTTTGTGTAGTGTAGGGTCATGTTGGGGGTAGTGTTTTAGGGTTTAGGGTAGTGTTGTAGTGTTTGTGTAGTGTAGGGTCATGCTGGGGGTAGTGTTTTAGGGTTTAGGGCAGTGTTGTACTGTTTGTGTAGTGTAGGGTCATGCTGGGGGTAGTGTTTTAGGGTTTAGGGTAGTTTAGTTGTTTAGTGTATGCTAAAGGCATATTCGTTCTAAAAGTTTTCGTTATTTTAATTTGCGGCCTAATAGTACATGCAGGATTTTTTTTGCGGACTGATGGTATGCGGGATTTCGTCATATATTCGCTAATCATACTTTCTATGGCAAAATGAACCCCCTCATTTTGTTCCTTTTTAAATTAAATGTTTTAAGAGTTACCACTTTATTCCAATCAAGATGGCTTCAGGTGTGCCATACCTTTGTAATAAGTAGGACTGTTAGCACTCTAGTTGTTCTTTAGAACACTCTGGGACATTCTGTCATTGGGCTATAGTTGGGCTACATCTGGCTGATATTTGGGCTACATTTGTTTTTTTTTGTCTCTGGTGGCCATCTTTGGGCTACATTGGGCTACATTGGGCTACATTGGGCTACATTTGGGCTCCAACATATATATAGCCCAATGTAGCCCAATATATATTTTTCAAAGTTAATTTTCGTAAAAACCACTGGAGCCTATATCTTGAGACATAGCAAAGGCACATCGGGCTACCAGTCCCTACAATTTTGCCAAGTTTGGTGTAAATCCATTCAGCCGTTCGGGCTAAAAGTGAGGCCAACCGCCCTATGGAAAATTGCATGGGAAAAACACGTTTTGGGACCCCCCTTTTTTCTCGGCCCCCCCTTGACGAAACCCCCCCAAATTTTCAGGGGCTGCGCAGAAACAAAATGTTCCATTTTCCTGAAAATTCCAGCCAATTCTGTCCTCAAACGCCAAAGTTATTCGACATAGAATTTTCAAAAATCCCATAGGAAAAAAATCCTAACTATATATACCTACTGGCTATCGCCAGTAGGTAATATATATATATAAATAAATATGTGTGTATATATATGTGTATATATATATATATATATATATATATATATATATATATATATATATATATATATATTTATTTAAGCATCTCACCAACGCTGGCTGAGAGCACCCGGGACGAGTTGGAGCGAAGGCGGTGAAGGACCGATGCTGTAATTGATTTTGGGCGTTTGCCCCGAGGGAATATGAGCGGATGGATGGAATAGGAGAGATGGACGTCGGTCTCCTACAAACAAGAATCACGCTGAAACAGAGTCAACGGGTCACCCGCAAAACGGGGTAAGACGCGAGGAGAACGTCTGCAAGCAGCGAACTGCCGACGAACGCCGACCGCGACTGCGGTGAGTGAACCCTGTTTTGTCTTGGTATGCGTTTAATGTCTTAACGCGCTCATCCTCTGTCCCGTGTGATACCGACAAACTTTTTCAAACCCCCTGAAAGTGAGTGGAAAAACACCACCCTAAGATACAGAGATTAAGAAAACGTGCAAGCTTCTAGAAAAATAAGTCACAATGCCCAATTTAGGAGAATTTACGGGTGAAAGGGAGGCGGCGGCAAATGTTATGTTTATGTCGGTAACTGACAGACCGGCTAACACAACAGATACCACCCACTGACGAAAACAACTAGCAATCTGAAGAGTATGTTTCAGAGACTAGAGAAACTACAAGAACGTGAGGTCAGAAAATGGTGGGAGGCCACCTCCCTGGAAAGATACATAGACTGCAATAGAATCCCCAGGGGTCTCCGCATATACACCATACCATCCTACGAGACTCCTGACCCGGCCCTTCTTAATCACTGGGCTGAATAAACGGCAGAGTCAACCAAGGGGATGGTCCGGATGCTCATTAAATATGCATGGAGTGACCGAGAAAAGTGCATTAAAGACATTGCGGACCTGGAGGAAATTATTGCAAAAGAAACAGACACAAAAGCCAGCGATGAGTTTAGAGCCACCATGACTAAAAGATTAAAGGTATTTTATGAAATGGGCATTCGAAAACGGAAACAAACAAAGTTTCAAAGGGACGAACAAGACTATCTCTCAGGCAGGATTTTAACATATGCACGGAAGTTCGATGCCACAAGAAAAAGACTTGCACATGGCAACAGTGAAACGATTGCTGTGGAAACTGAGGAATCAGAGGTGGAAACATCAGATGGGGAACAATCCGTGGTATCCACAGCCAAAGGAAAGGAAACAGCAAAACAACCTTTTTTCGACGAGTACCAGGTTATGAAAGAAACCCGCCAGCGACCACCACTAAGGAACCATCCCCCCCAACAAAATCAAAGAGGAGGACGAGGCGGGGGAAAAGGCATAAGGGGAGATTCCCAGTCAACAACTACGCCAATGGTAACACGGAGTGTCTCCAACAAAAAGAGAAAATAATGCATATGGAAGACAATAATATCATCAATCTGTCAAAAAGAATTCTGACAGGGGATGAGGTCACGGTACTGAAAAAAGGCTTAAGCTTTTGCCCTGCAAGCAAATTTAATCTTGTGGACACAAAAATAGACTTGTTTAGATACATAAGAAAGCTTAAATTCAAGAAAATCTTCCTCCAACATCCAAGTAATGTGAAAGTGGGAACACATTTAGATCCAACCACGGTGGATTCTACAGACATAACAACAGAGGATACTCTCGCAAATTTCTTGTTGACACCTACTCAAGAAATCCAGAACCAGGAGTTAGACTTGGAGGATGACAATCATGTATCTATTACACAAATAAGTGACCCGAGTAATATGAAAAATAAATCCAAAAAACTACCAAATGCGTCCCATGATGCTATTGATGTTTTCAATGAAGCGATAATGATAGACCTGGACAAAATGGCAAGGGAAAGAATGGATATGAGGACTTCTAATATTACGAGAAGGGAATGGGAGGCAATGAAAGCCCTAAAAAATGACAAAACAATAGAGATAAAGCCCTCGGACAAAGGTGGGAATATCGCCATTTTTAGTAAGGAGAATTATGAACAAGAAGCACTAAGACAACTGAAAGACACAGAGTGCTACATCACAGTAAAGAAAGAGCAATATGTGAAAAGTACCATAGAATATCAAACTCTACTAAATGGGTGGAAAGAAGATGGTATGTTAAGTACAGATGAATTCAGTTTTCTCCACTGTGAACTTCCGGTACTTCCCACCTTTTATCACTTGCCAAAAATCCATAAAAACGCCCGGAGACCACCAGGAAGACCGATTGTTTCGGCAATCGGAAGCATGTTGGAAAACACCTCACGCTTCATTGACTCATACCTTGCGCCCATTGTGAAGGACTTGCCCTCTTATGTGAGGGACACGCAAGATTTCCTTCGCATAATGGACAGTATCTCTTGGGAACCAAACATGCTACTAATAACACTGGATGTTGTCAATCTATACACATGTATAGATCATGAAAACGGTCTAACAGCAACAAAGTGGTTCCTGGATAGGAAACATGTTAAATTCCAGGCACACAGTAGCATGATACTATCCATGATCAGATTCTGTCTGTATAACAATTTTTTCCTTTTTTCTGGCCAATTGTATAGACAAATACGGGGTACTTCTATGGGCTCGTGCTTCTCCCTCAGCTACGCGAACTTGTTCGTGGGCTGGTGGGAGAGGCACAAGGCCTGGGGAGGGACCAATGAGGTGTGGAGTGAAAGGATTTTAATGTGGACTAGATACATTGACGATCTTTTTATTGTTTGGCGTGGCGATAGGACCTCGGCGGAGGAATACATCGCTTCACTGAACAATAATGACCTGAATCTGCGATTCACCAGTAACATCAGTGAAAAAAGTGTATGTTATTTAGACCTAGAGGTATTTGTAGAGAATGATGGTCTCCAGACTCGACTATATAGGAAACCAACGGCGGGCAATGCCGTGTTACACGCGGCAAGCCACCATCCTAGGAGTCTAATTCAAAACGTACCATATGGTGAATATTTGCGCCTCAAAAGAAATTGCACAGCTGAGAAAGATTTCCAGAATGCTAAACAAGACGCAAAGAATAGGTTCCTAGCTAGGGGCTATTCGAAGGGCATTCTACAACAGGCAGCTGTGAAGGCATCAGCAATCAATAGGAGGGATCTCCTAGTGGTGCATGAGGCACAGCCAGAAGATGATCAGGTGAGAATGATCACCACATTCAATAATAAATCAGGTGATCTAGTCCACACGTTTAAGAAGAACTGGCACATCCTACATACATATAACATCTTAAAGAGACATCTGTCAGATAGACCTATGATTACATATCGTCGATGCCAGTCCCTTTCAGATCACTTAATTCACAGTCATTTCTCCCCTCAAACGAAAACCCCGGTCACTAATAGTGTACAGGCGTTCTACCCGTGCTTGCGCTGCAAAGCCTGTAAGTACAGCAAAAAAGTTAAAGAATATCCAGGAAGAACAGGATATGAGAAACAGAACAGAAGAATTACCAAACATCTCAACTGCAACTCAGAATACACAATCTATTGCTTAGAGTGCCCTTGTAAGAAGCGTTACATAGGTAGCACCATTAACCCCACCAAACTGAGGATCCTAGAGCACATGAGGGCTATCGTGAATAAGGACAAAGCCTATCCGGTAGCCCGTCATTTTGCAAAATTCCACGGCAGCGATAGGAATCTTCTCAGTTTTTACTGCATAGATCAAATCAGTCGTTTAGAACGTGGTGGGGACAGGGAAAAGATACTCTGCATCGCAGAATCAAGGTACATCATTGACCTCAAAACAATGACACCGTGGGGTCTGAATAATGATGAGGAGATGTGGGTACACCTGTAGATATAAAAGAGTTGCTCTCCTATTCTTCAGAACTGTTAATGAGTAACACCAATTATTTTGACTGTACTGCAATAACTCCTAAACTTGTGACATTGTGCAATTTCTATGATAGATTTTTCACATGTATAAGCAAAAAAAAAGCCCATACAGGGCGCAACAAGGAGTCCCAGAGTAAGACATGAAGGGAATGTGGCCTCAAAATAATCGATAAGGGGATACACCCCGTGATATGAAAAACAATGATTTAAGAACTGAAAAATGAAACGGTGAAATGATGGGACAATGTTAATACGTGATGAATTTAATGCAATGAAGCCTGCACATGAATAATGATATGTTTGTTGCTGTCATTGTTTTTAATCTGCACTAGAACATTTATATTCGCCTTTTTAAACACTGTAAGATATGCAAAATAAGACACTTCAAAATGGCCACCACGTTTACCAAAGTTGACCATCATCTATTTTGTTGTACATTTGCAATGCAAGGTGGGGTTTAAAATGGCGATCATTGTAAGGCACAAACTGACACTGACGAAGCTCAAAGCGAAACGCGTCTGTCAAGGGTGAAGGGGGTTTGAAATAAATATTTTGCAATTGGATATCCGTGTGCTTGCCGTTCATCGACCGAAAACTGGTGGATTGTGCTGCTATATATATATATATATATATATTCACTGAAAAAAACATAGGTTATAGACCATATATAGTTAGGAATTAGCATTTACAAAACCTTGAAAATTCACTGAAAAAACCATAGGTTATAGACCATATATAGTTAGGAATTAGCATTTAAAAAACCTTATTTTACTCACACAAAACCATTGAAATTCCATATATAGTTAGTTGCACTAACTATATATCGCGCACCCGCAATCCACTGCTGATCATGTCACATATTACATCATTCATGACATGGTCAGTGACATCACTGATGACATCACTGATGACATCTCAAATGACATCACTGATGACATCACTGATGACAACATCCAGTGACTGTATGTTTCTGTAAAGTTAAAATATGTCTTACATATTGAAGAATGAGTGGATGTATAAGTGTCTGGATGAAGGATTTAGTAGGTGCGTGACTGACTGTATGAGTGAGTGATTAAATGTGTCTCACTGAATGCATGGGTTAGTGACTAAACTGTCTTAATTTGTGCATCATTATGTCTGTTGTTCTGTAAACTGCTGCATGTGTTGATCATTAGCTATACGAGAGGCTATATGTGTTATTAATTGGTTGCCCAAGTATTTCTATGGGAGATTGAGTTTGTGTGGGGGTGGCTGGAAGGTGTGTGACTCTATGCATAGATGTGTGAGCAGTTTATTCACTAGGTGTATGAGTTCAAGAGTGCATGTGGAAACAGCTACATGGGCAGTTGACTGTGTGCATGAGTGTATTGATGAGTGAATGGATATCTCAATGCTACATGTCATAGTAAGTACATATGTAAAACACAGTACATGTGAGAGTTGGCATATATAAATAACTGTGCATGAGAGCCACTGAATGAGTGAGTGGTTGTATCGATCATTGTGAACTTGTATCAGGGATTGTATAAGAGAGTAAATATGTGTTAGTATATGTTTCAATAAGTAAGGTGTGTTTAACTGTATAGTTGAAGAAATGGAGGTGAGATTGTTTCTTTGCATGACTGACTGGGTGTGTGAGTAACTCCATGGATGAGTGGCAGTGTGTGAGTGTCTGTATACACTGAGTGTATCTAAGGTTATATTAGAGTCTGAAGAGGTTTATCGTATTAGCACAAGAATGATGTCAAATGAGATGTCATCAGTGATGTCATCAGTGATGTCATTTGAGATGTCATCAGTGATGTCATCAGTGATGTCACTGACCATGTCATGAATGATGTAATATGTGACATGATCAGCAGTGGATTGCGGGTGCGCGATATATAGTTAGTGCAACTAACTATATATGGAATTTCAATGGTTTTGTGTGAGTAAAATAAGGTTTTTTAAATGCTAATTCCTAACTATATATGGTCTATAACCTATGGTTTTTTCAGTGAATTTTCAAGGTTTTGTAAATGCTAATTCCTAACTATATATGGTCTATAACCTATGGTTTTTTCAGTGAATTTCAATGGTTTTTTAATAGCAAATATCATAAGCTGTCGAATGTCAAGTACGTGGTAAGTGAAAACATTTTCGTGTTTATGCACACTGATCTGCTTTGAATGGTGCCCCCCCCCCTCATTTCTATTAGGAGTACTCTCTCTTTGCAGATAGTGAAAGGTAGTTAACGCAGGCCTTTGCCCCCGTTGTAATCCGTCGTGCCTGCTTCTCTCTCCATTTGATTGATTGTTATCCAAGTATTTACTGTTTTAGAATTAGTTCTCTTTGGTTCATTCTCTATTTACAAACAAACACAGAGTCCCAATACTCTGTTTAGTCTTTGCAGATAACGAAAAATCGTGTAAAAAAAAAGAAAAGGAATCGAGCAAAATCAGTAGGCCACTAATGGGATCTCTTTTTGACCTCGCTAAAATAGAAACATTAGGAACAACCCCTCATGACAAATACAAAACTAGTGAGATGAACTGAACTCCACACAATGATGGCTGCAAAACAGCTCGGCTCCGCCACCCACCCCGCCCAAAATAACGATAAAGAACGGCTGCCATGATTGGTTGCGGAATGACCACGACGGAGCTACGAAATGGTGCTGCTCTCATGCTAACCCCAGCTTCAGTCTGAAACATCCAGAAACACTGTAGACTACCAATTCGATCAGTTCCGGTAGCGCCCCAATGTAACCCGGTAGAGAAGAACTAGCCCTCCCCTCTTTGACTGATGGTTCTTGTTGCCTGTCCCTTCTGTTGTCATTTAACAGAACTATTTAGCCTGCTGAAAGGGGTTGTGTTCCGACCGCTGGTTGGTGGAGACATTTTGACTATATTCTGTACCTGCGTTGTCGCGTAATGCGTCATATGACGCGCCGCGTTAGCGCATCCGGAAGTCATCCGGGGCGCGCAGCGCGTAACGTAAGCATAACAAGTCATGTGACTTGTTAATAAAACTTTTCATTGGTTCATTTTACTTTTCTTATTGTAATGATGAAAGGCTTGGTCATATGACCTAAAAATTACGCTTTTCATTACTTCCGAACATTATTTTTTCTTAAATATATGTTATAATGTTCCAGGCTAATGTACTTTCCCGGAAATTTTACAACTGTCCTGCAAGTAAAATATATTCTTTTTTCGAGAAAAAGAGCGTTTCTTCGTCCCATGACGGAGCCGTTGAGCAAAAGAGGGTCGACCTGCTGTCTTAGTCGCCGATACGCCTGAATATGAGATTCTTATCGATCACTTTATGTTGCAGGAATAGAAAACACAACAGCCCTTGACCATTTATCTTTACTGCGTTCCTTCGTATTATACCTTTTACCCTTCATGTAATTGGTCTGCTTTATTTCACTTGCCTTTTAATGATTCTAAAACAGTCACTATTATTAAAAACTTTACCAATGTACTACTACCATGTTTTCTTTTAAAAACCTTTATTGTGAAAATTTCATTATACAAATACGAGCCTATAACCACGTGGGCCTGCCACAGAGCAAACTGTAATCGTATATGATGAATAGACATTTACACTGTAGAGGAACGTAACGGGCGGGCCATTAGGTTGCAAGAACTAAGGTGTCTAACAGTTACGGAATCGGTGGACGTACATTTTATAATTAAAATACGACAGGGCCAGTTACAATAAAATTATCTAGATATACATTTGCGGGCAAGTACCATGGGTGACGTTAATTCGAACTTTCAACAGTACAGTAATCAATAACACATCAGAACTTAATATCAATAGGGATGTCGAAATAGTCAATCAATTCTCGTCCCCGCCCGCCATGTGCTTCAAAACTGCATACGTATCTCGTGATTTCAAGGTTCTGCAACCAGTACACCACAAGGAGTTACAAGTCCCATTTATTCCGGCGCCATTTTGGGCGAGGACGGGCAGGTCCAGGATATAGTCAAAATGTCTCTACCAACCATCAAGTATGATGATGTTCATATGCTGTATTTATTAGAGTAACACTCATCTGTCCACATGAAATTAATTTGCCACAATCTAAACATGTCATTTTAATCTTTCCAAAGTTCTTCTAAATATTTGGGACCGTTTCCCTTGCCTCTGAAGCTCTCAGTGCCACTTCTTTGATGAATGTACTAGCAGGTCAGGGGTTCTCCTCCAAATCTCTCTTTTATGCAGCACTATAATTAATTGGTGCCACCTCTCCATATGACGATGCATGGTATAGTTACCACAACTATATTTTTTTTCGGTTCCTCTGGAGAGTTCATCGTGGCAGATGAAGCGTGTAACGTACCGGGCATTTACCTTTTTTTGCATGTACAGGAAAGGAAAAAAAAATCGAGCGTCCGAGTTCTAAGGTGTCCCAGGGCCATTTTAGTGGACCAGGCCCAAATCCAAAGAACAGGCCGCCATTTTGAGAGTCCTCTTGCAGCCGCCTGTCGCTGTAGCATCAAGAGCAGCCGAAACTCAGCTGAATGGCAACTGAAACGGTAAAGGGGCGCCCCACTACAGCAGACGAGCCTCCACCTAGGAAGGCCCATTCACGCCGGCTCCCCCCCCTTCGGGCACCCCACGCCGTTATTCGGAGCAGTATTGTAGGATGGCCACACCAGTGCGGCAACTTGCTAGACATCACCTCGGTGGTAACCGAATCTCAACGCCTTGTGGTGTCTTCTATTCAAAAAACATTGTTATGCTGCCTTCGACCTATTCGCCGCAAGTGCGCACACAACTCAACTGCATAGCTTGCTAGACACCACCTCGGTGCCATCCGGATCTTGGAATGTCAGCACCTTTTGGTGTCTTCTCTTCAGAAAATATTGTTGCGCTGCCTTTGGCCCCATTCGCACATCAGTCCGCTACTGACGCCATCTCACAGGCTAATGGGGCGCCCCACGCCGACTTTCAGCATTGTAGAATGACCACACCAGTACAGCAACTTGCTAGACATCACCTCGGTGCCATCCGGATCTCGGCGCCCCACTGCAGATGAAGTGCCTCTCAACTATGAAACCACCACGGTGACATCCGGATCTTGGCGCGTTGTGCTGCCTTCGGCCTATTCGCACATCGGTCCGCTACTGACGCCATCTCACAGGCTAATGGGGCGACCCACGCCGAGTTTCAGCATTGTAGGATGACCACACCAGTACAGCAACTTGCTAGACATCACCTCGGTGCCATCCGAATCTTGGCATCTCAACGCCTAGTGGTATCTTCCATACAAAAAATATTGTTACGCTGCCTTTGGCCCCATTCGCACATCAGTCCGCAACTTAGACATCACCTCGGTGCCATCCGGATCTTGGCATCTCAGCGCCTTGTGGTGTCAGTCAGAAAATATTGTTGCGCTGCCTTTGGCCCCATTCGCACATCGGTCCGCTACTGACGCCATCTCACAGGCCAACGGGGCGCCCCACGCCGACTTTCAACATTGTAGGATGGCCACAGAAGTGCGACAACTTACTAGACACCACCTCGGTGCCATCCGGATCTTGGCGCGTTGTGCTGCCTTCGGCCTATTCGCACATCGGTCCGCTACTGACGCCATCTCACAGGCCAACGGGGCGCCCCACGCCGACTTTCAGCATTGTTGGATGGCCACACCAGTGCGGCAACTTACTAGACACCACCTCGGTGCCATCCGGATCTTGGCGCGTTGTGCTGCCTTCGGCCTATTCGCACATCGGTCCGCTACTGACGCAAACTCACAGGCCAACGGGGCGCCCCACGCCGACTTTCAGCATTGTAGGATGGCCACACCAGTGCTGCAACTTGCTGGACACCACCTCGGTGCCATCCGGATCTTGGCGCGTTGTATTGCCTTCGGCCTATTCGCACATCGGTCCGCTACTGACGCCGCCTCACGTGCCAACGTATTTTCTCCGCATTTTATACCCTATGCCGCATAACAGGTCATGTGACTTGTTTATAAAACTTTTCATTGGTTAATTTTACTTTTGGTTTCCTAATGATGGAAGGCTTGATCATATGACCTAAAAACAACACTTTTCATTGGATGAAAACTTTTTTTTTTTCCCAAACGATGAAAGCCCCACCTTGTTTCTGGATGTTTCAGACTAAACTGGCGTCAGCATGAGAGCACCACCATCTCGTAGCTCCGTCGTGGTCATTCCGCGAGCAATCATGGCAGCCGCTCCCCACCAGAAGCCTGCAGGAGTCGGGGCCCCCAAAACTTTTGATGAATTCTCAAGGCGGAGGGGACGCTTTCGAGAATGGGGTCCAAGACCTAGCAGACAAGCGTCCGATTTCCAAGGTGTCCCAGGGCCATTTCAGTGGACCAGGCCCAAAAAGGAAAGAGCCTGCCGCCATTTTGAGAGTCCTGTGACAGCCGCCTATCGCTGCACCGCAAGAGTGGGCGCAACTCAGCTGAATTGCGGCTTTTGACACAGTGGACCAAAAACGGACGGAATGGCAACTGAAACGGTAAAGGGGCGCCCCACTACAACAGATGACACTCCACCTGGAGAGGCCCGTTCACGCCGCCTCCCCCGGGGCGCCCCACGCCGTTATTCGGAGCAGCATTGTAGGATACCAAAACCAGTGCGGCAACTTACTGGACATCACCTTGGTGCCATCGTTCTGCTGCCTTGGAACTATTCGCACAACAGTTTGCTACTGATGACCCACCCCCCCGCGACGCCCCACGCCGTTATTTGCTGGGTGGCAACTTACTAGACATCACTTTCGTGTCATCTAGATTTCGGCGCGTTCTGCTGCCTTGGAACTATTCGCACAACAGTTTGCTACTGATGACCCACCCCCCGCGACGCCCCACGCCGGAAATCTGGACGTTGTGCTGCGTTGGGACTATTCGCACAGCCGACCGCTACTTCGTTGTTTTTCCCTAAAAATGTTTATATGTTATTACTATTTTTGTTTTCTTGTATATATTTATAAATTATTAAAGTTTTATAATCTTACTACTTTGTCGGAGTGCTATATATTTTTAATGTGACACATAATTGTAAAAACTTTGATGTACAAAGAGTCATCCCTGGAATCTTCCGCTTCACGCTCGGTCCCCTCCCCAATCACAATACAGGATGGTTTTCAGATAATAGCAACGCTTCTGCTGTGACGGATCTCATCGAGTGTGGGCCTTGATCTACTATAACTCCTTTGAAGAGGGGTGATTCTTTACAGCTGTGGCCATAAACTACATCTGCAGGGCTAGCTGATAGCCTAGGACCGGCCTGGACAATCGGACACAGAGGAAAAGGAGTGTCAGAGGGTGCGGTAGTGAATAGGGCGAAAGGGAGGTGTCGGGCGGGCACAGGGTGTGATTCTCAGGGAAGAGCAGCGCAGATGGGGGGAGGTTTATTACCCATGCATAAGACAGAGAGCGGGGGTGACCACTGCCTGGGTGAGATGCTTGCGAGGGTGGGGAGCCATGCTAAGGATCGACAGCGTGCACAGAGTGGGTCTGGTCAAGGCATCTAAAATGGCTGCTGTGCACGACAAAAGTGTGGCATTTGAAAAAAGACAAGATGGCGCAGACAATGTTTTTCAACACTTCCTGATTTCCTTCGAATCGAACGTTAACAGACGTTGGGGCATATTACCAAAGTTAAGCGATATTTATCCCTAACGATGCATTGCAAAGATTTTTTTACCGTCAGAAATTATCGCAGATAAACCTTGCTATTATCAAGGTTTATCGCAAATACGATAAAAAACGACCGCAATGCATTAATATCGCTGAAAACTCAGCGATATTCATGCATTACCGAGCTAATGCTCTTAGCCATGTTATCCACCTCCCATTGGATAACATGGCTAAGAACTGCTCAGGGCATCTGTTACTTTTTGGAGATATTCGCGCTTATCTCGAATATTTCCAAAAGTTGATAATAGGAGATAGCGATGTTAGCGACTGTTTCCAGTCGCTAACATCTTGGCATGCCCACTTTGCATGTCATTAGTGATAAATATCACTCACATGCAAAGTGGGGCCCAAGATGGTCGCTATCTCCTACTAGCCGTCGCTAACTGGTGTTAGCAACAGCTAGGTAATACAGATATAATTTTATCTCCGCGAAGCGGAGCGCTGTTACAGATATATATCTTGTTTTTGAACGTTAATTTCTCAAAATGCACTGAAGCACATATATTGAGACCTAGCAAAGGCACATCGGGCTACCAGTCCCTAATATTTTACCAAGTTTCGTGCAAATCCATTCAGCCGTTCGATTATTATTATTATTTTTTTTTTTTGCCCCGCGGGGCCCTTTTAAAACCTCCACATCAAACCTAGGGGGTCAGCGAGGATCTACTATGCCCCCTTATGGTCATTTGCCCCTTCGCTTTGGCCTCCTCTTGTCTCTCGATCCTACCGAGAGACAAGATGGCGGCCGCTACGTACTGTTTGGAATGTTTACAGACACCGGAGAGCCAATCAGCTTCGCTTCGCAAAGCTCCGTAACGCGAAAAGTACGCGAAGCGGTGCGCTGTTACAGATATATATCTTTTTTTGAACGTTAATTTCTCAAAATCCACTGAAGCACATATATTGAGACCTAGCAAAGGCACATCGGGCTACCAGTCCCTACAATTTTGCCAAGTTTCGTGCAAATCCATTCAGCCGTTCGATTATTATTATTATTTTTTTTTTTGCCCCGCGGGGCCCTTTTAAAACCTCCACATCAAACCTAGGGGGTCAGCGAGGATCTACTATTCCCCCTTATGGTCATTTGCCCCTTCGCTTTGGCCTCCTCTTGTCTCTCGATCCTACCGAGAGACAAGATGGCGGCCGCTACGGACTGTTTGGAATGTTGACAGACGCCGGAGAACCAATCAGCTTCGCTTCACAAAGCTCCGTTGTGCGAAAAGTACGCGTCCTGGAGCGCTGCCCGGTCCGCTGTTACAGATATATATCTTTTTTTAAACGTTAATTTCTCAAAATCCACTGTAGCACATATATTGAGACCTACAAAAGGCACATCGGGCTACCAGTCCCTACAATTTTGCCAAGTTTCGTGCAAATCCATTCAGCCGTTCGGGCTAAAAGTGAGGCCAACCGCCCTATGGAAAACTCAATGTTAAAAACACGTTTTGGGACCCCCTTTTTTCTCGACCCCCCCTGGACGAACCCCCCCCCAATTTTCAGGGGCTGCTCAGAAACAAAATGTGCCATTTTCCTGAAAATTTCAGCCAATTCCGTCCACAAACGCCAAAGTTATTAGACATAGAATTTTCAAAAAACCCATAGAGAAAAAATCCTAACTATATATACCTACTGGCGACCGCCAGTAGGTAATATATATATATACATATACATATATATATATATATATATATATATATATATGTATATATATATATATATATATATATATATATTTATATATATAAGTATACCAGGTATATATCAGCACTTCTTTTTCGTGTGCTAATGGACAGGCTGCTCTGTGCCTGTTGACGCCTGAAGCTGCCCTGCAGTGTCGGAGGCTCCCTTTTCTCGGAGGTGTTTTGTGGTTCAAATTTGGGAGCATGACCCGCTCGCCTCTACACCAGCAATAGGATTTACCCTGATACTCCAGGCAAGGGATACGAGAGGAGGGAAATCCTTCTCCTCTCGACTTTTCTGGACACAAGGCACTATTCAAGACATTATTTTAAATAACTTTGTCGAAGGCTGTGCTCGGAAGAACTACGCTGTACTATGCCAGGCTGAAGTATAATTGCACATGACTCTCGCATATTTGAAATAACTTTATTGCACAAATGCATTGAAAAACAAACAACCATGAAAATATACAACTGCGCAAGTTTGGACACAATTATGTTTTATTTTAAATCCTTGCTGCAGTTGTTAGAATGTAGAATTTCATTCTCAATGCATTGTGGGGAATGTGTGCCGGAACATCATGAGAGTAGCGTGGGGCATAGCTTTATAAAGAGCACGCAGCCATTTCATGGCAAGCTGCTCCACTTGTGAACAAGACACAATATGGAGTTGAAACGCATAAGGGATATAAATGAGATCAAGCTGTCTTCTGCAATAAATGCTTTGATGTTCCTGGAACTGGGCTTCAGCACTTCTTTGTTTATTTATATAAACCAGGGTTGTTCGAAACGGGTTATCCTCAGTCGTTTGTTGTGCCGTAAATAAACATTGGATAAGGATTATGGGCTTGTCTGGATTCTGTTAAGCTGACTGGAATTCTGTCGTTTCATATATATATATATATATATATATATATACATATATATATATATATATATATGTATATATATATATATATTATCCAACAAACGCCGAAGCTTCTCAAGATGCACTCAACAGTGCGTCTGCCATTCGGCATCACGGGTCAGCCTGCCCCAGCCATGTAAGTTCGTTATACTGCTTGAGGCGTTTCTGTTGCCAACGTACCACTTCATCAGAGGCATTTCACCTGTGCACATTGGAGCGCTCTTTATACTACATGCTGAACCCATAAAGGGTTTTTCAAACAATCAGCATGTAGTATAAAGACCGTAAAAGTAGTGGTGAAGCACAACGCAGCCAGCGAGCATAGCGAGCGAGCCCAAACGACCTAAGGGGGTGTCGGGGGGGGGGGTTCTCCCCCGAGAAAAATTTGAAAAATGGTGCATTTTCAAGACTTTTGGAAGCCACTGTGCTAAACAGAAACCGGCCACTGCCTCCCCTCAAACTATCATCAGTTTCAAGGCCTCATGAATGACCCATTCTAAATTGCAATAAACCACAATTAATTTTAATAATGTTCCATAAACAGGTTGGATATGTCTACTGAGCCAGTGCCTATCTATATCTATACTAATATAATAAAGAGAGAACCCAAAACTTTGAGGCGGGTAATCTCAGGAACCACAGCACCAATCACAACACCCAATACAGCGTTGGAAAGGGCAGTTGCAGAAGAAGGACATAGGCTATGCAGACGCCCACCATATACATTTAAAAGGTAAAAGAACCGTGCCAGCACAGTAGTCCCTTGTGGGCGTGTCTGCGTTGTGTTGTGGGCGTGTGCTGAGGGCGTGACAAACGCTGGGGGCGTGTGGTACGTTCCGCCCTTCATGCCATGTCTCAAATCGTGTGCTGTGGGCGTGTGCTGGGGGCGTGGGCGTGTGCGGGCGCGGGATTACGGAATAAAAAAGCGAGCGTTGTGCCCAATATTTCATTGTTTTTTCTTCCTAGGTTCTGTACATTCCAGCTCCGGGTGTCCACCATGCTCCCTTTAAATACCCCTGCACCCCATAATCATAACCCACCCTTACTCCTTAAAATACCCTAACACCCTTAAACACTAACCCATCTTAACCCTATAAATATACCCTGTACCCCAAAACCCAAACCTAGCCCTAAACCCAAAAAATACCCCTGTACCCCAAAACCCAAAGCTACCCCTGAACCCTAAAATACCCCTGTACCCCAAAACCCAAACCTAGCCCTGAACCCTTAAAATACCCCTGTACCCCAAACCCCAAACCTACCCCTGAACCCTAAAAATACCCCTGTACCCCAAAACCCAAACCTAGCCCTGAACCATAAAAATAACCCTGTACCCCAAAACCCAAACCTACCGCAGAACACTAAAATACCCCTGTACCCCAAAACCCAAACCTAGCCCTGAACCCTAAAAATACCCCTGTACCCCAAAACCCAAACCTAGCCCTGAACCCTTAAAATACCCCTGTACCCCAAAACCCAAATCTACCTGTGAACCCTAAAAATACCCCTATACCTCAAAACCCAAAGCCCTGAACCCTAAAAATACCCCTGTACCCCAAAACCCATACTTATCCTTAAACCCTAAAACTATCCCTGTACCCCATAACCCAAAACTATATCTGAACCTTAACCTTAAAATACCCAAACACCCCAAAACATATACCTCAGTACCCCAAAACATATACCCCTATACCCATACTTACCTCATCCAAACATTAAAAAAAACATGCTTTTACCATTCATGCATTCACAACAAATTTTGTTGTAAATGTATGCGTGATAAAAGCATGTAAAATGTAATGCCATGCGTTATAATGGCATTGCGGAGTCATGGTACTTTCGTAATGAAAGTATGCGGAGTGATGGTATGCGGAAAGAAAGTTGCGGAATAATGGGTGTTTACCCTCCCCCAGTAAGTACATTGGTGGCACGGCGGCCACATCTACAGCAACATACTCATATTTTTTCACCACCGATTTGAAAAATGCACAGGTCTCTCTCATTGATGGCCAGCACCGACATACACTTTTAGACCCACCTCCCGCCACAAGTTCTAGAATTGCAAACTTTAGAGCTGGGGAGCTACGTTCGAATCTCGGCATCAGCTCAACATCCTGTGATTCCAGGCAAATCGCTTTGTCTCCCCGTGCCTACCACAAATGAATGTGTTCTTCTGTAATGTAAATTGTGCTCATGCCATGTTGTCGAGTTTGCGCTATATAATATTGCAAGGAAAAATAAAGTAGGGAAACTCGAGTTCACACACTACTGAACGCGCACTCTTAAGTGCGTCAGCAGTGCACTCTGAATCGGAGCGTTTCACAGGCCTGTCACAGATAAGAAATGCTATCAAAGCGAAATCCTACAAAACTATATACTACTGGCCGGCAGCAATTCATACCCGGACAATATCGGGACGGGCAGCTAGTGTGAGATAAAGAGGCATTCAAGATGGCCCAACAGAGTAAAATGCCTACTTTTTCCACATAGAATTGAATATCATATTGGTCAGTGTTCATTTTTTTCATGGTATGGGAACCAGGAACAAGAATGGATTCATGATAAGAAGCAAAAAATTAAATTCACAGATGAGGTGAAAATCATCACTGCTGAGCTGAACAAACACAAGAAAAAACTAGTTCTGAAACTTCCTCGTGAAAAAAGCTGCATTGTGAAATGGGATTCCACTGTTCAAAGCATAAATACTGTGGAATCCATGAGAAGAACTATGAAAGAAGTTAAAAGAAGGGTGTCATATCACGAAGCACAGAAAATTGGAAAAAATCAAAGTCGGCACATACATGGGTTCATATCAAGTGCAGCCAACTGGGGCCTGAAGCAAGGGTGTGTGCAGGTTCCTGTACTCTTTAACCTTTACACAGCTGATTTATTAACATCACTTGCCCACCTCTACCATCTGCATATTCATTTTTCAGCAAACCTCTGGCAAATCAGGCTCAGAGCAGGAACGCAAAGCGGTTTATTATATAATGAAGGGAATGGACAGTTAAAAATGCTAAATACTATTATTGAAGGAAATGTAATTATGTTAAGCAAACGTTTGCTCTATAATAATTTACTAATGAGGCTATCCTGATAATGTTCTCTGTGATAAATGTTCTATTTACAAGGAATTCTTGAAACAGAGCTATGGAGCAATGGATTCCTGAGAGAATTTCACATCTCACACGTTGTTTTAAAATCTGAATCCAGAAATTCCACTATCCCCAATTACCAAGGTATTAGGCCTGAACTGAGTACTTTTGTTGCCCCAGTGGAAACAGGCCTCTGCCACCAGTTAATGTAGGACAGGGCAGCCACAACTGAGGCTCCCTCACTGGGTCCCTTTGGGCCCTGAATGCAAACCTATATTCATGTTTTGAATTTTACATAGTGTACAGTGCTGATTGATTTCTGAACGAAAAACCTTAAAGTAGACTGGCTCCTAGACAGTGAGTGTAACCCAGAACCCACATCACCCACTGCTGCATCCTGTGTCACCCGCATCACTGGTGCACTCTGGTGTGAGCAGCATCCAAGGTACCATGCGGAAATGTAGTAAAGAGGAAACCACAAAAATGTCCAATGAATATTCGGATTACTTATGGAATAAATTGGATCAAAACATGGATGATAACATTTGAACTTCATTGTATTCATTTGTGCATCTTGTGTTAGGGAACTTGGCCAGGCACCAGCTTTTGCATATACATTCATGCGCATGCAGGGAGCGCGATCCGGGATAGCACGCCCCAGTTATTGCCTTGGAAGCAAAAGACACACAATTGATGGACGGAATGCAGAACAATTCTAAACACTCACCCCCAGTCAAGAGATCTGAGTTAAATCCATCATTCTTTTGCTCACCATGCCACTCCAGTTTAGACCTGGCCATATTGCCTTGAGCATCGCAAAACTTGGAAGGTCATTACATGTTGCTGTGCATTCTACCACTTCAGATATGGACTACAGTATACACTAAACACAGCACCTGGTGCACCCAGTGTACACCAAAGGCAGTGTCTGAGTGCACAACACATGCCGACTGCCGAGTGTGGTGTACCATAAGTGCACCAATGTAACCCACGGGCACGAAGCACCAGCTTTAACTCACTGCACCTTGTCGTGCACACTGTGTAACCCACACACAGCTCCTATTGCACCCAGCGTACACCAAAGGCAGTGTCTGGTGCACTTAAGGTACACCACACTCAGCATGTGGTGCACAGAGTCAGTGTACCCCACAGGGCCGGAGGCACCAGCTTAACTCACAGCCGCACATGCATTTTATTTGAATGGCGTTTGGGGGCTGCTGGGTTATGTACTGCTCTGACTGCTGGTTTTAGCAATGTATGCCTCTGCTCTTAGTGATGAGTCGGCCAAATGGAACTGTGGCATGTCGGGAAAATGCGCGAGTATGCTACATCTCACTCCTGTTGTCCCAAACACCGCAACAAAACAAAGCGCTATGGAGCGGACACCGCTGGCAGTATCATAGCGCCTTTCTTGTACCTTCTCACAACCCCCCTCCCTCTCCCGTGTTGTGCTGCAAAAAAGCACTATCACGCAGCCAGCACTGAAAAAACATTAACAACGCCAATAGCTCTCTCATTGCCGAGACCTATTGCCTTTGCTACTGCTTGTTTTATTTTCTACCCAGCAATTTCCATGCTCCTCCGTTGCTCCCCTGCCTCTTCCTGTCCTGTCCTGTTTTTTTTTTTTTTTTGGACGGCCTGGAAACTGCATTGTACTAATGGGATACATCTTTACAATCTATAACGTGCTGTTACACTTTTATTTTCTCCTTTATTTACCGCTACAAGATGAGCACCTGCAATTTGGGAACCTTAATGTAAAAGTTAAAAAATACACCCACCACAGTGTCATGACGCATATATGTGCATACGTGGTGTGCTAATATTAGTACACCTATGAATAACAAAAGTACATTGAGTTTTTTTAATAGAGCGTGGACTAGACCCGAGACATCGGGTATCAGAGCGCTTTACACAAGAACCAGTTTTGTTACATGAGGAGTCATTTATTTTTGTGAGGTACGGAGAGATTGAGTGACTTGCCCAGAATCACAGGATGTTGAGCGTCATTGCCGAGACTCGAACCCGGTTCCCCAGCTTCGACCGCTCTAGCCATAAGGCTACATCCTCACCCTAATTATCCCTATCCATATTGCATGGCAGTGGATGCTCAAGTCTAGAATCTCTAATGTGATCTGTGCAAATTTGAACTTCCTACAATTAGTAAACACATGTAGCTAAGCTGTAGAGCAGATGCCACCAAATGAGCATGCAGACTGCTGTACAGCTTAGCTACATGTGTTTACTAATTCTCTGGCCTATCTTCCCACACTATGATGACAATAATGTGGATAAGCCACCATAAGGGTGTACACCTCCACCATTCCCAGCTGCCCGATTCCCTAAAATCCACAACGTCCACAAAGTCACACGCACCCAAGGCATATACAGTACACAAAGTGGTCCCAGTTTTCTCACACTCCGTCTTCCTCGCAGACAAGCCACCATGTTGGTACTAACAGTACTCCCCCCATCTACCACCATGATCCAACTACAATCTCCGCTTGGTATTGGAAATCACGATGTCTTGTTGCCTCCACAGTCAGGGATGCTAATTCACGTCCACAGACCAACGGTTACAACATTTATGCCCCTGTTGGGCATTTCTTATGGTGATAAATATTACCAGCAAGAGACTTTTTGACAAAGGGCATATATTCAGCTCCATTCCCTCCTGTGGGGGTGACACAAGACATGTGAGGTTGTCAGCATGGATACTGTTCCTAATATTGTTTAATCCATGTCTTCTTGGACAACCTGATTCCTAATTATTGCTTACATGCTGCGTCAATGTTGTATGGATATTGAAAATATCAATAAAGGTCTACTTGTAAAAAAACAAATGACAATAATCTAAACGATACCAGGGGAACCTTCATGCAATGTCTGGAATCCCTTGTAAGAAAAGTACACCGAGATGCACACGGTTCACACGAGCACTGCAACTCACAGCTTGCACGTGTAGCACCTTCATTCATTCTGTAAGTGTTAAATATAAACAAACATTGACAGAACAGAACTGACACAGACAGAATCATGCAACAACAATAGTTCTTGGCGCACAGGACAGGTTATGAATTTGTAAAATAGGGCCTAGGAGTAGTGAGCACAGCATGCCAGAAGGCAGCTGTACTGTTTTAATCGAGTGAAAACTGTAGTGTTAATGAGACATTTGGCTATTCTGGAAGGAGCGGAGGGAGTGTCAGTGAAGCATATCCTGGGCCCCCGATAGCTCCTGCACATTCTTCTCTTTGCCCAGCGCCAACGCCGTGATGACCTACCCGTGTTACCACTATCATGGGACTCGGCCCGCGCCATTAAAGACCTTGGGTCCAATAACTTACCCACCCAGGCGAGACTCGAGTCTGCTTCCCCACCGTGGCTCTAAACTTTGAATAATTCCCGCCTGGGCCTTACCTGGGCTGCAAGTGACTCCTGAGTTAGGCAGGCAGGGCACCCACGAGGTGTCGTGTGAGGCACGGTGACGGTCTGCTGTGGTGCACACCACATCAGTCACCATTGCAAACAAAATGGCCAATCACTGTGCATGGGTGGCTTCACACAAGCCACACAGTGATTGGCCAGTCCGCTTCAAGTGCGGCAGTGCTGTGCCACCCATGCGCGGCACCCAATGTTGGGCGGTGTCTCTCACTCTC
Organism: Lissotriton helveticus; assembly: GCF_964261635.1. NCBI lineage: Eukaryota > Metazoa > Chordata > Amphibia > Caudata > Salamandridae > Lissotriton > Lissotriton helveticus. Next base: position 353,865,506 of record NC_136070.1, on the reverse strand, counting down.
AGCTAATCCAGACGCTGCATTAGCAGCATCAAAATTGGCAAGAGCAGAGATGCCACCCGCCCATTAGGAGACGGGGGGCTGGGGGATGCTGCATGAAGAAAGCAACCCTCTGTCCCTCGCTCTCCTAATGAAGGCAGTGGCTAGTAGTAGTGCGCATGTTTGGGCTGGTGGTAAAAATGACCATGCCCAAAACCGAACATGCACACTGACTATTGCTGCCTGCGCTCACAGTGTACAGTAGTACTAGTCACTACCAAGTGAAGTGGGTGTGGCCGCTCAGGTGCCGTCCCGGAACAGCGTCAGCCGCTCGCACGATACGAGCAAGAAGTAGCAACAACACCTAGAGAACTTGAATGTTACGAGAACAAACGATGGGCCATGGGGCCATGTGGCATTAGTGGCAGGTGGGGCAATGCCCCAGCACCCACTTGGATGCACCGCCACTGTCTACATGATAGTCAGTGATTTTGAGACTGGCTATATGGATGAGTGTGTACTTGTAACACTGATTATATTAGAGAGTAAGTATGCGTTAGTATCTGTATGAATACGTGAGGTGGTGTGTGTTTAATTGTATAGGTGAGTAAGTGGGAGTGTGGTTGATTCTTAGCATGACTGACTAGGTGTGTGAGTAACTGCATGGATGAGTGGTGGGGTGTGAGTGTCTGAATAGGTGTATGAGTGAATATGATAGTGTTGTATTGATGAGTGACTGCATGTATGAGTGATTGTATGGATGAATAAGTGGATGTGTGTGTAGACCTAGGAATCAGTGAGAGTGTATGTAGTTACTGGTATTGGTATGTCAATGATTTAGAAAATAGTAGTCTGTCTTTTACAGTGGGTGTATCAAAGGTTTTATTAGAGTGTGTGGAGGTGCATCATATTTTCACATGAATGATGTCATCAGTGATGTCATCAGTGATGTCATTTGAGATGTCATCAGTGATGTCATCAGTGATGTCACTGACCATGTCATGAATGATGTAATATGTGACTTCATGAGCAGTGTATTGCGGGTGCGCAAGTTATAGTTAGCTGAACTAACTATAACGGTGGAATTCCATTGGTTTTGTAAGAGTGAAATGTCCTCCTAACTAAAACGTACCTGAAACCTTTAGTTTTTTCAGTGAATTTCTAAGGTTTTTTAAATGCTAATTTCTAACTATAAAGTACTAGAAACCTATGTTTTTTCAGTGAATTTCAATGTTTTTTTTAAATGCTAATTTCTAACTCTGACATCCCTCTTAAGTCCCCTTGAATCCTGAGGGTCCCTGGTGGCCAAGTAGCCCACCAAGGACATCCGGTAAGCGCCACAGACCAGCGTTTCAGAAAGGTGTTCTGAGGCCATGCCCCTTTTTGCACCACAATGCAAACGCGGCTTCTGGTGCACTGCTGCTCAGAGGATGAAGTCCACTTGTGTCTTGAGGTCCTCACGACACAAGAAGACCTCATCACCCCACCAGCAGTGCACCAGAAGCTGTGTTTGCAGATTTGTTTAAAAAGGGGTGTGGCCTCGGAGCACCTGTCTGCAAGGCAGCACATACTGGAGGTACCTGGTGGGCTACTTGGCCCCCAGGAACCCCCAGTATTAAAGGGGAATTAATTCCCCAACTTAAAAGGCGCCACAGGGCGTGTTTCCAGAGTTTTGCTGGGAGGGGCGGGGTCTTTTTTTAATTTTTATTTTTAAAAGGGAGGCTGTATGGCCCTCCTTCTTTATCCTTTTTTTGGGCCTTGGGGACCTCAACGCCCAGGGCCGGACCCCGTTTAAAAACAAAATTCTAAACGGGAAGGGGGCCGTGTGGGCATCCCTCCCGTGGCCAATTCCGGCCCTGGGGACCCCATCCCCCAGGGCAGTGCTGGGAGCTTGGCAGGACACCAACGATCCTAGGTAGGTACTCTTTATACTTTTCCATTGCAATCCATCTCCCCTGCAGGACTTGAAGGGAGGCACCCCGGACACTGCTCCTGCACGCTTCACACCACGAGACCGCGGGGCAGTCGGGCATGGGCTCATGCGGGCAGTTATTAATCAAGAGACACATAACTCTAACTTGTTGTGGTGTGGAGGAGGTGAAGAGGGTGGGTGGCCATGGATACTAGAGTTCTTCCGCTGCGTAGTCATGGCTGCTGGGGTGCTCCCGCCCTTCCGCTTGTTGCAGAAGCTAGGGTCCTTCTGCTACTAGCTGTAGATACCTGGGCCCTCTTCCCCTAGCGCCTAGTGCCATCACAAGCTCTCTTTAGTCAGAGTGGCTAGGGTTCTACGGCCACTGCTCTGAAACACTAGGGCCCTCCACACCTCCCCCTTTTATGGCCATGCTACTCTCCCTCTAGTTCGAGAGAGGTCAAGGTTAACTAGTTATAAATACTAGAACCTTCCTTATCCCTGGGTGTTGTAGATGCTAGGGTAACCCTCCCTTTCCATCTAGTCACAGAGGCTACTGCCCTTCAACCCTCTAATCATTTATACCGGGGCATCTTTCCTCGAGTCTTTCTACTTTTCTTACGTCACAGAAGCTAGGGTCCTCTTCCCCATCCGTACATTCCAAAGCCCCCCAGCCCACCACCATACCTGCTGATTCCCTGCTGCCTAACATGTTGGCCCTTCCTCCCCCGCGGCTATAAAATTTAGCTCCTTGAAACCCCCCTGCATGGCAGTGCCTTGGCACTCTGTAGCTGTGCATACTAGGCTCCCCTTCCCCTAGCCATCGACCCTCTGTCCCTTAGACATGCATTATTGCTCCCAGTGCTTTAACTGGGTAGGTACTCACAGATACTGAGTACATGCACTGCTTTCATTTTAAAGAGAGAATACTGCACTTCTCAGTGGAGGTTCAATACTTTAACAGGAGAGTACCAGCACTTCTCAATAGAGCGCGGGTAATCTTGGGCGATGAGTACCTGCACTTTTTTAATTCCATCTCACCCACGGCATGCTCCTAGTCCTCAATGGTCTTACTCCCCTCCCCACGCCTTTCATGGCTGACTCCTCTTACACCCTAGCTGTAAATACCATCGGGTCTTCTGTCCTCTAGTCATATATTCTCGACCGTCCGAATCACTGGTCAAACACAAAACGCCAACTGCCTTGTCATGTATGCCAGACACGCCTCAGACTCTCATGGTATGGGTACTGGTGCCCACTTATCCACAACCAGTGAGTATTAGTGAACTGTGCCTGGCTGACCTAGGCGCCCTAGCGTCTTCCGTACCCTCGCGTGCCCAGCCCTGCATGCTAGGGGCCCCTGTGTCTATCCCTGCATGCTAGGGGCCCCTATGTATATCCCTGCGTGCTAGGGGCCCCTATAACTATTCCTGCATTCTACGGACTCCATGTACCCATTCCTGCATGCTATGGCCCCCATGTTCCTATCCCTGCATGTTAGGGCCCTCACATGGCCATTCCTGTATTCTAGGGCCCCCACATTCCTATCCCTGCATGCTAGGGCCCCCATATGCCCATTCTTACATTCTAGGGCCCCCACATGCCCATTCCTGCATGGTAGGGCCCACACGTGCCTATCCCTGCATGCTAGGGCCCCTACGTTCCCATTCCTGCATGATAGGGCGCTGTTGCCCTTTTCACCATAATGGGAGCTTCCCTAACCATGTGTATAGAGCCCACCCTAGATAATACAGCATATGCCCCCCTCCGCCCCAGTCTATGCCTACTAGGGCCCTCGCCTCCCAGGCCAAACATCGGAGATTTTCTCTTTACCTAACTGTAGGTGCACATACTGGTGCCACTACTAGGTTCTTTGATCCTACAGTTTAAGTTTCCCCTGATTCTAAATCCCTCAGAGCCAGACTTCCCGCAGGAACCTCCAGAAAGGCAACGGGGAATGGCAAAGTGTCCATTATCCACAAACACCCTTCTCCACGGTGTCCAGTGAGGTCAAGCGCTTTGAAGGCCGGATTACCTGCTCGGGTGCAGTGGAGGTATGTGTCTGTTTTCATGCAGCACCGACTTAGTGCGCTCCTCTAGGCCATGTTTTAGAGCTCTCCTCGATGGAGTGCACATATCACCTGTCACCGCCGCCGGACTGCAGCGTTTGAGATCAGGAAGGGCGAGTGATGCATGCAGCCGAGACCGCCCTGTTGCGACGAGTTTGTGATAGATCCTGAAATCTGTTGTGTGTACACCATCGTGCTTGCTTTGTTGTTCTTATTATTTTCAGTCCTCTGGTATATATAAAGTTATCTCTGTTGGTTGTGTGCATTACGGTTCTCTCTGTCGGGCCATGTCATGTCCTATACTATGCACATAGTTCGTTCTCTCTTCCACGTTGTATCATGACATTTCTTCTGTATGTTGTTTGTTTAATACATGCCGTTTCGTTGGGTCGTTTAGGTTTCCCATTATCTGGTGTCTGTGGTACACACACAGTTCCCCTGCCCGCTTCTGTATATGCCAATTACAGATTTGTGAGTTACACACGGAGTCCCCTGTGCAGAGTGTGTTTTAGGTAGTCCGTGATTTCGGTTTTGTACAGGGAATCCCTGCACTCTCTTGTTTTTGGTAAATCCTGTTTTCTGCACCATACAACCAATTTTCGCTGTGTTATTTGTGCTAAGTACGCTTGTACTTATGTGTTTTGTACGTAAGGTGGCAGTAGTGAACCAGAGGGTGCTGTGATGAACCAGAGGGTGACAGTGGTGAACCAGAGGGTGGCAGTGGTGAACCAGAGGGTGGCAGTGATGAACCAGAGGGTGGCAGTGATGACCCAGAGGGTGGCAGGGGTGAACCAGAGGGTGCTGTGATGAACCAGAGGGTGGCAGTGATGAACCAGAGGGTGGCAGTGGTGAACCAGAGGGTGTCAGTGATGAACCAGAGTGTGACAGTGATGATCCAGAGGGTGGCAGTGGTGAACCAGAGGGTGGCAGTGATGAACTAGAGTGTGGCAGTGATGAACCAGAGGGTGGCAGTGGTGAACCAGAGGGTGCTGTGATGAACCATATGGTGGCAGTGATGTACCAGAGGGTGGCAGTGGTGAACCAGAGGGAGCTGTGATGAACCAGAGGGTGGCAGTGATGAACCAGAGGGTAGTAGTGGTGAACCAGAGGGTGCTGTGATGAACCAGAGGATGGCAGTGATCAACCAGAGGGTGGCAGTCGTGAACCAGAGGGTGGCAGTGGTGAACCAGAGGGTGGCAGGGATGAACCAGAGGGTGACAGCGATGTTTAAGAGGGTGGCAGTGGTGAACCAGAGGGTGGCAGTGATGAACTACTAGAGGGTGGCAGTGATGAACCAGAGGGTTGCAGTGGTAAACCAGAGGGTGCTATGATGAACCAGAGGGTGGCAGTGATGAACCAGAGGGTGGCAGTGGTGAACCAGAGGGAGCTGTGATGAACCAGAGGGTGGCAGTGATGAACCAGAGGGTGGCAGTGGTGAACCAGAGGGTGCTGTGATGAGCCAGAGGATGGCAGTGATCAACCAGAGGGTGGAAGTCATGAACCAGAGGGTGGCAGTGCTGAACCAGAGGGTGGCACTGGTGAACCAGAGGGTGCTGTGATGAACCAGAGGGTGGCAGTGATGAACCAGAGGGTGACAGTGATGATCATCCAGAGGGTGGCAGTGGCAAACCGGAGGGAGCCAATGATGAACCAGAGGGTGGCAGTGATGATCCAAAGGGTGGCAGTAGCGAAACAGAGGGTTGCAGTAATGAACCAGAGGGTGGCAGTGATGAACCAGAGGGTGGCAGTGATGAGCCAGAGAGTTACAGTGATGAACCAGAGGGTGGCAGTGGTGAACCAGAGGGTGGCAGAGATGAACCAGAGGGTGACAGTGATGAACCAGAGGGTGGCAGTGGTGAACCAGAGGGTGGGAGTGATGAACCAGAGGGTGGCAGTGGTGAACCAGAGGGTGGCAGTGGTGAACCAGAGGGTGACAGTGATGAATCAGAGGGTGGCAGTGATGAACCAGAGGGTGGCAGTGGTGAACCAGAGGGTGCTGTGAGGAACCAGAGGGTGGCAGTGATGAACCAGAGGGTGACAGTAATGAACCAGAGGGTGGCAGTGGTGAACCAGAGGGTGCTGTGATGAACCAGAGGGTGGCAGTGATGAACCAGAGGGTGACAGTGATGAACCAGAGGGTGACAGTGGTGAACCAGAGGGTGGCAGTGGTGAACCAGAGGGTGGCAGTTATGAACCAGAGGGTGGCAGTGGTGAACCAGAGGGTGGAAGTGATGAACCAGAGGGTGGCAGTGATGAACCAGAGGGTGGCGCTGCTAAACTGCTCGGGAGCCCTGTGGATGTGAGCCCCTGTGCTGCTGAGCTGCCCAGGGGTTTTGAGCCCACACGCTACTGAACTGCCCCGGGGCCCAGTGGGTGTGAGCCCCCTTGCTGCTGAACTGCCCCGGAGCCCTCTCAGTGTGAAAATCATTTGTGCTCAATTGCCTGGGAGCCCTCTGGGTGTGAGCACACATTGTGCTAAGTGTCCCCCTACCCCCAGTACATATATACCCGTACCACACAGCACCATTATGCTCTTGCACCATGAAGTCTGGTGCCTGGATGCTCCTGATCCGTGTAGGTTGTACCATCGTCTGGTGCAGTCAAAATGTAAAGTCATAACTTGCTACACAGCACCAATAAACATGTGTCCCCCCTGGCACCGGTATGCGCATGTACCAGGCATGTAGCACCCGCATGCCACTGCACCCTACTGCCCAGCGCCAGCATATGCCTGTACGGGGCAGTTTGTATGAGATGGGACATTGTCCAGCAGCAGCAGCTGCATGCGCCGGAACCCACTGAGCAGGATCAGAATGGCTTTGTACGAACACGTGCAGCAGAGCTATCTTGGACATCTGAAGGACTCTGGGGTCCGGTGCAAAACATATTTTTGCATCCATGAGTTTCCCAAGCGCCATCCCCGTGTAGCTCCTGTGACCAGGCGGCTGCTTTTTCCTCCTCTGCTGCTCTGCTCGGTCTCTGACCCTTTATAAACAAGATGCATGTGAACTCGCATAGAAGCCCCACCCGTTTGGCCCCACCACCACACACTAGCGGTATGAAACGTCTTCCCGCCCGTCCCCACTATAATGGCCAGCTCACTCAAGGGACCTCGGTGCCTTTTGGCACGCTGGCAAAGTTACAGGCACACGTGGTCACATATTTGTGCAAATGGCACAAAAATCCGCGACTTCGCGGGAAATTTCGCGTACTCGCAGACTTTTTTTGCAATTTCGCATTAATTCGCGGACCGCGAATACGCAAATTTCACCCATACTTAACATTTTCAAAAGCCTTTGGTCGCTTTATGTGCCAACCCATTGCATTTCTGTCTACTGACGTGCACGCTGGGTTTTGTTTTTGGTTATTCTTCAGAGCTATTTCCCATCCTGCTTTCAGCTGTATTGGTGTTTTATGGTGTGTGTCCCTTCGTCTTGCAAAAGTTAATGTTGTTATATGACAGAGCGAATTCTAATTATTTTATGATCGTTTTCTACCTTTTCCGGCTTCACCTGTTTTTGTTTTTGACACACAGCAATGACAACGACAAACGACTTGTGGCTTTCTTTAATATTTGTGTGTTTTGTTGCTGTCCGTAATGTAGATTCATTTTAAGATACCTCGCCGATTCTTCAAGCTAAGACAAGCACCATTGCCTCGCCAATACGGATGATTACTAAAATAAGAAATTTGCGCTGGCTTGGTAGATTTCTTAAAAGATATTTCGAATGTTTCACAAACACGAGCCTTTGCCCGGTGAGGAGTGCTTTCTGTTGCTGTTTCCACCTCCCTTTAAAGTGTTATTAGTGATTAATAGAGGTCTTCGCAAGAACCACAAATGCTTATGTAGGATGCCGAGTGTATTTACCATCCCTGTGAGTGTCCGCCTGTGTTGTAAGGTGATTATTACATATGTATTTAAGCCCACACTTTGCTTTTTAAATCTTTCGGTCCGAATTCACGCACCCAGTGCGAATTCGGCAGATAATTTTTTTTTTTTTTGGGCTGCGGGTCCTTGTGGGAACCCTTTATCAGGCTTTTTACCCTGCCCCCTTTTCTTGGTTTTCATGCTTAATTCTCAGGTTTTTTTTTACTCGGTTCTACCGAGTCACAAGATGGCTGCCAACACTGCCTGGTTTGGAGTGTTGACCGCCAATTACAATAAAGCTTGTAGTCGGGAGGGTTCACGAATCCACTGCGGCCATAGATATCAAAACTATTATTTTTTGAATTACCTCACCGACTACTGAGCGGATTCACACCATTTAAAAGAAAGGTCGCTTTCTGAACCAAGCACTACCTTTTGACAAATTTGGGGTAATTCCGTTCAGCAGTTTGGGCTTTAGCCTTGCCTAAAGTTTCCTATGGAAAAATGATTTTTTGACTACTATTTTTTGAAATTCTCAGCAACTACTGAACGGATTTACACCATTTAAAAAAATGGTTACTTTCTGAAAAAAGACCTACTTTTCTACCATATTTGGTGTAATTCCATTCAGCAGTTCGGACTGTAGCCTGTCTCAAAATTTCCTATGGAAATTAACACATGAAAAACACGTTTTGGGACCCCCTTTTTCTTCTCAGCCCCCGCTTGGCGAACCACCCTTAACCTTTCAGGATAGGAACTGACCTGGATAGACTGTTTTTTTGGGAGAGTTTCGCAAAGATTCGTGAAACGACGTCAAAGTTATTAGCAAATCAAAAATGCCAGTAGGTAATATATATATTCAAATACGATCAATCCTTCCATCCAAAGATTGTGCCGAGCCCAAAATCTTTTTCATTCAGTGTGCTTTATTTAATTCAACAGTGTAGGCAAATACTGCCTGAAGCTTTTCGGAACCGGAGTTCCTTTGTCACTGTTGAATTAAATAAAGCACGCTGAATGAAAAAGCTTTTGGGCTCAGCGCAATCATTGGATGGAAGGATTGATCGTATTTGGATTTTGAAGGGTTGCGACCTTACCGGCAGCCCGCCACCATTGGGAGGCAGAGGAAATCCACTCCACTATTGCCGGTGAAGAGGTGTTTGGGCTGTTACGGTCGATCTGAGTCTTAAATACCGGCACTTCATAAATTCTTTCAGCAAGTCCCCGCCAATTACAGGAACCCACTCGAACACTCCAAATGCTTGCAATAATTTATTACGGTAAGACAAAAACAATGCGTTTTGGTATAACACCTTGATCACGCTCGTATTTTTCATATAGACGCCATGTTTAAATACACTTCAAACATAATGTGATTGAGCAACACGCTCAACCCCCATGTGACTACTGAGCAACTGTCGCGGCCATCTTGGAATGTGCATAAATTAACAATAGAATCAATATAAGTCCCACAAAATCTCTGTACACATAATATGGTTCAAAATTCATTTTGAAAAATTGAAGGAACACGTAGACTTTGATCAAATTACTAATTGTGATACATAAATGTCGCATACATTCGTGTGTTTATGCACATAATCAGTGCCACCAATCCATAAAACAGATTGGACCATGAATAATAGTACATTCCTGCTGCGAGATATAATCCCCAAAACATGTATTATAACGATTCAGGTATATCTCAGTTTGGTTTCGTGTCTGTATACAGACATGCGCAAGCTACCGAGATGTTAACAGTGTCTCAATTCAAAACTTTATTGCGACCAGAAAATCAAGCCCAAGTGGGCACACCCTACCAAGTACAGTAATACATACAGTCACGCTATATTATTGACCTGGAAAGTTTAGTGCTGAAAGGCCTAAACGTAAGCGAAGAACTGGCGATTCATTTATATGAATAGAATATGTATTTGGCTGTATTTGGTTAGTTGTTCTGTATATTTTAATTCCAGATTTTGGGCACTTCTGTCATGCAACTGTCGGATTGATTGAACGATGAAAGAATATTTAACGTAAGGATCATTTGTATGGATACATTCTTGGTGGAACTGAAAAAGATGGTGTATTAAACACACAGAAAGTATGAAAGAGAATTTCAAGGGGATACAGGTTAGTGACTAAACTGTGTGAATGTCTGGATCCATCTGTCTGTTGGTGTGTAACCGGCTACATGGGTTTGTGAATAGCTACATGAGTGTCTATATGTGTTATAGATTGGTTGTCTGAGTATCTGTATGGGTGCCTGAGTGTTTATGTGAGTGATGTGTGTGTGAAATTGTGCATAGATGTGTGAGTTGGTGATTCGCTGGGTGCATGGTTTCAAGAGTGCATCTGTGATGGACTGTATGGGTGGGTGAGTGTGCATGTATGGGTGTGTTAGTGAGTGAATGCATATCTCAGTGGTACATGCGTGAGTAACTACATATGTGAAAGGCAGTATATATGTGTGTTGGAGTATATAAATGGCTATAAGTGTAAAAGTAAAAATATATGTGAACAGTTGCAAAGATTACAAAATAACGAAAATTCTGACTATGAGAAAGAATAACAGTGGACAGAATCTATATAACAAGAACAGGAAATAATGTAACAAAGATGGAAACAAATTAAACAGGAGACAGAAGCAGTTTAAGAAAATCAGAGCCAAGATGTTTCATAGTAGAGTAGTTATAATTCTACTGAGAACTATAAAAAGGTATAGAAAAGGGAGAGAGGCATTAAAATAGAAAGAACAAAAATGAGAGAGTAGTTGACAAGGCCTCTACTTTGAAGGTGAAACTTTTAATTTTGATTATAAATAGAAGGAAGACTCTTGACAAAATGGTATTTTACACAAGAAGACATAACCAGAAAAAAAGATTAGTGAATAGAAGTAACTTTTGTTTTTAGTGGAGAATGCATACATAGTTCTAGTACAGAGTCTTTCTTTAATGAAGAAATCTTTGTCCAGGATAATGGATTAGTTCATGCTATTGATTACAGATGATGATGTTATGAAATGAAGAATGGCACTCCTATAGTGAAAGAGGGGATGGTACCTACAAATATAGAACAAGTTATTTAAGAACAGGTCCGAGGAAGGCGGAGTCAGGTGCCTGTATAGATATAGAACTGTAGTAGTGTTGTAGTATTCAACAGCAATCCATTGATACATTAAGAACATTTGTACATTTCTTTCCAAGACAAAGTTTGAAACAGAAAATAGGTACTTTACAAGGATTGGATCCCTGCAAGATTAGAAAGCATACACATTTGCAGGTACACTCACTAGCTTGTTTACCAAACAAAGTGTGCCAAAATCACCTTTCATCATTTAAACATGTTAGCTGTATACCACTCAACAATGTGAACTTTAGTTAGGAGGCTGTACAATGTGAACATACTCCTGCTTTATGTTTAGGAGAAATGATTAGAGCACTTTTGCATGGCACTGTGGCAGACATAGAAAATGGTTTGTAGTGATTTGCAGTTTTGTTTCTTAGGTCCTGCGGAGGAATCTAGGGAAAATGAAGAGTTTTTAAGAGGAGGAGTTGCAGAACAGGACACATATAGTACAGTTGATAATTTTAAAGAAGTGATCACAAAATTTAATATAGTGTGGTTAAAAAAACCAGAGTATGTTTGTATATGTTGTCGATGCACTTACTAGAAGATTTGAACACAGACGTTTGACTTATATTTAAAAAGTTAAAAAGTAAAGAATGATAACTGGCAAAAGTTAGCTGTGTATTTATTTGTAGAGGAATGCTTTGACTTGTCTATATGGCAAGTTAAATATAAGTAGTGTTCCAATAGGTTAGAAGATAATAAAATGAACAACACATAAATATTAGATACCCATTTTGTAAGATAATAAAATGCTTGCTAATTTATTAAAACTATGAAGGGCTAAAAATAAATAAAAATACACTTTTATGATTCTTTGCAGCATTGCGAAGAGACGTTATGGACTGCTCTCCAGCTCTCACTACAACTCCACAATCCATGCAGTATGATGCCATCCAGGAAAACTGTGGAGCCAAATCTGAATGGACTCTCTGCCCCGATGTTGTTGTGGCTCCTATTGAAGTTGAGGGTCCTTCAGCCTTGCGTTGCTTTCTTAGTGCATTAATACTATTGCTTTGGTATGTTTTTAGATGATAAAGCATGGACATAGTCATGCAAGAATATTTTTTATTTCTACTCCTTGATAATGTCTTCTGACATATTGCATATTGGGCAAATCTGCTTACTATGAACTCCTCTTAAAGAATATTCAAGATATATAAATGGGTATATTTGTCTTGTTGTTTTAGTTGAAAAGTGTATTATCCAATGACATTTCCCAGTGACATGATTTTCTGTTTTGTTTTTGACTAAGTTTTTTTAATTTGTGGCTTTGTAAAGTTGTAAAAAAAAGTATGTTAGCAAAAATGGTAACTGGGACAGGAATAATTGAAAAAATGTGTCCTGAGAAATGTGCAAAAAATAAAAAAGGGGAAAAATATTAGCATGTATGATTTTTTGCAGCATTGTGAATAGCTGTAACACACTGCTCACCAGCAGTTATAACAACAGTACAGTCCATGCAACAAGTGGCCATTCTTGAAAACTCTGGAGTCATATCTGTTGCAGTAGTCTGAAACTCTGGAGGGACTTTCTTGCTGAGAATTGTTGTTGCTGGGGCCACTGACGTAGATGGTTCTCCAGCTTCCGCCTACTAGATTGCCAATTAGAGATGTTTTCTATGTTAGGTTGATGATACACATGGACGTCATCCCACATGAATATTTTTTGTTTGTCTCTCTAGAGTGGATCTTTTCAGAGTTTGCATTGTACTAATTTAGGGGCTGTTTTTGATTCCTGTTGAGTTTGGGTAAGAATGGTTAGATTTATGGGTATTTTGTAGTTATGCTCTATTCATGAGTTGAGATGTTGAAAGATATTTTTTTATTGATTTTTGTTAAATGTGTTGTTAAAATAAAGTTAAACAATTATGTTACTAAACAGTTAGAATCAAACTTTGTGTAAAATATGTTTCAATATTTGTGTTACATTTAACCATTTGCATTTGTGACTGCTGATTTCCTTGTGATCTTTGTTGTTGTGAAGAAGAAAAATGCAGTTATTTCAACAAATGTAGACAAAGGGGAAAGTTAAATTAGTATCTTACTAATAGCTACTGTGAAACTTTATGTATGATATATCTAGATATGTGTTCGACACTTTGTCAAAAACACATGTATTCGCAGTGTGTCTTGACAATGCCACTCATAGAATCATACAGCCACTACCTGTGCAATCATCAAAGACGCCCTTTCTCCACCACTCTACAAACACGCCTCCTGGCACAGTACTGGTTAGGGGTGAAGTAACCTTGGCTATTGAGGGTCGTTAGGGGGAAACTACCCCTCCTGTTACCTCCAGCAAGTCCCACATAGTCAGTTTACTAAGAGGTCTTCAGAGGCCACGCCCCCTTTCTCCACTACCCTGCAAACACATCTCCTGGCACAAAACTGGTTAGGGAATTAAGTTCTCTCTGCTGCTAAGGCACCTTGGAGACCAAGAAGCCTTCCTGGTACTTTTTGTAAGTTCTACACAGCGGGATTCCTGAGAGCTGGTCAGAGGCCCCATCCCCTTTCCACACTATTCAGCAAACACCATTGCTACTTAAAAAAACATAAAAATTCACTGAAAACCCAAAGGGCTACAAGTAGGTTACAATTAGGAATTAGCATTTAAAAAACATTAGAAATTCACTGGAAAAAACTAAGGTTACAAAGCTGTTCTAGTTAGGAAATAGAATTTAAAAAACCTTAGCTATTCACTGAAAAAACCAAAGGTTACTGGGACGGTATAATTAAGCTCAGATTTCACATGCACAAAAACGGCGAAATTTAGCATTTATAGTTAGCTAAGCTAACTATAACTAGTATCCCTACAATGCACTGCTTATGACCTCACATATTGTATCACTCTTAACATGGTCAGTGACATCACTGCTGACATCACTGATAAATTCTCAAATGACATCATTGATGATATCATCCACAGAATCTCTGACACACCCACTCATATCCCAATATAACCTTTCATACACCCACTTCAACTTCCATACTATCATTCTCAAAACCTTTGACACCCATGCCCGTGCTAAACAGTCACTCACTGATTCATAGGACTACACACTCGTCCACTCAGTCACCCATACAGCCATACATACACTAATTCACTCACTAATACAGCTACAGATATATCCACTCATACACCCATATTGCCACTCAGACACAGTCACTCATAGAGCTACTCACACATTTACTCACTCACCTAGAGAGTCAATCACATAGCAATTTACACTTGTACGCACACCCTCATTTATTCATACAGATACTAACACATACTCACTTAGCTATACAAGCTCTGACCCAAGCACACACCCACCCATAGGCCACTCTCGCAATCACTCAGTCACACATACAGTCACTCATATACTTCAACACTCACCTATTCTCCCTTTCACATTTGAAGTTATTCACCCATATACCACTGACACATCCATTCACTCACCGACACAGCCATAAACACACTCACTCACCCATACAGCCCCATGCACCCTTCTATACAGGCAGGTACACACCCCCTCACCCATCCACCCACACATTGAAATACTGTAGGACGTCACCTTTTTTGGCTAAAGTCCCTAAACTTTTTGCTTTCCCCCTAGACCTTTTTCTGACATGGTGTTGCCAACTTAGATGCTTTGAACACTTGGCCACTGCTAAACAGTAAAAAAGTGCAAGCGCTCCCTGCATAAAGTGTAATGGTAATGGATTGTCCATGATTGGTATGTTTGCCTTACAAGTAAATTCCCTAGTAAAATGCACTATGTGTGTTAGGGCTGGTAATGCAAATGCTACTAGTAGGCCTGCAGCACTAACTGTGCCACCCACACAAGTATCCTTAAAAAGGGAACTCAGACCTACCATTGCCGTGCCTGCGCACAGTTTGTTAAACTGCCATGTTTTTCTGACAAGTGCACCCGCTTGCCAGAACTACCCTTCCCTTTCTATGCTCATCAGGTACCCCCTGGATAGGGTGCTGTGCAAGTGAAAGGTAGGACATGTACTAAGGTGTGCACCATGTCCTGACAGCGAAATAATCTCCATTTCGGTTTTCACTGTTGAAAGGCCATCTTGCCCATAGCATAGCATGGGAAGGCTATGTCATATGTTTTCCAGCCTATCTTCCCAAAGGCTTAAGATGGAGAGGTGAAGTTTAGAATGCCTGAACTCACAATGTAATAACACATCTTTCTATGAAGGTGGTTTTTGCATTGTATGTTTAGAAGCCACTCTTTCGGAAGTGGTTGGGTTTTTGTGCTCTAACATTTCTGTGCGTCTCTGCCTGGTTGTGGATTAACTGTCTGGGTTTGAAAGTGATAGGATCTGGGGAAAGTATTGACCCGGGGAGGAGGTGAGACAGCAACAGGCTGACCTGAATCTGAAGTGTAGGGGGAGGAGTAGCCCCTAGCGGTGAAGAGGTCTGGATTGCTGCTATAAAACAATTGTCCCATCTCCTGCTGAGTGATTGAGAATCCAGACCCCCACTAATCAAAGGAAGAAGGTGTCACTGGCATAGAGGCAAGCAGAACTGGTTTGAACAGGGGTCAATGCCCCCTGAACACAAAGGCTTCAAAGCCATTGAGGGGTATAACCATGAGAGCTGTAGCCTCTGAACTTTGGAGAATGGCTTGTTCAAGATTGAACAAGACTGGAGCTACTTTGTAGTCAAGAGGAATCTTTGCCAAGGAAGAAACAATGAATAGACTGAAGGAAAGGACTGACCCCTGCTGTGTGTTCTGGGGCTGGCCTGCAGTTTGCTATTTTAACCAACGAAAGGCTGAAGGGACTTTGTTGTGTGCTGTGTCCCTCTGCTTGGAAGGACCCAAGGTGAGCTGGCTCAATGTTGGAGAAACTCAGGAACACAAAAATTTCCAGGAGAGTCTCAGCGGTGCTGTGTGCATGTGATTGTTGCAGCCTGAGATCCTCGTAAGCAGTGCCCTGTGATCATGGGCACCTGGAGTCCAAGCGAGGATCAGCAACTCTGTGTGCATGTGTTTTTTGCAGCCTGAACCTTTTGTGAGGATTGTCCAGTAATTGTGTGCACCGGAATCCAAGTGAGTCTCACGATGCTGTGTCCGTGTGCTTTATGCAGCGTGAGACCTTCGAGAGGATTGTCTTGTTATCGTGCACCCAGAATCCAAGTGAGTTTCCACGACTCTATGTGAGTGCGCTTTTGTGCAACTGGGGACCTTCGTGAGGATTGTCTTGTATCGTGCACCCGGAATCCAAGTGAGTCTCTACAAAGCTGTGTGCATGTGCTTTGTACAGCAGGAGACCTTCGTGTGGAGTGCCCTGTGATCGTGCACCCGAAGCTCAGAGGAGTCTCAGCGACACTGTGTGTATGTGCCCTGTGGCAGTCTGAGATCTTCATAGCAGTAGCGTTCCGGACCGGCAGCCCCAGAGGAGCTGAGCCGTCGGCCCGAGTCCCGCTTTGCCAAGTCCCCAAGATTGCATTGAAGGCCCAAGTCACGTGACGAGAGAGTGAGTTTGGGCCCCCCAGGTAACGTGTGTCGACCCCTGGGATGGGGTGCAGGCATGGAGGGAGACACTCTCTGCCTCTCTCTCGTTCCGGCAGCGTGAGCCTCTGCTTCGGCTCGTATTGTGGCCCGTATTGCCAAGGGAGTGGCAGAACCGGGGCCGTACTGCGGAGCTGCACTTTTTGTTATACTATACCTGTGTGGGGGGGCAACTGTTGTCAGAGGCTACCTGCGAGTCCACACAAGTGGTGGAGAAACCGCCTAAGGCACCGTGATCGATGCCGGAGTGTATTACGGATTGCTCTATTTCTGCAAAACGGAGTAACTGATTGTCGTATAACACATTGCATCATTTCTGCATAACAAAGTACCTGATTAGTGTATGATGCATGGCATTATTTCTGCATAACGAACTACCTGATTGTTGTATGATACATTGCATTGTTTTTGCATAACAAACTACCTGATTAGCGTATTACGCATTGCATTATTCCTGCATAATGAACTACCTGATTAGTGTATTACGCATTGCCTTATATCTGCATAACGACATACCTGGTGCTATATGATGCATTGCATTATTTTTACATTGCGAAGTACCTGATTGATGCGTTACACATTGCATTATTTTTACATTGCAAAGCACCTGATTGTTGTGTTACGCTTTGCATTATATTTACATTGCAAAGTGCCTGATTCTAGCAATACGATTACAGTGGAATGTTTGAAAGCGCTCATTAATATCACCAGAATTTTCAAGGGCTGGCTGGCCTAACAACCGGCCGGGAGGAATATTACAAATATGCATATGTTGGATTTATGTTGTGTGGTCTTATCGTATATCTTTTTATATAAAGTTTATACTTGTTTTTATAAAACTCATGTGGAGTCTATTTGTGGTGTAATTATTGGGTTGCTGTCAGCGTGGTTGCAAATACTTTACACATTTGCCCTGAAGATAAGCCTGGCTGCACATGCCAAGCTACCGAGGGGGTGAGCAGGGCCTATATCAGAAGGTGACCTTCCTTGCCCTGATGTGGAAACGTGGGTCTCTATTTGGCCTAAGGTACCTACCTCAGCCAACCAGGGATCCCGGGTCTAACAGACACCCATACATGTACTCAGACAACCAATCATTCATACAGAAACTCATGTACCCACTCACACACCTATACAACCACTTAGACACCAACTGACAGACAGATACAGACATTCACATAAAAAGTCACTCACCCATACATTCACTGAGACATCTAATAACTCACTTATACAGTCAGTCACGCACCCACTCAATCATCCATACAGTCACTCGTACTCCCACTGATTCATCAATACACATTGGTATATATATTTAACACTGATTAACATTCTAAAAACACTCACAGTCACTGAATGATGTCATCAGTGATGTCAATTGAGCTGTCATCAGTGATGTCACTGACCATGTCATGAGTAATGTATATGTGAGGTCATAAGCAGTGCTACGCTAAATACAACTGCAAAATGTGCTATTTCACGATGCTTTATTACATTAAACAATTGCCCTACTCCTGTCCATAAAAGCAAGGTGGGTCACAAAAGTTGGTCATACTAAAAAGTGTGTTGTGGTTCTTAAAAGTTTGGGATGCTACTGACACATAGCCAGGAGTTCTACTTCGTTTAAATCATTAATTAATTTAGCAAACAATAAATACAATTTACAATCATGTGAATTGATCAGGAACTTTAAACTAAGCTCTCTTCAAATCTTACATGCAGCCCCATCTTATCCATATATACCATGGTGATCATGGATGAAACAGATGTAGGAATCTGCTGTAACAGATATTTTTCAAACTGAATTCTCATGTGCACGTGGCCAAGAAGGATATCCAGGCTACGTATACAGAATAATAAACATGTTGCTTTGATCTGTTTTAACAAAATTAATTCCTTGGTGCGAAGAGAGATCATCAGGTATACACCAAATCGCCATCGCCCCACAGCTGTATTGTATTTCATGTAGTAAAGCACACATTTCATTTTGGTATCACAAAAGCATGATGTCAAACAGAGCCACCCATCATTTAGCTTTATTTATCCCTTCAACCATCAAAAAGTATAACAATGACTTATGTAATTAGTCTTAACAAATTACATTGCTCAGCAACATTTGTACCCAAGATCAGTCAAAACCTACCAATCGCAACCATTCACAATCATACATTTCTAACTGTACAAATCTAGTTTAACAGTCCTAATCAAACCATGCATTGATGCTAACTCTAAGCAGTATGTTTCAGTTTAGAACACCATCTATTGGATCAATTAAATCAATACAAGCAACATTCGAGAGATTAATGCATAGCTGAAATTAGAAAATGCAGTGTTCACCCAATACTGATCAGGAAAATACAAACAGAATCATATTAAACCATTTAGTGTAATCTGAAATCTTCATAAATTCCCTCAGGAGAAATACATAAAGATGAATAAATCCACTTAGCCTCTTTCTGTCTTAGCAATAATTCCCTGCTGCCCTGTCTAATGTGAGAAGCAACGTGTTCAATTGCAAGGCATTTAAGATCATTTATGGTCCCATTATGTGGTTTATGAATATACTGTGGTGTCACACATCTAAAATCTTTCTTCCACACTGCTTGAAAATGTTCTGCTAAGCACTTTGTAACTACAGAATTGTGCTGTTTTACTCAAACAGTTTATGTGAGAGGTAATGGGGAGGCATGTTCTGTCAATCACTTTATTAGGGTCAAAGCAGCAATGGATCAGGATGCCACAAAAGTATGGAAGTTTATTAATTTTATAGCTGGAGATTCTTATAAATTTAAATGAATTTCTTGTGTGAGCAGATGCAATAGTTCAGTAGTATAGTACGCATTTGTAAGCAGTCAGAACTGTAAGTAAGAATTATCCTAAACTTTGAGTTACCTATATCTTCTTTTTCTTGTGCACTTCTATTATAAGGTAATAGTGTTCCACTTTTCAATTCTGAAAATGTATTAATGGATTCCCTAAGACATTTTGGTCTGTAAATCCTCCTAATTAAATTGGAAGCGGATTTATGTTAATGCTGCCTCACTAAGTAATATTATTTAATTATTTACTTATTTACATAGTTTTCAAAAAGTACATACGAGCACTGTTGAGACACTTGACATAAAGCAAGGTTAAAAGCAACCAAAAGAAAAAAAAACTCAACTCAATTAAGACACTACATGTTTTAAAAAGCCACCATTAGCGGTTGTGATGTACATTTCTTGTGTACATAATAAAAAGTTGGAAACACTTGCGTGTATCCTAATACCATACATAAAACCCATTCTTACCTGCAAAAATAAATGCCTTCGGACCAGTATCCCGGTTCCAGTGAAACCTACAAGGTACAATTACATCCATATGCCTCACTCAGCACCTCATACTGCCAATCCCCACAATCACACCCAGATGTAGACAACCTAGACCCTAACATAGCTTTCACACAACATACAGATCCAACCTCATAAACAGCCTAATAACTGCCACACACACTTAAACTACAGAACACACATTACAACTCATGCCCATTAATGCCTATGCTGCACTACTCAATGCACCAGACATTGCAGACCTCATCATCCGTCACAAGGTTTATGCCCTGTCCATCACAGAAACATGGTTCTTTCCAAATCTTCAGATATCCTAATCATTCTACTTTTTACAGGCTACAGCATTCAGGGTGCGGAATGTGCACATTAGAAGGGAGGAGCCCTCGCTGTCACCCATAATTCCTCTTGGCCCTGCACACTAGGCAAGAAAATAGCACTCAAATCCATAGAGCTGCTAACATGCCATTTCCCTCTCCCTACAACTTATACTGTCACATTCCATCGTATCTACAGGCCTCTTGGGCAAAACAAAGGCTTCCATGATGAAGTCTCAGATCTCCTCACCAGCTAGTCCTCTTGACATGCCCACACCACCCTCTTGAGTACTTCAACTTCTCAGACAATGCAAGCTCAAAACACACAAGAGAAACCCTCTTTTACCTCACTGATACACTCAAAATGGTACTGCATGTTACACACCAAAACACTCCAAAGGCCACATCCTTAGTCCTGTCTTCTGAACATCACCAACAATCCAAAGAAAACCACCCATACCCTTGGACTGGACTGTCCATTCTTTTCTACATGCTTAGCATGCAACCAACATACTAAGGTCAACACAAAGAGAAGACCAAACCTTCAGATCCTTCAAAACATTTTTCCATAGATAACTAAATGCTGGAACTCATCGCTCACTCCATCAACTTAACATTCATTGCCAACACCCTTCTAAACAACTTCAGTATTAATTGAAAAGTTATGTGAACGTCCACACCCTAATTACAGCACACAAGTTCAAGCCAGGGTCTTCAGCACCCTGATATCATTGCTGACATTAAATGATCCATTCACAGACAGGCAGGAAAATGTAGCAAAAACAGAACTCAAGAGGACCTCTTGATATTGAAGACCCTCGCCAAAACACACAGCTTATTACATTAGCCAAAGCAAAGCACTACACCATCAATAAAGCCACCAACAGACGGAGAACACTGTTCAGGACAATTAGACAGCGCATCAACCCCATCCCAGATTCATGTGTTCCTTTCTTCACAGAAGAATGCAATTCGATCCACCTATTTTTCAGTGCAGAAGTTCATAAGATCTGACAGCACATTGATGATACCAAATCTGCTTCATCCCTCACACCCAACCCTTCCTGTAGAATCCCACAATAGTCAGCCTTCAATGCCCTATCTGTGCCAGATCTGGCTGACATACTCAAAATTACTTCTCATGAAGATGATGTCTTTCCAACGTCCTTCATGAAATGTCTCTTTGTGGACATTGTCTTACCACCTACTTACCCTTGTCAATGCCTCCCTCACTCAAGGCATCTTTCCAGAAGCTCTCAAGACTGTCCTGATCCTCCCATTGGAAGACCTCACCAACTACCAGCCCACATTCACCTACCATTAATTGGCAAGATCACTGAAAAATCTGTCTAAGTTCAACTCGAAAATCCCATCAATGATATCCATCTCCTGTACCACTACCAGTCTGGCTTCAGATTACACTGCAGCATGGAGACGCCACCTTACACATCATGGACAATCACCTGTTGACTCCAGATGAAGATGACTCCTGATACTGCTCGATGTCTCCGCTGCCTTTGATACAATCAACCATCACACCCTCATACGCACCTTTGAATTGTAACTGGGATTCATGGGCAGTGTCCTTTACTGATTTTCCTCCTACTTTTCTAACTGACATCAGTTTTTTCACGTGGAGACTTCCAGGTCTCCTGTCATCTTCAACCTTTACATGGAGCTACTTGACGCTCTATTCACAGATAACAGCATCAAGCTCAACAATATGCCGATGACATACAACTCTACTTGAAAGTCTCATCTACTTTAGACATCCAATGCCTCAAACACTTCTTGCACATCATCCAGACCTGGATGTCCATCGTCTACCTGAAGCTCAACCCAATCAAGACAGAATTTCTATTATTTGCCAAGACCAACAAACACAATACAGTACAAACCTGGCTTAATGGCATGAACTTTCACTGTTTTAAACCCCAACTTTCACCAACAGCCAAATCAACTAGAATCACCCTTAATACCAATCTCTCTCTCAAGGAACACATTGCCAGAAAAATAAAGATAGCCTGGTACCAGTTCCCTCCTTTAACCTCTTGGCTGCGGGGTTAATTTTTCCGCGGTGCGAGGGGGGGTGGGCGCGGAGCCGCGGTGCTCAGGAATGCTCCCGGCCGTCATAAGTCACAGTAGACGTGTGCTCATGATGGCCGGGAGCCGTCTTGAGCACAGAACGGGTTAAATAAAATTCTTCCATTGGCAATCACGCAAGGATCTGGCCTGACAGTTCAGTCAGGACTTTTCCCATTGGAGCAGGGTCAAGACTGATTTGCGTATGGGTGCGTCCAAACTTAGGTGGAATGGTGTGCAAAATAACAATGGATTAGGATGCGGCTAGGGTAGTTACTGGTGTCTGAGAATAAATCAAGCATTCAATTCAGAGTGTGTCAACCTAAGTGACCCAGTCACACAGTGCCACTGGAACCAAGCTTTACCTTGCTGATGAGCCCTAACTTGGTGGAAACTGTCGTTGATTGCTTATATTGTGGTTTGGGTGGACTTGGCCTGACATTTTAGTCTGGACTGTACCCATTGGAGCAGGGTCAAGACTAATTTGCATATGGCTTGGTCCAACCTGAGGCGGAATGATGTACCAAATTGCAATGGATTAGGATGTGGCCCCAGTAATTACCAGTGACCAAGATTATTTCAAGCATTCTATCCATCAATTTTATATGATTAACTTTTAGAAAGTTGGCATGTTCTTGCCCTAATCATTTGGTGCCTGCAGCCAGCGTCCTGGGTCACATGACAGAGTATAGCTTAACTGTTGGGCTTTGTGAATTCCTTCCAGGCAGTGAGACGGGGGGCTAAGTGTAGGCAGGATGGGCCATGCTGCCAGGATGATTGGGGGTGGAGCCGTTTCCTGCCTGACTTACATTGTCAAATGGCTTGCCTCCAGCACACACAAAGGAACTTGACACCAGCATTTTGTCACCCCAGATTTCATGAAACCCTGTCAGGCAGGGGAAGGGAAGAACATTCCAGAACCAGATGTGGAGGTGGTATAGAAGATTCCCCCACTTCAAACGCTTGCACGGATATAAATATTGGATCGCAAAACACAGCAAGGCAAAGTAAACTAAGACAGGTCGATATTGAGAGATTCCCAAATTGTGTGAGACCTTATAGACCTTGATAATGTCTTTATGTAGTCAATGTAGGACCCTAATCAGAACTCTTGGAAATCAATAAATAAAATTGAAAGGTATGGCCTCACATACCCCCTGGGTGTCATGCTTCAGCATCGACTATTCTACCCTGGGGTGGGATCCACATAAGGATAAAAGTTACAAATCTCAGGCACCCTCATAAAGGAGGTACCTTTATTTAGTTTTGAGGGTAACAAGATGATAAAAAATTTGAGCAATGCCTAGGAGTCAACACTAACAAATTGACACATTTCAGCCAATGCCCGAACACGTGGTCTGTAGCTTTCTTCAGCATGAGAAATCCCCATTCCCTAGATTCTTAGATCACATATCTTACACTGCTGCTTGAGGGTGGTGTTCTTCCCCAGAGGACTGACCTGCTGCTTCAGGCCTGCCTTGTTCCCCAATGACTGCCCAGTTGCTTGAAGATTGCCTTGTCCCTCACAGAACTGTCTTTCTGTTTGAGGCCTGTCCTGATCTCTTTGAAGGCATAATGGACCTGCCCCCTTCATCCCAGGCGACCTGAGTAACTCCCAGGGTCAGTCCTCCTGTTCCAGGCTACAAGAACACAACAAGCTCCAGAGGCCACCCTGCAAAGGCCCTGCTGACCTGCTGCACTGGACCTGCCTAGACCTGCAACTAGACCTGCCTTAGCTCTGCTGACCCCTTCTATAGTGAGTCCCTGATCCCCAAGAGGTGCCTCCCCAGGTCCTGGACACTTGGCAGGCATCAAAGTGCACTTCAGTGTGAAGAAAGATTTTGGCTGTTTGCAACAGCAAATTGACATGTTCACACCAAGACTTTGCCGTCCCTGATGACAACCAAATCGAAGCTCCAGTGAACCCAACTCTCTGTGCTACAGCGACTACCCATGACGACTGGCAACACAATATCTGCACTTCACACGACAGCAACAATAGCCTGTGGAGACTGTAAACATGAAACACCAGCAATGACGATCTGCAACGCTCAACTGGACATTCGTGCTACATCAATGGCTGTCTGCAACATCAGGTCTACTCCTCTAGCTATAATAGCGACTCTCCACGGTGCTGTTCCTGCCCCTCACAGCCTCCTCCACTTGGAATTGAACTTTTCACACCAGATGTTAAGAAGGTACATTTTTCAGCAGGACTAACCTGTTCCCTGTATCTGACTGTGCTCCATCATGGTTTGTCTGATGTTCTGACTGTCCACCGGTCTAGCAGAACCAGATTTTTGCTTTTGAACTATACTTACCTACAAATTTGACATTCAGTATCTCTGATTCTACTGATTGGAGTTTTGTTGTTTTGGTCTCATTATATTTAGGAAAGTTTTCTCTGTATTTCTAAATTTTTGTGGGATTTTTCTTTTGTTGTGTTTTTACTTAAATACAATGTGTGTGCTGCAAAAATACTTTCACATTTCCTCTAAGTTAAGCCTGTCTGCTTTTGTGCCAAGCAAACAGGTGGTTAAGCACAGGCTAATTCGGTGACTTTTGTGTATCACCCTAACACAGATTGTGGTTGTTGTGTGAATAGGGATTTCAACCCCTCAACCAATAACCCGATTTTTAGCACTACCCCAATGCTGCTCCAGTTTAAGAAAGAGCACTACATCACATTGCACAAATCGCCCACAACTTAGCTTCCCCTCTTATTACTCGCCATCTTTAAGCATGCATTTGATTATGTACAGCTCTTCACTGTCTTTTGGCTAGGTTTGCACTATAGAAACACTATATAGATACACACATAGATGACATCTTAACCTGTCAGGAACACTACTTAAGTAATCTTAGGTAGCTAATTGTTTTGGTTGATTTTATTCATTGTAGTGCACCTTTTTAGTGTACCTAAGATCATTTATAAAAGAAGCTTGTACCAAAATTATTTCATTATGTTGATAATCAATATTGAGGCATCAAATGTAGAAAAAGGGAGACATCATCTTATAGTTCTCGAATAAGGTAATAAGTCTAATGCTGCTTTTTTGTAATTGCTAAAGTGGAACCACTTTCAAATGTCACCGAAGGCATAAACCAGCTATTGAGGGAGACATTTCTCTTAACAGCCAAGACAAGAATTTCATTCCCAAGACTTTGCTCACATACTGCAAGCCAAGATGAAGTCTTAGAATTTCAATTCAAGCTGATATGGGCAGGTGAAAAGTAGCCTTCCAACATTTCCAATCCAGCTTTCTAAAATCATGATTACAATCCCTGAGCAGAGTCTGTAATTATGTAATTGCAGTGAATAAACAGGAATATATATTTCAACATTTTTAGATGTAATCACAAAATACCTGACTATGGATGAACTATTTCAAGGTGAAATCTTCAAATCCATCCGCATAGACCCTGTAGGGATGGGCAGTGACTTTCACAAGTAATTCATCCTCTCCAGAGTGTACACCTGGCCATCACTGAATCACCAAAGTAATGAAGGACAGACAGGGCCCAATTTGCTTGGGGCCATTCCCAAGAAGAATAGGCTTTTCTTTCCAACATGCACCCAATGTATTGGATCTGTGTGCTTGCAGTGCTGTTAGCAACTGTATGTCTGAGAACTACCCACAGCTAAATTCAGGCAAGACCTAGGTCCTGCTCTTTGTGCTCTTTGCTGCCCATCCTTTTTTGTACTCCTGCCTGGAGGCCCCAGTAGCATGGCTCTCTTCCCATGCCAGTCAACAAAACCCGCATTCTGGGTGTCCTGATAAATGATAAGCTTTCCTATACTGACCAAGCCAATGTTAATGCAATCTCTGCCAAATTCTGTTACAGTAAGAGGTTGATAAAAAAGCTTATCCCTTTCATCCCACCACAGCTTCAGAAATTAGTAGTCACCTTTCGTGTGATTTCAAAACTTGACTACTGCAGTGGCTATACCTTAACACACATCAATTTGTTCTCAACAAGGGGGGCGCTAGCGGGCGCACAAACGGCATGGCCGCCTGACTGCGTGACTCCCGTTCCTTGAAACATTGAACCTTCTCTAATCCTTTCCTACTGGAGGGCTGCTGCTCCCCAAAGTGGCTGCGCTGGTGCCGTGGATGGTCCTCCACACTCGTTCTGACTCTGGAGCCTCTGGGTGCGACCAAGAGCGTGAAATCGGCCAAACAGTCTATGCCGGCACGGCCCCTGGAACTCCTCTGCTGCGGCGGTCGGCCGCGGGTCGCCACGAGAGGCCGGTGCTTTTCCTGCGGGGGTAGGCCTTGAGCGCGGGCTGACCTGCGCGCGCGGTGGCGCCCTTGGCCGCGAGCTATCTGATCGGTCCCCCCACCCGACCACTGTGCGGCCACCTGAAACCCCGGCGCTGCCCCTCATCCTGTACCTGACTCGGGCGCTGCACCTGGGGGACGATCACCCGAGATTGCTGCGGCGCACGGGAGCCGCCGCTAGACACGCCAGTTTGGATTTCCCACCCCATTGCTGGCGCCTGGGAGCTCTGTCACACCGTGAACTACCACATCGCGCTGCTGGATGCTGAGGCGAGAGGGATCCGGACTGCTCCCCATCTGGCCTGCGAGGCTTCCCTCGCTACGAGACTTCTAGTGCCCCCGTTGTGCGTTTTTGGCACTGAGCGCGGGCATAACGCACATGGCGTCTGTGGAGCTGCTGCAGAGATGAGACCTTGGGCTGCGGCGTAACTGTTGGCACCCGCTCGCCCGGGGCTGTTTGTGGAGCTGAGCGACCCGCTGCTTCGTGCCCTGGTGCTCTCTATATCATCCTGGACTCCTACCAGTCTTACGGACCTGATTGGTGGTGTGGTCGTGAGCCCTCGGACGCAGCTTGTGGTTTGCTGTGTGAGCTGCTCTGGGCCCGTGGTGTTCCAGACCCCTCAAGCTGAGGGCTGCACCTACGCCGTGGACACCCAGCACGCAGTTATGCCTACTCCTGCTTGCGGTGCGCTCATGGCTGACAGCTGTCCCCCTCTGACCGACGCTCTGCCACACGCTTTTGCCAAGGAAGTCTCCTGTTTGGTGTCACTTAGTGGAGTACTGACCCTCGGGGTACGGCCCTGCCGCTGCCCATTGCTCCACGATTGGCTGAACTGTCCCACATAGCCCTGCCTGACCGGAAGATACCCCCTACTACCGCCGCGGTTCCCAAGACGGAGCGACGTGGGAGACGCGAGAGCACGATGGTGCGTCCCGAAAACCGTCAGACGAAAATCAACTTTGACGGCGCAAAGAAGGGGTCTAAGACCGGGACTGTGGAGCCAGGGCCTAGTGGCGCGGATCCTGCAGCTGCGCCCTCCCCTTCTAAAGACCTTGATATGCACCGGCTGCTCTTAGAAATGCGACAGGGGTTCGCCACTGTGGTGGACAAAGTGGACAGGATGTCTTCTAGGATGGACGCCTTGGTACATAAGGTGGACCAGCACGAAGAGAGACTCACTGCAATGGAGCAGCGGATTTCCGACGGTGACGACGTTACCGCTTCCCATACGTCCCAACTAGCCCGCATGGATAACTTATTGCGAGTGATAGCAGCTAAGAACGAGGACTTGGAAGCTCGAAGTAGACGCAATAACATCCGCGTCACGGGTGTTCCGGAGTCCACAGACACTGGACGGATGGAATTGTATGTGGAGAAAATCCTCCGAGCATCGATAGGTGAGGATGCCTTCTCCCCACAATTTATAGTAGAGAGGGCACACAGATCATTAGCACCGATTCCTAAGCCCAGAGCTCCGCCCAGACCGATTATGGCCCGACTTCTCAATTGTCGCGACCAGGATGTCGCGCTACGGGCGGCCCGGACCAAACAGAACCTGCATTACAATGGCGTCACCTTCTCTATCCACCCTGACTTCACCCCCCTGGTGCAGGAGGAGCGTTGCACATTTCTGGCAGTTAAAAAGAAGCTAAGAGAAGCACAGCTGGACTATGCCCTGCTCTACCCGGCGAAGCTGCGTGTGACACAGCAGGGTCGACAGAGTTCTTCACCAATCCGCAGAAAGCTGAGGACTACTTGAAAGCGGTTCGTAAAGCGCAAAAGGAAGATCGGAGAAACAATCCTGACCTCCACGACGACTCGCTTCGAGTGGGCAATGACGAATGAGGTGGCGCTCATGGACCACTCCTTGAGGTTTTGAACCAGTTTGCCTTTTCTCCTTGCGGCCACTGGGGACTCCTAGACCTCTCCAATGGTAAAGTATGACAAGGACCACCATCTCTACCCTGGCCTACACCGAGGGTGGTACAGGATGGTAGGCCACTGGGAGGAGACGTGGCTGTGCGCCCTTGATGTTGTTTCCCCTACGGGTATACCCCCATTGTGGATACATGTTACATACGTTAAGGGGGGTTGGGGGTGGGGGGTGGTGGACATGGGTGGCTGCTGGCATGATTGGGATGCGGTAGTGGGTGGGGGGCTGAGTCATTTGTTTGGGGGGGTAGTTTTGTTCTGTGGGTGGCTGGGTAGGCGACACGGGAATTTGCATCTTTCAAGAGATACTACTGGACTTGTATCGACCATGAATTGTCACACTTCTATACTGACCTTAAGACATGGCGGGTTCAGGGCTTGATACACGCTTGAATTGTATGTCATGGAATGTACGGGGTCTAAACAATGCCAAAAAGTGTGGCAATGTGATTGCATACTTAGAGCGTCATAATGTTCAGATAGCTATGCTACAGGAAACGCATTTGTCACCACAGACACGCCCCACCTTTGCAAGCAAATGAGCTGTTGCTCGTGCCTTCTCCTCCTATTCTACGTATGCGAGAGGAGTCGCTATCCTAATAAAACGCGCGATACCCTTTCACATATGTGGCGAACTGGCTGATGCGGAGGGTCGATATGCCTTGCTATGGGGTCGACTGGGTCGCGACACCGTCACATTGGTCAACTGTTATGCCCCTAATACAGACACACCCTTATTCTTTACTGCACTCTGGGGGAAGATCCTAGATGTAGGATCCCGTCATGTCATTTGGGGGGGAGATTTTAATTTGGCGTTGGACCCACACCTGGATCGGGCAGACGGGGTGTCACATTACAAACCTAGGTCTAGGGAAGTGCTGGGAGACCTGCTCATGGAGGGTGACCTGGTGGACGGTTGGCGAAATATGCACCCCCACCGAAAGGAGGGCACACACTTTACATCCCTGACGGGCACATGGGCAAGGTTAGACTACTTCTTCACCACCAGAGAGATATGCACGGGGGTCACTAGAATAGAGCACCTTCCAAGGACATACTTGGACCATAGCCCGTCCTGATGCACCTGCAAATACCTGGGTGGGACACTCCTAGGCCACAATGGCGACTGCAGCCTGCAGCCCTTCTGGACACTGTGTTTTGCACCGAGCTTGGAGAAGAGATTGCTGCCTTCTTCCCTAACAATAAAGGCTCTGTTGATTCAGTCGATAGTATTTGGGAGGCCTTTAAAGTGACAGTACGGGGCTATTGCATATCGAAAAGCTTTGGGGTCCTGCGAGATATCCAACATACGATCCGCAAGCTTGAGAGCGAACTAAAGGGATTGGAGGCTAGGATGGTAGAGGGTGACGCTTCAGGCATCCATGCAGAGTTTACGGACAAACTGACACAGTATGAGGAGGAAGCTGACAGAGAGGCCAAATTTAAAGGGAAGCACTCACGAGCGAGAAAATATTGTGAAGGGGACAGGCCGGGCAAGGCTCTTGCGCTGCTGAAGCGGCCACCACGCACTAACAACACAGTCTTGGAACTGCTAACTGACCAAGGGCACACACTCAGAGATACCGATGACCTCCTTACTGCCTTCGTTTCACATTATTGTACTTTATACACCTCTGCCGCAACCTTAGATATATCGTATGATACCTTTCTGGGCGACGTGGCCCTCTGCTGGCTTAGCGATAGAGACAGGGCATTCCTTGCTGCCCCATTTGAGCTGGACGAAATTCGTGATGCCATCATGACGCTTCAAAATGGGAAGGCACCCGGCCTTGATGGGCTGCCTGCAAAACATACATTGACATTATGGCCCCGGTCCTCCGCGAAGTATTTGAGGAATCACTGAATGACGGACTCCTCCCTCAGTCAATGCGCGAAGTCGTAATAACGTCGCTGTTAAACCCTGGTAAAGATCCCAACATCTGCGACTCTTATCGCCCACTCTCGCTCCTAAATTGCGATGTAAAAATATTGGCGAAAGTACTGGCCACCAGACTGTCTCTCCTTATGACCCGGATTGTATTGCCGGATCAGTCTGGCTTCGTTCCGGGCCGCTCCACCTCTCATAATTTACGCACCCTGTTTTCTCTACTGCACACTGTTCATCCTGAAATCCCAGTCGCTGCAGTCTTTCTTGACGCTACTAAAGCTTTCGACTCGGTCGAATGGCCGTACCTTTTCACGGTACTGACGCGAATGGGCTTTCCTAAACTTTTCATCTCGTGGATTCAGCTGCTATACACGCGACCGACGGCGAAAGTCCTGATCAACGGCCGCCTGTCCGCCTCTATTGATATTTCCAGAGGCACCCGTCAAGGGTGTCCATTATCCCCTCTCCTATTCGCAATAGCTGTTGAACCCCTAGCCTGCAGGCTGCGTCAGCTACATCGGGAGAGTGCGCTTCGCTGCTTCCAACGTCAAATTGATGTATCATTATACGCTGATGATATAACACTAGTTGTCAAAGACCCTGCATGTAACCAGAACCCCTTACTTAGAGAATTCGTTACCTTTGGCGGGAAGTCCGGGATACATATCAACTGGGCTAAATCACAATTTTTCCCACTTACGGAGGCCTTGGTAGACTTCCCCCTTGACTACCCCCTGGAATGGTGCAGTTCGGAACTTCAGTACTTAGGTATCCAGGTCTCGCGTGACAAAGACGAGACATTATGCTCCAACTATGGGGTGGCAGTTACGAAGCTAGCTACTCAGGTGGATCGCTGGATATCCCTACCCTTCTCCTTGGCGGGACGGGTGTCACTCATTAAAATGGTGGTGCTCCCCCGATTCCTCTACCTCTTCCTAAACATCCCATACTATCCGGGAGCGTTTTTCTTCAAAACATTGAAGTCGGAACTCTGCGGTTGTTCTGGGGGGGTAAAAGCCCGAGACTGAAATGGTCTGTGCTGATTCAACCGTATGACAAAGGGGGGTTTGATATCCCTGACTTTGATGTCTATTACCTGTGTGCTCAAGCACATTATGCCTACCACTGGATGATCCCCACTCCTTTTATGCCACAATTGGCAGTGGAGGACTGGATTGCAAATCCTCTTCCCCTCAATGGGCTTCTCCATTGCCCACCCTCAATCATCACCATGCCGTATACATCTGTCACATGTACAATCGAAGCCTGGCGCCGTGTGGCTAAAAGGCTGGATTGTGCCTTGCTATATTCCCCTCGGATGCCCCTGGCCTATCACCCTAAACTTGAACTCCTATGTGAACAGGGCTTCCGCACACTCTGCAGGAAACTACATATCACATGTTGGGGCAATCTATTTACAGCTAAGCGATTTAAAACTGCGGACCTCTCGAGGTGTTTTACTACTTGCGGCTGCACCAGGGAATGCGGGAAATCCTGCCTGACTTCCCGGATGAACCCGAGACCATGTCTCCTTTGCACTTTATGCTCTGTTCCCCAGATGGCTCACACTTAGTGTCGCACATGTATCGTCATATCAGGTCATGTGCTCCAGTGACGGAGACCTCAGCCCGCTCGCACTGGTCCGCTGACCTCACCACTGAGCTCACTGATGAGCAGTGGTCATACTGCTGTTCCCTTACAGCCCGAATATCGGCCAGTAGCAGGCTCAAAATAATCCATTATAAATTCCTACAGCGCTTGTATTATACCCCAGTGAAAAAATGTAGGTTTCAATTGACTGATAATGACAAATGCGAACGTTGTCGAGCGGACCATGCTGGCTTTTTACATCTCGCCTGGGAGTGTCCTTCGATCCATGCTTACTGGCAGCAGGTGCAGACAGCTCTCGAGTCAATGACCGGGATAACCATAAGTATGGATCCATTACTAACGCTCCTAGGACATACACCACACATTCCCACGACATGTAGGAAATTCGTGGACATCGCATTGCTACTTGCGAAACGGCGATTAGCATGCAGATGGGGTCGTGGCAGGGCCCCCAAGTTTAAGGAGTGGCTCACGGACATGACATACAGCCAAGAACAACATACAACCTTTGCTGAGCTGCTTCCGATTACTACCAGACCAAGGGACATATGGGGACCACTAACAACCTACCTACTGGCCCAGACTGGGACTGATCTTCAAGATGAAGGCGAAGCCCAGGCATAACATACACACCCCCTCGGATGGCCTCGCACGGGGGGGCCTCCGACTACACACGCCAACACACATTGCACATGCTTGCTCCACTTGCTGCCGTGGGCCTTAGATACTGGACCGCAGCTATCTTTGTGCCCACCGGATACATTCCTTTACCTTCCATTGTTACATACTGAGTCATGACTCCCCCACTAGTCTATACCAATTACATGTACTTACCCTGATAGCCCGGTATGATCCTCACCTGATTACTAAGCCAATTGTTGAATTCATGTGATTATACTGTCGTATTCTGTGGATGGTATACACTCTGGATGCTATTCTGTCGTCTTTACAGCCTCACCCTTGTATTGTACTATGTTTTTCTTGTCAAAAAACTAATAAACAAAGTTTTAAAAAACAAACATTTGTTCTCAACAAGCTACAAATTCTGCAAAATGTTGCTCCATGCTTCGTTCTCGAGATTCCCAAACACCAATTAATGTGTAAACAAATGAAGAAGCTTCACTGGCTACCTATTGGGCAGATAATTACTTTCAAAGCTCTTTGCATCACCTACAAGGCCCTACCTGATCAAGGTCCCACAATCCTGCAAAGCAGTTCCACTATTATATTCGCAACAGGCTACTAAGATCTTCCACAGCCAAATCCGTGATCTAGCCCAAATTCAAACGTGTGTCATGGGGAGGAAACAGCTTCGTTCTGGGTGCCTCTACTACTTGGAACAAGCTTCCTCATCACATTAAGTCCTCCACAAA
Organism: Lissotriton helveticus; assembly: GCF_964261635.1. Lineage (NCBI taxonomy): Eukaryota > Metazoa > Chordata > Amphibia > Caudata > Salamandridae > Lissotriton > Lissotriton helveticus. Next base: position 353,832,236 of record NC_136070.1, on the reverse strand, counting down.
TCTTCTGACTTTTAGGAGATCTCTCAAGAACAGGTTATTTAACTTCTTACAAGACATTTATTCACAACAGACAGTAGCCAGTGCCAAGACACCCTCGAGTATTTGAACGCTTAATAAATCCATTTGAATAAAATGTCATAACATAACATAGCTAACATCATCTATGTTTAGATCAGCTTTTGTTTACCTCATTGTGGATCATGTATTCCCAGAGTTATGATTGTTCTCTAGACCTTCAGGAGGGTGGGGGTGCCACTGAGAACCTCCTACACCCTCAAGGAGAGGGCTGCGGAAGCACCGAATCTGTGGAGGAAGGAAATACAGTTAGTGTCTGTCAAACATTCACGTTTTTCTCTCATGGTCCTTTGGAGTGCCAAGTGGTAATGAGCAAGCAGACATAAAATGGTCTACTCAAAGCCTTTTCTCAACCACTATGGCTGAATTTCCTTGCATAATGCTTTGCTTCCAGCACAGTATTCAACAGCTGATATTTTTCTGTAATGAATCCCAAATGTGTATCACACTGGCCATTCTCAGTAGGACTATATTGTATCAAAAAGCAACAAAGGTATATGTTGTGGACAAGCTTTCAATTTCCACTTTTAAATAGCATTGATAGAACTGACTGTTGTGAGAAATAAAAGCCTTATATTTTGTGAGATACATGAGGCTTTTTTGAGTTGCTTCATTGGGGAGTAAGACACATTCCACTCATCCCCACTGATAATGTGAGGGTAGTGGCATCCCTGGGGACCCCATCCCAGGGCTGATGGAGCCAGTGCCCTATATATAAATGGCTTGCTCCCTCTTGCCCCGCCACTAGCGACCTGTTTACTTTTCATGTTTTACTTTTTCTTGCATTCCCTAAGAATATTTCCTTTTCCTAAGATGGTGTGTTTCTGTAGATTTTCATAAAAAATGTCAGTCATGTATGGTGCATTGTGTCAAGAAGAGTCGCTCCTATGTATCTGTGTGAGTTTAGGCTGTGGGTGTACCATGATTGAGAACTTTAGTGGTCAGGCTGTAGACAGACCATGTTTCTTACTTTGCCTGTCAGTGGCTCATAAAGGGGTTTGGAATACATGCTTATCCAAACCCTGGCCTTTCTATAGAGCATCCAGAGCGATAGTCAGTTGTACTAATTGCAATTGTGATTATATGCAAAAGTATCTGTAGGAGGTACACAGCTGTCAACATACTGACAAGCCAAAAGTTAAAGAAAATGCAGTGTGGACAGATGAGTGGGTGCATTGAGGTAAAAGCATGAGTACAATACAAAATGGAACATAAGAAGAACCCAAAAAATAACAAGGTCATAGGGGGGCACGGGGAAGACGAAATATTGAAGTTGATCCAAGGTATCAGCCAAACTAGTGGGAGCTGTAAAGTTAAGCAAAGCAATACATCAAAAGGACACATGATGAGAAACATAACACACTTTGAACAAAAGGTATAAAAGACTGTCAAACAGGAGATGGGAGTAGATTAAGATGGAATCAGGGCTACTATTGTTGTTGATGGTCATTCAGGATTAACCATTTGACTTGTTGGGGCAGTCAATGGGTTGGATCTGATCTTGGGAGGAAAAGTGTTCCAAATTCTTGGAGAAAGACCAGAGAAGGCACGATTGTATGTTCTTTTTTTATTTTCAATAAAAGTAGTGTATTAGAGGTTCCTAAGTTGCGACCCGAGCCAGATAGCTCAAGCTTTTTTTGCCAGGTAAACGGGGGTGTTGTAATGAATAGCTTTGTCATCAGGCAGGCTATCCTGAAACAGATCCTTCCTCCGATGGATAGACAGTTAATTTGAATTAGGTCAAGTGTGATATGGTCATATTTTCTGGAGCCCTTGATGAGCCTGGCAGAAGTGTTCAGAGTGGCGGAGCCAATCTAGCTTTAGGTAGTCCAGCTAGGGTCACCAACTCCTACTACAAATGGCTATTCGCAAACCTAGGTGCAGAGTTTACACATACACCTCTCCTATACTTATATGTGTGGAGATCTCCGCTGTTAGAACTGGGGGTCTTTAGTTGGCTCAGGTAGGTACCTTACATCAAATAGGGACCCTTGCTTCTAAGTCAGGGAAAAGAAGGACACCTTCTCAAATAGCCCCTGGTCAACCATGGCACGATCAGTCAGGCTTATCTTCAAGGCAAATGTGTAAAGTATTTGCAACCACGCTCTCAGTAACCCAGTGATGACACCACAAATGGACTCCACACGAGTATCATAAAAAAGCAAATAATATATTTATAAAAGAAAAGATATACAATCAGACCACACAATAAAAATCAAACATATGCATATTTGTATTATTTCACCTTGCAGGTTATTAGGCCAGCAAGCCCTTGTAGGTGCTTGCAGTACTAATGAGCAATTCTCAATGACCAATGCAGTTCTAATGCAATGCTATGCAGTTCGTAATGCAAGAACCAGGCACTTCAAAATGTCAAACTAATGCAGTTTGTTATGCAACAATCAAGCAGTTCATAATGGCAAATTAATGCAATTAGAAATGCAACAATCAGGCAGTTTGTTATGCAAAAATAATGCAAACATAATGCAACAATCAGGCAGTTCGTAATGCAAAAATAATGCAATGCGTAATGCAACTGCCTGATTGTTTATATTTGCATTATAAAAAATATTTTTTGCTGAAAGTTTTTTGATTTAAAGTAAAAAAATTACATAATTTATTACTTTGACATTAATTTAATATTTAATTCAACAGTAATTTACTATTGGTGTAGTATTTTTTAATTTGTTCGATTGTTTTTAAAACTATTATATATAATTAATCTTTCATCTAAAAATCAGTTTAATAATGTTTTTTCAAGAATAATAAATGTTTTTCATTTTCAAATACTTTACCATAGGGGGACTCGGCAGTCTGACTGGAGATATCTGCAAGTGCACAATTTTATGATTACCCGTTGTTGGGGACCAGCCAGTTTTATCTGTGGCTCTTGTGAGCCCCCCTCTTCCCCTAAAATCACCTCTACAGACGCCAGTGTGAGAGCAGCACTTAAACCAAGGTATGGCTAAGTATGCAGGTAAGTATTTGGGCCAATTTCCCCCAAGAAGTTGATAAGTTAATGTACAATGCACAGAAAAGAAATGTCCTTTGTTTCAAAATTGACATCAGGCAAGAACGGTGAACGCTGATCAGTAACCGCTTGTGTCCCGGCAGAGTGGAGGGTGGGGTGCGGGCTCGGGGGGATGGACGACGAACAAAGGAGACAGAGAAAAAAAAATAACTTACCTGGCACATTGCTGCATCTCTACTCTTCTGCTCCGTCTTCACCAGCACAGGCTCCCAAAATCCCCTACGGCCAATCCTGACGCTGCTTTCATGATGCTGAAAGCAGGGTCAAGATTCGCCTGAGCACCAAGGATTTGTGCTCCCAGTGAGACTGGGATCCTGTGCTTTCTCTCTCCAACCCGCCAATGCAGCAGGGGTTGGAGAGAGCTTAAGTGCCCATGACAGTTTGGCCATCTGAGATGGCCGGCCACACTGTTGATGGAGCAAGGTTTAATACGTATAGAAACTTGCTTGGACTCAGTCCTCTCAAATTAACTTGTAATTAATTAATCAACATGTTTTGTTCACTAATATTTGCATTACACAACATATTTAGTATCTAGGGGAAGCTTGTCTATGTGCTTTTACTAACAGTAACTCAATTGTCTTACAATGGCAGCCGAGAACGCGGAAACTTTACTGCGCATGCGTCCGCCACATCTACGTGGTGTGACGTATCTCTGCTTTGGTGGGAATTTCTTGCTTCTGCGCACTAGTGCCAAGATGGCTGCTTTGTACTTACTCACACTAACGCACATGCTGCTGCTTGTACTAAGCATTGTTCGTTCTGCTTAACTATTAATGCTATAGTATAAATAAAGTAATGGGGCTAGAGTAGAGATAAGTGGTATACAGTGCATTCATTTATTTTTGTATTCTAATATGTTTTTCTTTGACTTTGTTACTAGCGCGTATTTTGGCCGGAAGGGTGACATGATCAGCCATATTGAATCTGTACTGCGCATGTGCCAAGAACTTTGAGAGACCTCAAGCAATGGCATTGAACTGATGCCAGTGAACTGTCTTTCCGGCAATGCGGATGGGAACCACAAACTACCAACCTGGGAAAGGAAGAAGAATTGCTAATTTATTAAACTTTGTATATTAAAATGAAATAATATTGCTGGGTGGAATAAAAATGTGAGAAAATAAATGATGGGCGGGAACATTGATCCATTAAATTGAATAAGAAATGACCTCATCTTAGTATGGTGTGATGACCTCTCCTCGTCTTTCTGACCAATCATAGAAAGGGAACACATAGATTTGCAACATTTAGGGGTGGTACATTGCCCTGGAAATAGTATAACTAAGGTGGGCTTATTTAGAGAAATTGTCCGACTTGTCCGAGTAACTGACCTGTCACTGACCCAACGCATGCTATAGGAGATCGAGAGCAGAGGTGCTGGCGGAGCACTCTGTCAGAAGAATCGAGGTGTTGCTGAGGGAGAATTATCCATTACCCAATCAGGGTACCTAATTTGGCTTAGAGAGGGGTGTGACGCTGGCGTTGCATTAGTGGAGGTTACCTGTCCTGATCTGCACCTGTCCTGTCCCGTGGGCACCTGATTAGTCAGGAGCCCTGTTTTTGCCGCAGCCCGTGGCCAGGATTGGTCCTTGCACCATTCTAGGTAAACATAATACATGTGGTATGTCCTTGTGCTTTTTCACTTTTTTCCCTTTCCCAGGTACCAATGTATGAAGGTGTTACTGTGATTTCTTGCACACTTTATGTCCTATTAGTCATATTCTTACTTGTGAAATGTATGGTCACTGTAATTTGGACAAAGTCTCATCAAAACTTGCATAGATAAAGTGTTTAAAACTTCTTCTGAATCAGTGGTTATTACAGGAAAGGTAAAATTGTTAAATACTACTTATTATGCTAACACCCTTTCGATCCCTAGGACTTATAGCATAGGTGACAACGATTGGTAAGTCATGGTTTATATTTAAAATTAAAATTAAAATTAAAATTATTTCTTTCTGATGATGATTATTTAGAGGATTTATTAATGAAAAATCCCTCACCTTATCAGGTAGAAACCAATAGAACTATCCCTAGTGCTCCATTTCTACAACCAACTTTGGTTCCGCAGATTATACATGAAACTTCATTGGAAAAGGTACTACGAGAAAGAGAAAAGGAAGCCTTAAATAAACAGCTTAGTGAGTTAATACAGAAAATAACCCAGTTAAATACGAGTCCTGAAGCTCCGACAATACCAGTAACTATAGGTGCCGTAGTTCCTTTATATGGAGATAAGCAACCCAGTCCTAAAACTCCCATTCTAACTACACCCATAGAACAGCCTAGGAAGGAAAACCTAATAGTTGATGACCAAGCAAGTGAATGCGAGTCAGTATTTTCCTTAATGGATTTACCTATATGAGAACCAGTGAATGACTCAAACAGAAAAATTACTCCCAGGTGCTCAAAGAAAGTACAGATCGAAACATCTACATGAACGAGAAATGCAACTGTAGTTAGCCCTGATGAGCTAGATAGATGGACCTGAGATATAGAAAAGCCAAAATCACAGCCAAAAGTGTTGGACATATTCAAATTAAAGGTAGAACTAGAAGAAATGGGAGCTGGAAATGTGGGATTGGAAAGGTTAAATTCTTTTGATGAAAATGAATTGTTGTTTATATGTAGAAGTATTACTCGAAATACGAAAATATACCATGACAAATTGATGAATTTGGCTTCTGAAATGGGAACTGACATTGGCAAATCAAAAGTGTTACAGAAACTGTATAGAGCTGAATTTTCTGACAAAGATTTAGAAAATATGAATGTGACAGGACGAAAATTGCAAATAAAGGAGTTGTTGTCATTGTTGGAAATGGGGAGATTTAGATAAATGGAAAGCGAGATGGACAAAGAAAAAGAAAGAAGCACGGGCAAATAAAACTACATCAGAATACTTATTAAAAGAACCAGAAAAGGCTGGAAGGTTGTGTCCGATGAGAGAAATGCCAGGAGGAGGTTATGTACATGTCCCATGGTCCCGACAGGATATTTTATCATTTACTAATGATTTCTCAAAGCTTAGAGAAAAACCTGTAGAATGGTACCGGCAAGTTGAAAGGTTTGTGAAAGTTTCGAAGGTACTATTAAACGATTTAGATGGGTTATTTGACATTGTTGTTCCATTTGATTTGTGGACCGAGTGTAAAATTACAGTAGATTAGCCAAATGAGGAGTATCCTAGAGATCCAAAGACAGGAGCCCCGTCAGAAGAGGTAATGAAAAAATATAATCAGGTAATAACCTATTTAAAGGGAAAGATTTCCCCAAAAGAAACAGACTGGACTAAAATAGACAGAACTACTTAAAATAAAGATGAATCTGTACATGCATAATATGAACGCCTATTGCAGGTATTTAAACAATATAGTGGTTTAGAAAACATTGATAATAAGGACATGACACATTTTAAATATTGTTTTGAGTCCGGACTGAAACCAGAAATCTCCCAAACGATTAAAGAACATAAACTGTGTTGGCAAGCGAAGCCTGTCGATGATATTTTCCAGTATGCAAAATACTGTGAGGATGAAATTGATAATAAGCGAAAGAAATTAGAAGAAAAGGTAATGTGGGCTCAAGTAAAAATGGCAGAACAGCAGGAATTTAAGTCAGCAAGCGAATAATCAGAAAAAGGGAGAAGGCCAAGGTGAAAGTAGGAGGGGCAAGCCCAGAGGAAAAATGAGTAAAGAAGAGGCAAAGAAAAAGTTTCCCTGTCATGGGTGCGTAGAATTGGGGCATTAGAGAAACAAGTGTAAATTAATACAGAATAATCATCTCCAAAATCAAAATTTAAATCCGCAGACGCAGAATGAGGTTTCAATGAGACAGCCACAACAGTTAATACAGAATCAGTTACCTCCTGCCCCTATGCCTGATTTTGTGTGTCAAGCCAAATACAGTGTGGACACCGGATTTCGGGAGGGAAGTGGTAAGAAAAATACGGTAATACCACAGGTTCTTTTGCAGGACACATTCTTTGAAAACAGAAGATTATTGACAGTGCCTGAGAGGGGGGGGGGATTGCGTACTTGGCGCATCCTTACTGGTAGGTCAGTCAGGTCCTTACATTGAGGGAAAAGTGGAATGAAATTATATTACCTTTTTGTTGGACACTGGTGCTACCCATTCTACTGTGAGGACAGCAGACATCCCAAACCTACCCCTCTCGGGAGAAGCGATCCAAGTAGTGGGCGTTTCTAATAAACAAATTAGGACCCCTGTCACAGAACCAATAGAAGTCTGTATCTGTAATTTTAGAGAGATGCATAAGTTTGTAGTGTGCGACTCTAGTACTGTAAACTTGTTAGGAAGGGATCTACTGTGCGAAATGAATTGCACAATCTTTTGCACACCAAATTGGGTTGAAATTCAGACTCCAGATGAAGACGGAGTGTACAAAATTATGCTAGCCTGACAAGAAACAGAAATTAAAAAGATGTGCCTAGAAGATTTACCAGAAGAACTAAATACCTTTGTGAATCCTGATGTGTGGGATTTTTCAGGAAAGGAAGTAGGTTTGATGGCAGATGTCGACCCCATAAAAGTGACAGTGAAATAAGGTGCAGTTTACCCAAATATTCAACAGTACAAAATGAGTCCTGAAATTAAAGCAGGTGTTGCAAAGGAAATAGAGCGTTTGGTTGAGCAAGGTATCCTACAAGAAATAATGAGCAGTCCTTGTAATTCACCTATAATTGGCATAAAGAAACCAAACAGAAAGTAACGGAGTGGTCCAAAACCTTCGAATAATAAATAAAATTGTCGTCCCATGTTGCCCAGTAGTACCGAATCCAGCAGTGATTCTGTATCAAATACCATGGAGAGAAGGATGGTTCACTGTGATTGATTTATGGCATGCCTTCTTTTCCATTCCATTGTATCCAGATAGCAAGTTTTTATTTTTGTTCAAATTTGACAAGCATGTTTACATCTGGAATTGTGTTCCACAAGGGTACACGGAAAGCCCATCCATCTTTAATCAGATTTTGAAAAAGTGTCTCGAATCACTGGTGTTGCCTGGACATTCTGTTCTGGTGCAGTATTTCGATGATCTATTATTAGCATAGAGAACCAGAAATGATTGCATGATTGAACCATTTAGCAAAAGGTGGACATAAAGTGTCCCCAGAAAAATTGCAATACTGTACAACCTCAGTCAAGTATCTGGGACACCAGATAGAAAGAGGGGTCAGAAGAGTGACATCTGAGAGAATCAAAATAATTCAAAACATGAAACTACCTCAAACTCAGAAAGAGATCAAAATGTTTCTCGGAGTTGTAGGTTACTGCAGGCAGTGGATTGTGGGATTTGCAGTGCTAGCTAAACCTTTGATTCAGCTGACAAAGAAATGAGCAAAAGATCCAGTCGAATGGGATGATGAAAGCATGACTGCTTTTCTAAAATTACGAAACTGTCTGTGTGAAATTTCAGCATTAGGAATGCCTGATTATTCAAAGAGTTTGCATTATTTTGTGACACAAGAGACAATTGTGCTCTCTCAGTTCTAACCCAGACTCTGTAGTGTAGTTCCTATATTCCCAATAGGCTCTGCGCATTGGAATAATATAAACAGCAATGTAGACGTAGGACTGAGGTCATCTAGGTCTCTATTGACTATATTAGACTTAATTAGTTTTGCCAGCTAGCTCAGAGGTCACTAGAAACTTTCTCGAATGTTCAGGAAAGAGTAAACTCTCCTGATTTAGACAAGAAGGGATTAGCTTCTGACAACCGCATAAACATGACAACTTTGCTCCCTCAGAATAAAGAGTGTATCTCTAGAGTCGTGTGAAAACAATAGACAACTATTTCACTCAGTCAATCGTGCATACTTAGTTGCACCAGAGTGCAGAGAAATAGAGAGACGGGCGTTTTCAATAAAAGGTGTTATTTATTGAGCAGTCTTCTTTCTCATGCAAGAGAAATGAATTGCCACAATTGCAATACTTATAATGAAGTAAAGCGCGTACAGTAAAAGTAGTATTATGAAATAATACTGTAAAAGCATTGATATAGGTTCTTAGCCATATGATACTTTAAAACGGATAAAATATATACTTACATAAAAACATTGACTAACGTACTCAACTGATGCTTCTGAGATACGCCTACCCCGGTGTACCTGACCTAAGCCTAATACGTGGGAAGGAGTAAGTAAGTTGCAGTTTAAGTTAAGTTGGTTTTTGCCAAGAATCTGAATCAAGTCAGCTCCGTACCTTGATAATAGAATGTAGGAGGTCTTGTATCTCTTTCTCAGGACTCTATCTCCCAGCAACCCGCAAGGGTGACTGGAAACACTGGAGCTGGAATTTCTTGGCTGGAGAAAAAGACAGCGTCTTTCTCAGTGCGTCAAAAGGGAGGGGCGGCTTCCTTCGGCTCTCACATCAGCTGGGCTTTGGGCAAGTAGATAGCCGCTCTGCTCCAAACCACCGTGTGTTTGCTAAAGGCAACGTTGGTATATTTATACCTGAAAGGTGCCGGGTTTGAGGTAAGGGTGGACATAAGACGTCACTAAGAACTAACAGTTCTTTCTGGACTCCAGGAGTTCTTGTGCAAATCAAAACAAAAGCAGGGGGAATTCCCGGGCTGCTGGAGGCTTGGTTTGCTTAAAGAACACGTTGTGCTTTCTAGGAGTCTATGGGAGTAGCCTTGCCGTATTTGGACTGCATGGGCTATGACTAGATATAGGCATGATTCCTATGCCTTTATAGGGATACTATTTATTATAACCACATAAGGGCATAAATCGGGAATATCGAATTAGGGTCCTAGATAGAAACACAACACCCACTCCACAAATTAATGTCCATCATTACTAAAAACTAAGCAATATTAAACATATAACGATGCATGTGTGTTTAACAACCCACCCCAAAATACAAAATTCGCATTTGAAATGGTATATGGTAAATACACGAAAAAATGAGTATTAGTACTATACGTTTTTCAAGCAGTGGTATCATTCAGTTAAATGCATATATATATATTAGCTGAATGAATTGCGAAAATTACACATGAAATGGCTCTGAATACAGAAAAGAAGGTCAACACCATTTCATGACATAGTTATACAATACTGTACATGTGCTAGAGGCTGAGGTAAAATATTGTCTCTAGTATCTCTGAAAATAGAAGCTCTGTTCTCTAAGAATAGTTCTACTTTAAGCAGATTATTGTGTGCCAAAAAAAGTAAATATTTTGGAAGTGGAAAAAATAATTTAGTTTTCAGGGAAAAAATAGTTTCAAATGTTTTCAGTGGCTTTGTTTATCACAATTGAAGGCCAAATTCAGAGTTCAGGGAATGCTGTGTGCTCGTTGTTTTAAAAGTTATTCTTTTTGTTCAGGGGAGAACATCATATCAGACAGGCTTGCAAAAAATTGGTCTACAACATCAGGTGAAAGTTCGACCACGTTCGAAAATGCTGAAATTGTGCATATGTGAGAATGATTGCTATCATCGATGTTGGGATCAGCAATGCTCACAGAAGTTTGTACCTGTTTGGTGCTGCTTTCCTCTCGTATTTCACCGCCACCTACTCGTAGTGGTGAAGTCTCAAAGAATGCCGTCATCATAAAAAGGTAGCCGCTGGGGACAACACGTTGCATGAGTCGTTACCGGACCTAGCAAAGTATCGATATCCATTGGTACTGCTGATGGTAGTGTAAGACAGACGTCCAATACGCATTCTTCTCCGCATAGCAGACATCGAAGCACAGGTAAGACGCAATCTTGCCAGATTGGTCTGAATGAAAGAAACCAGGTTGCACTCAGATCTCTTAGCCGGGCTAATCCGAGGACTTTAGTTATTTGGTCTCGATAGAGTATTGCTAAGATCGTTTCTTCCATTGTAGCTGGAGCTCTGTCTGTGGCTTGGCTTGCCATATCGGAGCAGAAGGATCAAAAATAAAATTCCTGCTACGAGTCCCAAAAGAAGAGGCAGGCCGCCGAAAAGGAATGGACAAAATTCAGGAAAATGCCCAGAACTGTTTCAAAGGGTGCTAACAGTCCCGAAAAAATTGTCTTAAATACATGTGCGATGCCACTGGTATCAGACATGTTTAAGATTTGACAACATTTCTACGTAATGCATGGGGCAATTTGTTGATAATAGGGAATGTATCTCTGCTGCTGTCCTTGCAACTTGCAGATCATACGTCTCTTTGGACGAGGTTAAAGGCACAGTTGTCTGTAAAAGAATGGATTTCATTCTGCTTAAAGTATCAATTCGAATAGAAGAGATATTAAAAGAAGGCCATATTACCGCCTCCATGTCTGGATTGCTGTTTGGATACAATACTTGCATACAGCAAGTGACCATGGAACTAACGCTCACGAGATAGGCTTTTCCTGGCATCATGCCACAACAGCTGTGGTCACTTATTAGAACATAACTGCCGTTGGAAAGTTGTCTGAAAAATGGCTCTATTCGTGTTGCAGGAGTGCCGTGCAGGTGACATGAAAGGTTATTTGAAGACCCTTCTCAGGCTCCATGCAAGTTAATACCTTGACACAGGAGTGTACCGCTTAGTGATTTTTTACAATTGTTACCACTAAGGAATACCTCTTTTTTTCCTTCACTATAACATTTGTGTGTATAAGGTAAATTCCATGTTGACTTGATGTATCCTTTACCCAACCTTTCATACAGGCCTGCCGGTATATATTTTTGGCAATACTTAACTGGAAAGTTGTTATTGGGATTGTAATCGTTCCATGTATTAATCATTCAATGACAAGTCTCTCTGACATTGTCAATGGTAATCTCTCAAGTTTTTCAATGCTCAGAATTGTATAGTCTGTTCCTTTGTGTGCCAAACTGATTTGTTTATCAGTAAGGTTAAAGATAGAGAATAATGACGTTGTGTTGATTAAACGCCATGGCACGTAGCCTGAACGCAGGTTTTGCAACGTCCAGCCTAGCTGTACAATAGAATGTAATTGGGACTGGCCATGTTGTAACATTAGCAAGTCCTGCTCTATTATATCAATAGCAGATGATACAATACTGTCCAGTGAATATATTCTGGAGGACAGAGTCGTTAACCCATTGTCCACAACAGAAAGTGATTTTTCCAAATTTATACGATCAATTTCTCGTATTTTTTCTGCTGTTTCAATTTGTGTTACTTTCCAAGCTTCGTTGTAAGCAGCGTATATACCGGCATATATGAAACGTTTTTGACGCTGTTTGCGTGGTCCCAGTATGAAATCACGCAAGTCAGCACCGTCTTTAAGTAAAGTCAAGGGTTGCTTAATTTCAGCCAGTGTGGATTTCTAAAGCCATTCGAGGCAGAGTTTCCCTACACTGTATGTTGTAACTATCCCTGGATGTTGTCTCTGGGAATATCTTGGGTCTGGCCTGGTCAGTTTGAACCCCTGTGTTTTGTTCAGGAATCTATCTTGACAGTTATTTGTGTCTGTGGGCCAGATCAACCATTTTTTCCAATGAGGATTTGTTCTGTTTTGGTGTAAAATATGGGATACTTCTATCTCCACATCTGTAGTGCTATTACTACCAGGCATGGGCTTTGGAATAGACTGTTTGTTTAAGTCTTTTATCTTGGCTAAACCAAGACAGGTTGTCTGTTGAATGGTGTCATTCAAGAATATTATCTGTTCTGGGATCATACAGGCTCTAAATAATGCTTCTAGACTTTGTACCTGCCAGTCTTTTGAACCCCAGATGATTTTTGTTTCAATGTTGTTTTTCCAAAATTCAAAACCAAATGTTTTCATTTTATCATAACATTTTTCAGAATAAATCAATTTAGTATTTGTCAACATTGTTTTCATTCCTGTCTTATTTAACATTTTACAATGAAACGTTTCTGCATCACTTGTGTTAAACCCTGAGAAGTATGGGAATTTCTCCCAAAAAGTTTTTGAGCTGCCTTTTGGCGGTGTTGGACAATGTTCCCATTGATTAAAATGTAAAACATTTCTAGGTTGAGCAGATTTATGCAAATAGTGATGACCATAATGATTATAACAGTACATTTCTTCATAATTTGATGAACCCTGCAAGTAATCATGTTCTGTAAATTTGGTTGACATTACTAAATCTGACATCACATTATTAATATTTTCAAAGTCCCAATCATCAGAGAAAGTACTTGGTGTCACAAAGTCACTTAAGGAAAACTTAAATTGATGTGGATATTTCAAGAGCTCAATCGGGCCACAGATTTCATAATCCGTTTTGTCCCATGCTACCCCACCGGGTAGCATGGGACAAATGGGATTGGCTGTGATGTTCACTGATGACAGTTCTCGTTTCTTGATGTGTGAGGATCTGTGAGGCTTTAGGACCAAGTTGATGTTCTGACTTGCTGTGTCCATTGTACTATATTTTCCATCAATAAATCTACCGAAACATAAAACCATGATGAGCCAAAGCAGGAGGAAAAGTACACCTAACACAATCCAAAATTCAATCCATGATGAAATCAGATAAGTGTCTTTTAGTTGGTGAAAGAGTTCAGTTACTTTGTCTTTGAAAGTTTTTGTTGCTGGCGTTTCTTCATGTTCACTTGGATCATCAGAAAAGTCATCGAAATTGATGAAGTAGCCAGAAGCAGTTCTGTCAATTGTTGGAATTGCTTCCGGATTTTCATTAGTCTTTGCATTTTTCTTTGTTTCATTAGCATAGTCTGAGGCTACATCGTGTAGACAGGTGTTTCTTGACGAACTGTTGCAATTTGGGTTTCAAGAGGTACAAGTGCCATAGCTTTGTTGCATAGTCCTTTTTTATTCACTGCAGGTTTATCAAATGTGATTAGTCTTTCAGTTTGAACCTCTTGGATTGTAGCAAGATTTGGTCTTCTGCTATTTCTTGGGAGTCCACTGGGCCTACTACTTATTATTAGCCACATGATTGTGGTTTTACCAGGTCGATGGATACAACTCGGTTCTCCTTTTAACCAGCAAGGGACGGTAGTACCACTGATCTTGTTCCGCTGACAGCTAAGACAGGTACTGCTTTTCTGTAAGAAGGCCCAATTCCTTCTTCACCGCAATATCCTCTCTCTGACTAGATCCCCAATCTTTGGAATCCAGACAGGTCTTGCTGGGACAGGTGGTTTCTCTTCAGTGGCTGTTGGCTTTAACTTTGTGTTACTAAGACTTCTTCTTGTTTCATTTAAGTCCTGTAAAACAGCCAAACGGTCTTTGATATCAAAAGCTTTTTCTTCTACCACTGAAGTGTGACTATCTAAGTCCTGAATGTGCATTCTAGTACCGAACAAAAGTTCGTAGGGAGTGAGACCTTTTAGAGAATTTCTTGGCAGATTGTTAAGACTACGTTGGACACTTGTTAAATGTTTGACCCATCCATCACCCGAACCTAATACCCTCGCCGTTATAGATTGCTTTATGTCACGGTTTTTTCTTTCCACTACCGCATTTCCCTCAGGATGGAAGGGAGAAGAGTACCGCAATGCAATGCCCATGCTGGTCATGGCCTCCTTGTAAGCTCGAGAGCTAAACGCAGGACCCTGATCAGAATGTAGCATGCCAATTGCGTATGTGCCAATAAAGACTCGCAAATCTTTTATAACAGTTCTGGCGTCAGCCGAGCGCTGGTGTCTGCATTTTAAGTGAATCTAGTCTTAATATTTATGGGATCGCATTTCTCCTGCTGGATTTTTGCATATAGATAGCCTTATGCTTTCTAATAGAGGTGTCCTGGCAGTAGTCTGGTCCGGTTCACGACTGCGATCTCTGTTGCAGTCTGGACAATCCTTTGCAAATTTGTAATTTTGTAGGCTCATCCCCGGCCCCCAGTATTCTGATTGTAATTCTTCTAGAGATTTCACGATCTCTTGATGCCTTAGACCCTCTCCCATGTGTGTGTCTTCAATCAAGAAGACTCTCCGGTTCGTGTTTGGAATTACTCTATCCCCCACTCCAGGGATTTGAGCAAAAGGAACGGAGTTTGCATCAATTATGTATGTATTACTGAGTGGATAGCCGAGAGGTAATGCCGCATAGTCGCCTTTTAATGAGGCTTTTACCGCCAGCATGGTTTCTCATCTATGTGTTTTTTAGAACGCTTTTTTGTGGCTACGGAAGCCGGTTGAACCGCTTCCGCTGTGGCTCTGTTAGCCAATGAATTCCCTGCAACGTGAACGCCATCACGTTGATGACTCAGTGTATGTATCACGTGAGTCTTTCCTAGTTCTTTCTGCAAAAGAACTACTTGTTCCCAGAGCTTTTTATGCTTTATTGTGGCACCTGTGTCATCTTTGTAACCATTTTTTTTATCCATGTCTGCATGTCATTATTGTAAGACATGACGCAGAAATGCGAATCGCACACTATTAGTGTCGGGAATTCACGTTCGGCATTTTCAAGCGCCATCTTTAAAGATCTTATTTCAGCTCGCTGAGCTGTACAGTTTCTGAGTGATTCAGTTTTTGTGATTATTTGTTCTGAATTTACCTAAGCGCCAGCGACCTTTAACAATCGCGCACGCTGCGTTGTAGGATTTTTCCTCTACATTGTAGTGTTGTGCAAATCTGTCCATGAAGATTACACATGTGTACTGTTCGAGAGGCAGAATTTCGATTGGCAGAGGATATTCTTCTTCATATTCTAGATTTTCTAGTTTTTTCATTTTCGGGTCAAAATAGTGCTTCACGTCTTCTGCAGCAAGAAAATGTTCCCATTGTATCCATTTTGGATCTAATGCCACTGCATTTAGATTGCGTGGGCTTGTTAATGCCTCAAGCGCTGATTCTGCTGTTAAAACAGATATCCTCCTGCCTTGGGCTTGGGTTCTTTCTTTTGCTACAGCAGTTTGAACCGCTATTAGAAGTTTTTCAGTAGAACTGAATTTCATTTCAGCTTGTGTGTACAAATGTGATTTGTAAGCTATTGGTACCGTTTCTCCCTCATTAGAGGTTAGGCACGTGAATCCGCATCTTCCTGGGATGACTCGGATTACAAGGTTGCGTAGGTTTTCGCGTGTTTGCAATTTTGTTTTAGTTAACATGTCTGTTTATAATGATCTTAAAATTTCTGTGTGTTTCTGAGTCCAATAGATTGGTTTGAAATCAGGTTTTATTAATTCATAGAGAGGTTTAACCCTCTCTACATAATTTAGAATGTATGTTCTTCCGAAATTCAGGAATCCTAGTATTGATTGTAAATTCTTCAGCGTTTTTGGAGCTTGGAGTACAGCACACTTCTCTAAGAAGTTGTCTGCTAGGCTTTTGCCTTCACTTGATAATTCATATCCTAAAAAAAGGACAGTTAGTGAGCAATTCGTAACTTTTTAAAGTTGAATTTGAACCCCTCAGCTCCGAACCCAAGTATTATGGTGTTCACTCTTTTCAAGTGAGTCTCCAGGTCATCATCTGTGAGATAGATGTCATCGACATAAGATAATGTCTCATCATCATATATTTGTAGTAACTCTGTTACCCTTGCTGAGAATAATCCTGGGCTGTTCTTGAATCCCTGTGGGAGTCGACAGAACGTTTTTTGAGACCCCATTATTGAGAAAGTGGTCAAATACCTGCTTTCAGGTGCAATGTTTTGACAAAAGAATCCATTAGAGATATCTAATGTCGTTTTATACTTTTTACGCACGATGTTGTTCATTAGTGCTGCACTGTGTGAGTTTTGTACTACAAATGTTTTGCAGCAGGAGTTTAGGTGTCTGTAGTCCAAAACTAGACGATATGAATCGTCTGGCTTGGAGACTGGAAACAAAGGATTGTTCATTTGTGAGGTGCATGTTTCAATCACCCCCTGATATTCAAGTTGATCTAAGAACTCCCTGACTTCTTTTTTAGCTTCTTGTTTAACTGGGTACTGCCTTTGTGCAGTGGGTTGATTTTTTAACTGGATTTTGTAAGGAGGAGAATCCTCATCCCATCCTACATGATTTTTATATAATGCAGGAGCTTTGGCCACTGCCCATTTTCTTGCAAATGTATATTTTTTATGAATTGGAATATGATTTGAGAAGGCAGGCATAATCATTTCTTCGCCATGATGGCACTCCCTGACAAACTCTGGTGGCCAGTCTTTCTCAGCTAACAGGATGTCATAGCCTTTAGAAAGGTTATCCCAAAAGAGACCCATTATTATCCTAGTTTTGTCCCCCTCTATACGCAATGTTATTTCATATAATTTATGGGGTTTGCTAACTCTGGTGTCTGCAGTTTCCACTTGAATGTATTCATTCGTGTCCACTGTCTCCAGAAGATTCATCAAGATCTTGCGAGCTATGGTTACTTCTGCTGCGCTGTCTAACATTGTCTGGGCCCACTCTCCGTTTTTCAGTTGTGTCCTCAGTATCCTCGGCATGTTTTATTCTAATACTGGCTACCTTCTTTCTTGGAAATTGTAATTTTTTACTTTGATGAGCAGGTTCCTTGTCTTTGGACTTGACATGCTCTTCCTTGTGTTCTGACCGTCCTCTTCTTTCCGATTTCTGTGAGGAAGTCTGAAAAGATCGAGAGGGACATGTATCAATATCTTGATATCTATCAGGTTTTCTCAATTTATCCCTATCTCTAAGGTTGTATCTTTTCTCAGAGGGCTCCCTCTGGGGAGACTTGCCACCTCGTTCTGGAGATCTATCTCTCCGTTGAGGAGACCTTCCTCTGGACTGGAATCGTTTTTCTTTGGGAGTGGATTGTTTATTTCCATCCCAGCTCTTTTTTGGAGTGTTTGGATTATTTTTAATAAATGTTTTTTCAGGATTTTCAAGTAGTTGGGGTTTTACTGGTTTTCCACCCAAACTATCTCTACCTAGTTCTTCATAGGATTTTTCTATGATTCTGGCAAGTTCAAAAGGTTGTTCTGCTATATCTGTTTCTTTCAATTTCTGGCGGATCGCCACAGATGCTGCTTCTCCTTTTATGTTAGCTAATAATATAGCCGAGACCTGCTTGAAGTCTTTCAGTAATTTCATACCCAGAGTTAAAGCAGGTTCTGGACCGTATTCATTTTGAATCTGTCTTAGTACGTCTGGTATAACCGCCATAGACGGAACACCATGTGTTTTTGTGTATATGGAAGCAAAGACTGTGCCCCAAGTGTCACAGTCCTCCACATGTGGTGCGATCCCCATTGGAAGACAGATAGTCAGAATTCTGTGTTTCTCATGAGGTGTAGTATCAGGAAATACCGCCTCTATTTGAGTGATTTTCTGGGCTAACCAGAATGGAATTTGTTCCCGTTTTGCGGTAATTTTGCCAATGGCTGATTGTATATTCTGTGGTATGATTTTATTTGTGTTCCCCTGGTGCGGGGAGGTCTGTGGAATTTTTATTGCTGGTTGGACTGTTGAAGTCCGCATGACATATTGGACCAATTGTCTATGTATTTTAATGAGTTGTTTTAGCTGAGCTAAAAGTTCTCGGTCTGACATTTTATCAATGTCTGCATGTGGTGTGTAGCTGGCTAGAACCGGCCACGTGGCTCCTGGTCTACCTAGTGGACCGAGCCTGGTGATGTGATTTTGATGTTTTAGGGCGCCATTAAACCAGAGCAGGTGCTCTTGGTAAGTTAGTGGGATTTCAACGTCCTCGAAAGGAGCGTATTCATCCAGAGGTTTCTCTATTTTGTAATAGTGGAAATCTTGTGTCACAGCGTGTGCTGCTGGAAAATGTATCCATGAATAGAATACCTCTGTCTGCCGATATTCATGGGCCTCTACCACGAATATGAGTGTACCACCTCTCGGTGATAGTCCATTTTCTATAAGTTTAATAGTTATAGTTCTTCTTACGTTTACCGGAATGATTATAGCATTCGGGTATTCTTCTCGGAGACTTGTGTCGTCTGCTAGGAGTTGAGCTGCTAAAGCATCTCTTTCTTCGTCACCTTCCGGCATTTTACTGACAGAAAGTTATTTTTGCTTTGCAGAGCAAGTTTCAAGGGAAACAAAGATTAGGTGCAAAATATTTTGGAACACTGTATCCTTCAACGTTGACTAAACCAAAAACTAATACATAGGAATCTCTTCCTACTAAGTTCCGGCGGATATTAACCTTTTACCCACTCCAGACGTCTATTGGAGTTTTTACGGGAAAAGGGGTCTGTGTGAAAAAGCACGACTGAGTCACTCTAATGTCTTGCGTTAGATTATCGCCTTACCAAACGTTGGGCGCTATGTAGTGTAGTTCCTATATTCCCAATAGGCTCTGCGCATTGGAATAATATAAACAGCAGTGTAGACGTAGGACTGAGGTCATCTAGGTCTCTACTGACTATATTAGACTTAATTAGTTTTTCCAGCTAGCTCAGAGGTCACTAGAAACTTTCTCGAATGTTCAGGAAAGAGTAAACTCTCCTGATTTAGACAAGAAGGGATTAGCTTCTGACAACCGCATAAACATGACAACTTTGCTCCCTCAGAATAAAGAGTGTATCTCTAGAGTCGTGTGAAAACAATAGACAACTATTTCACTCAGTCAATCGTGCATACTTTCACCAGAGTGCAGAGAAATAGAGAGACAGGCGTTTTCAATAAAAGGTGTTATTTATTGAGCAGTCTTCTTTCTCATGCAAGAGAAATTAATTGCCACAATTGCAATACTTATCATGAAGTGAAGTGCGTACAGTAAAAGTAGTATTTTAAAATAATACTGTAAAAGCATTGATATGGTTTCTTAGCCATATGATACTTTAAAACGGATAAAATATATACATACATAAAAACATTGACTAACGTACTCAACTGGTGCTTCTAAGATACGCCTACCCCGGTGTACCTGACCTAAGCCTAATACGTGGGAAGGAGTAAGTAAGTTGCAGTTTAAGTTAAGTTGGTTTTTGCCAAGAATCTGAATCAAGAAATCTCTTACGTGTTTAGTCAGCTCCGTACCTTGATAATAGAATGTAGGAGGTCTTGTATCTCTTTCTCAGGACTCGATCTCCCAGCAACCCACAAGGGTGACTGGAAACACTGGAGCTGGAATTTCTCGGCTGGAGAAAAAGACAGCGTCTTTCTCAGTGCGTCAAAAGGGAGGGGCGGCTTCCTTCGGCTCTTGCATCAGCTGGGCTTCAGGCAAGTATATAGCCGCTCTGCTCCAAACCACCGTGTGTTTGCTTAAGGCAATGTTGGTATATTTATACCTGAAAGGTGCCGGGTATGACGTAAGGGTGGACATAAGACGTCACTAAGAACTAACAGTTCTTTCTGGACTCCAGGAGTTCTTGTGCAAATCAAAACAAAAGCAGGGGGAATTTCCGGGCTACTGGAGGCTTGGTTTGCTTAAAGAACACGTTGTGCTTTCTAGGAGTCTATGGGAGTAGCCTTGCCGTATTTGGACTGCATGGGCTATGACTAGATATGGGCATGATTCCTATGCCTTTATAGGGATACTATTTATTATAACCACATAGGGGCATAAATCGGGAATATGGAATTAGGGTCCTAGATAGAAACACAACAACTCATGGGTTAATGCGACGTCCTGTGTCATATTTTTCTGCCACATTGGACTCAGTGGCATCAGCATTGCCAGGTTGTCTGAAAGCGGTAGCTGCAACTTGCATGAGTCTTGAGCAAAGTGAATCCTTTGTCATAGGACACCCTGTAACAGTGTATGTCCCACATGCAGTCGTCATTCTGTTAACCAGAACACGTACACAGCATTTAACTCCTAGTCGGATGACTAAAAATGAAAGAATAATTCTTGGTTCAGAGAACGTGACAATAGTCAGGTGTACTATTTTGAATCCAGCAAACTTGTTACCAAATTCACAATTTGAAGAAGTAAAAGAGGAAGTCGAACATGATTGTATCGACCTCATTGAATTCAGTACTAAACCTCGTGCAGAGATACAAGAAGAACCTTTAAAAGACCCAGAACATTAGTTATTTGTAGATGGCTCATATATGCGCCATGAGGAAGGAGGACTAAGTGCTGCTTATGCTGTGTGCACATTATCTGGTATAGTCGAAGCATCCTATTTACCAGGAATCAAGTCTGCACAAGTAGCTGAATTGATTGCTTTAATAAAAGCGTGCAAAATGGGGAATAATTGGAGAGTAACCATTTACACTGATAGCCAGTATGGTTACGGGGTTGTGCATGACTTTGGCCAGCTACGGATGCCAAAGGAGTTAATGATTTCTTCAGGAACCCCCATTAAAAATGGACAATTTGTAAAAGAATGACTTAAAGCAGTTCAATTGCCTAAAGAATTGGCCATTGTCAAGTGTGCTGCTCACCAATCTGGAAATGACAAAGTGACAGCTGGTAATCGTTATGCAGACCAAGTGGCTCAACACTGTGCCAAATATAGAATGGCAGTAAACAAGAAAATAGATGCATGTGGAATCAGCTGCCAACGTATGCTGTTGAGAGGAGTAAATACATGGGAGGAAGTGAGAGATTTACAAAGAAAAGCAGAACCCAAAGAAAAGGAAGACTGGGAGAAAATAGGGTGTCAGACAAGACCTGGAGATGGTGTGATAGTTTACCTAGATGGAAGACCAGTGTTACCTGACTGTATGCTTCCACCAATGGCCAGAATGTACCATGGGGACACACACATAGGTAGAGATGCCATGATTAGGCTGTTCAGACAGGATTGGTTTAATGCAAGGTTCAGGAACATAGCAGAGAGACTTTGCCAGAGATGCTTGATTTGTCAGAAAATGAATCCTGGTAGGAAAACTGTGGTTTGTCCCGGGAAAATTGGGAAGGCAGAAGGCCCATTTATCAGACTACAACTTGACTTCATTCAGTTACCTGTTTGTTGAGGATTAAAATATGTTTTAGTCATTGTTTGCTTATTTTCCAAATGGGTAGAAGCATACCCCACAAGGAGTAATGACAGCTTAACTGTGGCCGAGCTCTTTTTAAGAGAGCTCATTCCTCAGTTCGGTTTTCCAGTAACGATTGAATCAGACCGAGGGAAACATTTTAATAATTAAATAATTGGACTGATTTGTGAAGCATTCAAAATTGAGCAAAAGCTGCACTGTGCATACCGCCCAGAGGCTTCTGGAGTGGTAGAACAATCGAATGGCACAATCAAAGCAAAATTGGGAAAGATGTGTGAATCTACCCAATTGGAATGGCCTGATGCTTTACCTCTTGTTCTGATGGGACTCAGAAGCTTTCCAGACGAGAAAAAAGGCTTGAGTCCCCATGAAATACTCATGGGAAGGGCAATGAGGCATGCATGTGTGCCAGTACACTAGCTGTTAACTATATCTGATGATTTAGTGTTGGAGTACTGCAAAGAGTTGGCTGGCCAAGTGCGTTCTTTCTCTCACCAGGTTGGGGAAGACGCTGAAGCCAGAAATTCACTTCCAGCACATGATTTGCATCCTGGAGATTGGGTAGTGATAAAAAATCACACCCGGGAATCTTGCCCAGCACCAAGGTGGGGAGAGCCATGTCAAGTGATACTGGTTACCACCAGCTCTAAAGTGCAAAGGAATCCCAAACTGGATCCACACCAGCTACACAAAAAGGGTACCAGAACCTGACGAAGTTGAGGCTGAAGCTTGTGCAACTGAAGAGTCTCAAGAAGTTGATGCTGAAGTAGTTGACGAAGAACAATCGAGCACAGGCAGGATGAATGGATTCCAGTAGTCGATATAACTGAAGTAAGAATAAGAATAAGAATCCAAACGTATCTAGATAGTCAGGCTGATCGTGAGGACGAGACAGGAATAGAAGAACGTACTCAGATTATAGAAATCAAAGCTAATGGTAATTGTGAGAACCAGATAAGGAAAGAGCAATATACTCAGACCAACGAAACACCCACCAGAACTCCTGTGACTGAGGAGGGACAGATAGGTACTAGAAAAAAGGCACAGGCAGGAGACAATCAAGAAATTGCAAGACCTGTGCAGGACCAGACAGGATTAGCAAAACGGGTTCAGGACGAAGAAAAAATTCCAGGCCCAACAAAGCAATATCCTGGTCAGACTAGTCTAGAAGAACCCATCCAGGAGGAAACGTCAACGGTAATAAGCCCTGGACAAGGTCGTATAGAGAGGATACCTGAAGTTGATGAAAATCAAATTGTGCCACAACTCAAAGAAAACAAAAGAACATCTGAAGAAACTGAAAGCACAGTGCCAGCTTAAAGACTCAGAAAAGGCGATATATGGCCTGGTTTTGTTAAAAGACTGAAATATCGCCTAGTAACAATAAATTAAGAACCTGAACAAGTGGATGAAGTAACAAGTCCAACTGAACCGTCAACAAGTAATCAGAGAAGAAGAAGTCCACGTTTGAAAAGACTGAACAATAAATTCAAAGGTCCTGAATGGACTTATGTCATTCTTGAAGATTTCGAGAATTTGGAAATCAGTGATGAAAGTGATGAAGAATTGATTGTTGAGCAGTCTATCGAAGAAGTGAGACCAACTTGAGATAAATTCACAATTATATTCTGTGTAAAGATTACAAAGAGGGGATAAGTCTCCTTAGTCAAAATGGCTGATGCTAGAGTTACTGGAAATTCGAAAAGACATTGTATAAAGACATGCTGTAGAATAAGCATATGTAGTTTATTGGTAGTACTTACCCTATGGTTAGGACTGACAATAGCAATACCTTATTTGATGGCTGCTAAACAGAATGACACCAGTATACATGGAAAGGTAGCACACCATAAACAAGATAGAGTAGACTTAGAAGCACCAGATGAGATAGAATTACATCACTTTAGGAATAGAAATTAGACAGATTTGAATGTATTTGCTAACCTATCAGTACATTATGTAGAGACAATGCAAGTTAGTGATTGCTATGTCTGTATGAAATTACCAACATCCGTAGCTGAAGGAGTTACTTACCACCATTTACCTCTGACATATGGTATTTCATGTAATATATTAACTAGTTTGTTTTATAGAACTGGAAAGTTACGGTATTATTATTCTAATTTAGATGTCATTTTTTCTGAAATCCCTATACGTAGAAAAATGAATCCCGTCCTTAGAAGTAGCGAAAAAATGCATGAGGAAGAGAAAATATTTTTGAATTTAATAGAGATAAGGAGACAGGATTTCCATAGAGAGGCTACTGAACCGAAACCCCAAATACCAAAATGGGCTGAGAGGGAGGAATTTCTGGCAACTGGCAAGACTCACACTGCTATGTCCTTGGACTTTGAAGAGAAGGGAGAAAATCTGTCTCTATAGGTTGAAAACTGAGTATAACAATGTATTCCTCGGTTCCAGTGAATACGAACACAATTTCTTGATAATTGGAGGTTGGGGACTAAAAGGGGGAACTGATCCAGTATTTCCTGGAGTCTATTATATTTGTGGGAACAAATCTTACTTTAAGCTGCCTGATCATTGGTATGGGAGTTGCTATTTCTGAACAGTATTCCCAAAAGTATACCATGTAAAAAGAATCACTGGAAGCAATGAACACTATATAAAAGAGCTAGTTTTGCAGAAACTGTAGGTGATATATTTAGTGCATTGATACCTTCAGTGGGAGTAATTCTGAATACTCAGAGAATTTGTAAATTGTCTACAGTGCTGGATCGCTTGTCGACTGACACCGCTGGAGGATTATTATTGATCAATACTGAATTAGTTGCGATCAGATCTATGGTTTTATAAAATCGACTTGCTCTTGAGATTTTATTGGCAAAAGAGGGTGGAGTCTGTAAAATGTTGAAGGCCCAATATTGTTGCATTTACATACCTGATAAAAGTATTGAAATTGGAAGGTATGTCAGAAATATTACTCATTTGGAAGAAGAATTAAAACCACTGGAGGTTGATAGTACGTGGAAGAGACTAACTGATGGTCTCTCTTCAGTAAGTAGTTGGCTTTCTAATGGCGGTAGAAGCATTTTAGGTAAAGTACTGATGCCAATAATGGGAATATCACTAATAATATTGGTGATAATGATTTGGTGCAAATGCAGCAGAAACTGAAAGTGGTATGCAGTAAATGAGAAAAGAAAGAAATGAAAAATAGATCAAATTCAAATGGGGGAATTAAAGGGGGACATTTATAAGAGAATGAAAGGGTTCCAAAAGAGAAGAGAGAAAATATTTCCTAAAGAAATAGGGGAAATAGAATTGGGAGAGTGCTAAAGTTGGCATCTGGTTCCGTAATTAGTGCTGATATAAAATATCATCAAAGAGGGAGATTAATGGAGCAAGGTTTCATACGTATAGAAACTTGCTTGGACTCAGTCCTCTCGAAATAACTTGTAATTAATTCATCAACATGTTTTGTTTACTAATATTTGCACAGCATATTTAGTGTCTAGCGGAAGCTTATCTATGTGCTTTTACTAACAGTAACTCGAGCGTCTTAAAATGGCTGCCAAGAACACAGCAACTTTACTGCGCATGCGTCCGCCACATCTACGTGGTGTGACGAATCTCTGCATTAGTGGGAATTTCTTGCTTCTGCTCACTAGTGCCAAGATGGCCGCTTTGTACTTACTCATACTAACACACATGCTGCTGCTTGTATTAAACATTGTTTGTTCTGCTTAACTATTAATGCTATAGTATAAATAAAGTAATGGGGCTAGAGTAGAGATAAGTGGTATACAGTGCATTTATTTATTTTTATATTCTAACATGTTGTCCTTTGACTTTGTTACTAGCTCGTATTTGGGCTGGAAGGGTGACATGATCAGCCATAATAAATCTGTACTGCGCCTGTGCCAAGAACTTTGAGAGACCTCAAGCAATGGCATTGAACTGATGCCAGTGAACTGTCTTTCCGGCAACGCGCATGGGAACCACAACCTACCAACCTGGGAAAGTTAGAAGAATTGCTACTTTATTAAACTTTGTATATTAAAATGAAATAATATTGCTGGGTGGAATAAAAACGTGAGAAAATAAATGATGGGCGGGAACATTGATCCATTACATTGAATAAGAAATTACCTCATCTTAGTATGGTGTGATGACCTCTCCTTGACTTTCTGACCAATCATTGAAGGGGAACACATAGATTTGCAACATTTAGGGTTGGTACATTGTCCTGGAAATAGTATAACTAAGGTGGGCTTAGTTAGAGAAATTGTACGACTTGTCCGAGTAGCTGACCTGTCACTGACCCAACGCATGCTATAGGAGTTTGGGAGCAGAGGTGCTGGCGGAGCACTCTGTCAGAAGAATCGAGGTGTTGCTGAGGGAGATTTATCAATTACAAAGTCGGGGTACCTAATGTGGCTTAGAGAGGGATGTGACGCTGGCGTTGCACAAGTGGAGGTTACCTTTCCTGATCTGCACCTGTCCTGTCCCGTGGGCACCTGATTAGTCAGGAGCCCTGTCTTTGCCCCAGCCCGTGGCCAGGTTTAGTCCTTGCACCATTCTAGGTAAATATAATCCATGTGGTATTTCCTTGTGCTATTTTCCTTTGTTACCTTTCCCAGGTACCAATGTATAAAGGTATTACTGTGATTTCTTGCAAACTTTATGTCCTATTAATCATATTCTTACTTGTGAAATTTATGTTCACTGTGATTTGGACAAAGACTCATCAAAACTTGCATAGATAAATTATTTAAAACTTCTTCTTAGTCTGTGATTATTACAGGAAAGGTAAAATTGTTAAATAATACTACTTATTATGCTAACACCCTTTCGATCTCTAAGACTTATAACATAGGTGACAAAGATTGGTAAGTCTTGGCTTATAGGTATAAGTCCTGAAAAATAAAATTCTGATGGTTAGGAAAATAAGAAACAGGATTACCGGTTCAAAGGTTTGAATGTTTATGGGCCTAGGTGAGTATGATTTATTGTGCTGGTAATCCCGCGCGCCATTACCGTCATGCTCACAGGCAACAGTGCCCTGCCCAGCAGTCCCCCAGCATGAAGGCCCCGTCCCCAAGCCTCGGCTATTGAAAGAAAAATAAAATGTTAACACTTTTGTTATCGTTTTATTTTTAAAGTTTTGAGGCTGATGGGGGGGGGGGGCGATGCTTCTCTGCCATAGCGGACGAGCTGCCGCTGATTAATTGTGATTACATAAAATAGGCTGGATACAGTCTGAATTAAGGGCCAAGATTACCAACGCGAACAATCAACTCTGTATCAAAAAGAGGAATGCTTTGCGCAAATGGGAGGAAATAAATGCATGTTGCTGTAAAGCGTTAGCAGTGGTTTCATAAGTATGTAAGGTAAAGTCTCCTCTTGATCAGGCCTTCAAAAGAGCGGAAACAAGCAGCATTTTCAACTGTCCCAATTTGAAATTAAAAAGGAGTTCCTCTTAGAAAAGAATATAATCTTGTACATTTTTTCCTTTACAGCCAAAAGGTGTGTGGTCGGGAGCCCAAAGTAGTGGGGTGTTGCTTTACAATACAGTAGGAAATACCCTCACACACATCATATCCATACTAGTTCACCTTTGTTTGGAAAATCCCAGGCTCATATTAGAGATTTTAAATGCATTCATTTGCTAATTTAAATTCGAATCCCGGATGCAGCAGGCATGGTTTCCTGGCCATGAACCCATTTGCCTTCCATCCTCCCTTGATATCCCCCGTGTTGCTCATTGGTGCTGATCAATCGCAGTCACATATCTCATCACTGTTTGCCCCTCCTGCAGCCATGGCCTCAAATTCAAGGCAGTGTTATTTCAAAACTGCCCTGCTTGAAAACGTGACATTTTTATAGCGCTACAGGGGATCAGCTTGAGGGACGCTGCTTCCACACAATGAATTTACCATAAAAACTGCAAGCTGGAAATTGTCAAACAGCGGCAAATAAATGAGCTTCTGGAGCTGGTCACAGGCTGGCCTTGTTAATAATAGGAACATAATGATATTAGTCTCCCTATTAAATGAACAAACCTGGCCTGTTGTTACACTTCATTTGTTCCGAAGGAAATAATTGTTTAATTATGTTCTTTCGCCTGGTGCATACAATAAACGCGCGAGGATGCAAGGATGCGAATGACCAAGCCCTTGATATTGTAGTTCAGGCACGAACTATTCAGCTCATTACATTATGTGTTAGAAACGAATATGCTTGACATTAAAATCGATGTATTGCATTCTGAAAAAAACACATTGTTTATGATCCTTGGTTGCACACGCTTTCAGATTTCCACAGCTCGCCCCTTCTCTTATTTGGACAGATGCCCTTGTTCTCGACCATTATACCCCACCTTGTGGTAAGATTGTAATTTGGAGGGCTCGCGTTAGAAACGTAGGGGCATATGTATCAAAAACCGTTATTGCGATTCTCAAATAGCAATTTTTAGAGAATCACTATTTGAAAATGCAAAACGGGATGTAATAAAAAATTCGCACATTTTTTGCAATTCCTTGGCATTTCTTAATTGCGATTCGCAAATTGTGAATCGCAATTAAGGAATACCTTCCCATTTATTTCTATGGACTAGGAGGCCCATAGGAATGAATGGGAAGAAGTTTTCAATTTGCGATTCACAATTAGAGAATCGCAAATTGAGAATGCAATTTCAAGGGTGCCAGGGTGTCAAAAGGACACGCTTTTGCACCCCTGAAATATGTATGTGTGCACATGTGGTGCACATACATGCCGTCAGGGCATGTATGTTTGGCACATGGCACTTTGAAAAAAGCAAAAAAATGCTTTTTTCCAAGAATTCACAAATTACTGCCAACTGTCAGTTGATGGTAATTTGCGATTTCTTATGGCAAATTAGCCTTCTACATCGCATTTAAGGAATCGCAATTTGCAATTCCTTAAATGTAATTGCAAAATAGAGAATTGCAATTTTGTGATTCTCTAATTTGCGATGCCCTTTTGGCATGATAGATCCCAAAAGGCCGTTTCCTGTTCACAAACGGGCCGATTCTGAGAATCGGCACGTTTACAAACGGGAAAAGGGCTTGATACATATGCCCCATAGTAAACGGTCATAGTCCAGTATTTCTTTGTCTTATTTTTTGGACAACGTTTTTCTACATTTCTGACCTCCCTTGATAAAATGTTGATCAGAAGAACCTGTCTTAACTATGCCACAGACTCTGGCTTGTCCCGCCCAGTGGGTGCCCAGCTATTTCTCCGTTTCATTGGTGGATTGGCTTCTTCTTATGAAGACAATACATTTTACAACTCACTCCAAATTGTTCCTAGGAAATTACAGAGTTGCAGACGATTTTAAGGTTTTCATCCTGAAAAATTCTCCTTCAAGCCCTGTAGGCGTGCAGTGAGAAATGAGCATCATTAATGGTGAGTACTTGTGTCAAAACGTCCTCTCTGGACCTCAGTCAGAAGCCAGGCCATAACAAGTTTATCATTATTTTGAAAACGCCACTCTTTTACTGTCTATGCGTGAGTCTACGGTCCTCTTTTTTGAGCAGTGCCATATGAAGAAAATTAGTGCAGCATTTTGATCATCACAGAGGTACATCCAACCACAGTCAACTTACAATTTATTCATCACATTTTTACTTTTTAGGGCCTCATTTATCAAAGAATTTTGCAGCTGCAAAGCCTGCAATTCTTGAAATCACAGGATTCGCAATGTCGAAACACTAAGGGGCCTATTCCAATTTCGGACGGACTCAGGTCCGTCCTACATCGGTCAGGAGCCATAACCGACCGACCTGCTGTCGTCGGTTACGGCCCTGCAAGTACGATGCGACCGAACCAGGTCGCATTCGTATGCTTCACAATGGAAGCATGCAATGCGAGCAGAATACATACCTGCATTGTGTAAAGCAGGGGTGCAGTTTATCTCTGCATCCTGTGGCCGGCACCCCAAGGTGCCTGCCACCGGGTGCAGGGATCAACAGAGGGGCACCATAGGTGCCCCCAGGCCACTATTTGGGGGTATCACACCCATTGGGGCCCCCAGAGATAGTTTCGGACAGCCTTTTCGTGCCGGAAACACCAGCACGAAAAGGTAGTGAAAAACTGCCATCATACTTCCTCGGTCGTAAAGAGGCGACCGGGGGAGTACTGAAGGATTTCCGGATGGCAGATGGGCTCTCCGAGCCCGTCGTAAGCCAGCCGGAAATCCGAGTCCGATTCTATTCCGACCGATCCCATCAGAATGGCTTGGTCGGAAAGCAATTCGGCCGGCACATACCGATGTGGTCAGAAGAGCTCCGAACATGGTTCGGAGCATCTGCCCCTAAGTTACAAAGTGCACATCGGACAAATGAATGGCGTGACAGTGGAGTTCATCCCCGCTTACAAATCACATATACATGTATAAATGATGTGCAAATGCAATTATGTTGCAAACCATTCATGACATTTCTGTTTCTCAAATTAGCCCCTCATAGGCTCCATCTCTAATCTCCTAGCCCTTTGATTAAGATTTCCAAACAGATCATAATTCTGTGCATGCCATTGAACGATTATTTCTGTGCTGTGAAGCATTCATATATTAGACATAATTCAATAGTATTATCAGGTTCCAAACTGGTCTATGTGAAAAAGCAGCAACTCTTTTGTTACCTCAGAATGATATATCAAGCCCCTAAATCTTAAGGATTATGCTAATGTTGGTATATTGTGTGCAGAGCTTCAAAAGTGTGATTCCCTAGATATTCTGCAGCTCACTTTCGTTGAATATTCCAGATCTAGCCATTTGTAAGCAGTTGACCCAGAATGAATTTTTCCCATGTAACAAAGGGGCTTATTAGTATGTTGCTGGGACCAACACCCACTGCACGTCGGTG
This sequence comes from Lissotriton helveticus, assembly GCF_964261635.1. Lineage (NCBI taxonomy): Eukaryota > Metazoa > Chordata > Amphibia > Caudata > Salamandridae > Lissotriton > Lissotriton helveticus. Next base: position 353,801,513 of record NC_136070.1, on the reverse strand, counting down.
TCGGTCCAACCGACATCTGAAGCAGCGGTCTAACCACGGCATTACAATGCGGTCCGTCCGACCACTTGGGTGAGGGACTAATCGCTGCGTTTCTGATGGGCTCAAGGACCGCCACTAGAAGGCTGTCAGGAAGGGACTTTGGGGGCCCCTAGCAGGGCCCCCAGCATTCCATGGCCTCTGCTATTAGGTTAGGGGGGCACCACAGGTACCCAAAAAAACATACAATGGCCAATGTGGCAGACACCTTGAGGTGCCTGCCACAGGGTGCAGGGGTGTTTGAAAGATGCCTTTTGACATTGGGAATTGTGCTGCAGCCTTTTCCGGGCTGCAGCACAAGCCTCAATGCCAAAAGGCATGTTTTCACAGTGAAGTGAAGAAGACGACATAACAACAGTGTTCACTCCAGTGGGCGGTGACGGGAGCCTGCGTCACTACACTCTGTTGTCTCAACTCTGTGGCCTCAACTCTAAAGCTACTTTTGTATGATGCCCGGTGGAGCTACCTCGCGAACCATAGGGGACATTAACTTTGGACTCCCTCCTTTGACTATCACCTACCTAGTCGGACTTCGGGCAAACGCTCCCACGTCTCTCATGACCTTGTCTTCCCCCTCTCTCTTCCCCCAACCTTCTCCCCTCTCCGCTACTACTCTTTCCAGCTTCTGTCCTCTCCCATCACCTGCCCCTGCCCCTTGTCCCCACCCTGTTTCTCAGTGAACCTCTTCCCTCGACACTTGAGACCGAACTATTTTGTCTGATGCCCGATGGAGCTACCTGGTTTAGCTATAGGGGAGATGGGCCATGGATTCCCTCCTTGGTCGTCACCTACCCAGTCGGTCTTTAGACAGACTTCCTTTGGTCTCTACCTACCCCCCACTACTTTTTCTCTCTCCTTTCTCTCCTAATGTATTGCTGATTGTCTGATGTAATGTGTAATTGTCGGTCTTTTTCTGTTATATTGTTGAACCACATTGTTGCACTTCCCTTCGTCTCTCCTGTCGTCTCCTCCCGCATCCTCCCTCTAGTTATGTCTCTCCTTCTCTCCTCTCTCAATGTATTGAGACTGAACTATTTTGTCTGATGCCCGATGGAGCTACCTGGTTTAGCTATAGGGGAGATGGACTGTGGATTCCCTCCTTGGTCGTCACCTACCCAGTTGGTCTTTAGACAGACTTCTTTTCGTCTCTCCTTATTGTCTCTTCACTTATTGTCTCTTCCCTTATCCTTACTTTCTCACCTCCCCTACCCCCCACTACTTTTCTCTCTCCTTTCTCTCCTCTCCTAATGTATTGCTGATTGTTTGATGTAATGTGTAATTGATGATCTTTTTCTGTTATATTGTTGAACCACATTGTTCCACTTCCTTTCGTCTCTCCATCCTCTCCTCCCGCATCCTCCCTCTATTTTATGTCTCTCCTTCTCTCCTCTGCCACCTCCTGCCCCTGCCCCTTGTCCCCACCCTGTTTCTCAGTGAACCTCTTCCCTCGACAAATGAGATCGAACTATTTTGTCCGATGCCCGATGGAGCTACCTGGTTTAGCTATAGGGAGATGGGCCGTGGCTACCCTCCTTGGTAGTCACCTACCAGTCGGTCTTTAGACAAACTTCTTTTCGTCTCTCCTTATTGTCTCTTCCCTTATCCTCCCTTTCTCACCTCCCCTACCCCCTCCACTACCTCTCTCTCTCTCCTTTCTCTCCCCTCCTAATTGTATTGCCTATTTTTTGATGTATTGTGTAATTTGTTGAACTTTTCTGTTACATTGTCGATTCTCATGTAAAGCGCTCTGATACGGGTCTAGCCAGCGCTATATAAAACTCTTTGAATAAATAAAAAATAAATAAAATAAATATGTGTATTGTCTGTCTGGGTTTTGAGGGGAAGGCAGGCTGGGTAAGACCTGGGTTGATTAGAGAGATCTGCACTTGGAGTAGGGGAGGGGTGACCCTTTGATCTGAGCAGGGCTGTGCCTGGCAAAGTGAATGATGGCTCCACCTCCTCCTGTGCGTCTGATGGAAGACCAACTCTTTCTGAAAGGAAGAATGCAGCCTGGTAAACAAAGTGGTCCAGGCCTGGGCAGAACTGGTTCTGGCTGGGTTCAGGGACCAGTGACTCTTCAGAACAAAGACTTTTGGGGTATAAATATCTGTGCCCAAACCCCTACAATTCGTATTGCTCCTGGATGTCTAGAGGAACCTCTGTCCGTGTTACTGAAGGAATCTGCAGGACGAGACTGTCCTTGTGCTTGTGTGCTGTTTCTTGGGCTGGCCTGCAGTAATTCCCTTTGGACTTGGAAGAAGAGGGAAAAGGACTTTTGATAGACTTTTTTTTTTTGCTAAAGCAATCACCCGAGGGCTAGAAGAGAGCTAGCCTCCTGCTGGAGTCACAGGCACATCTGACTCCCCCACTAGCCTCTTGATTCCTCCCAGCGAGGATTTCTGTCTGCAGGTGAAGCCCCTGTGAGTTCCAGGGCCTCTAGTTCTACTACAGAGAAGAGATAGCTGAAAATCTTCGCTAATGCCGTTTGCGAGCCAGTGCAGCTGAAGAGCGTAAGAAAAATCATTGCACAGCTGCCACCGAGCGCTCGCAAACCTGAAATCATCGCACAGCACGCTTGCGGGCCACAAAGTGCTCGCTAACACCCAAAGAGCATCGCATCACGACATCGCAGCGCGGGCGCCATGTGTCTGCCATTTTCATCGCATCGCAACCGGATCGTCGCTCCCTCGTGGAGCGCCATTTTCTTTAATCGCAACAAGATTGCACACGCAACAGGGTCAGTGCATCATCCTCCCTTGCGGCAAGGATTCAACGCATTGCTGGCCTAGCGTGAAGAAGTATGTCACTTTGTTCCGCATGCACCCGCAGATCCGCGCATCATCCTCCCTTGTGGCAATGATTCAACGCATCGCCGGTCTCGCGTGAAGAAAGTCGTCGCTACAGCTCGTTTTGCGACATTTTGTTTGTTTTGCTACGAAATCCCGGTACTTTGTAAGTAAAAGGGTCGCAGAGACCACTGCTTTGACCTGAACTCCCATTTGCACACTTTGAACAATTTTTACAGCATCTCAAGAGTATCCCTATTTTACAGTATTGTGCTTTTTATCATAATTGGTCTAGTGTTAAGTCTATATATAAAGATACTTATTTGTTTATAACTACTTGTGTGTTGTCCCTTTGTAGTGTTCTTCACTGTGTTACTGTGTATGATCATAAATGCTTTACACACTGCCTCTGAGATAAGCCTAGCTGCTCGTGCTACGTTACCACAGGGTTGAGCAGGGGTTATCAAAGGGTGTAGCCCCCTTAATCTGACTTAGGAAGAAGGGTCACTACTTGGAGAGTGGCCAGCCATTGCCAACTAGAGAACCCCATTTCTAACAGATTGTGATACATTTAGCATTATATATCGGAATTAACTTAACATCTGGTTTTCTTTCTTTCTTGATGTTTTTATGTGTGTACCATTTAATATCATGGCTTAGTCCAGTTTGTCTATTTTGTGTTTAGCACAGCTCAGTATGTTTAATATGCATACTAAAACTGTTTCTCATGACCTTTTTTTCATTTGTCATCTGCTTCAGTTTCACTACAGAGTAGGTAGGGGGTGCTGTGTTTGGGGCGGCGGAGGTGAGCAGGTCCTGTTTGTCGACTACCACCATCCCACCGCCCAGCCCCCATGAACAAGTTGTCCATCGGTCCGCCAGATGCCTGGATCCCCCCCACCCCAGAATAAGTCATCCGGCGAACACCTCCGCTAATACCTGCACGGGGTGGCAAACATAGGGTCCGCCATGGGTGGATGTAGGGCTAGCATCGCCACTGCTACAGAGGGGCTTAGCTGATAAAATGTTCCCATAAGGGAACTCATTTAGGTAAGTTTACAGATTTAATGGGTGAAGGATTCTTTTTTTCATGTGTGATTCTTCTGTAACTTCAGATGCACAGTTTGATGTCATTGGCAACTATTCTGAATGGTCGGAAAAATAGTCCTGTATTTATATTGTCATGAAGATACTTTCAATTAGTCAGTGGTACCCTTGCATTGCAAAAGAATGTGTCCTATGGAATAAAACCATTAGACTACACTCTGAGAGTGGAGACATCTATCCAGGATCTCTTTCTGTCATATGCTCACCTGATGAGGTTAGCACGCGAGAAGGTGAACCTGAAGACTACAGCTGTTCCCTACTTTGAACAACTCATTTTGATGCAGAAAAGATTGCCATGAAGCTGAATGAAGCCTCTCCAGAATCCTTCAAGAGTGTCTTAGAATCTTTTCTGAACACATAAAAAAATGTTTCTCCATCGCTACATGGCCCTTATTGTAATCAATGTATCTGTAAAGATTTCCAACTGCCAATGAACCAAATTGTAAATTTATTCGCATGGGGTTATTATAATTCAAAACATCCTTGGTTCACTGTATTCAAGTTTTCCTAATTTTGAAAGAAAATTGATTCAAGTTATATAACACCTTTCCATCACTTATTTTCAATTTTCAGTTAATATGCATGCTACTATTGTCTTTTGTAAAGTGAAAAAAATGATGTATCAGTAATGAGAGTGATAACACTTAATGCTGAACGACAGGGCACAGGTTTAGATGTGAGCAGGGATTACCAGGGTCTCCCTGCAGCATTAATGTGATACTTTGCTATCTTCTAGGGTTTAAATTGACGATTGGTAATGTGACAGATATTTTCAAATAGGCACTCTGAACTGAATTTGTGTTTTTGTTAAGGTGAGTGACGCATATGATAGCAACTTATCTTGTTTCAGGAGGGTGGACTCTTGCCAGCCAGAAATAACAAGTTGTGTCACAAAGTAGGCATTCCACTGCATGAGGTATAATTTTGTTCCTGCTTCTTGAAAGTGTCAGATGGCTTTCTTTGATTTTTCAAATTGACCCTGTGGGGGAGGATACTGTGAAGAGCGGCATCAATATTTGGTTGTGCAAAGTTTTTTGCATCAGTGCATGGTTATACTTTCTAATAGGTCCTGGTGCTATTCAGAATATGTATATGCCTGAGTATTGGTTGTAATGGAAACAAACTGACTAGATACTCAGGGGCCGATTCCGATTGCGGACAGACTGGAGTCCGTCCAACATTGGTAAGGAACTGGAACCGAAAGACATCCTGTCGTCAGTTCCAGACCTGCAAGTAGGATGCAACCCACAACTGTTGGGTCACAATCCTATACCTAAAAATAGGAGCATGCATTCCGAATGGAATGCATGCTTGCATCATTAAGTGCACAGGTGCAGTTCATCCTTGCACCCGGTGGCAGGCACCCCATGGTGCCTGCCACCAGGTGCAGGGATCAACATGGGTGCACCATCGATACCCTCTACGCTGCCATTTGGCAGACCTTGCAACCATGGGGGTTCTGCTGGGGTCCCCAAAGACAGTTTTCCAATGCCTTTCTGTGTTGGAAAGGCCGGCTCAGAAAGGCAGTGGGAAACTGCCATCATACTTCCTCGGCCGGAAAGAGCCGGCCAGGGGAGTACTGAAGGGTTGCCGGATGGCGGACGGGCTCTTCGAGACCATCGGAAGCCATCTGGAAAACCGAGTTGGATTCCTTTACGACCGAGCCCATGCGAATGGCTCAGTTAGAAAAGAATCTGAAAGGGCAAGTCTGATGCGGTTAGCATTGCTCCTACCGAGGGTCAGAGCTATTCTTAACCGCATCGGAATCGGGCCCTCAGTGAGAAACTCCTCCATTAAACATACTACATCCTTCATAGGTGGAATCATTAGCATTACAGTTCTGTCACTAGAGAAAATAATGTTTGGGATAAAGGTCTCCTTGTAATGGTGACAGCATTCACAGGCCCACTGGTGTGATTGAAACACAGGGCCAATTGCTTGCCTCCACTTTAATTCCAACCACCAAGTGCCACTTACTATCAGCTGGTTGTTGCAGGTGAGGTCACCTCTTTTCAATCAATTAAAATGTATAAAGTGCAGCAAATCACCCATGATGGTATCAAGGAACCGGAGTTGCTTGATGCTTCGAGCTGCTCTGTTACGTGAAACAGCCAGGTCTTGAGTCCTTTCCTGAATTCACCTAGTGATGAGGAGGTCCTAAGGTGCAGGGAAGGTCATTCCAGGCTTTGGCCACTGGTTGAGAGAAGGAGCGTCCTCTGCTATTGGCTTGGAAGATCTTAGGGGCATCAGCAAGGAAGAGGAAGGCGGATGGCAGGTGTCTTGTTGGTTGATAGAAGGTCATTTATTTGTTGATGTATGCTGGTCCTTCATTGTGTAGGGCTTTGCAAGCATGGCTAAACATCTTGAACTGGCATCTCTTCTGGATCAGGTGCCAGTGTAGCTTCTTGAGGTGTGGAGTGATGTGGGTCCATCTGTGGATGTTAATGATGAGTCTTGCAGTAGAGTTTTGTTTTTTCTGTAGTCTCTTCAAAAGGGCTTAGTGAATCCTATGTAGAGGGTGTTCCAATAGTCCAGCCTGCTGGTGACGAGGGCCTGACTAACAGTCATTCTAGTGTTCTTTGGGAGCCACCTAAAAACCATTTAGAGCATGCATAGGGTGCAAGCGGATGATACTCCCTTTTCCTTTTTCTGCATATATAACTTGCTGTCCAATATGATGCTTCAATATGGTGCTACTTCAGAAGGCCACCAGGCATGATTCTATGGTGAGGTGTTGCTTCCAAAGATGATGACTTCTGTCTTGTCTGTGTTGAGCTTGAGACAGTTGTCCTTCATTCAGCCTGCAACCTTCTGGTCAGAATACTGCTCTCCCAGCTCGCAGCTCCACCATGAGTGCCTCTGCCCCGAGCACCGCCGCTGACCGCAGTTCGATGCCCCTGTGCCTCACTCCGCTCATGTTTCTTCTTTTTAGCCTGCATCCTCTGTTCCTCTGCTCCTCGGTTTGCCTGTTTCCCTTTATTTGTCCTCTGTTTTGCCTGTTTCTTGTACCTGCCCTTTTTCCTTTTCTTTCTCCATTTCCTTTTCCCCCTTTTCTTTTTTAGTCTCTTTTTACTTTTTCTTTTTGCAAGTTTTTCTCCCACTGCTGCTGCCCCCTCAACCCCTCCTGCATGCCCCTGCTCCTGCCCTTCCCCTGATCCCTACTTAATGGTGGCCGCTGCGCACTAGGGCGAGCAAGACCCATGACCTTCTGGTCAGGATACTGCTCTCTAAGTGGGTCCCTGTGCCTCACTCCCCTCCTGTCTCTTCTTTTTAGTCTTCTGCATCCTCTGTTCCGCTGCTCCTCGGTTTGCCTTTTTCCCTTTATTTTTTCTCTTTTCTGTCTCCTTTTCTCCATTTCTTTTTTAGTCTCTTTATTTTTCTCCCGCTGCAGCTGCCCCCTCCCGCTTGCTGCCGCCTCCCAGCTGTCCCGCCCTCCCTGACCCCTACTTAATGGCAGCTGCTCTGCGCCCGTCCACAACCCAACCATGACCAGCGCCAGGGACCCTGTTTCTCCTACCCGCCAGGGCTACAGCCTCTCAGCTCGCTACACACTCAACGCCGACAAGAACAACAACTGCAGGCTCTCTTCACCTATCGACCCCCACGGACCCTTCACCTGCCGACACTGCCACTACTACTTCTCCATATCCGAGACCCCAGAATACTCCTCCACTCACCAGCAACAACTCCATTGCATCCCAAACCCAGCAATGCATCTTCCTCAACGTCCGCTCCCTCCACAGACACGCCACGGAAATCTGGGAGCTCCATGACCATCCCCGGCGTAGCCTTCCTTACAGAAACCTGGATGAACGCAACCTCAAGACCTGACATAGCGATCACCATCCTCGAAGGCTACAAGATCACCTGGAATGACTGCCCTAACCACCCTGGCGGAGGTATCGCCATCGCTCACAAGTCCAACCTCCAACTGAGCATCTACACCGACGGGCCCACAGATCAAATGGAATGCATCCACTTCAAGATACAGACCAACCTGAACACCATCCTCCGAGACACCCTCATCTACAGACTCCCCCGGATCCCGTGCACCTTTCTCCGACTCCATCACCAACATCATCTCCCCGCAAGCCATCACCTCCACTGAGTATACCTTCCTGGGATACCTCAATTTCCACCTCGACAACATCCAAGACCCCAACTCCACTTCCCTACTGGACAACCTCCTCAACATCAGACTCAAAAGATCGTACCAGAACCCTGGCACTCACCAGGACACACCATTAACCCCATCTTCACAGCAGGAAAATCCATCACCTTTAGCCACACCTCCAAATCCCTATGGACGTACCATTGCTGCGTCCATTTCACCTTCAAAACAAACATCACCCACAAAAATCCACTCCAGCTCCAGTGCTAGTATCGAAACAAGATCACTGATGGCAAGCTCACCCCCTCCCTCAGCAGCTCTGCTCTCAGCGCCTCGAACAGCGACCCAACCACCGCTGCCCGTATCCTACAGAGGTGGATCACTGACTGCAGCAATACCAACGCCCCCTCAAGAAAACGTCCAACCCACACACCAAAAGAGCCAGCTGGTTCTCCACCACTGAGAATCTAGTAGAATCTGCAGACGCCTCAAAAAGTTATGGAGGAACTCCAAAATGACAGCAGACCTCAACAACTGCAAAGCTGCTGCCCACCACAAGCTCATCAGATACTCAAGAGAGAAAGCACTCCTGGAGAGAATATCCACCCATGCACACAACAGCAAGGAAATCTTCGGCATCATCAAGGAGTTAACCCACCCCAACAGTGAGACAACTGCCATTCCGCCCTCCTAGGACCTCTGCAACAGACTCAGCACCTTCAGCCTTCACAAAATCAAGACCATCTATAACAAATTCGATGACAAGAATGTACATGTGGAACCTACACCCACCATTCCCTACACTGCACAGCTGACACTTGACAGCTGGACTGCCCTCACCATTGAAGACACCCTGAAGACTATGAAGTCACCCCACTCTGGGGCCCCCACTGCCCCCTGCCCCACCACATCTACCACAGAGCCACAGACATCATTGTCCCTGAGCTTGGATGAATCATCAACCGTTCCCCAATGACTGGAAGCATGCAGAGATCAACCCTCGGCAGACCCCACTGGCCTCAAGAACTTCAGACCGATATCCTTACTCCTGTACCCACCAAAATCAATTGGAAAAGCCATCAACGGTCAGCTCATCTCTTTCAAAGAATAAAACAACATCCTCGAGTCCTCCCAATAAGGCTTCAGGAAAAACCACAGTACCGAAACTGCCCTTCTTGCCGCGACCGGTGACATCCACTCCCTCCTTGATAGAGGAGAGATTGTGGCCCTCATCCTCCTGGACCTCTCCACAGCCTTCAACACAGTCTCACACCGCACCCTAGCCCACAGACTCCACACTGCAGGAATCCGGAACAAGGCCCTGGATTGGATCTGCTCATTCCTCTCCGGCAGAACACCACAGGTCATAATCCCACCCTTCTTCTCGGATCCCACACCGACCACCTGCAGAGTCCCCCAAGGATCCTCCATCAGTTACACCCTCCAACGTCTACATGGCCCGCTCGCACCCATTGTCAGATCCCACGGACTCAACATCGTATTGTACAGAGATGACACCCAACTCATGCTTTCACTATCCAACGAGCCCAACATCCCCAAACACAACTTTCAGAAGGAATGGAAGCAGTCGCCAGATGGACAAAGAATAGCTGCCTACAACTAAACACTGACAAAACTGAAATACTCATCATGGGCTCATACCCCGATGCCTGGAACAACACCTGGTGTCCCGAGCCCCCTGGAACCCACCCTCCCCCACTGACCACACATGCAACTCCGAACTCAAAATGGACCGCCAAATCAACGTTGTTGCTTCCTCCTGTTTCACACCCTATGTCTCCTACGAAAAACCTTCAACTGGATTCCTCTTGAACACAGGAAAATTGCTACTCACCCCCTCATCAGCAGCAGACTGGACTACAGCAACACACTTGATGCCGGGATCAACAAAAACCTCAACTGCAAAATACGGAATGTCCAGAACGCCTCTGCTAGACTAGTCCTCAACCTACAGTGCAACTGCCACTTCACCCAGCACCTGTGGACACTACACTGGCATGCCATCGAGAATAGAATCACCTTCAAGCTTCTCACCCATGCCCACAAACCCCTCCCCAATACTGGACCCACCTACATGAACCACCGCAACTCGTTCCACGTTCCCCAAAGACCCCTCTGCTCAGCCCAGCTCTCCCTAGTGACGGTGCTGTGCATCGAGAAGGCCAGAATAGGTCGCTCCTCCTCCTTCCTCGTGACCCAATCATGGAACACACTCCCTCTCTACCTCCGACAGACCCCAACACTGTCCAAATTCTTGAAGGACCTCAAGACCTGGCTCTTCAACGAATCACAGTGAGCATCCAAGAGCTGCGCACCCCTGCACCTGCCCCCCACAGCACCTTGAGACCCTTTCGGGTGAGTAGTTGTGCTTAACAAAACTTGATTGAATGATAGATTGATTGATTAATTGAACAACATTCTTTATATATTTGGTTAAGTTGGCTCTGGTGGTGGAGTGGTCTTCAACAATTGTCTTTCATATTCAACCATTGACTTTTATGTCGCATGAACTGTGATAAAGAGTGAAATAGATATTATCCAAATCTCTCTTCACAGAGCGGCTTCTACCTGATCACGTTTTGCATAAAATGATGCAATGTCATGTGCTATGGCCCTTGGATGAGTCAAGGTGCTTCTTTGGAAGTCATGGATTGGTGGAATATCTGACTGCACTTCACACTGCTTCATTTGCAGGGCCAGCAGTCTCCCTGCTTTCTCCACATATTCATAGGGTTTTCTCTTAATACAGAGCACTGCTTTCTCTGCCTCTGCAGAGAAAATAGAATCAGATGTACTATGTTTTTACATCTGGGTTGCCATTACATGTTTGGCACTGTTCTGATGCAAAATCTATTTTGGTATTTAGAAAGGCACAAAAAGCCCAATTTGCTTCTTGTAACTTTATGAAAACAAAAAGAATACAAGCAGCCCATTGCACTGGTTTTAACCCCTTCGCTGCTAGGCCTTTCCTCTCCTGTGCTAAGCCTTTTTTTGGCTACTTGGGTAAGTGCGCGCTTAGGCCCCTGTAACTTTTTGACCACATAAGGTATCCACTCCAATTTTGCGTCCTTTTTCTTCCAACATCATGGGGATTCTAAAGGTACCCAGGGTTTGTGGATTGGAGGGGTCCCAGAAATGAAGCAAAATACAGTCAAATCTTTGGGTTTTTTCAGAAAAATTGGAAAAACCGGATGCAAATGAAAGCCTCTGGGTTTTTCCCTGCTAATGTTATCAAAAAAGGGTTTGTTGGACTGAAATCACCATTTTCCCAGCTTTTAGGGAATGACAGTCTTTTGACAGAGAACCAACATTTTTCAAACAGTTTTGGCATTTTTCTGGGACATAGCCTATTTTTGCTATTTTTAGTGCTCTCAACCACCTCCCAGTTAATGGTAAAAATGAGTATAAAAGCAATAATGGATCCTGAACAGCTATACATTTTAGAAAAGTAGACACAATTTTGAATTCAGAAAGGGGTCATTTCTCTAAATCAATGAAGGTTTCTTTATAGAAACTAACAGTTAAATATTGGACAAATTGAAAATTAGTTGAAAAAAACAGCCTTTTGTGTCAACGTTTTCACCTCTAACTTCTTGTAATTATGATAGCTCTTTGAAAGCAATATACCGTTACATCCGCTGGACCTTCCTGGTTGCTGGCATATATAGAACTTGTAGGTTCACCAAGAACCCGACAAACCCAGAGCCAAAAACTGAGCAGCAACTTGCAATGGTATTTTATTATGTACCGGGTATAGAGCAATTATTCTGGGAAAATGTATACATAGAAAAATCGGTATGAAAGACACCTATGTATTTCTGAAATGGGTACAAATTATAGATTTTAGAAACAGTAGATATTTGCACATTTTCAAAATTGGGAATACTCATATTAGCATGAGAAGTATTGGTCATTTTTCAAAATGACTTCTTTTTTACACAATGTCTTTCATTTGGAAGGGAGAAATGCATGAAAACTCAATAGGTAATAACAGTTGATTTACAAATCTGAATTACCCTGAGTCTCCTGATAAGAACGGTACCTCACTCGTGTGGGTCGGCGTTGTGCACGTGACAGGAAACGGCACAAAACGCAACGTGGTCACACCTCAATCTCGCAGTGAAAAATGACCCTTTTTTGGCAGATTGCCTAGCTGCAGTTTTTATACCCTAGCTTTGCCAGCACCTAGGGAAACCTAGCAAACCTATACATTTTTGAAAATTAGACACCCTGGGGAATCCAGGATGGGGTGACTTGACTGCCTCCCACCAGGTTCTGTTACCCAGAATCCCTTGCAAACCTAAAAAATTGTCCAACAAAACACATTTTCTCCACATTTCTGTGGTGGAAAGTTCTGGAATCTGCGTGTATCCACTAATTGCCTTCAACCCTGCGTGCTCCAAAGTCTTCAGAGAAAAATGGTACCCCACTTGTGTGGGTCTGCCTAGTGCCTGCGACAGGAAACGGTACAAAACGCAATGTGGTCACACCTCAATTTCGCAGTGAAAAATGACCCTTTTTTGGCAAAGTGCCTAGCTGTAGTTTTTGAACCCTAGCTCTGCCAGCACCTAGGGAAACCTAGCAAACCTATACATTTTTGAAAACTAGATACTCAGGGAAATCCAGGATGGGGTGACTTGACTACCTCCAACCAGGTTATGTTACCCAGAATCCCCTGCAAACCTACAAAATTGACAAAAGAAACACATTTTCTCCACATTGCTGTGGTGGAAAGTTCTGGAATCAGTGTCGATCCACAAATTTCCACCCACCCTGTGTTCCCCAAAGTCTTCTGAGAAAAATGGTACCTCACTTGTGTGGGTCGGCCTACTGCCTGCGACAGGAAACGGCGCAAAACGCAACATGGTCGCACCTCAATTGTGAAAAATGGCCCTTTTTTTGCAAAGTGCCTAGCTGTAGTCTTTGAACCCTAGCTCTGCCGGCCCCTAGGGAAACCTAGCAAACCTATACATTTTTGTAAACTAGGCACCCAGGGGAATCTAGGATGGGGTGACTTGACTGCCTCCCACCAGGTTCTGTTACCCAGAATCCCTTGCAAACCAAAAGAATTGACAAAAAAATCACATTTCCCCTAATTTCTGTGGTGGAAAGTTCTGGAATCGGTGTGGATCCACAAATTTCATTCGATCCCTCGTTCCCCAAAGTCTTCCGATAAAAATCGGGACGGGTATGCTCATATGTGAGTCCCGTGCTCTCCACACCACTGGAGTCAAGCTATCCTGGCTGAAGACGGCTGATAGCCAGAAACCGGTCCTAGGATGCTTGATTCCGGTCCAAGGAAGACCTGGCTTGGGAGTTTGGGCTGGACTGTTCCCATGAGGCACAGGGTCAAGGCTGATTTGCATATGGCCATGTCTGTATTAGGGTGGTGTGGTGAGCAAACAAAACGATGGATTTAGGCCCAGATCTCTGTACTGGGGTGAATGTATGACATTGTTCTGCATTCTGTCCATCAACTGTTGTTTTTGCATTTGTCACCCCAAGTGGGACGGGTATGCTCAGATGTGAGTCCCGTGCTCTCCACACCACTGGAGTTAAGCTATCCTGGCTGAAGACGGCTGATAGCCAGAAACCGGTCCTAGGATGCTTGATTCCGGTCCAAGGAAGACATGGCTTGGCAGTTCGGGCTGGACTGTTCCCATGAGGCACAGGGTCAAGGCTGATTTGCTTATGGCCATGTCTGAATTGGGGTGGTGTGGTGAGTAAAAAAAAAGGGTAGAATTTAGGCCCAGATCTCTGTACTGGGGTGAATGTATGACATTGTTCTGCATTCTGTCCATCAACTGTTGTTTTTGCATTTGTCACCCCGAGTGGGACGGGTATGCTCAGATGTGAGTCCCGTGCTCTCCACACCACTGGAGTCAAGCTATCCTGGCTGAAGACGGCTGATAGCCAGAAACCGGTCCTAGGATGCTTGATTCCGGTCCTAGGAAGACATGGCTTGGCAGTTTGGGCTGGACTGTTCCCATGAGGCACAGGGTCAAGGCTGAGTTGCATATGGCCATGTCTGAATTGGGGTGGTGTGGTGAGCAAAAAAACGATGGATTTAGGCCCAGATTCACACACCTTTCATACTTGATATACAGAAGACCATTCACACCACCAGGCAAAAAAGCAACACATCACAACATTCACAAAAAGGGACAAGGGGCACCCTGCTTCAAAAATACAAAAAAGACAAATATTACTGCACAGCCATCTATTCCTCAAACACACACACATACTGGTTGGATTCTGAACAAGGGTGAATGATGGTTCAGTATATACAATTGTATTAGCAAGTGATTTCACAAAAATGAAATGCCCTGTTAATAATTGAAAGGACGAGAAACTGAACCATTGACTCACAGCTCGTAAGCTGTAAAGCTACGACAAGGCACCAACCTCTTTACAGCCCATTCATACACCTTTCATACGTGTGACACATACAAAACATTCACACAGCCAGCCGCTGGTCCATCACATTACAACACTTCCACCAGCAGACAGCGCCATTCAAGAACCCATCACTTTCACACGCCCACATTCCTGACACAGCAACTACACAAACTGATGGATTGCATGTAGTGGCGCTCGGCTAGCAGTGTGTGTAGTGACCAGCATCAAGTCACTACTCACATACTGCCAGTCGAGCACCAGGCCACGCACACCGCCAGCCAAACACCAGTCCACGCACACCGCCAGTTAAACGCCAGTCCAAGCACACCGCCAGCCAAACGCCAGTCCACGCACACCGCCAGCCAAGCGCCAATCCACGCACACTGCCAGCCAAGCTCCAGTACAAACACAGTGCCAGCCAAGCACCAGTACAAACACACTGCCAGTCAAGAGTCAGTACATACACACCATGAGCCAAGCACCAGTTCATGCACACCGCCAGCCAAGCACCAATCCAAACACACCGCCAGGCAAGCTCCAGACCACGCACACCGCCAGCCATGCACCAGTGCACACACACCGCCAGTCAAACGCCAGTCCAAGCACACTGCCGGCCAAACGCCAGTCCACGTACACCGCCAGCCAAGCGCCAATCCACGCACACTGCCAGCCAAGCGCCAGTACAAAAACACTGCCAGCCAAGCGCCAGTACAAACACACTGCCAGCCAAGAGTCAGTACAAACACACCGCTTGCCAAGTGCCAGTCCACGCACACCGCCAGCCAAGCACCAGTCCAGGCACACCGCCAACCAGCACCAATCCAAACACACCGCCAGCCAAGCGCCAGACCACGCACACCGCCAGACAATCGCCACTCCACGCAAACCGACATCACATTTAGATTTTTTTTTAATATAAATAAGAAAACACAAACAAATTGCAAATTGATACAAATCTACTAACACAACAACACAAACTAAATACACTACACAAATGCCAACTTTGAAACTGAACAAAAATTAGATGCGGTTGTGGTGTCGCTTGACGCCGCAATGGCATTCGACACGCTTGAATGGCCCTACATAATGGCAGTCCTTCAGAAACTGGGCTTCGGCCCTGGCTTTATTGCGTCTCCTCTACTCTGAGCCTTTAGCCCAGGTAACGGTTAATAACAAAACTTCCGAGGTTTTTACTCTTGAGAGAGGGACACGACAGGGGTGCCCCCTCTCACCATTGCTTTTTGCCCTGTCTCTTGAACCACTCGCTGCCTGGATCAGACAAGACCTCTCCCTGAAGGGAATCCGATGGGCTGAAGGCTGGGAGGACAGGATTTCGCTTTACGTGGATGACGTCCTCCTTTACCTCACGAGACCTCGTAAATCCCTCATGGTAGCCATGGATATCTTCACCAGTTTCGGGAGAAACTCAGGGTATAGTATTAACTGGGGCAAGTCCCTGATGTATGTCCTGCATGGAGACCCCCTGGCGGTCCCCCGGAACTACCCGATCAATGTGGCCACGGATGGGTTCGGATACTTGGGGATTTTTATCTCCAAAGAGAGGACCACTAGATATGAGAGGAATCTCCTGCCGCCTCTACAGCGGTTCAAAAGGGACTCTGCTGCCTGGCGGAAGCTTCCGCTGTCCCTATTAGGTAGGGCGGCACTCTTTAAAATGATGGCGCAGCCAAGATTCTTATATGCCCTCCAAAACTATCCGGACCTGGTTCCACAGTCCTACTTTACGTCCATCGAAGCCACACAGAGAGAACTACTATGGTCCGGGACGCCCCGCATTTACCTTCAGAAACTTACATTGGGATGGTTCGATGGAGGCATAGCGCTCCCAGACATCCGAAAGTACTACTGGCCTGCACATCTCTCGGCCATCAATCAGGGCAACTACTGCGACGGTAATGACCCGGGATATGGAATGGACCGCTGGCTCCTTCCGGGCGGGAATTTTGAGGCGGCACTCTACTCCAGGCCTGGCAGGTACCCACTCACCGGGCCCACCCTGCACTCAGTTCAACTGTGGCACATTGTACAGAGAAAGTTGGGATGGGCCAACACCCTTACAATGGCTACCCCGCTATGGGTTTCAGAAAGGTTGGGCACTCTGGGTCGCACCAAAAGATTCCGCAACTGGGACCTAATTGGAATCTCCCGCATTAAAGACCTATGGGGTCCAGACGGTGTGGTGTCCTTTGCCTCACTCCAACGCACTTATGATCTCGCACAAACAGACCACTTCAGATACATGCAGGTCAGGCACTCCCTTCTGACAAACATCCCCTCAGGGACCCAGTCCCCGAGTCCTTCCCTCTGGAAGATAGGCTGCTAGATGGTCACCTCCCTGAGCATGCCATTTCACTCACATACAAAAAAATTATCAACAACTCTCCGGATCTGTTATTAAATCTTAAAGGGAAATGGGAGGCTGACGGGTTAGAAATAGACGAGGAGGAGTGGAGAAGTGTGCTTACATCCCCTAAGGAAGCAGCTATATCGGCCAGACTTAGGCTGATTCAGCTCAAAATTCTCTACCGAGTATACGTCTCTGGGACTAGATTGCAGCGGATGGGCCGTAGTGAGGATGGGCTCTGCAGGAGGGGGTGCGGAGAGCTAGGGACTTACTTCCACATAATATGGGAGTGCCCACTGCTTCAAGCTTACTGACGCCGGCTGCATCGCTGTATGCAAGAGGTGTGGGAGGTGGAGCTCAGAGTCGAGGCTAGGAGGTGCCTATTGAACATTTGGGAGCCCACAGACCTGCCACCTCGGGGGAAGCTTTGGGCTACACTGGGATTTGCAATTTTGCAAAGAGACACATTGCTAGATTATGGGGGGCAGTGGTGCCGCCAACACTTGGCACATGGAAAACGGACATGGACTGGTGCATGCTCCAAGAGAAGACAGTATATGTGTCTCGGGGGTGCCCCCGGAAATGGGTTGAGGTGTGGTCTAAATGGGACGAATATAGAGGTAACATCTGTGAGCCCTCCCAGATTACTCCGGTTGATGAGCCACTCGCATTGTTACCTGATTAGAGATGAACTGCAGTGAATTTTTACAATGTAACCGACTTGCATGCTTTGACTCTTCCTACGGTGCAAAGGTAATTAATGTATTCTCTGATTGTGACGATCACCACTGTTCTCTGATTTGTTAATAAAAAGAATTAAAAAAAAAACTGAACAAAAATTATTAAACAACAGAGGCCAGGCAGTTCACTTTACCACTCATGGATGCTCCCAAAAATTATTTTACATGTGGGACATTCAAAAACAAGCAGGTACGCATAGCCCAGGGTTAGAAGGACACTCGAGGCAGTACATACGAACCTCCTTCCGCATACCTCTTCGCCAACAGACTCTACATCTCCTACTGGGAAAGTCTTTTGAGGATTTAGGAGGAATGTGATCAGGAAAGTGGCGATCTTTCAATCTAGCAACATCCTCCACCACTCCAACTCTAGGAACACTTGCCTGTTCCACTAAAACAAGGCTGCCTATTACAGACTCCTGAAACTTTACAAAAGTCATCTTTGACCCAGGACAAGAATCCTGGAACACAACAAAAGCATTAAAGGTTGCCAAGTGGAAAAGATGTACCAAATGTAAGCCTTACGAAGAGCAGCATATGGTTCCAACCTCTGATCTACTCTGTCAACACCGCCCATGTGCCTATTATAGTCTAAAATGCACACAGGTTTGCGCACTTCAGCAACCTCACCCCAAACAGTCACTGGTTCAGTGCTTTCATCATGAATGGTAGTCAACATGTAGACATCTGTCCTGTCTGAAAACTTCACAGCTAGAAGCTCCTCGCAACGCAATACACTGCACTGTCCCCGGACAAGCTTTTGACAAGCAAGTTCTTTTGGGAAACCATTACGGTTACAGCGGATTGTGCCACAAGCAACAGTGTCCACTTTGGCCAATTCCCTGAACAACCGCACACCAGTGTAGAAGTTATCTACATATAAATGATTCCCTTTGTTAAATAATCCTCTACCAAGTTCCCACACAATTTTCTCAGTCACTCCAAAAGTAGGCAGACAACCAGGGGGGTTAATCCTGGATTCCTTACCGGTGTACACGCTGAAATTAGAGACATATCCATTCCGACTGTCACACAGTATATACAGCTTAATTCCATTGCGTGCCCTCTTACTAGGAATGTATTGCCTAAAAACAAAGCGGCCCTTGAACAAAACCAAAGACTCATCCACTGCAATTTCTTTCCCTGGAGCATAGATCTCAGAAAATCGATCAACAAAGTGATCAATGACAGGCAGAATCTTGAAAAGACGATCATAATCAGGGTGATCTCGTGGCAAAGCTAAACCATTATCGACAAAATGCATCATCCGAAGCAGAAGCAAATACCTATCACGACTGATGACTGCCGGAATTATAGCAGTTGCCATCAAGGGACTAGTAGACCAATATGAATCCATTGATGGCTTCCTTAGCAAGCCTATCAAAAAAGTTAAATCCAAGAACTTCTTCATCTCTTCGAGATTTGTGGGAGTCCACCGGGTAGCCGAAGGCTGGCACTGTTGTCCCTCAAAAACTGTGCGGCATACAAATTAGTCTGCTCTACAATCTCTGCCAAAAACACATCATCCATAAACAACTGAAAAAAATCAATCAGCAAAATGTTTTTAGTGTTCACCCTACACCCTGGAACACCAGTAAAGTCTGGCAATGCTGGCTGCACCATGCCTGGGGCAACCCAGAGGTCAGCACTTCCAACAGGAAGCCTTGCAGCCCCAGGCTGCTGCCCAGCTGCCTCTTGACTCACTATACCCACGGGAAGTCTTGCAGCCCCAGGCTGCAATCCAGATGCTTCTTGTCTCACTATACCAACAGGAAGTCTCATGAGAAATGCGCATGCGCGGCCGCCCGTGCATGCGCATTAGTATCCGAAATGGCGGCGGCGCGATTCCAGGGACGGGAGAGGGAGCCCCGGGGACGCGGCGGACAGGTAAGTGTTTTTAAAACCTTTAAATCCTTTTATTTGCATATTTAGGGAGGGCGGGAGGGAGGCGGGTGGCGGCCGGCTACGCACCGTCTGCGGAGCGCGCGTAGTGCCGCCTGGCTACGCCCGCTACGCAAAATGCGTAGGAGACGGCACTACGCGCACTCCGTGCACGGAGCGTAGCTGGCCGCCCACCCTTAGTGAGAACACAAAAGCAGCCATCTTAAGTCAAGTGCGCAAGCACGAAAAGTTCCCACCAGAACTGCGAGTACGTCACATCACGTGATTGTGACTGACGCATGTGCAGAAGAAATTCCCGCCAAGCAGCGGCCATTTTAGAAGCAAGCTTTGTTAAGGTTAATAAACACATAGGCAAGCATCACTCGGATACCCAAAATGTCAGAATAAAAGGGAAATTAGTAAGACAAACAAGTTGATTTAGTTCGTTATGGTTATTCGAGGTTCATGAGTACAAGCAAGCCGCTTTATGGGCGAATTCTTGCTCCATCAATCCCCTCTTTGATGATATTTTATATCATCACAAAACAAAATAGAACCAGATGCCAACTTTTCTCTTATTTTGCCCAATTCGATTTCTTCAAACATTCTGTTCAATTTCTCTTTTGTTTCTTTATTAGGGTGAGAATTTTTCACCCTTTTATAAAGCTGATTATTCATTTTTTCTAATTCAAGTTCATCCACATTCCGTTTCACCCCTCTCTGGTTCACAGTATACATTTTCTGGTGCTTTCGACATTTGCAACAAACGAATATAGTGAATACTACCTATTCCTGCAATTGGCATTAGTACCTTAATCAGAAGACTTCTACCTAAATTAGCAAACCAATTACCTTTGGCGGAAAGATCATCAGTAAGTCTCTTCCAGGCACTGTCAACCTCAAGTGGTTTGAGCTCTTTTCCCAAATTTGTAATGTTCCTCACATACCTTTTAATTTCTACACTTTTATCAGGTATGTAAGTGCAACAATGTTGCGCTTTCAACATTCTGCAGACTCCGCCCTCTTTTGCCAATAGAGTATCAAGGGCAAGTCGGTTCTGTAAAACCATTGATCTGACCGCAACCATTTCGGTATTGACCATCAGGAAACCTCCAGCAGTGTCGGTAGATAACCGATCTACTACTATTGACAATTTGCAAATTCTGTGTGTATTCAGAACCACTCCAACTGCAGGTATCAGTGCACTAAAAATATCTCCTACAATCTCACCAGCAGTTTCTCTTTTATTGCGTACTAATTGGTTAGTTTCTTCATTGCTTCCAGTGATTTTTCCCACATGGTGTATCTTTGGGAAGACAATACCAAAGTAGCAACTCCCGTACCAATGGTCGGGCAATTTGAAGTAAGCCTTGTTCCCACAAATAAAATAGATTCCAGGAAACACAGGCTCGGTCCCATCTTTGAAACCCCAACCTCCAATTACCTTGTAATTATGTTCGCATTCACGACGCCTCAGGGCAGCAGTGCACTTTACAAGACACATACATTTACATTTACATTATGTTCACATTCACTGGAACCAATGAAAACATTGTTATAATAACTAGTCATTTCCCTTTTAAGACATAGCTTCCCCTTCTTTTTGAAATCCAAAAGCATAGCAGCATTAGTTCCACCATTTGAGGTGCTCCCTATACTCTCTGCCCATTTAGGAACCTTGTGGTTCTTGTCTTTGGCCTTCTTTTGGAAACTTTCTCTTCTCTTCTCTACCATGTCTAGAAATTATTTTTCCTTTTCATGTATAGAACAGGTCAGGTTATTTTTGTGTGCATCATCTATATTAATTTTTCCTACAGTTAGAAAATAATCACTCATGTATTTAGCTCCATCTCTAGTCGTGTGTACAGGGTTCAGGTTTCTTCGAACAGGAAGTTCAGAAAATATCATGTCATAGTTTGAATAATAATACTGTAAAGGTCCTCTTTTGTAGAATAAACTAGTTAGTATACTACAGGAAATTCCATAGGTTAAGGGCAGGTGATGATAAGTCACACCTTCAGCTTCAGAAGTAGGTAGCTTCATACAGACATAACAGTCGTCTATTTCCATGGTTTCTACATAATGCAATAACAGGTTTGCGAAAACATTTAAATGCGTCCTGTTCTTAAGTTTGTTAAAGTGTAATTCCTCCTCATCTGGTGCTTCTATGTCTATTTGTCTCCGTTTCAGGCTAAGTGGTTTGTCCAATGTATCTATTCTTTGTGGTGTCTTTCTAGTGTGTGATTCTACAGTGTCGTCAGTTAAATTAATATTTGGGTACAGACTTGGGTTCTTGCTCATCATAGAAGGAAGTGTTATTGTTAGTCCTATCCAAAGGATCAGTACTATGGCTACACTACATAAACATACTTGGCAGCATGTTTTACAACAACCTCGTCTCGGTCTCCCGCTCTCAGAAGAATCAGACATTTTATCTCAAAAGAGGTTACAACCCCTCTTTGTAAATTTACACAGCTTGCTTACTCGAGCAACTTTTCAGGTTGCGTTTGCTTCTTCACGGATCTGTTCAGCAATTACTTCTTCGCCACTTTCATCACTTTCGTCACTTATTTCCAAATTCTCAAACTCCTCCAATACGTAATATGTCCACTCAGGACTCGCGTACTTGTTATTCAGTTTCTTTAAGCGAGCACTCCTTCTCTTTACCCTGGTGTGGACTGGGTCAGTTTGACTTGACACCTCATTTATTTGTTCAGGCTCCTCCTTTATCGTCTTCAAACGTAGTCTCAGCCTTTTCACAAATCGAGGTACTGAATCACCTTTTCGAAGTCTTTTGAATAGCACTGTCTCTTGGCTTTTGTCCAATATTCTTTTATTTTCGTTTAGTTGTGGCACATTGGAGTCTTGTTCGTCTTCAACAGTTTTCCCTACCTGACTAGGTCCAGGTCTTTCTTCTGTTTCTTCTGCCTGGTCCCTAAACTGGCCTTGTTCAGGTATCTGTTGAGTCTGACTTTGATCTGTTTCAACCTCTTCTTCCTGAACACAATTGTCTAATCCTGTCTGTTCCTGTTCACGCTCTTCGAACTCTTGATGTTCTTCTGCATGCACTTCCGCCCTAATTTCTATCTGTCCCTCTTCTGGTGCAGGTGTTCTGGGTAGAATGTCAATTACCTGCTCTTCCCCTATCTGGTCCTCCTCAGAGTCAGATCTTACATGGATTTCGATGATCTGAGTAGCTTCTTCTTCACCTGTCTCGTCCTCACTATCCCACGGTCTGTCTAGCTGGGCTTGGCTTCTGGTTCGGATTGGGTCGATTGTCAGATCGATGAGTGGAACCCAATCGTCTTGACTGGAACTCGGTTGTCCCCCTTCAGCTACGTCAGGACCAATGGCTTGGGATCCTTCAGCTGGGCAACCTTCAGCTTCAGTTAGGTCTGGTTCAGTCACTCTCTTCGTGTGGCTGGCATGGATCCAGCGAGGTACTCCTGCACACTTTACAGCTGTGGTGGTTACCAGGATCACTTGTCGTGGCTTTCCCCACCTCGGCTCAAGGCAGCTCTTCCGGGTGTGCTTCTTTATTACGACCCAATCACCAGGATTCAGGTTATGTGTTGGAGTCGTAGCCCTGGCGACGTCTTCTCCCCCAACCTGGTGAGAGATAGAACGTACTTGGTCAGCCAGCTCCTTACAATACTCCAGCACCAAATCATCAGATATGCTTATTATTTTGTATCCTGGCACCCATGCTTGCCGCATTGCTCTTCCCATCAGGATTTCATGTGGACTCAAGCCCGTGTTCCGGTCTGGAATACTTCTGAGTCCCATCAGCACAAGAGGCAGAGCATCTGGCCATTCCAGTTGAGTGTATCGACACATCTTTCCCAATCTTGACTTGATTGTGCCATTTATCTGTTCTACCACTCCAGAACCCTCTGGACAATATGCACAGTGCAGATGTTGCGTGATTTTGAATGCTTCACAGATTTGTTTTATTATTTGGTTCTGGAAATGACTCCCTCTGTCAGATTCAATTAAGACCGGGAAGCCGTAACGAGGTATAAGCTCTCTAAGTAATAGTTTTGCTACTGTGATACTGTCATTTCTACGTGCAGGGAAAGCTTCTACCCATTTTGAAAACAGGCAGACAATGACAAGCAGGTATCTCATTCCTCGACAAGGAGGCAACTGAATGAAGTCAAGTTGCAGTCTAATGAAGGGGCCTTCTGCCTTTCCAATTTTCCCTGGTAACACTATGGTCTTTTTCCCAGGGTTAAATTGCTGGCAAGTCAAACACCTCTGGCAGAGTGCCTCTGCTACTCTTCTGAAATTCGAATTAAACCATGTTCGGCGGAACATGCGAATCATCGCATCTCTGCCCACATGTGTATGTCCATGTATCAGCCTAGCCATAGGAGCAAGCATACAGTCTGGCAACACAGGCAACCCATCAAGGTAAACAATGACACCATCTTCATCTCTCCGGCAGCACCCAAAGTTTCTCCATCTCTGTTTCTCCTGTGGCTCTGCTGCTTCCTGTAAATCTCTCACCTCTTCCCATGTATTCACTCCCTCTAGCATCAAAAGTTGGCAGCTGCTTCCAGTTCACCCCAACCTTTATATTGATTGAGATTTTGTATTTTGCACAATGTTTAGCTAACTGGTCAGCATAACAATTACCGGCTGTCACATCGTCATTGCCAGATTTGTGAGCAGCACACTTGACCACAGCCAATTCTTTTGGTAACTGGATTGCTTCCAGTAAATCCTGCACATATTTTCTATTTCGGATAGGGGTACCTGAAGAAGTCAGTAACTCCCTCTGTAGCCACAATTGGCCAAAGTCATGCACAACCCCATAACCGTACTGGCTGTCAGCATACACGGTTATTCTCAAATTTCTCCCAAATTTACAAGCTTTTGTCAATGCAATTAATTCGGCTATTTGTGCAGACTTAACTCCATACAAATAAGATGCTTCCACTGGACGATCCAGAGTGCACGCCGAGTAGGCAGCACTTAAGCCACAGTCCTCGTGTCTCATGCATGAGCCGTCTACAAACAGCTCATAATCTCCATGGTTCAAAGGGTGCTCTTTAATGTCTGGGCGTGGTTTTGTACTGAATTCAGTCCAGTCAATGCAATCATGTGCAAATTCTTCCCTCACTTCTTCTGCGAATGAGCTAGGTAGTAAGGTTGCAGGATTTAAAATGTTACATCTTTCGATGGTTACATTTCCTGCACCTACAAGGATTCTCTCGTACTTAGTCAGCCGACTAGGTGTGAGATACTGGGTTTTCGTTCTTGTCAGTAAAATCACGACAGAATGCGGAACATACACAGTTACTGGATGTCCCATCACAATTGACTCACTCTGTTCAAGACTCATGCAGGTTGCAGCTACAGCTTTCAAACACCCAGGTAATCCAGCTGCTACTGGGTCCAGTGTGGAAGAAAAGTATGCCACTGGACGTCGAGTCATACCATGAATTTGGGTCAGGACTGAAAGGGCACAATTGTCCCGTGTGTCACAGAACAGTGCAAAATCCTTTGAATAATCAGGCATTCCTAATGCAGGAGCAGTACAGAGACAATCTCATAATTTGGTAAAAGCTGACATGCTTTCGTCATCCCACTCCACTGGGTCACTTGCTCCTTTCCTGGTCATTTTTATCAATGGTTTTGCTAGGACTGCAAATCCCACAATCCATTGCCTGCAGTAACCTACAACTCCAAGGAACATTCTGATTTCCTTCTGAGTGTTTGGCAATTCCATGTTTCGAATTATCCTGATTCTTTCTGAGGTGACTTTCCTGATACCTCTCTCTATCTGGTGCCCCAGATACTTCACTGATGTAGTACAGAATTGCAGCTTTTCTTGGGACACTTTATGCCCTCCCTCAACTAAATGTTTCAGTAAGGCAATGGTGTCAGTCACGCAGTCTTTTCGGTTCCTAGACGCCACCAAGAGGTCGTCTATGTACTGCACCAGAACTGAGTTTCAGGGCAAAATTAGGGTCTCAAGGCACTTTTTCAGAATCTGATTAAAGATTGAGGGGATTTCTGTATACCCCTGAGGGACGCGATTCCAGACGAACACGTGACTGTCGAATTCAAATGAGAATAGAAATTTGCTGTCTGGATGCAATGGAATTGAAAAGAATGCATGACATAAGTCAATGACAGTAAACCATCCTGCATTCCATGGAATTTGGTATAAAATCACTGCAGGGTTTGGCACGACAGGACAACAGGGAACCACAATTTTGTTAACCCTTCGCAGGTCCTGTACTACCCTGTACTTACCGCTAGGTTTCTTGATTCCGATTATGGGTGAATTGCATGGACTGCTCATCACTTCTTGTATGATTTTGGCTTCTAACAATCTTTTACTTTCAATGGCCACTCCTGCTTTTACTTCTGCACTCATCTTGTACTGTTTAATGTTTGGGTACACTGCATTCTCCTTTATGGTTATTTTAATCAGGTCTACCTTTGCCATTAATCCTACATCCTTTCCAGTAAAATCCCATACCTCTGGTTTTACTGTTTCTTGCAGTTCTTCAGGTAAATCTGCTATTGTCAGCTTTTTTATTTCAGAATCGGATCTTGCTAACATTAGTTTATAAATTCCATCTTCAACTGGGGTCTGTATTTCAACGCCATTTGGTGTGCAAAAGATGGTGCAATTCATTTTGCACAACAAATCCCTCCCTAACAGGTTTACAGGACTGGAGTCGCAAACGACAAATCTGTGCATTTCTTTAAAATTTCCAATCTTAATTTCCATGGGTTTTGTGACTGGGGTACTAATTAGCAGATTAGAGACACCAACTACCTGGATTGCTTCTCCCGAGAGGGGTAGGTTTGGAACGTCTGCTGTTCTCACAGTAGAACGAGTGGCACCAGTGTCCAAAAGAAAGGTGACATCATTTCCTTCAACCTTTCCTTCAATGTATGGCCCTGTCTGGTCCACCGGCAAGGAGGCGCCAAGTACACACTCCTCGTCCTCCCCCCTCAGGCACCGTCAGTAGGTATCATCACAGAGAAATGTGTCGTTTAACAGGAATTGTGGAACAGCTGCATTTCTGTCCTCCCTTCCTTCCCACACTTCCGTGTCTTCCCTCTGCTGTGCTTTGCCTTTATAATTCTGTCTAGGTGCATGAGGCAACTGATTCTGCTTTACCTGTTGCTGGGTCTTTCGTGGTTTCTCATTCTGCGTCTGTGGATTTAAATCATTGATTTGGATATTACCATTCTGGGCATATGGACACTCGTCTCTACAATGACCTATCTGGCCGCATCCGTGACAGGGAAATTTCTTTTTTGCTTCTTCTCTGCTCATTTTTACTCTGGGTTTTCCTCCCCCCCCCCAGAACTTTGATTTTGGGTACTACTATTCATGTTACTCAACTGTTTTTCTTGTTGTTTTGCTAATTTTACTTGTGCCCACATGACTTTTTCTTTTAAGGCCTTTCGTTTGTCAGCCATCTCATCTTCACAGTAGTTTGCATACCTTAAAACCTCATCAATTTTCTTAGACTGCCAACAGATTTTATTGTCTTTGATCCATAGGGAAATTTCGGGTCTTAAACCTGATACAAACCTGTAAATGAAATGAGTCATGTCCTTCATCTCAATGTTATCTAGGCCACTGTATGTTTTGAACACCTGTAACAATCGTTCATAATAAGAATGCACAGTTTCATCTCTATCCTGGGCAGTTCTATCTATTCTGGTCCAATCAGTTTCTTTCGCAGGCACCTTCCCTTTCAGATGCAACATTACTTGATGGTATTTTTTCATTACCTCATCGGAAGGAGCTCCTGTAATAGGGTCCCTCGGGAATTCCTCACTAGGCCAACCAATAGCAATTTTACATTCTGTCCACAAATCTACGGGAACTACGATATCGAAAAACCCATCCAGATCTTTCCACAAGCATTTTTGTACTTTCACAAACCTTTCTACCTGCCTGTACCAATCCACAGGTTTCTCTCGTAATTTTGGGAAATCATTGGTAAAGGACACAATATCCTGTCGGGACCATGGAACATGCACATATTTTCCACCTGGCACTTCTCGCATAGGATATAATTTTTCTGCCTTGTCTGCTTCTTTTAAGACATACTCTGAAGCCATCTGTTTTGATCTAATTTCTTCCTTTTTCTTTGCCCATCTGGCTTTCCATTTTTCTAATTCTCCCCATTTTTGAAACAGGTTCACTAATTCTTTAATCTGTACCTTTTTCCCTGACACATTCATATTTTCCAGATCCTTGTCTGAGAACTCTGCTCTGTAGGGTTTTTGCAATGATTTAGATTTCCCAATATCTATTCCCATACTAGCCGCGGTATCCATTAATTTCTCATGGAACACTCTGGTATTACGGGTGATGATTTTACAGATAAACAGCAGTTCTTCCTCAGAAAAGGTATTTAGTCTGTCTAACCCCACATTTCCAGCCATCAGTTCTTCCAAATAAATTCTTAATTTGTAAATATCTAATGGTTTCGACGGGGGATTTGGTTTCTCTAATTCTCGACTCCATCTCTCGATTTCTTCAGGAGTCACTACCGTGGCACTTCTAGTACCAGAAGCTGACTCAATCTGCACTTCTCCTGCACTGAAAGGAGTGTTTTTCTTTCTTGAACCCCTTTCTGGTTCCCTTATCGGTAAGTCCATCAAGGAAATCACAGACTCACATTCACTTGCTTGGTCATCTACAATTAAGGGCTCTTTTCTCGGCTGCACTACAGCTGGGGTAATAATTGGAGTCTTTGGACACCCCTGTTTATCCCCACACAAAGGAAAAACTGGTCCAATAGTCACTGGAATTGTCAAAGCTTCAGGACTTGTATTTAGTTGGGAAATTTTCTGAATTAATTCTGTTCTCTGTTTAATTAGTGCCTCTCGCTCTCTCTCCTGCAGTACTCTTACCAGTCTTGTTTCAGGTACTATTTGCGGAGTCAGGGTTGGGGCAGTTGGATGCGTCATACTTGGTCCCTCACCATAATTAGGTTTCAGGAATGGATTCCCTGTGCTTAAAGATCTTGGTTCCTCCTGATAGGGAGGTATTTGACAGCTGTCTCTTACACTTACTGGTCTTGATCCCTCCTGGTAAGGGGGTATTTGGCAAGTATCCCCTACACTTGAGGATCTGGGTCCTTCATTATAAGGAGGTGGATTCTTCATGAACAAGTCCTCCAAATAATCGTCATCGGATTCCCCACTGGTCACCCAATGTTTGGTCTTTTCTGTCTTTTTCCCTCCCATAGGGTCTCCTAGTGCCATCATAGGGTACAGTCCTTCTACTATCATATTCTGTCTCCATTGTTTCATTCTTTTCTCTCGGGTTTCTTGGTTTACTTTAGGATACCATTTGGTTAACCCTTTGTCCATTCTAGGTTTGTCTCGCTCAAAAGCCTCTATCTCCCATTCTTCTAAGGCTTCGTACTGTGTCAATCTGGGTCTGGGATGCAAATCATTCATTCGGGTTCTCAAATTGAACAGAATCCTGCCATTAACTGTACCCTCTAACGGAAATGCCAAAACTCCGTCATTTTTAGTGTATTCCACCCAATTCTCCAACCATACACAAGAGTGGTACCCTTTATCAAACATCATGAAAGATGCGGGAGTATTAGGTGGTGGAATGACAACTCCTTCTCTAGTTTTCATAGGCTTGTCTCTTTTGAAATAATTTTTCACTTTGCTTACTAAGGTAATTTTCCTTTTTTCTCCGTACATAACGCTTTTACGACCTTTCCAGTGATCTTTTCCAAACCCTAGATATCTTGGATCAGGTCTAGTCTCCGGAGTATACGAATGCCACATATACTTTTCCGCAAGCGACTTTGTTTACAAAATCACTTCCAATCCAACTGCGTCTTTTATTCTTCAGCAACCAATCAACCCGTTGGTTGCAACATATTTCTGACCAATGGGTGCGCGGCCTTTTCGTGAGACAAGTTCTCACGCTTCTGCGCTCACCCCTCCTTTACAATACCAGCTCCGCTACACACCCGCTGTCTCTACCAATACCAGCGCGGCACAGAGTGACGTCAGAGCAGCTCCGCAACTGACTCCCTCCTTCACAAGGTAACGGAAACTTGATTTCTTTCTTAAAGTGCAAGTGCTTTATTTAATTTACAACGTAAAACATTCGCCACTGTACTCGAGTGTCTAGAAAGGAAAGTTTTTGTTTTACTGCAAGTAAACCTCTTCTGTTTACTTTTCAAATACTACGAGTAGATCCCTTCTGCCTACTCTTCACACAAGCATTAGTAAACCTGCTACTCCTTCGACTCATCCACAGCGGGATATATACTAAGCCAAAAGTTTCACCAGTGAACTCCTTTGCTATCAATCAAGCTTAGACGAACCTGCTACTCCTTCTGTGTGACCCTTACTAGGTTATATCACAATAGAAGTTTTGCCAGCGAACTCTTTGCTACCATTTATTCATACATTTATACAGAAAAACCCTAATTAGTGCTTCCAGTTCTGCCTAACCTGCACCAATTTTCCTCTAGTAAGTGACCTCACTGCGCGATGGATTCTCCTCACCACCCGCTATTCTTTCCCCGGGGATTCCAAACAAACATATAACAATTTATTAATGAGTTGATTAGTACATATATCAATATAGCAGCAAGAAAAACAATTTAAAACATTTCATAATTTTTCCAAAGCAAGAAGCAACAATTCTTCATTTGATCGATCAATACTTTTAGCAGCAATACAATTTTCACAGTTAGCAGCAAATAACCTATCTACCTATCTTAACTAGTCCTACCTAACTTTAACTAGTCCCTAACCATTTCCTCTGCTACCAGAAAATTACTGATAGAGCGCGCAGGTCTCCCGACTTATAATTTTACCATACACATATCAGGCCCATATAATTTCCAGTTTACCATATTCATAAATCAGGTGACCTTGCACACTACTACCAGTAATCCTTGTTCCTTCCTATTTTATTTCCAGTGTACCCGACTTACCAATCCACCGTTACGGGTACCTATGACTACAATGGATCAGGGAGCTAGCTGTAAAGAAAGGCAGATACAAAACGTACTTTGTCTATCTATAATTGCACTCAGATAATAACCAGAGACACGGGAAGTTTTAAAACCTTTATCTAAACTTCATCAGATTCCGAAAGCATAAGATTTACAGTAAGTAAGCAATCAATAATCAAGATTACAAAGAGCACGTATCCATAAAGGAAGTATATGAGACCAACCATTTATGAGTCTAAAGGAAGGTAAGAACAGGGAACATACTAGTAAGATTTTTCAAGTTTAGACTAGGCGTGGAGCAGCTAAAGGACGGGGAAAATAAGGAACATACTAGAATATATCTTTAAAGGGAACTTTGATCAGTCTATGGAGACTCGAAAAGTAAACATGTAACTATAGGGGAAGGTAAAAAGTGGAACACGCTAATATCTCAGAATAAACATTTCATTTTATCTAAGGGAAGGTAAAGAAAAGTAACAACTGTATTTTCATGAACTGAAAACAGGAATGTACTTAAAGGATGGGTAAGAAATGGAACATGCTAGAATAACAATGATAACGTATGACCTGTTCATTTAGTGGTGCGTAAAGCATGGAAAATCAAATATGCAAGAGTATGACTTTATTAAAGCAAAGAAAGGAAAAATAGAAGATGCAGAATAGATTTCTCAGCTCTATATTTACCTAGTATGGTGTGAAGACCAACCCTGGCCACGGGTCAGTTAAGGACAGGAAGAACCCCAAGGAAAAACAGTCGCCAGTAGGCCAGCAGGTGCAGAATGGACACCCCAGGACCGGACAGGGAAACCAAGTTAGGATCAGGACAGGACCACCAAGGTAAGACCAGCACCCGCAGTTCGGTAGCAACGCCTGCGCTCCACCCTCTCTGCAGCTATCAGTCAGAACCCCGATTGGGTTATCAAATTCCCCAGCAAAGTGCTCCGCCAGCACTTAAGGTTCAAAAAACACTGTTTGGGTCTCTGGAAATTACGGACAGAGTGCTCCGCAGCAGTCTGTATCAATCACCTATTGAGTGCGTTGGGTCAGTGACAGGTCAGCTATTCAGACAGGTCGGACAATTTCTCTAGCTAAACCCAGGCTACTTATACTGTTTTTGGGTCAGTGTACCACCCCCCCCCCCCAATGTTGCTAGTGTAAGAATCCCCAATTTCGATTGGTCCACAAGTAGGCCAGGTCAACACACCAACCACATTTCACTTCTACAAGACTTAATTTGCATACTCTGGGACCGCCTATTGAATTTGGGGTTCCCATGACATAAATTTTAACGTTACAATAGTGCATCTATGAATTATGATACATTTAGAACAGTTCAGCTTTTTCTGCTAGGCGAAGGTGCATCTTCCCAGACACATCTTGGCTGGGACCTTGGCTTGGCAGGGTTTCAATGCCACTGGCAGAAGACTGTCATGCGCAGAGAGGCTGTTCAATATGGAGTATTTTCATCCCGCATGCTCACGGATTTTCAATACATGTAAAGTAAGCGAAAACAATTTAGAACATAGGAAATAAATGATTACACTGTATACCAGGAATCCCTATATGACTCCCCTTACTTTATATTAACTATAGCATTATTATTAATGCGATACGAACAGAAAGCAGAAAGCGGCAAGACAAGCTTCGGCATGTGAGACCACAAAAGCAGCCATCTTAAGTCAAGTGCGCAAGCGCGAAAAGTTCCCACCAGAACTGCGAGTACGTCACGTCACGTGATTGTGACCGACGCATGCGCAGAAGAAACTCCCGCCAAGCAGCGGCCATTTTAGAAGCAAGCTTTGTTAAGGTTAATAAACACATAGGCAAGCATCACTCGGATACCCAAAATGTCAGAATAAAAGGGAAATTAGTAAGACAAACAAGTTGATTTAGTTTGTTATGGTTATTCGAGGTTCATGAGTACAAGCAAGCCGCTTTATGTGCGAATTCTTGCTCCATCAATACTATTTAATCAGATGAGGTCAATTGTTGATTCTGTGCCATGTGCTGTGGAGAGGACAGTATATTCCTTGGCTGTAGGATGAAGCAGGTGCTAGGGGTATAGCAGCATATGGTCTATCATTAAATCACAGAGGTTACCCCTGTCAATATAATGTATGGTATCAGGGAAGCCTGGTTTGTAGATAAGGAGGTCTATTGCCAGAATTTATTCTACTCTCACTACTATTTGAACTATCAGTTTTGCATTTTCAAATTTCTGTAAATAGTCGTTCAGGATGCAAAAAAAGTCTTGTCTGGGGCACCTGGGAGCAATTTTGGAGCCTATAACAACGATGGTAACTTGCACAGTTACTCTGGCAAAAACATAGTGTCCTGCCTGGTCTGTCCATGCTTTGTGTACACGCAGGGCAAGCAGTTTGAGTATGGCTACAACATTCTTCCAGGGGGAAGATTTTTAAGTCTGTGGACAGTGTTTATAGCTATCAAAGCCTGACGTGGACATTGCCCTTCCTACCCAGTCTCTTCATAGTTTTTATGATTCTTTTTTTGTAAGGTGGGTCTTCTTGTACAGGTGTTTCTTAGTCTCCGGTTTGGAAAGTTCACATTTTCTCTTGCGGTAGAGAGACATCAAATTTACACTGAGGGACCAGATGGCTAGGTCTTTTTTCCATGTGGATTCATGTTCCTGGCCACACTGAGAATGTACCAGGGTTATATATGTAGTTGTGGCACATGGCAGGATATATGGAACTGTTGTGACTCATGTAGCAGTTGTTATTGGTTTATGTTTGGAGTGGTGAGGGGGAGTCTTGTCAAGGATTTATACCTGTGGAAATTAGGTAATTCCAAATAATATATATCTGCGAATTTTGATAGGGTAAGTGGTAGCTTCAATATCTTGCGCATGTGCTCTTATCCTTCCTTGGAGTACTGAATCCCTCCTAATAATCCTTGTTGGGAAAGAAAGGCAGGGCCGCCAGTTGTACTGATGCTTCAACTTTATTGTTCAAGGAGGTAACAGTGAATTTGTTGTGCCCTTGAGATGTGAGATGGTAGTGTGGGACTTGTCTCCATAGCTGTATGCTTTGGGTCTTCATTTTCCATCACTATATCTAATTCCTGTAGGTTGTTGAACTCTTTGGTTTGAGTACTTGAACAGCCGGCTATAGCTAATGTAATTTTCCTGGAGAGTGAGATGCAGCACCATGAATTTCTTTCAAATAGCATTATTGTCACAGGAGAAGTCTGCTGTAAAAGAAATGCTGTGCCCGTTCTACTTGTAAGGACTGCGTTGCTTGGATGTGTCCAATATTAGGTTTACAAGGCTGTGCTGAGGGAGGCAAGCTATGCTTGGGAGAAGTGAATCAGTAGGAATCTGTCTCTGTGTCGGGATTCTGCGAGCCCTCTGGAATACCAAAGAAGGGGTGATCTCTAGCTCCATTAGTCATTGTTGAGAGGAACAGGATTATCTCCTGGCCTTCTATTTCCGGTACCAAACATTTAACATTGTCTCTGTGGTTCATATCTTCCAAGTTCATTATTCTCATTTGCATGTTCCATAAATCTTGACCCCAGTTAGGTACTTCCCTGATTCTGGTTTCCAAAGCAGCTATCCATTTATCCATTCTGTCTATTTGGGGTTTCAGTGTAGTGAGCTCTCCTCATTGCGATCTGAGCTTTTTACTGGTTTCTGTCATGGAGTGTTTCGTGGTTGTGATTGATGTTTGAAGGGTTTTTAATTGGCACATATTCGATTCCAGTGCCAACATGATCACATTGGAATCTCCAGATCAGGATATCTGTTTTTTGTTTGAAAAGGCCTTTGAAAAAGGGATCTGCTTGGAGGTGTTATTCCCCAACATCAAAGGGTGTATTTATGCGCACAATTAATTAGCTAGGGAGGGCCGTCTCTGGTGAGCTGCGCAATCTCAATAGGTGCAGTATTTGTTACCATTTACTATTGTCATTAGCTCGTGCTTTTTTATTTTTTTATTTATTTAAACCCCAAAGGCTCTCTGTTTCAGGCAGTATCATTGGTTTAAGTTGAGGTGGCAGTGTGTTCTATTGACCAATGGATGACACTCTTCCTTGTTGATGCACTGTACGAAGGATAAAAGGGAAAGATGAAAGTCCCCATGCTTTATGGGTGCCTTTTTATGTTACTGTCTCCCCATTCCAAAATGGTGGCACCCGGTGGATAAATAGGGTGCCCCGTGTTTTTCAGGTAACACCTCTCTTGAAGTTGCCCTCTGTTTATCTACTGTTGATTTCTGGCCATACTCTCTATCTTTCCTGTGTCAGCTGCTACCCATCGTCTCTAATCAGGGGATGTTCTCAGTTGGTGGCTTCCTGGGGTACTATTCTCCAGCAGCGCCAGTACCCCATGTGTGGCGGCAAACTCTTCCTGTCTCCCCAAGGCAGGGGAACTGCTGCTACTGCACAGGCGACTCACCTATATGTAAAGCATGCCATCCTTGTCAGCTGCCCTCCAAGCGGTGTCAGACAGTTGGGGAAATGCTCCCAGGCCGGTCAGTCACCCCTCTGCTTAGAGGAAGTTCCCTCAACTAAAGGTGCTCTTCCACCTGATAAGTTAGATCTACGAGGGATATTATAAGCACTGGCCATTTCGAGTCTGTTTAGCTCAGCTTCCCACATATTAAGATATGAGGGTAAGCAGCACATAGTCAGTGAATAAGTATGTTTTCTGCTCCTAAGCATTACTTTTGCTTAACTAAAGCTTTTAAACTTCTATCTGTGTTTCTTCATTGTTGCTTTAATTTTAGCAATAACTTGTTTATCTCATTACATAATGATTGTGGACATAGAGGCTCTTTATGTGTTACTGTTTTATTGCACTAATTACGCTGGCTGACTTGTAATGCACACCACCTATAAGCACTTTCTCAGTCCACGTTTCAAAAGTTAAGCCAAGGAAGTATTATTTGAATCCTGTTTCCCTATGTGGAATGGATTACTGTATACACTACAATAGACCTTTTTAACAAATTGTCCTTTTGCAGTTGGGTAGGATTTGATTTGGCTGTGCCGGCTGAGCCTAGCATCTACCACGAGGCACTGATGTTGAAAAGATGAACTCCTACCCAAGGGTTATGTGTGGCATCTTTTG
Source organism: Lissotriton helveticus (assembly GCF_964261635.1). Lineage (NCBI taxonomy): Eukaryota > Metazoa > Chordata > Amphibia > Caudata > Salamandridae > Lissotriton > Lissotriton helveticus. Next base: position 353,765,996 of record NC_136070.1, on the reverse strand, counting down.
ATTTATTCTTTGTGTTTTTTATTTGTGGACCACAGTTTTAACTTGTTCACCTTTTGATATTCTGAGGCTTTGTTTAGTCATTGGTTTCAATAAAAAAAATACAAGGGGTAAGAGACCCTTATATGGTCTGTAGATCCCAGTCCAGATGGAGTTGTACATGGAGAAAGGAGTCTTTTTTAGGGTACAGTGTGAAGTGTCCTCTGTAGTAATTGTCGAAGAGAAGGTGTGGGCCCCAGTTATTTCAAAGACATATCAATAACAAAGATCAATGGAACTTAAATTGGAGGCCTAAAAGGAACACAATTAAACCAACTTCTCTGAAATCAGACAAGAAACACTGATTAGAGCCCTGACAATGTGATTATGGGATTTGTCTTTAGAACTAATATTTAAAGTGGTTTATTGAAATGGTTTCCAATCTACCGTTGAATCGATCTGGTAGTGACAAAATATTTTTGGTTGTCAGTTGAGGGGACATTTTCTGTGGAAAGTTTCTGTGGCTAACTTTTCTTTTTATTGTTATTATGTTGATGTTAAAGATCAGAAGAATGTTCCAGCTCAGTGAGGTCTATGGGCATAAACACATGTGGCTACATGCACGTCTAATGGATTAAAAAATAATATTAATTTCATTGTAACGAGAAGTTAAAGAAAATGTCTCCAACGCAAAGGGCGAGAAAAGAACAAGGAAAGAAAAAGGGTCAACAAAATAAAAGTATTTATGTACAGAGGTTATGTGAAATGATGCATGATACAGGCCCGAACTCGCATGATTGACGAGTATAGAGCTGGCACCAGTAGGGGAGTACTCTTACAAGTATCGATCTTCAATGGCCTAACGGAAGGGGTGACCGGGAGGACCTGGTTTTATAAATCAACGGACCAGATTGAAGCCAAGAGATATGAGCCAAAGAATTACGTTGACTTCAAAAGAGAGGAGCATTTCGCTCCATACAGGAACTCCTGGAATAGGCTGGCGACTTGCAGGCATTGTATATTTGGATTAATATGCTTTATCGTAAAACAACAGACATGCCGTGTTCTCTATAGAGATTTAAAACATCTTGGTCCTGATAAGGTGGTTTCACCACTGAAACGTGCATAGATAGACCATAACTGTCTTTAAGAAGTGGTCCCTGGGAGCTTATTCCATCAAGCTGGGTGCATTGGCAACAATTCAACCTGTTCTCTTATAATCAACTTGGGATCCTCCATAGGGTCGAATCTCTTTTTCCCTTTGTTTTGCCTGTGTAGTGTGCATTTGTAAGAATTTTGTTTGAATGAGTGTGAATTTTGGCATTGGTGAGTAGACATACTTCTCTGTGGGGTGTCTGATCATACATTGCTTGATATTTAGAGGAAATGATTTCTAGAAAACGTACCAATTTATATCGACACAAATATATGTATTTTTGCTACAATTTTTATTGAAATGTATGTATATAAAAATATTCACATGTATAATAAAAACTTTTTAATACATAAAGAATATCTATGACTGATATAATAAAATGTTCTAAAGTTTGCCAAGCTTGTTGATCATAGTTGGGGTGCTCTGGCATGTTAGAACCTGAATAGGTCTCACGGAAATTAAATAGGTTGGAACAGAGGTTTCTTTATCCTTCTGATGTTGCATGATACAGTCATCATAAGTAACCCTGGGCGAAGCACTACGCTACGCTCGCATATTTTGCGAAGTTTGCGTAGCTTCGCACTATGCAAACTGCACGTAGCACAGTGCGAACACACGTAGTGTAGTGCAGCGGTCATTTTGTGGTTGCTTGCGGACCTCAACGTCAAGTTGGTGACCGCGAGCAAGCAAAATGACATCCTGGTGAGACTTTTTCCTCGTTCGCGATCAGCTACATCAAGTTGTCGATCGCGAGCGTGGAAAATAAATCTCCCGGCGAGATTCTCAACGCAGGGAGGTCAGGTTTCTCATTGCGAGTGGTCTTGTATGCTCGCGACCTCTCGCGATGAGAAACTACCAGTCCGCATTGAGAATGCTGCTGCTCGAGTAAAAATCTACTCAAGCTGCGGAAAACTACAGCTCGCACTGTGCAAGATGCCGTTTTCAATGATTGCACAGTGCCGATGCTTGTCCGCACTGTGCAATCATTGAAAACGGCATCTTGCACAGGGCGAACATGCTACTACGCAGTTCGCGTAGTGCTACGTGTAGCTCACGTAGTGCGAAGTGCACTTCGCGTAGCTACACGTAGCGCTACTTCGCGAACTATGCTTAGCCCTAATTATAAGTTCCTCTTCTTCAAGGAAACAAATGAATGTTTAAAGCACACTTGTGGCTGATACCTTGCACAACTGTTTCTGAAAACTATTGTACTGAATTTGGACAACGCTTTTAATGTCTTTAAGTTTTCTTGCATATTCATAACAGCGCAGTGTTAATGTTGACTCATTTCAGCTACATTATCACTACATGCAGACCTGTATAAGAAGTGGACACGTTTTAAATAACAGGCTGTAACACATTTATAGTTATAATCATTTTTGGTGATCATAGGGGTAAATTATCCAGTGGCTGAATTTCATGTCTGATGTTACGCAGTTTTAATTTCGTGACAACTATAATTTGTACCTTAGGTGTCACAATTAAATGGCAGTCATGAGTTAGTTGTATTTTTGTTTGAGTACCAATAAGAGCCTGTAGAAAGTAATAGGTCTGCAAATGTTGTGTTCTACTTGTTTTATATTCCAGAGGATATGTATTACACTTGCCTAAACAATACTTTTAGCAACTCATATGACAAGTTTCATGTCATTACATGCTACAGGTTTTGGATATGATTGTACACTTTATTACATTGTTAATCTAATTGTATATCCTATATGTAAAGCAAAAAAATATATTTAGTTAAGTCAGTTACCTTTTAAATTATTTAAGTGATCTTCGGGTTGAATATTTTGAAGTTCAAATACCTTTGAGTTCATTAGAGATGGAAATATATATCCCTGTTTTGTTCTTGATCAGCTTGTGGCATGACTGAGAGCTGTAAAGCTGAAGGACAATTTATTTGATGTTTGAGAAACAAACGTATATCCTTTTGGATGTACAATCGCAACACACCATAATGCTCAAAAAGAGAGTACGGTACTACAACATGCACTGAATCTGATGTATTGTATTTATTTGGTGAAAAATGTTTGAGTGTACATCTGGACCCATATCTCTTTCTCAACACCTTCATCAGACAAAAAGATATTTTTTGAATGTACACTCTCCTGAGTGCTGAATAGAAGTGATTGTGTCTCTAATGCAATGACCTCATTATTGTAATATTTTCCTCGTAGAGTGTGTTGCCAATAAAGTACTAGCATTCTAATTTTGCAACAAAGGATTGGGGATCCGAACACCATGATGTCAGAATTTGAGATGATAAACTTGAAGCATTTCCTAAGAAGCTGGCAGTAAACGAGCAAAATAAGCAGCTCATTTGTACAAATTATTGTTAATGCAGATATGAAACCAGTTGTTTCCAGATTGTGAAGGAGCGTCTGAGTATTTAATAATTTAAGACATACTGTGTGTTTTGTGCTACCATTTTTAATTAAAGTGAGCCCCACTTGAATCCATCATCCCCTTTTCAGACCCGTTTCCTTAAACGAATCATACTTTCTGCCACTTTGTTTAAGTATGAAAATATAAACATTTTGAAAGACAGTAATGGAGTTTTCAGTCTTAAATTGATATTTGATTATATTAATGTTTTAGGGAAACTAGAAGGTATGGCACATTCATCCCATATTCATAATGAATAGCTTTGTGCCACGAAATGTGATCAGAAACTAAAGGGGATTGTGTGTGGAGATTATATTTTTCTCTTTAGATACCCTGGAAGGATAAATAATGTTTCGTTCTAGAATTGTTGAAAATAACTATTTTATCCAGGCTTTCATCTTGCCACACAGAAACTAAAATGATTGTAAACATGCTTTCCAGCAAGACTCCCACTACTAGCTCACTCTGTAATCTAGGTGAGTATGTAATTGCTTCCTTAGAACTTTGTAATATTCACAAACAAGTGTTATGTAAAAATTCTGTAGTGATATCTTGATTGGGAAGGGAATTAGGGTTAGCTCAGCATCTGGAATTAATCTCCCTGGAAGATACTAGCTGATGATTAGTCAATCAAACTGCAGTGTTTATATTGGAGCCCAATATGTAGCAGTTATAGCACTAATATGTTCACTAAACACAGATATGATGAGGCACACAAACATCAAACATGAATTTAAAATCTAGGTTCAAATACATTGCTTTTAGTTGCAATAGTTTGGCAAAGATTACAGCTTAAAAATGATAGTACAACAAGCTGTGCATCTATATGTATGTATAAGTGAGGACATTTGTTGTTGGTATCTTGGCCTGGCCTTGGCCTGGCGATGTTCAGTATTTCATTCTGAGTATGCAGAACTCGCCTTAAAATATGGCTGTATTTGCAGCTCTCAGCTTCCATATAATAATCCACATTTGTAAAGCGCACAATCCACCCGTAAGGGTCTCTAGGCGCTGAGGGCCGTCGGGAAGATTAAGCGAGCTATTGCCCAGAGTCACATGGTGCTGGGCTAACCTGCCGCCGGAGCCGGGGATCGAACCCTGATCCCCAGATTTCAGCGTCCGTCGCCCTGGCCGCGGCGCCACACCTCTCCATATGGTGACTCCTGCTTCACTGCACAGGTGTGGCATAGGATTCCCGCCTTACCTCTTAGTATTCTTGAAGGTATCTTACAATTGAAATGACCCATATTACACAAAGGATTTTAAAACGTTTTTCCAGTACAACAATTTGTGGAGCTAAGGGCAGAATGGCCTGGTGTCGATTGTTTCCTTGTGGGAAGAAGTACTCAACTCCCTTTTTCTGATGGTATTCAACAGAGAAAAGCTTATTTGCCTGTATCTATCTGAATATATTGTTTAGCTGTTTCTTTTTTTGAAGCATGTATTGATTTTTTTAAGTAAATGAGGCTGTAACAAAATACATTATCACCTGCAACCCACTTGTCAGCACAACAAAAAAAATGTTTTAGCTGAAACAGATCAAGAGTTTCTAAAAATGGGCAACACAAGTTGTCGGGCAGTGAAAGGCCCTTTGCAAAGGTTGACTGGTCACCCTTCTATTTAATTATTTCTATATTTGGGTGTCAAAGTGATACTAATGAAGTGAATCATGTGCCTGGACAGTGTTAATATGTGTAAAAATGCCATAACAATGAGATATTTTTAACACAAAATGTGCCTCATTTGGGTGCATAATTTGCCTTTTGTTGCCGCATAATTGAATCAGCACTGCTGCATAATGTGTCCCCCTCCCCGTTCCTCCCTTGCCACATAATTCCAGTGGTCCTGTGTAGAGCATCACCTTTTCAAGCAATTTAGCACCAGCAAACTCTTCGAATTATCCAATTCCGCTTTCATTAAAGAGCAATATCTTGTCTTTCAGCGGATCCAAGTTCATAGAAAATTGACGCTGGAAAACGCATGCATCAAACATGTAAGTTTATTTTAAGTTCATATGGATAGCATATTTTCACCATGCGTATATGGATTGCTGTGTCAGCTCCTTCATGCTACCCTAACAGAGTTTTTCTTTTCTTTCAGTTTTTCCTCTAATGGCCCTGTGCCTTTTGCATTTTGCAGACTTCCATTCTGAATCTGGTATCTCGAAGGGCATTTTATTTCTTTCATTCTTTTCACGCCGTGTCCATTATCCACCTTTCACAATGAATTCCTCTGACCTTCTGTCACTTTGAAAAGAAACATCGAAGAGTGTCGTTTTAAATGGATCCTGCTGTGGAGAACTGACAGAGGAGATAACATGTTAATTCACAACATAAAAAGGAAGCGTATGACCCACGATGCAACCTGCACATTGCTCTGTGTCAATTTAATTCCTTCTGACATATTATTTTTTATGAATGTTTAATGCTTTCTAAAACACATAGCACTGAATTCACTACTGCCACTGGAAGGTACGAGTTACAGTTGTCATCAGGCAAAGCAAATACAAGGGAGTGGAGAGTGAGCGAGAGGAAGCGATAGGAGGGTGGGGACAAAGGAAAAGGGGAGATGGGGAGTTCAATAGCTGAGAGAGGGAGAGCAGGATAACATGAGAGGAAGGTGAGAGGAAGCGATATTAAGAAACAGAGAGCATCAGTGACTGTGGCAAAGTGACATTGTGGAGGAGGAACAAAGTGAAAGAAAGGAAATCGAGAAAGAGAGCTGGAGCGAGAGAGAGAGAGAACAGAGGGAATGAAAAGCGGCTTCGGTGATTTGTAAAGAACTTTGTGGCATATGTATGAATTTTTCAAATAGCAATTACCTATTTACAATTTTTTGTGGTTCGCAAATTCATAATTACAATTTGGAACGTATGAAATTAATCTCAGGTGATTTAGTAATCCGATATTCATTTGGTTTGCTATTTAGGGCCATATGTATCAAGCTAAATTGACTTCGCAAACGCCGAAATTCGCAGAATTTCGGTGTTTGCGAATGCAATTTGGACTTATGGTATGTATCAAGGAAATCTGCTTGAAAGATAAGGAATCGCAAAATTTGCGATTCCTTATCTTGCGATTGCATTTAAGGAAACGCAAATTTTGCGATTCCTTACATGCAATGCAAGAAGCCAAAAAAAATCGCAAATTTGCCTTAAGGAATCGCAAATTACCACCAACTTCTAGTTGGTGGTAAGTTGCGATTTCCTTTTAAAATGCATATTTTTTCATTTTTCAAAGTGCCATGTGACGCACATACATGCCCTTAAGGCATGTATGTGTGCCACATGTGCACCCATGCAGATTTCAGGGGTGCAACAGGGTGTCCTTTGGACACCCCTGCACCCTTGAAAATATTCACAATTTGCGTTTAGCAAATTGCGAATCGCAAATTTCCCCTTCATTCCTATGGGCCTCCTGGCCCATAGAAATGAATGGGAAATTATTCCTTAATTGCGATTAGCAATTTGCTAATCGCAATTAAGGAATTTTAAGGAATCGCTAAAAAGAAGCAATTTCCTACATACATACCATTTTGCAATTTCTAAATAGCGATTCCTTAAAAATCGCTATTTAGGAATCGCAAAACGGAATGTTGATACATATGGCCCTCAGTGAATTTCAAATAGAGGTTACCTAAATAGCGAATCAGCTCGCAAATGACGAGTGATACTTCTGTTAATGTCTCATGACGATATTATAAAACAATGGTCCAAAGACTATTATTTCACAGTGTCACAATTAGTCAACAATTTCACATTTCATTGGTAGAGTATAATGATCTACTCTTAATCAATTAATTGGACAATCTCACAGCGCATGACTATGGATCCTTGTGTATAATAATGTCACGTATCTTTGCAATTCTTTGCCAATTCCTTTCTTTTCTTATCACAGAACCTTATCACTTCTTTCTATTTTTGCACGCTCCTCTTGGGGCAACCAATATGACCCAGAATGTATTGTAATATTTATCTACATCAAGAGTGGTAGAAAAATGAATAAATCACCACTGAATACTTATTTTGCTGTTGCGCTGTGAGATTGTCCAAATAATTGATTAATAGTAGATTATTATACTCTACCAATGAAATGTGAAATTGTTGACTAATTGTGACACTGTGAAATAATAGTCTTTGGACCATTGTTTTATAATATCGTTACTTACCCAGGTCCTAGATCGTTTGGGTTACCCCATTTTATTAATGTCCATGTCTCATGACATCACATACAGAAAATAGTTCACCAGTAAACAGTGGAGAGGGTTGCTTCTTGAAGTGTGTGTGAGAATCTGTTTTCAATCATTCTTAGGATTTACCATCCACCCCAAAAGTTCTTCAAAATGTCAAGAAAGTATAAAGGCAAGGAGCCTGGGGCCAGAAAATAAAAGCTACAATTTCAGAAAAGGAACTTGAGATACCTAATGATGAATGTGTCTCCCACACTGATGAATTGTTTGCAAAAAGATCCCTCGCAGAGCCAGATTCTAAAAAAAAATACAGAAGGCAATGCAGCAGAAAATAAAAACAGCGTGAGTCACATAGAGATCCATTGAGGAACTCCATAAAAGATGGTATGGTCTCAGATCCAGAACAAAGTAGAAAGTATCAAGCCATCTAACTGAGGTCAGAGTAACTGGAGGAGATCAATCCACTTTCCTACCCACCACTGCACTTGAGCAACTTGTGGAAACGACTTTGGAACGTGAGTCAGTGAAAGACTTTGGCATAATTGATACATCAGAGGTTCTGAGGCCTCTTATGGTAAGTTTACTACAAGACTCTAATAAGAATTACATATTTATTTATTTATTTATTTATTTATTTATTTTAAAACTTTTATATAGCGCTAGCTTGACCCGTAGGTATCAGAGCGCTTTACATACACACAGTAAACAGCAGAAGGACATTACATTACATAGTAGGCTGGCAGTAAGGAAGCAAACCACAGAAAAAATACTGCATGGGAAATAAATATGCAGTGCAGCCGAGGGAGAGAGAGCAATAAAAGAATAGGTGAGAATGACATAGTCCGGTCACTCACTATCCTTGAATGTCCAGAGAGAGAGGAGACAACTCGGATAAAGAAGAATAGGTTAGTTGACGTTGGTCATGAAAGTATTTGTTTAGGTGATGGAGTTTCAGGTCCCTTTTGAAACAGGAGAAGGAGGGGTTGCATCTGAGGACTCCAGGGTGAGCGTTCCATATTCTGGGAGCGTTGCCAGAAAACGATCGGTATTGGGTGGTTTTCTTTTTCAATTTCAGAGGAATAAGAAGGAGTGAGTTGGAGCTTCTTAGCGTTCTGGATTGACCCTCTCTTATCAGTTTGTTGTTTAAGTAGTTGGGAGTAGGAGAGTGAAGGGTTTTGTGTGTAATGCAGGCCAATTTATAGATACATCTCCCTTCCATGGGAAGCCAATTGAGGCAGTTGAGAGCTGGAGTGATGTGTTCAAATCTTTTAACTCCAGATACAAATCGAGCGGACATGTTCAGCACTGCCCTTAGAGGGGCTAGGTGAGCTTTTGGAGTCCCTGTAAGGATGGCGTTCCCGTAGTCTATTTTAGAGAGAACTAGGGATTGGACTACTGTCTTGAGGTCATCGTGGGGTAGAAAAGGTTTCAGTTTCTTGAGGTGTTTTAGAGAGAAAAGAGCACTTTTTGCAGAGTTTTTGATGTGGGTCTCCATTGATAAATTCTTGTCAAGGGTGATGCCTAGAGACTTAATTGAGTCGGATAAGGTAAGGGGGCAGTTTAGGGCAACTAGATTCTTGAGCCACTCTTGGATTGGAATCTGGTTACTTTTTGGAGCGAATAGGATTAGTTCCGTTTTGTCTGGGTTGAGCTTTAAGTGGTTAACGTAGAACCAAGTTTGGATCTCGGTTAAGGTGGTATTGAGGAGTTGGATGTCGCTGGGAGACTTGATCCTGAAATAGATTTGGGTGTCGTCCGCATAAAGGTGGTAATTCACTCCAGCTTTTTTCAATATGATTGTGAGGGGCTCCATGAAGAGATTGAAGAGGGACGGGGAGACGATCGAGCCTTGCGGGACCCCAAGTGTGACTTTAGTTGGCTTTGAGAGACATGAGTTAATTTTAATTTGTTGCAAGCGGTGTTGAAGGAAGGAGGCGAACCATTTTAGTACTGTGCCATTTATGCCGGAACGTTTCGACAGGGTCTCCAAAAGGGATGGATCGTTTACTGTGTTGAATGCCGCAGATAAGTCAATAAGGATGAGTAGGCAGGCATCACCTTCGTCTAGGGCCTTGTGAATGTCGTCGGAGACGTTGAGCATAGCTGTTTCTGTGCTACAGCCTTTTCTGAAACCAGATTGAAAGGCATCAAGGAGGTTGAACTCATCAATGTGTTTATTGAGTCGGAGGAGAACACATTTCTTCAATGTTTTTGCAAAGAATGGGAGGTTAGAGATAGGTCTGAGGTTGTTAAGATCATTACGGTCAGCCCAGGTTTCTTGAGAATGGGTGTGATTTGTCCTAGTTGAAGAGAGTCTGGGACACCACCTGTGGTGAGAGAGGCGTTGATGATTTTTGTCCAGAAAGGGGAAATGGTGTGGTTGAATTCTTTTACAATTGTGAAAGGGAGGGGGTCCATGGTGTGGGAGGAAGGTTTTAGATTAGAAATTATATTGGAAGACCTCGCTTACTGACAATAGCTCAAAGTCGGACCAATGCGCCTTGTTTTTTAGCTGGAGATAGATCTGATTGTCCTTGTTAAGAGCTCTTTCCGAGTGGTCCAGGGAGGTCGAAGGGGGGCAGGTTAAGGGGGAAGGGGCGTTAGCAGTTTGTAAGAAGGATTGATCAATTTTAGAGACTTTATTAGTGAAGAAGGTGGCAATTTCTTCACATCGCTCATTGGTGGCTTCGATTTCTTGAGAGGAAGTGCGGTTAGTTTGGCTTTTAACAATGTCTAAGAGTTCTCTTGGTCTGTTTTTTGCCAGATCTAGATGGCTGCGGAAAAAAGATGCCTTTTCACTGAAGATGTTTTTTTTGTATGAACGCCGAGCAAATCTAAATTGTGATAGGTGCAGGGACGAGGGGTTTTGTCTCCAAGACCTTTCCGTTGTCTGAGTTGGCGCCGTTCATCATTCAGCTCCACGTTAAACCAGGGTTTTGATTTGGTTCTCCTCAGCTGTTTGAGTTTGAGAGAAGATACTGGGTCTAAGACCTCTGTCATTCTTGAGTTGAAGTGTGAAGTGAGGTCATCAGCCGTCCATGATGAGGGATGGAGTTGAAGATGGGGATGAATCTTGGCTTCAGTTCGGATAAAGGTATTTCTTTGATGTTTCTGGTTAAGAGTTTAGGTTTGGCAACACAAATAGGTTGGAGGCTGGCAAGTGTGTCAATCTTGAACAGAATGAGTTGGTGGTCAGACCAGCCAATGGGAGTAATCTCTCTCAAGGAGATCAGATCATTGTTTGTTATGATCGCATCTAGTGTTGCACCTTTGATGTGAGTTGGTTATTGCAGAGTTGCTTGAGGTTATATATTTCCAGAAGGTTAGAAAGGTTCAGGACAGTGGAGTCTTCTGGGTCATTCCAGTGGATATTGAGGTCACCCAATAACACGTCTTTGGTGTCTGTCAAGGAGAATCGTGTTATTAGGTCTGTTAGTTCTTCGGGGAAAAGGGTATGCTCTCCAGGATGATGGTAGATGGTGTGGAATTTGATGGGTGGGTGCCCTTGGGAGTGAGTTCAACGCCTAGGTATTCAAACGATAGGTAATCTGCAGGTTTGAGTTTGGTAATCTGTAGTCCATCTCTATGATTGATGGCTAGTCCCCCCCAGTTTTGATCGGCCTGTCTTGTCTGATGAGGTTGTACCCTGGAGGGGTAAGAATGTCAAGAATGGGGGTGGAGTGGGCATTGAGCCAGGATTCTGTGAGGGAGGCAATGTCAATTTCTTCAGCGAGAAGAGCTTCAGCAATGTCAGTAGCGTGTTGTACTGTTGATCTGCAGTTTAGGAGCATGCAAGAGGGAGGACAGGGAGCCTCGATGATGGGGGAGTAAGGTGAATAGAGGTGTATTGAGCAGGGGGTCTAGGCGAGAGGACAGTATTCATGATTCCGTTAGTGCCGATAATAACAGGGATGTGGAAAGGGGCTGACTTCTGGTACAACGTGAGGTGAGAATCGTAGAGTTCATCAGGTTTCGGTACCGAAAAGGGTTGGCTATCCCTGTTGGGACTGAGGGCCTGGCTCAATGATGGGCTGGAGGGTCGAGGGGTGCTCTGTGGGGCTATATAAATTGCAGTGAAACTAAACAATTTTTGCACATTCACAGTGCTTCGTGAGAGATGTAGTACAATCACTATAGGCTGATGTGATTTTTCTAAAGTTTATTGTTCCAACACAACAAAATGAAACACACCTTACATAGCCATAGTACAAAACATAATAATAATGATTCCATTTTCAAACAGATGTTCATGCCCATGGGAGTGATGCTTTTGAAGGCGAGTGGCTTAAGGATTCCCAAATGCAACTTAATGAGCCAATAGAGGATGACAGCCATGACACCATTTCCCCAATTGCAAACCATGTGCCCCACAGTGCAAGTACACCCACAGTCAGCAAATATAGTTGGTGTAGGAAGCATTCAGAATGTGAGCCAGGAACCTGTAGTTTGGTGACTTGGAGGCATTGATGCTCAAAGTTCAGCACCTGCAACAGAATGAAAAACAGCTGGTTAGTACAAAACGTAGAATTATTGAACATAGTATAACCACAGGATTAGAAAATGTTGCCACAATCCTAGCGGAAAATCAAACTACCATGAATGTAAAGATTGACAATCTCGCAGATGCATTGAAGCCTCTATGCATAGATCTTAATTAAGACCATGAACTTCAGAGACGTGGGAAAGGCAACAGTCTGCCTACATTGATGGATTGACAAGATCAATAATCAGACTTGCACATGCGACATCTGTGTTGTCAAGGCGTACTGTCAAACTCCAAGTGCAAATGGGACACAACAGCTGTGATGTGACCCGTGGACTTATACAGATAACGAATTCTGTAGAGACATTACAAACCTCTAAGATAGCAGGTGGCTGTCAGGTAGAACATCCTGAGAGTGAGGATCACTCTAGTGTCAATAGCATTTCTGTCAGTGACACAATTAGTGTGCGTAAAATCAGGCATCACAGTGCTGGAGCTGTAAATATGGGTGTCAGCACTTCTGTTCATAAGAAACGCAAATCATAGCCTGGTATCTTCATGTTCTTTTTGAACTCCTGTGTGTCTGTACACATGCGGCAAACACTATTTCAAATGTAGGGGGGGAGGAAGCACACTGCCTCTCATCCCAGCACAGTTCACCCCATTGCATCTTGGTAAATTCAGTACGCTTACTTTCAAAGTTGCTGTAGTCTTTCACAAAAGTTGGTGCAGGTAGGGCTGTTATCTCTAGACACGTGTTTCTGGGTTTAGCCCGTCATCAGTAGAGAGCAAAAAGTAGTAAGGAGCAGAGAAAAGTCATCAGGCGTTGCTGTAATGGTGCCCAAGACTTCACAGGTCACAGTACCTCTCCACAGGCACACAGGTGCATCCCAGGAGAGCTCATCAGCTTGTAGGCTCAAGGGAGCCTTTTGAACACAGGGGGGGAGGGAGCACACTGCCTCTCATCCCAGTACAATTATTGGGCACCATTTCAGCAACTCCTGTTGACTTTTCTCTGCTTCTTACTACTTTCTGTCCTCTACTGATGATGGGCTAAACCCAGAAACACGTGTCTAGAGATAACAGCACTACTTGCACAAACTTTGGTTCAAGACTACAGCAACTTTGAAAGTAAGCATATTGCATTTACCAAGATGCAATGGGGTGAACTGTGCTGGGATGGGAGGCAGTTTGCTCCCTCCCCCCATGTTAAAAAGGCTCCCATGAGCCAACGAGCTAACAAGCTCTCCTGGGATGCACATGTGTGCCTGTGGAGAGGTACTGTGACCTGTGAAGTCTTGGGTACCATTACAGCAACCCCTGATGACTTTTCTCTGCTCCTTACTACTTTTTGCTCTCTGCTGATGACGAGCTAAACCCAGAAACACGTGTCTAGAGATAACAGCACTACCTGCATCAACTTTGGTGAAAGACTACAGCAACTTTGAAAGTAAGCGTACTGCATTTACCAAGATGCAATGGGGTGAACTGTGCTGGGATGAGAGGCAGTGTGCTCCCTCCACCCCTGTGTTCAAAAGGCTCTCTTGAGCCAACGAGCTAACAAGCTCTCCTGGGATGCACCTGTGTGCCTGGGGAGAGGTACTGTGACCTCTGAAGACTTAGGCACCATTTCAGCAACCCCTGATGACTTTTCTCTGCTCCTTCCTACTTTTTGCTCTCTACTGACTATGGGCTAAACCCAGAAACAAGTGTCTAGAGATAACAGCAATACCTACACCAACTTTGGTGAAAGACTACAGCAACTTTGAAAGTAAGCGTACTGAATTTACCAAGATGCAATGGGTTGTACTGTGCTGGGATGAGAGGTAGTGTGCTCCCTCCTCCCATGTGTTCAAAAGTTTCCCTTGAGCCAACGAGCTGACAAGCTCTCCTGGAATTCACCTGTATGCATGTGGAGAGGTACTGTGACCTGTGAAGACTTGGGCACCATTTCAGCAACCCCTGATGACTTTTCTCTGCTCCTTACTAATTTTTAGCTCTCTACTGATGATGGGATAAACAGAGAAACACATGTTTAGAGATAACAGCACTACCTGCAGCAACTTTGGTGAAAGACTACAGCAACTTTGAAAGTAAGCGTACTGAATTTACCAAGATGCAATGGGATGAACTGTGCTGGGATGAGAGGCAGTGTGCTCCCTCCCCCCTGTGTTCAAAAGGCTCCCTTGAGTCAACGAGCTGACGAGCTCTCCTGGGATCCACCTGTGTGCCTGTGGAGAGGTACTGTGACCTGTGAAGACTTGGGCACTATTTCAGCAACCCCTGATGACTTTTCTTTGCTCCTTACTACTTTTTTCTCTCTAATGATGACGGGCTAAACCCAGAAACATGTGTCTAGAGATAACAGCACTACCTGCACCAACTTTGGTGAAAGACTACAGCAACTTTGAAAGTAAGCGTACTGCATTTACCAAGATGCAATGGGGTGAACTGTGCTGGGATGAGAGGCAGTGTGCTCATTCCACCCCTGTGTTCAAAAGGCTCCCTTGAGCCAACGAGCTAACGAGCTCTCCTGGGATGCACCTGTGTGCCTGGGGAGAGGTACTGTGACCTCTGAAGACTTAGGCACCATTTCAGCAACCCCTGGTGACTTTTCTCTGCTCCTTCTTACTTTTTGCTCTCTACTGACTATGGGCTAAACCCAGAAACAAGTGTCTAGAGATAACAGAAATACCTACACCAACTTTGGTGAAAGACTACAGCAACTTTTAAAGTAAGCGTACGAATTTACCAAGATGCAATGGGTTGTACTGTGCTGGGATGAGGGGCAGTGTGCTCCCTCCTCCAATGTGTTCAAAAGTTTCCCTTGAGCCAACGAGCTGACAAGCTTTCCTGGAATTCACCTGTGTGCATGTGGAGAGGTACTGTGACCTGTGAAGACTTGGGCACCATTTCAGCAACCCCTGATGACTTTTCTCTGCTCCTTACTACTTTTTGCTCTCTACTGATGATGGGCTAAACCCAGAAACACGTGTCTAGAGATAACAGCACTACCTGTATCAACTTTGGTGAAAGACTACAGCAACTTTGAAAGTAAGCGTACTGCATTTACCAAGATGCAATGGGGTGAACTGTGCTGGGATGAGAGGCAGTGTGCTCCCTCCACCCCTGTGTTCAAAAGGCTCCCTTGAGCCAACGAGCTAACAAGCTCTCCTGGGATGCACCTGTGTGCCTGGGGAGAGGTACTGTGACCTCTGAAGACTTAGGCACCATTTCAGCAACCCCTGATGACTTTTCTCTGCTCCTTCCTACTTTTTGCTCTCTACTGACTATGGGCTAAACCCAGAAACAAGTGTCTAGAGATAACAGCAATACCTACACCAACTTTGGTGAAAGACTACAGCAACTTTGAAAGTAAGCGTACTGAATTTACCAAGATGCAATGGGTTGTACTGTGCTGGGATGAGAGGTAGTGTGCTCCCTCCTCCCATGTGTTCAAAAGTTTCCCTTGAGCCAACGAGCTGACAAGCTCTCCTGGAATTCACCTGTATGCATGTGGAGAGGTACTGTGACCTGTGAAGACTTGGGCACCATTTCAGCAACCCCTGATGACTTTTCTCTGCTCCTTACTAATTTTTAGCTCTCTACTGATGATGGGATAAACAGAGAAACACATGTTTAGAGATAACAGCACTACCTGCATCAACTTTGGTGAAAGACTACAGCAACTTTGAAAGTAAGCGTACTGAATTTACCAAGATGCAATGGGGTGAACTGTGCTGGGATGAGAGGCAGTGTGCTCCCTCCCCCCTGTGTTCAAAAGGCTCCCTTGAGCCAACGAGCTGACGAGCTCTCCTGGGATCCACCTGTGTGCCTGTGGAGAGGTACTGTGACCTGTGAAGACTTGGGCACTATTTCAGCAACCCCTGATGACTTTTCTTTGCTCCTTACTACTTTTTTCTCTCTAATGATGACGGGCTAAACCCAGAAACATGTGTCTAGAGATAACAGCACTACCTGCACCAACTTTGGTGAAAGACTACAGCAACTTTGAAAGTAAGCGTACTGCATTTACCAAGATGCAATGGGGTGAACTGTGCTGGGATGAGAGGCAGTGTGCTCATTCCACCCCTGTGTTCAAAAGGCTCCCTTGAGCCAACGAGCTAACGAGCTCTCCTGGGATGCACCTGTGTGCCTGGGGAGAGGTACTGTGACCTCTGAAGACTTAGGCACAATTTCAGCAACCCCTGGTGACTTTTCTCTGCTCCTTCTTACTTTTTGCTCTCTACTGACTATGGGCTAAACCCAGAAACAAGTGTCTAGAGATAACAGAAATACCTACACCAACTTTGGTGAAAGACTACAGCAACTTTGAAAGTAAGCGTACGAATTTACCAAGATGCAATGGGTTGTACTGTGCTGGGATGAGGGGCAGTGTGCTCCCTCCTCCAATGTGTTCAAAAGTTTCCCTTGAGCCAACGAGCTGACAAGCTTTCCTGGAATTCACCTGTGTGCATGTGGAGAGGTACTGTGACCTGTGAAGACGTGGGCACCATTTCAGCAACCCCTGATGACTTTTCTCTGCTCCTTACTACTTTTTGCTCTCTACTGATGATGGGCTAAACCCAGAAACACGTGTCTAGAGATAACAGCACTACCTGTATCAACTTTGGTGAAAGACTACAGCAACTTTGAAAGTAAGCGTACTGAATTTACCAAGATGCAATGGGGTGAACTGTGCTGGGATGAGAGGCAGTGTGCTATCTCCCCCCTGTGTTCAAAAGGCTCCCTTGAGCCAACGAGCTGACAAGCCCTCCTGTGATCCACCTGTGTGCCTGTGGAGAGGTGCTGTGACCTGTGAAGACTTGCGCACTATTTCAGCAACCCCTGATGACTTTTCTTTGCTCCTTACTACTTTTTTCTCTCTACTGATGATGGGCTAAACCCAGAAACATGTGTCTAGAGATAACAGCACTACCTGCACCAACTTTGGTGAAAGACTACAGCAACTTTGAAAGTAAACATACTGCATTTACCAAGATGCAATGGGGTGAACTGTGCTGGGATGAGAGGCAGTGTGCTCCCTCCCCCCCAATATTTCAAATGTAATTGTGACATGATGTAAGGTCACTTACTATGCTTGCATACCTAGCAAAACATAGGAATGCTATTCCCAGCATTTGAGCATCGTCACATGCTGGGAATTCTATTTCCAGTGTGTGACCAGCACTGGAATTGGTCTGCGAGCCTCGGTTCAGTGCTCAGATACAGACTGGGAGCTTGTGTTGGTTTCTTCGCCCAGCTGTACAACTCAGCTCGATGAAGAAAGGCTAAGTGCCCATGACGGTTTGGTCGGCCCTTTGGGGCTGGCCAAACCATCATGCGCATTTAGCAGTGCGTGCCACTCCTCTCTCCTCCCTGGTGCTGTTGCTGCAGCGTCACTGTGGCTGCCCCCGCCCGTCCCTCGGGTCGGCTGGCAGGCAGCCTGCGTGATGCTAAATTAAATAATAATAAAAACATTTTAGTATCATTTCATTTATGTCTTGCCTCTGCTGACTTTTAGCAGGAGGGTGTCACACTCCTCCACCATAACGGAGGAGCCGCCACTGCATAAGTAAGACAGAATGGGCAACTGCCCCCTTTCTGCACGTTAACAGTTTCTTTGGGGTTAATATTTGTAAAAACAATGTAAAGTCAGACTGTCATTAAATAGGCCTTCATGAATCTTTCCCTTCAGGATTCCACCCCCTTTCTGTGAAACACTGATAACCCCAATTTATGAGTTTCACCTGGACCCTGCCCGAAGTAAGTCCTACCTTCCAAGTGGTGCCACCCAGTCCTGGACCCTTGGAAGGTATGCTAAAGGTACCCAAACTGCCTAAAACCAAAACTTGGGAAAAGTTTCAGCCAAAAAGTACCCTCAGTCCCGAGAGGAGACCATGACCTACATGTTTGCCGACTCACCCAAGGTTCATCGACGGTCGGCCTGACTTTGCAGTGGCTCCCACTATGTACTTCTCCACAAGAGGAAACGCTGTTAAGTAGCTCCTTGCAAAAGGGGTATCTGACCTTGGGGAGCCCTCATTGGCTACAGCCTGCAGCTCCATCCTGCTGGAGATTTTGATTTCCATAAAAGAGACTAAGTCTAAAGGTAAAAATCTTCACTGCAATTTCATCCAGCAGCTCTCGATGATAACATCGCCTTCTTAGATACCGCCAGCTGCCTTGCCTCGCTGAACTCTACCTTCTCAGACATGTTTCTTTGAAATTTCTTCTGTGTCCAAATGTAAGTGGATACCAGGCCAAATCCACCAATTGTGAGAACTCTTTCTTTTTATCTTCCCCTCCTTCTTCTGGTGGAAATCCTAGCCATGCTTTTGGGAGTCCCCACCCCCCAGATCCCTTCTTGTGGTACCTGGTGCTGATCCAGTGGTCTGCCTACCTAGCAAGCTTCCTGCAATCAGTGAGCTTACTATCCACAAGGTGTTGGAGCAGATCTGTAAAACTGAACATGTGAGCTCTAGCAATCAGATTATACAGCCCTTGGTAATCCTTGACTTCATTTCCCTTCACCCAACCATCCAGTGCCTTGATAAAATTAATCACATAATCCACCCAGGTCCGCTGGGGCATCATCTAGCTGTCCCGAATCTTCTCCCTATACTTTTCTGGGATCAGCCCATGCTTCTTGGTTAGGACCTCCTACATGACAGAGTATCCCTGTCTTCACTGGGAATATGCCTCCACAAACTGGCCCCCTAATCGATCTCAAGCACTCATTAATTTTTAAGGCAACATCACTGGCCTCAAGCCAGTTATCTATGCCAGACCCTACAAGAAAGTTATGTTCCAGATCTTTTGGCATTTTGGACCCTCTGGGCTCTTTTTTAATGCTGCCACCATTGTTCTACTCTGCTTGCTTAGTGTTTTTGTCCAGCTCCCTAAGACTTAGCTCATGGGCCATTCTCTTCTCCGGGACAAAGCCACAAGTACAGGCCGGCTCTAATGGAGTGCAGGCTGGCTACAGGGACCTAGCTAGGCCCACTGAACAAGAGTAATTTAAATCCTGCTTACAGAGCACTGCGGAGTGCTATGTTGAGGAAGCATCAGGCAGCAGCGGTTCCAGGAGCTTCAAGACTGAAATGAGGGGTGCTGCCCTGGCGTCGAGGAGGCCGTATATGAGTGGTTTGCGATGTGAAGTCCATAGTCAAAGATGCGTTACAAACCGACTGGTTCCGAAGGAGCTGTGGGGCTTGCGATTTGGGGTTCTAAGTTGGCCTTGAGGATGCCGTTGATGAGGGGCTTGTGATGTGAAAGTCTGTCTCGAGGATTTGTCATGCCCAGGCTGGTTTTGAAGTATCTCCGGGGATTGCGATGCAGAGTCCTGTATTGGTATCGATGATGCAGTCGATGAGGGGCTTGTAATGTGAAGGCCGTCATCAAAGATGCATTATACACCGGCTCCAATGCAGAGTTTTAGGGAGGCAATGCATTGGTTTTCACTGGGACCACATTTTGCTTGGCAGAGCACCATCAGGTTCACTTCCAAGGGAGCAGGACTGGAGAGGCACCCCTTGAGAGGGCAGAACTGGCTGCTGTCAGAGTCCAGATGCTGGTTTCAAGATGGAGGATGCCTGTTCTGACTCTGATTCTCCTTATCAAGAGGCCAACCAACTGGCCCCTGGAGTCAAACTGGTGGCCCTGGCTTCAAGAAACAGGTCCAGTCTTTCTCACTCCGCAGGAGGGCAGCAGGGCTGCACAACAGGGCAGCAGAGTGGCAGTCCTTCTCACAGCAAAGCAGCACAGCAGTCCTTATTCTGAGTCTTCAACAGGTCTAGATGGGTACTGAAGAGTTTTGTCTAAGGGTCCTTTATTTATGAATGTATGATACATTCACTGCGCATGGCTTTACAATGCGGTTGTTACAACAACTTCGTTGTTACCACATGTGCCATTACATTGCAAGTCGTTTCAACAACTTGTTGTAGGGGGCGCGCTGGACTTAGGAATAGTATTAATTACTATACCTACTCCAGTTTGTGCAACAGCAGGGAAGGTGTTGGATTTAAAATCCGAAACATTTCCTGGTGTTGCACGCCCCCTACAGCAAGTCATTGATACGACTTGCGATGTAATGGCAAGCGTGGTAACAACACGGTCGTTGTAACGACCACGTTGTAAAGTTACAGCATTGTGTTTACAGTGTTGTAAACGCTGTTTCCCAATATTTATACCTGATGAAACTTTGAAGTAGGAGAAGGTTCGGAAGGTATCCACTCCCTGTGGTGTGAGACATCCATTCCTGCCTGCATTGACCCCAGCTTGCCTGGGATCACACAAGACTAGTGTCAACCCCTTTGGGAGAGTGCTCAGGTAAAGCCTTTCTGATAGGCAAGTGTGGTGGGTGATGACTCCTCCCCCTCATCAGCTCAGAGTGGCCCATCCTGACAAACCTTAACCACCCTTTGTTTTACTGTCTAGGAACAATACACAAAGACCAGCTTCCAAATACACCTAGTTATGTGACCCAGACACACGCAGCAGGCACAAAATAGTTGGGACAAGAAAATTGCAAGATTCCAAAAATTTCTGAAATGTGACTTAAAATCCAACTTTACTATTGAGGGCTTTTAATTAAACTTCTTTAAACACCAAAATTGATCTGGTGACCTGCTCCCAATTTAAAGTCATCACTTATTAAATACAATAAGGTAACCCAATGTAATCCTATGGGAGAGGCAGGCCATACAGTTGCGAAAAACGTATTTTGGGGTTTTTCACTACCTAGGCATGTAAAAACTAATAGTACATGTCCAATATTTTAAATACACTGTACCCTGCCCTCTGGGCTGTTCAGGGTCTACCATAGGAATGCCTTATATGTATTGAAAACAAAGATTTGGGCATGGCAAAAGGATTACTTTCCCAGGTCAAAATGCCAATTGAAAACTGCACACAGGCTGCAATGGCAGGCATGAAACATGTTTAAACATCTACTTAAATGGGTTGCAAAATCAGTGGTGCAGGCCCACTAATTGCATTTAATTTACAGGCCATGGGTACAGGTAGTGCCTTTTTACTAGGAACTTACAAATAAATTAAATGTGACAATTGGGTGTAAGCCAATTCAACCTTGTTTAGGGGAGAGAGCATACGCACTTTAGCACTGGTTAGCAAAGGTAAAGAGAACAGAGTCCAAAGGCCAACAAAACTGGATCAGCAAAAATAAAAGTAGCGAAGGCACAAAGTTTAAGGGAATACCACCCCAAGGCTGACAGGTCTAACAACAGACAAAACTGAAATCTTGATGATGATATCAGAAAATAATTTTTCTAGACCTTTACCTCCTGAGTTCTGGTCAACACAATAGGGACCCTCCCCATCTCCCGTCTCTGATGTCCGGGACTGAGGTTTTCAAATTGATCAAGACCTACTTTGCCTGGCCAGGTTAACACGCTATCCTCAAGTTGTTTTAGCCTAATGGGAGGGCTGCATGAGATTCTCAACAGATCATTTTGATTCATGTCAACAATTGTAGTTCTTTGTTTTTAGCCTCCCCTGATTTTTTTAATTCATCGGCTTCGGCGGATCCAAAATTCCATAGCCTACCTGGCACAAAATGTGCCTAATTGGTCCTCTGTCTCAGAAGCTTTAAGGGCTGACCTCTGGCTCTCAGTATCCAGATGCATTGCATTTAAAGCAGTGAGCATTGTGCTGAATGCATGGGTCGTCAATACTTGCTGAATACATTTCTTCACTATATTCTGATTCGCTACTTGAGATCGATTGAAGCTCCTCTTCTGGTCATTCCTAGGATACTCTGAACATAGATTGGAAGTTGACTCTTTTCATTGCCTGTGGCAAAATTATTGAATTCTTTGTCATTACACCTTAGTATGCACGACTCTCTGCTTGCTTTTTAGAAGGATTTGAAGACCAGGCTGTTTCCCAACTGAGCTACTTCCTTTCTAGTCTAGGTTGTGTCAGGACAACTTTATGGTATTAGAGCCCTCTATAAATGGACAGAACATTACAGTATGTTAGTACAATCACTTTCCATAAGAAATGTGTCACAGCTGAAGGTCTCATGGTCATACCTCTACCGCCTACTCTGGGATATCCAATGGGAGCTAAAGAGTGGAGGGCAAGGTCAACTATATCTAAACAGTCATACTGCTATTCTAGTCTAACTCTCTTCATTTTGTGGCTGCTTTCTTCTGTTCTTTTATGTCTCCTTATTTATCCCAGCCAGAAAAATGGCCACCACTTTCAATGTGATGTTCAAAAATGAAACCCCACTGACAATAATCCAAGTTCATTTTCCCAGTGGCATCCCGTTTTGAAAATGATCCTTCTGCTGTACTCCTATGGTATTCCAAGATGAAAAATGTCAAATGCCCAACCTGAGGCACAGCCCAGCGAAGATCACTGACCACAATACTGCCAGGTCACCAGCACAGGGAATAATACACGTTTAAGTCCTCTAGTGTCTAATCACCTCAAGCTCAACATTATGAAAACAATAAACATAATCTTGTTGAAACTTCTCACAAAGAAGGAATGAACCACAAGCCACTCCGGGTCAACAACGTTCCCTGACCCTTTTCCTCTTCCTCCTTCAAGTTGCCTGGTTTCTTCATTTTACTCACGTCCTCAGTGTCTTCTTTTGCCCTCATCAATTTTCTTCTTACCTTTATTATACATCTCATCCTAAAGAATTTTGGTCCTAAGGCTCCTGGATATTTAAACACACTGGAATGATGGCATGCCTCGTGCCAACATGTACCTGGTGCACACTATGCCACTTCTGTGTCACAGCGTCAATGCTAGGCAGCAATTTCAGCTGCATCCCATGACAGAGGCATCATTACCTTTGTGCTTTCTCCCCAACTGCACATATATGCTGCAGGCTATAGCCCAGACACAGGTGGGAAACTATCTCCAGATCGAAGAGGCTTACTGATTCTGCGCTGGGAATGATTTAAATGATGGCGGCTACAGTGTTGAAACACACTTTTAATGACTCTGCTACTTTCAAATGGCAGTATACAAAGGTCAATATTTTGCAATAAATTAAAAAAAACTATCATATATAGATTTTATAGAACTGTACATGTGTTTCATAGCAGGCAGCTGTACCTGGAGCAGGCAAAGAAACCATTAATATTTTAATGCACATCAAAGGAAAATGTGATTCTTAAGAGCACAAAGAAAAAGGTACTATGGGCGTTGAATTACTGTAACCTATCTCATCTTTTAAACAAACAAGGATGGCTAAGAACAAAAAAAATGACAACAATGTATAAGAAAAAAACCCATTGGTGTTAGACTTGCCATTCTTGGAGTGGATTTCCCCCTAACTTTTTGCCTTCAGACCTCCTGTTTTGTTGACTTCATTTTGTTGGATCTGGGACTCTGCAGACTTTACGACCGCTAATCAGTACTAAAGTGCTAGTGCTGCCTTCCTAAAACATGGAAAGAATAATTAATACCCAATTAGCACATTTTATTTACTTGTAAAACCCTAGTAAAGTGGCACTACCTGTGCCCAGGGCCTGTAAATTAAATGCTACTAGTGGGCCTGCAGCACTGATTGTGCCACCCACATCAGCAGCACTTAGAACATGTCTCACACCTGCCATTGCAGCCTCTGTGTATGCCATTTTAAACCACCATTTCAACATAGCAAAACCTTTCTGTATAATACATATAAGTCACCCCTCAGGTAGGCCCTAGTCATACCAGAATGTAGGGTGCAATGTATTTAAAAAGTAATACATGTACTTTCAAGTTTTACATATTATGGTAGTTGAAAGCTCTAAAATTCAGTTTTTTGCTCCTGCAAGGCCTGCTTCTCCCATAAACTACCATTGGAGTTACCTTATTACATTTAATAAGCTGGAATTTCCAAATAGGAACAGGTAGTATCTTTGGAATTATAATGAAAAAAACATCTTTTTAGAGAACTGGGATTTTCTTGCCATGTGGTGCCTGTAGCGGGTGTCTGGGTCTCAAGACTGGGTGGAGTTGACAGTTGGGCTTTTTGTAATCCTCATAGACAGCCACACACAATGGGGAACTTAGGTGTGACTGGATGGGCTATCAATGGCAGGATCGAAGAGAAGAGCTGGGCCCACCCTACTTACACTTGAATAGGCTCTGTCTTGCCTCCACATAAAGGTCTGTATACGCCCTGTAGTTAGCCTGGAGCTAGGACCAGGAAGGCAGAACACCTGTGCACTTCAAAGGCCTACCTCTAGAAACTTCTCCCCATTTTAAAGAAACAACTGGGTATAAATAATGGACCTCAGGCACCATCAGTACACTTTTGGACCTGTGGATACTCTTCCAGGAAGAAGGACTGCTGTGCTGCTGAAAGGACTCCCACTCTGCTGGACTGCTGCTGAGAAGGATTGCTACCTTGCTGTGCTGACCTGCTGCTCTCTTGCCTGGGTTAGAAGGACTGGACCTGCATCTCTTGAACACAGAGTGACTTCAAGGGCTAGTTGGCTGGCCTTCTGATCTGAAAGCCTCAGGGACACAATAGGCTTCCAACAACCTCACTTGGTAAAGTAAAAATGAGTCCAAGAAGCCATAGCAAGGACAATAAATCTCAGGGTGAGGAACTATCTGACTTTCAATCTAAACTCCTCCAAATATGCTGATAACAACTAAGAAAGAATAGTCGCAGGTAGTTCATATCGTGCGTACCACACGTTGAGCAAATGGAGTGCCATGAGGATTCGGACGAGAATGGAGTTACCCCCACAATTTGGGCGAATTTGGAAAGTTGTTACTGTTGAAGAAGTGTCAAAGCCCCTAAACAGCTCTAATATGCAAGTGAGTCCTGTTGTGCCCAGTCTTCTCCCAAATTGCAGCTTAATGGATTTGCCACAGTATCCAATATTTGCAAGACATTCCGTGAAAGGTTCACAAATTGAGAGTATCCAAATGAATTCTGATCACTCTCTTTACCTGTTGGTACCATAGGAGCTACCAAGGGCTCAGGGAGCGGAATAGGGTCCCAAAAGCATGATAACTCCAATTATAGACCAGCCAGGACCTTAGACTTTTCATGCAGAGATATGCATACAATACAAACACAAGGAGATGCTTGACAGAGCGCTGAAACTTTTCAGTCCAGCCCGAACTGCCAAGTCTGGTCTTCCCTGAACTGGAAACAAGCATCCTGGGACTGGTCTCAGGGTAACACCCCTCATCAGCCAGGCTAGCTTGAATACAGTGGCAAAGTGATCAAGGGACCCACGTCTGGGCATCTACTGCCAACTAGGGCAAACAAAGCAAACAGAAGGTGATGGATGGAGCGCTGAAACTTTTCAGACATTCACCCCCAGTTACAGGGCTGGGTTGAATCCATCATTGTTCTTTAGCTCACTTTGCCATCTCATTTCAGACCCAGCTATATGCAAATCAGTCTTGAACCTGTGCCTCATGGGAACAGTCCAGCCTGAACTGCCAAGCCAGGTCTTTCCTGAACTGGAAACAAGCATCCTGGGACCAGTTAAGGGATAACACCCCTCATCAGCCAGGTTACATTGAATCCAGTGGCAAAGTGAGCAAGGGACCCATGTCTGGGCATACCATGCCAACTAGGGTGAACAAAGCACAAACAAAGAGATGATGGACGGAGTGCTTAAACTTTTCAGACACTCACCCCAAGTCACAGATCTGGGCTGAATCCATCATCGTTCTTTAGCTCACTTTGCCACCTCAGTTCAGACCCAGCTATATGCAAATCAGTCTTGACCCTGTGCCTCATGGGAACAGTCCAGCCCGAACTCCCAAGCCAGGTCTTCCCTGAACTAGAAACAAGCATCCTGGGAAAGGTTTCGGGGTAACACCCCTCATCAGCCAGGCTAGCTTAAATCCAGTGGCAAAGTGAGCAAGGGACCCACGTCTGGGCATACCCTGCCAACTAGGGCAAACAAAGCAAACACAAAGAGATGATGGACGGAGCGCCTAAACTTTTCAGACACTCATCCCCAGTCACAGATCTGCGTTGAATCCATCATCGTTCTTTAGCTCACTTTGCCACCTCGTTCAGACCCAGCTATATGCAAATCAGTCTTGACCCTGTGCCTCATGGAAACAGTCCAGCCTGAACTGCCAAGCCAGGTCTTTCCTGAACTGGAAACAAGCATCCTGGGACCATTTAAGGGGTAACACCCCTCATCAGCCAGGCTACATTGAATCCAGTGGCAAAGTGAGCAAGGGACCCACGTCTGGGCATACCCTGCCAACTAGGGTGAACAAAGCAAAAACAAAGTGATGATGGACGGAGCGCTGAAACTTTTCAGACACTCACCCCCAGTCACAGACCTGGGCTGAATCCATCATTGCTCTTTAGCTCACTTCGCCACCTCAGTTCAGACCCAGCTATGCACATCAGTCTTGACCCTGTGCCTCATGACAGTTCAGCCCGAACTCCCAAGCCAGGTTTTCCCTGAACCGAGACGAGCATCCTGGGACCGTTTCAAGGTAACACCCCTCATCACCCAGGTTAGCTTGTATCCAGTGGCAAAGTGAGCAAGGGACCCATGTCTGGACATACCCTGCCAACTGAGGCGAACAAAGCAAAGACAAGGAGATGATGGACGGAGCACTGAAACTTTTCAGACACTCACCTCCAGTCACAGATCTGTAGGGAGCAGTAACATTTCTGTGTTTTAGAATTTACTATTCAGCTTCTATTGCTTTGCAGATTTGCTGGTTTTTGATGCAGGTCATTAAGTTTCACAATTTTATTATCTTGCAAATGCTCCATAATTACGGTATAGGCAGTTTGGTGAGGCACATTAATGAACACAAAATACCCAAAAAGTGAGGTATAAGACCTTGCAAAATGTTTTGGCTGACAGTTTAAAAAAAATATGTAAAATACCGATCCATACTGAGAAGCCACTGGTATGCTGTAGGCACCTTTCTCCCTGTCTTTCATTGGCGGCCATCAAGAGATGGAAAAATAGCAACATTAATAAAGTCAGAGATTTTTCGATCAAAACAGAATTAAGTCCAAAGCTGATATCTGTCCAAGTAACCCTTCATATGTTTTTTTTCTTATAGGCAGATGGACTCTGTTCTTAATAGTCTCTGCTCACCTGAAGTTCACTAAACATCTGGGCTGGTTGGAAAAGTAGTTAGATTTAAAAAAGTGAAAGATTCTGTAAGGTATTGGTGTAAAGAGTTTCAACAGGATAATTCTCCGAACACTGTAAAAATATGCATGAAGTGGCGGGATTGTACAGAGATAGAAATTGACAGGGACACTTGGTTGAGCAATTTTGATAATGCGTTTTTATTGTTGAGAGTGAGGAATTGTCATAGAATTGTGGGGCATATTATCAAGGGATTTATCTCCGCTTTTTTGGCTTTAAAGGCCAAGAAAGCGAAGATAAAATTATCTCCCTATCAGCAACAGGGTGCTAGCACGCAAATTCGCATGTTAGCACCCTTTTTCTCTACGCTTCCCCTTGCATCTCTAATGAGATGCAAAGGGGGCGTTCCAGAGAAAAATAATAGGAGAAATGTTGTTAAGCGACATTTCTCCTATTATCAAGGATTTCGCTAACCCTGTTAGTGATAAAAAAAGCAGCGCTAACCGCGGTTAGCACTGCTTTTTTTACACCTGGTATTTTCCTGACTTAGCCATGATATCCTATGGAAGGTGGATATCATGGCTAAGTTTGTGAGCCCCTATCATCAAGCTAACGCCAAACTTCGAGAGATTATCGTTGGTTTTCCAGCGATAATCTCTCATTTGGCAGTTAGCGCGAGGATTTTTATCACTTCTGAGATAAACCTTGCTAATAGCAAGTTATCTCTGCGATAATTTACGGCGATGCTTAGCGTTAAAAAATTCATTGCTAAGCATCGTTAGCGATAAATATCGCTAATCGTTGGTAATATGCCCCTGTGTCTTTTTTGTTTGAACTTTCTTTTATAGCTTTTTAAAACATAACAGGGAATAAGGCCTCCAGTGGGAAGAATTGGTCAACACCTCCGGAGTATACAGGGCCCAGTAGAAGGACGCAAAGTTAACCACAATATCCTGTGGCCAGGTGGGAATAGAGCCATCTGTGGATGTAATGGCCAGTATGGCCAATGGCGCTTCTGGTGGATCAATTGAGTTGCCAGCAGCCTCCCTGCCTTCTTGCCAAACTCGTAGTGATGACCCTTCAGCTGCTGCAGCCAATACACTGCCTTTGAGGTGTACAGGACATTGAGGTCAAAATGGGCCTTCTCCAAATGATGCCAGGGTGGGGCCGAGGGGTTGGCGGTATATACGTGGGGTCTTTCTGTTGCATCACCCTATGTGAGTTAGCTAGGGCAGCGTCTCTCATCAGTTGACCCCAGATGGTTGCTTTGGCAGCTACCCACAGAACACGAGGGGAGATGACTGACCCCTTGCTGTGCTCTAGGTACATGGAGACATGGGCTCGTAATTGAGACAATCCCTGGGGGGTGCAATAGCGAGTGGTGTTGAGGTGCCAAGTCTTTTGGCCTGGGGAGGATAGTTCCAAGTCTAGAGAGAAGGTAGTCGGGCATCTTCTGAAAGCGCACTCTCCAAGATCTGTGTCTCTCAAGAAAAGGTTACCATCGACTGGGAGACCAGTAAATAATCTAAACAGGATTGGGTAATGTGTGCAGGAGATAAGAAAGTGTATGCCGATCCACCAGTCCATGGTGCGAAATGATATCCCCCAGAAGGGCTTAGTCCGCGTTATTGCCCACATCCAGTGGGCCGGTGTGACTGAGAACCGTATGACGGGCTAGGTTCCAGTCCCCCACCGATGAGCCAGTAGGTGGCCCCAATTTCCATGAAAAGGCAGTTGAGTCAGAGGAAAAACTGATACTTGAGTCCCGTTGGTGTGTACACTGACCCAGTGCAGAGCATGTGCTTGCCTATGCGGAGTTTAACAAAAGTGTAGCGGCCCTCGGGTCGGTCCAGGTTTTGAGGATAATGAAAGTCAAAGATTTGCGTAGGAGAATCACCATGGCGCGTTTGCTAGACTGACCAGGTCCCAGTCCTTTGGCCACAGCGGCCGGCCAGCTACTATGAACCATCTTCCCCATCAAATCATGTCACAATTTCTCTACTACTGGGCAGGGTGGGTTTGGGATTGAAAATCGGCCCGGGTACGCAAACAAAACAGTGGCCCACATTTACGTATTACCTTTCCGCAAAACAATGCACGGATTAGTTCACACAGGTGAAACACACCTGAAAACAAGTGAGGCCAATTTTGCTCAGGCCCCCTGCCTCCGCTCAATCAGCATAAATTAATGGGCCGGCCCAGCGAGAGAACGGGAGTGACACCTCTGCTTATCTGCCTCCAGAAAGGCCACTCAGGCACCCACTGGGCCACTGGCGGCATCCGAACAGCTCAGACAGCGCCCAGGCTGCCCAAAAAAGTAGCCCACAGCTGGAACTCGGCAACCGGCCCTTCGGCCCTTTCCCGAGTGCCAGCGTTACCAATCCGACCCTGCTACTGGGAGAGGTTGATCCCCTGCAACAGGGCCATGTCAAAGCATTTAGACAGCAAGCAGGACAAGACGTTTTTGCATTTAATGAAGTGCGTGAGGCCTTTGACTGTTCAGGAAATGGCCTGCAAGGGCATGGGGGCTTGGTGACAGTGACGGCCATGATGAAGAGGGGGCACTTAAGAGTAGGGGGCCAGCAGAGAAAGAAAGAAGTGGAGGAAGATGGAGAATAGGAGAGAAACAGTAAGTGAGAAAGAAAGAAAGAAAGAAAGAAAGAAAGAAAGAAAGAAAGAAAGAAAGAAAGAAAGAAAGAAAGAAAGAAAGAAAGAAAGAAAGAAAGAAAGAAGGAAAGAAAGAAAGAAAAAGAGAAGGTTAAGATCCCAGGCGAGGGGGGAAAAGGAGTGGGTGGCAGGAGGAGGAAAGAGAATTAAGAGTAAAGGTCAGGTGAAGACTGGAGAAGGACTCAAAAGGATGAGTGCGACCGGGGAACACGAGGAGGGGTTAGCAAGAGGGAAAGGGGGGATGTACATCCCGTGGTGCCGAGGTTGGGTCCTCAGCAGAAGCCAGAAACTGTTTACCGCGAGTCTAAACCTGGGTGTTCGTGCATGCCAGAGTGCTCAAGTGGAGGGGGGTAGAAAGAACAGGAAGAAGGGTTACCTGTACCGTGGAGGAGCTGTGGGGCCAGAAAGAGACGAAGCCCGGGGCACAGATTTACAGGAACCCCGGGGCTCGAAGACCTGAGGTGAATGGCGGTGTTAGCATACCGTCGTGACTACTGGCAAGGGGGTTGTAAGTGAAAAGAGGGGAGTTGGACTGAGCAGCATGAGCTGGAGATCGAGGCCCTGCCCCACTAGTCGTTCTCCAAAGCACAGGAGGGAGAAATGCAGCAGCAAGTGCAACAACAAGCTGCCAAGCCAAATAATACATAGCAACTCAGCCCAAGGAATGGTGAAACACAGTGAAACAGTGTAAAACAAGGCACGATCATAGCAAAACAAAGCAAAACAGTGCAATACAGTGCAAAACATCACACAACACAAACAGTACACAACTCCATCCTATACCACTAACCAATACACTCATTACTAACACAACACCAATCAAAACCATAAATAACTACATCCCACTCAGACACACTCTCCCTGCTGTAATTACACCTAACAGTCCACCTTTTATCACTAACAAATATATAATGATCCTTCCATCAGTTGACTTTAAAAAAAAAATCCTTCACTCTTTTATCCCTCCACTATCCTTTTTCTATCAAAATTAACAGACTAACATGTTCACTTCTCAAATTCCATATTCCATATTTAACTATAATATTATACTGCCCAAATAACTGAATAACATATCTACTACTCAAATTACTTCATATTTATACTATACTAATTTTCAACACTAATCCTTTATGGGTTCCGGAGTGGCGTGCTACTCGCCAAAAAAGCGCTTCAACACCCATCAGGGGTAACAAGTGCTATATGAATGCAAATCTTTCTTCCCCTTTTATCCATCCGCTATCCTTCTCACTCCAAGTAACAGACTAATATCCACCACTGAAATTACCTCATATTTCACCATATTAATTCACCACTAATCCTTTACAGGCTCCCTGAATAGCATGCGTCAAGCGAGCGATAAATAAATTCAAACCTTTGTCCTACTCTGTCCTTCTGCTATCATTCCAAATCCAAATAACTGACTAACCTATCCACCACTTAAAATGTACTTGCATGTTTCACTATACTAATTCAACACTAATCCTCTGTGGGTCCCGGAGTAGCGTGCTACTCGCCGAAAAAGCGCTTCGACGACTCGTCTGGGGTAGTAAGCGCTATATAAATGCAATTACAATTACAATTACAACAGAGCCACATAGTGCAAACCAGTACAAAGCATGAAAAGGCATGGCAAAACATAGCAGAGCCTCAATGCGTGCAGCAGGTAGCCAAACATATATTACTCAGCCATTCATCTGGAGGGAGTCAATTGTCTTGTGGAACAGCGGTCAGACCAAGAGTGGTGGCAGGAGCCAGAGCGAGAAGGGACTCATCTCAGTCCTCGGGTCTCTAGGTTTCAGCGGGGATCGGGATTTATCACAGCCTCAATTGTGAGAAAGGTCAGAAACCACCTTGAAGACCAAGTCCTTGCCGTCCTGTGACCGAGCTAAAAGGTCGTGCAGCCTATCCCTATGATGGTCCCCTCCGCGATCCTGACTTCTACCCATTGGGGAAGGTAGGTAGACTGTTGGGGAACAGGAGGCACCATGTCCATCCCGTGTTCCGTGAGGCCATGGAAGAACGAGTGAAGATCTTCCAGGTCCAGGAAGTCCTTGTATCTGCCGTCCTTCATAATTTAAAATGTTTTCCGTTTGTACTGAATTTTACGGATAAATACAGACAGAAAACATTTATTTTCTTGTCTGCATTTATTTTATGGAAATTGGGTTGCTTTTTGAGTAATTCCAAATACTGTCTGCCATTACTGCCAGGCCAAAAGATGCGTGAATTGATAGCAAAGGGGGTTAAAAAAGAAAGGGATTTTAGTAAAGAGGCTTCAACAGCAGTAGATATACACAAGGTTGATACTGAAATTTGCATATTTTCATATAAGTGCCCTGATTTATCTTCTGTGAGTTTTCACAGCATTGAAACCTGGCAGACATTCAAGCACGAGTTCATATTTATCGGTTAAATAAATGTGGAAATATACACATTTCAGCTCACTTTTTCCACAAAACCCAAAGTAAATATGGATAAATACTGTTAAAATTAGCAAAAAATAAATATGGACACATACAGACGGAAATGGAAAAAAAGAAAAATGCCATAAAATTGGGAGCCCTATTCATAATCCAAATGCGTGCCGGTTCAAAAAGGCAGAATTTGATGTCCAGTTCATAGCTGGAGTCGAAGGGCCATAATCGCTTTCTTCTTGCCATTGGTCTCTCAAGAGAAGACTACAGTAATTTGGATCTCATGTCCTTAGAAGTCACCGGGGGCAAGGGAGCAGGCCGTGGTCAGGAGCAATATATGATTTTACAACACAAACAATTACAATGCATGCCTTTACAACGCAGTTTTTACATCGCAACTACTATTATAATGCATGATTTTACAACGCATGCCATTACAAAGCATTTTTAGAAACTAACATTACAATGCATACCATTACAATGCATAATACTTTTGGGGCAACAGTGGGGTAAGTGTTGGATAGTGTAAGGGTAAAAATTACTATTCCCATTCCAGTGAGTGCAACAGTAGGGTAGGTGTTGGATAGTGTAGGGGTAACAATTACTATTCCCACTCCAGTGAGTGCAACAGTAGGGTAACTATTGGATAGTGTAGGGGTAGAAATACTATCCCCATGTACCCCAAGACCCATACCGACCCTAAAACTAAAAAGTCCCCATTACTTACCTTATAATGTGTTGTAATGGCATGCGCTGTAATGGTATTCGTTTTAATGACATGCATTGTAGTGACATGCGTTGTAATGGCATGCGTTGTAATGACAAGTGATGTAAAGGCAGCTGCGTTGTAACTACAACGCACCATTAACACCACCTTTGAAACCGGCACCTTCTCAGACAACTAGAAATGTGCAGAAGTCAGGACCTTGCTCAAGAAACCCTCAGCTAACCCCACGGATGTAAGGACCTAAAGAACTATCGGATCATCTCGCTCCTCCCATTTGCGGCCAAAGTTGTGGAGAAAACAGTTAACGGGGAACTGACAAGATTCCTTCACCTGTCCCAATCCGTATTCCGAAGCAACCACAGCACCGAGACTGCCCTACTCTCCATCACAGACGACATCCCCACTCTCCTGGACCAAGGCCATTCCTCAGCCCTGATCCTACTCGACCTATCAGCAGCCTTCAACACCGTCTCCCACCGCGCGCTCGTGGCCAGATTACATGATGCCAGCATACAAGGAAATGCCCTAGACTGGATCTGACCATTCCTCACCGGAAGAAGCCAAAGGATCAGACAGCCACCCTTCCTCTCCGATCCCATGAAAACCACCTGCGGAGTCCCACAGGGGTCATCACTAAGCCTGACCCTCTTCAACATCTACATGGCCCCCTCGCTGCCATTGTCCGACAACATGGCCTCAACATCGTATCTGACGCTGACATCACCCAGCTCATCCTCTCCCTCACCAAAGACTCCACCACCGCCAGACCCAACTTCCTGAAAGGAATGCAGGACTTTGCAGTCTGGATGACCAACAGCTGCCTGAAGCTCAGCGCCGAGAAGACAGAAGTCCTCACCCTCGGAACCACTCCTTCAGCATGTGACAATACTTGGTGGCCCACCGAACTCGGCAGCCCACCGACCCCCTCGAACCACGCCAGAAACCTCAGCATCGTACTCAACTCATCCTTCACCATGAACCGACAGGTCCACGCCGTTGATTCCAGCTGCTTCAACACCCTCCGCATCCTCCGTAAGATGTTGAAATGGATCCCCTCCGAGTCAAGAAAGACAGTCACCCATGCACTCATCACCAGCAGACTGAACTATGGAAACGCACTCTACACTGGCATAAACAAGTCCCTACTCTGCAAACTTCAGATGATACAGAACACAGCCACCATCCTCAGCATCCCTCAGCACGAGCACCTCAGCCAACACCTCCCCTTGGAGAAAAGAGTCACTTTCAAAATCCTCACCCACGCCTACAAATGCCTACACAACACCGGACTCAAATACCTCAACAACAGAATCACCTTCCATGTACCCAAAAGAAACCTCCGATCAGCCAACCTTGCACTGGCCGAGACCCAGCGCATCCACAGAGCCAGAGCAGGCGGAAGATCCTTCTCTTACATCGCGCCCAAAACCTGGAACAAGCTCCCGGCAGACATCAGACGCGCCACCCTCCCTGAACACCTTCAGGAAGACTCTCAAAACCTGGCTCTTCAGCTAAACAGATCTGCTGACCGCCCAGCGCCTTGAGACCCTCATAGATGAATAGTGTGCTTAAAATTCCCTGATTGATTATAAAGATAGTGCATTGTAATGACTGTGTTATTATATTTGTTTCCCGGTCAGGAGTTGCCGAAATTGTTTGTGGTGGAGAAAGTAGCAATTTGGGGATACGCCTGCTCTGATACATCTGGGCATGGAGGACCTACGCAGTGGGCCCTCTGAATTTCCAAGGGAGGAGAAAAATTCAGCCCCATGAGCGTGAGGGAGAAGATCTCTAAGGAAGCTCAAAACATCCAAGCCCTCGATGTGCTCCAGGAAAGCAAAAAATTGACATTGTCTCTGAAGCTCCGATCCTCCAGGCAAGTGATTTTGTTACACAGATACGAGAGCTCCTTGTCCCGATCTGGTTTACAAATTAGGTATTCTTCCACTGTTGAAAGGTGGCACTCCACCCGGTCTTGAAAGCTGACCATGTCCGCCCAGATTGAACCTTTTTCTGCAGTGAGATCCAATATCTTGGCATTCATTCCCTTAAGGCAGTAGAGATCTACTGGAGGATGCAATCCGACATGGGGTCCAGGGGTGAGCGGGAGGGAGCCACAGCGGATGGAACAGGGAACATTGCAGGAGGCACAGCCACAGGGTGAGGGTGCAAGAGTACCTCCATGAAGAGTAGCTGGTGTGTTGCCTAACTGGATGGCATCCCTGAGCTGGCAGAGCCGACACAAGTCCCACATGGCTGAAGAGAAGACCAAGTCCGCTGAAAACAGGACTGGTAAGTCAACAGTGCTCAGGAGGCCAAAGGTGTACACAAAGGGTGAGAGGGGGAGCAGTACCACTGCAGAGAAGAGCACAGGCCAGCAAGGCCACTGCATATGGAAGAAGCACCACCATTGTCCAGTGTTCGAGGGCAAGCGTACATAGATCCCCCTGTGGTGGAGGAAGATGAAGGGGGGACGAGAGATAACAGGGGTAGAAGGTAGCACACAGGCCACTCATCCCGGTGCAGGCCCAGAAAGTCCAGTCCAGCTCTGTGTGGCCCCTAGATCCAGACAGAAAAACCGGTTCCAGCCAAGACTGCATGCCTTGCTACAGGTGAGGTGCAGTGATGGTTACTGCGGGGTAGGGGGAGGTCCCGGGGTCTATCAATTAGGGCAGCACACATTGAGAGCCTTCTCCCTCTGGCGGGCCACAGAGGTGAATGGGTTAACTATCCTGTGGTTTCTAGGTGGCCTCAATAGGCTGCTGGTGTGCTCGGTTCACCCTCCTGTGTTTGCTGAGGCTAAGGGCAAATGGAACCATCCCAGCATGGGCCGCCCCAAGCCTCCTTGGGTGGCACTGTTGCAGTGAGTCCCCAGGGGGGGAGGTGTCTTTGCTGGTGGATCTCTTTAAGCCCCTGGGCATCTCAACACAGGGGCCAAAAGTAAAAGAAATGGGGCAGAGGTGGTCAGGTCAGAGCTGTGGCCTCTGAAACCCCCACCGATGACTGCCGCCATGCCTCCTGGCACTGCAGGGAGCCTGCTTGTGGGGGTAAAATGCATTGGGTGTAAGTCGACAGCATGCGACTACAAGGCCGGGGACATCACTATCAGGTTCAAATGTGGGGAGGAGGAGTCAGAGAGGTGCCACAGGCTGCGATGAAGCCATGCGGCCCGCTGCCGGCTGAGTGTGAATCCCACTGTAACGCTGCTGGCCCTCCTACAGGCAGGGGAAGCCCAGTAATTTGCAAATGGATAACTGACCCATGTTTGCCCGAAGGTGGTCAGAAGAGAATACGGGTTTGTAAGGCCTGGATTAAGCATGGTTTCCCAGCCCTGATGAAAGCACCGTCATCCCCAAGTTTGCTCTGATGCACAGAACTTTTCTAGAAGGTGGCCATTTGCAGTGGTGGCCAGACTACGCCTTGTGTAATGCTTCATTATACCCCTAAGGGGTTCAAGAACAACTACCAATAAAAAATTCAAAGCAGCAGGAGACTGGGACCATGTATTTTGATCATGTAAGGCAGTTTCTGAATATTGGATACAGATATTTGAATATATTTAATTAAAGGTAGGATACTGATTAAGCTCTCACCCTGCATAGCCTTTTTAGGCCTCGCCATCCCACCACAGTTTGGGAAAAGGTGTGCACAATTATTATTTATATTTCTACATTGATAGCTCGGTTCATTATTACACAATATTTAAAATCTCCAGTGAATCCCTGACCAGAGGAATGGCTTTGCAAGATGAGGAAAGTCAGCATAAAGGAATACTAGCACTGTGCCTACAATGCCATAGGAAGATTCGTGAAGGTCTTGCAGTGGAGGAACCTTAGTTATTTTGCACTTTATTAGCATTTAGAACAGGCACATTCTGATCTCTTTTTGATAGAGGGAAGTAAGCACTTTACCCTCACTGTCACTTTTTTGAGTTAGTGGTTTAATATGTTGGTTATGCAAGTACTGTATTGAGTCAGCTGTCGGGTTCATATACATATGTTGCTTTGGAATTACAAACCATTTATGGAATAATGAATTGTAAATGAAAGGTTGCAAGATTTTGGCCCTGCAGGACTAATGTTATAGCGAGCTAATGGAGGGATGTGGTTTTTTTGTTTAGAAAGTTTGTTTTCACCTTTGGATATTTAGGACATAAGTACATCTGTATATTTGTATGCATTGGTATTTTAATTCTCTCTGTATTACAATAATACAATTTTGAATCTAAAAATTGTATGGAATGTTCAAAATGAATCAAAGGTGTTTACTCTGCAAACCAAGCAAAAAAATGAAAAATGTAAGTTTTATAGAAGTTGCATTTTCCTACATTAGCCATTTAGTACCAGCAGCCTGTCTCTGGGACACATGACTGAGTGTAGTTGGCAGCTGGCAGTGTGTATTCGTCTTAGAGAGAAACACACAATGGGAAGCTTAGGTGTGACTGGATGGGCCATCACTGGCAGGATGGAAGGTTGGTACTGGGCCTAGCCCCACTTACACTCAAATAGGCTGTAACCTGCCTCCACAGAAAGGGCTGCATACCCTTTGCAGTTAGTCTGGAGCCAGGAAAGCAGGACACCTGTGCACTTCAAAGCCATGCCTCAAGAAGCTTCTGCCCAGTTCAAAGGCACACTGTGTATAAATACAGAACCTCAGACACCAACTCTTCAGTTCACTTCAGGGCTTGTGGATACTCTGCCAGGAAGAATTACTGATGTGCTGCTGAAAAAACTGCCACTCTGCTGTACTGCTGCTCTGAAGTACTGCTACCTTGCTGCCTGATGCCCGTTTGCCTGGGTGAGAAGGACTGGACATGTATCTCTTAAACCCAAAGTGACCCAAAGGGCTAGTTGGCTGGCTTTGGAGACAAAACATGCTACCAACAACATTGCATTGCACCTGGTCTCTGCCATCTGTGAATCTACCTGGTCAAATTGTGCCACCTAGTCCCAGACCTGTGGAAGTGGGCTTAGTGTGCTTTCCAGTCTCTGTGTATCCAGCAGAACTGATGCATCTCCTCTGCTGCCCGGCGCAAACCCGAGCAGAAGCGATGCATTTCTGCTGCTGGGTGGAATGGATCCGTCGCAAAGACCCACATCGCCTCTGCAGCCTCATTAGAACCGATACTATTCAATGCATTCTCAGCTTACACCCTTGCATCCCTCGTCGATGGCAACTTTGATGACAGACACTGCATTGCAGCCCCTCGGAACCAACATATCACCCCAACTGCATGCTGCATCCTAGGTGCCGGACTTTGCATTGCAAGCCCCATCCATAGGATCCTCAACAACGATGCAGACTCTTTCATCACAGCCTCGCCTCATATCTAATTGACTCATCTTAAGTGCAGATCTTCGCAAAGCTCTGAAAACCAGGATTTTAAGTACGCTGTGCAGCAGGCCTAACTTGGTCCCTGTAGCTGGCTTGTGCTTCATCGTGATCAGCCTGAACTTGTGACTTTGTCCTAGTCCAGCACAACCAGATTCCCACAGTTGGCGCTTAGTGCTTTTTGGTGCTATTTTCACTAAAATCTTTAAAACTGCATGTCTCCAGTTCTTTTAATTTGATTTTTGTCATTTTGGTTTTGTTTTATTTATTAAAAGTTACTCTATTTTTCTAACCAGGTGTGCGGTCCTTGTTGTGTGGTGTTTTTCACTTTGTTAATGTATGAAGTGTTGCACAAACATTTTACATATTGCCTATAAGTTGAGCCTGACTGCTCTGTGCCAAGCTATCAATGGGTTGAACACAGGTTAATTTAGGGTTGTCTTGTGCCTCACCCTGACATGAATGGTGGTTGCTGCTTAAACAGGGCTCACACCCCAGTCAACCAACAACTCAGTTTCTTACAATTGGTAACGTTAATTATTGGCCACTCAGATCCAGCACTGAAGTGTACTTCTTTGTGGGTGAATGCACGCGTGATTAGTAAAAAAATGTTGTTTTTGCGGAAGAAAAACGTTGGCTAAAGTGGGTCACCTACTGCCCCATGCTGCAGTAGGTAGAAATAAAATATGAATTGCAGTCTAACAGACCATTGAATCAAGGGGGTTCATTCAAAGCCCACTTCATGCAAGTATATTTATATGCATGTTTTAATTCTTGATTTTTTATTTGATTACACGAGGCTAGTGAGACATCTAAAAAACGAAAAAATAACTTTTCTAGATCCTTTGCATAAGCGGTCATTTTAGCAAGGTACCTCCTTGAAATAATTGAGTTCACAGAGCCATAGAATTCACCCTGCACACTGTGGCTGAGCAAAATGAGGGATTTTCATGTGTTAAAAGACCATGCAAAGCATTGGAGTAAAATGTTACAAAAACATACAGTTAATGTTTGATCTGTAAAACGTCTGCTGTGTTTCAACACAATATAGACCTGCACTTCCTGTTCTGCCTGTTAGGGAATTTTTCTACTGCACGTTTCAAGAGTAGTACAGAATTTTGAGGGGTTTGGTGGGGTGGCTCTGAAGTCCCAGATGTTCTCTCTTTCAAACACCACAGTAATATGCACGGGTCAGGGTGATTTTTGGAATTTGAACACCAGAACAGCTTTCAGAAACACGCGCTTGTTGTTCTAATGGAGGGCTCATTCATTCAATTGGTATCCAAGTCTGAAGCTCAAAATGTCGCTGTGCAGGCGTTTGCCAACCTGCCGTCACATCTAAAAGACACGTCGCAGTGTTTGGGCCCAAAGGGCTGCGGAGGTAGTGTTTCACAGCAACAGAGTCATGCATCTGGATTAGAGCGCACAAAAAGGCAAACAAAGGCCCTCTTGTCAGAATTAGCAGTTGCCAGAGGCTCTTGCACTTCTCCTGAATGATTCAACGTTTGCCATTTATAGCGAAAAATAGCTAAGAGGAAGCTAAAATTAGCCCATTCGTTTGAGGTCAGTAGAGCACTGGAAATAGTTCAAAAAGCAAAAAGTGTATCAGCCAAATGCTTGCAACCGAGATAACTCACAAGCAGGAAAATACTGCGCGGTTGTTTGTGTTCAAAAGAATAACATTTACAATTCAAGTTGCTATGCGCTCTCGTCTATTGTTCTGCTGCCAGCCATGAGTTAGTCATGGTCCTTTAATACAGTCAAAGCAATGCCCTTCAAAATAATAATAATAAGGTGTGGATTTATGGATTATAATTGAACCTTGACGTTAAAAGGCGTTATCCAGTGACTTATGTCCCAAAGATTTAAAAAACACAAGCTGATGTCATCAAACAAATAGAACATTTTAGAAGGCCTACTATGGGTCTAAATTGGTGGTACCCTTTAACATTAATGGCAGTGCTTCGGAACGGGAATATAAAAGTGACAATATTCACTACCCCAGAGAATTGTTCGCCTAGGAGAATTACAGCTATACTCTCATTAATAATAATGCTACCCTGGAGCTCTCCCTTTCCAAATGTAAGCAGTTCAGTTAC
Source organism: Lissotriton helveticus (assembly GCF_964261635.1). Classification (NCBI taxonomy): domain Eukaryota; kingdom Metazoa; phylum Chordata; class Amphibia; order Caudata; family Salamandridae; genus Lissotriton; species Lissotriton helveticus. The sequence continues at coordinate 353,725,490 of NC_136070.1, read as the reverse complement.
TTACTACCCAACAGTGTGTGACAATTTAAAGTACTGATTAATATGTGTTTTACTAGCCTACCTACATCATCACTTATTTATTACCCCAGAAAGGCGAACAGCTGTGTCCTCTGTGCTGGGACAGAAAAGTTGTGACTTGAAAGTCATTCACCAAACTCTATACCAATAGTTCTTCCCACTGAACTCATGGGCATATTAGCAAGAAGCTCGTTAAAATTATCGCCGTTTTAGCATCAGGAAACTACAGCTAAAGCGGCAATAATGGGCTTGCTAATATGCGTTATAGAATTCCAATAGAAGCCCAGGTTAGATGTCCTGCACGGCGATAATTTTAATGAGCTTCTTGCTAATGTGCCCCTTAATGTTTCCATAATTCAATTAACGATTCCGATCACACAACACAATTTTTACTTACATGCTCCCTGTGTGAAAACTGATATGGGGCTAATTACTCTTCACAGTTTTTGCTTTTAATTTAGGAATCCTTATAATTCCAAGAAAAGTAGCTTCTTTATTCCTTCTGCAATGTCAGGTACCTTAACTTCCATGCAGGCAGGTGGGGATATAATTGCTCTAAACTGTATAACCAAATGGGGTGACCTTAACTGTCTTAGCCGTGATTTTTAAAGTACTTTATTCACACACAGCTGCACTAAATACAACATAAATCCAATGTATATGTCAGTGTCTTTGAGTGCAATTTTCTCCATGCATTACTCCTGTCTTGATCCCACATATACACCTTAATCTTTTGCCCTTCAAGATATGAATGGTATGTTTAGAGTACTCAGTTGCCGTCTGTGATCAGTCGTAGCCCTCCTACATCTCCTGTGGGGTATGCAGCGAGCCAAAAACTCTGCTGGAGTGCTTTGGAGGTCAATACGTGCTGTGTCTGTCATAGCACCCAACCAAACTCAGCCTGCATAGCTGTGCCACCGGACCAGTGCAGGTCCAGGCCTGGTCGTGGTGGACTTTAAATTGCCTTGGTAGAGCATAGATGCAGCTCAATTTAGTCAAGAGGTGCGCTGTCCAAATTGGAGCAGAGGTAGATGCAGCACTGGTCAGACCTATGTTAACGCGGGATTTCTGGTCTATTGTTATAGATCTAGATCCCAACTCCGGTCGACTGAACCGTTGGTACCTGTCATAGAGTAAAAGGCAATCCACTACTAGGTCAATCAGTTAATAACTTACTCCACTCCAAAGAACCACTTAAGCTTAAAAAGTGTAAAAGTTTATTACAAAGCCAAACTTAACTGGAGATACAAGCATCTCATTATAAGGTTCAAAAGATATACGGGTATCAATACAAACATGAATTTTCTAAATGCTCTTAGTCGGCAGAAGAATATTACCAAAACCAATTCAAAAATCATCAAAGTTGCAAGAATAGACACAAGCTGTAGCTTATGAGTCATTTACAGAAAGGAAAGAAATCAGATTAGACTGTCCCTACACTAGACTAAGTGACATCCCTACTTAGCAAGATCTTAACCTAAAAAGGTGTCAGCAGTGGTGACTTCCAAAGAAGATCACACACTTCCCTTAGTCTTTGTTCCAAAAACGATGTCTCGCAGTTCCCTATCTGCCTACCCATCCGCTCTCTTAGGTTCCTCAGATCATCTGCCCTAACTCCACCCAGGGGTACTGTCCCTAATACAAAATCACATTTACAATAGAAACGCCCTTTGGAGACACCCCATAGAGACGCCCCTCACGTGGTGTTGGTTCTGGTATGTTCCATGCTGGTACTCCTCTGGGCCCATCGTTAGCGTTGACCTTGCTTCCCAGGCTCCTCTCCGGCAAGACGGTACCCCCAGGAAATTCCTGAAGACTCCTCCAGGCCTGTGCCTGGCTCTCTTGAACAAAAGTCTATTCATCACTCTCTTGATTAAAACCTCCTTGCACCTGCAAACAGACACTTGTACTGTGGGCCCCAAATTCCGGCCTCCACCATATCTTTAAGTCGTAAACCATTCGAACAGGCTGCACAGTTTGTGCCTAACACGACCTTTCTCTAACGAGCACATGCAGATCAAAAGAAATGACTTTGTCTATTCAGGCCTATTAGAATTACATGAACGGGCCTGTGCACTCTGTAAAACATTTAATTTCTTAGTTTAAACAGTATTCTAACTTATTACACACAATGATTATATGAAACACTTCTATAAAACATATTTTTCAGTTCTATGATCGATAATACTTTGAATTATAATAACATCAAAATCCACCATCGTGTAAGAGTGTAACAGCATCTTGTACTCTATGTGAACTGCCATGTGGCCTACACATTTCTACGTTTAGCAGCATTACATTTTCCCCTACCACCGCCACATAACATGGGATTTCAACATCATTCTAACATCACTACAAACATCTACACTAGCTTTTCACACTTGATATAAGTATTCTATTTTAATTAAACACTCTTATGTATTTTCACTCTATAGATTCGACACTCTTATAAAATGTTTACTAAACTAATACAACGTGCTTGTAAATATGGTGCACTTCTATATTTTTCTTGATTTGCGCTCTCTCAATCCCCCCTTTGATGACTTTTAGTAGTCATCACCATCACAACACCATCCCTGAGGTATGGTCTGAGTCAAACTGAAGTCGTTGCAGTACCCCCTCGTTTCATCATCTCTAGAGCCTTCAGACTCCTATACTGATTATCCTGCATCGCAGTCAATCTCCTCTCTTGCCTTCTCATGGTTCTTTGCAACCTGTTTGATCTATACCATTGGTACAGCCGCACCAACCCCCACAAAGTGATTATACAAATCACTATTATGATGATAGGTTTCAGTATGTACCAAATAATATTCTTTCCTAGGTTGGCAAACCAACCTCCAACTTTACCCATTCCTTGACCTACTTTTTCCCACACTGTTACCATTGTCAAATCCTCAATTTCATGGTGCATTTCAGTAATGTTCCGAATGTACGTTTCTAAAGGTTTTGAGTTGTCTGGAATGTAAGTGCAACATTCCTGGACCTTCAAAGCCTTACAGACTTCTCCCTCTTTGGCTAACAGAACATCTAGAGCAAGTCGGTTCTGAAGAACCATTGCCCTTATCGATTGCATCTCTCCCTCCACCAGCATTAGTGACCTAGCAGTACTGGCAGACAACCTATCTACAACTGTTGCCAATCTTCTAATCTTGACATCATTTAGTGCTATCCCTAAAATAGGAAACATAGCACCAAATACGTCTCCAACTACCTCCTCAGCACTTACATCCCTTCTTCCTTTAACTTGAGTTCCTCCCTCTATAAGTTCCAAATCCTTAGCATGGTATATTTTGGGGAAGACAATTGCCAAATAACATGATCCATACCAATTATCTGGTAGTTTCGCGTATGCATTTCTTCCACAGACAAAATATACATTTGGGATCACCTGCATTTCCTTCAAGAAGTCTTTTGAGTAGTACTCTAATTGGAAAGCATGTTCACAACTTACTTTTCCCACAAACACATTCTTGTAATAGGTTTCGCCCCTATGTATACACAGTTTCCCCTTTTTCTCTCGATCTAAAGCTATTGGACCATTGCTACCCTTTCTTTGGTGTGCCCTTTCTTCCTCGGTCCAATCTGTTTTCCATTGACCTGAAGCTTTTAAAATCTTCTGTCTCCGGTATCGATCATCCACTTGTCCTACAAACTTTTTCTCAATTTCTGACACTTTACAAGTCAAATTATTTCTTCGAGCGTGTGAAGTATCTAATGTTTTCCAGGGAAGGAAACATTTCTGTAATCTGTCTTCACTCTTATAATAATCCCACTTATTTAAATGCTTGTAGTTCGGCACTTCTGGTAAAATAGCATCGAAGTTTGAAAAATAGTATTCAAACCCATCACGTTCATAGAATATACTAAGCAACAAACTACATGTGATTCCATAAGTTAATGGAAGATGATGATATCTGATACCTTCGTCTACAGAGGCTGGCAGTTTCATGCAAACATAACAATTTTTAGCCTCCATAGCATTGATGTATTCATAAAGCAATTTAGCATATGCATTCGATTTAAAATTTCCCTGTGATTCATCTACATGTAACCTACGAGTCTCTGCTGCTAGTAAAGCTTTATCTTTCTCTGTATTGTCCCCCTTTTTACCAGCAATAGTAGGTTTCTGTGTCGATACAATTTTTGCTTCCTTTGCAGCCTTTTCTTCATTTTCATGTCCCACTACATATGATATAGTAACTACTAAAACTATAAGAAAAATCACTCCCACTAAAAGTGTGCCTACTATACATTTGGCCCTGCGGTTCGAGTTGCCAACCTCCATGATCTCAAACAGTGTAGTTCCAGTTTTCTTTCACAGCACAATGTCTCTTTTCGAACCACACCTGGAAGCTGATAATCTTCTCCGCAAGATCAGTCTTTGTGTTCTATAGCAACAGACAACCCTAGCCCTTCTCCGTCCACTAAATGGAAGTCCCTAGTTTCTTCTTCTTCCACTTGGCACTAGGTTATCTCTCAATTTGTTTATTTACAAAGTCTTTCACACAGTCTTTTAGCAATCCGAAATTATACGTGTTCCAGAGACTCTAATCACGGCTTCTAATATTTCCAAACGAAGAAGAACCTCCCCAAGTATTGACCTCCTTGGACAACAAGTCGGGAAATCTATTCTGTTTAAAACCAGGTCTCTTATTCCACTCAGATAAGGAGGATAGGGGATATTGAGTGTCAGCAACCCTTCGACCTCCACTCCCGGTATCAACAACACTATTTCCACTGTTATGATGGGATCAGTACTGATCAGTGTCACTTCCCTCACCCTCCCAGTTCCCTGTACACTGGACATCTGCAGCGAGGTAGGTCCACTCAGGAGTAGCGTATCTTCTGCAAGGCACTCGCACCCTCCTCGATCTTCTCGGACCTTCCTGTTCCTGTCCTTGTGCACTTTCGTCCAAATCCGAGTCTTATGTTACAGGGGCAAGAGTTTTCTCTGGAGCTGGCTTCAAGCTTGGCCTCTTCTTTCTTTCAGGCCAACTATCTTCTCCACGCTTTGTTCTCCTGTATCTTGTCATCCCATTCAGTTCTTGATCACTCTGGGCTTGATCTGGGTCTGAGCCGTATTCACAGCAACTTTCTCCTTCTGTGGCAACTTCAGTTTCACTGCCGTCCTGTCCTTCTTCTTCTTGTTCTGTAGCGCTCCCAACTTCTTCCGACACCCCCACAGCTTGACTGATCCCCTCTAGTGGTTCGCCGTCTACAGCTGGGTTTTCATCTGCGAGGGGAGCTGTTTCTTCCAGGGGTGCTGGAACTCTTTGAGTATGGGAAGCGTGAATCCAGTTTGGCAGCCCTCCACACTTCACAGCGGTATTCGTTGTCAGGATAACTTGATAGGGGCCCTTCCAACGCACGTCTAGGCAGTTCTTCCGGACGTGCTTCTTCAGCAGGATCCAGTCACCTGGGCACAAGTCGTGACATAGATCTCTTGAAGATGGAACTTCAGCAGCCTGCACCTGAAGAGACACAGAATGAATGGCGTCAGACAGACCCTTGCAGTAATCCAGGATCAGGTCATCTGTAATATTCAACAAAGCTGTAGTTGGTACAGACGGAAGTCTAATTGCCCTCCCCATTAAAACTTTGTGTGGAGAGAGACCTGTCCTCCTGTCTGGTGTGCTATGCATACTCATAAGTACCAAGGGCAGAGCATCAGGCCAACTTAAGGAAGTCGATGAACATACTTTGGCTATTCGGGACTTCAAAGTGCCATTGATCTGCTCCCTGATACCTGAAGCCTCTGGTCAATAGCTACAGTGCAACTTCTGATCAATGTTCAATGCAGAGCAAAGCATTTTCACAACTTCACTGTTGAAATGAGTTCCTCGATCTGATTCCAGGGAGGTCGGCACCCCGAAGCGCGGGATCAACTCTCTAAGCAACAACTTTGCTACTGTGAGTGTGTCGCACCTGCGTGTAGGGTATGCTTCGACCCATCTGGAAAATATGCATACAACCACCAGAACATACCTGAGGCGGTTGCTTTTTGGCATCTCAATGAAATCTAATTGCATTCTGTTGAAAGGCCCCCCAGACCTCCCAATGTGACTCATTGTAACTGGTGTTCTTTTCCCTACGTTCAGTTGTTGACAAGTAACGCATCTCCTACAGACTGCTTCTGCTGCAATCCTAAACTTAGGGCAATACCAAGTCTGCCTAAATACCCTCAGCATGGCATCTCTTCCTAAGTGTACTGGACCATGTATCTGTCGTGCCATTGGATTCGCAAATTCCTCAGGTAATACTGCCCTACCATCTGCTGAAACCCAGAAGTCCATTTCACTTTTCACACAACCTGCTGTTTCCCATGCCTTTTTCTCAGAATCAGGTGCATTCTCTTGCATATTTTTTAAATCCTCCCAAGTATCAACTGTTTCTAGCATCATATTTAACTCTGTCTTTTCCTGAGCCCCACCTACTTCCACCTCCGTCAAAGAATATCCGTGCTCAGCACAGTAACGGGCAACTTCGTCTGCATATCTATTGCCCTGCGACACAAAATCTGTATTTTTGGTGTGGGCTACGCATTTGACAATTGCAATTGCAGCTGGACCTTGTAATGCTTCTAACAGCAGTCGCACAAATTCCCCATTTCGAATAGGCGAACCAGAGGAGGTCATGTAACCTCTCTGAGACCACAACTGCCCAAAATCATGAACTACACCGAAACCATATTGGCTATCCATATAAATGGTGACTCTAATTTTGCTACCTGCTATACAGGCACGCGTCAATGCAATGATTTCTGCTACCTGAGCGGAGTGTACTCCTTCCAGGCAAGCGGCTTCCACAACTCCAGTAATGGTGCAAACAGCATAAGCTGCTCTCAACCGACCAGTATCGTCTCTTAAACATGAGCCATCAACAAAGAAAATTTCATCAGGGTCGATCAACGGCTCATCCACGATATCTGGTCTTGGCTTCGTGCATAGTTCAGTCACATCAAGGCAATCGTGGTCTTCACATTCCTCGCCTTCTATATCATTAGGAAGTGGCATCAATGTAGCAGGATTCAAAACAGAGCACCTCTTAAGGGTCACGTTCTCCGCAGCAAGTATAACTTGCTCGTAGCGCGTGAGCCTACTACTGGTCAAGTGCTGTGTCTTGGTCCTGGTCATTAACAGTTCTACAGAATGAGGTACATACACCACTAACTGGTGTCCCATGACAATATTTTCACACTGCTCAATGCTGACACCTGTTGCAGCAACGGATTTGAGACATCCGGGCAACGCTGCGGCTACTGGATCTAAGGTAGCCGAAAAGTATGCAACTGGTCTACGGGCATTTCCATGAATCTGTACCAAAACTGACAAAGCCCAACCTTCCCTTTCGCAGCAGAAAAGTGAAAATGGTTTTTCATAGTCAGGCTTCCCTAAAGCCGGAGCACGACACATATCCTCTCTCAGCTGTAGAAACGCCATCAAACAATCCTTGTCCCATGGTACCGGATCACTCACCTCCTTGTGAGTCAGTTTTTGTAAAGGTTTTGCTTTCAGTGAAAAGTTAGCTATCCACTGTCGACAATAACCAACCATTCCTAGGAACATCCTAACCTCTCTCTGTGTCGTAGGCGCGTTCATCTTCATTATCGCCTCTATCCTATCTGGTGACACTTTGCGCTTTCCTTTTTCTATCCTGTGACCCAGGTACTGTACTTCTGTCAGACAGTACTGCACTTTGTTCGAAGATACCTTGTGTCCATTTTCAGCTAAATGGTTCAGCAAGGCAATGGTATCTGTCTTACAAGCCTCTTCCGTTTCTGACGCAACAAGTAGGTCGTCTATGTACTGGACCAGAACCGAGTTCTGCGGCAGTACCAGACTTTCAAGATTTTTCTTCAACAGCTGGTTGAAAATTGATGGGCTTTCTGTATACCCTTGTGGGATACGACACCATGTTAGGACACGATTTTCCAGCTTAAAAGCAAAAAGGTACTGGCTCTCCTCATCCAATGGGATTGAGAAGAAAGCCTGACAAAGGTCTATCACTGTGAACCACTCAGCTTGGAATGGTATCTGAAACAATATCACTGATGGATTCGGTACCACTGGACAACATGAAACAACTATGTTGTTAATCTTTCGAAGATCTTGCACTATTCTAAATTTCCCACTAGGTTTCTGAAAACCCATAATCGGGGAGTTGCATGGACTTCCCACGATTTCCTTCAGTATTCCCTGTTTTATCATAGAGTCGATTACAGGTTTTATTCCTGCAATCGTCTCCGGGGTCAGTTTGTATTGGGGCGTTCTTGGATATTCAGCATTTGGTTTAACCATAATCTTCACTGGTTCTACTCCTTTGATCAGTCCTATCTCTTCTCCAGTAAAATCCCATACCTCTGATGACACTGCATCTCGTAAATCCCAAGGAAGGTCCTCCACAGTCTGGGTAGGATACAGTTCTATGCATGTTCTCGAATTTGCAACTTTGAAGGTAGCATCATCGTCTGTAGTCTGTACCTCTACTCCCAGAGGTGTGCAGTATATTGTGCAGTTCAGTTTGCACAATAAGTCCCTTCCTAACAGACACACAGGACTAGAATCACATACTACAAACTGATGTTCATCCGTATAGTTTCCAATTTTCACTGATACTGGTTCCGTCAAAGGGCTATTCATTCTCTTATTTGCAACTCCTACCACCTGAATCGTTTCCCCCGACATTGGTAGATCTGGAACCACTGCCGATCTCAAAGTTGATCGAGTAGCTCCAGTATCCACCAAGAATGTTGTAGGACACCCTGCCACTTCAGCCTCAACAAACGGTCCTCTTTGATCCACTTCTAGAACTGCCCCGAGGGTACAGTCCTCCTCTCTACTTACTCGTCGTCCCGTCAATGGATCAACGTAGTAACACTCTTCTTTACCTGTGAAAAAAGGCATTTGTCTATAGACCTTTCCCCCTGTCGTAATCTTTGGTGGCTGCGGGAACTGAGCTCGTGGAGCCGAAATCCCCCCTTTGGCCACCGTATCCTTTGTCACTGTCACCCTTTGGACTGGAACTTCCTGAACTTCCTCCTCTAGAACTTCCAGTTCTCCGTTTTCAGGGTTATAGGGACACTCGCGTCTCCAATGTCCCACCTGGTGACACTGATGACACTTTGTCGTTTTTTTCAATGTAGCAAAGTCTATTCTAGGTCTCGGATTTTCCTCGTTGTCCTTATTCTGATTGTTTGATTTCCGTCCCATTGTCCCTGTTCCCTGTTGCTGCTGTCCTCCCTTTCCAGCTGACTGCATCTGCACCATCATCAGTTTCTCCTTTAATTTCTTTGCTTTGGACTCTATTTCGTCACTGCAATATCTTGCATATCTCAAAATCTCATCCAAGGGTTTGTTTTGCCAACAAATTAAATGCTGCTGAATCATCAGACAAATATCAGGTCTCAACCCCAAGACAAACTTTGATACAAACTGTCCTATATCCTTGGGGTCCATTACATCTAGTCCACTGTATTGTTTGAATGCTTTCAGCAATCGCTCATAATACTCATGGACTGTCTCCTTTGGTTCCTGTCTTGTTCGGTCTATTTTTACCCAATCTATGTCTTGTGGTGGCACCTTCTCCTTCAGCCATGTCATTACCCTATCGTATTTTAACATTACTGTTTCTGACGGTCCATTAGTACGAGTATCCCTTGCTAGTTCTGTAGTTGGCCACTCGACACTAACCTTGCATGCTATCCACAAGTCTCCTGGGACCACAATGTCAAATAAGGTGTTCAAATCAATCCACAATACTTTTGAAATTTTGACAAACCTCTCTACCTGCTTGTACCACTCTACAGGATTCTCCCTTAACTTCGGAAATGAGTTTGTAAATGCAGCCAAATCTCCCCTACTCCAGGGCACGTGTACATAACTTCCATTCGCTATTTCTCGCAAAGGGAATGCCTCCATCTGCATTAGCCTTCCCTCCGGAGACATCACATTCGCACTCCGTCTAACAGTTCCCTTTTTGGACCACCTCTCTTCCCATTTGTCCAGATCTCTCCAAGCTCTTATTCCTGTGATCAGTTCCCTTATGTGTGTTTTTAATTCAGTTGTCCTCCTCTCATCTAGGTCCTGATCTGAATAATGCAACCTGTGGTTACCCTGTAATGCCTTGGTTCTGGACAGATCTACCATATACTTGTCTGCCAGTTCAGACAGTTTCTCATGTGTTGCTCTGGCCTTTCGAGTGATGTCCTTTGCTATAAACAGCAGCTCATCTTGTTCGTACATGTCGATCCTTTCTAAGGACAATGTACCATCTATTATATCGTCCAGATCAGATCTTAAGCTGGTCACATCGAGTCTTTTGGCTTTTATTACAGCTTTCAATATGCCATCTCTAGAGAGTTTATTTACATCTCTCCCATCACAGCTCTGAGTCCTACGTCTAGGCTCAGGCGAGTTATGGGGAGTCCTCCCATGCTCCCATCTCTCCAGGTCCCATGCAGTTCCATCCTCTCTGGGTGTATGGTGAAACACTCCTCTATTTCCCATAGTCCCACATTTCCCATTCTGCCTGGTTTCTCTAGGTGCATGGTAAGACATTACGTTATTCCCCATTTCTTCACCATTTGCCTGCGACCTCTGATCACTCGACGCATGGCAAGATCCTTCACTGTTCCCCGTGTTCCCACGATTCCAGTGCTGTACGTTATCATTAGGTGCATGGTGAGTGCACCTAAACCTTTCCCTGTATTCTCGGGTCCTTTGGTCTCCCTCACTTTGAACGAAACGAGATGTCTCCCCACACTCCGTATTTCTGCCTCTTTGCTCCTGTCCATTTCCTCCGTCAATATGACATGTAACTCCTCTACTCTCCTGACTTTTACCGTCCCACTCCTGACTGCTTTCGCTAGCCCCGCAGTGAGATAATGTCCCTTTTCCTTGACTTCCCCATCCAGCTTCTGCTCTTGACCTGTTGCTCTGTACTTCTGTGGACCCATCCCATTCCCTCAAGTCAGCCCTCAACTCTTTATAGGATTTCGGCCGTGGTCCCCTCAGGTCCATCGGTCCTCTTTGACCCCCCTGTTCTGTTACGGGACCCACTGCTGACTCTAATGGGGTGCTCCACGTTATTGGTCCTGGCAATTTCCTCCAGGCATTTGTCGTGTTATTCCTTCTCTCCATCTCAGCTCTTTCTCTGTCTAGCCGTACCTGTTCTTCCTCTCTCCCTTTCTCTGGGTGATAAACCGACACTACAGGGCCTATGGTAACGGGTACTTGAAGAGCATCTGGTAATCCATAAGACTCAACCCTCTCCGTTGCTGGCATCTTCTGCACCACAACCCTTCCGACTACACTCTGTACTGGACTATGTTGAAGTGTCCCCTCGTCTTTGGCAGGAACCCAATCCATTATAGGAAGTGGCCTATTCCCTCCTATGTCTATCCCATCTTCCTTCGGGAACTCCGTACCTTCCGTCTCCCTATTGTCCGGAGGCGGTCTATCTATCAACAACCTATTTATTAGGCCGTCCTCCGACTCGTTCTCATCATCCTCTTCTATGGGTTTCTTTCCACCTGTAACCTCTCTCATGGGGTACAACTTAACCACCTCAATCACCTGTACCCTCCACTTCTTGGCTTCCGCATCCCATTTGGCATCTTGCACTGCCCTCACTGATCGCCGTACCCTTTCCTGGCGTCTGTTCTGACTCCTGTCGTGCGCCGCCCTAATCCATGCATTAAGCGCCTCAAACTGTGTTGGTCTAGGCAAAGGTCTCAATGAGGACATAACTGCTTTCAACTGATGTAACACTTCTAATCTAAACGTTCCGTATTTCGGAAAAGTCAGTTCCTCATTCCCCTCTGTAATCTTACTCCAAGTCCCAAGCCACAGTATAGTATGCAACCCAACATTCGTTGCCATATAGTGAGCTGGTGTACCCTCCGGCGGTGCCTCTTCCCCGCAATAAGATTCTCTTCTTTTTCTCTTAAAAATCCCTCTCAAACATTTAAAACACTTCATGTTCAAAATCTACGAATTTCTATTTTCTCCACGTTCGTTTACTTCCTGATGACAATCCACCAATCTCAGTGCGGTTTTCGCTAACTGGCCTATCACAGCGCGGCTCTTCGCTGACGTCACACCAACCGCCCTATCTCAGCGCGGCTTCACACCAACCGCCCTATCACAGCGCGGCTCTCGCTGACGTCACTCGTCCCAGCGCGGCTTCACACCGACCGGCCTATCACAGCGCGGCTCTCGCTGACGTCACTCGTCTCCCCTTCGCAGCAGTTCCCCTCCTTTCTCCGCTCGTCTCCCAATCATGCATGCGTCCCATTCATACTTCTGAAAAATGATTACTTCCGTCCAAGCGATCACTTTCCTTGACTGTACGTCCACAGTCTAACTGTAATTGTCACCTTAACTGACGAAATGTCTTTCCGTGTACGTCCAGACAATCGCCTTCTCTGATAGGTTACTTGCACACGGTAACTTTCGACCTGCGTCCGTTACCCACACACTCACTCTTGCATTCCCCCTATCTCGGTCCTGTGGGCGATCAATGGTACCTCATGACCCCCTTTTCTCTGGTCGACAACTACTCTGGATGTTCGATACACCCGAACCACTTAAGCTCTTCCCCGAACTTAAGATTTTCACCAGTTCACCGGTTCCCCCGTTTCCCAGGTTACCAGTTTACCAGTCTGCCAGGTTGTGCGCGCTCACAACCCTCTCTCATTCACACTACAGGCATTCAACTCCGCATGACATTACAATACAGATACAACACAAAACACCGCAATCTGTCCACGCATGACCCTTGTTATACTCACTCTCGTCCGATTCTGCTGCTTTTCTCTCACGCCGTCAGCACCCTCTTCGGCGGGCCACCTCTCGATCTCTAGGGACCTTGGGGTAAACTTAACCTAGTCTAGATCACCTTCCTCAAGAAGGTAACCATCCTCACTCTGCTACCAACTGTTAACGCGGGATTTATGGTCTATTGTTATAGATCTAGATCCCAACTCCGGTCGACTGAACCGTTGGTACCTGTCATAGAGTAAAAGGCAATCCACTACTAGGTCAATCAGTTAATAACTTACTCCACTCCAAAGAACCACTTAAGCTTAAAAAGTTTAAAAGTTTATTACAAAGCCAAACTTAACTGGAGATACAAGCATCTCAATATAAGGTTAAAAAAATATACGGGTATCAATACAAAACATGAATTTTCTAAATGCTCTTAGTCGGCAGAAGAATATTACCAAAACCAATTCAAAAATCATCAAAGTTGCAAGAATAGACACAAGCTGTAGCTTATGAGTCATTTACAGAAAGGAAAGAAATCAGATTAGACTATCCCTACACTAGACTAAGTGACATCCCTACTTAGCAAGATCTTAACCTAAAAAGGTGTCAGCAGTGGTGACTTCCAAAGAAGATCACACACTTCCCTTAGTCTTTGTTCCAAAAACGATGTCTCGCAGTTCCCTATCTGCCTACCCATCCGCTCTCTTAGGTTCCTCAGATCATCTGCTCTAACTCCACCCAGGGGTACTGTCCCTAATACAAAATCACATTTACAATAGAAACGCCCTTTGGAGACACCCCTTAGAGACGCCCCTCACGTGGTGTTGGTTCTGGTATGTTCCATGCTGGTACTCCTCTGGGCCCATCGTTAGCATTGACCTTGCTTCCCAGGCTCCTCTCCGGCAAGACGGTACCCCCAGGAAATTCCTGAAGACTCCTCCAGGCCTGTGCCTGGCTCTCTTGAACAAAAGTCTATTCATCACTCTCTTGATTAAAACCTCCTCGCACCTGCAAACAGACACTTGTACTGTGGGCCCCAAATTCCGGCCTCCACCATATCTTTAAGTCGTAAACCATTCGAACAGGCTCCACAGTTTGTGCCTAACACGACCTTTCTCTAACGAGCACATGCAGATCAAAAGAAATGACTTTGTCTATTCAGGCCTATTAGAATTACATGAACGGGCCTGTGCACTCTGTAAAACATTTAATTTCTTAGTTTAAACAGTATTCTAACTTATTACACACAATGATTATATGAAACACTTCTATAAAACATATTTTTCAGTTCTATGATCGATAATACTTTGAATTATAATAACATCAAAATCCACCATCGTGTAAGAGTGTAACAGCATCTTGTACTCTATGTGAACTGCCATGTGGCCTACACATTTCTACGTTTAGCAGCATTACATTTTCCCCTACCACCGCCACATAACATGGGATTTTAACATCATTCTAACATCACTACAAACATCTACACTAGCTTTTCACACTTGATATAAGTATTCTATTTTAATTAAACACTCTTATGTATTTTCACTCTATAGATTCAACACTCTTATAAAATGTTTACTAAACTAATACAACGTGCTTGTAAATATGGTGCACTTCTATATTTTTCTTGATTTGCGCTCTCTCACCTACAACAATCAGAAAGTTGCAACCTTCATCTGACATTGAGCGAATCACTCAGTTACAGGCTTGTCTGAGTCTACACCCAACATGCAGTTGCAGCACTCATCTGGGCCTTTGGCAATCACAGAGTTTCAGCCCTCATCCAGGTCGATGGCATTCATGCAATTGCAGTCCCCAATCAGGCATACAGCAATCAAGCAGCTGCAGCCCTAACTGGATCGATGAAGAACACAGAATTACAGTTCTCACCAGGAATCAGTATAAAAGGCCAGGAGAGGCCAACATGACACACTGGTCCTCTCTAGTTTGCTCTAGTGAAGTCAGCTCACACTGGACATCCCTCAGCGACCGGAGAAGGCTAGTTAGACCCCTTCCACTTCTCAGCAGGCTGGCAGGCTTCTAGGTGCTTCAGGATAGATCAATTTTCTTTAAACTACAGACTTTTTGTAGGAAAACGTGAGTAAGGTGGGGATTTGTGCACCCCGTCCTGAAGAAGGAGTTCCACTCCGAAACATGTTGACGCACACAGGAGGTGATGTACATTGCATTACATAAGAACCTCTAAATCACCCATTTAACAGTACCTGCCCGGGGGCCCAATTAAAAAATTTCTGAGTCCACCCCACGAGCCAGGTACTTTTTAACCATCACTTTAGTCACTTCGAACTCCACCACTCACTCAATAACATGAAAACCTCACATGCACCTCACATAGTCAATGTGTAAAAGTGCTCCCGCGTAGTCGTAGGTAGTAGCACGCCACATCTCGTAGAGGGGTGCAAAGACCCCAATGATGAAGCATTACACCAAGGGTCCTTTTGGTGTGTGAGGGATATTTAAAGAACACTACCTGCTTCCCACCATTATAGAGACCACTCACACCCACTTGTGGATTCTCTATGTTTATAAAATTCTACTAAGGGAGAACGAATCCACCCCGTCTCTCTCTCTCCCTCTATGTTATTTTCATCACTTCTTTCAAGTGTCCTCCTCAGGTTGCTCTCCAAACAGCATTTGTGTAGAGTGATGATTCTCACAGCATGTAGCACTGGGGATGTCTCCAACCAGAGTCACCCACAACAGAGGCACAAAGTGGTGTGGGGGTTCTGCACCTAGCTTTCATCAGTCCAACTGAAGGAGTAATCAGCGACAGACAAAGAGACATGTCTCACCTAAACATTTCTTCACCTCTCACAACAAAGTCTGCAGTTCAAAACCTCACTACTACGATCTACCAAATAGCAGTGCTCAGGAATACTAGTCAACAGCTCCTTGCCAATAAAAGGACTCATGGAACTTCAAAACGTAGCCCTGTCTCTATCCTCCTAATTTCAGTGTTAGTATCTCTTATCTACAAGTACAGCAAACCAGGCAATCTACTTCCAGTGTTTGGGAGCACCGTTCTCACTCTCTCATCTTTTGCTAGGCCAGGGGCATCCAAAATGGATCCCATTAGCCTCCACATTCAGGCTCACTCATATACAGAACTTAGTATTACACATGTGTTGCACACACTACAGATGAAGCACATGCACTTGACACGAAGGATATCAGTGAAAGGTTATGGGCATACACGTAATAGTGAAAGCTCTGCACAGATGGACCAGTAGGCGTCTACCCCCAGTGGGAAAGGTAAACAGATCTAGTCACACTATTGATTTCCTCTAAAGATATAGTAATCGTCCACTGCCGCTTTATGTGCTATACTCAAGACAGTGACGATAGTCCACTATCCACAATGAAGGAACACTGGGTGTGTCCCTCCACGTCAGAGGACAGGTCTAGGACCTCACACAGTCACGGATAGGCCTAGGCCTCTGTTAATGCTTAGATAATATGGATGCCAGTGCTAAAAATACAAGTATGCATACTGCTTATACATGATGTTGAGCACCTGGCTTTGCTGGTCTAGGAACTACACATATTTAGGATTCATAGTCAGAAAGTGATCACTGACAATGGACTCCCCACTTGCTGTTGAAAACAAAAAATAATGTGTGGAGTGTTTGAATTAACAACAGCCACTGGTAAATGTTCAGGCTGAATTCCAGTCGAACATTTGTTGCCCACTATGTCATATTGTGACAAATACTGGCCATATGCAAATCAGTCTCTTGTACGACGCCTATATAAGAGTCCAATGTGACCTGCTAGATCAGGTTCCTTCCAAATGGGAACACAAGCAACACCAGACGGGTTTTAACCTTTTTAGGTATTCGGTAAAGTATTGCTTGATTCCTATGGCACAGTGAGCACAGGTCTGACATTTAGGGTATTATACTGAAGAAAACAAAAAGTGATAGCTGGAATGCTTGAATTAATCTCAGCCACTGTGTATTACTCTGGGCCACATTCAAGTCCATTGTTTTTTCTCATTATGCTACCATAGGGAGAGACCAGCTTTAAGTAAACTAGCCATGGTCCTGCTTTGATAAGAACAGTCTGGCTTGATCTGAACGACAGGTCCCCTGCAGATGTGAACATGTTAGCCCTGGCCCTTTTTGCAGGGTCTCCCCCAGATTTCTGCCTTCTGTTGCTAAATGTGTTTTTGTTGGCATTAGCACGCTGTGCTCTTTTTCCCTGCTCACCTGTGGTAAAGTGTCTGTGCTGTGTCTCTACAACAAAGCACAATTGGCATCTACCTAATTGGCACATTTAATTTACTTGTAAGTCCCGAGTAAATTGTACTACATGTACCCAGGGCCTGTAAATTAAATGCTACTGGTTGGCAGTAGCACTCATTGTGCCACCCACTAAAGTAGCCTTTTAAAACATATCTACAGTCTGCCACTGCAGTCTGTAGTGCAATTTTAAACTGCCATTTCTGCCTGGCAAAATAAACCTTTCGTTAAGCATAACCCTTCCTTTTCATTACTTACAAATCATGCTTGAGGTAGGCCCTAAAGGCTCATAGGACTGGGTGCAATGGATTTAAAAAGTAGGACATGTGTGTTTAAGTTGTACATGTTCTGACAGTAAAAATCTCCTAAAGCAATTTTTTATATTGCAGGGCCTAGCTCTCCCATTGGCTAACAACGTGAGACCTTATTTCATTTAATAATTGATAGTTTTAGATTGGTAGCAGATAAAGATATGGGGCTTACAATCAAATGAATTGTAATTTAAAGTCGTCTTTAATGGTAAAGTTGGCTATTAAGACACAGTTTTGAAAGTGCCACTTTTAGACAGTTGGTAATTTCTTATCCCAACTATTTGTACCGTCAGCCAGCAGCCTGGGTCACATGATTGTGTGTGACTTCGCTGTTGGGGTTTGTGTATTGCTTCCAGACAGTAATACAAAGGGGGCCTGGGTGTGGAAAAGGTTAACCATGCTGCAACAGAACCTGCCTGAGACTTGCTGATCTCTGTGGAAGTGAATCACAAATTCCCAGGAGGTGCTTCCTCAGGTGCCGGATCCTTGGATGGCATCAAAGTATAAGCCTCCTCAAGAAAAAGTGAAAATCTTGAAGTTTGGGATGCTTGCAACAGCAGATGGGCCCATATGCACCAAGACTCTACCAACCGCGACTATCGCCAAAATGAAGCGTCAGTGAGGCCTGCTCTTTGCGTTGATAGAGATGCCAGTGACGACTGGAAACACGAGACCCACACTTCGCTCTTTGTGCTTCAGCAATGACCGTGCACGATGCCCAACCTGATGGTCGCACTACAGCAATGACCTTCCGAGATGCTCAGCCAGCTCCTCGTGGCCTCCTCCAACACAAATGGAACTCTCTGTGCTGTACTTTGAAGGTAACTTTTCAGCACAACTTACATTGTCCCGGTATATGACTCACGCACCATCTTGTTTAACCTGAACTTGTGACTTTGCCCCAATCTAGTGTGACCAGATGAACACGCGCAGCACTTTGTGCTTTTAGGCCCTATTTTCACAAACAACTTTAAAATTGAATATCTCCAGTTCTATTAATTGGATTTTTGCCATTCTGGCATCATTTCATTTACTAAAATGTACTTTAGTTGTTTTTTTCATATTGGTTTGGGGTATTTCCTTGTGTTGTGTTTTCACTTTTTAGTTACTGTTTATGTGCTGCATAACTATTTTTCACATTGCCCCTAAGTTAATCCTGGCTGCTTTGTGCCAAGCTATCAGAGGGTTAAGCGCAGGTTCGTATGCTGATTTTTTATTGCTCACCCTGACAAAGATTGTTGTTGTTGTCTGAGTGGGGCTTACACCCCCCCCCCCCAACCAATAACCTGATTTCTTACAGAACACAAGGAACCCACAACCAGCTTTGGGCTATTTTGGCCTCACCAGTGAGGTATAGCTTGATTCCTTTGGCACGTTGAGCATGGCGCCCACAATCGGGAGACCTGTTGTACTTAGTGTGTCACACTCAGGAAAACAAAGCATACTTGGTGGAATACTCCATGGGTAATTAGTGAGGCCATTCTGAATTCCATCTTTTTTCCCTGCAATAGCAAACTAGACTTCACTGATGAGTCCTAAGTAGGCCAAAACTGGTCTAATGTATGACAGACACAGGTGATCCAATGCCTCCTTGTATCACTGAACTTATCATCAGCATTTGACACTGTTGCTCACCACAAACTCATGAATGTACTCAAATCCACAATGGACTTTTGCACTCATATACTGCTGAATCACCTCCGATAAGATGAATTCTAACCATATCTCTCCCGCTCTGTAATTCTCTCGGTTTTACCATCAGCACTTCATTATGTTTCTCATTATACATGAACAATTTAGCCAAATTCAAAATGTTTTTGTCTTCAAGTGTTAAAAAAAATACTTCTTCACTATGAATCAGCTAAAAACTTCCACTCATGCACTAGTCATTGACTTTGGTAATGCTATCTTAGATTGTGCTCCCTAAACAGAGCCAACCAAGGGAATCCTCAATGGCAGCACATCTTATTTCTTCTAACAGAACATTAGATCACAATACACCATTGCTGAAATAACTACATTGTCTTTCAGCCCAGTTCAAAATCTGCTGCCTGACACATAAAACTCTACGTCTGGACATTCCACCATACCTGGCGAGACTCTTAACCATACCCGGAGGTGAAAAAAGAGTACAAAGCAAAGATAGTCGTCACTTCGAAATTCAGAACTGTTAAATATCCTGGAAACTCATGCAGTCTTTCTATGGTGCTACATTTAGGAAACAGTTGAAAACGACTTTTATTCCTGTCTCACCTGAACTAATATGTATACATTGCTATTTAATTTAAGCCTCTACAATACCTCCTGTTCACTACACCATATGTTATTAAATTTTTTATGTTACAAATCTTAAGAGCAATTGTCATTTCTTTACTGTTATTTGTAAAGCTCACTACCACCTTCCATGTGTAGCAGAGCGATAGGAATATAAAAGTAACATTAACATTATAAATTAAACAAAGATGGACTCAATGCCCTTGTGTAGCCAATTAAATGCTTGACCATAGATATTGAGGCTTCCTTCCGAATGAGGTTTGTATTGAGGATAACTGAGGCCAAGGCCGGAGTCATCAAGGCACTCCAGCATCGACGCATCACCTCATCTCGTCATTCTTCATGCGAAGTGTTGGAACTGGGGGTTGCCCAAGTCTCAAAGGGGGTAGCATGGCATCAAGCGGGCAGGCCAAACTTCGAGGACATGTGAAGCATTCACGCAGTACACACAGACGACCTACCAATCACATCACAAAAGAGTCACGACACCACCTTTGGTTGGAGAAAGATTAAATTTAGTTATGTCTCCATCCTGCAAGGTAAAAAGAAATAGAATAGTGGTAGTCACAACAAGGCGCCAACTGGCACCAGAGCCAAGTACTTCATAGGGGGATTATTTACATGGGACAAAAAGGGATTGAGTCCATAGTCCATAGCTGTAAGGAAAAAGGATGGTTAATAAAACACTAGACCTGGGGCCAATCTGGCGGGGCCAACTCAGGATCTCATCCTTAGGGGGTTGGCTGAAATTGTAAGTTGCAACATTAGCGTAAGTACACCTCATGCGTGACAATGCCAACCCAACCCCTGTAAGGGAAAAGCATCATATAATACCAGACAGGAACATGACTCCTCAGCCCCCTCCGCAACCTGCAACACAAACATTAAGCAGTGCATTGGCATCAATAACATTTGAACCAGGCCGGCATCACATTTTCCGTGAGTAGGAATAAATGGTTCATTGCATGAGGACATATCATTTCTTTCCTTGTAAAGCATCTCATTAGATGTAACACTTTCCCAATTGAAACACCCCTCAGTAGCCGTAGCATCAAGTTGGCATTTCTCTTCCCTGGGTCAGGAGTAAAACATTTCAGCATTACATTTCCTTAGAGCAGGGTCAAGGAAGCAAGTCAACAATGCAACACTTCCCAATAAAGGATTAGCCCTCCATTACCTTCTAATAGGTGGTTTAGTATAACAGAGACTAGCGTAGAACATTTTATCATCTACTGGTGGCCAATTAACCTACATTTCACTATGGGGGAAGTAACCATCTCATTAGGCACAGGGAATAAGGCACCCGGTGACATGTGCTACTCCCTAGGCCTATCACCCTTGGTCGATGAATGTACAACTGTTCCTGGGGGGTCACGAGGACATCTTGTATTTCCCCCTTTCGCCTTCCTGGTAAGCAGGGGTCTCTATAGGCAGTTCAAAAAGGCCTAATGGGAGTCCTGGGTTTGACTAGTCCCCCAGCAGTCACTAGCGGCTTTTACCCGGCCTCTAGGCACTTAGGCCCTTACAAGTTGACAGGGAGGGGGGCGGACACCGACCCTGTGTCCCGTTGCCCTCTCTACCCTCCCCACGGTGTGCTTGAGGCCTCACTCACCAGCTACTCCAGGTTTCTGGCTCCATCAACGCTGCTGGCCTTCTCCCAGGGCTCCCGAGATAAGGGGGGGGGGGCAGGCACCGACAATGTGTCTCGAGGCCCCCCCTCTGTGCCCTTACAACCAGCCACGGGACTTGCGGCAACACTAGGGACTCTTCTCACTGGCTGGAAGCCCCGCAGGAATTCAGACTTCCTCCGGCCGGCTCCTGTGCGTGATGGCAGGGCTCCTCCACCACACGGAGCCCTGCAGGTAACTCGCTACTCTCGTGGTGCCCTGCCCGGTGGGGCGTTCTTCCGTGGAGGGGGGCCGACACCGACAGAGTGCCTCGATGCCCCCTCCTCTCCCCCTCTCACACAGAGTCCTACAGGCGGGGCAGACTACTGGGCGGCTCTCCGTCCTCACCCGGGCACAGACCGGCGGGGTGGCCTCCCGCTCCGGTCGCTCTTGCTCCGGCGCTTCACCCGGGTCCCCCTCCTACCTCACGGGGACCCGGGGCTTCGATTCCGCTTCTCCCGGCCTTCCTGGCCGTCAGCCAATCCCTGCGCGGCCTTTACAGGTCACGGCCGCGCAGGCCAGTCAGTGCGCGGCGGGGGCGGGCCGATGACGCGGCCGGGCCCCCGTCATGTGACGGGAGAACCTGACGGCCTCAGGGCCTAGCGCGGCCCTTCCTGCACTTCGGCGGCCCTCTCCTGGTACCGGGGGCCGCCGCGACGATTTCCACAGCGGTGGGGACCCCTCCACAGTCGCGCCGGCTGCGGCGGTGATTTCCAGCGGCGATAAGGGGTAGGCTCCCTTGTAATTATTTCATAATACGGCAGACAGCGCGCTGACACGAGGGTAGGCTCCTCAGCGCTGTTTCTCCTCACAGTGCCCTCAGGCCACACGGCGCGATTCTCCTCAGCAGATGGCGCTATTTACAGCGCCCTGCTCCTCCCTCTGCACGCAGCTCAGGGCCAACAGTACTTCGGGGGCCACACCAATCACAGGACACAATCCCTTGGGGGCACAATCCTCCCCAGGCAGCAACAGTCTTTAGACATCCAGCGCTTAGGGGGCGATACTACAGTTTATGCCAATCAGCTGTCCACAGCCCTTCACCATAGGCACCTCACAGCCCAGCGCTCCCAAAGGGCCTCACACCACCTCAGCCAGCACAAATTCCTTTGGGGGCACAATCTTCCCCAGGGTGCTTCAGAGGGGCAGACAGTCCCACAGCAATTCCTCAGGGGCACACTCCTCACCTCCTGGGCGCTTCTTCACACAGCGCTGGCGTGGTACCTGGTCAAATAGCGTCAGTGACCTGGATAGGGGCCCTCCCTTGTCAGGGGCCCTTGGGGACAGCAGAGAGGGGGGTTTATAGGGGTGCAGGGCCCAGCTCACAGGCCCCTGTGGCGGTAGCACCTCACAGCAGGTCCCCTCACTTCTTTGTCCCAGCGCTGACTGACTCTCTGGTGACACTTCTCCCTATTTATACCCTCCTCCCAGGCAGTGCCAGGACCTTCTAGAATGTTGGCACATCTAGCCTAAACTGGTTCTAGGGGAGGGGGTGAGCACCCTGGGTGCCAGGCTTTCCCTCCAAAAGCTAGGGGCAGCTGGGTAATATTATCTAGACCGCTGACCTATGTCAGTCCAGTGGCAAAACCCAGGGCCATGGCATCCATTTTAAATACAATACATTTCAATCAGGTGCAGTTTTAAAATGGGGGATTTTACAAGTGCTCACATTACTTCAGGTAATTACATTTTTCACAAGGTGTCTCACACCACCCATGGCCTATACAGGTTTAATCCCATGGGGGAGACAATCTAGATAAGGGGGTCAAAAGCGAAAAATTTTTGGGGGAAAAGGCCAAGTCCAACACGACTCCCCCCCAGCCAAAAGCCAGGGTAGACTGATCAATGCCTTGATGGGCTTCCCTGCTTGGGGCGGAAAAAGGTGGACGCAGGCCTGCAACTACAGGAGCACCTGCAGTCTCTCCTCCACTCTGGAACCCAATGGTTCTCTTTCGCAACCCTCCCTTCACCAACAAAACCACCCCACTGGTGTTCCCTAGTGGGATGTCTCTCCTTCCTAGAGTGGGAGGCTCCAGCCTCAGGCTTGTGATACTCTGGAACCGCTCTCTTTTCTCCAAACTGCCACTGGTCCACCCATCTGGGGTCTACACCCTCAGACTGACCAGCCCTTAGGGGCGAGGCTCTCCTCCCCCTACTTCTCCTCCAAGGGTTCCTCCATCTCCTACGCCTGGGGACACCCTCACACAACTCTCTCCCCAACCTGGAGTCGAAACCCACAGGCTGAACTGGTGACAGGGGCGAGTCCTCCCTCTCCCTGCACCCCCTCCCAGAGTCCCGCACCCTCCTAACTGGAGTAGTACCCCTGGGAGTCACTTCCGGGGGGACTCTGGTTACAGAGGTCCCTCCCACCAGGGCAGGCAACCCCTGTCCCTGGCCACTCAACCCAGGATCTGCGCCCTGTGGCTGAGCCGGTGACAGAGAAGAGACCTTCCTCCCTCTGCACCCCCTCCCAGAGTTCCGCACCCTCCCACTGGGAGTAGTACCCCTGGGAGTCAAATTGGTAGGGACCTGAATTACAGGTACCCCACCCTCCAGGTCAGGCAACCCCTTAACCTGGAACCCCAGTCCAGGATCTAAACCCTGTGACTGGTCAGACCCCCGAACCACTGGAGCTCCAATTATTGATGCTCCGGGTCCTCCTGACATGAGGGGATCCCTTCCTCTGGATGACACATCGGGACAGCCTAGACTCCCAACCTGGGGTTCTCTTAAAGAACACTCCAGGCCCGGTGACCACAGCTGGGGCATCTCGGGACACCTCCCCGTCTCACTCCCTTCAGGATCACTCCCCTCAGCCTTCCCAGACGCTCTGGCACTTACCCAGAGGTCTGCCTCCCGTGCAAGTTCCCTGGGGTCTGAGAACCCGCACCGCAACAGATGGTGACGCAGTCTTGGGAAACAACTCCTCAGCATGTGCTCCCGGATAACGGCATGGCACAGCCCTTCCCAATCCTCCACTGCTCTCCTCACCACCCAATCCTCCAGTACAGTCCAACACTCCTCCCCAAACTCTCCCCAGGACTGATGGGACAGCTTTCCCCTGCCCCTAAACACTAACCCGTCCTCCTCTTCCGGGGAATCAGGCACAGTCTCTCGGGCTTCGGGAGTGGGACTCCTTGCACTGGACCTACACTCGCTGCCACCACTGGATCCCACCCTCTTCGGTGAATCCAGACTCCTAAAACCACTCTCAGGGGACAACCTACCCACCTGAGCTGATCTCTCTCTGGCGAAGGCCCTCTCCGCCTCCGCCATCCTCTCCAGTGCTAGGACTTTTTCAGTCTCTAGTCGCTGCTCTCCTACCCTCAGCTGCGCTAAGCCCTCGGCATGCCTGAGCTTTGCCAGCGCCAGCTGATGCTCCCTTACTTCTCTCCTATCTACCCATTCTTCTGGGGACAGGGAAAGGGATGGGGCAGTGCCCCCGGGACTGGACCCAGTGCGAGACTCCCTATCTTCGGTGTCCTCCACAGCTACTGGCGTCTCTGCCCTGCTAGACTCTTCCTCCTCCTCATCGGAGCAATTACCTCCCAGGGTTCTGGATGGGGAGCCCTCTCTCTGGTCTCTAACCCACTGACCCTTCAAAACTTCGGGGGGGGTAGTCAGACAAGTCCCCATCAATCTCTAAGGGCTCTCCCCTCTTGAGGGCCTCATAGAGAAACAAATTTCTCCTGATGTTTCCTACTGGGGGTATCCCTCTCTCCAGGAGGAAGTCTATCACCTCCTGTTCGGTGTACTCCATCAGTTCCACTTCCTGGTAAATCAACCCCATCGTGGCGAGATACACCCGGGACACACCCTCCCTGTGGAACAAGGGGACACAATTGTCAAACACTTTCAGGAGGAAGCAATTTAGCACACAACAATAATCCCCACAACAAGGCTCGGATTACATCCAAAGCTCTATTTGCAGTGTAACCCGTGGCCGCTGTGGTACTGCGCAAACACAAGTCCTATCCCACCGCTCTGCCACCAAATGTTGGAACTGGGGGTTGCCCAAGTCTCAAAGGGGGTAGCATGGCATCAAGCGGGCAGGCCAAACTTCGAGGACATGTGAAGCATTCACGCAGTACACACAGACGACCTACCAATCACACCACAAAAGAGTCACGACACCACCTTTGGTTGGAGAAAGATTAAATTTAGTTATGTCTCCATCCTGCAAGGTAAAAAGAAATAGAATAGTGGTAGTCACAACAAGGCGCCAACTGGCACCAGAGCCAAGTACTTCATAGGGGGATTATTTACATGGGACAAAAAGGGATTGAGTCCATAGTCCATAGCTGTAAGGAAAAAGGATGGTTAATAAAACACTAGACCTGGGGCCAATCTGGCGGGGCCAACTCAGGATCTCATCCTTAGGGGGTTGGCTGAAATTGTAAGTTGCAAAATTAGCGTAAGTACACCTCATGCGTGACAATGCCAACCCAACCCCTGTAAGGGAAAAGCATCATATAATACCAGACAGGAACATGACTCCTCAGCCCCCTCCGCAACCTGCAACACAAACATTAAGCAGTGCATTGGCATCAATAACATTTGAACCAGGCCGGCATCACATTTTCCGTGAGTAGGAATAAACGGTTCATTGCATGAGGACATATCATTTCTTTCCTTGTAAAGCATCTCATTAGATGTAACACTTTCCCAATTGAAACACCCCTCAGTAGCCGTAGCATCAAGTTGGCATTTCTCTTCCCTGGGTCAGGAGTAAAACATTTCAGCATTACATTTCCTTAGAGCAGGGTCAAGGAAGCAAGTCAACAATGCAACACTTCCCAATAAAGGATTAGCCCTCCATTACCTTCTAATAGGTGGTTTAGTATAACAGAGACTAGCGTAGAACATTTTATCATCTACTGGTGGCCAATTAACCTACATTTCACTATGGGGGAAGTAACCATCTCATTAGGCACAGGGAATAAGGCACCCGGTGACATGTGCTACTCCCTAGGCCTATCACCCTTGGTCGATGAATGTACAACTGTTCCTGGGGGGTCACGAGGACATCTTGTATTTCCCCCTTTCGCCTTCCTGGTAAGCAGGGGTCTCTATAGGCAGTTCAAAAAGGCCTAATGGGAGTCCTGGGTTTGACTAGTCCCCCAGCAGTCACTAGCGGCTTTTACCCGGCCTCTAGGCACTTAGGCCCTTACAAGTTGACAGGGAGGGGGGCGGACACCGACCCTGTGTCCCGTTGCCCTCTCTACCCTCCCCACGGTGTGCTTGAGGCCTCACTCACCAGCTACTCCAGGTTTCTGGCTCCATCCACGCTGCTGGCCTTCTCCCAGGGCTCCCGAGATAAGGGGGGGGGGGGGCAGGCACCGACAATGTGTCTCGAGGCCCCCCCTCTGTGCCCTTACAACCAGCCACGGGACTTGCGGCAACACTAGGGACACTTCTCACTGGCTGGAAGCCCCGCAGGAATTCAGACTTCCTCCGGCCGGCTCCTGTGCGTGATGGCAGGGCTCCTCCACCACACGGAGCCCTGCAGGTAACTCGCTACTCTCGTGGTGCCCTGCCCGGTGGGGCGTTCTTCCGTGGAGGGGGGCCGACACCGACAGAGTGCCTCGATGCCCCCTCCTCTCCCCCTCTCACACAGAGTCCTACAGGCGGGGCAGACTACTGGGCGGCTCTCCGTCCTCACCCGGGCACAGACCGGCGGGGTGGCCTCCCGCTCCGGTCGCTCTTGCTCCGGCGCTTCACCCGGGTCCCCCTCCTACCTCACGGGGACCCGGGGCTTCGATTCCGCTTCTCCCGGCCTTCCTGGCCGTCAGCCAATCCCTGCGCGGCCTTTACAGGTCACGGCCGCGCAGGCCAATCAGTGCGCGGCGGGGGCGGGCCGATGACGCGGCCGGGCCCCCGTCATGTGACGGGAGAACCTGACGGCCTCAGGGCCTAGCGCGGCCCTTCCTGCACTTCGGCGGCCCTCTCCTGGTACCGGGGGCCGCCGCGACGATTTCCACAGCGGTGGGGACCCCTCCACAGTCGCGCCGGGCTGCGGCGGTGATTTCCAGCGGCGATAAGGGGTAGGCTCCCTTGTAATTAATTCATAATACGGCAGACAGCGCGCTGACACGAGGGTAGGCTCCTCAGCGCTGTTTCTCCTCACAGTGCCCTCAGGCCACACGGCGCGATTCTCCTCAGCAGATGGCGCTATTTACAGCGCCCTGCTCCTCCCTCTGCACGCAGCTCAGGGCCAACAGTACTTCGGGGGCCACACCAATCACAGGACACAATCCCTTGGGGGCACAATCCTCCCCAGGCAGCAACAGTCTTTAGACATCCAGCGCTTAGGGGGCGATACTACAGTTTATGCCAATCAGCTGTCCACAGCCCTTCACCATAGGCACCTCACAGCCCAGCGCTCCCAAAGGGCCTCACACCACCTCAGCCAGCACAAATTCCTTTGGGGGCACAATCTTCCCCAGGGTGCTTCAGAGGGGCAGACAGTCCCACAGCAATTCCTCAGGGGCACACTCCTCACCTCCTGGGAGCTTCTTCACACAGCGCTGGCGTGGTACCTGGTCAAATAGCGTCAGTGACCTGGATAGGGGCCCTCCCTTGTCAGGGGCCCTTGGGGACAGCAGAGAGGGGGGTTTATAGGGGTGCAGGGCCCAGCTCACAGGCCCCTGTGGCGGTAGCACCTCACAGCAGGTCCCCTCACTTCTTTGTCCCAGCGCTGACTGACTCTCTGGTGACACTTCTCCCTATTTATACCCTCCTCCCAGGCAGTGCCAGGACCTTCTAGAATGTTGGCACATCTAGCCTAAACTGGTTCTAGGGGAGGGGGTGAGCACCCTGGGTGCCAGGCTTTTCCTCCAAAAGCTAGGGGCAGCTGGGTAATATTATCTAGACCGCTGACCTATGTCAGTCCAGTGGCAAAACCCAGGGCCATGGCATCCATTTTAAATACAATACATTTCAATCAGGTGCAGTTTTAAAATGGGGGATTTTACAAGTGCTCACATTACTTCAGGTAATTACATTTTTCACAAGGTGTCTCACACCACCCATGGCCTATACAGGTTTAATCCCATGGGGGAGACAATCTAGATAAGGGGGTCAAAAGCGAAAAAATTTTGGGGGAAAAGGCCAAGTCCAACACGACTCCCCCCCAGCCAAAAGCCAGGGTAGACTGATCAATGCCTTGATGGGCTTCCCTGCTTGGGGCGGAAAAAGGTGGACGCAGGCCTGCAACTACAGGAGCACCTGCAGTCTCTCCTCCACTCTGGAACCCAATGGTTCTCTTTCGCAACCCTCCCTTCACCAACAAAACCACCCCACTGGTGTTCCCTAGTGGGATGTCTCTCCTTCCTAGAGTGGGAGGCTCCAGCCTCAGGCTTGTGATACTCTGGAACCGCTCTCTTTTCTCCAAACTGCCACTGGTCCACCCATCTGGGGTCTACACCCTCAGACTGACCAGCCCTTAGGGGCGAGGCTCTCCTCCCCCTACTTCTCCTCCAAGGGTTCCTCCATCTCCTACGCCTGGGGACACCCTCACACAACTCTCTCCCCAACCTGGAGTCGAAACCCACAGGCTGAACTGGTGACAGGGGCGAGTCCTCCCTCTCCCTGCACCCCCTCCCAGAGTCCCGCACCCTCCTAACTGGAGTAGTACCCCTGGGAGTCACTTCCGGGGGGACTCTGGTTACAGAGGTCCCTCCCACCAGGGCAGGCAACCCCTGTCCCTGGCCACTCAACCCAGGATCTGCGCCCTGTGGCTGAGCCGGTGACAGAGAAGAGACCTTCCTCCCTCTGCACCCCCTCCCAGAGTTCCGCACCCTCCCACTGGGAGTAGTACCCCTGGGAGTCAAATTGGTAGGGACCTGAATTACAGGTACCCCACCCTCCAGGTCAGGCAACCCCTTAACCTGGAACCCCAGTCCAGGATCTAAACCCTGTGACTGGTCAGACCCCCGAACCACTGGAGCTCCAATTATTGATGCTCCGGGTCCTCCTGACATGAGGGGATCCCTTCCTCTGGATGACACATCGGGACAGCCTAGACTCCCAACCTGGGGTTCTCTTAAAGAACACTCCAGGCCCGGTGACCACAGCTGGGGCATCTCGGGACACCTCCCCGTCTCACTCCCTTCAGGATCACTCCCCTCAGCCTTCCCAGACGCTCTGGCACTTACCCAGAGGTCTGCCTCCCGTGCAAGTTCCCTGGGGTCTGAGAACCCGCACCGCAACAGATGGTGACGCAGTCTTGGGAAACAACTCCTCAGCATGTGCTCCCGGATAACGGCATGGCACAGCCCTTCCCAATCCTCCACTGCTCTCCTCACCACCCAATCCTCCAGTACAGTCCAACACTCCTCCCCAAACTCTCCCCAGGACTGATGGGACAGCTTTCCCCTGCCCCTAAACACTAACCCGTCCTCCTCTTCCGGGGAATCAGGCACAGTCTCTCGGGCTTCGGGAGTGGGACTCCTTGCACTGGACCTACACTCGCTGCCACCACTGGATCCCACCCTCTTCGGTGAATCCAGACTCCTAAAACCACTCTCAGGGGACAACCTACCCACCTGAGCTGATCTCTCTCTGGCGAAGGCCCTCTCCGCCTCCGCCATCCTCTCCAGTGCTAGGACTTTTTCAGTCTCTAGTCGCTGCTCTTCTACCCTCAGCTGCGCTAAGCCCTCGGCATGCCTGAGCTTTGCCAGCGCCAGCTGATGCTCCCTTACTTCTCTCCTATCTACCCATTCTTCTGGGGACAGGGAAAGGGATGGGGCAGTGCCCCCGGGACTGGACCCAGTGCGAGACTCCCTATCTTCGGTGTCCTCCACAGCTACTGGCGTCTCTGCCCTGCTAGACTCTTCCTCCTCCTCATCGGAGCAATTACCTCCCAGGGTTCTGGATGGGGAGCCCTCTCTCTGGTCTCTAACCCACTGACCCTTCAAAACTTCGGGGGGGTAGTCAGACAAGTCCCCATCAATCTCTAAGGGCTCTCCCCTCTTGAGGGCCTCATAGAGAAACAAATTTCTCCTGATGTTTCCTACTGGGGGTATCCCTCTCTCCAGGAGGAAGTCTATCACCTCCTGTTCGGTGTACTCCATCAGTTCCACTTCCTGGTAAATCAACCCCATCGTGGCGAGATACACCCGGGACACACCCTCCCTGTGGAACAAGGGGACACAATTGTCAAACACTTTCAGGAGGAAGCAATTTAGCACACAACAATAATCCCCACAACAAGGCTCGGATTACATCCAAAGCTCTATTTGCAGTGTAACCCGTGGCCGCTGTGGTACTGCGCAAACACAAGTCCTATCCCACCGCTCTGCCACCAAATGTTGGAACTGGGGGTTGCCCAAGTCTCAAAGGGTGTAGCATGGCATCAAGCGGGCAGGCCAAACTTCGAGGACATGTGAAGCATTCACGCAGTACACACAGACGACCTACCAATCACACCACAAAAGAGTCACGACACCACCTTTGGTTGGAGAAAGATTAAATTTAGTTATGTCTCCATCCTGCAAGGTAAAAAGAAATAGAATAGTGGTAGTCACAACAAGGCGCCAACTGGCACCAGAGCCAAGTACTTCATGGGGGGATTATTTACATGGGACAAAAAGGGATTGAGTCCATAGTCCATAGCTGTAAGGAAAAAGGATGGTTAATAAAACACTAGACCTGGGGCCAATCTGGCGGGGCCAACTCAGGATCTCATCCTTAGGGGGTTGGCTGAAATTGTAAGTTGCAAAATTAGCGTAAGTACACCTCATGCGTGACAATGCCAACCCAACCCCTGTAAGGGAAAAGCATCATATAATACCAGACAGGAACATGACTCCTCAGCCCCCTCCGCAACCTGCAACACAAACATTAAGCAGTGCATTGGCATCAATAACATTTGAACCAGGCCGGCATCACATTTTCCGTGAGTAGGAATAAACGGTTCATTGCATGAGGACATATCATTTCTTTCCTTGTAAAGCATCTCATTAGATGTAACACTTTCCCAATTGAAACACCCCTCAGTAGCCGTAGCATCAAGTTGGCATTTCTCTTCCCTGGGTCAGGAGTAAAACATTTCAGCATTACATTTCCTTAGAGCAGGGTCAAGGAAGCAAGTCAACAATGCAACACTTCCCAATAAAGGATTAGCCCTCCATTACCTTCTAATAGGTGGTTTAGTATAACAGAGACTAGCGTAGAACATTTTATCATCTACTGGTGGCCAATTAACCTACATTTCACTATGGGGGAAGTAACCATCTCATTAGGCACAGGGAATAAGGCACCCGGTGACATGTGCTACTCCCTAGGCCTATCACCCTTGGTCGATGAATGTACAACTGTTCCTGGGGGGTCACGAGGACATCTTGTATTTCCCCCTTTCGCCTTCCTGGTAAGCAGGGGTCTCTATAGGCAGTTCAAAAAGGCCTAATGGGAGTCCTGGGTTTGACTAGTCCCCCAGCAGTCACTAGCGGCTTTTACCCGGCCTCTAGGCACTTAGGCCCTTACAAGTTGACAGGGAGGGGGGCGGACACCGACCCTGTGTCCCGTTGCCCTCTCTACCCTCCCCACGGTGTGCTTGAGGCCTCACTCACCAGCTACTCCAGGTTTCTGGCTCCATCCACGCTGCTGGCCTTCTCCCAGGGCTCCCGAGATAAGGGGGGGGGGGCAGGCACCGACAATGTGTCTCGAGGCCCCCCCTCTGTGCCCTTACAACCAGCCACGGGACTTGCGGCAACACTAGGGACTCTTCTCACTGGCTGGAAGCCCCGCAGGAATTCAGACTTCCTCCGGCCGGCTCCTGTGCGTGATGGCAGGGCTCCTCCACCACACGGAGCCCTGCAGGTAACTCGCTACTCTCGTGGTGCCCTGCCCGGTGGGGCGTTCTTCCGTGGAGGGGGGCCGACACCGACAGAGTGCCTCGATGCCCCCTCCTCTCCCCCTCTCACACAGAGTCCTACAGGCGGGGCAGACTACTGGGCGGCTCTCCGTCCTCACCCGGGCACAGACCGGCGGGGTGGCCTCCCGCTCCGGTCGCTCTTGCTCCGGCGCTTCACCCGGGTCCCCCTCCTACCTCACGGGGACCCGGGGCTTCGATTCCGCTTCTCCCGGCCTTCCTGGCCGTCAGCCAATCCCTGCGCGGCCTTTACAGGTCATGGCCGCGCAGGCCAATCAGTGCGCGGCGGGGGCGGGCCGATGACGCGGCCGGGCCCCCGTCATGTGACGGGAGAACCTGACGGCCTCAGGGCCTAGCGCGGCCCTTCCTGCACTTCGGCGGCCCTCTCCTGGTACCGGGGGCCGCCGCGACGTTTTCCACAGCGGTGGGGGCCCCTCCACAGTCGCGCAGGTCTGCGGCGGTGATTTCCAGCGGCGATAAGGGGTAGGCTCCCTTGTAATTAATTCATAATACGGCAGACAGCGCGCTGACACGAGGGTAGGCTCCTCAGCGCTGTTTCTCCTCACAGTGCCCTCAGGCCACACGGCGCGATTCTCCTCAGCAGATGGCGCTATTTACAGCACCCTGCTCCTCCCTCTGCACGCAGCTCAGGGCCAACAGTACTTCGGGGGCCACACCAATCACAGGGCACAATCCCTTGGGGGCACAATCCTCCCCAGGCAGCAACAGTCTTTAGACATCCAGCGCTTAGGGGGCGATACTACAGTTTATGCCAATCAGCTGTCCACAGCCCTTCACCATAGGCACCTCACAGCCCAGCGCTTCCAAAGGGCCTCACACCACCTCAGCCAGCACAAATTCCTTTGGGGGCACAATCTTCCCCAGGGTGCTTCAGAGGGGCAGACAGTCCCACAGCAATTCCTCAGGGGCACACTCCTCACCTCCTGGGTGCTTCTTCACACAGCGCTGGCGTGGTACCCGGTCAAATAGCGTCAGTGACCTGGATAGGGGCCCTCCCTTGTCAGGGGCCCTTGGGGACAGCAGAGAGGGGGGTTTATAGGGGTGCAGGGCCCAGCTCACAGGCCCCTGTGGAGGTAGCACCTCACAGCAGGTCCCCTCACTTCTTTGTCCCAGCGCTGACTGACTCTCTGGTGACACTTCTCCCTATTTATACCCTCCTCCCAGGCAGTGCCAGGACCTTCTAGAATGTTGGCACATCTAGCCTAAACTGGTTCTAGGGGAGGGGGTGAGCACCCTGGGTGCCAGGCTTTCCCTCCAAAAGCTAGGGGCAGCTGGGTAATATTATCTAGACCGCTGACCTATGTCAGTCCAGTGGCAAAACCCAGGGCCATGGCATCCATTTTAAATACAATACATTTCAATCAGGTGCAGTTTTAAAATGGTGGATTTTACAAGTGCTCACATTACTTCAGGTAATTACATTTTTCACAAGGTGTCTCACACCACTCATGGCCTATACAGGTTTAATCCCATGGGGGAGACAATCTAGATAAGGGGGTCAAAAGCGAAAAAATTTTGGGGGAAAAGGCCAAGTCGAACACGAAGGGACTATTAACATAGGCTCTTACCTACTCATTTGATTGTATTAAATAAGTGACTCCCATGTAATCTATGTATCTTTGCCATTGATTTCTGTAGGTACTACTCTTCCTCAGAACAGCCCCTTTCCAGGAAAGTATATTGGACTGGCTACATCACATTAATCCTGTCTCGCGAGCACATCTGTAACAGAAATATTTCCACTTTGTCTAAAACCAACCGAAGACATTAGAAACACACACTTGGTACCTTCCTCCACACACCACCAAAATCACACGGTTGCTATATGTATACTTTGTTCTTTATCAACACGCTGAACACGTCCCCAGCAGCAGCATCAGAATAAAAATACTTTCAACCCAATTATTTGGCCAAACACATCTATATCCAGGTGTATTTATAATCATGCTTAACTATATGCCTAAAATATCACATTAGACACAAACCCCTGAAACCATCATGCACACAACATGACAACAAATCTGTTTAGTTGGCAAAGTGTTGCAGCTACATTAGGTCACCAACATACATGTGAGAAACTTTATGAACAACAAAGCTTACAGCTACCGCACCCACAACAGTACAACATTGCATTAAAGCCATATGGTCATGATACAGCCTTGGTAAGTCAAACAAAGGACAATCAGGTACTTCAACAGAAAAATAAGCAATTAATGGACTGATGTATGAGCAGATTTTGCACTCGTAAAGCCTGCAGTGTGCAAAATTAAAGATTTTGTGGGTGCAAAATCCTCAGTCACAATGCACCTAAGGGACAATACAACTGACAAACTGGAATTTGAATGGTGGTGTTCACATTGCGTCTTCTTGCAATTTGCAACTAAAAGGGGGGATGAGAGGGGCGCCCAACTTCCTGTCAAATTGTAAGGATATGTATCAATGGTTTGTTAGGACTAACCACTGCGGTCCTAAATCATTTATTTCATTCTGACAGCTCAAAGTGGGAGGTATTGAATTGCAATTTAGGAGCTGTCAGCTTCCATTTGTTCTACAAGCTGAAGAGGGACTCAAAGCTACATTTCCAGGTCCAAGGAGTTGGACAGAATCCCATTCCCATTCCTAGTCAGGTTTGGGTCATTCTTTGCAATTCAAAAATCTGGCTATCCAGGTGGAGGCTGAGATTCCCTCTCTTGACAGGGACCCCTGAAATGAGCATCACTTTTCCTTTTCCCAGAATGCACTGTGTTGGTCAATGACTATGTAGAGCTGATTAGATGTATTGTGATGTGGCATATTTGACTATTCCTTCCGAAAACCTGGTGTATCCTTCAGAAAGGTCCTGGAGTTAAAGAAATATGCCAGGACGAAATATGAATGATGAGAATTAATTGCATATCTCTGATGGCAGCATCCTCCTTCTATCTTTTAACTGGAATTCATACGAGGATAAAGATGTGCACCATTCACTAAGAATAAACCTATGAACAGGTACACCGCTTTCAAAGAATATCCTTATCTCACATGTTCAAATGTTTATAATAATTATTACAAAATATATGCACATAATCTTCACAAGCATTTCCACTGATAAATAAAGCAAACACAAAGGGATCTCCATCTGCCCCAGGTCACTTCGTTTAATTTAGAGGTCAGTAGGCATCACATGTGGGTCCACCCACTCCACCCTACCTCATAATTTATAATGCTGCCAATAGTCATCCCACTGCAGAAGGGCTTAAGTGGAATTACGCTTTGAGACTACAAGATGTGGAGACCAATAGACGGTATTCTAGTCTGAGGGCACATCAGTGGTATCCACTAAGAACACCGGTTCTGAAGTTTCAAGACCTCCTCGTAATCAGGGGTCCTACAATCTATTTGTGAGAGTCAAAAATACATAACTATGTTTGGGACAAAGGAACAAATTGAGAGGGTGGAGTACCTATCCTAATGGTGCTAGACATTTGTTGCAGTAGACAGGATGCAACTGAAAGTCAGCTCTGGCAAAGATGCTATTTATAGTCAGCAGAACATCTCTAAACATGACTTTTCTGAAGTGTTTGGGCTTCATCATTAACAACTGACATCAGCTCCTCTGCCAAAGTAAAAAATGGTAAGCCCAAACCAATGGCACTGCAGGGCATGCTCTTTACAAAGGGCAATAAGTCATAATTCACTGATAGAACTAGAAATCCAGAAGCCTGTAAGGGCTCCAATGAGAGCTGGGCAACTATATGTGTCCCAGTGGGTTGCAGCCTAGATTTATCGGGTCCACAAACCCAAGACCCAATAATTCCAGGCGTGAAAAATGTGAGCATGGACATGCCTAAACAGCTGTGCGGGCTGCAAGTAGCTGCTGATCCTAGTCCCCACCCTTCTGAGTATTTAATCACGGGAAGAGCAGAAAAAGAAGCTCCAACCAGCACAATAAAAGGAAATCAGCCCTCCTGCCACCCCCCAGGGTAAAAGTAAACGTCCCCAAACCATGATTTACCACTTGCTCCAGGCACAGTGCTAAATGGCTGTGGATTTGGGTCTGTTGCTTTCCCCAGAAGATGGAAAAACATGCACGATTGGACCTGGTGTTCCCGCCTAGACATGTTAATCTTGATTCAAAGGAGACAACTTGTTATCCCTGTTATCTCATGGGTGAGATAGCAGCCCATATCGTAAATTCTGACCACTGGATCTTCTTGAGGAGATATCAGGGAATTTGTAATTGTGCCTTAAATGTAAGAGCAAGGAAGCAATTGTTCTTAGTGCATGAACCTGGTTTCTGATACAATCCCTTAGTGCCTATCCCTTTTTTTAGCACAATTTTTCAGAATAATTTGTTAAAAAACAACCGCTTTTATATGCCACATTAATTCAACAAAGAATCAAATCATGTATGTTTCTATAAGAAAACTGAAGGTGCTGGCAGTCCTATAGCTTAGTTTCACTCTCATCTTACTACCCTCCTGTTGGCCTCAGCTCACTTTCTTCAGAATGTACTGCCAGAATGATTCAGGGTGGCAGGTCCTGTCCACCTGGGATGCACCTTCACATACATATGTTGACTATGCAGCCTGTATCACATTCTGTGAATGGAAGTGCTATCAGGATGAGAAATAAACACAAAGCCCAATTCATAAAACAGTGTCTGGATATTTGTGAGGGACAAAATGCTGTGTGAGACAGTGTAAGCATGGGATTGGGACAGCCGGTGATACATTACAATAGTGAGTGAGACAGTGTCTGAGCATGTGAGTGAGACTTTTGAGCACAAGTGAGAGTGTGAGAGCATGTTAGTGTAGGAATGTGTGTGAGACAGTGAGTGAGCATGTGTGTGAGACAGTGTGCGAGCATGTGAGACAATATGAGGCAATAAGACAATGAGTGAGACACTGTGTGAGCATGTAAGTCAGTATGAGA
Source organism: Lissotriton helveticus (assembly GCF_964261635.1). Classification (NCBI taxonomy): domain Eukaryota; kingdom Metazoa; phylum Chordata; class Amphibia; order Caudata; family Salamandridae; genus Lissotriton; species Lissotriton helveticus. The sequence goes on along the minus strand of NC_136070.1, from coordinate 353,688,380 downwards.
CAATGAGGAAGTGAGTGAGAGTACAGTGTGAGAAAGTGAGTAAGACAGTGTGAGCATGTGAAAGAGTTAAGCATGTGAGAATGAGTAAACATAGGACAGTGTGTGTCTTTTATGTTTTTAAGCCTGCAGCTGGCCTTGCCAAACTGGTGGTAATTCTTGGCTTAATTAGGCTCCCATGGCAAATGATGGCGCTGGCATATTGGATGTAATTCTTGCATAAGGTGGTGTATGACATATGGCTGCAGCTATAGCAAAATGCTGACCACGGCACATTCGAAATAATCGTTGCATATGAAGAGGCACTCATCGCATAATCTAAAACAAACTTAAGTCCTCTCAGCATCAGGCTTTATTAGCATACCATGAAAGTACTTGAAAATTAATGAGTGCCATTTCAGAGCCTAGGGGGGCATATTATCAAGGACGGGCGATACATTATCGCCGCTTTTATCGGCAGGAAACTGCCGATAAAGCGGCGATAATGGGCTTGATAATATGCTCTATGGAATTTCTATCGAAGCCCATTTTAGATGTCTTCACATCTAACATGGGCTTCAATAGGAATTCATAGAGCATATTATCAAGCCCATTATCGCCGCTTAATCGTCAGTTTCCTGCCGATAAAAGCGGCGATAATGTATCGCCCGTCCTTGATAATATGCCCCATAGTTTTTAGCAAATTTATGTGAAAATTGTGCTTTCAAAAGCACACTTTGGCCCTTTTTTCAAAATGTTTTCAGAGGATAAACTACCCAAATTCTCCTAGAAGAAAATTCCTTGCTGCAATTTGTGGCAAGGTTTATACCATCGCTTTCAAATATTTTCAGCCATCACTGACTTTGTGAATCATCTCCTACTGTTTGCTATCAGTATCACCGAAAACCAAAGGAAACTTTAGTCATAAGTAATCAGTGTGGATATGCGACCGGAATCACGTCAGATTTACAGCACTGCAGAGATCCAACTAGGCAACAGGTATTTCCACAACAGTTACTACACTTAGGATAGGAGTATGACCTTTGGCGGTGAAAGGGTGGGTGGTTAGCCACCGCCACGCCCACACACTGCCAACAGTAGCCGCCACCTGCCCGCAAGATTACAAGTTTTTTGGAGTCTGGCGAGCATCGTGGCAGTCTTGCAGCGGAGCTGTTTAAAAGGCTCATTGTGAACCTGAAACAACACTGCTGCGGGACCGCCAGTGCACATTCCTGCACAGGAAGAAATGCACCATGTTGTTAATTTCTTCCTGTGCAGGAACTGGGGATGCAGAAATGCAGGCAGCACAAAATGTGCCCCCTGCATGCACTCCTAAACACAGGCAGCCTTTTGATGGAGGAAGAACCTCCATGACAGTACTGTGGGACCACCAGGGAAGGGTGGTTCCCTGGTAGCTGCCGCAGAGCAATGGCAGTCCAACTGCAAAAGTCCTAATAGAGCGGTCAGACCACCGATGCGGTGATGGCTGGATGGCCAGCGCCGCGCTCCCACAGTTCTGGGTGTCCTCAGACCGCCAGACTCGTAATTAAGGCCTAAGTCATCATATTACTCTCCCTCTTAGAGAAATTTAGGGCATTTGCATACACCTTTGGATTCCTTCTCTAGTCCCTCTAGTTCCTTGCATAAATAGGTTTGTTCTCAGGTGCCCTTCATCAAATTTATGATCCACACCTTGAAAGAACATTTGAACTGACTTCACAGTACAAAACAGTCCATGTGACTTATTTCTTATACGCAGTGGCCGTGCCTCGAACTCTACTGCACTACAAACTTCAAATTAATTTTAGCGCAGAGGCATTGACAGGAATGCACCTCATTTCTACTGGAAGGCTTGTCTGGATATTTAGAAGCGCAGGTGCACCTTGGGTACTGATAAGGCCTGGACATGAAATTCCCACAGCTTTTGAAGTTTGCAGAGATTTCCCACTCTGCGCAGAGTGCGCAGTTCCGAAAAACTCAGCGTAACCTCACAGAGCAGAGTATTTCCTCTCCCGCGGCTTGCCAATGTTATGCTGGCGAGCATGAGCGAGGAAAATCTTACTCCAGACCACATCCCGGAGAGATTTCTCAATGTGGGGAGTCGAGGCTGGTCGCCACCGCTCGCATTGAGAAACCTTCTGCTTGCGTTGAGGAAGTTGTCGCTCAAGTAGAGCATCCACTTGAGTGGCAGAAAGAAGCAGCGGCCTTTTGCACTACACATGGAGCTATTCCAGCTGATTTTAGACCCGATGCTATGAATCAGCGCGAGCAGCGCAAAGTATTGTACTCTGCCACTTGCAAACTTCACGTAGCGCTGCAGAATTTTTTAGTCACTTTGCGGAGTTACCATACGCGGAACTCTACCCGGGCCTCGTACTGATGTTCACACTATTGCCCCTACCTCATAAGCTGTCTTGTTTATCAACATCTTGTATACAAACCAAATGTTGCCTTTTTTCCCCTCCTTCTCCCCCCCCAGAATGGCCCGTAGAGCACATCTCTAATTAGCAACACATTTAACCTTTGATGATATACCATAAGGGATGATCAGTACGCTCAAGGGGAGGTGATTTACTAACATTGTGCTCTGGGTTTGCGCCATAAAAGTGACACAGACCTGCAACATTTTTATGTTTTTAAAATTATTTTGTTTCCAGTGCAAAACTTGTTTTACGCAAGAAATTGCCTAAAAGTAACACAAAGTAGTGCTAACAACTACGTTACCTTACTAAGCATCAAGGGGGAAGTACATGGGCGTTCCCATGCAATCACCCACCCTTTTTCGTGCAAAATCCTATCTACCGAAAAAGTGAGACATGCTTTTACATTAAAAAAAACACTCCTTTTGAAATCAGGCATTAAAAGGAGAAATGTTTTCATTTCTCCTTTTTTCTCCTTACTGCAAAGTATGAAAAGTTTTAGAAGCTGTCTAGGCATAGTATTTTGCACTGGAAAGGTAGACGTCCAGTACAAAACCTATTCAAGACTCTCGCACTCACCCTTACACTATGGCCCAAAGGCGTGTGCGTAGCGCACAGCAGCAAAATTCTGCACCGGCCCTTGGGAGAGCGGAGGAGAATGCGATACCTATCTAGATATCGCACCCTCCTACTCCCTCCCTGTCAGGCAAAGCAGCATTGTTGGCAATTAGGCTGCCTCATTTCTTGCTCAAAACAAATATAGTGCCTTTTTTCCCAGTGGTAAAACTCTAGTCCAGACAGCCTTCGAAAGGTATTCTAGCAGTGGTTCCCATACAGTTTCAGAGACAGCAGTGTTCTCAGTGAGGCCCCAGGATTGTTTCTCAATGGCCATAAGTGACCATAGACGTGCATGCCATTGGTTGATGTCCAGGAGATCCATCTTTATCCAGGAAGCTATAATGGTTGTTTTTACAGCATCCAGACTGATCCAGATATGTACGTTGTCTGCTTTGATCTGAAACAGGCGGTCTCTGATTGACACTCCAAAGAGAAGAAATGGCTAGTGCTTCTGGGATGCAGTCCACCATAATACATACGCTTGCTAAAAGGTTGTTCCAGAAAGAATGAATTTTGGGGCATGTCCACCAAATAATTAGAATGTCTCTTTTGTCACCGCATTCCCTCCAACACAGTGAGCAAGTGGTTGGGTAAAGTTTATACACTTTTGCCAAGTCCATGTACCAGTTATAAAGGACATTGTAGTGTGCTTCCTTGCCCAATACACCATGTGTCACCTTATTGAGGTCTTTCCATGCATGCAGCCACTTGTGCTCTGTGGGTGTCTTCCCTAGTATTCTCACCCACATATTGGTGTATGAGTGAGCTTGTGGTAATGAATCCTCTAGCAGAATTGTGTATAGGGCAGAGGTAACCCCCTTTGCACCTGTTGCCACTTCAAAGTCTTTCTCTATAAGTGTCAGTACTGCCTCTTTGAAGGTTAGGTTTAACATCAGTGCCTGATTTGGGCGTAGCGTAATCTCTCCGTTTCTACCTCCTTGAAAACCCTTTTACACTCTTAGACAGTTTTTGAGGTTCCTTTGTCAAAGAAATCGGCCACCATAAGACATTCTCCTGCCCGTCATACCCTGGTTTGAGGCTATCATAAAGGAGGGGTTAAAATGCAATGACATGTGAGGAGGACTGATATGTGGTTAATGTATGCTTTTTGTTATCCTCGTCCCAACCCTTACAATTGTGCTTGTCAGCACGCTCAAGTATATATTGTGGTGTCTCTAGTTTGGACCTCCATACAAGGTCCCACAGATAGGGGCCAGCAGTTACTCAGTCCATGTGTAGTCACGTTTTTTATCTGATTCTCTGGCGCTGCACTTTGCCAGTATATGTATTTGACAAACTATGTAGAATGTAGCATCCAGTAGTGCCAGACCCCCTTCCACTTTGGTTGAAGCAGTACTTTATAGGCTACCCTAGGTCTCCAATTGTCCCATATGTATTTTAGAAACATGCTTTTCAAGACGGTGAAAAATTTCTGCTAGACAAGAATGTGCAATGCCCAAAACAGATACAGAGATACAGCCGTCTGGGTGGTATGCTAATCTTAACAGTGTAGATGTGTTCAACCAACGAGATTGACAGAGCGACCCATCCGAGATCTCTGCATATATCTCCCCCTATGGGTATCATATTTTACTATAAGCCTGTTATGGTTGGGGTGATTTTAACTCACAGATAGGTGATATAATTAGGTGCCCATTTAAAGGATGTATGTTTCTTTACTTCGTCAACAGCTGCCGAGGTAAGGGTAAGATTGAGATTTTCACATTTTATCGGGTTGACTCTGAATCTCACCACCGCTTCAAAGTATTCAAGTTGGTGTTGTAAATATATGAGAGAGGTTTCTGGTTAAGTAATCATCAGTAGCACATCATATGCAAATATCATCACTTTGTATTCCTACCTCCCGAATCTAGGACCTTGATTCCAGTATCCCCTCTTATACTGGCCGCTAATGGTTCAATACTCAGGGCAAACAAAAGGGAAGACATGGGGCATCCCTGCCTAGTACCTTGTTGTAAAGCAAACACAAAGAGATGATGGATGGAGCGCTGAAACTTTTCAGACACTCATAACAAGTCACAGATCTGGGTTGAATCCATCATCATTCTTTAGCTCACTTCCTCATGGGAACAGTCCAGCCGAAACTGCCAAGCCATGTCTTCCCTGGAACGGAAACAAGCATTCTGGGACAGGTTTTGGGGTAACACCCCTCATCGTCAGGCTAGCTTGAATCCGGTGGCAAAGTGAGCAAGAGATCCACGTTTGGGCATTCCCTGCCAACTTAGGGCAAACAAAGCAAACACAAAGAGATGATGGATGGAGCGCTGAAACTTTTCAAACACTCACCCCCAGTCACAGATCTGGGTTGAATCCATCATTGTTCTTTAGCTCACTTCGCCACCCCAGTTCAGACCCAGCCATATGCAAATCAGTCTTGACCCTGTTCCTCATGGGAACAGTCCAGCCCAAACTGCCAAGCCAGGGCTTCCCTGGACCGGAAACAAGCAACTTGGGACCAGTTTCTGGGTAGCGCCCCTCATCAGCTAGGCAAGCTTAAATCCAGTGGCAAATTGAGCAAGGGACCCACGTTTGGGCATACCCTGACAAATTAGGGCAAACAAAGCAAACACAAAGAGATGATGGTCGGAACGCTGACACTTTTCAGACACTCACCCCTAATCACAGATCTGAGTTGAATCTATCATCGTTGTGGTTGCAAGAGTGGGGTGATGCCCCATTCAGCAGTTTCATGGAGTTAGGAGTTTGGTAGCCTGACAAGGCCCTGATCTTAAAGTTGGTTCTTATAACCACCTCATCTAGAACACAGGAAAGGAATCTCCAATTTGGCCTTTCAAAACCTTCTACGCATCTACGGTGGCCAATATTGCTGGGATTTGTGTTTTTCTGAGCTTTCTCCACTAGGTGGATCACACTTCTGAGGTTGTCATGGGTTTGCTTATTTTGGGTAAAGCCCGATTGGTCCAAGTGTATAAGGCCTGGTAGTATATCCTCTAGTCTAGAGCAGAGGATCTTGGTATAGATATTGGCATCAATATTTAAAAAGCTATGGGTATATACAACCCTCAGTGTCCCACGTCCTTCCCAAGTTTGTGTATCAGTTTGATAGAGACTACATTCATGAATGGTGTCCCTGTTGTGCTAGAGAGGAAGAATTTACGATAGGAACAATATACGACCTGTAAGCTTTATAGAGGTTCCCAGTGAGACCATCATGCCTCAGTGCTTTGTTAGGATTAAGGGCCTTGGTTTTCTTAGATACTTCATCTTCCATCAAGGGTCCTTCCAACCTGGCCCTCTAGTCTGGTGTTACTCATGGCAAGTGGCGTTTCCTGAAAGAGACATCGCGATCCACATGGACGTTACTGTGGAGGAGTTTGCATAGATTGTGCGCGATCATCACAAACCCCCTAAGCCAACTGAATATAACTGGATGGTGAAAATCACTAAGAGGAAAAGGATATCTCACTCTATGATTGCTGTTATCTACGATAAGTCCAGATCAAGTGTCCTATATCATTATCTGTATCTGAGCCACCATTTGGCAGTGGTTCATCAACCTACGCTCATCAGCATATGTTGCTGATATATGTGAGACAATACAGGGATTTACCCACTCTGAAAGCAGACTAAAAACTGCAAGAAAATATATGGCAGTACCGGAATCCTCATCTGTTAGAGATCGTTTGGGTCTGTTTCGAACCTCGAACACCCAATAGTAACCATTGTGACGGAGTCCTGACGAAGGCCTATGCCAAAACGTGCGTAGTTTGTCAACATGCCGCCAGTCTCTGTACATCACCAACTTGGTTCTTGGTTTTAAAACACTGATTATTTGGCCATTGAAACCGTAGAAATGTTTACATTGCAATAATGACATGAAATATGAAATATGACAACTGTTTATGATGTTTGACAACTGTCTATCAGATTCCCCCCAAAATTATATTTTTTGAAAAAAAAATTGTTTACAAAAAAGTATCAGATTTGTGTTAGATTTTTGTACCAAGAAAAAAAAATATGAAAAAATTAAATCAAGTTAACACTTGGGAGGTCATTAGGATGGCGGGCGGAAGTCCGCCTGCCATCCTATCAGGTATTGGCACCGCCCACCATAAGGGTGCGGATCCCGTGGGGGATATTAGGATGGGCCCGCCACTTTGGCGGGTGCATCCTGCATTTTTAGCATTGATGCAGGCGGTGCTCTCAGCACTGCCCGCCACAATGCTAAAAATGCACAAATGCATTTGCATTAACAAAGCGGCAGGCACTGCGCGGTGCCTGACGCTTTGTTAATGCAAATGAAGGGGGGGCACCACAAGTACCCCCCGTGTGCACCCCCCACCTCTCCTTTACTCTGGGGGCCCGCAGCGACCACCATATTAAACCTTTTCCGCCCCAGATTGTCTACAAGAGGGCCAATGTCAGGTTGATTGGGGCATGATCAGAGACTACATTATTGCATATGATGGAGTCCGTCACAGATGGCAGCAGGGATGAATTAATGTAGAAGTAGTCTTTATGTGATTATGTCCTGTGTACATAATCACATAAATGTACACAGGACATAATCCTGTGCCTGTCCTGCTCATAATTGTGTCCCCAGTTTGGATTTGACTTTTTTAGATAATCCCTTAGGATGGGCAGAGGGGGGTCACATTATATCTCTGGTGCAATCCCATATAGCATTGAAGTATCCTATCAACACTATCAGTCCCTTTGTAAAATTCACCAGTATGTCAAGTTTTATTCTGCATGAAGTCAACCTGATGTGTATTGGGCCCGTAGATTACCTCAAGAGTGAGGGGACACCCTTCTAAGGAGCATCTAACAAATAAGTATCTCCCATCACTATTCTTTTTGTGGTCATGTTTCACAAAGGGGAGGTCTTGTGTATGAACAGAGCTCTGCCATTGTGTTTGGAGCAAGTTGAGGGGTATACTGCTGATTGATAGTGTTTGTGTGTACATTTTTTTTCGTCAGAGCATTGTATGTGGGTTTCTTGAAATGCAATTATATTGTGGTGTGAGCTTTTCATGTATTGCTAGAGCTTGGCCCACTTATGAGGGGTATTCAACCCCTTCACATTCAGTGAGAGCCTCTTAACTGTGGGTGTTTGGCTCTGTAACTGTGAGAGAGTAGCTAATGATCAAAATAGGAGAAAGCTGCTGATGCAGCATTGCTTATGTGTAAGTTGCAGGCCCTCATGGGCTTCTCTTGTGTTGAGAAATGTGTCACCAGCATGCCCCCTAAAGCCTTTGCAACCATCCTTCCCCACTCTCCTTCCCCTGCCCCCTTTCAATCACTGGAAACTGAAAACAAATTGCTGTAGATTCTCATAGTCCATCTGTAGCTTCGGTCTAGGTTCCGGAGTTCTATCTCGATGCTCAGAGGTAGTGTAGTACATCGGCTCGTGGGGTCGAAACATGTGCAATGTGTCCTCCAGCTCCTCGAGGATGAGTTGTTATCAAATCCTTGTGGTTCCGCTGTGTAAACAGTCATAGTATTAAAGTTTATCTAAGCATTAAGACATTACTAGTGGAGGTGTGGTGATATGTTTCCACTCCAGGTCACCAATTGGCTGAGTTCATAGGAGTGATGGATGTTTGCCTCACATTGGGCCGCTGTCACATCAGTAATGCTGGTTCCACCACGGGGCAGTCTGCCCATTATTCTCCTCTGGCAGTGACCTCCCTTCTGTGCACTTTTGTGTTGACTATGTCTCCAGGGTGGTACCCAGAGTCTGGTTGCTGACTCCAGTTTTGAGAAGTGAAATGCTTTGTTGTTCTTTTCAAAGGCGATTCTAAAAGGGAAGAGCAATCTGTATCTGATTTTGGAATGTCTCAGATATTCAGTGATTGGCCTCAGCTGTTGCTATTGTATGTGATTTGGTTAAGTGCTCTGGCAGCCTTTAGTACTGTCTCCTTATAGTGGAAGTTATGAAATTTCACCAGGATATCTCTCGGTCTATTCAACCCCTCATTACATTGCTGCCCTACCCTGTGGGCTCTATCCAAGTTGGTATAAATATAAATATAAATGCAAACCTTTTTCTCTCTTCTATCCCTCCGCTATCCTTCTGAATCCAAATAAGTGACCAACCTATCCACCACTCAAATTACTTTAATATTTCACAATACTAAGTTAGCACTAATCCTTTATGGGTTCCGTAGTAGCGTGCTACTCAACAAAAAAGCGCTTCAAGGCCTCATCAGGGGTAGTAAGCACTATATAAATGCAATTACAATACAATAGAATAGTATACAATTTAGTCTATTGCCACACCTGCTGAGAGAAGATACCTTGGTTTTTTGACTTCCTTATCCTGTGACGTCAGACGCTACCATCGGCCGAACCCCATACACGCTATTTTTATCAAGCAACGTATATTTCTACGTACCTAACTAAACATTAAAGATATCCATGACCAGACCCAGCGCGGCAACTGAAGAAATGGTGTTCATGTCACGTTTTCTTGCTTAACGATTAAAGATCCATGCATGCCGAATTTAATAAAGACAGCTATAAGGAGAAATCATTACGTCGTTTCGAGGCTTATATCCGTTACGTTTAAGCACAGGACATCCTTGGATTGATCACCTTTTTATGAAAACTTCTGATCCTCTGATTTACGTATATAGACCAGTATACCAATTAAAGTGTGTTCTTCCAAACAAACCACAGTAAGTCATCAACACTGAGAAAATAAATGCCATTAATTAAAAAGTTGGTTTCCAGACTTCACTTAAACAAGAGGTGTGTTGTAGTAATTCCTGAAGAAGGCGTCCACTACGCCGAAACGCGCGTCGAATGATTACTACTTAATCAGTTTTTTTATTAGAAAAATTGTATTGTGTTTTTAGATTGTATTATTTGTTTATTTTACATTGAATGTATAATTCTGCTTTTTATTGACTGTATATACTTTTTAACTTGTATCTATAAATTAAGTCACAATTAAAATGTACTATGATTATTGTTTTTACCAAGTGATGTATTGAAAATATGACACGTGAATTCTTGGACATTGTTATTTGTTATTGGTCCTTGTTGTGATACCCTCCACCTATATATTTGTGTTAACCATGATTGCCTAGGAATTGTTGTTTTCACATATATTTTTCAAGTGCTGCCCCTCTGCCTCCTCCCACAGGCCTCGTTGGCGGAGGTTGTCTCTCCTTGAATGGTTTTTGAGGTCTTCCACCTCTCTCTGTAGGGCATCTTGTTACACCAAAATTGTAATATTGTGGATCATAAGGGTAGAATTTTCTCATGTAGTGCCTCTATGTGGCTTTCCGCTGCTAGCACTCTAGAGCCGACAGTGTCCACATCAGCCCTCAGGGTCAAAATCTTTTCCCCCAGATCATAGCTGTGGGCTTAACTCATCCCGTAGCTCTAATTTGAAGGCTTTGAGACTGTTCAAGAGGTTGGCATTCCTAAGCACCATTTCTTTGCTATCCCTTTGTTCAGGGCAATCTCAGTGTGGGTAGGAGTCCCTGTTTATTCCGCTCTGATAGGTCCAAAGAAGACAGTGACCTTTCTTTGGGTCTGTGTTTTTTGGCAACATGAGGTCATCTTTCAGTGCCTCCCCACATAGTTTATGACAGAATCTTTATATAAGGGCTAGGTCTTGAGCTCCCTGCTGGCATGCACCTCAGCGGCTGCTGGCATGCACCTCAGTGGCTCTGGCTATAGGCCAAATCCCAGGGCTGCTCAAGTGCCAGCCCCGCCATGTATCTCACTATACAGGCCCCTTGCCCTCGTGAGACGTGTTGCCATCTCCGGTGGGACTCTGCAATGTAGCTCACCACCGTGTCGGCCAAGGATCAGTCTACACCCCCATCACCAGCATCGAGGGCTCTGCCACCCTGATGTTGCAATCTCCTCGCAGTGCCTCTCTCTCACAGCAGTAAAGTCCTTGTTTGGGACTTTTAAAACACACTTCTGGTCAGCTCTCTGGCTGCTCTTCTAACTTTTAGGGGCAGGTCCCCATAGGCCACCTCATCACGGCGATCTGACGCCCCACCAACACCGTGGTTCTTCTTTACCCCCATGGGCCACTATGTCTGGAGAAGGGCCATTGGACTGCCATGTTGGGGTCAGGTACGCTGTAGGTCTTTTGCCTCCAGTTGTCTCTATGTGGCTGGCTAACACCTCAGCAGCTGCTTTCGGGACTCAGGATTCACAACCCATCACTAACACAGAGCTTAGGCGGGGCTCAGCATCGTGTTCTGTAGGAGCGGTCCGCAGATCTCTAACATGGCATGGCCATCTTGGTCTGTGTCGTAACTCCACCCCCAAGTAAAGCACTTTAAGTTTCTTATGTCTAGTGAAAAACTCTCAACCTTGTGCCTGTTAGTGGCTTTGAGCTTCAATTACTGACTTCAACATTCATCCATCTTTGAGTGTCTTTCTAGGTTTTTAGAAGTCACAGACGGAATCCTGCAGGGAATCACAGGTCACAGGTAGAGAAAATGCTGCACTCATTAGACTCTAATGATAATAGACATGTTCCTTATGAGTTTCCAGAGCACATTAGTAAACCTGTCGTCCGACATTTCCACTGGGAGAACTTACAGACCCACTGCCTCCTGCCACACAAATATTGTTGTTGAGTTTCTGCGCAGTGGCGTACCCATTATGCCTTGGACCCTAGAGCAAGGAATGAAATGCCATCCACACTCCTCCCACGCCGCTCAGAAGTACCTCAATAATCAGGGTTCAGTGGGCCCCTCAGACCTCTTGGCCCCGGTGCCACTGCACCTTCTGCACAAATGGAGGCTACTACCCTGCCTCTGCGTAGTAGGTCGGTGAACTCTTGCAACTCCTTGTTAGCATCTGGGAACCTGATAGGCGGCTAGTCGTTGAATTTCCTCTGAGTAGTGAAAAGAAAAGTTATACTAAAAAGCAAATGTGTGCACCCTTTGTATTGCTTGTCGAGAGTAGAGAAATTGTCGGCTTTAGCCAGTCCTTGTTTACTGTTGAAAATCGAGCGGCGCCGCGCGCGAGAAGCGATATTGCATTCTGAGGGAGACGCACCTATCAATCTTTGCGATTCTTTATTACAACAAAGAAGAGAACAATCTGCGCTTCACCTGAGCACGGGATTTCCAATCCTCGCTTCCCATCTATCACTCTGTCCCTTCATCCCTCAATCGACCCACACACTGGAGCGCCCGAAGGCGGGATGATGTACGACCCAATCCGGGCAGATATTGAAAGGCTATTCGGCAGCAGTGAAAAATGCCTCTCCGAGCTGGGGGAACTCAACAAACACCTCTGTTGCCCACAGTGACTTCAAATATAAAATTATTTTCTAACACAGCAAAGAAAGAACGTCCCATTTGCTGTGACAACAAATCGACAGGAAAACCGTGTCTCTCATTCTCTGCCGGTTTTTTAAGGGAGGCGAATGAATTTCTAGCTAAATGTTTCAGTAGTTGGGCTTACCAGAAGCCACGTGTGTTTTGAGCATGAATGTTTAAAGCATGCTCTGGTGGTTCATACCTTGAAGAAGCTAGCCAGCCAATCCAACGCAGGCCAGTACTACTCAACGGGAATAAGCTAACTATGACGTCACCGTTGCCATTTTGGACAGTGACAAATACATGTGTACAACCTCACCAAGCCCAACTGATGTTCAGAACTATGAACCAATAGCTCTGGGAATAAATATTTCATGTGCCCTTGGAGGTCGGTATTAGAGCTTAGGCCCAAGGGCAGTGTACTTCTCTGTTTTCGGGTCATTGAGCTTGGAACATGCAACCCAATACAAAATGGTTGCCAACCGGCCTGGCTCAATGATTCCTAATTGGAGGCAGGCCCGGCTCCAGGAATTTTTATTTGGGTGGGCCAATGGTGTATTTGGGTGGGCCACTGAGTTAGTCGCGTCCGGCATGACTCACTGGGGGAGGGAGAGGGGGCAGGGGGGTCACGCGGGGGGGGGGGGGGGGTAATTTAATAATATCTTTTTTTTAAATGTAGCTTACCAGGTGCCACGGCTTCTCAGCTCCTGCCCAGGATGCAAGCAGCCAGGCTCCCTCCCTAATGGTGCATAATTCCAGTGGCCCTGGTTATATCAATACACCCCAGCAGGCAGCAGTTAATGACTGTGCTGTCTGAACAAATAACTATGGCCTAAACATGTTCAGTTTCGCTGGTTTTGATTGAAAGGGCTTTATTTTTTTTTCCAAGGAAGGAGTACATGATCAAACATTTGGTCTCTCAGAAAAACCATAACACTTTCTGTGGTGGCCCTCCTTTGACTGAGGTAACTTAAAAGTTACACTGCAGTGGCCCTAGGGCCCAGGAACCTCGCTGCCAAGGGCATCTGCTGACAAAGCCTATACATTAAATGCCACATCTCAATGAGATAGGTATGGTGGGGGTTGGTTTCTGGTTAAATCCTGAGTTTGAGATGGGAGGTTGGTAGAGCAGTCAGCAGGGGCGGCTGGTGACATTTGAAAGTGGTGAGCCGTAAACTAATTTGCATATTGCACCGCAGTGAGCGAGCGCAGCGAGCGAGCCCGAACCACCTTGCATCCATCCATACATCATTCATGCATCCACCCACCCACCCATCCTTCATCCATACATCATTCACTCATGCATCCACCCATCCATCCATCATGCATCCACCCATCATGCATGCATCCATGCATCCATCCATACATCATTCATGCATCCACCCATCCATCCACCCACCCATCCTGCATCCATATATCATTCATTCATGCATCCACCCATCCATCCATCCATCCACCCACCCATCCAACCTGCATCCATCATTCATGCATCCATCCACCCATCAAAGAAAAACCAAAGGTGATGATGGACGGAGCGTTGACAATACAAACACTCACCCCCAGTCAACTGATCTGGGTTTAATCCATCACCGTTCTTTAGCTCACTCCGCCACCCCAGTTCAGACATGGCCATATGCAAATCAGTCTGACCCTGTGCCTCATGGGAACAGTCCAGCCCGAACTGCCAAGCCATGTCTTCCCTGGACCGGAATCAAGCTTCCCAGGACCGGTTTCTGGCATTACAGCCGTCTTCAGCCGGGCTTGCTTGACTCCAATGGCAAAGTGAGCAAGGGACTCACGTCTGAGCATACCCTGCCACTTAGGGCGAACAAAGAAAAACCAAAGGTGATGATGGACGGAGAGTTGACAATACAAACACTCACCCCCAGTCAACTGATCTGGGTTTAATCCATCACCGTTCTTTAGCTCACTCCGCCACCCCAGTTCAGACATGGCCCACCCATCCTGCATCCATACATCATTCATTCATGCATCCATCCATCCACCCACCCATCCAACCTGCATCCATCATTCATGCATCCATCCACCCATCATGCATGCATCCATGCATCCATCCATACATCCTTCATGCATCCACCCATCCATCCACCCACCCATCCTGCATCCATACATCATTCATTCATGCATCCATCCATCCACCCACCCATCCAACCTGCATCCATCATTCATGCATCCATCCACCCATCATGCATGCATCCATGCATCCATCCATACATCCTTCATGCATCCACCCATCCATCCACCCACCCATCCTGCATCCATACATCATTCATTCATGCATCCATCCATCCATCCACCCACCCATCCAACCTGCATCCATCATTCATGCATCCATCCACCCATCATGCATGCATCCATCCATACATCCATCCATACATCATTCATGCATCCACCCACCCATCCTGCATCCATACATCATTCATTCTGCAGTGATTGCTTTAGATAACTGAGGTTTATAACGTAAGAGAGTATATTTTTGCAAAATTTGTTTCATTTGCTTTGTTTTATCATTTACTGTGTGTGCGCTTTTTTTTTTTAATATGCAGTTATATGAAGATGATAAAATTACATAGTTATTAGCATGTTGTGTTTACCCTTGAGCCCCGTCTCCCTACTCACTGACAGCGCCCCAGGAAAAACTCAGGATTACAGGTGCAAACTTTTTATGCTGTTTAACTTCTGCATATAAAAGAAGACAGCCTGTGAACTCACCAGATACACGTCGACGCTTGCAGGCGATCTTCATTCACAATTCCTTCCTTGCAGACGCAGTTGTGCCCCCCCTGGGAATGCAATCACGGACCCCCAGGGAGGTGTGCACCACCGTTTGAAGACCTGTGCCCTAAGGCCAGGGCCGGAGCTCCCACCACATGCTGTGCCTGCTGGGTTTGGCCCATTGTCATTCTATATGTGACAATGGGCCGCGATAATCTGTGCTTGGCTGCACAGAGGCTGCAGCAGCCTCTTGACTTTGAATCAGGAGAGCCAGCCCGAACACTTGATGGGGGAGGAACGGCTCACATCAGGCCTCAGGCCAAGGCTCCTGTTTGGGTGGGCCGGGCTCATGTTTGGGTGGGCCCGGCCCACCCGGCCCACCCTCTAGAACCGGGCCTGATTGGAGGGCCCTAAAAATGTTTCGGTGGACCATGAAGATGCACGGGGGAAGCAGGCACAAGTTAACAAAGGTTTACTGGATAGGGGGGAGGGGTCAGTGTTGCACCTGCTATATAAACAAGATCTGGCAAAGCCAATAGGTCTCGCCTATGATAATAATAATAATCCACATTTGTAAAGCGCACAATCACCCGTAAGGGTCTCTAGGCGCTGGGGGCCGTCGGGATGATTAAGCAAGCTATTGCCCAGAGTCACATGGTGCTGGGCTAATCTGCTGCCGGTGCCGGGGATCGAACCGTGATCCCCAGATTCCGGAGTCAGTCGCCCTGCCCGAGGCGCCACACCTCTTCCCTATGCGGCCTATTGCCTTTGCCAAAGTTTTTTAGTCATGCTGTACAGCGTGGTGGGAAAAAGTCATGGCAGCCAGGATTGGTTTATAATCAAAAATAGGACCGGACACCCAAAAAAAAGTGCCCAAAATTTGCGACTGTGCTTTTTGGCAAAACACTGCTTCCATGGTTTAAATAGTATGAAGGAAAGGGAGTTCTCTAAAAAAGGCATATTTTCTTAACTACACTGAGATTAAAAAACAAGCATTTGCAATGCAATAGGTCTCACATTAGGAAAGTTTGAGCTATTGATTTTGTAAATGACAACTTTTTTATTTATGTGTTGGTTTTGAAAATAGCGACATTAATAGCTTTGTCATTTACAATGCCAATAGTTCTAACTTTCGCAAATGTGACAACTATAGCATTTTTTATGTAATATGTGTTGTATTTACGTGACTTAGATGTATTGATATTACAAATAACAATGGCTTTAAATTGTTTTTAATAATTAATACTTAAATAAAAATAAAAGTTATTGTAATGTATAATGGCAATAGCTTAAACTTTTGTAAATAACTTTTGTGAAGATTATGTTCAGTGTATTTTATTGTGACAAAAATCCGAGAACAGAAGTGAAATATTAACATATTTTTGTGGCATTTGTAATAAAGCTTAAAACATTGATAGAACATATTTGAACCAGTTGTTGTTGAATTGTTGCACAGATTGATGCTGTGGTGGCGACGAGTGATGTTGTGGTGGCGACAAGTGATGCTGTGGCGTTTAGTGATGCTGTGGTAGCACATAGTGATGTTGAGGTTCCCCTGAGTGATGCTGTGGTGCTGATGAGTGATGATGTGGTGATGCGTTAGATAGATAGATAGAATGAGGGCGATAGATAGATACAGGGAGGGCGATAGATAGAGTGAGGGCGATAGATAGATAGGAGTGAGTGCGATAGATAGATAGGAGTGAGGGCGATAGATAGAGTGAGGGCGATAGATAGAGTGAGGGCGATCGATAGATAGATAGAGTGATGATGATAGATAGAGTGAGCGCGATAGACAGATAGAGTGAGGGTGATAGATAGATAGATAGAGTGAGGGCAATAGATAGAGTGAGGGTGATAGATAGATAGAGTGAGGGCGATAGATAGCTAGAGTGAGGGCGATAGATAGCTAGAGTGAGGGCGATAGCTAGAGTGAGGGCGATAGATAGAGTGAGGGGGATAGATAGAGTGAGGGCGATAGATAGATAGATAGAGTGATGATGATAGATAGAGTGAGCGCGATAGACAGATAGAGTGAGGGTGATAGATAGATAGAGTGAGGGCAATAGATAGAGTGAGGGCGATAGATAGATAGAGTGAGGGCGATAGATAGCTAGAGTGAGGGCGATAGATAGCTAGAGTGAGGGCGATAGATATAGTGAGGGGGATAGATAGAGTGAGGGCGATAGATAGAGTGAGGGCGATAGATAGAGTGAGGGCGATAGATAGAGTGAGGGCGATAGATAGAGTGAGGGCGATAGATAGATAGAGTGAGGGTGATAGATAGATAGAGTGAGGGCGATGGATAGATAGAATTAGGGCGATGGATAGATAGAATGAGGGCGATGGATAGATAGAATGAGGGCGATGGATAGATAGAGTGAGGACGATGGATAGAGCAAGGGCGATAGATAGAGTGAGGGCAATAGATAGAATTAGGGTGATAGATAGATTGATAGAGGGCGATAGAGTGAGGGCAATAGATAGGTAGAGTGAGGGCGATAGATAGATAGAGTGAGGGCGATAGATAGAGTGAAGGCGATAGATAGAGTGAGGGCGATAGATAGAGTGAGGGCGATAGATAGAGTGAGGGCGATAGATAGAGTGAGGGCAATAGATAGAGTGAGGGCGATAGATAGATAGAGTGAGGGCGATAGATAGATAGAGTGAGGGCAATAGATAGAGTGAGGGCGATAGATAGATAGAGTGAGGGCAATAGATAGAGTGAGGGCGATAGATAGAGTGAGGGCGATAGATAGAGTGAGGGCGATAGATAGAGTGAGGGCAATAGATAGAGTGAGGGCGATAGATAGATCGAGTGAGGGCGATAGATAGATAGAGTGAGGGCCATAGATAGAGTGAGGGCGATTACTTTATAGAGTGAGGACAATAGATAGAGTGAGGGCAATAGATAGATAGAGTGAGGGCGATAGATAGATAGAGTGAGGGCGATAAATAGAGAGAGAGTGATAGATAGAGTGAGGGCAATAGATAGATAGAGTGAGGGGGATAGATAGAGTGAGGGCGATAGATAGAGTGAGGGCGATAGAATGAGGCCGATAGAATGAGGGCGATTGAATGAGGGCGATGGATAGATAGAGTGAGGGCGATGGATAGATAGAGTGAGGGCGATAAATAGATAGCTAGAGGGCAATAGATAGAATGAGGGCGATAGATAGATAGATAGAGTGAGGGCTATAGATAGATAGAGTGAGGGTGATGGATAGATAGAGTGAGGGCGATAGATAGCTAGAGTGAGGGCGATAGATAGATTGATAGAGGGCGATAGATAGATAGATAGAGTGAGGGCGATAGATAGATAGAGTGAGGGCGATAGATAGCTAGAGTGAGGGCGTTAGATAGCTAGAGTGAGGGCGTTAGATAGCTAGAGTGAGGGCATTAGATAGCTAGAGTGGGGGCGTTAGATAGAGTGAGGGCGATAGATTGAGTGAGGGCGATAGATTGAGTGAGGGCGATAGATAGAGTGAGGGCGATAGAGTGAGGGCGATGGATAGATAGAATGAGGGCGATGGATAGCTAGAGTGAGGGCGATAAATAGATAGCTAGAGGGCAATAGATAGAATGAGGGTGATAGATAGATTGATAGAGGGCGATAGATATATAGAGGGCGATAGATAGATAACGTGAGGGCAATGGATATATAGAGGGAGGGCGATAGATAGATAGAGTGAGGGCGATAGATAGATAGAGTGAGGGCGATAGAGAGAGAGTGATAGATAGAGTGAGGGCAATAGATAGATAGAGTGAGTGCGATAGATAGACAGATAGAGTGAGAGCGATAGATAGATAGACAGATAGATAGAGTGAGGGTGATAGATAGAGTGAGGGCGATAGATAGATAATGTGAGGGCGATGGATAGATAGAGTGAGGGCGATGGATAGATAGAGTGAGGGCGATGGATAGATAGAGTGAGGGCGATGGATAGATAGCTAGAGGGCAATAGATAGAATGAGGGTGATAGATAGATTGATAGAGATAGAAAGATAGAGTGAGGGCGATAAATAGATAACGTGAGGGCGATAGATAGATAACGTGAGGGCGATAGATAGATAACGTGAGGGTGATAGATAGATAACGTGAGGGCGATAGATAGATAACGTGAGGGCGATAGATAGAGTGAGGGTGATAGATAGATAGAGTGAGGGCGATAGATAGATAGAGTGAGGGTGATAGATAGAGGGTGATAGATAGATAGAGGGTGATAGATAGATAGATATAGATAGATAGATAGATAGATAGATAGATAGATAGATAGATAGATAGATAGATAGATAGATAGATAGATAGATAGATAGATAGATAGATAGATAGATAGATAGATAGATAGATAGATAGATAGATAGATAGATAGATAGATAGATAGATAGATAGGTGTGCAGAACTCCAGCAAGCAAAGCCATGGGCAGACTAATGACATCCAACCATACTATGCATTTCAATAAAAAGAAGTCCTACAAAAAAACATAATCTTAGTATGGCTGTTAAGAATGGGATGCAGGATTCAGCATACCAAACACTCAGTCCATACATCTAAGGAGAAACATTGACATCTCCAGGAGATTGGCTTTTGTACAGTGCATGCACACATAGGTGCACAGTATACATGTAGGACACATGCATGCAGGTCAGCAAGCATGTAGGCAACAATGCACACAGATCAACATTAATTTAGCACCCTGTACAGTAGAAGACATGGGTGACTGGGTGATGTCCAGCAGGGGGCAAAGGTAATGTGCATAGGGGCACACAGGGTGACGTGCTCCAGAAGATTTATACTCCAGGATAACACTATACATTTGGTGTGAGGTACACGGTGGTGGCCCCATTTCAAAAGCTTCTCCTATGAGGGATTAGATCTTATTCTGCCTTACATGTTAATGGTGCTGAGTCACTTTTTCTGAGTGTGCATGTTGAAATTCATTTTTGAGTGGATTTCAGGTGTTCAAAACATGTCTGTGCTTCGTGACATCTCGGCAGATTCTTTGCCGGTGGACAAACTCACTGAGTTTTCTCCCCTTAAACCACTGGGTAGAGAATACCTCATGGCGGGTGTCTCTAAAGTGTCTGCTCTCACATTCTGGCTCTACAAGGGTTAAAAGCTAGTGTCTCGGATAATGAATTCTGTAATATTGTATGTTTTACGACTCAAGTTCATGTTTGTTTTGCTGTGGGATGGCCACTCTTCACCCGGTTGTGTGAAAATCAATAAAGAGCTTAAAAAAACAAGTCAAACCAGTCCAAAAGGGCAGGAATTGAATGCAGCTGAAAACAAGGGCATCATGGAGGGGGCAGGGGAGAAGCGCACAGGCAACAGAACGGGAGGGGGAGGATGGAAAACACAGAGAACGGGAGGAGGCGTGAACAAAGGGATGGGGAAAACAAAACGAGCGAGGGGGAACGGATGAAAAGCAGACACCTCTTTTAAGAAATATAGCTTTCACAGATACAAAAAATGACAAGGTCAATTTTTACATAATAACGAGTTTGTTACTAGCATTCCCATCGGTTTTTCTGAAAGCGCTATATTTTTTAGTGTTTCTGAAAGCACTATATTTTTCTCTACGTTGTGAGTCCCAAGGACACTTGAAATTTAGAGTTTTGAAAAATAAAGCTACCGGGCCTTAATGCAGGTTAATGCCCAAATGCTGCACCGTCTGTTTCGCGGAGATAATTTCCGTATCAGTCTTCTGAATGAATGCTAGTTTAAATTTTGAGCGCCATCATGGGTTCTTTGTGATTATTTTAGTCTTTGCTGCATGAAGTATACAGAGATATTTTTTATGCACACCATATAGTGGACATACTGTGCCTACTTATTTTACCACTTAAACTCGGTGTTATTTCTACAAAGCAGTGTGCGCTTTTTTTACGTGGACTCCATGATGATAGAATAGGCGTAATTCTTCTAAATAAACTGTACTGCAAAGGAAAAATGGGTCAAAAAAGCAAGTTTTAAATGTTGCATCCTACGGTTTGTTGTTGTGCTTTTAAAGGGCTTGCTGCTTGTTATGATAAAGAAAGAAAGGAAATCAGTCAGAAAAACAAACACTTTAGGAGAAAGATTTCGGTTTTATTTAAGTAAATGAACAGGTAAGGTTGGATTAGAAATCAGCAGTTAAAGCTAACAGTCAAAGTAAAATGTAGAGAAACAAGCAGTTTGGAGCTGGTTTGCAGAGCTTCATTTTGCTGCGTTTCGCTGGCTCAGGTGCAGGTATGTAATATTAAATTGTCCTTAGGCGAAAAATAAGCACGCTGTGCAGATTTTTCTTTTTTAACCCAAAGGTGAGTAAGAATTTATAAAAAATTTTAATGGCTGTAGACTTTACACTTTTATGTTCCAGATGCATTTGGAATGTCTTATTGGAGGCCGGCATAGGGGTTGCTGTTGGCTAACAGGAGGCTGTGTAGAGGTGCCGGCAAAGCGCTGGGGACCCGCAGTCTATGTAGAAGTAGGCCAGTCGTCAGTGTTTGGAAGGTATTCAGCAAAAGCGGCTGGATCCTTATTAGTCCCTGTCACTGGGGGAACTTGACACAGTACTGCTGCATGCCAGGCTGCCTCTGGCGGCTGCAGGTGGAGAACAACGGCAGGCTGTGGAAAATGTAAATAAAATAAGCACAAAAGAGGGCACCGCATTAAAACATGTAGCGTGGCGCCCGTGCATGTGAAAGTTTATAAAGAACACACAACAATGAATACACGAGAAGCATTTTCTTTTCCCAGCTTTTGAACGTACTTTCAGATTAGACTGGTGTCTGCGGTCTGCGCATGGGGGTTGTCGTTCGGTTAAACGATAGCAATCAGAAAATGAAATAATAAAAACTCACCGCCGCAGCCCGGCTTGAACAGGAAGCCAGGCAACCTGTGTTGGGACGGGGGCGGGGCCGCAAAAAGACAGGAAGCAGACGGGAGCCTACCCCGCGCTCCTGTGCTGAAGCGCTCCTGTGCCCGTCAGCCGGAAGATTTGCGTGTCAGCTAGCGGGGCTCCCGTGCTCGTTGAGAGCCCCGCCTGCTACTGAGGATGACCCGCTGCCTGCCGAGGGAGAGAGGGACACACGAAAAGAACTCGGTGAGTGGGGTGTGAGGGGGGGGAATGTGTGCGCGCGTGTGTGTGTGCGAGTGTGTCTGTGTCTGTGTGTGTGTTTGTGCGCGTGTGCCTGTGTGTGCGCGTGTGTCTGTGTGTGTGTGTATGTATGCATGCATGCATGCGTGCGTGTGTAAAATGAGCCGATGACTGGTGGGGGGATGGAAAGTGAAAGTAACCAGCGCGCGTGTGTTTCAGTCTGTGTGGTGGCTGGCTGCGTGCGCACGCGTGGACGGAGCCGACGTGCGCGTTCGCGCACCCAAATCCTGGAGAAAAGCTCATAACACCCTTTTGTCCCTCATTCCCCCCAGACCGGCAACTATAAGTCTCCAGCCTGGACGCATCCTTCGGATGCTAATTCCAGGCGAGACCTAAAAAATTCAAATGTTGTCAGGATTTTTTTTGCATGGATTAGTTCACAGTTGTGAATTACACCTGAATAGAAGTGAGGCCACTTCTGCTCAGGCCCCCTGCACACATTAATGAGCCAGACCGGCGAGAGACTGGGAATGGCACTTCCGCCCGTTGGTAAAAGGGAGGTAATAGAGGCCCATCTACTTCTGCAAAGGTTGCTCAGGCCCCCACTGGCAACACTTGAACTGCACAGAAACAGCCCAAATCGGCCAGCTAGCTGGCTAAAAAAGCGGTTCACAGCTGCAGCTCAGAAACCGGCCCTTTGCCCATTGCCGGAGTGCTTGCATTACAAATCCAACCCTGTTGGCAGCTACGTCATTTTATAGGTGCACCAATGTATACAATACGCAAGTGTGCCTACAAAAGAACACTGGTTTCTTTCGTGTATTTCCTGATATGAGGTTAAAAAAGTAGTGTGAAAATGCTTTCTAAAAAGTAGTGCAAAAGGCAGGATGGAAGAAACACGGCATGCGGGTGGAGAAGCAACATGGTTGAGAGAACAAAGGGAAAAGGGAGAAACAAGGGTGAAAGAGTCCAACACGAGGCACGTGGGGAGACATCCATTGGCAAGAGAGAGAAACACAAGTGTGGGTGGGGGAGAGAAAAACATGGGTGAGATAAAGCAGTGTGAAGGGAAGATGAAAAGCACACAGGAGAGACAGCTGGAAAACACATGCACTCTCATGGAGTGCTTAAACAATTTGAAAAAAGAAGTTCCCTAAAAAGTGAGCAGAGGACGCATAGGAGCCAGCCATTCAAGGAGATGGTAAAGGGTCTAATCACCATGGGAGGATCAAACACAAGATGAACAGGCTGAAAGAAGAAAAGCCATCCAATAGAGTGAGAATGGAACCATCCTACCGCAAGCTATGGGAGAACTGCTAGTACCTGTATGTTCTTATTAAGCCAACAATATGTCTTTTGCAACAAGACAGCTTGCACTGTTTGGTAGGCACAGCATAAAAAGGCCCACGACAGACCCCTCAAACTACTAACTGATTGCACTACATAATGTTGAAGCCAAACATTACACAGAAATCGTATTACATGAACTAGAAACAAAGCATGACATGACATAACTAGAAGGGACTCGCTTACTGCCTCCCATGGACGTCATTTAGGGGACGCCAGCGATCATAGTTGGGAACCTGGGCTTGTCCCTTGCCACCTCTGGCGCTGCCCTGTGACCCCTGGCCTCCCAGAGCAGTTGCAGTGTCAAGAATAGAAGCAAAACAGAGTGTTGCTTATATCCCCTGTTCATTTTCTTTTTATTTTCTGTTGCTGCACCTCGAACGGGGAAATATGAATTCATTAGACTGTGCAGGACAATATTTTTATTTCTCGAAATACATATATTGTAAAGTACATGTGATGCCCACTTTGATAACATAAAATGTTATCCTGCACGGGGCATGGCAGGCACCCTCATTTCTGTACTCTACCTGCTTTAATGTGCGCGTGCAGTGCAAAACTCTCTCTTTTAGGATGACGTGAGGAGTAGGCGAGCAAATCCGGTGAATCAGTCGCTGAGTCAGTGTGCGGCTTCCCAGGGACAAAGGTGGAGCTGGCATGGAGAGAGGACACAGGGACCAGGTGTCAGGCGACTGTGGTGCCATGACGCCCCCGACTGATCTCTTTTTCAGATCACAGTGCCTTCTGCTAAATGCAGTGCACTATTTTGCAGTACATCAAAAAAACAATGTGCAGGTGCCGGCCAAACTACAGGTCACACATTAGTCAAAACATGCTGAAATCCAACCTACATCGAGAAACCCATGGGCAGAAACGGGAGACACATTTTGCTCAAAAGTGCAACGCTGCCAAATGGAATAGATTGATCAAAGTACACATCGTTCCAAGTGGCCCTTGCCTACTGGAGCGCACAAGTCACATCAAAGGAGGCACAGCACTCAAGAAAGGGCACGCGAATGCACACAGAACAAAGACCAGTTATTCTCCTACAACAATATATTTCTTACAAACAGTAAGTACAGTGTCCTCTCCAAAGACGTCATATTTTCATTGTGACCGGCCCCAAAAGCGGGCAACTCAATGGAAAGAATACAGTTAAAAACCACAAAGTCACTAATTGCACACAACGAGGATTTCGTTAAATGTTGGCACAATAGGTCAGAATAAAATATGCAGTTTCATTCGGAAACCCAGGTAGCTGGCCAACAAAATGACTGTTCTAAAATCGTGCAGAGTTTACTTTGTGAAAGCTTGCTCTATGTTCTCCACAGGGACCTGCTTTTTTAGGCAAATTAAGTACTACCAGTGCTTTACAGTAATATATTCTTATAATACAGAAAATAGGCAAACACAAGGCCTTTAAATCAGGTCTTACAAAATACAGAAAATCGGCAAAAACCTATAATTTCGGGGATTGCCTACAGGAATATTTATTGTAGTGTTGTTCGAATTTTACCTTTACTTCTTGAGGGCATGGCCACTGGAGAATAATCCCAGATCGAAATGCATATGCTTGTTGTGGATCTGGTTTAAGCTGTTCAGCAAGAAGGGCACGTCACGTGGTATCCAATAAACACACAGGTAATGGGAGGAATGGTTGCAATTTGGCCAATAACTGGCAATGGCTCCGGTAGCATTCAAACCCATCTTTCTTTTGCCCACCATGCCACCTTGGTTTGGATGCAGCCTTATGCAAATCAGTGGATGTTGCTCCAAAAAGAACACTCCATCGCGAGCTGCCAGCCAGGTCCTCCCTGAAGTTGTAGACAAGCAGCCAAGACCAGATTTGCCCTGCATGGGACTCATCAGTCAGGTGTAGTTTTGGAATAGAAGTGAAGACAAGACTTTGCACCTCCGAGGTTTGTTCATCAAGGCTTTGTGTTTCCCAGTTTCTAAAATAAATCCTTTCCTGCAATAAAGTATCTCCAAGATAGTTCTGTCTCAAATTAAGGCTCCCTATAAGAGCTTGTTCTGAAATGGAATGTCATCTCAGAAAGTTAATGGGCCAGGCGGCGGGGTCAGGGATAGAAGAGGGTGGGAGAATGCTATTCTAGAATCGAATCTATGATGAAGGTTGCTTAATGCATTCACCAGGGAGCGCTGAGTGTAGAAGTCGTGAGCATGTTTTGCAACATGGACCCCACCATGTGGTATTGCCTAATGAGCTCATCCTAGACCGCTTTGGTGGTCTTAGACAGAACGTTACAGGATTTATTCATGTGAGAAACACATTAAAGTATCCATTTCTACTCTAAATTCCAGCTCCCCGAGATCATGATAACTTATTTAAATGATTTGTTGGCACGAAATTCAAAAAGAAAATTTCACAGAGGCAATAAGATACCAGCAGAGTGGATAACGACTCTGCTGGGGATGCGGGAACGCCGGCTGTGCTCAGCACTTTATCATGCCACAGGGGGCTGATTGCGCCTTAATAACAGTGACAATTGCCTTCGTTTAAGCATTACTGTAGCACACAAACATCCTGGGAATTTCAGACATGATTTTGAACGTATTTATTAATACATATAAGGGACACACTGAAAGCAAAACGTATGGCGACGCCTGGCTCCTTAAAAACAAATCAAATAGTGAGGCAGCCGTGATGGGTTGGAAGTGCAAACGTGAGTCAGATATTGAGTAAAATGTTTTCGGGATTTTTGCTAAATTACAAAATGGCACACATAGCAGGGGTTTCTCCGGGAAGCTCGTTCTATAGCTGCAGTACCAATGTTTCATATCTGCTGTGTTCTCTTAATTTATACCGAAACCTTAGCATTTGCAGAGAATTGAAAGTTATATCACCTACACTGTTGTCCTGGAATATATTGATGCAATGTTTCAATCAAGTAGCATTGAACTTACCCATGGATACGCCTACAAGTAAAAAACAGGGCCTTGAAGTTTTTGCTTTGGTAAACCTAAGGAGTTGGACTGCTAGTGCCTGAGAAATTCATTCAAACTTCCCTAGTCCAAGTGCCAAACCCGCTGCCACATTTTGCACATTTGAATGGAGCTCGATGTATACATCACCAGCTATGGGGAGTGAGAAAGGTCCATATTTGCATTGTTCAGATAGTGCTGACATAATTGTATGTGGTTCTCGCAAGAAACAATGCTAGAGATGCATGTAATGCAGGTGATATTTGTATAGAGTGAACCTAGTCAAAATGGAATAGTCACTAGAACTCTCTCTTCACTTCTGCTCTGAGATGGGGGTTTCTTCCTAATTTACACATTGATTAATCAAAATGCCAGGGGTAGCGGAAGTGACATCATATGCCCTATGGTCCTAATTGAAATTAAAGGGCGTGACATCATATGACCTTTGACCCTGGTGATGTCACAGGAATGATATCACATGATATTTTATCATGTTAAAATTACCAGAGTTGTCTTCACTCAAAACTGTTTCTTTTCACACAAACTTCAATCTAGGATGGTTGACACAAACTCTTTTTAGCTTTTAGGTCCTTTGGAATAGATATCTTAACCCCTTGCGCCCTGCAATAATTCTCCCACTTTGTGGGAGAATTAATGAGCGGGTGGGGTTTGGATGTCCTCCGCACACGCCCACCGTGACGTATGACGGCCAGGGGCCGTTCCAAGCACCAAAGGGGTTAATAATAAATTCAAGTTAAATTTACAAACAAATCACATGTCCTGACCTTTGGACCTAAACGTGAGGAACATTTTCTAACGATGAAAGGCCTGATACTAGTGCAATGCTGAAGTGACAATCTGCCATTGAGTAGGCCCAGGTTTAATTAAAATTCCTTTCACGGAGTTCATGGAATTCGGTAACTCCACAATATGCGTGTAACATTGAGTTGCCGCTAAATTCTGCTATCTGTTGTGTGGCGGAATTATAATCCTGTCGGACCGCAAAAGGCTTTTGTTAGCGCGCACTGGCGAGCCCAATGACATTTTTCACCTACTAACGAGTGTGAATGAAATTTGCTGGCTGCTAGTGCGGCTTCCTGTTGCCATGGAAGCTTCCGGTTCCATTCTCATAGCACTGTTGAGCGCGAGTGGCCGCTGCTGCTTCTCGAGAAGCAGCTAAATCAACTCAAAACTACCTTTTCGAGTGAATATTCTACTTCAGGTAGTTCAGGTTGTTTTTTAGTGTGAAAATCATTTTTTATTTTACTTTTTTTCAAAAAGAAGGCAGTGCCCTATGCCCTCCAATTTGTTCTTCCTGTCTAGCAGGCTCCTCCCAGTACTTTGCCTATCTCCTGGTCACTTTTCATTTTGATTTCAAGGTGGAAGGATCACTCTCTATATCTTCAATTCATGCTACATTTATACCATTGGATCCTTGTTAAATTTGGAGTATTTATTTATTTGACTATGTAGCCTAGTCTGACCATGGGGTATCCAGTCAGTACTAGTCATTGGCTAAATGAAGCAAGGCTTTCTGTGGCATATGTTATTTCAAAATATCTTTTAAGCCAGGAATGGTATTGTATTAAATACAAAATGTGGATTTCCATTTTTTTTGCATTTCATGTCTTTTTCTGAAACATTTTATTTTAGTTGGGTAATATTTGATGCTTTGGGAGGATGTGTGTTGCTGCAAATTTCTTAAAGCTCACTTCATTTTCAGTTTTGGCATTTGTTGAATTAATGTTTGAGTTTTCTTCACTGCTTGCCATGCCTTACTTTTCTGGCCAATGTGCGTGTGTTTGCCATAGGCCACCATTTGTCATTGTTCTCCATGCCATGAGAGCGGTGGCCATTTTGTGCAGGCAGTGTCCATAGGCCTGCATGTGTTCATTATTGTACATGCCTCCTTGCTCGTTGTTTGATCATGTGGCCAGCGGCCATTTTGTGTAGCCAGCCAGTGTGCTGTTGCCATAGGCCTGGATGTGTTCTTTGTTGTCCATGCCTCCTTGCTTGTTGGTGTTGTTTGACCATGTGACCTGATGCCATTTTGTGTAGCCAGCCTGTGTGCTTTTGCCATAGACCTTCATGTGTTCTTTGTTGTTCATGGCTCTTTGCTTGTTGACACTGTTTGACCATGTAGCCGGTGACCATTTTGTGTGTCCAGCCAGTGTGCTTTTTCCTTGTCCTGCATACGTTCTTCGTTGAGTCCATGCCTGCTTGCTTGTTGTTGTTTGACCATGTGGCCGGCAGCCATTTTGTGCAGCCAGCTAGTGGTTTAATTCCTTTTTATCCAGTTTTAAAAGCCGTTTTCTAGGAAGATTGATAGAAGAGGGCTAGAGCTATGCCTTCTCGTTTTTGCTAATTTCATTTTTACTTTTTTATCCGATAACAGTTTAATGTTCTTGCAGATCATTGTAGTATATGCATATATGAACATTGTTTGATACTTTATGCATTTTTTACAATTTTTCTCCTGCATCTCCTTGCCTCCCATTGGCTTTCTCATAGCCCCTAGCACACCAGAAATTATTTTCTATTTATTTATTTTATTAATATTTTTTATTTATTTTTTCAATCACACTTTAAAATTTGTGTAAAAAAAGAATGTATTATTTTTTGTTTTTTGGACATTTGTCCACCACCCCTGCCTGCCATAGGCACCTGGCACACACCAGCATTAATTTCTAAAAGATTGTCATTGCTCAGTTTCCCCTGGAACCCTTGCCTGCCATAGGCACACACCAACATTCATTTTTCAAGGATTATTCAATTTTCCCCTGGACCCACTGCCTGTCTTAGGTGTACACCAGCATTCATTTTTTAAGGATTATTCCATTTTCCCCTGGAGCCCACTTTCTGCCACAGGTGTCTCCCCTTAGATGCTTATAAAGCAAACAGTTACATTGGTATGTTGCTATCCTCATTTAAATATTCTGTTATGGTTGACTTTGGAATGGATACACTATTGTTAATTATTTGGGATAACCTCACAAAATTATATTGTCTGCACTTTGAATAATTAAAACTGTAAACATGCCATGTTTTACCAATTTTTTTCTTGCTTGTTTTCTCTTAGGTGCACAAGTGACATCACCCACAGCACTGCCAGACAGAAGGCCGGCACAAAGTGATGTGACCACAACACAAGTCTTCCTGTCTTCAACTTGTGATGCTAAGAGTACATTTTAAGGCCTTGTGTACCACACACAAAATATTGCACAAAAAAGCCCCCCCGATTTTGAAGCAGCTTATCACCCCCCACATATCCAATAGAGGCCTCCGATCATCCCACCTCCACCTCACCTCAGTACCCAGAATCAAGAAAGCCCGCTCCGGCGGTCGTCTTTTTTCCTACAACGCTTCCAAATTATGGAATGCTCTCCCACTTGAGATTCGGGCTCAACCGAACCTGCTCTCTTTTCGTAACCTCTTAAAGACATGGCTGTTTCCCTAACTCACTTCCCCACCTCCCTCTTCTTTTTCACTAGCGCTGGGACGCTTACGGTCAGCCATGCGCTTTACAAATCTGTAAACATAAACATAAACATAAGTGCCAACTGACAGAGCTTGAAGATGGCCCCAAAGAATGGTGCTGCCAAGAAAGTGGCAAGTGAGGAAGAGAAGAACAGATTGCCACCACAGCCTTGCCACCCTCATCCTTTTCAAGGAAAGCTTCTGTGCCTGCCGCACAGTCCTCTGGGCAGCAAGCTGGGAGCAGCACTCCCGCATCAAAGACAGCACTACCCAAACCTAAGCCCAAGCCATTGTCTCTCAGTGAGGCAGCCATTGCAATCATGGAGACGAGCAGTGAGTCTAAATTGGATTTGTCTCAGCTGCAAACTAGTACCCAATCGTTGCAGGAAACTGAGCAAAGTAGATAATAGGAGCCACAGCTAGCAATAAATCATCCTGAAGTAGGAGCAGAACAGGAGGTTGAGCTTCCTACTGTGCAAGATATACCTCTTATTGAAACATTGGCTTCCTGATCCCCAGGAAGAAAAATAAAGTTTACTCCGCCATTTTCTCAAAACCCCCCATCTGATGATCTGGAAACGGATTGGACCCTGGCTGAGTCCAAGACCCACCACGAGAGACAAAGGAAAGTTCCTGACAGTATTAGAATTATGGAAGGGGATGAGGAGAATGAGCCAGTCATTGTCACAGAAGCTGGCTCAGAGGTCTCCGACATTACCCCATCTCAGGGCAGGTCTGGCTACAGGGCGTTTTGGTGCTGGGGCCTGATTTCATTGATGGGGACCTGCGTGTGCTTAAAACAATTCATTTTGCTTTGTTGATTTTGAAGCACACGCAGGTCCCCATCAACGAAATCAGCCCCCACCGCAGTGAAATAAGCTCACAGCTTGCAGCACACCAAAACTCCCGGTAGCCAGTCCGTCCCTGCCCCTACTATTCAACCTGCTCTGAGGGATGTGGCACTGGTTCCACCACCACCACCACCAGCTTTCATATTTGTAAGGCCTCCGCTGAGACCTGCATCCACCACTACCTCATTCGCAGTACACACCGCAGAGAGGCAATTGTTGTCACAGCCACCCACCCTCCGTTCTTCGGGGATTAGCAGTGGCAAATTGGGACCTAATTACAATTAGCAAGCAAGATGATAACATTGCAATATGCTCCATTTTCCACACAAGTGTTTTTCGAGGTAGCCTTGGTTCACACTATGGTACTGGAGTCCAAACGACCCATATGAAAAAAAACACGCAATCCGGTGGGAGGAACACCTTAAGAAATTGCTGCAGTTGGTGGACCTTACGAAACTCATATCCTCATAGCATAAGACCAAGAGCCCAGGTCTCAGGAAGCGCATCCACTCACAGAGGAGGCACTAAATCCTGAACCAATGACAAAAATAGGAAAAGTGAAGAAACCAAAGTTCTAATACATCAGGACACAAGCAAAACTCGAAATAGGCGGTCGCATACATCCAAAATATCTTCACAATATCAGAAAGAAATCAAAACTCTTCAAACTAAAATAAGTAACATGTCAAAGGACATTTTCAACGCATTACAAACTTTGGAGAAAATAATGGAAATCGCGGTAAGCACTCACGCCAAAGTCGAAGACGTCCAAAAATTAGTGCATAACTCCCAAGAAAAGGGTAGAGAGTCAATCATACAATTATCAAATAGGCTTAACCGACCAGACAGAAATCTTAAATATCTATCAGATGATGAAACCTTAACCCTAATATGATCATATGAGCTGGAAACTAGCAGCAGAGGGGAGGAAATTTAGTCTGTCTAGATCGATGCCAATAGAAAATCCTGGCCTAAGAATAGGAAACCCAACCATAACAACCTAAAACAAGTCCAAATAACCACCAATACTGTAGAAATGAACTCTAGTAGCGCAGGGAAACCACTACTGTGCCTACTAATCAACTGTCAGTTTGCGGCAAAAAATGCTTCAGACAGCGCTGCCCTCATCGTTAATCAGGAATAGACATAACAATCCTAACAGAAACATGGCTTACGGAATCATCTTCCCCGATCATGGATCTTCTGGTGCCCCCTCACTATAACATTATTAGATTAGACAGACAAAAAAAGGCAGGTGGCGGTATAGCATACATACACCAGTCGGATATAGAGATCAACCAAATACAATCCGACCCTCTCGAATCTTGTGAATACCTAGGACTCAACGTAAGAACACCAAACAATCAAAAATGCAACCTACATGCGCTTTACCACCCACCAGGCAACAATGATACTTACATAGAACAACTAATGAAGATCATCAGGGCTAACTCTAACAGTCACACTAATAACATATTCCTAGGCGAGTTCAATTTACACTGGGATGACAATAATGACAAACAGATCAACACATTGAAAGACTTTCTGGCAGATTTAAACCTTACTCAAGCATGCACACAGCCAACCCACTCGCATGGGGAACCTTAGATTGGGTAATAGCTAGGAGTAAAGATGTTGCAGACCAATCAATTGTTCCTTGTGATTCGTCAGATCACTATGCCATAACCTTCCTGATACCCACAATCATAAAGAGAAAAACTGTTCAGCCTGTTAAACTGAAGAAGTGGTCCCGGGACATTAAAGAACCTAATATAGAACTGCTTATAGCAAGATGTGAGAAGGAACTTAAGCCTCCTAACAACTTGTTAAACGCTAGCAAACTCACTGAACACTACACTAAGTCAATGACGAATATTGTCAACTCCATCATGCCACTAAAACTAAAAAGAATAGCTGAGAAGGATAAAGATCAATGGTTTAATGGGACACTGAATAAAGATAGGTGTAAATTAAGACTGGCAGAAATAAGATAGAGACAGTACCCATCATCCCCCCAGCTTAAAACACTCAGAAACATCAGAAACGAGTACAACAAAAAAGTACTGGACTCCAAGAAGGAATTCTTCATATCAGAACTAGACAGCGCTAAAAACAGACTGCGGAAACTATTTGAGATGTTAAGGCAACAATCAAATATGTGGCCAAATGTGCACAAGAAACTACTAAAACTTAACTGAGCTGCGAAGAATTCTCTACATTCTTCACTGACAAGGCTAACACGCTAGAAAGAGAGCTCAGGTTGGCAGCCAACAACCTGCCTAGATACCTACCCACTCAAAACAATGACACCACGACAAACGATCACGATAGATTGAAAAACAATGCACATTGGGCAACCTTCAAGCGATATGACCAGAATTCCATTAACAAAACTCTCTCAGATATCAAACCCAACAACCACTAGAATGCCCTCCTCCCATCTAAATGCTTAAAAAGAATCAATCATATCATCGTCCCAGTATGGACAAAGATAATAAATGCCTCACTTTCTCAAGGGATCCTACCAGAATGCCTAAAAACAGGTCAAGTCCTCCCCATCACCAAAAAACCTACAGCGGACCAGGCAGAGACTAATAACTTTCGCCCAGTATCCATAATACCAATACTTGTCAAACGAATTGAGAAATGTGTACAAAATCAACTGAGCAACCACATCGCTGATGTCAAGCTGCTGGACGACCGCCAATCCGGATTCAGACCTGACCACGGTACGGAATCAGCAATCCTACACACAGTGGATGATGCGCTACAGGCCTGAGAGTGAGACCACAATCAATCATGCCTATCAGTACTTCTTTACCTGTCGTCTGCCTTTGACACTGTAAACCATGAACAATTGCTAGCCAGGCTTCAAGACAGGATGGGACTATCTAGAGTTATTCTGAATTGGTTTGAATCATTCCTCCAGAACAGAACTCAAAGATTCCTAGTCAACCAGACGCTTTCCCCATCATGCCCAAATTCAATTGGAATCCCACAAGGTTCAACACTATCCCCTTCACTATTCAACCTATATGTGGAACCCCTCACAGAATTCACATGTACGCTGATGACACTCAGATTTACATCAAGATAACATCACTGGACGACATAAAGAAAATGAATGAGGCCTTAAAGATGTCATTACATTGTCTAACTAGTAATTATCTGAAAATAAAAGCACAAAAAACAGAATTCCTATTAATATCACCACCGAAGAAACCCACAGAAGTGAAAGAATGGACCAAAATGATCACAGCACTAAACTGCACCCCTACACTAGTTGAATTCGCAAAATCTCTGTGAATCACGCTTGATAAGAACCTAGACATGAAAGCGCACATCAAATCAATCACAAAAAGTGCCCGGTTTCACCTGAACTATATTAGAAAAATGAAACCACTCATCACTACAGCGGTCCTCAAACTAGCAGTCCAGTCTTTAGTTATTTCAAGGATTGAATATGGATGTACAACTCTAGCAGGTCTGTCAAAAATGTCCACAGCTCCACTAAAAGCATGTCTAAATGCGGCAGCAAGACTCATTACTGGATCCAGAAAATATGACCATATCTCCCCTCACCTGAAAGCATTAAACTGGTTACCTTACGAAGCCAGAATTAATTTCAAACTGGCATGTACTACTCACAAAGCGCTCCACCTCAAAACACCAAGGTACCTAGCTCAGAAAATAGAGCTTTCAGGGAGAAGCAGACCAGCTAGGAATGCCAGAGAACTGCTGCTGAAAACACCCATCTTTTGGAAGAAGAAAACCTATGACAGAGCTTTCTCCGGAGCAGCCTCCAGAATCTGGAATTCACTCCCTCAAAACATTTGAAAAATTCCAAACATAGCACCATTCAAGAAGGAAGCGAAGAGCTTCCTAATGAGCAAGTTCCTTCCATAAGACTAGACTGCTCTTTAGCATTTTAATACCAAACGTCAATCATGAACCGGTCCTGTGGTAGAACTCACAGAAAGCACTTCAGAACATTCAGCCAGATTCATCAAACAAAATTGCGATCGCAATAGCTGCGAATTAGCTATTGCGATCGCAATTAAATTAAATGCAATTCATGATTTGAAATTGTTTAAATAGCGAATTCGCAAAATCCATAATGCGAATTTGCAAAATAAATCGCAGAATCTACGTGGAACCCCCTTAGCGAATCGGAATTAGCGAGATTCCAAGGATTCTGCAAAATATTTTGCGAGTTCGCTAAATATTCGCAAAGCCAATTCATGAAAAATCGCAAATAGCCAAAAATCGGTAAATCGCTATTTCCGAGGCGCAATTTATGGAGAAACCAAACCAGGTGGTAATCATGAAGTCAATAATAATAAAAAAAAAAACTAACTAGCCACAGGTGCGGGCCTGACCAAACACACTTAAGCAGACACAGTAGGAACATGAGGACTTTCACAATGCCAGGACTCTACATGGTGGTCAGGCGGCGAAGGCTCCAGGCTGCAGCAAGGAACAGACGCAGGATCCAGGAGCGAATCTTCCACCTGCGGATCACCCTTCTGGGCCAAACTGCGGAGCACATCTACTCTAAGTACTAATTGGTGCATAGGTCACACAGACTGAAGCAGTAGATCTCAGAGCGCTGAGCTCTGCTGGAGGGCGCGAGTGAGAGGACGCATTGACAGGCAGGGCCAAGGATTTGACCGTCTTCGGCCGCCTCCGCCTCTCCCCTGGTGCCTGTTCCCTGTTTCCCCCCGTCAAGTGAGCGTGAGCGCAGGGGGCCGCCAGAACTCGCAGTCTTCTCAGCAGCGGCGGCGGGCAAAAAGCGGGAGCGGCCCGGTAGCGGCGGGAGCCGCTGCGAGGCTCTCGGCAGGCAGCTGGCTGGGGCCACGGGAGCTCTTGGACAGCTCGGGGACAGTCCGGAAAGCGGCGGGGGATTGCAGCGAGGTGCCCTACAGCAGCAGGAGCATTCCAGAAGCCGCGGGAACACTCAGCAGCCCAGCCCAGGAATATCCCGGTAAAGGCGGAAACTACAGCAAGGCCTTCCTGTAGTGGGAGCATTCAGGTGAAAGCCCTCGGGCGACCAGGCTAAGGTAACAGGAGCAGCCAGGGCTACCTCAGAGGCGGCGGGAGCCACAGGAGTAGTTGGGACCAGCCTGGAGCCTGGAGCCTACTGAACTTCCCCCCACTCTGCATCTGTATCAACGGCACTAACGAGGGAGGCGAAGCAGTGGGTGCCCGGAGCTGTGGTGCCTGGAAATTGGGGCATTTGATCATCGTTTGTGCGAGTGAGACACGCGGCGTCTCCACCACGTGAGGGCTTCTACGGGCGAGAGCAGTGAAGCAAGGGGAGTCAGTCTGACGCACTGCTTCCCTACTGCCTCTTCTATCTCGCCACATCACCCCCGATCCCTGACTCCTCCTATATTACCAAATTTACTCACGCAGAAGCACAGAAGTTCAATACAGAAGTTTAGTAGTAGCGCTTATTGACACTGATATTGACACTGATAGCGCTAACTACCCCCCCCGGACGGCAGGGTAATGTGAACGAAGGCAGAGGGGAAGTACCGATCGAGGGGCGGTGAGCAGCAAGGAGAGCAGCAAGGAGAGCGGTAAGAAGGGCCGCGAATAACAGCTTTCTTCGACCCAGTCTGATTCAATTAAATCCAGTAGTGAAACACCAATGAACCAATTACTAGACCAAGCATTCTGCATCAACTTTCACAACTTTTACACCATTGCTAGCTCAGTCTCGGTTTAGACAAAAGACCTTGGGGGCCCTGTAGTCACCATCGGTCAATTGTTTTAAAGGAACTAACCCCCTTCCACGCACGCCTGTTTTGTGCCAACAGCGCCGGACAAGACCGTAAACAAGAACTGTATACAACGTAACCATATTACCAAAGACATACGCCACATTGAGGAGTAGGAGACAGCTACTCACTTACTGTGAAGAGCCACCATGCGGACAAGGAACACAGGGCTTCTACAAGCTCACCCCAACCATCGCCCTCACAAATCAGCACGATGCCAAAAGACTAGGATGTTATACCCAGTGGGCAAAGATAACATAAGATACGACACAACCCTACAAGACAGGTCTACAAATGATGGGGAACAAGTGGGAGAAGAAAGAACAAACTCCCCTTTAACTCCTGGGTCTGGAAAAGTCTCCAGGACGGAAGCCACGAAGACAAACATAAACTTAAATGGGGCCACCGGCTCATCAGGATCTCCATGCCACCTTCACGACACAGACAGCATAGTCTGCATTAAACCCACAAATACAAATATTAGTCCTAATACTAGCAACAGTAATAGCCCTAAAGGCTCCAACGATATTAGGAACAACTTTCAACAGCAACCAAAACAAAATCAACTGATTGATCATGGAAAATTAACTGATACATCTCTTGTTGCCTTAAGGCCGGCCATTTACTGCTTTAATGGCAATACCATCAGTCGTTCCTCTTTCTCCAAAAGTTCTGATCGTCAAGGGCAAGACAAAACAAACCGGGGAATGGTCAATTGATCATAATCAGACCAGAGCCAACGACCAAGAAAGGAACACAGTGGTGCTTAAAAACCTACTTGACGACCTTCCAGAGCCACAACTTAACATGGCCTTAGGAGACAGTGAAACAAACAAAGAACCCTACCCCCTAACAGAAAATCTCGCTATCCCTAAGATCAACTGAATACCCTCAGAACCTCGATCAGGCTCCTTGGCAGCTCCACAGTTACCCATCAAAACAGGGAATGAAGAAGATTCCATCAAAATAAGCTCTCTGTCTTAGGGCTGGAGGAGAGCACAATAAATTCAAATGCACATTTGCCGCTCTGGGAATCCAGTTTGGCCCCACAAAGAATAGAAAACCATCTTGTATTAATCAACGAGGCCTTGATATCTATGGGAAACGTTGCATTAACGCACACGACAAATTAGACATTCAAATCTACATTTTACAGTCCGTAGCCAACTCAATTTCTGGAGTGGATTCAAAATTAGAATATCTAAATTCCTTAATACGCAGAGCGCAGGCAGATACAGAAGTAACAATGAAACCTTTAGATTGTGGGTGTTCCCCGATGCTGCAGTCCTTAGAAAACTTCCGGAAATAATGAACACCTTAATTACGGATCTCAAGCACGAGGTAAATAGAAGGAAAAGTAACAGCAGTCCCCCAAAACCACTGCAGAGAACAGGCATAAAGACCCCACATAAGGGAACAAAGAACATGTCTCCAACTTTAAGGTTAGTCAGAGACTCGACAAACAAACCGACAATAACCAATTCTCAGCCTACTTTGTATCTAAACCAATGCTCAAAGGTCACCCAGAAAAGCCTAGAGCAAACTGAAGAAACTGCTTATAACAGCATCAACGAAATAAAATGTCCATTGAACGCCAATCTTCTAATCCCAAATCCAAATTTATATGCATCCTTACAATCTCATTCAACAACTAATAATAATAGTTCTGGCAAATCGGACGATTTAAATCCATCTTTCTCAGTACGACAATCCTTGTCAAGGAAAAAAAGGAAAAAACTGAAAAAGCTAAATAAAATAAAAATAGACAAAAGTTATGCAAAAGGGAAAATTGAGCACTGGTTTGCATCAGCAAACAAGGACATTAAAATGGCGAGCAGCGAGGACCAGAAGGGTCAGGGCCTAACCCTTATTGATCAAACAAGAGAAATACAAGCACAAACACACAAACTAACAACCACGGTAATGGCTCTGAAGAGCCCACCATATGTTCCAAGTGAACACTTGCTTAAAGCTTCACTCCAAAGATCTCCTGGGCCATGTAGCATCTCGAAGCATGAACTAGGCTCACAGGCCAATGGTCTCGAGAATGAAAATTGGAAAAAAATTGACACACTAGAAAAATATGCCAATAAGGGCCAACATTTGCAACTTACATCTATCTCGCAAAGGGAACACATTTCCACTCAAGCTAGCAACAATGAGTGCAGATTCAAGGGGGACCAAACCATCACTTCTAGGTTCGACCCGAACATTTACACTTTAAAAACAATCAAGATCGATGAAGGACGAGTCCTAGGGGACAACTTTGCCCGCAACTTAAATTTAAACGAGCCCCTCGTTACTCCAACGGTGCCATTTGCCCCACTTAACCCTGCTCAGCCTCTGTACCATGACCTTG
Source organism: Lissotriton helveticus (assembly GCF_964261635.1). Classification (NCBI taxonomy): domain Eukaryota; kingdom Metazoa; phylum Chordata; class Amphibia; order Caudata; family Salamandridae; genus Lissotriton; species Lissotriton helveticus. The sequence continues at coordinate 353,649,503 of NC_136070.1, read as the reverse complement.
AAAATCCAAAACTATTCCTATATCCAGATTATATCTCGCAATGGAGCTGGGACATGCTCAATAGAGGGAACCTCCTGAATCTCTGCAAAAACATTCCTGGCATGGAGAATATAAATACAACAGACATAAAGAAGGTGGCTTTTTTTGGCCCAGGACCCAGCGAACAAAACAAAACAACTGAGATAACCTTTGCCAATTCCAACATGGCAAAGGCTTTAAAGGGATACAAAATACAACTGGATAATTGGGGAATTAAAATTAAATCCCCAATACCAATGAAATATCCAGAAATCCTGAAAGATATAAAAAGCAAACAGGGCAATGATGATCTAAGGGACAGGAAAAATAGGTATATGACTCATTCAAGCCCTCCCGCCATTAGATCTAGGAGGCACACAGCCAATACAGTTGAGTAGCAACTCAATTCAAATTTCCAAAAACACGAAGGAGGCAATCGTTCCAGCTCAATGATGGGTCAGGGCCGCAAAGACTGGTCTTGGATGGCTCAGGCCTTAAATTCAACTCGCTAACATCAATAGCGCCACCTCATTAAACAACTCGCTGCTAACAATAAATAATACCTTGGGTAACATCAGGTGCAAAGAGCCTCTTTCATGCATCATTGGCTCCTACCAAGATTCTGGCAACCATTTACCACAATCAATTCCTAAAAGTGGCTGTGCTCCCCATATGAATCCCACGATTACTCCAGTTATCAACATACTGTCTTGGAATATTGCAGGAATACACAAAGCCTTGCAAAGTCCGAGTGCAGTAGCACTTATGGCAGGAGCGGATATAATTTGTGTACAGGAAACATGGGCCACTTCCTCCACACCATTATGGAATTTTGCTGAATATTTTATTCCTGCAAAAAAGGTTAATATATTTGGGAGACCATCGGGCGGCATCTCAACTTATATAAAGCATGCATTAAAGGTAAACTTCACAATATTACAGAACACTTAGGGAATCCTATTAGCTGGAATTTTAAAAGGCATTATAACGACTAAGGGCCCAACTTCAATTCTCCTTATTAATATCTACTATAATCGTCATGGGTTAAACTCAATAGATAAACTGTTCGACCTATCAAAAGAGATTGAAGCTCTACTGCTACGACATGCAGGATTGGACTCAGTTATATGGGGGCGATTTAAATTTGCACGATATAGGGCACTTAACTGATGGAAGCCACCACAATTCGAGCACTAAAAGATTCAACGCTCTAATGCGGGCCTATAAACTGGCAACAACACATTATATTACCATAAAAAACAACGGAACAGCATCAATACCGCCGACCTTTAACAATCAGACAACAGTAGACTACATGATATTAAGCGAACGCCTACAAAGCCACATGTTAAGTTATACTGTTCAACCTAGGTCCGACAGCGATCATGCCGCTCTCATATTAGAACTTTCCTTGAGTGCGAAAACAAGACATACCCTTCAACACATTGGAGCTACAAATGGAGATGAACAACATAGGCTCCTCAAAAGAATCAAATGGGGTCCGCTCCCGACTCACAAGTTTGCTGCATGGAAATCGTCTTGGAAAGGCTGGCAGATCGACCGTAATGACCTTGGAAGAATTGGGAAATGGGGCACTCTTGCATATGACTTGGCATACCAACTTCGTGAGAATAACAGTTATGACCACTCTAAATACAAACTGGGATTTCAGCCAAAAATAAAAAAATCTTTAAAAATTCTTAATTCCAAACGCAGAGCCTACCGGCTACTAGATCGATAACTGCAAAAAATGAGCTAAAAGAGGCGACCAAGGAACACACAAAAGTGGTTTGGCAGGTGAAACGTGAAGCAACCGAGCAAAAATGGTTGAAAATCTTTGAACTGCTTGCTCCTAGTAAGACCCAATAATTTTGGCAATATATAAGCAAGCTCAGCAATGGGCAGTGTAATAGAGAGAATCCACTCGAGGATAGAACTTGGGTAGCCCATGTAAAAACTCTCTATACTAATGACTCAGAGCAAAACCCAAACTTAAGAACATCTCCCGATAAACATCTAATTGATAAACCAACTGAATCAACGGCCTGCCCTGTGAACATCACACCTGCTGAAAGAAAAATACTAACAGGAATCCTGAAAATAATACGCCCCAATGGGGCACCGGGATTGAACGGGCTACCAGGCTCTCTTTTTAGAGAGGATATAGACTTTTGGACCGAGAACCTGGGTCAGCTGTATGCGGAGTGCAGACTCCTTATGGATGTCCCAGACTCCTGGAGATGATCCTTGTTACATCCCATCTACAAAAAAGGAGTAAGCACAGATCCTAAGAACTATCGTATGATAGCCTTATTGGACGTGGAGGGCAAGGCATATGCGAGTTCTCTCCTTACGGAATTAGAACATTGAGTCACCAAGGAGAATTTGCTCCCCTTCTATCAAACAGGGTTCCATCAGGGAGGCTCAACCATAGACAACATTATAGCACTTTCGTATATTGTACAGCAAACAATGATTCAAGGCGCCCAGCCTCTTTTTGCCTGCTTTATAGATTATACAGCGGCATTTGATGGCATTGACCGTAACATCTTATGGAGGAAATTGGCGAGTTGGAACATCTGTCCGAAACTTCTACAAGCTATCAGATCACTGTGTACTCAGACATGGGTAAGAGTCAAACTCTCATGTGACTCAGCCATGGAAAAAATCGGCACAGACCAGGGCTGGGTCCTTGCCCCACTTCTTTTCAACTTATATACAGCTGATCTGGGCAAGGCACTACAGGGATCTAACCTGGTGACGCCTAAGATTGAGGGAACCAGACTCCAATTAATTCAGTATGCAGATGACCTAGTTCTTTTGGACCACACCAAAGTTGGTCTTCAGAAATGCTTAACAGCACTAGCAGTTTACAACGCCAAAAACAAACTGGTCGCAAATCCAGCAAAATCTAAAATACTAATTTTTGTCCGCTACCCAAAAAAAGCTAATAAAATGGAGACTGGGACCACTTACGTTATCTAGCACACAAGCATATAACTATCTTGGAGTATGGCTCAGCGAAACTGGTCGACCACAGGTCCATCGAACTAAGCTCCTGCAGAAAGCCAAAATGGTAACTTACGCCATCTGCAAACTTAATGCGACCTTGGAAAGCCCAACCACCGTGGCCATTCAACGGGTTCTGAAAGCAAAACTATTACCCTCCCTCAATTACGCTATACAGGCCTTCGTGGGCAAATTGAGTGAAGATCTCGAAAAGATTAACTGCGCAGCCTATAAAAAGCTATTTTGCCTTCCACCATGCACAAGGAACACTTTAATTCACTTAGAATTCAATCTCAGCCGGCAATCCTTGGAAGAGCTGGCAAACATGGCAAAATATTATTACTTAACAACCACAGCTCCGGAGAACCCGATGAAGCAACTAATAAATACAATATTTACAAAATCAGGTTACCCATGGTCAACCAGCCTAAACCTAGCCAAAGAGCACCTGAGTTTAGCAATAGAAAATTGGGACCCTAACACAATAAAATATACTGCCATCAAATCAATTATGAAAAAGCAAGTAAGAACCTGCTCAAGAAAATTGGACATTGAAGCATTGACGGTCAGAGGCTTTCATGAGTCTCAAAGCTCTCCCCACATTTTAAATGGCCACAAACCACATCTTGTACAGTCGTTGGGTAGGCAAGCCCTACAAAGGATCCTGGCTGCAAGATGCATGTGCTCCCCTTAAAACAGCTGTGAAAGTAGGCCCAGCTATCGCGGAATTTCGCCTTTGTCATTATAAACGTGAAACTCTAGTGCACATTCTGTTTTGCTGTCCTGCACTGCTATCAGCCCGTAGAATCCATCTAAGGCCCATTCTTCTTCAACTAGGTGTGCGGACGGTAAAATAGGCAGTTCTTCAACTATATTCGTTGGACACGGTGAAGCACATGGTCAACTTTGCCAAATTCATTTATTCTGCACGAACAGCATTAATGGATAACACAACCATGGCATAAAGGGACTTTTTACTTGGGGGAATCTTTTATGTAGCACATGCATTCAAAACATACATTGTTTTACTAAATTTTAAATATTTTTTTATAATGATAGCTTTTATTTACACTAATTGCTATTTTTTGTATTGATTTTAATTAATCATTCAAATAAACTATTTGTCATTGTCATTGAACGCTAAGTACCGCCTGAATGGGGCAGGGATTACAAAGCTGATCCGGGACCTAGACCCCCTGATGCAGCACCCAAAAAGGAGGACCAATGCCGTGCCCACCCATGTCCAGGTCTTGGGCAGCCTGCACCTCCTGGCCTCCGGAAGCTTCCAGGGGATAGTTGCCGTTGCAGGGCGGATCTCCCAGAGCACCATGTCCCGCTGCCTAAGGAGTTTCCTGGAGGCAATGCTGACCCGGCTACACCATCACATCACATTCCCGACCACCCAACAGGACTTGGATCAAACCAAGCTTGATTTTTACAACATTGCGCAATTCCCCCATGTAATTGGATGCATTGACTGTACCCACATCCACATATGCCCACCTGCACAATCAGAATACATGTACCGGAACCGCAAGTGCTACCACTCCCTGAATATCCAGCTGGTGTGCAACGCTAAGACAATCATCACGGATATAGTGGCACAATACCCGGGGAGCACACATGACTCCTTCATATTCCAGCACAGCGGCTTGCACACACGACTGGCCAGGGGAGACTTTGGGGAAGGACACCTACTAGGTAAGTACACATGCCAACAAATAGTACATTGCGACCATGTAGCTGCGCATAACGGGCACTCACCCTCTGCTCCTTTCATTCAGGTGACAGCGCCTATGGTCTCCGTGAGTACCTCCTCACCCCTTACCTCAACCCTGCCACACCACAGCAACGGCGTTACAATGCTGCACACATTTGCACAAGAAATTGCATTGAGCGGACATTCGGGCTTTTGAAGAGCCGATTCCGCATACTTGACAACACTGGTGGGGCCCTCAAAGACCAGCCAGAGGTCTGCTGCCTCATCGTGGCCGTGTGTGCAATACTCCACAACATTGCTACCAAGCGGAGGATACCTGTAGAGATCTCTGGCAGTGAGTCGGAAGGGGACAACCGCCCACCTGCACATGTGCGTCATGCACACGGGGAGAATCCTGCTGAAGGACATAGGCGCCGCAACCAAATCACAATGAACTGTTTCTAGTGCACCCACTCCCCTCATCGAACACTTCACTCATGCATGACAATTGAAATAATGACATGAGTCAGATTAACTTGTGCATAATAAATCTTATTGTTTTTTTTCACAATAATGTAATATTTTTTTCTATAAATTGCATGAGAGCTGTATTGATTCATACATCCCCATGTTTGTGAGGAGGGCATGCTTGTTTCATCAGCATGGCCCTGCATGTAAAATAATAAATAGTCAGTGGCGCCTCCGGGTGGACGCTCCCAGTCACCTTTCGACCTCCTCCACATCAGCATTAGCCCGTGAGGCTGCATTTGGCCTGGTGCTGTGGCGGGGTACTGTCACCAGCGGCAATGACAGGCTGCTGTGGCTGGAATTGCCCTCACTGGCATCATCCCCCCCTCCTGCCTGGCCATGTCCTGTCGCCTGCAGACTCTGCACTGCAGTAGTGACTTTCTCCAGTGCCCCAGCGACATCCTGGCAACATTGCACAATTTGTATTTGCATCGCTAATGAACGACGCGATAGCTGGGAGGTGGCATTCCCAATTATGTGGTTGGAGCGTGTGTACGCTGACAGGCAGGTCAGCAGCTGGCGGTGGCGGCGGCGGTTGACATCCTGCTGGGACATCAGGACCTGGCTGTTTTCCCGGACAGCAGCGGTCATGCTTTCCATGCTGTCAGTGAGCTGTCCCACATTATGTGCAGTCTTGTGCAGCTGCAGGTGGATGGCTGCCAAGTGATGTGCCTGCTTTTGATGTACACGGAGCATCCGACGCTCAATAGACAGGCCAGGTACCCGGACATTCATCCCCCTGCCGGCGCGCGGTGTTGTGTTGCACGGCTCCCTCACCAGTCCGCTGGGCTGTGAACGAACAGTGGCTGTGCGCCTTGTCTGCTTCCGTGCTTCAGCTGTAGTTGCCAGTGCCACTGGCATGGGTGTAACTGGGGGTGGGTGTGGCGCGCCTGTTGTTGCAGTGGCGGACCTGTCCACAGGGGCAGGTGGTGGTACTACTGCTGCGGGTGCTGGCTGTGATGGTCCTGGTTGAGGGTTAGGATGTCCCTCTCCCTCGGTGTCCTCGGGATTGTCGTCAATGTGAAGGGCCTCACTATCGGTGCTGGGTTGTTCTGCGCCACCTGTGATGTAAATGGGACGGTGATTAATGACATGTTTCTTGCACATGGGAGGTTGCTACACGCATGCAGGCTAGCATTCCCTGACTGGCTTTAAGGAACGACTCTCACTGGACAGGTCTGGCTGTATGGGGCTATCTGGAAAATGTGGTCACACTACAAGTACCACAGTGCAATTGGGCTTTTCTGGTGTGCATGGCCTGCATGACTGGGGTTTCTAATGGGTAGCTCTGGAGTCATGGCCATTGTTAGGGGACAGGGTCGCAGTCGCATGGCACTTACCTTGGGATTCTTGGGTGGGTCGGGAGGAATCCAGCCGGGTTACCCCCACGCATGCCTCGGGATTCAGGGTGTCCTCCACAAGGTCCTCCAGTGGGGTGTTGGGTGGTACAGTGGGCTCTCCTCCATCGGCTCCCAGTCGCTCCCCCAGTCTCTCTGCAATTCTTTCCTTTGCACGCCCTCTGAGGTCATACCACCTCTTTTTCAGGTCCTCTATGGAGCGCTGGGTCACTCCCACTGTGTTTACTTTAGCGCGGATGCGCAGCCAAATGCGCCTCTTCTCCGCCTCAGGCACCCTCCTTGAATCCTTCCCGAAAAGCCGGTCATGATCTTTGGTTACTCCCTCAATTAAATATTCCAATTCCTGCTCGGAAAATTAGATTTTTCTTTTCCTTCCTGAGGCACTGCTCCCTGCTGCTTCCTGGTACATTTTCTGGGGTGGTTTGTCTCCTGATTTGCAGCTGAAGGTGGTCTGTAGTGGAGCTCTGGCCAGTGCTGCTTCCACTTTCAGGATCAGTGTGCTGAATGAGGGAGGGAACTGCCTGCTTCCTGGTTGTGATGTCATCACTGTGCTCGAAATGTGACTTCCCGTTTTTGCGATCTCGCAATTAGCGAGATCGCAATTTGCGATTTCGGTAATTGCGGGATCGCAATTTCTACACGGAAAAAGGACGATTCTGCTAATTTATTTGTGATTTCAGCAAAATCGCGAAGGGCTATTGCGGCCGATTGCGATTCGCTTTTTTTAATCGCATTTCTTCATGAATCCCATTCTGCGAATTCTAAATTGCGATTCGGTAATTCTCGCAATTTAGAATTCGCAGAATGTGGCTTTGATGAATCTGGGGGTTTGTTTACAAAATACTGTTACGTTGCTGAAATGGATAAGAATGTCTTGTACAGGAATATTGTATATAGTAATGCTGCTGTTTTTTGCTGAAACCGATAAGAAAATATTGTACAGGAATTTCTTTATATAGCCAATCGCACTGTATCACAAATGTTCCGTATGAAACTGTGAAGCGCTCTGATACCCAAGGGTCAAGTCCGAGCCATACAAAACTCTATAAATAAAATATAACATCATTCATCAGCATCATCATTCAGGTCTTGTGTTGCTTAAACGCGTAACCCTCACCTGTCCTGAGACCACTCCTGAATTGAGAATTTTCTAAGTTTAGTTTTAACTCTTTTACTAAATTAATTTAATACTAGCTCCCCATTGCTTAGAATTTACTACTGCTAGTTTTAATAGCAGGATTTCTTTGTGTGATGGTGGTAGTCTGGTCTCAGTCTTTGTTATGATATAAATATACCACCAACTCTGTGTTTTCTTTCAATCTAGTTGCCTGTGATGGAGAATTATTGTGATTAACCCTACAGTTGGAGTTCACCTAGGTGAGAGTGGGACCTCGCTTGTGACGTCTTCCTTGTTAGCGCACTAGCCTGCTACTACTGCTACTGCTACCAACACCATTAAGAATGCACCGTGGGAAACCCTGCAAAACGGTTTTTGAAGATTGTGAGAGGTAGCAGTCATCACTTAACCGATTCAGGTAAGAGAACTAAGAAGTGAAGTGAACTAGTTTAGTTTGTAACTTCTCCTGAATGTTTATGTATGTTGTAGGCAATATATGCATCGGTATACCCCCCCAGTGGTCAATATAGTTACTGAGGGTAGTAGGACAAGGGTATAACTCACTGGCATTCACTTTGATAAGTGGCTGGGTGCTGCAAAAGGTAATATCCTAAAGCAATAAGACAGACCTAGTCTGTGTTGTTCCCACTCCGGTAGCGGGGTATTGTTTGGGTATAAGAAAGTAACCACGCAAATAAATAATTATATGGCAAGGGACTTCAGAATCAGATAGAGAAAACTTAAGGGGAAAAAGTCGATGTACAGTATGTGACTGTTCAGAGGGTAGCATTTTGTCAAGTAAAAAAAAGGTTGCGCTAAAAGTAGTGTAAAGACAAAAGATATATGAAGAAACACTTCCCATTTATTTTCTGACAAATAAAAATCCCACCCTCTCCACCCACAACATGGCCATCCTTCTACCCAAACAAATAAATAAATTGCCCCATTGTCCAATGTAAGTACAACAAAGTTCTCCTTGCCCCACTGCCCGCCCCAATTCCCACCCTCTCCACCCAAAAAAAAGTCCCTCCCACAAAGAAAATATATGTTAAAACAGGGCTTAGAAGTTATCTATCTGGGTGTAGAGGCGTGCCACCTCTTGGTGTAGCAGTGCCAGCTCTCGTAGAACGTAGTGTGGTAGGAAGTGGGGGCAGCAGTGGTGGATCCAGCCTCCACCGACGCTGGTGATGGTGTGGCCAGGATGGAGGCTCTGGCGGCTGACCAGAGGGGCTGGGGGCAGTGGCTCATGTGTCTGTTTAGATAGTGTCACAGTAGCAGAACTTTGCTGGTTCCCCTAGGGCCATTAGAATTTTTGATGTGATTAGTCACAGGGTCAAGGTTTCCCCACAGATACATCCCATCAAGCACTGACTACAAGGAATTAAGCCAGAATACCACCAGAATAAAAGTGTTTTTTTTTCATTTAAAGGATTTCATAGTAAAAACTAAAAAGAATCTTAGGGGCCTATTAGGATGGTGGGTGGACCTGGGTCCGCCCGCCATCCTAGCTGGAACAGGTTTGCCCACCTGCCATACGGCAGTCCCACACCCCTGATCATGATGCGACCCCCACCTCGAGGGTTGCATCTGGCATTTTCACATGGCGGCGGTGCTGCTGGCTGCAGCATCCATCGCAATGGTAAAGTGCTATGTTGTGCATTTCCATGCACAATGTGGCAGGCGCCACGCGGTGCCTGCCACCTTGTGCATGGGCATGTAGGGGAGTACCATGGGTACCCTCCCAAGTGCACCCTTCCACCCCCTCACTCACAGGGGGCCCACAACAGGCCCCCAAAGCAAATCCCCACCAACCTTTCCATGGTGGCATGGCCGCCTTGGAAATACCTTGACATCTACACATCATAACATGGATGGCGGTGCCTGCTAGGCACTGCCACCATATATGAGCCCAGCTCCACCCGGCCTGCAATTGTAGCGATTGCCGACCAGCGGAAAAGTGGCGGACAGAGTTTCTGTCCGCCGTGATTCCCACCGCCATCGTGATATGGCAGTGGGTGAATCACGTTACGATGGCGATCATTACGCCATCATAATCAGCCCCTAAGTGTGTAAAAACAAAATGACCTCTCATTAATTTAAAAAATATATATTTTTATTGTTAACCAAAAACAACATCACAGCTTACATGTATTATAGTTCAAATAGTATGATAGTTAGAGACACATTATGTACAGTTCTATATTGCTATGTGAAAATTACTCTACAGTGAACGTTAGCATGTTAGGGTGTTAGGTCTTCCGGGCATGGCTGTGTCGGTAATGTAAATATAGGGGTAATATATGTGAGCCACCCCTCACATATATTACCCCTATATTTGTTCCATTCTCCCATATTTGCATCCATTTTCTAGGACAGCCCCTTGATATGTTAACTGTTTTTTTCTCGAAACATGCACCAATCCATGCCACCTTCCCATTCCCTCAGTGTCGGGGTTGTGTGTACTCCCCATTTCTTTGCAATATTCCTCTTAGCGACCAACAATCCTAGTGTTACCCATGTTTTCTCTTTGCTACCCAAGTCCTTTGGCTCCGATATATTTAATAGACACCGCTTGGTGTCCATTGTTATTGCCTGTCCCATAACTTCCCCCATACATTACGTAACCACTCTCCAATATCTACTAACATAGGGGCATTCACATAGTATGTGAAAAAAATGTGCCTACTTGGCCACATAGTCTTTTACAACAAGACTCATTTCTGTATCCCATCTTGACCAACGTTGGTCCTGTAACATAAATTCTGTGCAGTATTTTCAACTGTATCAGCTTTAGATAAGAGGATATCACCCCCTCTCTTAGGGATGCTAGCGCTTCCATCCATACCTCCTCATCAAGCTCTGCTAAGTCACTTTCCCACTTTGCTGGGATTTGCGGTAGAGGATCAGGTGAGTGATTTAGCAGTTTTAAGTATGTCAGGGAGAGTGCCTTCTTGGGCATGTATCTGTCCAAAAGTCGACCTCTCATTAATGAGCAAGGCAATTATGCAGCACAATCAATAGTATTTTTGCTGTGCAACATTAATGGAGGCATGGTAGCATCGGGTCTGCTACTCTGTGCAGTCTGCAGCTGGGGCAGCTGTAATGGACAATGTATTATCTTGCTTTAATTCCAATGGCCCTGCTCTTCTCCGACTGCCTTACAATTCTACCCAGATTCCAAAGAGGCACATGAATAATAATATTACTACATCACACGTGTCACATGTAAACACAGATATTCTGTCTGCCTTAAGTAGCCAGTGGAAAAAAACTATGGACCACAGTACAGGGCAAAGAATGGGATATATCTTTTATTTGACAGATTTGTCACACAGTATCCCATCAGCTAAACTCTAAATGAAGCACTTAGTACCACTTTAATCCCTGGCCTTGCCCTCCGCCACAACTTATTTTCAACAAATACCTTCACTTGGCAGTAAGGAAACTTGCTCTACTGCAAGGTAAGTTAGAGGTATAAAGCTAGGTAGAGCCTTGCTATAGAATGGTAAGGTGCCACTGATCATCATGTGCTAAGCTTTTTCTTAGTAAGTCACTGTAGTTCAGGAAAAATGAAAGGGAAAGATTTTAACAGGCATAAATCCGTCATGGAAGCAATGATATATATATATGCAAAAATGACTTGGCCAGACAAATGTGGCACATGCCAAGAATGGATTTTTCAATTTCTATTGTAGGCTGGGACAGAACTTAGGAAAGAATAATGGACTGAAGTACTAGTAGGAGGTGACTGAGTTGGCACTAGAAAATACAACTTGTTTTCAGTTTTGTGATGCATTGAAAATGTTGCAATGCCAATGAACTGAAGCAGATGTACACTGAACAGCCAACACTGCAGTGACAAATTGAACCATGCAGTAGTTAGGTTACCGGTGGTGAAATGCCATGGGCAGGGAGGTGATGAATGATGATGATTTTTCAATAAGTAATCATTGTGACTTACCACTTGTTCCTACCACTGCTGGGACTCCTCCTCCTCCAACCTCCTGGGCCTCCTCTGTTGCACTTGAACTGCCACTGGCTGAGGCACATGTGGTCTGTGCGGCTAGAAAAATAATTACCCATTTTAGATACCAGATTATCTCCTAAGTAATTATTATTATTTTTTAACAAAGTACAGCAGGAATGCCTCACTACAGATCAATTAGCAATATCTTTTATCAAAACTGTCACCTTGGGAGGTTTGTTGGTTGACATGTTAGAAAAGTCAGATAGTCAAGCCATCCGAAAATGTTTCATAATGAAGCGGCAGAGCAAGGATGGGTCATTGAAGTGCAATGAAGGGGGGGAATTGTCAATGTTAATGTTCATGTTAAAAGATTTGTAGAGCGCAGGCTTACCCTAATGTATCTTGCCGCTGGGTACATTGTCACACAACCAGAAGAGACAATTACGTGTTGAAAAGCGTGTTTTAAACTCCTTCCTGAATACGGCGAGAGAGGGTAAGACCCTGATGTGTGGGGGTAGGTTGTTCTAGTCAGATACAGTTCCTGTTACAAAACTCCAACTACTCCAGTTAGTTTGATAACAAAACGTAGTAACGTATGCACTGATTTTCAGCATGAAATATGCTACTGCCGTGAAAAAAATGAGTATTTTTCCCACCCGTCCGCAGCGTTCAGCGTAATTTCGCGGAGTTTTTTGGTACCTCCGTGGAACTCTGTGGAGCAAAACTCTGCTAATTATGCCCAGGCCTACTATTGATGTATTTTCTGTGAGTGCTTTCCCATGCTTGATCTTTTACATAAAACTGCCCCTGACCAGTCTGCTAGTCAAGGGGAGCACCATAACTTAAGCACTTTCTTGTTTCTTTTACTATGGGAATTTAGGGAATATGCATTCCTCTTATATATGACCATTTGGCTGCCAAATTTGACATCACTTTATAGAGGTCTCAGGTTTAAGCACATTATGAACACGTCTATCACTTGCATTATATATAGGCCTCAGATATAGGTATTGTTTGCACATATCTGGTATATGCACAAAATGAAGCCCTCTAGTGTTTGCACTTTTTTGTCCTGTGATATGCCTAATATGGACATCTAAGACCTCTGATTACATGCATATATGAGATCTGCATAATGTGCAAATGCCATAGGCTGATCTACAATGCATATCGGAGTCATGCCTAAAGTGTGCGATACAGGCCATGGTTATATGCAGAATATCTAAGCCTAGGATATCTGTACATTACACCTTTCAGGTAATCTGTGGGGCTTCAGGCAGCATTGTCTGCATATTTTAGAAGTGTGCAGACTGTGCAAATATCTGAGGCTTTCCAGTGCACATAATGGTGGTCTGAACACTGTGCCTAACACTTTACAACATGTACATGACACCTCTGGCTAACATCATGAGATCCCACGGAATCAACATCATCTACTACCCTGACGACACCCAGCTAATTTTTTCCTCTCTCAGATTACACCGTCACCACTAAGGCAAACTTCAAACAATGCATGACCAGCATGGCCAATTGGATGAAAGAAAGCTGACTCAACCTGAACACTGACAAAAATGAAGTGTTGATCTTCGTGAATAAGAGCTCAGCTTGGGACTCCACCTAGTAGCCCAGCAAAACGGGACCCACACCTACCCCAACCAACCAAGCTAGGAACCTAGTCCTCATCCTGATCACCAACTTCTCCATGAATCCCTGGCCAACACTGTGATGTCCTCCTGCTTCCACATCCTCTGCATGTTATGTAAAATCTTCAAGTGGGTCCCACTAGACACCTGGCGTACCATCACGCAGTCCCTATTCACAAGCAGTAAATCCTAAGTGGCCACCCTAACCAATCTACTACACAGACTTCAATCCAGCCAAAATGCCACAGCCAGACTCGTCCTTGAACCTCCTGTGTCGAACCCACACCAAACCACTCCTCAAAGATCTCCACTGGCTGCCCATTCAGAAGTGCTGGCATTTCAAACTTCTTACACATGCATTCAAGTCACTACACCACACGGGACCCAAATACCTCAATCACCAGCTTGCCTTCAATCCACCCATCAGACAATTTCTCTCAGCATCACTCTCACTTGCATACACACCCGGCATTCACAGAAGGATGATGATAGGTCGATCATTCTCCTACCAAGCCACTAATTTCCGGAATAACCTCCCCCCAACACATCAGGGCATTCTCCTTACTTCTTGAATTCCAAAAGAAGTTCAAGACTTGGCTTTTCAAATAGTTTTCTTGTGGGACCATCAAAATTGCCTGTACTCTGGCCCTGCCTCACCATACGCCTTCACTCACCTACTCAGCACCTTGATACCCACACTGGTGACAAGCAGCACTCTACAAATCTACCTTACATTACATTACATGAATGAATGAACAGGCGTCACGGTGATAAACGCAGAGATCAAGGTTAATTCAATGTTCTATAGCCACTACAAAGTAAAAAGCCAAGATTTTAACATAAATTCACCATTGATAATGCATAACGATAGGGAATAAATCATTTCATGATTTAGCTGCTTAGAATGAAAAATATTTGCCTCTCACTTTTTTAAATCTAATGGCAGGTAGTTTATAACGCCTGGTCTTACTGGATCTTAGGGCCAGATGTATCAACATTACATTTTGAGAGTCCATAATAGCAAATTTCACCGATTCGCTATTATAGACTCCCAAAATGCAATGTATGTAGGAATCTGCTAATATTTTACGATTCCTACGCATTCCTTGTTTGTGACTTGCAAAGTGCGAGTCGCAAATAAGGAATGGCTTCCCATTAATTTCTATGGGCCAAGACGCCCATAGGAATAAATGGGAATTGCATGCGCAATTGGGTACTCGCAAATTTAGCAAGCAATTTCAAGGCTACAAGGGTTCCAAAAGGACACCCTGTTGCACCTCTGAAATTTGCATATGTGCACATGAGGCGCACATACATGCTTGAAGTTGGTGGTAATTTGCGATTCCTTAAAGCAATATCGCAATTTGCGATGGCTACTAGAATAGCATTTAGGGAATCGCAAATTGCGATCCTCTAAATGCGTGTGCAAAATAGGGAATCACACATTTTGTGATTCCTTATTTTGCAAGAGAATTTTTTCCTCCCTACATTGCACACTAAGATTTTGCAATTGCAAACGTTGAAATTCTTTGAATTTCACTGTTTGCGATCACGATTTTGCTTGATACATCGGGCCCTATGATTGCTAGTCAGAATGTAATGCTGGACTCTTTCTCTTAGAGATTTGACCCAGTATAATAATAAATTCTGTGTGCCAAGGCCAGAGTTTTAAACTGCATTTATGTTTATGCATAGGCAGCCAACACACATGTTTGAGATGTTGAGAAATGGAAGACCAACTAGAATGTTTTAAAATTAATCATGCAGCATAGTTTTCCACCACCACCAGAAGCCTTTTAATCAAGGCTTCGGATAGACCAATATAAAGGCTTTTTGTGTAAAGAAATCTGGAAAGAATTAAAGCATCCGCCACAATATTTTGTGCATCAAAAAGTAAAAGGTAAAACAATTATTTAAGGTGCCTAGGTAGGAGAAACACAGTCCTGTATTACTGAGAATTTACTGACAAAAAAAGAAAGCTTATTAATCGATTTTATCCCCAGATTTCTAACTACTAGAGATGGAGTTGGAGGTGTAGGCAGGCCGTTGGATCACCAATCTTCATTTCTTTTAATAATTATTTTGTATTTGATTTCTACTACCAAGATTCAGAGCAGTCAATACAGTCACTTACAAAAACAGAATATAACAAAACAAAACAAAAAGATGAAATAAATAAGGAGGAGAAAGGGGACAATAATCTTGCAGAAAAGTTCTGACCAATGCCAGTGTGACCATATTGTTCACACTTTTCTAAGTGCTAGAGGACTCCTAGCTTTAGCAAATGCAGTTTCACAGTCATAAATTTAGCGGAACAGGACCACCAGGCTTCAATGTTAAAATTATTCACATGTCAAAAGTATGAATATCAACTTTATCTGAGTTATATTTTAAGTAACTCTGCTGCATCCAGTTGATAATTTGAGATAAGCAACTTTTAAAAGATGAATTTGAAACATCTGAGGCTTTGGCCCTACATAAAAATCAACTGTGTGTCATCCGCATATGACACCACTTTCAATCTAAAGGTCTATCAACGTGGGCAAGGGGGCCAGGTAAAAAATGTAGGGCTCAGGGATTCCCTGAGGAACGCCAAAGGAGCTTTTTACATCCTGATTAAAAATGGGATATTGTTACGGTATGATATCTATCACACGAGAAATACTGAAGCCATTTCTATGCTTGACCACAGAAATATATCTCCACCAATCTTTGCAAAAGATGGGGATAGGAGACCATGTTGAAAGCTGTTGACAAATCTATAAGAATGAGGGCAGCATGTTTACGTTCTCGAAGATTTCCAGTAAAGTTGGTTCTGTACTATATTCCAGCCTGAACCCAAATTGTGACAAGTTTAAAAGTTCTAATTGTTCCAGTTACTCAGACAATTTTGAATTCACCAGCCTTTTAGAAAATGCAGGCAATAAGAAAATAGGACTAAAATTAGCTGAAACGTCAGGGTTGGCAGATTTTGTTTTAGAAGAGGTGTGATTTTTGCCTTTTTCTAAAGGGTACGGACAATAGCTCAATCTAGAGATTATTAAACAAAGCATTAATGACTGTATTTAGAACTTCAAATGCTCTGGTGGACAAGGGTCAACGGGTGATCCTGTTTTGCGTTATCTAATCACTTTATTAGTTTACTTGAGGCTGTTCTCTCCAAATTTGGAAAAAAGTAGTATAGTTTTTAGAGACCGTGGATTTTATTTTTTTCATAATCAAGATTTTATTGTTTTTTTTCAAAGAACAATAGGAATAGCAAACCGTGCACAGTACAGACTACCTCAGAATTACAGTAATAGGTAGTAAATAAAGACAAGATGCCATATCAATCACTACACAGATTATAGCACGACCACCACTTCCCCCAGATCTTTCCATATTTACAACGGGCAGCCCCTATGGGTATATATGGGTTCCTCTAGCCTGCTACATTAGGCCCTTACAGAGCACCATTCAGTCAGTGTTGGTAGTTCTGGAAATTTCTAGCGTCAGACTATATCGTTCTCCACAGGGGCCTCCCATTCCCTCCAGGATGCCCAGCACTGCAACGTGAGTGGAGCAGTCTACATGCCTCTCTAGGATTTTAAGAAGTGTGGTAAAGATCAAGGATGAGTATCAGGCAGAAACCGAGCTGAGCCATATCGTGCAAAAAGTCGCTATCATGGCACACCTTGAGCATGCTGGTACAGAGGTTGCTCCTATCCGCATAGTCATAGCTGGGTGAGATATGATATGTGTAGATATTTTAGTTGAACAAATCATATGTGGAATGGGATAGCCAGTTCGCGGGGGCCATCTTGGTGACCCTACAATCATCATCATCTAGGGAACCAATCTAACACTCTGATTTATTCCAGAGTGTAGGAAAAGAGCCAGAGGCATTAATGACCAGTGAACTGTATAAGTGTGAAACATCATCCATGCCTACTAGAGTCACAAGCACCTGAGATGCAGGGACATTGTATTCCGACAGTACAAGCACTTGTGGTTGGTATACCGATAGTGCACTGCACAACTGCAGGTATCTATAGAATTGGTTCTTGTGGAGTTCAAATACCCCCTGCATGTCTTGAAAGTTCTTCATTTGCAGCCTGGCCCTTAAGTGGTGGGAAATGCCAATGAGGTCCCAGCATTTGAACCCTTAGAGGCTGGATCCAGGGGAGACAGTTACCTTTCCACATTGGTTTGCCTATGTGGGTTTATGGTCCCATCAGATTGAGACTTCAGTAAGCGCAGGCTCCAATACAATGCATGCCCTCAGATATTGGCAACCCAGCCTGCGAACGGGGAAGGGAGTTTACCAGTTAGTCACTTTACGGCCTCCCTGCAGGAGGACCATGAGCGATTTAGATCAATTAACTGTGAATCTTGATGCTTCACCATACAGGTGAAACAGCTGGAGGAGACGAGGTCCCTAAGAGGTGCTGTTGGCAAAGAAATAGCAAGAAGTCATCAGCTTAGAGTGCAATTTGTTCCTCCATTGAAAGCTGCAAATTTCGGCATCATACCTAAACTGCCAGGAGTTCACTTGCTAAAGCGAAGTGCAGCAACAAGAGGGGACATCCCTATCTGGTGCCTCTGCCAGTCTGGAATGGAGGTGAGATAACACAGTTTAACCTAATTTGAGCTCGGAATGGGCATATAATACATTGACAGGGAAAAGAAAACGGTGCCAAAATCACATTTGTGAGAGGATTTGAAACAAAACCTCCCAGTCTAGGAGTCGAGGGCCTTTTCAAAGCCCAAGAGTATGAGTATAGCTGGGCGCTAGAATTACTGTTGGGGTGCCCCGGCAATATGTACGCTGCAGATGCAGTGGTGTCGTAGTTTAGCAATCATTAGGTTAAGCATTAGCAGAAGACATCCAGTATTTCGAGACTATCTTGGCCATTTTACGGAATCCATTTTGTATTTCTGTCGGCCATTTTGTATGGCATGTGCTCTGTCCTACCTTTCTGTTAACTGCTCATGAATTCTGCTTAGAGACAGATTATATTTAGCTTCTGCCACACCACGCATGCTCAGTTGAGCTTGCGGCTGTCCCTAGCATGTAACTGTCAGAATGTGTTTACTCCAACGAGCTAACTGTTAGCTCCTCCCACTTGTCGACTGTGCATTTTCTGTATGACCTTGTATGTGCCTAAAAACAGCAGCTTGTACTTGTACCGCCTTCTTTTGAGCCCCTGTGTGGGTATAAAAGGACCCAGCTCCTTCCAGTCAATGTGCTACCTCATACTATACCAAAGGGTGTTGTGTGAATGTAGTCCCACCTCATGAGGTTTAATAAACTCTGTCTTTTCTATTCCAGTTTCTGTGACAACTTCTTACTATTGGTCTAAGGACTCTGAGCAGAGAAGGACGAATCCCTTGCACTAGTAGGCCTGACTGGGGCTTGCTACTACAAATTGGCGCATTCAAAGTGGGGCTCATCGGCGACTCGGATGCCGGAAGGACTGGTCGAGACGAAGGATTGGAATCTCGCTTTGGACGTGATCACTGCCGGAGGAGACCTGAGTCTTGGCATCCACGGCGTTTTCCCTTTCATTCTGATCTGACCATCCAGGTGGTGCCGGTCCTCGACTGAGATCTCTCCTGTTGATTCGCCGTGCAGTGACCGTTTGGTTGATGTGAGAACTGGGCAGTAGGAACCTTGACACCATTTGATTGGTAAGAGCCATTTCGCGGCACTTGTTCTAAGATTGACGCCTTGGATTGGTAAGGTAATTTTAGAAAACACTTACCGTGGCATTTTTGATATGTATTGGCCAAATATTGAGTTAGTCCTATGATTATGAAAATTATATATGTGTTGCAACACACATAGGCAGGTAATGAGAGATTTTTCTCTATTCCTATGAAATTTGAACGTACGAAGAATACTTTAAACGCTACTTTTTTATAATAATGCATATTTTGCACTATTTTCGGCATTCCTGTTTCCAGCACACTTCGTAAGATGAGTTGCTTTTGTAGTGGTACCAATTTGAGAATTGATGGAGCATAACCGGCCAACCCAGAGGGGACGCCTAATAAGGATATGTATATTAAATATGGTATTTCATCCATAATGTACAGCACATTGTCGAATAAAGACACCCGCAAGGATCCTGAGTTGCGTTGGCCTATGCATGGGTCATTTGATTTGCGAAAGATTCAGTATGTGCAGCAACAAATGTTCCAGCGAAAGCCTAGGCAAGATATGTTTGACTGTGTGCGAAAGTGGGAGAAAGAAGTGCGTGAGCGAATGAAGCGTGGAAAGGCCTTGATTGAAAAAGAACAGCGTAAAAGTGTGCATGCGAAAGTCTTAGAAATGAAAAATAAAGAGATGTGAGAAACTAAAGAAAGGGAAGATAGAGAGCGTCAGTTACAGGTAAATGGCCTATATGCTATTCGTAGGCCTCTCTATCCTATTCTTAATAAACCCCAAGATGATTCTCTCTTATTAGATCGTTCTCCACCTCCGTATATTTCCCCTTCTGCTCCTAATGAGGACTCTCCTACAGATCAGGATAAAGCCCGAGACACTCACTAAATGTTAACTACCGAACGTTCCTCTGAGATTAGATCTGCGGCGCGAAAAGCAGATTGTGGTACTCTCAGTGCTTCTGAACTTCTAGATACTATTAAGAATTGGTCAGAAAAGGAACAGAAATATTTTACTGAGATATTGGCTACAGAGGTTGTTGAGCGATTTAGGAAACATTCAGTGGAAGTAGAGCCAGATGATATAGCAACTGATTGTAAGCAATTACGTGAAGGTTCTTTTGTCTTCTCCCAGGTGGCTGATACGATCAGACGCTTGGTTAAACTACGTGATGAAGCAGTCCGTTTGCGGGAGGAGAAAAAGGCAGCAGACGCAGCAGCACAAACATCTTGAATCAACATGGCACGAGCTCCGACGCCCAACACAGATAAGAATTTTGAAAATGTGAAAACCATGCGGGAAGCCGCGCCTTTATATGTTCCTCCTAAAGGAACAGGTACAAGTGATGATAAGACTTCTATTGACGCAAAAGGGTATTGTATTTAGTATTGGGTTTACACTCCTTGGAATAGAGCAGATGTCATGGCTCTTAAAAATGCATTGCCTGATCCGCGAAAGAATCCGACAGCTTTTTATGAAGAAATTGAGGGTGCCATTAGTTTTTGTACTATGACTTTGTCTGACATTGATTTGTTTTTTGGATTAATATTACCACCTGATATGTGGAGAACTGTGCGTAAAGTTGACGATCGTGCAGGATTTGGAGCATTGTGGTCAGATATAGAACAATCAGATAAAGATAGAGAACCTGCACAAAAACCGTGTCAGCAAATTTTAGATCTTCCAGCAGCTATATTGGTTAAATTAAAAACGATTATTCCCCCTAAAAAGATAGATTGGACTATGTTAGCGTCTTGCAAGCAAAAAATAGATGAATCAGTTTCAGATTTTTTCACACGCTTTGAAGAAGCATTTCACGATTTTAGTGGCCAGTCATTGACAGATGACACGGGTAGGCATCTGTTTGTCGATAAATATGTCACAAACCTTTTGCCAGAAAAAGCCAGTCTACTAAAGTCTAGCGAAAGTTCATGGACTACCTCCTCTCCGGCTTTTCTCCTAACTATGGCTCAGTATTATGAACGACAGGAATTAGAAGCAAAAAGTAAGGAGGATAAAAAATCTAAAGAGTTAAAAACAAAGGTTATGATGGTTCAAGCTTATGGCCCACCTTCTAGAGGTAATAATAGAGGTGGACGTGGATCTTATGGTTCGTCTTTTCCTCCCCATCCTCGTGTAGATTTGTCTGTTGATCAGTGTGCGTATTGTAGACAATTTGGCCATTGGATTTCTAATTGTCTGGTGCTACGTGCTCAGCAGGGTTCACGTGGTCGGGGACAAATGAGAAATCGTTCAGGATATTCAGGGCCTAGAGGAAATACAAATGATCGTGCTAGGTTTGACGCTAATACACATGGACAAGAGGGGGCTAATACTTTTGACAGACGGAATCAATATCAAATTTCCGACTATGAGCCGTCTAATATTGCAAGATTCTGCCTATGCATAGGATTGCCTAGGATGGGGTAAGGAATCAGTTGAAGTTCCAGTAGATCAGAAGGGTCCCTTTGTTACAGCACACATTTTGGGTTCTACTGATCAGTTTCTGGTTGATACAGGAGCTACTCATAGTGCCTTGTCTAAACACTTGATTCCAAGGGCTCCCCTGTCTGGCTTAACTATTACATCAATAGGTTTCGATGGAACATCCACCCTTAGCCTATTGTCACAACCACTTGCACTTCATGTTGATAAGTTTACTGCTCCATGTCCATTTTTGCTTTCTCCAAATACGCCAGACAACATTGTGGGTCTTGACATGCTCAAATATTTCAGGGCCACGATACGATGTTCTCCGGAAGGAGTACAGGTTATTTTAAATGACAACCACTCCATGATTGAGAGATCCTGTATTGTTAAAGAGGATATTGCACTAGCTTCACTCCCTAGTACTTTGTGGGCTACTTCAGACACTGATGTAGGGAAAATGATTATTCCACCAGTACATATTAGTGTCAAGGAGGGTGCTATACTGCCGAGATTGCCTCAGTATAACATTTCTCGAGAAAGAGAAGAGGCACTTACACGTATTGTACAAGATCTGATTAAGGTTGGAGTGGTGGAAGAAGTTCCTTATAATGTTTGCAATAGTCCGATTCTTCCCATTTTGAAAAAAGATGCTGACACTAAGATTTATAGATTTATCATTGATTTAAGAGAGGTCAACAAGATTGTAGTACCACAGTATCCTGTAGTATCTGACATAACGACACTGCTTACTTTGGTCCCTCCAACTGCAACTACATTTTCAGTAGTGGATCTGAAGAACGCTTTCTTCTCGATTCCTATTCATCCTTAAAGCCGATATTTGTTCGGTTTCACTTTAAATAACAGATCAGACCGATTTTGTAGAGTTCCTCAAGGGTACAATGAGAGTCCGAGTATCTATAGTCAAGCCTAAAAAAGACAACTCGATTCCTTTACTTTGTCTGAAGGAGTGGCTCTAATACAATATGTTGATGACATCTTGTTGGCAGCTGATATGCCTGAGCAGTGTGAAAAGTGTACTTTGTCTTTACTTTCTATCCTTGCTACACACAATCATAAAGTATCACGGAAGAAATTGCAATATTGTAGACCGAAGGTGACCTACCTAGGTCATCTTCTGTCTAAGGAGGGACGTACATTGACACCAGATCGCATTCAAGCAATTTTAGACACTCCAGTACCTTCCACACAGAAAGACGTCCGCGCATTTATTGGTTTGACTTCGTTTTGTAGGCAATGAATATTGGGCTTTTCACATATGTTAAACCTCTGCTAGCGCTTTTGACTAAGAACACTCCGATCCCCCTTCCATGGACAGAAGAATGCCAAAATCCTTTTCGTCAGTTAAGACAAGCTCTTTGCTCTGCATCAGTGTTAGGCACACCAGACTACACGAAAGCTTTTACACTCTATGTACACGAGAAAGATGGATGTGCATTGTCAGTTTTAGTACAGACACAAGGTGACAAGCAGCGTCCCTGTGCATATTTCTCTGCAGTTCTTGATCCTGTTGCTCGTGCGTTGCCTGGATGTTTTTGTTCAGTTGCAGCGACAGCTGTTTCTATACGTCAGAGTCAAGGGACAGTTTTGTCACATAAACTGTTGGTGCTAGTACCTCATGGAGTAGATGCCCTTTTGAATCAGACTAGAACACAACATTTAACTAGTGCTCGCTTGACAGGATATGAATTGACACTGTTAGCACCTCATATTACATTGAAGAGGTGTGCTACACTAAACCCAGCCACTTTGTTGCCATATCCTGTGACTCAGTCCCAATCAAAGGAACCTCATGATTGTATATTCCTTACTGAGGAACAGACAAAGGGTCACATCGGTTTGCAAGATAAGCCCCTTCCAGATGTAGATGGGGGACTGTGGGTTGATGGGTCTTGTTTGAAGTTACCAGATGGCACAACCTCAGCCGCATACGCAATCACCACGCTTGAGACCATAGTGGAAACAGCTTGCATACCTCAGAAGTCGGCTCAAGCAGCTGAACTAATAGCTTTGACACGAGCGTGTGTACTTAGCACCGACTAATGTGTGAACATTTACACGGACAGCCGCTATGCTTTTGGAGTGGCCCATGATTTTGGCCTACTTTGGAAGGAAAGAGGCTTTCTTACATCCCACGGGATACAGATAATGCATGGAGAACGAGTACATAACCTTTTAACTGCACTGACATATAAAAAAAAATAGCGATTCTGAAGTGTAGCGCACACAAGAAGGTCACTGACAAAATATGACAAGGAAATGCCTTTGCAGATCGTGTAGCTTGTGAAACTGCGATGCAACAAAGCACTACTTCCATGTACGTAGTGAAATCTCAAGCTGAACGATGGCATGATGCTAGAGAGGAAGTACTAGATGTACAGAGATCTGCCTCTGTAGCGGAACTTGAGCAATGGTCCAAAGAAGGAATATTGAACGATGAGGGTTGTTGGCGTAACAAAGACATGGATAAGTGGAAGTTACCTGCAGCCTATTTACAACCTATGGTTCAAATGGCACATGTTGGAGCTCTAGCAATAACTAAATTGCTTACACAAGTCTGGGAGCATCCTGAGATTGCCAGCACAGCTAAAAGAGTGGTACAGTGTTTGATCTATTGGCAGTACAATCCTGGAAAAGGGACACGAACTCCTATAGGAGGGTTTGCTACACCAACCGCACCTTTTGAAGTTCTGCAGATGGATTAGATCCAGCTTGAACGGTGTAATAATCTAAAATATGTCCTAGTGTTGGAATGTGCCTTCAGTAAATGGATAGAGGGGTACCCTACAAAGGATAATACTGCTCTTACCACAGCAAAGGTGCTTCTGAAGGAGTTTTTTCCTAGGTATGGTGTTTGTAAAGTTTTGTGGAGTGACAACGGACCTCATTTATTGGGCAAGTTGTTGCTTATGTCATGAAAGGATTAGGAATCAAACAGAAATTCCATACAGTCTTCCACCCACAATCAGCAGGATTGGTGGAAAGGTATAATGCTACTTAAAAATTGAAGCTGGAGAAAATAGTGGCTTCTATGTCCCTAAATTAGCAGGATGCATTGCCCTTAGCACTGTTGTCCATAAGATCAGTACCACACTCACGATCAGGTCTCACACCGTATGAGGTAGTATTTGGAAGACCAATGAACATTTGGGGAGTTCCTAAGCCACGCCCTATACATGATGTACCTTGTGTTCTGTTGAATGAATTTTTGGCACAGTTAACTGACAGTTTGACTTCTATTCATCAACAGGTTCGAGAAGCTCTTCCTGATAGATCCACAGGTGAGGCCCATGATCGCCGTCCCGGTGATCAGGTGATTGTCAAGGTCTTTAACAGATCGAACAGCTTGGAGCAGAGTTGGCGAGGTCCGGAGCAGGTGCTGTTGGCTACAAGGACAGCGATTCGAGTGACGAACAGAAAGAACTGGCTCCATACCACGCATTGCAAGCGCGTATTGCCCGCCTTTGTGGAACCTGCTGTGCTGATCGACCATCGAGAGATTCTGGAATTGGAGAAGGGTCAAGCTATCTCATCTGATGAGTCTACGGAAGTCTTCCCGGACCACACGATTCCTGGAGTATCGCGATACAATTTGAGACCGAGGAAAGAATCTGCAGTTTTGAACGGGACTGGTTGAGCTACCACCCTGGATTTGTGAAACGGAGAGCCAATGAGGCAAGGGGGGAGCGGATCAGCCCTGCATTAGTGTACTGACACCCGTCTTGGCCCGTGGTGAAGAAATCAGCGGCTACCCAAGGGATAAGAGCTCCAACAATTGTTTTCAACAGGTTCTTAGAAAGATCGAGCATCGTTGTTAATTGAAATTAATAGGAAATTTATTGGTGCTGTAGGGTTTGTTGTTGCCCTGGTGGTTTTGTCAATAACCACTTGGTTCATTGAGAAAGCAGTTCCTGCTCGACAGCTTATTGTTGCAACCACTCCAGCTCCACTGGAGCATCACTACTACACTCTTCCCTATCATGAGCAGAAAAATCGACAGTCCTATCTGAATAACACATTCATTCAGATGTTGCATCATACCCATAAAGCTACAAATACTACCAATTGTTGGGTGTGTGGGATGATACCTGCACACCAGAAGAAAGGATGAACGCCTTATATTCCTCTACCATTTTCTCATAATGGTTCATGTCAAGCTTGGTATGCCCTTTTGTTTGCTTATGGAAAGCCTTCAGTAGGTGGAATCATTTTTCAATTAAATCAAGAATGTTACCTAGACAAAAATGGGTATCCTCAAGCTAAAGGGACTAAATGGGAATGGGATGAATACCAACCGGACAATATTTCAACACCATATGTCTTCACAAATGTGAGGAATATGAAGAACATTCGACCCTTTGTGATATCTGTAACCAGAGCAAAAGCAGACTTGTGTATTAGCAGTGTTGGGAGAATTCCCGTAGGGCAAAGCGAATGTACTACTGTATTAAACATTGAGGGTGTAAATAATAGCAGCTTCATATCGTCACATAATACCTACTTCGTCTGTGGTAATAAAGGGTATTACCAATTACCTGTTGGATGGTCAGGGGTATGCTAAATATCATTTGTGTTACCCCCTGTGTTTTTAGCACCTGCATCATATCATCTTGACCTGAAACTGTATAATGATATTTCAAAGAATAGATATAAACGGACAACAAGTACTGATGAGATTGATCAGACAGACACCGCTCCGGCAACAATATGTTGATTTCCATTTGGGTTTGTTTTTCTTTGTGGTGCTGCATTAAATAGTAGAAAGATTAGAAGATTGACTCATGTAGTGGTTGCTGTCACTAATCCGACAGCTATGGCACTTGGGAACATTACAGAAGAACTGCAAATTGAAACAATTGTAGCACTCCAAAATCGGATGGTGCTCGATGTGAACTTGGCTGCTTGTGGTGGTGCATGCCACATCATTGGAGGCAGCTGCTGTGTCTATATACCTGACCATTCGCCTTCAGTTTATGATGCAATCTCTAAACTACATAAGATTGCTGCCGACATTCACCCAAAGACTGGTACACGGACATTTTCAAACTGGATATGGACACTCTTTGCTACTTGGACTGGAAACTACTGACTTTTCTATGTATACTACTGGTGATACTATTTACATGCTGTACTTGTATACAATGTAGTCCCATGATTTGCTCTATGTGCATTACTGCTTGTACACCTGCTAAAAGAAGTGCTACAAAAGAACAGCAACTGTTAAGCAAAGAGATTTCTGATATGATGAATATCAATATACAGGATGCAGATCCAGATTACCCCAGACAGACAGATGTCTTCAGCAAATGCTGAAAGGGTCTTGTGTCGTAGTTTAGCAATCATTAGGTTAAGCATTAGCAGAAGACATCCAGTATTTCGAGACTATCTTGCCCGTTTTACGGAATCCATTTTGTATTTCTGTCGGCCATTTTGTATGCCATGTGCTCTGTCCTACCTTTCTGTTAACTGCTCATGAATTCTGCTTAGAGACAGATTATATTTAGCTTCTGCCACTCCACGCATGCTCAGTTGAGCTTGCAGCTGTCCCTAGCATGTAACTGTCAGGATGTGTTTACTCCAACTAGCTAACTGTTAGCTCCTCCCACTTGTCGACTGTGCATTTTCTGTATGACCTTGTATGTGCCTAAGAACAGCAGCTTGTACTTGTACCACCTTCTTTTGAGCCCCTGTGTGGGTATAAAAGGACCCAGCTCCTTCCAATCAGTGTGCTACCTCATACTATACCGAAGGGTGTTGTGTGAATGTA
Source organism: Lissotriton helveticus (assembly GCF_964261635.1). Taxonomy (NCBI): domain Eukaryota; kingdom Metazoa; phylum Chordata; class Amphibia; order Caudata; family Salamandridae; genus Lissotriton; species Lissotriton helveticus. Next base: position 353,622,302 of record NC_136070.1, on the reverse strand, counting down.
GTTCCACCTCATGTGGTTTAATAAACTCTGTCTTTTCTATTCCAGTTGTTGTGTCAACTTCTTACTATTGGTCTAAGGACTCTGAGCAGAGAAGGTCGAATCCCTTGCACTAGTAGGCCTGGCTGGGGCTTGCTACTACACTGGTGGGTGCTGCGGACAGGTAGAAGCCACATTGGTCTGAATAAATGAGTGAGGTCACCAATGGTAAGAAGGTATTGGGAAGAATTTTAGCAAAGATTTTGAGTTCTGCATTAACAAGTGAGATTGGGCAGTAAGAGGAGCATTGCTCGGGGGACTGCAGGGTTTGTGGAGTACTATTATAGTAGCAAGGTTGAGTTTGGGAGAGAAGTGCCGTATCTATGCAGCTTGCTGATAGAAATTCACAAGATAGGGGAAATTGTTGATGTGAGATTTGTGTAGTATTCAGTCAGGAATCTGACTGGCACCTCTGGTCCACTGGATTTCAGGCCACCAATAGCATCGACCACCTCTGCCACTGTCAAGTGCAGTTCTAGGGTTGCCCAATATTATATTGTTAGGTTTGCCAGAGGGATATCGGTGGTTAAGGGGCAGATATGTTCAAGTGGGGGTTGGAGCCCTAAACATATAGTTTGCTGTAGTAAGATGCAAAAGCAGTTCAATCTTGTAGGATGCATAAAGCTGTTGCCCGGATGCAGTGTGGATTGTGGGAATCATTTTGGAGGCCGAGTTGCGGGTTGTAAGACAGTAAAGACATTTCCCGACTGTGTCTCCCTATTCATAAATGCTTCTGGCAGAGTTCTTCCAGCAGTGTCTGGTCTCCTCCATGCGTTGTTGCCAAAGAGAAATTCTGCATTTTCCCAACCATCTATGAAAAATGTTCGTCACCTTACTACTGGTATCTGCACTTGAGAGACAGGGTTTCCGCCTCGAGATCAGAAACTCACTGGAGCTCTGCATGATTACTTGGCCTTACCACACAGAACAGCCTTTCCAGCTAGCCATAGGGTACCCATGGAATGTACTGAGCCCACCCTAAGACCAAAGTATAATTTTAATTCCTAAAGCAGTGCATTGCCCATTGGCCAGGCACCAGGCATTCAAGCACCAAATTGGTGTATCATCCCCGGGATGCCTCCCCATGTGTAACAGAACCAGGGCATGGTCAGAGATGCCCAGAGAGAGGATGCGAGTTGCTCATAAACTTGGGATATCTGTGGCCGGGACAAAGAAGTAGACACGTCATGACAGACTACTATGGATCGCGGAACAGTGGGTATATTTAGTCGCCCATGGGTGCCATATCCTCCATGCATCACAGAGGCTCAGGGAGGTGGCCTAGTCTGCAATTGTGGATGATTGTGGTGGTTGTAATACCTGGATGCGGGTGGTGTCTAGTTTAGGGTTCATCACAGTATTAAAATTGCCACCAATAGTGGTGAGGCCTGACGGCAGAGCCAGGACAACATCCTTGAGGATGTCTAGGGAAGACTTGGCCAGGTGTGGGCAAACATATACACTGAGAAAGTTGTAGAGTTTACCCTCTAGGAGGCCATGAACCCAAACATATGTTCCTCCAACATCTGAAGCAGAGTGAATGAAGGCCAAATAAGGTTTTGTGGTGGAGGATAGCTATAGGTCAGAATCCCTTGGTGTGGCACACATTGAAGACACTGAGGTACTTGAACTGGGTGACAACGGGGCATCAGGACCCAAGGAAGCATGTCTCCTGAAGGAGCGGTACTGCAGAGAAGTTGTGTTTGGCAAAATGGAGGACCACACTTTTTTGGTTCAAATAGACCAACCAGGGGGACCTGGTTGGGCACAGCCGACATCAATTGGTGGTAAGGGGTGGACATATCAGATGTGCAGCATGTGAGATAATGTTAGTGTATCAATCAATCAATTATCAGGTTGATATAGTGTAACTACTCACCCAAAAAGCGCTGGGGGTGTGGGGGTTGCAGCTCCCGGAAGTTCATCGGATTCATATAAGAGCCAGGTCTTGAGGTACTTAATGAACTTGGAGAGTGTTGGTGTCTGCCGAATGTGGAGAGGGAGGGTGTCACATGCTTTTGCTGTGTGGGTATAAAAAACAGGCAAGTAAATTAACACAAAACAACACATTTTCCAAACTAGCCCCACAACACCCAGCCATGCCTCACTTCCACCCAAGAAGCATCTGTCGCTCGAACCCCCAGTAAAAGAGAGCAAACAAACAAAAGGAATGGTAAGGCAGCACCCACACGGTCCTCCCCATTCAATAACAAGCATTGGCATACCCAATCGGTCTTACCTTTGGCACCTTATAAGTATTTTGCCATGCAGCACATTATCCTGGGTGCAATAACATCTACTGTTTGTCACTGCTCCAAAGGTAACCACGTTAATATTACACACGTGGGTGAGGCCTTTTTAAACTCTGGCATAACAGAGCTGGTTTGTTGACTGACTTTATTGTCGGGGGATAACTAAGATAAAATCAACACTCAATCAGAATGAAAATAAATGTACTCGAACATTTAAGTAAATTGTGCTTACATGCAGAAAATTGATTGTCAAAAGTGTGAAAAGAAAATTATAAAAAAACTTTATAAAAGTGAATAAGTGAAGTACACCTGAAGCCACAGAACGTACTCAATGCCTAAGAAATAACATAAGTCTTATCGAAATAAAAGAAATCATGTAAGTGAAATACACCCCTAATATCCAAATGTGCTCTGTGCCAAAAAACAACTTTTGCAGGTCCAACCCGTATATACACCATCTTCTCATGTTAACCAACAAACTCAAAGCACACAATTTAATCACTGAGGTTGGATAAACCGAAACTCATCAGTCTATTGCTGAAATGCAAATAGTTCAAAACAAACGTGACATGCTATTAAAAGGTGCTGGTTAGGCAATCTAAAGCACGTGATTTGTCCCCATATGTGATGAAAATAAACGCAACACTTCGGATACATTAAACATGCTACGACACAAATATTGACAAAGCATAAATACACCATATGTTTTAAACGATGCGTGCAACGAACAATCATGTCAATAACATTTACAGCACACACAAATGAAATATGAATTATTAAAACAACTAATACAATGATAACAAAATTAATATTAATTGTACATTAACTTGTAAATATAATAATGTCATCCAAATGATTTCACATGCAAAAAACTTAAAACAATAAATCGTAAAAGTCTTAATGGTCAAGTGTCAGCTGATCATTCTCAGTTTGTCGTTCCATAAAAAAGGGAAAATCCTCTGCTAATGTTTTGCGCTTTTTCAACATGTTTTCACTCTAATGACATCTTTAACTGAGGGTGCAAACTAACCGTGTGTCTGATTAAGTGTAACAGCATCCGAAAACGGCAGGATTGTTGTGTTTATTATACCTGTGTCCCTCATGGTACCCTGTGTGCTCGCCAGTGTCCCTGCGAGGACACCGTTCCAGCAGTGAGGTCACCAGCTGATAACTGTCAGATGTGACAGTTACCAGCTGATCGCCGAGCTGACTGCAGCTACGCTCCACATTGTAGGAGCATGCGTGTTGGTCTATAATAAAGGAGTTTTCACTTACTGATTCCATGTGATTCTTAACAATACTGTCAACGAGGGGCCAACACGCACGAACCCACAAAGGAAAGAAAAGAAGAAGTCAACTCCGTTGACAACCGAAGAAAAAGGCAAGAAAAAATATAAAAATTCTAGCGCACAGAAGTTAGAGCGACCAGCTGGAATTAAAAAGAAAAAAGGAAACAAACGAAGAAGGAGACCCGTGAAGTACAGTGAGTGAACTGTCATTTAAGCAGATGCGTGTGAAACCAATGTGAGGAAGCAGAGTTCAACTACGGCAACCGGCAACGTGACTGGAATAAAAGCAAAATAACGTGTGGTGAATTGTAGAGGGAAAACTGAGCGCAATAACCCAGCGCATGAGGAGCAATCAAATAATAGCCATGCCAACGGAAGAAAACAAACGGCCGTAGGTAAGAACTGTCAAACGAGCAGCTGAGGAGAATCTGGGCTGCAATCACGTCATCGCGTCCACGAAATTGACGTTGGCGGCGATTTTGGAGGAAGAAAAACGAACATTCAAAAAAGCAGTCTAGACCATCTAAACATAACCAGGATGCGCTCGCAAGTAAAATCACGACGCGACCAGCGAGCATATCTACAGAAACGGGAGGAGTACCAGCGCATCGGTGGAGGTGACGTGAACCGGAAAAAAACAGTAAATTTCAGAAAAAAAAACATAACTCACTGAAGCAGCACACAAGTGACTTCATTGTTCGTAATATGAAATAACGCTAAATGAACTGTAGTTACAATAAAACCAGGAACGGGAAGAAGGGTCAAACTAGTGTAGTTTTGGGTAATAAACACAGAAGATATTATCCTTAAAAAAGTGTTACACATAAAAATCCAGTATGAGTGACTTAGCCACTGGTTGTATATGGAATCTCTCACCCCCTGAGTCATTTCTACGTGCTGGTAGTGTACCGGTTTTAAAGTGGGAAGAGTGGAGGGAGTACTTCCTCAACTACATTGCCACAATTGAAGAGGATGCAGAGTTGAAACCAAAAAAGAAGTACAAGATGTTAATGCACAGCTTAGGCGCAGGAGGAATAAAAGTTTATAACTCAATAAACAAGAAAATAAGAGGCGAAAACGATGGTGATGTGTTCTCCAACGCTATTGATGACTTAAATGCATATTACAAACCAACAGTTTGCGTTGGAGTAGACAGATATACATTTTTCCATAGGAAACAAGGGCAGGAGGAGGCAATAGACGACTATGTTTCTGCTCTAAAAGACCTAGCAATTAACTGTCGTTTCGGAGGACTACACGATGAACTAATAAGGGATCACATAGTAATGCAAGGCTCAAACAAAAACATTCAAGATAATCTTTGGGCAAAGGGGGAGTACCCACTGCAGAACATAATAGATATAGCTAGGAAAGCAGAACTCACTGGGCGATGTGCGAAAGCTGTGTTAAAGGACGATAAAATAAAGAAAGAATGTGACCCTGTCAGCAAAGTGTCCGATCAAAAGAGTTGGAAAGCTAGCAAGCACACTGTAAGAAAGGAAGACACTAACCAACCAGAAAGAAGACAAGAGAAACGGGGGAAAGGATATTGTTACCGATGCCTAAGCACTGCACATATGGCATATGATTTTAGATGCCCCGCCTGTGAAGCAAAGTCAATCAATCAAAGCATTCTGTGGCCTAATTGGACATTTCAACAAGGCAAGTAATAGGAAAAAACCACAACATGTAAAAGCAGTGGTAGACAATGAAGATGAGTTGGATGATGACACAGATGAAGACATCAACATGTACATCCTCAACATAGACGATGAACAAGAAGAGGTAAAAGAAACAGGAAAAGGAGCTAAGACAAGAAAACCGGTGTGTACTCTGACCATTGGTGGGGTGGAAATAAGCCTAGCGGCAGATTCAGGCTCGCCTTACACCATCGTGAACGAAAAGGTGTGGCAAGCAAAATTCAAGGAGGTGATCGGTGAGAAACTCTATGAACCAGATACAATTATTAAATCATTCAATGAGAAACCTATTGAAATATTAGGGTACAGAAGTCTCAGGTTCATATTCAAGAGTAGAGAGGCTCAATGTAAATTCTATGTATCAAAAGTTGGACCATCTGTACTTGGATGGATGGACCAATGAAGTCTGGGAATCAAGCTGGATTCTAACAGCCGTGAGCCTGTGCTTAGCATGTCAGACGCCGACAACTACGCAGAATTACAAAGTAGAATGCCTATCAAGACCGACAATGACACTGAAACAAATGAAGTGGATGAGTGATGCACAGCAAATGTATGGGAATGTTCCAGCAGAATAACAAGGGATGAATGGATGGAGGAACAAATGAAGGGCAAAGACATAGGAATGGTAATCCAAATGGTCAAAGAAGGTTGGTCTAGTGAGAATAAACTAAAAGATGGAATGAAACTTTTCTGGGAAGTGAAGGATGAATTATCCATAGAAGATGGACTACTTATGAGAAGCGGAAGATACGTACCGCCGATGGATATCCGGAAGAAAATACTGGAAGAATGCCATGAAGGACATCTGGGCATTGCCAAAAGTAAAAACAAGTTGGGAAACACGTATTGGTGGCCAGGCATCAGCCGAGACGTTAAAAGTAAGGTGAGAAACTGTAAGTTATGTGTGGAAGCAGACAAAACTCAAGTGACTTACAGACCTCCCCTGCAGCCAATACAGTGCCCATCCATGCCTTGGGAAATGATTGGCATTGACATGATAGGACCGGTGTCTGATGAGAACGAACTGCAATACATAATTTTTATAATTGACCACTACACGAAATGGCCAGAAGTAAGAGTCACCAGAAAAGCTGACTCTCAACACGTAGTCCAATTCTTGGAAGACACTTTCACGCGTGAGGGATTACCAAAAAGAGTTGTAAGTGACAACAGTGTACAATTCACCTCAGACCTTTTCGATGTATACATGAAGAAGCACCACATTGAACACATAACAACGTCAATATACCACCAAGCAGCCAACGGAGCCGTAGAGAGATTTAAAAAAGTACTTGAAGGTATCATTCAGATAGCCACCTCAAACCAACTGGACTGGAAGAAAGAAATGCTGAAGACAGTGTGGGCTTACAGAATACCGCCGTGTGAGTCTATTGGCCACAGCCCATTCGAACTCATGCGTGGACGGACTCCACTTACAAAGGACAATGTGGGCTGGGTTAAGGCTGCCCAAAGAGTACACTGGTCTTCAGAGGTGGTGAAAGAAAGACTGGCTCAAGCACAATCTAGGAGCAAGAGTTACTAAGACAAAAAACATGGGTGCATGGAGGTGGAAATCAAGGTAGGATATGTGGTGAAGGCAAGAATAAGCTGACATGTCGGCAAGGGTCAAGAGAGATACACCGAACCTGTAACCGTTTGTGAAGGGTACTGCAATTCTGCACGCCTGAGGGATGGGAAGGCCTGGCATTTCACAGCACTGTTAGCTCGCAAACATCCCGAGAACGATACGGTGGAAAACACACTTTTTGATGCTACTGCAGAGCAATCCAGTACGCGGAAGGGAAGTACGGCAAGACAATATTTTTCTGACACTGAATCTGACATCGAACTTTCTGCAACCCCAGGACAGAGAAGTGATGATGGTGTGCATGATGTCACCCAATCAGGGGACCGTTCGGCCTCTGCATCCAGACCTGTAGGCGCAAGGCGCAGGCTACCTGCCATCCTAGTCTGTGACCTGGCGCGACCTGTGGACAGAAGCAGGGCTGGTAGACTGTTGGGACCGCCAGCTAAACTTAAGGACTATATATGTGGATAGCGGAGCCTTACGCTCTCTTCCTGTTCTTATTTGTTCCAGTACTCCCCAAAGGAGGGGGATGTGTTGTGTTTATTATACGTGTGCCCCTCATGGGACACCATACCCGGTGTGCTCGCCAGAGTCCCTGCGAGGACACTGTTCCAGCAGTGAGGTCCCCAGCTGATAACTGTCAGATGTGACAGTTACCAGCTGATCGCCGAGCTGACTGCAGCCACGCTCCACGTTGTAGGAGCATGCGTGTTGGTCTATAATAAAGGAGTTATCACGTACTGATTCCATGTGATTCTTAACAAGGATACACTCCGATGTTACTCCAAAAGCTTCTTCAGTTTTAATTGTGCTCACGGGTAAGGGTTACATTTGATGACATTACCTCGCTTCACATAGGACTTAACCGGTCCCACTCTCGTACAGTATGTGGATTTCTACATATAAACAGGGACTTATGTGAGAGAGGAATGGTGAACAGCGTTGCCACAGTCCGTGTGTACAGGGCAGGCTTCGCTGGTGGCGCCCGGTGCGAGAACAATTTTTGGCGCCCCCACACCACATAAACGGGCCTCAGACTCTCTCACTACGACCGGGCATAAGTGCCCTTCATCTCTCCAATCATACATTTTTGCTAAACACAGAGCCCAACCCTGAGGTCGGCGCCCCCTCCACAGGTCAGCACTCAGTGCATCCGCACCAGTCGCACTGCCCTAAAGCCGGCCCTGCGTGTGTACTTGCACCACAGCAGCCCATGAAGGTGTCGCTTCCTGCACAGGCCAGGTTATTGCCCCCGGTCTGGGTAGCTATGCCCCTCGCACTCTGATGACACATGGGCGGTGAAGTATACGGGGGAGGCTGACTGCATATGGCAGCCAGGAGAGAAAGGCATTGGAGCGGACAGCACACACTGCAGCTGGAGGCTAAGCAGCCTCCCTGGGGGAATGTGAATAGCAGCACTGTCAGGCGAGGCACTGCCAACAGCAGGGTAAGAGGCTGCGGGTGCGCGAGGGTTCCACCGGACTGGCAATGACCATGGCAGATAAGTGCACCCTATGCCTTGTAGAGCGAGCTTGAATACAAGTCTAGTGAACTCTGCCTGTTCAGTTATTACCCAGGTGTCCTCTTCCGAGTTCCTGGCTATGCCGCTCCAGTGTTCAGACTCCCTGCAAATTTCAGAGTTGGCAATATTTTGTGCTGAAACAGGGGGAGCGTCATAACCGGCAGCTCCTTTTGTAATCGGAAAATGGCAACATTCACCTTTAAATTGTTGGGAATTTGGATAGTAAGATGCTTGGGAATCATAAGATGTCAGCTGAGGAGCTCTGATTGTCAGATGGTCGGTTAGTGGCACCCAGGATGCCGGAGCTTGCGCTGGGAGTATGGCAGGTCGAGTTAGCATGGAACGCCATGGCCAAGCAGCTGCGACACTGGTAGGGCTATGAGGCAGCGGTGGCTGTCCGGGAGTAGGGCAGGGAGTGGCGACTACAAACACAAAAAGTATGAAATGAGTCTGCACGGCACGCCATGCCCAGCAGCTGCAGCGATGGTGGGGCTCTGAGGCTCCGGCGGCTGCCGGGAGTAGAGCGGTGACTACAAACGCCAATAAGCCATTGTCCAAAGAAACAAGCATTTGCAAATATTTTATTTATTTATTTTCAAAGTTTTATATAGCGCGAACAAGATCTTTGCAGATAACAGAGCGCTTTACACAGGCTGGTGGAAGGGAAGGGGAAACAGGGGGCATAGTAGGTAGGTAAATCATCAAGTTCATGTACATAACAAAAATAACAGAAATATAGTACAGGTACGAGGAATCAAGGCTATTATACTAAAATATATAGTACATGTATGAGGAATCAGGCTAATATGCTAAAATATATAGACTAATATAAGTCACAACACATGTGCAAGGGAATATATAGGCTAAATCATAATAAAATACTGGAATACTGTTCGCAGTGTAGGTCAGACGCATTGTTCAAGTATATTTAGCCATAAGGATACTTTTGACTTCTCTCTTAAAGAGAAGGGAGGAGGAGATGAGCCTAGTTTCAGGAGGAAGTGCGTTCCAGATCCTGGGCGCCATTCCAGAGAAGGAGCGTTTGTAAGTTTTTTCCTTCCGGAATCTTCGCGGTTTCAGCAGAAGATTGTTTGTGCTCCTGGTAGTTCTGGACCCTCCTGAAATTGTCAACTTATGAGTGAGGTAGCTAGGTGATTTCAGGTGAATAGCCTTGTGCGTCATCCAGGCAATTTTCAGGTGTATTCTGGCTTCAAGAGGCAGCCAGTTCAAGGATTTGAAGTCAGGGGAGATATGCAAATGTTTTTTTGATCCAGTGATGAGTCTCGCTGCCGCATTTAGTGACGCTCTGAGGGGTGCAGTTGACGTTAGGGGGAGGCCGCAGAGGGCCACGCTGCCGTAGTCTATGCGCGGGATGACTAGAGCTTGTACTGCTGTTTGGAAGTCTTTTGCTGGAAGGAAGGGTTTCAGTTTCCTCAAGGTATTTATTTGGAAGTTCGCCCCCTTAGTAGCCTTGCTGATATGCTGCTGCATGTTGAGGTTGGTGTCAAGTGTTATGCCTAAGGATTTTGCTGAGTCCACGATTGTCGGTTGGACATTGAGTGCTGTTAGGTGCTTAAGCCATGTTTGTGCGGAGGATATTTTCGAGGGAGGTGAGATTAGGAGGAACTCAGTCTTCATAGCATTGAGTTTGAGGTGGTTATCGGCCAGCCAGGATTGGGTACTTCTGATCGTTGAATTCAGACTCAGGATGTCTTTGGGACATGTAACTTGAGATAAATTTGAGTGTCATCAGCGTACATGTGAAAGTGTACATTGGATGCTTGTAGCAGGGTGGTGAGAGGCTCCATCACTAGGTTGAACAAAGTAGGGGATAGGCAGGATCCTTGAGGGACACCTAAAGATACCGGTACTGGGGAGGACATCACGTTTTTGCTCTTGAATTTTTGAGACCTGTTGTGTAGGAAGGAAGTGAACCAGCGAAGCACAGTCCCAGAGAAGCCCATTCTTGTCTTTAGGAGATCGAGTAAGTTCTCATGTTTCACTGTGTCGAATGCTGAAGAGAGATCAAGAAGGATGAGGAGGCAGGTATTATTTTCATCTAAGATTTGGATGGCGTCGTCAATTATGTGAGTCATAGCAGTTTCAGTGCTGTGCCCTGCTCGGAAGCCTGATTGGTGTGGGTTGAGGAGATCAAACTGTTCTATGTGCTTTGTCAATTGTAGTTGGATGCATTTTTCTAAGAGTTTGGCGAGAGTGGGAATGTTGGTAATCGGACGGTAGTTGTTTAAATCAGTGGGGTCGGCTGTTGGTTTCTTTAGTAAAGGTGTAACTTGTCCAACTTTGAGGGCGTCAGGGATGGTTGCTTGTTGTAGTGAGCTATTGATAATTTTAGTCCAGAGTGGGAGTAGCAGAGGGATGAAGTCTTTTACGGCGTTAGCAGGAAGGGGGTCATTGAGGTGATTGGATGGTTTTAGGGTGCTGAGTATTCTGTCAATTTCTTCTTCAGAGTAGGTGTCAAAGTATGACCAGGTCGCATTGTTTTTTAGTTTATTGGGAGTTATGCAGTTGGGTATTGAGTAAAGGATTGCGTCATTGAGGAGGTCGCTCCTTATATTGTCGGTTTTTTTGTTAAAGAAAGCTGAGAAATCTTCACAAGAAGGAGTAGTGTTCATACTGTTGACAGCTGGGGGTAGCTCCTTAGATTGAAATCGGATTAGCTCGAACAGTTTACTTGGACGGTTTTTTGCTTGGTCTAGCTGGAGTCTGAAGAACTCTGATTTTGATTGTTTTATTTTCCTGAAATATGCATTTCTCTTTTTCCTCAGAGTTTTAAGATGCAGTGCTGAGGGGACTGATCTCCAGGTGCGCTCTGCCATTCGCATAGCCCGTCTCTCTTCATTGAGACTCCCGTTGTACCAGAGGTTGGATACCTTAGTGGATACTCTTTTCAGTTGCATTGGAGCGGCCTCATTGATTACTGAGGCCATGGAGTTGAGATAGTGGTCTGTTAGGTCCTGGACATCAGTGACGTCGGTCGGAGGGAGTTGGAGATTGCAGCTGTTAGGGGGTAGAGAGATTGGATTGAGTTTCCTCATGTCTCTTTTCCAAACTTTGGGCATGGCGTATTGTACCGGGATGAGTTTTACTCTTTCCTTGATGAGGAATGTGATAATATGGTTGTCTGACCAGTCACAGGGTTGTATTGAGTCAAGTTGAGTGGTGCCTTCTTTGGAGATGACCAGGTCGAGGATAGAGCCTTTGTCATGTGTTGGGGTGTTGCAAATTTGAGTGAGGTCAGAGGTGATAAGGAAGTTTTTGAGGCTATTAACTACTGCGTCACTGCTATCATTCCAGTGGAGATTGTAGTCAACAAGGTAGATTTGTGTATTTTGCTGTCCTGCGTTGATTGACATTGTGTCCATGAGTTGTTGGGAGAAGAGGAGGTTGTCCCCCGTGGGGTGGTACATGATGTGTAGTGAGCATACAGGTTTGTTCTCACTGATGACATCAAGGCAGAAGTATTCACAGGAGGTAAGAGAAGGGGCGGTGACTTTATTAATAGAGAGATTGCTCTTGTAAATGCAGGCTATTCCTCCGCCTGTCTTGTGGGACCTGTCAAGTCTAGTGATACAGTAGTTGGGGGGGACTAGGATATCCATGATAGGATTGGAGGATTCAGTTAACCATGTTTCCGTTAGTATGGCCAAGTCAAGGTTCCTAGACTGGATAAGGTCGGCGACCTCCGTCGAGTGTTTTTGGGCCGATCTACAGTTGAGAAGTATGCATTTGAGTCTGGGGGTGCAAGGGGAGGTGGAGGGGGCCATAGTGAGAGGGACTTTAGTGAGGTTGTCGGGGACAGAGCCTCTGTTGCTATGCGTGGGGTGCCTAATAGGGTTGGAGACAATCGTAAGGATGGATATGTGAGTGGTGGCTAAGCTGTTTTGGGTTGCAGGGGCATATGTGCTGAGTAGGGTGTGTATGTCGCGGTCCGAGAGAGTCTTGATTGCGCGCTGGGGGCGGTTGGCGGTATTGCGAGAGGGGATGGAGGTCCAATGTAAAGAGCGATTGGGATGTGTCCCGATGGTGCGCTTAGGCCTGTTGGAGGTATTGCGAGAGGGAATAGAGGTCCCAAGTATGGGGTGCCTAGGAAGTGGGGGGGAGTTAATGATTCGTTGAGAAGTGGTGGAGAGGGGGGGTGCTCGGTGTGCGTGAGGATTAACTCTTTGAGCGTGCAGAGATCTTCTTTCACTTGGAGGAGGGTGGTCATTATTGCGTCTAGCGTGCCGTTGGGTGTGAGGTTAGAGTTATTGGAAGGGTAGTCGGTAACAGGAGGGGAGGGGCAAATGCGAGACGTGTGGTGACTGATCGATGTGGGGGGGCAAGTGTAATGATGGGGGCATTTATGCGAGACCTATTGCATTGAAAACTGGAGTGCAGGCGTGCGAGAAGGCACGAACGGGTGTGTAGGGGGCAGAAGTCACAGACTGCAGGAGGGGGGTGGCCACAAGAAGAAAATCGTTTTTGAAGTAAAGGGACCAGTAGCCATGGAAGGATACTAATGACGACATGGCCATCATGAGGAGGGACTAACAGGCCTAAAACCAATTGGAAGGCAGCATTTAGGACCTAAACCTAAAGAGAGTGGGCGGAGCTTCCACGAAGCTTCTACGCTTTACTGAATACTGCATGCCTCGCAAAGAAAACAGTGCATGCGCTGCAAAGCTAGGCTCAACCTATATAGGGATATAGTTCTGCTGGCATGGATTGTATATGTTTGGAAACACTAGTATAATGCAAGTTCTGATGGCTGCTACTTGGACCCATGATATTTCGTCCATGGGCCAAATTGGGTGGGGTCTCAGCCTGCATCCTAGGGCAGGGTTTTGTCAGGGCAGGAGCCCTAGGAAATGGATAGGCCCTGCTCCCATTGGTGACTCCGCCCTCTCCATGTCACTGCCGTGATTACCCTCCACATTGGACCAGGAGTTTTGGTAGCATTCCTTTTTCTATATCTAGACCGCCACTGTCCTTGCTTACCATCATCGGCAAGACCCGTTTGGGGTCCATTGGGATGGGGGGCATCTGAATCTCAGAGGAGGGGCAGCTTGTCAAATCTGAGTTCCTTGCGCTGTGCGGCCCATTCCCAGGCCGCATCCAGAAGAACAAAGAAGAAAGAGCGGGATTTGTGAAGGACCTTTAATTGCCCAGGAATATAAGCATATAGGAAAGTTTGATTGCCAAAAGCTTTGTTTGATGGAGTCAAAGGCTTTCTGTTGTTTCTGAACTAGGCTAATATAGTCCAGAAAGAAGACTAGAAGAGGATGGATCCTTTCATTTGTACTTCCTTAAGGATCACATTTCTATCTCTGTACTTGAGGACCTTGGTAATAAGAGGTCTTGTGGGGGCCCCAGTGGAGGTTCTTGTGCCAAGAAGCAGTGTGTACATTTCAGTACGAAGCAGGGTGACAGTTAATCTGCTGGAAGCCATTACTCAGTCCACTCCTCAGGAGATGAGCTTTCGATAGCTCCAGGAAAGACAATGAATCAAAGGTTGTTCCTGCAAGCTTTGTTTTTGGCGTCTTCAGCCAGGTCTTCCATGAGTTATGAGGATGAAGACAGGTGCTTCATGGTGGATTTAAGCTCAGTAATGGTGTCTTCAAGTTCCGAAATACAACACTCAGCATCAGGGACCCCACCCATGACATTGTTACAGTCTTAGTGCAAGAGGGCCACATCAATTCCTACCTCTACAATTTTAGTTTCAAGATCAAGAGGCTTGTATAGCTTGCAGAATAGAGACAGTGCCAGTCATGTCTTGGGGTGCAACGGTCAATGGGGGGTCATTTCTAGGCCTATAGGCATCTCCTGAGGTTGTGGTAAACCTGTCGATTTTGGGCTGCGCCTGTGAGGATGTTCGGTAGTCTCTGCCCATGATGGTCACTGTAATGGGGTTCCAGGTCTCGAAGACACAGCATGGGTAAATGATCAGCCCACTTGCCACACAGGTCTACAGCATATATGGGTAGCATGAGCAGCTGACTTCTTGTCAGTGGGGAGAAGGTTTGTGAGTGCCGTTGAGTAGAAAGAGGCCGTGGGGGGCCAAGAGTCCACTGCTGGTATGGGCTCTCTGGAAGGGGGTTATGGGTGGTGATTTGAGGCGCCACAGTAATGTAGACTTGCAAGTGTGGGCATGGGGGAGGAAGCCACAACCAAGGCAGGAGATTCCCTGGGATCAGTGTCTCTCCGGTCCAAAAGTTATTGTAGAATCCCTTTGGGCCACGCCACGCCCCATTCACAAGGCATGGTCATTGCTGGCCTTTACAGCTGGCTTGTCTCGATTAGTTTCCAGTGGGTGAAACCAGAGCCCAGAGCTGTTCGTTGGCTCAGGCGTGGTTGGAGAGTGGTGAAATCTGCAGGCGTTGCAGTGTGAATGATGCCATCTAGTAGGAGGGCCTTCAATACTCTAGAATCTTCCAGAGGGAAGTTTCTCTCCTGGAGGCTACAGTCCAGAGACACTTCCACCAGGAGGTGTCTAATGTAGACGACTAGGTCAGGCTCAGTCGTGATGTGCCCACGACTGTTGGATCAGTGTGCGTGGGTCTCAGTCACCCCCATATTAAGTGGCACGGTCGGCCTGGGATGCACTGTCTTCCAGAGCACCCAAAGGAAAGGTGCACCTCACACCCGCAGACATTCCACCAGAGCAGTGAGTAATCTTGGGACGCTGCCGCACCTTGTGTGGCCAAAACCAGATGAGCCAGCAGCAGGATGAAGGCTGATGTAGGGAACAGGAGCTTCTGCCATCTTGGCCGGTCAGGCTGGACAGCTAGTGAACTATTTAAAGGAAGTATCTAATCACAGTTTCTCTGCTAACCCATGTCATAGCCAGCCTGAATGTTTTATTTTTGTTCAAAGAATTCTGACAAGTTGTTCCACAGCTCTGTTGGACATGTCCCTTTTTGCAGGTTTATCCCCAAACTTTCTGCCTTTTGCCTCCTATTTTACAGACCCTCTTCTTGTTGGTTTCAGGACTCTGGGCACTTTACCACTGCTAATCATTGCTAAAGTGCATACACTTTCTTTGTAAATTGTGATTCTGATTCGTTATCAATGATTGCCATATTTAATTTACTAGTAAGTCCCTCGTAAAGTGCACTGCATGTGCCCAGGGCCCATAAATCAAATGCTACTATTGGGCCTGCAGCAATGGTTGTTCCACCCTTATGCCCTTATGAGTAGCTCTGTAAACATGTCCCAGTCTTGCCATTGCTGTGTCTATGAGTGTAGTTTTAAACTGCATGTCGACCTGGCAACTGCATTCACTTGCCAGGGCCTAACCTTCCCTTTTACTACATGTAAGGCACCCCTCGGGTAGGCCCAATATACCCCATTGGGCACGGTGTAATGTATGTAAAAGGTAGGACATGTACTGGTGTGTTTTATATGTCCTGCCAATTTTGTTTTTCACTATTGCAAGGACTAGCTCACCAATAGGTTATTATTTGGAGCTGCCTTGTAACATTTTACATGTCTAACTTTCCTTTGGGAACAGCTATAGATTTGGAGTTTGCGCTCCCTAAGCTCAGAATTAAAAAATACATCTTTTAGTAAAGATGGTATTTAAATTGTGTGTTTGTGAATGCCACTTTTAGAAAGTGGGCGTTTTCTTGTTTAACCATCCTGTGCCTCTGCCTGCCTGTGGAATCAACATCTGGTTTAGACTGACAGGGGCCTGTTTTTGCATTCACTCTAGAGTCAGCCACACAAAGGGAGCTGAGGTGTGCCCTGCATATGCGGATGGCCCATCACCAGGCTGATGGGACTTCTTGAGCTAGAGTGGTCGAAGGATCTGTCACCTGCACCTTAATAGGGCTGTGCCAGTCCTCTCACAATGCTGTCTCCACCCCCCTAGAGTGTATCTAGAGCCAAGGCCAGGCAAGGCAGGAACATTTACATTACAAAGACTTCAAAGGCCAAAAGGGGTATAGGCATTGGACCTAAACCCCCAGACAATTAGAACACTTCTGGATCAAGAGGGCCCTGCCAAGAAGAAGAGCTGAAGAGTTGTCAGGACGAGTACTGCCTCTTTTCTGTGTGTTATTTTTCTGAGTTGGCCTGCAGTTGTTGCTTCTGTCTGTGGGCAGTGGAAAGGACTGGACTTTTACTTTGCTGTATCCTGCTTGAGAAGATTCTCCAAGGGCTTGAAGTAGAGCTTGCCTCCTGTTGAGAAGTCTCAGTGACCAAAATACTTCACCTGCAGCATCTCTGAACTCCACTGCTGACCTGCCTTCTGGTGCCGATTCCAGTTCTGGGCCCTTGGAGGTTGCCCTGCTGCTTAAAACCATAAAAATCTATGCATTACCCTTTAAGAGGCCCTTATTTCAGATGCAGCACCGCTGTGTGAGTGAAATTACCATGCACTGCCACCATGCGGTTGAAGAAATTGATGCAGCGCATGTCAGCGGCCGAAGAACTGCCGCAGCCTGAGTTCAGCACACCATGTCTCTGAAGTCTGAGACCCCCGCACTGACTCTGACACCGGCTCTGCTGTGTGGCTGAAAGAATCAACTCATCATGGGACTGCGGCTGAAGAAATCGAGGCAGTGCCTGTTCGCTGCCGCTGCATTGCTTTCCAGCGCATCCAGATTTCCACGCACTCCACCTGTGCAACAGTTCTTCGGATGCATCACTCGCAGACCAGAACCATCTTGGGATTTCGATGCATTGCTTCCCCCTACAGTTCAGAGTCGACGCAACACTTCGCCTGCGTTCAGCAGCCCTGAAGCACCACCTCCCCAAGGATTCAGGAACCGACGCATCACTGTGTTTTCTGATGCTTCTCTCCTTTGTAGCTGTTTAGCCTTGTGAATTTTGAGGCATCTGAAGGTACTTTGTGTACAATTACCGCATCCATAGTTTCCTATGGACAGAGTTGTTAAAACCTTTCAAAAGTCATATTTTGAGTTGTGTATGTTGGATTTTTGTCATTTTGATCTTGTGTGGTTTAGATAAAGATCCTTTATTTTTTCTAAACAGGTTTGGTATTCATTTGTAGTGTTTGCACTAGGTTACTGTGTGTGTCATGTGCAAATGCTTTGCCCATTGCCTTCGAGATAGGCCTGACTGGTCGTGCGAGGCTACCATGGGGGTGGGCAGAGGTAATCTTGTGTGTTTAACTCCCTTACCCTCACTAGAAAGAAGGGTCCTTACTTGGACCCCCAATTCTAAAAAGTTCTACTGAGGGTTTAACCTCCATAATACATGCTTACAGTTGTAGGAAAGGATTTGTAATTTGAAACATCTCTGAATTATTGATTATGGAAAAAAATGTTTGCGCAAATTTAATAGATTTCCTATAGACTTTAAGTGGAAGCTCATATTTAATTTTGTCGTCTGCCCTATAATTCCTTCTCTGTTCCTGTTCTGAATTTTTTAGTTTTTCTTTTCTAATGCAAGGTCTAATAAGAGGTGTATTCTTAGTGTATTTATGAGAGGTGAGAAAGACATGTGGGGCTAACTTACTTTTTGTCTGGTCCTGCCATTGATTGACACAGTTCGAATCTTCCATGTAGCCACTTAGAACTGGAAGGAGCTCTTTAAACTGTTTATAAGATCGTGATCTGCAATTTGACTCAATTTCCGGAATAAATAACTAACATCCGAGGGTCTACGATTATTAGCTTTAACATCCTCCCAACTAAAACTAATAACTAAATGATCTGACCATGACATTTCAGATATATGCCCTATTCCTAAAGTATGATGTCTGGTAGATATCAAATCTAAAATATGGGCAGCTTTGCCAGTAGGCGTAGGGAACAAATGATTCAAATTAAAAGCAGTAAACGTGTCCAATAATAACTGCGCATTTGTGTCTTTCACATTATCTATGTGAAGGTTAAAATCACCTAAAACTGTTGTATTTGTTCACTGAATAAAGTGGTGAGCAAAAGCCTCACCTGGCAAATCGATAAAATCAGATGCTTGCCTGGGGAGGGTGGGGGGGACAATAAATTAAAACTCCTGCTTGTTGGTGCCCGAGTCAAAAATGTTTAGTGTGCTGGTTGTTGCTCGCCTTTTTTCGGTCTCGCACTGTAACTGCATGCTTAGCTTCCAAGTTCATATCCATGCGCGGCATGGCTTGCTATGCCAATCCTGCTTTTTTCTTAGAATTCTGATACTTGAATTCTTACTTAACCAAGTAGAAAACCAAGTAGAAAGCCAGCGTTACAAGCCCCAGAATTCCCAGAAAACACAGTGAATATCTAATCACGCATGGACCTGAGAAACCTGCCAACTATGGTACTGAGCTTTGGAACCTACTTACCTTTAAAATGTTGATAACACTGGCTGAAGAAGACCAACAGACATTGACACTACCCCTGAGGTGGCTCCTCAGCTGGGGCAGTTTTGTGGGGCGGGGCTAGGCTGCACAGGGTAAAGGAGGGATGTCACCCTCCTAAGTAAGCATGAATGTTTAGCTGGCCCTCGGGGGTCGGCCAAACACTCATTAGCACTTCACATGTTCTCCACCCAGGCTGCATTACAGCCTGGGTGGAGAACATGCCCAGACTTCCATTCCCAATCTGAGCCCTGAACCATGGCGCTCAGACCAATCACAATGCTGCATTGCACTGTTGTGATTACCTTAGGGGAGCCTGGGTGCTTACCAATCACAGCACTGCATTGCAGTGGTGTTATTGGCTTTGGGGAGCCTATCCTGCTTCCTGCTCTAACAGAAGCCAGGAAGAGGATGGAGAAGAGGTGGTGGCCAGCCGGCAGGTAAGTGGTTTTTTTCAAAATGTTATTTTCTCCATACCCTCTCCCCGTCCCTTCTCCCTGCCCTCTACCGATTCATGGGAGCACCCGCGACTGACCTACCCACTAAGCAGCAAAGCTTCCTCATGCTTGCAGATTAAAGTGAGAAGCACGTCAGCAGGACAGCATGCTGACCTATCCACTATACGTCCCACTAGGAACTTGATGAAGACATCACTGATGGTGTCTTGACCAGTGGTACAGAGTGGAACAGCTGATGCATGCCACACAATGATGTGATTTAGGTGTTGATTGTGCAGGTAGGCAGCAAATGAATGTGTGCTGGGGTTGTCGATCAGGAGGTATGAAAAATTCTGGGGCATATATACAAGCCCCTATTATCTCGGGAATGCCACATTTTGTGACGTTTCCATGGTGATGGGAACTTTTCCTTATTTACAAGGCAGTGTTAAGCCACTTGTAAATAAGGCCCCCTTTCACGCTTTGCTTAGCGTGAAAGGGGTGGGCAGTGGGTTTTGCAGTGGGCGTTTCTCCGCACACCCATTGATTTTGACGCTGCCCCCTATTTACAAGGACAGCGTAAATAGGAGGTAGCGCCAAAATTAAGACCAGGGAAAACCTGGTCTTAATTTGGCGATCAAGCAGAAATGCTTTATTGCTCCTCGTTATTGCTTTTTCCAAGTGTGCTGCCGTATGCAGCACACCCAGAAAAAGCAAAAAGCCTTGGACTGTTTATGTACAGGAAGATGACCTTCCTGCACATAAATAATCTTCCCCTGCATGCAGACACCCTTGCACTATGATGTTAAATAGAATTAAAGCTGGCCAGAAGTCTAACCTTAATTGGCTGTCCAATGTATATCTAAAGACACACTAATATGACAGGAGTTGCTTGTCCTAATATACTCTGACCACCAATGGGCAATACATACATATATACATATATATGCATATGTACATATTATTGTAAAATAAAGGAAGCCATGAACTCTGGGTAGTTCCCAATGTTTAGGTGGAGAGCAGCTCCTTTATATGGAGCAGCCTGCAGCACCAAAAACACTCTGAATCTGCACATCTCAAATGTCTGTTTTCCTAGCAGAGTTTTTAAGTATAGGATTAGCACAGTGCCATTCATGCCAAGTGAGAAAGTGACAAAAGCCTTTTACCACTCCAGACTTATTATGACAGCTTTTGATTGTGGTTGATGCTAGGTAGAAATATATCACCCAGCGAGAGTCACCACCAAGGTGCCCTCTCCCCATGCCTCATAGAGACAGTGGGGATCCCATATCCTTGGGCTGAATATAATTATTAAGAGAAGGGTTAGTGAGGACCCCTCCCTGAACCAATGATCGGCGCCGGAGGCCTTGAGTCTTCAATCATGTACCCCTATGTGGGAGACCTTGGGGGTGCCCCAGTTGGGCACCAAGGTACCCACTAACATTGTAAGTGAATGGATCACACCAGGGGAGGCGTCAGGGGCCATTTCCCCCAACAAATATTATGATATGGGTGCCCAGGATGGGCACTGGGCAACCAGTGCCCAAAAAATGACATCTCCTGCCAGCACTCACAATGGGTATCAGCTGAAGAGCCGGCAGTGGTGGCTGGGCTTAAGGGCTTCCTTTGTGGCCATCACTATTAAAAAATTGTGTAGATGCCCTGGGTGGGCACCAGGGCACTCAGAAACATTTTTGAAAATCAAAGAAATTAATAATAAATGACCGGCAAAAGCCGCTCATTTATTATTTACTGCCCTGGCAAGTAGCACCGTATAATGCCTTACTGCATTCATAAATTATTTATTTTCATCTGGTGGTGCCCCTAGAAGGGGCAGGACTACCACCAAAATCTTTTTTTAATGTTGTGGGGGGCTGCAGGAAATGCAGTAGCTTCCTAACAACTTTAAATAAATAACACAGTAAGTCTCCTGTTTCCTTGAATCCATGACACCAGGAGAGATTACCTTACTTGTTTAAAGAAAGTCAAGGTGGAGCTGTTTGCTCTTTGCCTCGCCTGCAGGGACGTTTGGTGGTTGGTTGAATGGCTGCACATTGTGGCCTCAAAAATAAAACAAAATAAAAAAAAATAAAAAACTCAAACACTTGGCAATGTTTTTTCAAATTGCTTTATTGAAAACATTTGAACACAGCCACTATAATTAAACATTGCAATTTGTTAGCTAATTAAATACACACTTGATTATGGTTCTTAGGGACTTTTTAACATCTATCTATCTGTCTGTCTGTCTGTCTGTCCGGACGGATGGACAATCTATCTATCTATCTATCTATCTATCTATCTATCTATCTATCTATCTATCTATCTATCTATCTATCTATCTATCTATCTATCTATCTATCTATCTATCTATCTATCTATCTATCTATCTATCTATCTATCTATCTATCTATCTATCTATCTATCTATCTATCTATCTATCTATCTATCTATCTATCTATCTATCTATCTATCTATCTATCTATCTATTCATCCATCCATCCATCCATCCATCCATCCATCCATCCATCCATCTATCTATCTATCTATCTATCTATCTATCTATCTATCTATCTATCTATCTATCTATCTATCTATCTATCTATCTATCTATCTATCTCTCTAAAGAGATATAGATAGATAGATAGACATATAGATAGATAGATAGATAGATAGATAGATAGATAGATAGATAGATAGATAGATAGATAAAATACCAACCAGCCTGAAATGAATAAAATATCTATCTATATATTTATCTATATATATATCTATATATATATCTATATATCCACACGTAAAACTCGGCAATATCTATATCTATATCTCTCTCCATATATATATATATATATATATATATATATATATATATATATATATATATATATATGTTGGAAAAGACGCCATCCGACAAGTTCCCAATGAAACAAAGGAAAAATAACGCCAGAGCGAAACCACAGCTGAGTGCTTATTTTCTTGGTGCTTTATTTGTGCTATATCTTTAGCCAGCAATCTGTCATACGCGTTTCGCCTCCCGAAGAGGCTTGGTCACATAATTTGTCAATGACATAGAAGAGGGTATATATGTATATATATATACATTACCTACTGGCGGTCGCCAGTAGGTAGTTATAGTTAGGACCTAGTTTCCATAGGAAATCCGCAAAATTCTATTGGGAATAACTTTGGCCCTGGTGTACGAATGTTTGCGAATTTCTCAAAGAAGATGGCTCGGTCCGCTGCACTCATTCTGTGAAAGTTTTGGGGGATTCGTCAAGTGGGGGCTGAGA
The DNA here is from genome assembly GCF_964261635.1 of Lissotriton helveticus. Taxonomy (NCBI): domain Eukaryota; kingdom Metazoa; phylum Chordata; class Amphibia; order Caudata; family Salamandridae; genus Lissotriton; species Lissotriton helveticus. The sequence goes on along the minus strand of NC_136070.1, from coordinate 353,599,882 downwards.
TAAAAGGGGGGTCCCAAAACGTGTTCTCCCATGTTATTTTCCATAGGACGTTTAGACACGGCTACAGCTCGAACGGCTCAATGGATTTATAAGAAATTTGGTAGAAAGGTAGAGTCTGGGTCGCAGATCACGCTTTTGTTTAAATGGTGTAAATCCGTTCAGTAGTTGCTGAGAAAATTAAAGTTGAAATCAGTTATATATCTGTAAGCGCGCACGGGTACGCGCACCTATGCGGGTGTGCGCGAGCGGCATTGTGATTTGCTGTTTAACGTCTGTCAACATTCGATTCGGAGGAAATCAGGAAGTGTTGTCCGCCATTTTGTTAGTGCGAGTGAATATATATTACAGAAAAAAGGGTTAGAACATGGAAAGAGGAAAAGGTAGAGATTGTCTGGTCGGGTAGGTTTTCTCAGGGGGTGCAGTATGGACCCTGAACGCGAAAAGAATATTTTTTTTTTGTTAAAAAAGTTGCGGGGTGCGCGCACTCGGTCGTGTACCCCTATTTACAAGACTGTGAAAAACTATAGTGGAGAGAATGCAAAGGAAGCAGGGTGCAGACTGTTTGATTTCATAGGTTTCTTGAGCGGTTTATTAAGGATGCCGAAAGTCTAAAAGTAGCTTTTTTTTGCAAAAAAGTTACGTGGTGCGCGCACCCGGTCGCGCACGGCGAACAAAAAACATAAAGAAAGATGGAGATAAATTACAAGTTTGAGTGTTTAGATCTAAGGTGGCTCTTAAAAGAGCCCTTGTGCTAATTGAGTTTTTTCTGCACTTATAAGTAAGTTCCGATGCAGAGTCTCATGTTACAGAGGAAAATTCTATTTCCCTCATCCGTGAAATGAACACCATCTCTCCGATAGATGCCTTCCATGTTGAAACGCAGGTTGTTGTTGTATATAGAACCCATGTTATATTCTCTGAGGAAAGCAGAAACAGATTTATTTACATGTTTCCTTGCTTTCTCAATTTGTGGACAACGTTGATTGGACCAATTCCATTTTTGTCTTTGGCATATATTTGAATACACCAAGACAGTTCGAGGAAAAAGTGACATCAATTGACGAAAGGTGTCTTTTAGAAGCATTTCCAGACCTACCCCTGTTAATGTGCCTAGATCATTCCCACCACAGTGCACAATTATCAGGTTAGGTTCAGGGAGATGCATAAAAGTTTTCACCAATGGTATCAATTGGTTACATCTTAATCCTCTTTGGCCAATCCACGTAATTTGCACATTTGGTAAGTCAAGGTTAGAAATTTGTCTGTTTGCAGCATATTTTTCACTCCAGTGAATATAACTGTGTCCTACAAGCCAAACCTTCATTTTCAAGGCAGATGCAGTAGTACTCCGATGGGTTCATGAAGTGGAATGGCAAGTAGATGGTGAAAGTCACGATAAAAAAGTGTATGAGGTGTTGTGTTGATGAAAAACTGAAAATGATTGGTTGATTGTTATATCTCAAGATTGAAGACTACGGTGTATGTTACCGCTTTTTTAAAACAAAATGTTCTATTGGTTGTGGAAAAAAAGAAATGTAAAAAAACAGTGGATAGGCAGGTGTGTTTGCAGGGAATTGCGCCTTATTGCTTTGATTTCGAACGTTGAGATATGAACTTTTGACCTGTGCCTTCAGCCAGGTGCAGAATGAGCTGTTACCATGGTAACAGCCAGAGAAGGCAGAGGGTGAAGGGTGACCTTTATGTGACTTTGAAAATATTGAAAGGATAACCAACTGAAATGTTAATTTGATTATGAAATTGTGCGGGAACAAATATGATTGGTTGGAGAGACATATATGAGTCTGTATTGACAGGAAATCTATGCCATTATTCTTTGGTTGCAGTGATAGAAGTATTATTGAGAGCTCCGTCAAACGGCTATCGTTTTGCTATTATCATTGTTCTACATCTTATAAAGCATTGGTAAAGGTGAGTGTATAACTGTTTGTTTTATGATGTACCGTTAAATGTGGTTTGATCACTATATTTGATTATTTGACTTACAGTGTCTAAGCAACCACATTTTTGACTTTGTTACGGTTTTATATGTTTTCAACTACTGTTTTTTTTAAATTTGATTAAGGTTAGTGGACTTCAGTCATGTTTTTATGCTATCCACTACTGGTAGGTCTATGAATTAAATGTCAGTTAGAGACGGATCTGCAACGAAATTTGGGGGGGGGGACGAAAAAAAATGATTTTTTTCTAGGGGGACATGAACGTGTAATCTGTAGGTAGAGTAAAGCTGGAGGGGCTCTTAGAATGGGTAAAACAAGTGCAAGGCCTAATTAACATTCAAATGGTTCTTTATAGAGATGTGAAACGTTCAGGTGCGGATCTGTGTGTATCTGGGATGTATGTTATCTTGGGCTTCCACAGCAGACGTGAGTGAGGGGTGGAGGGGGTGAAGTTGTGTCCAGTTAATAGAGGTTGTGCGCCGTTTTTTCACTTTCTTTGAAGTGTGAATTATAGTTTTGAATGTATTTGTGGTATACTGAATAAACGGAATATAAAATGTAATAAAATAGACAGAAATTAATTGAGATTTGGGAGCATTTGTACATAATTTGTAAAGTTGGTTACAGATCAAAAAAAGGAATTAGCAGAGACACAGATAATGCAGGTAGAGAGAGAAATGGTAGATTATATGTGATATCGTCGACAAAAAGTGGGAATGCTTTAGGTATTTTAAACTTTAAGTTTGAGGAAAAAATTACAGTGTGGTTTGTGGCCGAGGGGTGCACTGGTGGGGGTGGGGTGAGAAAGAGAGGTCTCCCAGTACAATCAAATGAAAAATTGTGACCATGAGGTTGTACACAGGTTCGTGGAGTATATGCCTTCATAAATTGATGTAGAAGACCGAATATATATAGAGGTTTCTGTGTTCCGCTGTTTGACTGTATTTTCATCTTACCCCTGCTTTCCGTATCAGTTTCTTTGTGTTATCTTAGTGTGTGTATGTGTGTGTGTGTGCGTTCAATCTGGGCTGAGGAAGTTTGTTCTGCAGGCAGACACAGATAGTCGCATCAAAGTACTTGGCAGGTTTCGAAAATATTATTTATATAATTGAGATGGTTTTTGGAAGCGTTAGTCAGTGTATGTCGAGTTTAAAATTACCGCTGGGTGGGCACCACAGAGCTGAGGGTTTGTTGTGTTTCACTTCTTAGTCCCTTTGGTTTTTCACTTTGTTGTCTGATGGCTGGCAAAGACGTGTTTGTTATAGTGGAGATGAAAGGGTGATAAGTACTGGAATACGAGATAGCGTGTGCTCTGTGGAAGCGGGGGAGCAGTGATTAACAGTCTGAGTGAACCACAACTGCGGCGGTGCTTCGTTACAGTAATAAATTATTTTTTTGCCAGAGGTACGATTGATGCTATGGTTCACAACTCGCAAAGAAAGGCTTGACTGATCGTCGCAGGCCAGCGGGTTGAACTATGAATAATTCAGGTTGACAAAAGAAAACATGAATTGAGTACAGCTGAGATTACGTCAAACACATGAATACAGTTTTAGTATACATTATTTCAGTTGTGAATATGGGTTAAAAGAGGGAACGTATATATTTGAAATATTTATTCACTGATGCAGTGCTTTGAAGCGAATTTTTTTATCTAATACAAGTAAAGATATTAGAAAGAAAGTAGTGGGCATAATTACTAGTCCATACAACACAAATGATGGAAATGTAGTATGAAGCAAAATGAATAACGTTTAAAAAACATATTGTACAGCCCCGCAATCAAATATATTAAATTATATTGCATGCAAGAAGGTGTCTTTTGATTTTAAGTTCAGTAATCATATATGAAAATGCTAGTGGTTAAACATCACCTCCTTAACAATTAGTTTTGTGCATACGAAGCACTAACAAGCTTGTTGTATGGTATTGTGAAAGGAAATGAAAAACGTGCAAAAAGCGAGAGCTTGGCTGGAGGTGCATGTATGTTATCTGCCGGTACGTTTGAAAATTAGTACTCAGAACAACTACTGTATTGAGATAATTTTTTGAAAGGTTTCAGTACTCGATGTAACATACAAGTTGATAAGCATGGGTAATATCAGTGTAGTCATATACTTTTCAGTTATGAATCAAAAATCTTTCAATAGGCATAAAACAAAAACAGCACATATGTGTGTAAGGCGGAAATTGGAGTAGAAAGGGAAAATGGTGATAAACGATATAAAAAGTCATTGTAACTATACACATTTATCAGGGCACATTTAACCATATTTTACGCAGCCTTGCTTCGAGAATATTTTCAAATTAGATAAGATAACATAAGCTAGTGATTTGTTGAAATTAAAGCATCATGAAATGTTTTGAACAAAATCGAGTAGGTGTGGAAAAAAATTAACTCCACATAAAATAAAAAAATCTCACCAGCAGGAAATTGCAATGTCCAATGTTAGTAAAGCCAATAGGTCTGTTTATGTAAAACATAAAAATAAAAAAATAATAAGAAAAAAAAGGAAGGGAAAAAACAGTCAAGATTTCAATGGCTTGCATAACAGTCATCCTTCCATTGAATAGGCAAAGTAAGTGGCAACCGCTTCTAAAAGAAAGTCATTGTTATCGTCCGAAAACAAGTCAGCCATCCAATTGAAAAGAGGAAATGAACATGCATGTTCTTTAATTACCGGAGCCTCTAGTACCATCAGAGGAGAACTCGGTGAATTTTCAATGTAGCTGTGTGCCAAGAAATCTTGCGCCGCTGCGAATATATTCCAATGACCCAGAACTCCATGTATCGCTGCAAAGGCCATAATCCCTCCGTCGGAACAAAGCTGTTCATGATCAAGTAATGGATTCATGAGATGATTGTAATTCACTTCAGGAGGTACTGAGTTGCAGAGACATAAGTCCAGGGCCCACATGAAATCACAGCTCAGGCAATGAAATACAGGCTGCACACAGGTGAAATAGGAAAATCGAAATGATAATCGTTATGATGCACTCAAAGTCGCGAGTGGTAGGATGCCATAGTACTCAAGCATCTTGTGGCGAAACAGTTCCAAGTGCTCCAGCTCGTTTGCGAAGACAGGACGGACCTCCATTTTGTAATAAAGAAAATAGGAATACAAAAGTAACAGCTGCTGGTAGTAGATGAGGTAGTTCAGAAAACATAGATCAGAGAGTATTGAGTGAAGAGTAGCAGAATGCCTTTAAATAATTTGGTGCAAAAAAATCACGAAACCATTAGTTAGTAGTTGCAAAAAAAATAGCCCAGCTGGGAAGTGGAGGAGCGTTAAAGATTATGAGAGTCACCTCCGAAAATTGTAAAGGAAGGTCACTATTTAATAAGTTATGCAGTTTTCTGCGAGTGTTAGCTAAGTGAATGAGATTTGTTTGTGAACAGATGCTCGGGTAGCTTGATTTTGTGACAATAAGGCTGTTGTTCAAGTCTGGGGATGGAACTTTCAGTTCAAGGCCGGATTTCGTGGCCAGACGGAAACATCAAGGTTCTCATGCGGGGGTGGATAAACTACATTTTTACAGAGATATATATGCAGAGTGACTTTTATAGAGTAAGGCTTGTCGTTTAAAAACTCAAAGTAGTTCACATTGCTTGTAAATAAATAATCACTGCTGAGTATTAAGGTAAAATTCGGCATTATAGGAGGTACCGGTGTACCTTTGAAAACACATGCAACATTACAGCGCTTCCTGTTAAATAAGTCATGCAATTGGTAGTGCCTGGATGTGATCAATTATGTGCGGTATTGATATTTTTGACACTGTGTACTTATGAGTAGTGGAGAAGTGACGCAATGAGATGATGTTAGGTGAGTGTAGTGTAGTAACGGAACGGAAAACCTTTAAAGAGAGTTACATTTAGTGTGGAACACTTTTTAATTTTTAAGAAACTTAGGTATGAGAATATTGTTGTAGTGTCAGCGGGACTGTAAGTTGAAGTTTGATAAACATTATTGAGAGGAGTAAATTAAGGTTTATTTAACTTGTGCAGCTATTAATCTGTGTGAAAGGCAATAGTCCACAGTCTTGTAAATAGGGGTGCACGATCGAGTGCGCGCACCCCGCAACTTTTTTCAGAAAAAAAATGGTCTTTTCGCGTTCAGGGTCTATACTTCACCCTCTGAGGAAACCTATGCGGTTAGATAATCTGTATCTTCTCCCCTTTCCATGTTCTAACCCTTTGTTCAGTAGAATATATTCCTTCACACTAACAAAATGGCGGTCAACACTTCCTGATTTCCTCCGATTCGAATGTTGACAGACGTTAAATAGCAAATGACAATTCCTCAAACTGTAAATTTTTGCAATTTTGAAAAATAGGCAAAATTATAAAACTTAAAGACCTGAAACTATGTTCAAGTCTCCTCTCCGTTTGCACCATTAAATTTTATTTATAAACCACGTAGTCGTCAGTCTTGTAAATAGGAGTGCGCGATCGAGTGCGCGCACCCTGTAACTTTTTTCAAAGAAAAAAAATGTTGTTTTTGCGTTCAGGGTGTATACTGCACCTCCTGAGAAAAACTACCCAGTTAGATAATCTGTATCTTCTCCCCTTTCTATGTTCTAACCCTTTCTTCTGTAGAATATATTCACTCGCACTAACAAAATGGCGGTCAACACTTCCTCATTTACTCCGATTCGAATGTTGGTAGACGTTAAGCAGCAAATCACAATTCCGAAACTGTAAATTTTTGCAATTTTGAAAAAAAGGCAAAATTACAAAAGTTAAAGTCCTGAAACTATCTTTATGTCTCCTCTCCCTTTGCACCATTAAATTTTATTTACGAACTACGTTTCCTTTTGATCATACACGGTTGTTTCTCGGTTTTCCACATTCAATGCGTAGACACTTTTGCCTTTTCAGTCACTTATGCGGCTGTGCGTGAGCGGCATTGTGATTTGCTGATTAACGTCTGTAAAGATTCGATTCGGAGGAAATCAGGAAGAGTTGAGCGCCATTTTGTTAAAAAATAGCCTGCACATAATGTACATGTATTTAGGAAACAAATATACTAAGTAAGGTTGTGTAGCAGTGCATATCATAAATATTGCATGTAGTATCCTGGCAATGTGTGGTAGATTATACTGTAAATGATGATTGATTTTAAAAAATTGTGGGTGAAAAATTTGGTAATTAAATGTGTTTCACAAAGAAATATTAAACTTAGGCTTTAGGATATATATTGGATAGAAAATTAGGGAATGTATCTGTTAGGCATGAAATTTGGCAGAATGGGTGTATGTTGTCTAATAAATATGTCTGTAATATGTTAACTAAAATTTAGTTGTTTATTTTTTTTAAGAGTGTTTGGTGCTGAAAAGCAACAACCTAAAGTGAACGTGAGAGTATACAACGACCAAATTCTTTTTTACAGGTGAGTTGAAATTTTTTAAATGACAATTTATTTTTGTGCAGATTACCATAATAAGCAAGATTTTTAAGAATATTGGCACTGCTTCTGTTTTGCAGGAGGATTTTAATTTCTATTTTAAACATGTCTGTACCTGCTTGCAGTACATATGTATTTTGAAATACGGTTCCATTGTTTGTTGGTAGTATCTTTTTATGGGCCGGGTTCATGTGTTATTTTCTATGTAGTTTGGGTTCATCTATTCTTTGATTGTAAGAGTTTGCTGTTTACGTGGATTAATTTTTGCTAAGTCATTATTATCTCTCTAACTTATGCTGTATCATTTGTGTACAGTCATTTTTCTTGATTTATAGAGGTCTATTATGATATGGCTGTTGGCGTGATGGCCATTTCTGATGCATTTCTGTGACTATACTATCTATTTGCACTGTATTATATGCATTTGCACAGGTGTATTATGATGTGGTCAGTCGGAGGCTGTGGAGGGACTTACGGTGGGGCAGGGAGGTAGGGAGGGGGAGGTGTAGGGTGGAGAGATCTAAAATCTGGGATATAGATAATTGCAGGTAAGTATACAATTCAATTAATAAAACGAATTTTGTAGTGTACACAGCATCGTATTTTGCAATGCAGTGCGCACTACAAAATTCATTTCAATAATTAAATTATGTATTTACTAGAAATTATCTATATCCAGGTTTTTCAGTCCCTCCACCCTACACCTCCTCCTCCATGTCTCCCTGCTCCAACATAATTCCCTTCACGAGTCGCAGATGAATGTGGTTTCATATGGTTATGATGAAATGTTTTACATTAGATGAAATTTACATGTTGAGTATGCTGTTTAAAGGTAAAAGCAACAGTCTTTGTGGGAAGTAGCAATCTGTTTAGTGAATGTTTCAATTGGTATATTGTGAGTCACTCCTTCAGTTTGCATACAGTTTGAATCATAGTTTGTAGTGGTGAACTCTGAAAATAGATCCCTACAAATAAATTAGAAAGTGTATAAATAGTTCTACAGCACACATATCCTGAAAACAAATTTCAAAATGAAATGTGTTTTTACAGCACAATTTCAATTAGAAAAATTAAAAGGAATAGTGTTAATGTGTAGGATCAAAGTGTCAGTTTCTTTGTAAAATAAAGAGGAAGGTGCTAACTTAATCTATGTAGTTAATGTCTTAAAAAGTATGAAAATGTATATAGTTTAAAGATTAGTAACGGTAATTTTTGGTCATCTAATCATAAGAAAGATATAATTTAGTCTTTAAATTTTCTTAAAAGGACACAGAAGATAGGAAGGAAGTAGTAAAATGGAACAATCTTCAGAAAATATAAATGTCCATTTTGAAATGGCAACTGAACTTATTGAAGAATTATTACAAGAAATATTTGAAGACGACAATGGAACAGAAAATGAGGACTTTTGGGACTGCAGTTTTGATAGTTCATACTTAGAAATGGTGGAAGGGGAAGAAGAAGAGAATTTGCAAGAAGAAAATAATATTAATGAAGTATCTGATGAAATGATGCTACATGTGCTTCTGGAATATGAATTATTAAATAAATAAAATTATTTTTGTATAAAAAAAAACTTGAAAACATGATTGTTGTATTATTCATTGGTATTCTCTTTTTTGAGAATGATAGTAAAAGTTTTGATGAGGTGTGTAACAGATTAAAGTAAAAAAAATTAAAAGCATTAGGAACACCTACAATGCTTGAAAATTAGTATAGTACTTATATGTCTGAAAAATTACATTCATAAAATACATGTATAATGATAACACAGGTATGGAGTGTCATAAATTTAGAAACAATATTTACTATAGGATTTCCTACTCTATAAAATAGAGCAGTGGTTATTATTTGTAATTTATATGGTACTAGGGGTCTATAATATTTTTTAACTTTTTTCCAAACAGATTGTCATTTATATCACAAACATCAATCACTATGCCGACCAGAAATGAAAAAAGAAAGCTGTATAAAAAGACATACCATTTGAAGAGGAAAGAAGCACAAGATTTATCTAATCAACAAAGGACGGAGAAAAACAAGAGTGCTCCTGGTAAGAGCAGCAAGGATTTTTTGAAAAAATTATGTCAAAGGAAAACTCAATTGGATAATGTTGAAAAGGAAAAACAGTTTTCAGTATCTATAAGGAGAAATGGAAGAAAAAAGAAAATTGTGTCTGAAATCAGTGGTGAGGAAAGTATGTACCGTAAAAGACGTACTAATCAGTTTGCGGAAATAAGGAAACGTATGTTTCATAAGAGAGTAGTTTTGAATTTATTGAAAAAGGAAAAAGTTTCTAAAAGAAAATCTGCTTTTTATAAGAAGAAAAAATATATAGAGGAAGTTGTGGATGATGCGTTTCAGACAAAAAAAAATTGTTTATTTTAGTGCTTAAAAGAATAAATACACTAAATAAGGCAATCAGAGTTTTAAAAGCTAAGAGTAAATGGAAGAGACACATAAATAGAAGTAAAATCTTTTCTGGTAAATGGATGCATACTTCAAATTCTGAGCCATTTTTTAATGAAGAGAGTTACTTTCAAAGTAACAACTTGTTGCATGCAGTTGACACCAGTGGTCGAGCGTATGAAGTGAAGGATGGCTGTCCTATTGAGAAAGAGAAAATTGAGGTCACAAATCCAGAAGGGGAAATAGGTGGAGAAGTTTTACAGGGACGTGTTCATGCTCCTGTTTATAGTTGGAATTGTAGTAGTATTTGCAGTGTACGACAGGATTCAATTGATTTCTTTCGCAATTTCTTACGTAAGTACACTAAGGAAAGTCTAAAAAAAAATTGTAATGTTGCAAGAATTAGATCGTTGCAGAGTGAGAGAAAAAACTGGTTTGCAAGGCCATTCTCTGGCTTGTCTTTCTAAAAAAATATGCCAGAGTGTTTTTCATCACTTCAGGATGTTAGCAGTGCATCATACCAAAATGAGAAAATTAGTTAGAAAGATGTAATATGCAAAAAGTCCAGCACTTAAACTTAAAGAGTTAAATAGTGCTCTTTTGCATGGATGTGCATTAGATGTGAAGAATATTTGTGCAGAAATTGAGGTAAGTTATTTTGCTCGAGATGAAGAGAATGTAGAAACTGATATAGTTATAGAAGGAAATGTGTTAGAAAATGTTGCACAGTTTAATACTGAAGAATTTGAACAGGAAATAACAAAGTTTAAGGTGATTGCAGGTGAAAAACCAAATTTAACTTGTGTGTGTTGTCGACGCATTCATTACAAAAGTCAAACTAGGTTAGTTGATTTATATTTAAAAAGTGAAGATGAAGATAATACTCAGTGGAGAGAGTTTGCGACTTATTTGCTGGTAGAAAACTATTTTGATTTGGGTTTTGAGCAACGTATTTGTAAATATTGTTATAATAAATTAAATGATAATAGAATGCCTGCTAGAGCTGTATATAATAATCTTGAGTTGATAAATATTCCATCGGAACTGAAGGATTTAAATACTTATGAGACTATTCTGATTCAATGTGTACATCCTTTTCAGGCTATTGTTCGTATGGAGCCTAAGACTGGGAAATTAAATCCTACAGATTTACAAAGAGGATTAAAGGGTAGAGTTGTATATTTGCCACTTGATTTAAAAAAAAATATGGAGACAATTGGTATTGAAAATGTAGAAGAGGAACCTCTAGTTATTCTAGTTAATGGTGTACCTACAAAGAGTAAGAAAATCTGGCAAGATTTAGTGGATGTTAGGAAAGTGAAAAAGGCAACGTTGTATTTAGTCAAAAATAATAAATACTATAAAAATGTGTATGTAGAAGAAGAGGATGTAAGTTAAGAAGAGGATAATGATTTGTCTTTTGGACAAATTGAAAAAGTCGACTTGTCCAGAACGGAAGAAATTTATGAACATTACAGTGTTCATCCACTGTATTCGAAAGAAGCAATGGGGAATGCTATTGAGTTATTTCAGATGAAAAAAGCAGAAGGAAGTCCTATTAGTGTATGGGAAAAAAGTTTGGAAGGTCGTTGTTTTCCACAGTTATTCCCAACAGGTGAAGGTGCGCGATATGATGATCGACCTATGCAGATTCCTGCATCTGAGTATCGGACAACAAGATTATATGCAGAAGATCCTAGATTTCGTCAATGTATTCCATATTTGTTTCATCTTCTGTTTGAGAGTGCCTTATCTGGTCTTTCTTATGCAGTAAACCATATCTTAAAAAGTGGAGTGCATCTGCAAAATGTTTCAGCAAAGGAATTTATGGATAAAGTGCAAGAGAAAGATAGTGTTTTGGATTCTCACCTAATTAATTTAATGGCATGTCAGCGTGGTACTAATGAGTATTGGTACCGTCGTCATGGAGATTTAAAATGCATGCTAAGAAACTTGGGAGCACCAACATGGTTTTTAACTCTAAGCTGTGCAGAGTATGCCTGGGAAGATTTACTTGATTTTCTTCGGGAGGCGAATGTAAATATTGAAAATATAAACTACAAGACACCAGGAGAATTGTGTTCGTTGGATCCGGTTAATGTTTGCAGATATTTTAATCATAGGTTTGAAGCTATGATGTCTTTTATTACAAACAAGAAAAATCCTCCACTTGGTGAAGTTCTGGATTTCTTCTGGAGAAAAGAGTATCAAGCAAGAGGTGCTCCTCATATTCACATGTTACTATGGATCAAGGATGCTCCCAAATTTGAAAAAGACTCCGATGACACAGTACTGTCTTTTATTGAACAATATGCCACTTGTGACATACCTAACAGTACAACTGATAAGGACTTAAGAGGAAAAGTGTTACGGTTTCAAAGACATCGTTGTGGAAAATATTGTCTGCGAAAATTCAAATCAAAGGATAAATTCTATACTAAATGTCGTTTTGGATTTGCACGACCGGTGCTTTCAAAAGGAAGAGTCAACAATTTGATGTCAACTTTGCGACATAATATCAGAAGAAGATCACCCAAAAATACATACAATTTAAGAAGAGGTGAAGAGTCCAAATATATAAATGACTACAACCCTGTCATTTTGACCATGTGGAATGCTAACATGGATATACAATATGTTGCGGATAACTCTATTGCTGTGGCTCGATATGTAACGTCTTAAATCACGAAATCTGAAAAGACGGAACTGAAGGAGATGTGGGAAGATATTTCTCATGAAAAGAGCCTAAGCAAGAAATTGTATACGTACAGTTTGAAGATGTTATCTCATCGAGAAATTGGCGCATATGAATGTTGTGATCGATTATCATCAGCAAATCTTTATGCGAAATCTCGAAGTATCCTGTGGGTGAGTTTAGGTCTTGCAGGAACACGAAGCCGTGTTTTGAAAACTGTGCAAGAAATTGAATATTTAGCACAGAAAGAACCAGACAGTACAGACATTCTGAAAACAAATATGTTGGATACATACTATCCAAATAGAAGTACTCTGCTTGAAAACATTTGTCTGTATGAAGTACTTGAAAAATACACTTTTAAAAGGAATATTAGAGAGAATGTTGAAAAAGGTATATACGCTGTGATTGGACAGGAAGGATGTCTGGTGAAACAAAGAAAAGGACACCTGATGAATCACCGAAAACTGAGTTGTGCAAATCCAGACAAAAGAGAATTTTACTATTTAGCTCTTTTGCAACTCTTTAAACCATGGCGTACTGAAGAGGAACTACTTGGAGACTTCGTTAGTTATGAAGATTCCTTTAACGCATCAAAAAGTAGTATAGAATGTCCTGTTTTTAGTAATTATCTCAAAATGTTGAACGACGAAATAGAGCAAGAAGCAACAATTGCAGCGGAGATTGCTAGAGAAAGTTCACAAGACACTCAAAGTTCTGCATCATTGAGTCAGGATCCACTGGGAGAACCAATTATCCGAAATGAAGCAGCCACTGCCATGGATGAGGTAGAAAGAGCAATGCAGCAAGCTCAAGAGGATATAATAAACTTAGAAGAATTGGAGAAGGAATTTAATCTTGAGCAAAGACAGATATATGACGAAGTGACAGAGCACATTGAGCATGGTTTTCGTCATGACAAAAAAGAATGCTCATGTATGTCATTTGAACCTATTGGACTATATGTAAGTGGAGAAGCTGGAACAGGGAAAAGTTTTCTTATAAAAGGAATTACTACATATCTACAGCAAAGAACTGAGTTACCGTTGTCTTGTGTTGTTACTGCTACAACTGGAGTGGCAGCACATAATATTAAAGGTATTACTTTACATCGCTTACTGATGCTGCCAGTTGAACATGAAAATAAATTACAATATCACAAGCTATCTGGAGACGCTTGTTATGACGTTTCTAGAGTTCTTAAAGAAATGAAACTTCTCATTATTGATGAGGTAAGCATGGTATCCAATTTAATGCTTGCTTTTGTACAATTAAGAATGCAGCAGATACTTAAAACTGACTATGATGTCTTATTTGGAGGGAAACATGTCATAGTTTTTGGAGATCTACTGCAACTAACTCCTGTGAAAGGACAATCTGTATTTGAAACTGTTACACATGAAGACACCAGAAAGTGTCTTGGCAGTATTGGAAATGTTAATATATAGTCACATTTCAAATATACTGAACTGATTCAAAATATGCGACAAGCAAAGGATACTAAATATGGAAATATTCTTCTAGATATAAGGATTGGAAAACTAACTGAAGATGCGAAAGAAACTCTACGAACTCGATTACTTTGTAATTTGTTTCCCAATGAAGATAATGTACCTGAGAAAATATATAGTAAAGAGGTAAAAGATAAGTCAGTCATATGCTTGATGCCAACTCTAAAAGAATGCTCAGTTTTCAATGAGAAAATGTTGAAGTTGGAAAATCAAGAAATTAAGAAACTGGAAGCTAAAGATAAAATAGAGCATGAAGGAAGTACTATTGTTTTGTCTGAAAAATTAAAGTTAAAAATTGGATACTCTTCAGAAATCTATATCTAAATCTGCTGGCTTAGAGAAGAATCTGTATGTATGTTTAAATTGTCGGATTATTTTATGGAGAAATTTACTTGTAGAAAGAGGTTTGGTGAATGGAGCAATGGGTAATATTGTTGGTTTTGTAAATTACCCAAATGGAGATGAGATTGAATTTTTACGAATAAAATTTGATGGAATTGAGGAAGTTCAACAATTCAGTCGCTGTTCAAGTCGTTTTTTACTTGTGAAAGACTTGTATGTCCGTCGGAAACAATTTCCAATTTGTTTGGCATATGCAGTGACTATTCACAAATCTCAAGGTTTAAGTGTAGATTGTGCTTTGGTAAATATTGGAAATAGTGTATTCAAAGAGGGTATGGGATATGTTGCTTTATCACGAGTTAGAACTTTATCTGGACTTTATCTAATTGATTTTGATGAGACAAAGATTAGTGCAGATTTAAAATGTGTGAAGGAGTATAATAGGTTAAGAAGAGAATATGCTCCAAGTTTACCTCAATATCCTTTAATTAAAAAGAGTATAGTTGGTCAGAAAAGGAGAAATGAGGAACAATGTACTGAAGTAGTAGAGACACGAAGAAAAAGAAGAAAAAGGTTAGTACTACAGAGATTGTTGGATTTAAATTTGACAATAGGTCTGGTGTCAACTGCTATGCAAATGTAGTGGTTAATGTGTTTTTTTTTCTAAAAAGTTTACAGCAACAGATTAGAGAAAATCAGGAGCAAACATTTTGTTGTTCTTTAAATTCTGTGTTTGAAAAATGTACCAGTGGTAATAGTGTAGTGTTTCAGAAGTAAGGAATGTTTTAGACATATGTGCAGGAGTAAATCAATTTTCTCAGAATATTCAGCAGGATTGTCAGGAATTTATTATGTATATGCTTACAGTTTTGGAAGAAGAAGGTGTAGGTATTGATAGTCTTTTTGGGCTATCTTATAAATGGGAACATATTTGCAAAAATTGCTCATTTACAAGTAGTACTGAGATACACACAGAAAGATTTATATATTTAACATTACCAGATTGTGAAACAGTGTCCTTTAATAAACTAGTTAAAGATGCGTATCATAACATGGTCTGCTCTGAATGTAACTCAGAAATGTTATCAACCTTATTTATCCACAGATATGGACAGTATGTAATTTTAATGCTTCAACGATGCAGAGCTGATGGAAGTAAATTGTCAACTTCAATAAAAAAATTTGTGGCTTCTCAAATATCTATTTCTAGAAGAACATTTGTAACTGTAGCAATTATTTTTCATGAAGGGCCATCAATATCATCAGGACATTACATAGCTTATTTGAAGTGTCCAACTGGTTGGATGCTTTGCAATGATAGTCAATTAAGTTTTAAGAAACGTTTGCCTTCTGAGTTAAGAAATTCTTATCTGATATTTTTGGAACCAAAATTTCAGTGAAATTACTTGTTCTAGTCAGAGTAATACTGTAAAGATATGAAACTGTGTTGTTTAGAAATATCATGTGATTGAGGGTGTTCAAATCTAGAAATGAAACTTTTATGTGGCAAAGTGATAGTATCAGGTAAGGTTTCCTTAATGTTTATGGTACAGGACATGTTGGAATTAACTCATACTATTTGGCCATGCGGAAAACAATGAGATATCAAAATGTGGAATTGAGATAAATGTTTTTAGAACATACTTACTCTGAAGTTTGTTGAGAGGTATTAAAAAAAAGGAATTAACTCATACTATTTGGCCACGCGGAAAAGTATGAGATATCTAAATGTGGACTTGAGATAAATGTTTCTAGAACATACTTACTCGCAAGTTTGTTGACAGTTACTCAAAAAATAACGAATTAACTCATAGTATTTGGCCACGCGGAAAAAAATGAGATATCAAAATGTTGACTTGAGATAAATGTTTTAAGAACATAGTTGCACGGTTATTTGTTGAGAGGAAATTAAAAGTTACTGGTATACTTTAATTAGTTTGTAATTGTGGAGTTTGTGGTGTGCTTACTCAAGAAATTGCAAATTAGAGAAAAACATTTAAGACATGTTTTTTTCTAGGTATTTATAGTATGTATAGAGATCTTGTATGGGTTTTTTAAACACAATCATTTTGATTGTGGGTTTTTTTCCCCGCTGTTACATGATGATTAGTATTGAAATCACTGTTTATAGTGAAAATCAATTTATCCGAGGACAGCAAAAATAAACCATTTAATATGTTGTCTAAGTTATTTTGTTACATTGGATTTAGAAATATGTATTATAACAGATTTCTTTTTTGTCTTCCACAGATATTACATTTTTAAGGTAAGTACAACTAATCATATCTGAGAGTGTCGTGTACCTCTGTCTTATCCTTATTTCTTTCATCCTCTTCCTTTGTTAGTGGTGTTTAGACATGTTTATTCCCTTTAACTCATGCACATTTTGCATTTTAAAATTTTCTATGCTGTTTCTCTTACATCTCTTCTGTTAATATTCTATTCAGTCTATCTAACTCTTCAGTTTGTTACTTACGTTGTTTTATACTGAGTCACCTTTATTGACCCTTTATCACCTTTGTTTCCTGAATATTAATTTCTTTGTTTTAGTGTTCCTTCCAATTTGTTCCCTTACTCTGCTTTAATTAATTATGCTCAATTTCCAAACTTAAATCTATAGTTTAGTTCTCTCATCCTACTACATTTCTCTTTATCTGTCTCTCTTACACTCCATATCTGTTTCTATTCCATTCATCTTCTGTTACTCATTCTTTTTCACTCTGTTTCTCTTAGTGTTGTTGCTTTATTTTATCTATCTCTTTAAGACATTTCAGTATTCTTAGTCTGTTTATTTTACAGACTGTTTGTTTCGTGTATTATCACTGATTATACTCTAATTTTGTCTCTCACTTTACTTTTCTTTAGACAGTCATTCTTTGAGTGCTATTATTTCTTTCAAATAATTGTGTCTCGGTCTTTTTCTGTCCCTCAGTCTTCTTTTCTTTCACTTTCTGTTTCAATCACTTCTACTTTGTTTTGTTTCATTAAATGACACTATAACCTTATTTTTACTTTTTTTCAACAGTTACCATGTTTTTTTAAAGATTTTAAGTTTTTCTTTATTACTATTTCTTAGGTAAGTATAAAAAATAAAAATACTTTTTCATCACTGTGTAATTTTTTTGAGTATCCTGGTCATACCAGTGTTGTGTTTTATGTGAGCACTTTCATGGAGGATTGGCTGTACGGTCACAAGGAGTCTCTTAAAAATTAATTTAAGAAATCAGCAACATTTCAGTGAGTCAGTTCATTAATGCGGATGTGTCAAAACATTGCAGGTAAATGATATGTGTTAAAGAATTTTGGAGCATATTATCAAGGGGGTTTTATTCTGCTTTTTTGGCTTTAAAAGCCAAGAAAGCGGAGATAAAATGATCTCTCTAGTATGTAGATGATACTAACACCAGTTAGCGACATCTAATAACAGATAATGCGTATCTTGTGATTCGCTTTGTTTGTGTGTGAAATTTATTATTGTTGACATTCAAAGTTAGTATTGCAAGATGTTAGTGACTGGAAACAGTTCCTAACATTGCTATCTCCTTTTACCCACTTTTGAAGATATTTGTGCTATGGTCGAAAATGTCCAAAATCTAATAGCTGCCCCTGAGCAGTTCTTAGTTATGTCATGTAATGGTAGGTAGATAACATGACTAAGGCCAATAGCTCGGTAATGGATGAATATTGCTGACTTCACAACAATATTTATGTATTTGGACCGATTTTTATCACTTAGGACAGTGGTTCGTAAACAATGTTCACCTGTGGATTCCTTGACTTACTCAGCAGTTTACAGTGGTTCCTCACCATTT
Source organism: Lissotriton helveticus (assembly GCF_964261635.1). Lineage (NCBI taxonomy): Eukaryota > Metazoa > Chordata > Amphibia > Caudata > Salamandridae > Lissotriton > Lissotriton helveticus. The sequence goes on along the minus strand of NC_136070.1, from coordinate 353,581,747 downwards.
TATTTAACGGTTGGTAGGTGGTATGTACGTTCTGTTACCTTTCTTAAAGTAATTGGGACACATTCTTTCACTCATCCAATCATCTGTTCACTCATCCAGCCATCTGCTCTCTTAACCAGCCACCCTTTTACTTCACTGATGTATCCATGCTTTTGTCCATCTACGCCTTTGACTTACTAACTAATCTTTATAATCACCCTTTCAGTTATCCATTCTTTTACTTTTTCACTTATCATTTTATCTATCCACGCATTTACTTGCCCATCATCTACCCGTTCACTTTTTATCTATCTATCCTTTCACACATCTATCCACTAAATCACTGATGCATCAGGTGCTGTTTTACTCATGCATCCATCCTTTAACATATCTATCCATTCTTCTAGTCATTTATGCAACCTTCCAGCGATACATCTATCTATTTATCTTTTCTCTCATCTATACTTACAGTCATTCATTTATGCATCCATGTTTTCTTTGATTATGTAACTATTCGCTTTTCATTCATCCATTCATTCTTTCAGTAATCGATCCAGCCATTTAGAGATTCCAAATTTATTTACTCACTCAGCTTTGTACTTTATGACCTGAGTCTTTCTCTGCAGAGTTGTAGGGAAAAGAGGCCTGTGAAGAACAAACTACAGCAAGGGGTGGGGTGCGGTGGATGAGAGTTTACAATGCCTCCGTACATAGGGAGACTGAAAAGGTAGAAGTTATCAGTTATACATGATGTCCAGTAACAGGATGTGAGGTTACTGTAAAATGGTGTTGTTTCCATGGCTTTATGCACTGTTTAAAAAAAATGGAGGGGTTTTTTCAAAGGATGTGTTGGATGTAATTCCGAGGGCACTTTAAGACACCTAAGCTACAAATATGCGTCTAGCACAGTGTTGTGCTCGACTGGTGTTATGTTGTATGTCTGATTGCATGCAGATATGTAGAATAGCAACTATCTTTACACAAAGAACAAGCAAAGACTATTGGTTTTGACAATGGGTGCTAGTTCCTTTAAGTACAAAAGCTGTAACCATGGCATTGTTGAATATATTAATGAAAATACTGCTGTTTAAAAATCATGAGAGAATGAAAGAACGTTAATCTGTTTTTTTAATTTTCTTTCATAGCCTTCTTTAAAGGAGGTGTTTTCTAATATGGTATGCTGGTGGTTTTATTTTTTTTATCTAAGATAATGCCTTCTGTTCGTTGAGGCAGGAAGAGCGCTATCTGCTTTAAAAAACCTTGACTGCCATATTCTCATTCAGTAAGTGCCAATAAGTTCCATAGAGAATTTCAGTGTGCGGGAGGGGTGCTCCTGTAGCAGTGAAATCCAAGGCCGTTCGACCAGGGGCTGTCAGCCTTCTCACAGGGGAGGAGCGCGCAGCTCTCTGAGATGGATACAGTTACACATAACAGGGTAGTGACGTCTGTGGAATTTATGGACGGTTGGTCACCCTAGTGTGCGTTGTGTCCTTGGCCCTTCATTACGGCGGACTGGGGAGCCACGGTGCACAGTTTGGGAATCACAAGTTTTAAAAGTATCGCCAGAGTTTTCCGCAGTGTAACTACGTCATTATTAATTTAAATATATATGTGATAGTACCCCTGTAACAGACAGCGGCAGTTAACATTACCGCGTGAAAACAAGCGTTGTTTTTATACACTAATGTGTGCTTTGTAATTAGGAGAGGGGGTTGATTTAGTTTTATTTTCCACACCTCCATGTTAACGCTGCCAAATGCTTCATCAAAGCAGGCCGTGGCACTCGTACGATAAAGAAGTTTATTTAAAGTGTTTTTCTAACAATAGCCGTGTTTGTGATAGTATTTTCGTCTCCAAACACATTTTGCTTGTGGTTTAACGTACGCCTCCTATGCATGTCATTAACTGTTTGTGCGGCACACATGCAAAGTGCTCTTACCGCAGGCGGTGTTATGACGTTGTCACAAAGGTGTTCAGGAACATTTACAAGGATACAGAAGACATTATCGCCGCCTTTAACGTCAGGAAGTTGCCGATATAGGGGCAAAAACGGCGTTCATAATATGCTTTATAAATTGCAGTCAAACGTAATGTTAGATATAAAGACATATAACATACGTTTCGATTGGAATTTGTAGAACAGAGGGGCATATTATCAAGGGCGGTCGATACATTTTCGCCGCTTTTATCGACAAGAACTTGCCGATAAAGCGGCGTTAATGGGCTTGATAATATTCCCTATGGAAATCCTATTAAAGCCCATGTTGATGTGAAAACATCTAACATGGGCTTCGACAGGAATTCCATACAGTATATTATCAAGTCCATTATCGCCGCTTTATCGGCAGTTTCCTGCCGATAAAAGCGGCGATATTGTATCGCCCGTCCTTGATAATATGGCCCATATTATGAAGGCGATTATTGTCGGTTTTAAAGCAGCGTTCTGCCGATAAAAGCGACGATAAATTATCACGTCTTCTTCATAATATGCCCCAAGTATTGCCGCATTCTTTAATAATTGTTCTGAAAATGCGGCGATACTTTAGCTTATGAATAGAGCTCTTTTTGGTACAATGAGGTACTTCTGAAAAGAACTTTTTGTTTTTTTGAGTTTTGTTGTTTTTTTAATTTTTTTTATTTTTGGACACGTTTTTTATTCTTTATAATTTGTTAAACTGGAGCCGAATTTTTGAACTGTAAAACAGGAACATAAGAAGTTGTTAAAAAATTAGATACATTCGAATCTTTCATGGTCATGAATTCTTCTTTCGACAAGAGTGAGGCTTTGCTCCCCGTACACAATCATTCCTTCACACTTGTTGCATTTCATATGCACTTTCGACAAAAATGGTTTCAACTCCAACTGTGCAGTAGATGGAGATACAGGTCCTCTTCTCGATGAAGTACTGGCCACAGCTGGTGGTAGTTCTGTTGCCAGAGCTCTTGTCGCTGCCTGTGCATATTGCACAGGATGGACTTGGCTCACATGTCTCTTCATGGTATGAATCGAAAAGGAATACTTTTTGGAAGGATTACCTCTTGAAAGTACTGTGTCACAAATTGTGCAAGTTTCTTTCGGAGCATTTACTTTTTTTTGATCCTGGGGATAGGTGAAAAATTGCCAGATGAAAGGTTCTTTTTTTTTCTTTAAAGGTACACGAACATTTTCTTCAGATTCCGAGGATGAATTGTGTGCGGCAGCCATTTCAGCAAAGTCTCCGGAAAGATGAAAAAGGTTCTTCTCCGTTCAGCGCCAAATAGATAGTGAGGGAAGTTGGTGGTTTCTGGAAAATTGCAGAATAGAAACTACTATGAACCAATAGGAAGTGTTCTTTTCAAGTCACATGATTTGACATGCGCGTATTAAGACGTATACGTGGTGACGGAATCCGGACAGGTACGTCATTTGGAAGTATCGGTCTAATTTAATGAAGTTTTAAAATGTGAAAAGGAGGAAAGGTAGACATTCTCTGATGTTGTATACCTTCATATGGGGTCTCAAGAACAATACCGATAAAGTATACATCCTTTTTTTAATCTTTAAAAATACCGGGGTGCGCGCACGCGGTCGCGCACCACCGTACGTTTTCCAACATTTAGTGAGAAGTCTGAAAACGTTAAAAAGAAGGTAAGGTAAAGAAAAAGAAAAGTTTGTAATCCTATGAAAACATTTCTCGAAATACTATGATAAAACTATAGAATACATTGAAAATATAGTTAATAATTCGCATTTTAAAAACCTTTGAAATTCACTGAAAAAACCATAGGTTTTATACACGTTATAGTTAGGAAGTAGCATTTGAAAACCCTATGAAATTCACTGAAAAAATCATAGGATTTATACATGTTATAGTTAGGAAGTAGCCTTTAAAAAAACCTATGAAATTCACTGAAAAAACCATAGGTTTTATATATGTTATAGTTAGGAAGTAGCCTTTAAAAAACCTATGAAATTCACTGAAAAAACCATAGGTTTTATATATGTTATAGTTAGGAAGTAGCCTTTAAAAAACCTATGAAATTCACTGAAAAAACCATAGGTTTTACACACGTTATAGTTAGGAAGTAGCATTTAAAAAACCTATGAAATTCACTGAAAAAACCATAGGTTTTACACAGGTTATAGTTAGGAAGTAGCATTTAAAAAACCTATGAAATTCACTGAAAAAAACATAGGTTTTACACCAGTTATAGTTAGCTGGAAATTTTACTCGCATAAAACCATTGAAATTCCCACGTTAAAGTTAGTTGGACTCACTATAACTTGCGCGTGCAATGCACTGCTGATGACGTCACATATTACATCACTCAAGACATGGTCAGTGACATCACTCATGACACATGTTAATTAAAACAAAATTAGAAACACGTGATAACACACGCAATCTTGTGATTCGAGTCACCCCAGGAAGATGCGGATTCACATACCTGACCTCTAATGAGGGAGAAAAGGTACCAATTGCATTCAAATCACACTTGTACACTAAGGCTGAAATGAAATTTAGCCCAACGGAAAAAATTCTTACTGCAACACAGACAGCTATAGCAAAAGAACGAGCCCTGGCAAAAGGTAAACGAATAATAATCGTGACACCGATACCTGCCCTAGAGGCTGTAACAAAAGCAAGCATTCCAAATGCTAAAGCGCTCCATCCGAGATGGATACAATGGGCTAATTCTCTTGCTGCAACAGACGTGGCATACGAATTTGATCCTAACTTAAAAACACAAGAATTTCTCCAATATGAATTTGAATGTCCTCCGCCGACCGAAATTATGCCTCTAGAACATTACGGCTGTATAATATATACAGACGGATCAGCACAACCCGCAGTAGGGGGTAAACAAGCTTACAGTGCTGCGTGCGCGATTGTTAAAGGTCGCTGGCACGAAGGAAAATTCAAACCAGCTATCACTAAGACACAATCTCTAGGAGATTGTACAGCTCAGCGAGCTGAACTACTGGCGTTCAAGATGGCGCTTGAAAATACCGATCGAGAATTCCCCACACTCATAGTGTGCGATTCGTATTACTGCGTTCAGTCTTACAATGAATACTTGCAGATCTGGCTCCAGAATGGCTTTAAGGATGCAAAAGGAGGCACAATCAAGCATAAGATGCTCTGGGAACAAGTAGTTCTATTACAAAAAAAACTACCAAAGACTCACGTGATACATACGCTGAGTCATCAACGTGATGGCGTTCACGTTGCAGGGAATTCATTGGCTGATGAGGCCGCGAAGGCAGCTGTGCAAACGGCTTCCGTAGCTGCCATCACACGGTCAAAAACAAAAATAGACAGCGAAATATTACAAGCTGTCAGCGCTACAGAAAAGGATTCGATAGAAACACTCCCGAAAGGCTTTCCAGTAAAATACTCATACATAACTGATGCAAACAATGTTCCTTTTGCTCGAATCCCTGGAGTGGGGGATAGGGCAATTCCAAACATGGAACATAGGTTAGGACTGATAATAGCGGCACACGAAGGGCTTGCTTCTATACATGCTGGCGTCTCAGCCACAGTATCATTATTAAAACAGAGATACTGGTGGCCACAAATGAGAAGACAAACAAGGAACTATGTTTTAGAATGTGAAATATGTCAAAGAATGAAAGTATCAACGGTGAGACGTCCAGCGCAGACGCCCCTTCTAATCTCGGATAAACCATTAGCCTGTGTTTACCTAGACCACTGTGGTCCCTTACAAAGGGATGGTAACTATAAATATATCTTGGTTGCAGTGGACTCATGCACGAGATTCATATGGATGTGGCCCCAGCGAACGGCTGACGCCAGAACTGTTATAAAAGATTTGCGAGTCTTTATCGGCACATACGCAATTGGCATGCTGCATTCGGACCATGGTCTTGCTTTTAGCTCTAGAGCTTATAAGGAGGCCATGGTCAGCATGGGCTTTACATTGCGGTACTCTTGTCCATTTCACCCTGAGGGGAACGGAATTGTTGAAAGAAAAAACCGTGACATAAAGCAATCTATAACGGCAAAGGTATTAGGTTCGGGAGCTGGGTGGGTCAAACATCTAATAAGTGTCCAACGTAGTCTAAATAACCTGCCAAGAAATTCTCTGAAGGGATTCAGTCCGTACGAATTATTGTTTGGAACTAGGATGTCAGTCTTAGACCTCGACAGTCAGACTTCAGTGGTGAAGGAAAAAAGCTTTGATATCAAAGATCGTTTGGCTATTTTGCAGGACTTAAACGAAACAAGAAAAGACCTGAGCAACATAAAGTTGAAACAGCAGCCAACAACCACTGAAGAACCACCACCTGTCCCAGCAAGACCTGTCTGGATTCCAAAAGTCGGGGATCTAGTCAGAGAAAAGATCGCGGTAAAGAAGGAATTTGGGCCTTCTTACAGAAAAGCAGTTCCTGTCTTGTCCATCAACGGGACAAGATCAGTTGTAATTCCGCCGCTTGCTGGTAAAAAGGAGAACCGAGTTGTATCCATCGACCTGGTAAAACCACAATCATGTGGCCGATAACAAATAGTAGGCCAAGTGGACTCCCGATAAGTAGTAGAACACCAAGATTTGCTACAAACACAGAGGTTCAATCTAAGAGGCTAATCACATTCGAAACGCCTACAGAAGAACAACAAGGACTATGCAACAATGCAATGGAACTTAGACCTCTGAAAACCCACATAAAAACATTTAGCAGAGACACACCAATCTATAATGAAGTAACAAACGACTATGCAAGAAAAAGTAATCCTGAAGCAATTGGAACAATTGACAGAACTGCATCCGGCTACTTCATTAACTTCGATGATTCCTCTGAAGACCTAAGTGAATCAAAAACACAGCCATCAACAAAAACCTTTAAAGATAAAGTTAAAGTACTTTTGAAACAACTGAAAGAAACATATCTGATTTCTCCATGGATTGAATTTTGGGTGGGTTTTGGTGCATTTATCCTCATACTTTGGCTCATCATGGTACTAACTTTGGGACGCTTCATTGAGGGAAAATATGCTAAAATGGACACAGCAAGTCAGAAAATCAACTTGATCCTCAAACCACACACATCTTCACACGTCGAGAAAAGAGAACTTTCTTCAGTCAACTTCACAGCCAATCCTATACCGGGTGGGGTAGCATGGGACAACACTGACTACGAAATTTATGGTCCGGTTGAAATCCTGAAATATCCACACCAAATTAAGATCTCGTTGAGTGACTTTGTAAAAGCAAGCTCATTTGCTGATGATTGGGACTTTGAAAGTATAAATAATATGATGTCTGACTTAGTGATGTCTGCTAAATTTACAAAACATGATTATTTGTAGGGTTCGACAAATTATGATAGTATGTACTGTTATAACCACTATCGTAACCATTTTCTACATAGATCTGCACAACCTAGAAATGTTTTAAATTATAATCAATGGGAACATTGTGCAACCCCTCCAGAAGGAAGCTCAAGAACCGTTTATGACAAATATTCATACTTTTCAGGTTTTAACACAAGTAATGCTGAAACATTTTATTTCAAATTGTCAAATAAGACAGGGACAAAGACCATGATAACAAACACGAAATTGATATATTCAGACTCATTCTTTGAACAAATGAATACTTTTGGTTTTGATTATTGGGACAAAAATGTTGAAGTAAAGAGTGTTTGGGGTACAAAAGAATGGCAAGTACAGGGTATAGAATCTTTGTTTAGAGCCTGCATGATCCCAGAACAAATTATATTTTTAAATGACACTATTCAACAAACTACCTGTCTCGGCCTAGCCAAAATCAAAGACTTAAATAAACCGTCTATTCCAAAACCAACAATGAACAGCAATAGCTCTACAGATGAAGAGATAGACGTAAATTATGTATTAAACCAAAACAGAACACATCCTGATTGGAAAAAGTGGTTGATCTGGCCCACAGATACTAATAACTGTCAAGACAGATTCCTGAACAAAACACAGGGGTTCAAAATGACCAGGCCAGACCCTAGATATTCCCAAAGACAACACCCAGGGATAATAACCACCTACAGTGTGGGCAAATTATGCCTTCAGTGGCTACAAACTTCCACACTGGCAGAAATTAAGCAACACCTAACTTTACTTACTGATGGTGCTGACTTGCGTGATTTCATTATGGGACCGCGCAAACAGCGTCAGAAACGTTTCATAGCAGCCTCTGTATATGCAGCATACAACGAGGCCTGGAAGGTGACTCAAATTGAGACAGCAGAAAGTATACGGGAAATTGACCGTATTAATTTGGAAAAATCACTTTCTGTAGTGGACAATGGGTTAATGACTCTGTCCTCCAGAATTTTATCTCTGGACAGCATTGTGTCTTCAGCAATCGACATATTATCGCAAAACTTACTGTTGTTACAACACGGTCAGTCCCAGTTGCGTTCTATTGTACAGCTTGGCTGGACGCTACAAAATCTGCGTTCAGGCTATGTGCCTTGGCGTTTAATCAACACAACGTCACTATTCAATATCTTTAACCTCACTGATAAACAAATCAGTATGGCACAGAAGGGTGCTGATTATACAATCCTGAGCATTGAGAAACTCGAGAGATTACCAGTGACAATGTCAGAACGACCTGTCAGTGAATGGATAATACATGGGATAATTAATATTCCAATATCTACCTTCAGGTTTCAATACTGCCAAAAATATATACAGGCTGGCATGTACGAAAAATTGGGAAAAGGGTACATTAAAACAACATGGAACTTGCCCTATTCACATGCATGTGTCAGTAATAAAGGACAGAAAGTGTTTCTTAGTGGCAATAATTGTGCGATGTCACTGAGCAGTACACTTCTGTGTAATGGAATTAGTTTGCATGGAGCCTGTGAAGGGAACTCAAATAACCTTTCATGTCACCAGCTAGGCACACCTGCAACAGAGATAGAACCATTCTTTCAAAGACTCTATAATGGGAGTTACGTTCTTATTGTGGACCGCAGATGTTGTAGTCTTATGCCCGGGACTCCTTATCTCGTAACTACGACTGCGAAGGTCAAGTGCTGTGGACGCTTATTGTTCCCCAGCTCCCTTCCAGACAGGGAGGCAAGGGCATGGCCCAACTTGAAAATTACTTCTATTCGAATAGATACTTTAAGCAGAATGAAAACAGTGCTTCTTCAGACGCCGACCAGGCTCACGTCATCAAAAGAAACGTATGATCTCCTAGTCGCAAGGACGACTGCAGAGATTCACTCATTGTTATCAACTAATTCCCCCATACATTTCGCAGAAATCATGAATGAAATCTTAAATATTTCTGATACCAGTGGAGTCTCAAAAGTATTTAAGACAGTATTTTCGATGGCATTAACACCATTCAAAGCCATACTGGGTATTTTTCCAGATTTCGTCCATTCGATTTTTGGCGGACTTCCCCTCATTTTGGGACTAATTGCAGGAATCCTATTCCTAGTCCTTATATTTCGTTATGGCAAACCATGTCACAGAAAAAAAACCTGCGACAAGGGAAGAAACAATCCTAGCCATTGGATACCGGGACCGGATATCAGAAATCCTGGGACTATCCCGGCTTAGAGACCTGAACATGACTTGGTTTCTTTCATTTCGACCAATGTGGCAACGATGTGTTTTACCTGTATTAAGGTGCTTGCTATGCGGAGAAGAATGCGTGTTGGACACCTGTCTGACGCTACAATCGGATGCGCCAATGGATGCAGAAACATTGTTGAGTCCAATAAAGGCTCATGCTTTGTGCTGCCCTCAACGGCTACCAATCCTGATGACGGCATTCGTGGAAGCTTCACCACTACGATTAAGGGGTAGTGAAGTTCAAGATGAAAGCAGCATTGATCAGGTACGACCTTCTGTCAGCAATACTAATCAAAACATCAATGGAGACAATCATGCGCACGAATGCATGGTTACACCTTTTTCCGAGTTAGTGGAACTCTCCCAGGAAGCTGTTGACAGCTTTTTCGACAGTCTAAATGATATGATGTTCTCACCAGAGCAGAAATAGAGACTTTTGAGCAAGCTCGCACACGGCGTTCCCTGAATTTGGCCTTCAACTAGAATAGCAAAATACCATGAACAATTTTCCCTCCAGTTCACGGACAGCAATTTTTTTTTCAGCAGCCCCATAATATTTCTACATATTTTTCGGGACACTTATCTTCTGCTTAAAGTAAGAACTATTCTTAGAGAACTAAAAATTTCTATTTTTAAGATACTTTATAGACATTAGCTGCCCGCTGGTATGTTCATAATTATTTTATTCTGTGATGGAATGGTCTCAAACCTTTTTTCTGTATTAAGAGCCATTTCATGTGTAAATTCTCATATACAAATTAGTGATAATGTATAGATATGCGTGATTACTTTAGCATTATTCTACAGCTTGAGTGCATATATTACATGTGACTGTTTTTTTCCGTATATTTGATAATTTCAAAATGCATTTAGGTATTTTGGGGTGGTAAGGTATACACAATACTCTACAGTATGTTTTACTATGCCTAGATTTGTAAATATGTCCATAGTTAGCGTGGAGTGGGTGTGATGTATTCCTATAGGTTCTGTATCGATCCCCCTATTCCTGACCCTATTCTGGTTAACAAGTTAACTAGCAGCCATCCCATGATGCAGAAAACCCCCATGATGCAGAATCCGTTATCTGATTAAGCCACACTACGGCACAGGAACGTGTTATCTGATTAGGTCATAACGCTTGCAATCTAATTAGACATGCGATATTCCTCCAGCCCCTGATAAGGCATACGGAGTTCTCAAAACAAATCAAACCTATGACAACCTGGGAAAAACCCTGCGGCCATTGTTTTGATTTCACCGAGAACTTCAGCAAAGGAATGTGCTAACGACCAGGTCGTATGACATCCTTATTGACGTATCTATGTCCATCCTTACGTCAATCTCGGCACCTTAAAGGTATAAATATGACCGATATTGCCCTATGCAAACACACGCGGTGGTGACGAGATCGGAGCAGCCAGACTTGCCGAAGCCCAGAGCAGAGCAGACCCCGCTGGCGCAGCCCCTCCTTCCTGACGCGCTGAGAACGAGACGCTGCTTTCTCCTGCCGAGAAATCCAGCTCCGGCGCTTCCGGGTAGCCCTCGCAGGCAGCCTGGAATATCGAGACCAGAGACGAGAGATACCATCCCTCATTCATCCTAGATTCCAGGTACAGAACTGAATAACCCCTTGCAGAGAATTCTTGAGTCAGTCACTTGGCAAAACAAACTTAACTTAAACTGCTACTTTCTATTCCCGCCCACGTATTAGGCTTAGGTCAGGTACACCGGGGTAGGCGTAGTTAGAAACACCAGTTGAGTACGATTAGTCAAATGTACATGTGTATGTATCTATTTTATCCATTTTAAACCATCATATGGCTTAGAAACCATATCAATGTTTTTACAGTATTATTTTATACTTCTGCTTTTAATGTATGCACTTTACTTAACCATAAGTATTGCAATAATATCGATCCATTTCTCTTGTATGAGAAAAGAGACTGATCAATAAATAACATCTTTTATTGAACACGCCCGTCTCTTCCTTTTCTCTACAATCTGGTGAGACTAAGAATGCACGTACTGACTGAGTAAAATAAGTCGTCTTTTGTTTTCACACGACTCTAGAGATACACTCTTGATTAGGGGAGAGCAAAGTTGTCATGTTCTATGGTTGTCAGAAACTAAATCCCTTCTTGTCTATCCAGGGAGGTTCAACTCCTCCTTGCCTATTCGAGAAAGTTTCTAGTGAACTCTGAGCTAGCTGGCAAACCCAAAACTTTAAGTCTAATATCGACAGTAGTAGACCTAGTTAACGTCTGGTCTAGGCCTATACTATTGAAGGTATTATTCCAATGCGCAGAGCCTATTGGGATAATAGGAACTACACTACAATGTCACTGACCATGTCATGAGTGATGTAATATGTGACGTCATCAGCAGTGCATTGCACGCGCACGTTATAGTGAGTCCAACTAACTATAACGTGGGAATTTCAATGGTTTTATGCGAGTAAAATTTCCACCTAACTATAACTGGTGTGAAACCTATGGTTTTTTCAGTGAATTTAATAGGTTTTCTAAATGCTAATTCCTAACTATAACTGGTGTGAAACCTGTGGTTTTTTCAGTGAATATATATATATATATATATATATATATATATATATATATATATATATATATATATATATATATATATATATATATATATATATATATATATATATATATATATAATTTCTATGGCAAAATGAAACCCCTCATTTTATTCCTTTTCAAATTAAATGTATTAAGTGTTACCACTTTATTCCAATCAAGATGACTTCAGGTGTGCCATACTTTTGTCATAAGTAAGACTGTTAGCGTTCTAGTTGTTCTTTAGAACACTCTGGGACATTCTGTCATTGGGCTATAGTTGGGCTACATCTGGCTGATATTTAGGCTACATTTGGGCTCTTTTGTCTCTGGTGGCCATCTTGGGAGACTGCATATCAGAATTTTTTTAATGAAATATAAGAGGATTTGAGACGTCACTCACAATGTGCCCTAATTTTTCTTTCTTCAGCACTAATCATAATTTCTTTGGCAAAATGAACCCCCTCATTTTGTTCCTTTGCAAATTAAATGTTTTAAGTGTTAACACTTTATTCCAATCAAGATGACTTCAGGTGTGCCATACTTTTGTCATAAGTAAGACTGTTAGCGCTCTAGTTGTTCTTTAGAACACTCTGGGACATTCTGTCATTGGGCTATAGTTGGGCTACATCTGGCTGATATTTGGGCTACATTTGTTTTTTTTTGTCTCTGGTGGCCATCTTTGGGCTACAATGGGCTACATTTGGGCTCTAACATATATATATAGCCCAATGTAGCCCAATATATATTTTTTCAAAGTTAATTTTCGTAAAAACCACTGGAGCATATATCTTGAGACATAGCAAAGGCACATCGGGGTACCAGTCCCTCCAATTTTGCCAAGTTTGGTGGAAATCCATTCAGCCGTTCGGGCTAAAAGTGAGTCCAACCGCCCTATGGAAATTAACATGGGGAAAACACATTTTTGGACCCCCCTTTTATCTCGGCCCCCGCTTGACGGATCCCCCCGAAACTTTCAGGGAAGGAGCGGAGCGCAGCGAGGCAAAGTTAAGGAACATTACAGACAGATCCCTCATTCGGCGCCAAAGTTATTCCCAATAGAATGTTGCGGATTTCCTATGGAAAACGATCCTAACTATAACTACCTACTGGCGACCGCCAGTAGGTAATATATATATATATATATATATATATATATATATATATATATATATATATATATATATATATATATATTACCTACTGGCGGTCGCCAGTAGGTATATATAGTTAGGATTTTTTCCCTATGGGATTTTTGAAAATTCTATGTCTAATAACTTTGGCGTTTGTGGACGGAATTGGCTGAAATTTTCTGGAAAATGGAACATTTTGTTTCTGAGGAGCCCCTGAAAATTTGGGGGGGTTCGTCCAGGGGGGGCCGAGAAAAAAGGGGGGTCCCAAAACGTGTTTTTAACATTGAGTTTTCCATAGGGCGGTTAGCCTCACTTTTAGCCCGAACGGCTGAATGGATTTGCACGAAACTTGGCAAAATTGTAGGGACTGGTAGCCCGATGTGCCTTTTGTAGGTCTCAATATATGTGCTGCAGTGGATTTTGAGAAAATAACGTTCAAAAAAAGATATATATCTGTAAGCGCGGACCAGGCAGCGCCCCGGTACGCGTACTTGACGCGTAACGGAACTTCGCGTAGCGAAGTTGATTGGCTCTCCGGTGTCTGTCAACATTCTAAACAGTCCGGAGCGGCCGCCATCTTGTCTCTCGGTAGGATCGAGAGACAAGAGGAGGCAAAAGCGAAGGGGCAAATGACCATAAGGGGGCATAGTAGATCCTCCCTGACCCCCTAGGTTTGATGTGGAGGCTTTAAAGGGGCCCCGCTAAGCAAAAAAAAATAATTTTTTTTTTGTTTTTTTTCGTGGTTAGCGCCCGGTACGCGAACCGGGAAGCGTTCTGGGGAGCGTATCACAATGAAAAATGAATGATAGACTTTTCAAATGCTGTATGTTAATTGATTGTTGGTTTTGTTGATTATTTTTTTTTTTTTTAAGCTTTTTTTATTGTGTTTCATAATTTATTAAACTTTCTAACATTTCATTGTCAGAAATTTCATAATCATGGAATATAGATTGTAGTCTCTGAGGTTGTAAAATGTCCTCATTTGCAAGGAGGTTATCTACTGCTTGTACACATTGCAGTAGTTCTTGGTCCCAAGTTTCATCCATAAATTCAATCTCATTTGGATCAATGATTTCTGTGTTGGACTCTGGAAGGACAATTTCAAATGAAATGTTTTGTTCACTTTCCATTTTTCCTGAAATTTGCATAAAAAAAATATATATTAGTAGAGGTAGGGCACTGTTGGGATTAATTTTAGATAGGCAGTTTTTAACAGAGAATTTATCTTTGGGCAGTGTATAGTATCAGAGTGGAAGTAGGAATATAAAAAAGTGTATCTAAATTTATAAGTACTACAGAGGGATAGTATATAACTAACAGAAAAAGTTTGCCATATTAACTTAAAGTGCACAATATACTTCAGTTTTAAAAATAACAACTTACGTTTAAAAAGAAGTTGAAGTTATTAATGAAAATCCTATTGAAATGTACACCAGGAAGTAGTAGTCAAAATGGCTGTGTTTCCTTCTCTTCCTTTATATATATTCGGGTACATAACCAATCAAATGTGAGGTAAAAAAAGTAGAAAATGAAAGTAACATTTTAATTGGTTGTCAATTCCAACACTTCAGATGTGTTTTGTGAAGTAATTTACCTCACGGTATTTAGAGAGGTCTACAGGCTAAATGGCTAAATGGAATTCCAATCAAATTTGTGAAAATGGTAGGGATTGGTATGTAGTATGAGCTAATCTATATTTGGTGAAATTGTCTCAAGTGGCTTTTGTGTGAACTACTTTCCCACCTTTTTTGATGGTGCGCTTCCCAGGAAGCGACCCGGTACGCGAACCGGTGAGCGCCCTGGTACGCGAACCTTAAGCGTAACGGGAGTCCACCATTTTGTGTTTCGGTCGAATTATGATACAAGATGGAGGGCAAATAATGTTCAGAATAGGTAGAAGGGGGCACGGTAGACTTATCTTGACCCCCTAGGTTTTGTGGGGGTGGCTGATGAGGCCCATATGTGCGAAAAAATAACATTTTTTTTAAAAATTTCGCGAGGTTAGCTCCCGGTACGCGTACCGGGTAGCGCCCCAGGGAGTGTACTTTGTTGAAAATTAGTGAAAAAAGTTAGAGTAAAATAATAATTGTGAGTGATTAGATGTAGGGTAGCTCTGAGAAGAGCTTTTGGGTTTATGGTACATTTAGGTACTTATAAGTAGGTACCAATGCACAGTCTTAAATTCAGAGTGAAAATTCTGTTGCCCTCATCTGAGAAGTGAACTCCATCTCCTCTGTAGATATCTTGCATGTAGTAACGCAAGTTATTGTTGTACAGGGAGCCCATTCCATGGTCTCTCATGTAAGCTGAAACAGATTTGTTTACATGCTTCCTCGACTTCTCAATTTGTGGACAAAATTGGTTTGACCACCTCCATTTCTGTCTTTGGCATATATTTGAATATACCAAGGCAGTCTGAGGAAAAAGTGCCATTAATTGCTCAAAGGTGTCCTTTAAAAGCATTTCCAGACCTACACCAGTCAAAGTGCCCAAGTCATTACCTCCACAGTGCACAATTAACAGGTCAGGTTTTGGCAAATGCATAAAGGTTTTCACCAATGGTATCAATTGGTGACATTTTAATCCTCTGTGGCCAAACCACTTAATTTCCACATCTTGTAAATTGAGGTTAGGTAAATTCCTGCTTTCAACGTACCTTTGAGCCCAGTGAATATAACTATGACCAACAATCCAGACAGAAAACATGGTGAGAGAAGGTTCTCCTGCAGTCAGATGAAGTGTGGCAATGAAATGGTAGTTGAAAAAATGTGAGTTTGAAATGAAAAAAACTGTGGAGTTTCTGTGTTCATGAAGTAGTAACAGTGATTGGTGGATTTTGATTGATGAAAACAGAAAGTTAGGGTGTACAGATGTGTTGTTTGAAAGATGTATTTTGAGTGGTCAATAAAAAATCATTAAATGAAAGAAAGCACTGGATATGCAGGTGCACTGAGAGTTCAGAGTTCAATTGCAACATTGTTGTGTGAATTTGCAAACACCAGAGTTTCTCCAAGAGCTGGTTGCTATGGAAAATAGGCAGAAAGGGCAGAGGGGGAAGGGTTTTCATTTGAAAAAAAGTGAGGGAAGAGTTTTGATTGGGTGACATGAGAAATATGTGTGAAGAATTACACCATTTCTGTGCTTTTGATAGCTGCAGACTCTGGAGTGCATACCTTTTGCTCTGCTGAAGACAAATTGGTGTGTTTCTGAGACTGTTTTCAAACTCAAAGTATTTGCTAAGGTGAGAAAATATTTCTTTACTTTAGATAGAGAATAGTGTGCTTTAAGGAGAAAATTATGATTTATGTGGCGCAAATTGCTTGTAAATATGCTCTCACATGTGCATGGAAAATTTTGATTTTGAATGTTAGTGTTATATAGCCATGTTAAAAGTGACGCAACCATGCTGGAAAGCCAATCAAAAAATGATTTCATGTGTTTTAATGACATTTTAAGTCATTTTCTGATGTGCAGTGTTTAGAAATTATGATTTGAAAATCGTTTTTGTGGAAAAGGAATTGTTTTTAAATTCATGACAAGGATATAATGGTGTATGGTTCTTTATAAGGCAATTGACTGTTCCTGATGTTATTTTTCTCATTTTAGTGTAAGACCTTTCTCTGTGGCGCAAATTGCTTGTAAATATGCTCTTACATGTGCATGAAAAATTTAATTATCAATGTTTGTGTTACATAGCCATGATAAAAGTGAACCAACCATGCAGGAAAGCCAATCAAAAAACGCTTTCATGTGTTTTAATGACATTTTAAGTCATTTTCCCATGTGCAGTGTTTAGAAATTATGATTTTAAAATCGTTTTTGGGGAAAAGGAATTGTTTATAAAATCATGACAAGGACATAATGGTGTATGGTTCTTTATAAGGCAATTGACTGTTCCTGATGTTATTTTTCTCATTTTAGTGTAAGACCTTTCTCTGTGGCGCAAATTGCTTGTAAATATGCTCTTACATGTGCATGAAAATTTTAATTATAAATGTTTGTGTTACATAGCCATGATAAAAGAGAACCAACCATGCAGGAAAGCCAATCAAAAAACGCTTTCATGTGTTTCAATGACATTTTAAGTCATTTTCTCATGTGCAGTTTTTTGAAAATATGATTTGAAAATCGTTTTTGGGAAAAAGGAATTGTTTTTAAATTCATGAGAAGGACATAATGGTGTATGGTTCTTTATAAGGCAATTGACTGTCCCTGATGTTATTTTTCCCATTTTAATGTCAGACCTTTCTTTGTGGCGCAAATTGCTTGTAAATATGCTCCCACCTGTACATGGAAAATTTTGATTTTGAATGTTTATGTTACATAGCCATGTTAAAAGTGACCCTACCATGCAGGAAAGCCAATCAAAAAACGCTTTTATGTGTCTTAAGGACAATTTAAGTAATTTTCCCATGTGTAGTGTTTTGAAGTTATGATTTGAAAATCGTTTTTGAGGTAAAGGAATGTTGTTAAAATTTATGTTCGCCATATGCCCCCAAATTTCTTTTTCAGGGTTGCAGCAGGGTGTTCTTGAGACACCCCTGCACCTTTGGAATAAATTCCTAATTTGTGATGAGCAAATTGTTAATCGCAAATTGCACCTTCATTTATATGAGCCTCCTAGCCCATGGAAATGAATGGGTAATTTGCAATTAGCAATTTTCTCAAACAAATTTGGAATGGTAAAGAATCGCTATTTATTCCTTAAAATTCGCTTTTTTTGGAAATGCAAAATAGTTATATGATACATATGGCGGTTGATGTCTAACAAGATAAGAAGCTTATGGATACATTTATGATGACTGGTGCAATGAAGTAGAAATCACTTACTTCATTGGTAGGCCTTTACAATAAATTATCCCCTCTGTATTCTTCATCAAGCGTAACTTTAATCTGCAATCCTGAGTAGGCCTCACCTTAAACAAACCTCTGGATAGGCCACATCTTATTGTCATCCTGATTTAATCATTTATAATGCTAGGGACAGATTTATGATAGGTGTATACCTCTTTTGTGCCACTTAGAAAACATTGTCCATGGGGAAATGACTTAAAATGTCATTAAGACACATGAATGTTTTTTTTTAAAACGTTTGCAATTTTTTTGGGTCACTTTCAACATGGCTATGTGTCTGAAACAGTCAAAATCTAAATTTGCAATGCACAGGTGGGAGTATATTTACAAGGAATGTGCTTCATGGGGAAAGGTCTTATAATGTAATATGGGAAAAATGACATTAGAGATACTGAAATGCCTTATAGAGAAGCATACACCATTATGTCCTTGTCATAAATTTGCAAACCATTACTTTTCCCCAAAAACGATTTTCAAATTATATTTTGAAAACACTGCACATGTGGAAATTACTTAAAATGTCAATAATTCAAAATTTGTGATTCCTTAAATGCAATGTATCAAAAAAAAATATGTAAAAAATGATATTAAGGATTTGGAAACTACCACCAACTTCTAGTTTGTGGTAATTTGCGAATTCTTTTCAAAAAGCATTTTTAAAAAAAAAAAAAAAAAGGTCCCATATGACGCCCATACATGCCATTAGGGCATGTAGGTGTGCCATGTGCTCCCAAATTTCTTTTTCAGGGGTGCAGCAGGGTGTTCTTGAGATACCCCTGCACGCTTGAAAAAAATCCTATTTTGTGATGAGCTAATTGCTAATCACAACTTGCAACATTAATTCCTATGAGCCTCCTAGCCTATGGAAATGAATGGGTAATTTGCAATTAGCAATTTGCTCATTGCAAATTAGGAATAGTAAAGAATCGCTATTTATTCCTTAAAATTTGCTATTTATAATATGTAAAATATTTTGATGATACATATGGCAGTTCATCTGTAACAAGATAAGAAGCTTAGGGATAGATTTATGATGAGTGGCGCATCACCAGGGATGTGACAGTCATCCTGCGCCACTGTTCCGCCACCCATGTTGTGCTGCATTTACAATGCGGCGCAGCATGGGGCAAAAACGGCACAGATGCGTGACGCATCTGTGCCGTAAAGGTGGCGCATTGCTGGAGTTGTATCGTAAGTGCGATGCAGCTCCAGCAAGGCTCAGGGGTGCCCCATCTCCACAATGTTGCGTCAAGACCTATGCCAGCTTCAAGCAGGCGCAGGGTTTTGAAGCAGCTTTCTCCTATCTGATTGTAAATGCGGCACACCATGGGTGGTAAAGCAGTGGTGCACATTAACTGGTGCATGCCTGGGGATGTGCCATTTAATATAAATCTGCACTTTAACATTTGAGTATGTGCAGGGGACACAGAGTCGTTGAGGCTTATCCAAGGTTAAGAACAGATGAGTCCTGTTCAGTGAAAAATTAGACATAGGCTTCACCTGCTCAGCATCGCTGGACATGGCTAAATAATAGCTGCAAAATGTTACTCTTGTTAAATAATTTTACTATTATAATCTGTGAGATTTGTCTCTTACTCTGCAACATCTCATTGTTGTTATCTTTATTTAAAGATAAAGACAACCTCAACATGAGCGACAATCTGCAATCAGTTGATTTTGACCTCATCATTGAACTTGTAATTGAAACATCAGTGGATGTTGATCCATTGGATGATTTAAATCCTGAGGATGAAGAAGAGCGTGATGAGGATGCAGATTTGTCCGAATTATATGATATAGGATGGGAAGCTGACCTGCTTGAGCCTTTGGAATTATAAACATTTATTTTTAAAATTTATAATCAATAAAAAGTAAAAAGGTAAACCGTTTAATTTAAAAATAAAGACACCTTTAAAAACAGGTTATGTGTAGTGTCTTCAATAAAATATTAAAATATGCTCATAAAATTAGATCAGATTCACATATAAAATAGCATAGGTAACATAAATATAAATGTCATTTCTTTTCTGGTATTTCTGTATTGTAAAAATGGCAATGACTAAAAAATCTTCAAATTAAAATGACAAGTAGTGTGTTATGTTTTTGATCACTATTACTGATTTACTGTTTGATAATAATGTTTAATAACATTTTTTATTATATTTTTCCTCAGATTCAACTGCAGATCATTTCAAGATTACAATATGCCTACAAAAATAAGAGAGATGAAGGCTGCAAAACGTCAAAGACAGCAGGAGAAAAAAAAAATGCAGCAGTCCTCTAACAAAAAGATTTCTCAAGCCATGAAGAAAGCACCAGGTAAGAGCTCTAAATATTTCATAAGAAATATTTCTAATAAAAAAAATATTAGTACAGAAAATGTTTCAATCCATAACATGACAAGTAAATCAAATGGAAAGAAAAGGACAAATGAAAATGTTACTGCTAGAGCAAGAGATAAATCTGTGCATGATAGTAGAAGGAAACAACAGTTTACGGAGATTCGTAAACGAATGTTCCGTAACAGGATAATTGGCAATTTGTTAAAAAATATTAAGAAAGGTCAACAGAAATTAGTTTTTTATAGGAGAAAAAAAAAAGTTGAGAAAGTTATTGATCAGGCTTTTGAAATTAAACGTAAGTTATTTATTTTGATAATCAATAGAATTAGGAAGCTAAACAAGGCAATTTTTGATTTCAAAAGAAATAGTAGATGGAAGAGAATAGTTAATCGTAGTAATTTTTGTGAAGTTTTTTCTGGAGAATGGATACATAGTTCAAGCTGTGAGGCATTTTTTAATGAAGAGAGTTATTTCCAGGATAATGATTTGGTGCATGCAGTTGACATCAGTGGTCGTGCTTATGAAGTGAAAGATGGTTGTCCAGTTGAAAAAGAAAAACTTGTGACAACAGAGGCAGAAGAGTTGTTAGGTAATGAGGTTTTAGGAAGACGTGCTAAGGGTCCTGTGTACACCTGGAAGTGTAGTAGTATTTGCAGTGTGCGACAGGATTCCATCAATTTGCTTTGTGATTTTGTACGGACATTTAACAAGAAAAGTTTGAAGCAGAAAATAAGGTTGTTGCAAGAATTAGATCCTTGCAGAGTGAGAGAAGTGACAGGTTTGCATGGTCATTCACTGGCTTGTCTTTCCAGGAGAGTATGCCAGAGTGTTTTTCATCATTTCAGGATGCTAGCAGTGCATCATAACAAAGTGAGGAAGTTAGTTAGACTGTTGTATTATGCTAAGAGTCCAGCAATTATGCTGAAACAATTATGCGCTGCTCTTTTGCATGGTTCTGAAATAGATGTGAAGAATATATGTGAAGAAATTGAGTTTTGTTACTTTGGAAGTAAAGAGGAGAATGTTGAAATTGAGCAAGAAGTAGAGGGTCATTTGGAAGATAGTGTACAGGTTTCCAGTACAGATAATTTCCAGAGGGAAATTGCGACGTTTGACATGAAATCAAGTGAGAGGCCTAATTTCACTTGTGTGTGTTGTAGACGCACTTATTATAAGAATCAGACTAAGTTAGTGGATTTATATGCAAAAAGTGAAAGGGAAAATAATAGTGAATGGAAGGATTTTGCAACATACTTGATGGTAGAAAATTGTTTTGATTTGGGATTGGATCAACGTGTGTGTACTTATTGTTGTAACAAATTAAAACAAAACCAGATGCCTGCTAGAGCAGTTCATAATAATCTGGAATTGGTTGAGATTCCTTCTGAATTGAAGGACTTAAATACTTATGAATCTATTTTGATTCAAAGTATCCATCCCTTTCAGGCTATTGTAAGAATGGAGCCAAAGACAGGGAAATTGCCTCCATCAGATTTACAGAGAGGATTAAAGGGAAGAGTTGTTTATTTGCCTCTAGATTTCAAGAAAAACATTAACACAATTGGAGTAGAAAAAGTGGAAGAGGAACCTCTGGTTATCTTAGTTAATGGGGTTCCGACAAAGAATAAGAAAATATGGCAAGATTTAGTAGATGTTAGGAAAGTTAAAAAGGCAACATTGTATTTGAAAAAAAATAATAAATACTATAAGAATGTATATGTTGCAGAAGAGGAAGTAAGTGAGGAAGAGGATAGCGATTTGTGTGCTGGTCAAATTGAGAAAGTAGAACCCTCTACTAGTGAGGAAATATATGAACATTATAGTGTTCATCCTTTGCATTCAAAGGAAGTCATGGGGAATGCTATTGAGTTGTTTCAAATGAAACAAGCCAAAGGGAGTCCCATTAGTGTTTGGGAGGAAAGTTTGGAAGCTCGGTGTTTCCCACAGCTTTTTCCAACAGGTCAGGGAGGAAGATATGATGAGCGACCTCATCAAATTCCTGCTTCTGAATACCGGACTTTGCGATTGTATGCAGGAGATGCTAGGTTTCGACAATGCATTCCTTATTTGTTTCATCTCCTGTTTGAAAGCGATCTGTCTGGACTGTCATATGCAGTGAACCACATCTTGAAAAGTGGTATACACATGCAAAACATCTCGGCAAGTGATTTTATGGATAAAGTGAATGTCCAAGATAGTATTTTGGATTCTCACCTGATTAATCTCATGGCGTGTCAGCGTGGTACTAATGAGTACTGGTACCGTCGTCATGGTGATTTAAAATGTATGCTGAGGAACTTAGGTACTCCCACATGGTTCCTCACTCTGAGCTGTGCCGAGTATGGCTGGGAAGACTTACTTGAATTTCTACGAGAGGCAAATGCTAACGTAGAAAACATCGAATTCAAGACACCCGGAGAACTGTGCTCTTTGGATCCAGTCAATGTATGTAGGTACTTCAATCATAGATTTGAAGCTATGATGTCTTTCATCATGAATAAGAAGAATCCACCTCTTGGAGAGGTGTTGGATTTCTTCTGGAGAAAGGAGTACCAAGCAAGAGGTGCTCCTCATATACATATGTTGCTGTGGATCAAGGATGCACCTAAATTTGGAACGGATCCAGAAGACTCAGTGATGAGTTTCATCCAACAGTATTCTACGTGTGCTGTTCCAAACGCAAAGGAGAAGAAAAGCCTAAGAGAAAAAGTTCTGCGTTTCCAAAGCCATCGATGTGGAAAGTACTGCCGTCGTAAATTCCGAAAGAAAGACAAGTTCTACACCAAATGTCGTTTCGGATTTCCACGACCGGTGATTTCTAAAGGAAGAGTAAACAGTTTGATGTCTTCGCTGCGACATAATGTGATGAAGAAATCACCTAAAAACACTTACAATTTGAAGAGGAACGAAGAGTCCAAGTACATCAACGACTACAACCCGGTGATTTTGTCCATGTGGAATGCTAACATGGATATACAGTTTGTGGCTGATAACTGTATGGCTGTGGCTCGGTATGTGACGTCTTACATCACCAAAAAAGAGAAGACAGAATTGAAGGATATGTGGGAGGACATTTCCCATGAAAAGAGCCTCAGCAAGAAGTTGTACAGTTTCAGTCTGAAGATGTTGTCGCATCGAGAAATCGGAGCGTACGAATGTTCTGACCGGTTGTCTTCAGCAAGTCTGTATGCCAAGTCCAGGAGTATCGTTTGGGCGAGTCTTGGTCTTGCTGCAACGCGTAATCGAGTTCTCAAACCTGTGCGGGAAATTGAGTATTTGGCGGAAAAGGAGCCAAACAGTACCGACATTTTGAAGACAAACATGTTGGATACATATTATCCAAATCGAAGCAGTCACCTAGAGAATGTTTGTCTGTATGAGGTTCTGCAAAATTACATGTTCAAGAGGAACATCAAAGAAGATACTGAGAAAGGAGTGTATGCTGTAATAGGAAGTGAGGGATGTCTGGTCAAGCAAAGAAAATGCCACTTGATAAACCATCGAAAATTGAGTGGCGAATCTCCTGAAAAAAAGGAGTTTTTCTATTTAGCACTTTTGCAACTTTTCAAGCCTTGGCGTGCAGAAGAGGAACTGCTTGGAGATTTCCTCTGTTATGAAGACTCTTTCAATGCCGCCAAGGAGACCATAGAATGTCCTGCTTTTCCCAAATATGTAGAAATGTTGAATGCGGAAATTGAGCAGGAAGCAACGATTGCAGCCGAGATTGCCAGAGACAGTTCTCAGGACAGTCAGAGTTCTGCTTCATTGAGTCAGGATCCACTAGGAGGACCTCTTATTGAAAATGAAGCTGCCACTGCTATGAATGAGGTGGAAAGAGCCATGGCACATGCTCAAGAGGATGCGGTTAACTTAGAAGAGTTGGAAAGGCAACTCAACGTTGAGCAGAGGAAAATATATGACGAAGTTACCATGCAAATTGATCATGGATTAAGTCATGATAAGAAAGAGTGCTCATGTACGTCGTTGAAGCCTGTCCGACTGTACGTGAGTGGAGAAGCGGGAACTGGAAAAAGTTTCCTCATTAAAGCAATTTCATGCTATTTGCAGGAAAGGACAGAGTCATCGCTGTCTTGTGTTGTCACTGCTCCAACTGGACTGGCAGCACATAATATTAAAGGGATTACTTTACATCGTTTACTGATGCTGCCAGTGGAGCATGACAACAAATTAGAATATCACAAGCTATCTGGAGATGCTTGTTTTGAAGTTTCAAGAATCTTGAGGAAAATGAAACTTCTTATCATTGACGAAGTAAGCATGGTTTCCAATGTCATGCTTGCCTTTGTGCATTTGAGGATGCAAGAAGTTCTCAAAACAGAGTATGATGTGTTATTTGGTGGCAAACACATCATTGTTTTCGGAGATCTTCTGCAGCTGACACCAGTGAAAGGGCAACCTGTGTTCAAAATGCTCACGCATGAAGATACCAGGAAGTGCCTAGGCAGCATTGGCAACGTCAATATATGGTTAAACTTCAATTATGCTGAACTGCATGAAAATATGCGTCAGGCAAAGGATGAAGTTTACAAGACTATTCTACAAGATGTTAGAATTGGAAAAGTGACCGAGCATGGGAAAGAAGCTTTACATGCACGATTACTGTCAAATTTATATCCAGAACAAGATGTTGTGCCTGAGAATATTTTTCAGAAAATTACTGATAAGAAATCTGGAATATGTTTGATGCCAACTCTTGCAGAATGTGCCAAATTTAACAACAAAATGTTGCATTTAGAAAAGCAAGAGATTGTGAAAGTGGAAGCTATTGATAGAGTAGAGCATATGGGATCAACAATTATTTTGTCTGAGAATCTGAAAACAAAATTGGATTCATTAGAGAAGAGTATATCTAAAACTGCAGGTTTTGAAAAGACTCTGAATGTGTGCTTGAACTGCCGTATAATTTTAAGAAGGAATTTACATGTTGAAAGAGGTCTGGTAAATGGATCAATGGGTAATGTTGTTGATTTTGTGAAATACAGAAATAGAGATGGAATTGAATTTTTAAAAATTAAATTTGATGGCATTGAGGAAGTACAGCTAATTGCTCGTTGTTCTGCTAGATTTTTGCTTGTAAAAGACTTATATGTTCGCCGTAAGCAGTTCCCTGTTTGCTTGGCATATGCGGTGACAATTCATAAATCGCAAGGTTTAAGTGTAGACACTGCATTGGTGAATATTGGCAGTTCTGTGTTCAAGGAGGGTATGGCATATGTGGCATTGTCACGAGTTAGAACTTTATCGGGATTGTACTTGATTGAGTGTGATGTCAGAAACATTTGTGCAGATCTAGATTGTGTTAAGGAATACAATAGGTTAAGAAGAGAGTATGCGCCACATTTGCCTCAGTTTCCTTTGTTTGAGAAACGTCTGGTAGGCCGGAAACGAAGAAATGAGAACAATACTGGGGAGGTTGTAGCAAAAAGACAAAAAGTGAATGAACCTAAAATTACAAGCAGAAACAAAGAGGATTCTGTTGAAGATGTTGTTGGTTTTCAGTTTGAAAACAGTTCTGGTGTCAACTGCTATGCTAATGTAGTAATTAATGTTTTGTTTTCTCTAAAAAATGTAAAAGAAGAGATTGTGGTCAATTCTGATCAAAGATTTTGCAGTTTGTTAAATTCTGTGTTAGAGAAATGTACCACTGATAGAAGAAACATAGAAAGTGTGTCTGAAATTAGAAATCTGTTAGATAGATGTTCAGGCCAAACACAATTCTCTCAAAATATTCAGCAAGATTGTCAGGAGTTTTTAATGTATATGCTTGATGTATTACATGCTGAAGGTGTAGATGTAGATCAGCTGTTTGGGCTTTCTTATCAATGGCAGCATGACTGCGAGAACTGTATGGTATCAAGTACTACTAGTGTAGACTCAGAAAGATTTATATATTTAACTTTGCCAGACAGTAAATCAGTCTCCTTTAATAAGCTAGTAAAAGCTGCTAATCACAACATGGAGTGTAGCCAATGTAAATCTGAAATGATGTCCACTTTATTTATACGAACATATGGCCAGTACGTCATTTTAATGTTCCAACGATGTAGGCCTGATGGAACAAAATTGACAACTTTAATAAAAAATTTTGTAGCTTCGCAGTTGTCAATATCAGGAAGGACTTTTGTAACTACAGCAATTATATATCATGACGGCCCTTCAATATCATCAGGACATTACACAGCTTATTTAAAGTCTAGAAATGGCTGGTCATTCTGCAATGATTCTGTTTTAATTTTCAAAAAAAAATTGCCGTATGACCTTAAAAACTCTTACCTGGTGTTTTTAAAACCAAAATTTTAGGAAAATAATCTCGGGATATGATCTGTGGAATTTCAAGAAGTTCTAATGGCTCCTACACAATTTGGCCTTGAGGATAAGTGTAGTTCAGAGACATAACTTCTAATCATAGGATTGGACATCATGGAGATGTATGTGCACTTTAAATGAGTTCAGAAAAACTGTTTCTTTTCATAAGCTAATTGAAGCAGCCAATCAAAACATGGAGTAGAGGGAATGTAAGTCTGCAATGCTGTCTACTGTTTTACATTGCTTTGTGATTAAAAGTGATGTAGAGAATTAAATAATTGTAGTACTCATAGAGGTAGTGTAAGTCTGCTTCATATTAAGCAGTATCAGTGTCATAGGAAATGTAGAACATGACTGAGCAAGAAGGGGAAGATATTACTATTCCAGGATTGTGAAAATGATCTTCAACATTTTAATTCTGAAAGTTGCGGAAATGCCAAATGATGGGATTGGCTTACAAGAAATCCAAGAGTTATAAATATCTCTGACTAGATTTGGCCTTGTGGAAAATAGTGGTAGAGAGCAAGAAGTCATTTATTGCATGTAACGTGTTTTTAAAAACGATGGAGGTTTTCTTTCAGAAAGTGGCGGGCTGAAAGTAATAACAGCACAAAAGAGTGTAAGCTGTTCATAGGACATCCTTGGACGTCATGGAAAGTAAGTTAACTTTAAGGAGTTCTGAATTTTAATTTCTGATGTTGTATGGGTTTTTTAAACACAATCATTTTGATTGTGTTTTTTTTTCCCCGCTGTTACATGATGAATACCTTCAAGTCACTGTTTTTAGTGAATTTTGATACATTCTGAGAACAGCAAAAATAAACCATTTAACATGTATAATTAATTCTGTACTGTTTGCATTTATGATGTATATGTAGAACTGTGTAGGAGGCATGGAGAAGGTGAGTTTTCTGTAAGTGTTAAATTTATTGTATGCAGTGCTGCACTTCTACGTATTCTTTCATATGCTGGACTACATCTGCACAATGAGATACCTAAGCAAAGGAAACACAAGTGATGTGATTGTGAAATGAGCAAAATAAATTGCACATATTTCAATTACATCACCTGTGTTTCCTATCATTACGAATCACATTGTGCAGATCAAGTTTAGGTCTGTCCAGGGAAACATAGGAGGTTTCTACTTTGTTGAAGAGTGCAGTGGACATGACTCACTTCATTAGTAGACTTTCACAGATATTATCTCCTCTGTACACTTCAACAAGTGTAAATCTCATCTTGAACTCTGAGTAGGCCTCACCTCAAACAAATCTCTGGATAGGAGACATGTTATTGGCATACTGAAGCGACACTTTTCTGAAACAAGAGCAATGCAAAAGATGCACCATGTTTTAAGATAGGCCTCACTTCATCTGCATCAAGATACTGTTAGTTTAAAATGTATATCTTTAGGATTGTGTAGAGGACCTGGAGAAGCAGAAGCTTCTGTCAGTGTCAAAGTTGTTGAAAAACTATTTGTCCTTCAATATTTTCCCTTGTCTTTTGTAATTTTTAAATACATATTTTAATTTTTTTCAAATGTTGGTTCTCTCTTTCACAGATTGAAAGTATAGAAATAAAATGTGATTAATTTAACGGCAATTACAAGGTAAATAGTTGTACTCTTTTCGTTACATTTCTATCACATTCACCTACTATTAGATCCACTGCTTCACTTCTTTAATCCTCAGTTTCCTGCCTTTGCTACTTTCCTCATTCCTTTCTCTATTACCTATTTACTCAACTCCTTCCACTCTTTTTCTCAGTCCCTCTGTTCTCATAGTTCCTCAGTCTTGTTCACTCACTCCATCTCTATTACTCTTAGTGTCTGTGAATTACTTTCCCAACTTTTTTTTTTTTGGACCGCTTCCCGGGAAGTTGCCCGGTTCGCAAACCAGCAGCGTTATGGCAGTCCACCATTTTGTGTTTCGGTCGAATCAAGATACAAGATGGAGGGCAAATAATGTTCAGAATGGGTAGAAGGGGGCATGGTAGATGTATCTTGACCCCCTTGGTTTTCTGAGGGTGGCTGAGGAGGACCATAGTTCTTCACTCTTGTTCACTCTCTCTGTTTCTATTAATGTCACTGTTTATGACTGATCAAAAAAATGTTTTTTAAAAAAGAACAGTAACTATAAGGGAAGGAAATAGACAGTTATGTTAAAAGAAAGACAGCTATAGGGAGTAAACTAAGGATACTGTTACCCACAATCCACTGCTGTTGATGTTACTGACCATGTCATGAATGATGTAATATGTGACATCATCAGCAGTGGATTGTAGGTAACAGTATCCTTAGTTTACTCCCTAGAGCTGTCTTTCTTTTAACATAACTGTCTGTTTGCTTACCTTATACTTACTGTTCTTTTTTTTAAAAAATATTTTTTTTGGTTAGCTTCCGGTACGCGTACCGGGTAGCGCTCCGGGAGCGAACTAAGAGAAATAGAGGTTGGCAGAGTTCCAAATATTCTACCAATTTTTTTATAATGGGGAGTTAGT
This sequence comes from Lissotriton helveticus, assembly GCF_964261635.1. Classification (NCBI taxonomy): domain Eukaryota; kingdom Metazoa; phylum Chordata; class Amphibia; order Caudata; family Salamandridae; genus Lissotriton; species Lissotriton helveticus. The sequence continues at coordinate 353,552,459 of NC_136070.1, read as the reverse complement.
TCTGAAAAGAACTTTTTTTTTTATGTTTTTGTTGTTTTATATTTTTTTTAGTATTTTTTGAACATTTTTTTACTTTTTTAGTATTTTCTGAACGTTTTTAAATTTTTTTTGGTTTTTTTTTGGGGGGGGGGAAACAAAAACGATCCATTATAAAGGGCTCAACAGGAGCAAAAAAAAAAAAAAAGAATTTATTTTTTGGTGCGTCTCGTACAAACATTAATATGATTTTGAATTGCTCGCAAAATCAAAGTGATGCTACTTTCTCTGTAGCAGATGAAAGTGCCACATTCCACGCACACTTGCTTTACGTGCCCAAACAACATTTGGATGTTTGCGATCATCTCCCTCGCCTCTGGTCCCGACACCTCTGGAACCACCGATCTTCTTGCCATTGGGAGGGGATTTTGTTGTTCGTCACGTAGCTGGGCAGCACTATAATTATTTGGGTGCCACCTACTCATATGCCGATGCATAGTATGATTGCCATAACTGTATTTTTTATCAGTGCCCCTAGACAATCTATCACCGCATATGCGGCAAAACACGTAACGTGCATTGACTTTCTTTTGCCCCTCAGGAATTCTGTAGAATTGCCAGATATAATTCTCCTTTCTATTGTACCTCCTGGGCTCCTCTGGCAGAAACTCATGCTGTTCCTCCTCTTCCTCCTCTTCCTGTTCTTCCTCTTCTTGCAAAATTACTTCTGCAGGTGGTCCTCTCTTTCTTGGATTTGGTGGAGGTGGTGGGCTAGCACCAGCTGAAGCTACTAATGAAGCCATCACAAAGTATCAATAAAGGGTCTTTCTCTCACCAAGATGAAAGTCAGAGTGATGAAAGAAGGAGGGGTTTTCATCATTTGGGAAAAACAAAAGTTCTAAACCAATGAAAAGTGTCCATTTTAGATCACATGACCTTGTATTACATCATTAGGAAACCAAAAGTGAAATGAACCAATGAAAAGTGTTATTACCGAGTCACATGACCTGCTATGTTTACGTTACGCGGTCGGCGCCGCGCCGCGGATCGCTTCCGGTTCGCGTACCGCTACGCTTCCGGGTACGCGAACGTAGCACGTAATATGACGTATTACGCGAGAACGCGAAACGTCATGCTGACGCGAAGCGTCGCGATGTTGTTTTGTAACGCGAGAGGTGCGCAAAAGGAACGTTTACCAGTTCGCGTACCGGGTCGCGCCTCCGGATTGAGCTAACGGGAAGCTAACCGGTACGCGTACTGGGAGCGAAACAAAAAAAAATAAAAAAAAAATTGTATAAAAAACATGTAAAAAATATTTTTCTTTTTAAAGAATAATACATTGTAAAGGTTTTGATATTAGCTATTAAAAAACCAATGAAATTCACTGAAAAAACCATAGGTTATACACCATATATAGTTAGGAATTAGCATTTAAAAAACCTTATTTTACTCACACAAAACCAATGAAATTCCATATATAGTTAGTTGTACTAACTATATATCACGCACCCGCAATCCACTGCTGATGATGTCACATATTACATCATTCATGACATGGTCAGTGACATCACTGATGACATCACTGATGACATCTCAAATGACATCACTGATGACATCACTGATGACATCTCAAATGACATCACTGATGACATCACTGATGACAACATCCAGTGACTGTATTTTTCTGTAAAGTTAAAATATGTCTTACATATTTATGAATGAGTCGATGTTTAAGTGTCTGGACGAAGGATTTAGTAGGTGCATGACTGAATGTATGAGTGAGTGATTAAATGTGTCTCACTGAGTGCATGGGTTAGTGACTAAACTGTCTTAATTTGTGCATCATTATGTCTGTTGTTCTGTAAACTGCTGCATGTGTTGATCAGTAGCTATATGAGTAACTATATAGGTTATTGATTGGTTGCACAAGCATTTGTATGGGAGACTGAGTGTGTGTGTGGGTGGCTGGGAAGTGTATAACTCTGTGCATAGATGTATGTATTCAAAAGTGCATGTTGGAAACAGCTGTATGGGCGGTTGACTGTGTGCATGACTGTATTGGTGAGTGAATAGATATCTCAGTGCTACATGTCAAATTAAGTACATATGTAAAATACAGTACATGTGAGAGTTGACATATATAAATAACTGTGCATAAGAGCCAGTGAATGTGTGAGTGGCTGTATGGATCATTGTGAACTTGTATCCAGGATTGTATAAGTGAGTAAATATGTTTTAGTATATGTTTGAATAAGTAAGGTGTGTTTAACTGTATAGTTAAGGAAACGGAGGTGTGATTGATTGTTTGCATGACTGTCTAGGTGTGTGTGTAACTTCATGGATGAGTGACAATCTGTGAGTCTGTGTTTACACTGAGTGTATCTAAGGTTATATTACAGTCTGAAGAGGTTCATCGTATTATCACATGAATGATTTCATCAGTGATGTCATTTGAGATGTCATCAGTGATGTCATCAGTGATGTCATTTGAGATGTCATCAGTGATGTCATCAGTGATGTCACTGACCATGTCATGAATGATGTAATATGTGACATCATCAGCAGTGGATTGCGGGTGCGTGATATATAGTTAGTACAACTAACTATATATGGAATTTCATTGGTTTTGTGTGAGTAAAATAAGGTTTTTTAAATGCTAATTCCTAACTATATATGGTGTATAACCTATGGTTTTTTCAGTGAATATATATATATATATATATATATACACGCACACACACACACACATATATATTACCTACTGGCGGTCCCCAATAGGTAGTTATAGTTAGGACCTAGTTTCCATGGGAAACTTGTTTTTTGTTTTCCCAATAACTTTGGCACTGGTTGACAAATCTGCACAACATTTTTGAAACCTATGGCCCGCTCCGTTCAGCTCCTATCCTGAAAGTTTCGGGGTGATTCACCAAGCAGGGGCCGAGAAAAAAAGGGGATCCCAAAATGTGTTTTCTCCATGTTATTTCCCATAGGAAACTTTAGACATGACTACCGCCCAAACTGCTGAACGAAATTACACCAAGTTTGGCAAACCGGTAGCTCTTGGTTCAGAAAGAGAACTTGTTTTAAATGGTGTAAATCCGTTGAGTAGTTCCTGAGAAAATAAAAAAATAGAGGTGAAAAAATCAATTTCCCATAGGAAACTTTAGACACGGTTACAGCTGAAACAGCTGAACGGAATTACACAATATTTGGCAAACAGGTAGCCCTTGGTTCAGAAAGAGACCTTTTTTTTAATGGTGTAAATCCATTCAGTAGTTGCTGAGAAGATCAAAAAATAAAGTTTCGATATTTAGAGGCACGGAGGATCCGCGCACCCTCCCAACCAAGAGCTGCATTCTAATTGACTGTCAGCAATTCAAACCAGGAAGTGTTGGCAGCCATCTTGTGCCTCGGTAGAACTGAGGCACAAGAAAAGAGAAAAAGAAAGGCGCAAAACAAGAAAAGGGGGCAGGGTAGAAACAACCTGACCCCCTAGGCCTGCTCATGGGTTCCCAAAAAAGCATTAAAGAATAAGAATGTCAAAAGTATTGAACTGATTTATTTTGATGAGATGCTACTTTCTTTTCTCGACATGGTTCTCCTCCTAGAACTTTCAGGGGGTAGGGGGACACGGCACTCCATACTTATCGAGAACTGGATGTTCCTGAGCCTCATTTGTTGGGGAGGGTGGGGGGAGGGTTTTTTGTTGGGTGGAGGGTGGGTAGGGCTGGGTTGGTGGTGGGGGTGTAAGGCAGTGGTAGTTGCTAGGGGTACACACAGCAAGATTGTTTATCTTTATCTTCCTTCTTGGATTCTCTGTTTTTTTTGTATAACTTTAAGAAAACAGAAGGTACGATTTGCTAAGTTTAGATTCAAATGCTTGCCAAAATGGATAGAAAGATCAAGCTATGTACATTGAATGTCAATGGCCTTAATGATGCAAAAAAAATAGGGGTCCTACGTAGAGTAATTCAGCTACTACGTGTGGATATTTTGTGTATTCAAGAAACCCACATCTCATGGGACAAAAGGAATACATTGAGGAACTTGGGTCTTGAGGTTTTAGTAACCTCTAAGCAAACTGGTGTTAAAAGAGGAGTAGCAATCTGTATGAAACAAGGGATTGGGAAATGTCTTAGGTCACTAGCAGATAAATGGGGAAGATGGGGGCTGGTAGAAGTAGCTGTTGATGGTAATAAATTTACTGTTTGTTGTCTATATGGTCCAAATTTGGATGACAACGAGGTTTTTAATACGGTCAATTTAGAATTGGCGTCCTGGTGCCAGCCTGTAATCTTTTGTGGTGATCTAAATATCCATGTTGAATCTAACTGTAACATCAGGACCACCAGGAACTACAGAGGCCGTAAGAGTAGGACTTATAGAGCCTTAAGGGAATTGGTATGAGCAAATGGATTGTATGATGTTTGGAACAAACTACAACCCAGTGATCCTGGTCACACTTTTTTTTCGATTCCTCACAATAAGTTAGTTCGATTAGATTTTTTTTTATCTCTTTTTCGCTCCTGGAAAATGCTGAAACAGAGGTACTACCTCAGCTGGTCTCAGATCATAATCCTGTTATACTGGAATTAATGTTACCCTCTAAACGCTGTAACATTTATAATCAATGGTCATTTCAAAGGAGTCTTTTGTTCGATGAAAATTATCTCCGTCATATGGCTGAAATTATTAAAGATTTCTTTAAACATAATAACAATACAGCTCCAATACAAGTCGTGTGGGATGCTTTTAATTCTATAATCAGGGGGGAAACTATTAGTTATTCTAACTTTCAGCGTAGGAAGACACAGGAATATTTAAAGAACAAACTCGAAAGAGTAAGGATCTTAGAATTAAATCTAGCTGCCAGTATCCAAAATGGTCAGGATGCCAAAGAGTCTCAAAGACTTTTAACTATTGAAAGAGCCATTTTATACTCCCATATAGCGGATCAGGTCGCTGCTAAATACAAACAACACAAAACGGAGTGTTATGAACTAAGTGAGCAAACGGGGAGAATCTTAGCTCAAAGGTTAAGGCAAAAGGCCACTTCAAATGAAATAATTAAAATTATAGATGTGGCAGGAGGAATTCAAGATTCTAAAGCGGGGATTTAGCGACTTCTATAAGCTATTATATAATAAGTCAAGTAATGAAATCCATGAAGCTAAGGATCCATTGGAGTATCTGAGGAATATCGATAATATGTCATTGATGGAAGGAGATATTGCTACTTTAGCAGCGCCTATAACTTGGGAAGAGATCGAATTAGCAATCCTCAGTCTAGCCCCCGGGAAATTGATGGGGACGGACCAAATCCCGTTAGAATTTTATCGTAGCTTTAGAAATATGCTTAAACCTGAATTACTCAAGATATTCCATCAAGCTTTTTTAGGACATCCACCTGCTTCATGGTCCTTGACTACTATTGTGATATTCAAAAAGAAAGGGAAAGATGCTAATGAATTAGGGTCATACCGACCGATATCTCCTATCACATCAGATAGTAATTTTTTTTCTAAAATACTAGCCAATAGATTAAATGATATAATGCCTGTCTTGGTCTCAAAGATTCAGCATGGCCTTATCAAGAACAGGGATACTACTGATCACATCAGACGTATTATTACCTTGCTGGATTGGGCGCAGGATCCCCGGTCGGCGTTGTCCTGTTGGACGCCGAAAAAGCTTTCGACAGGGCCGACTGGGGGTTCTTGTGGTCTGTCTTGGTATGGAAGGGGTTCCCTGCAGAATATATCACGGCCATTCAAGCGCTATATCTTTATCCTTAGGCTGTAATTTGTGTGGGAACTGAAGTGTCTAGTTCCTTCCCGATTACCAGGGGGCAAGACAGGTTTGTCCCTGCTCCCCCCTTCTGTTCGCATTATATATCGAACCATACTTGAATAGACTTATAAATGAAGATGGAATTCCTCCGGTCATACTGCTTCAGGTAGAACACAAAATTCTTGCATATGCTGACGATGTCGCGATTGTCACTTCTGATGTAGTCTTATCATTACCCAAGATTGTTGAACTTGCCCAAGAATTCGGCGAGTTATCAGGATATAAACTGAACGTCTCAAAGACCCAGGTTATCCACTCGTCCGAAGGAAGACCAGAAGGGGAGGTATTTGCATCTACCGCCTCATATCTTGGTGTTACAATTACTGCTAAAGTCGAAGACATTGTCAGCCTTAATTCTGATCCTTTATTACTCTCTACTAATAGGACACTTGAGAGATTGAATAATCTGCATCTATCTCTCTGCGGCCGTACCAATGTGATCAAAATGATTATTTTCCCTAAATTTCTTTATTTATTACGTACCATTCCTCTTTTGTTTTCTTCGTTTTTTTTTAAGTAAATTAGACCGAATTATTTCTAGATTTTTATGGGGCTACCGGGGAACTAGACGATCTTTGAAGTGGTGTATTTTACCAAGACTAAGGGGAGGCTTGGGAATTCCGAGCTTTTGATTATACTATTGGGCAGCCACACTGAGACTAATGGGTATTCTAATGTTTCAAGATCTGAGCATAGATGAAGCGATGCAGCCATCAATTTATGAAATGCTGCTTGGAGCTGAAGCCCGACAATGTTTTTTTAGGATTCTAGAATCGAGTTACTATAAAAAAACAACATTTAAAATTATGGTCTTGGCGCTACAGATATGGAAACAAATTAATAAGAGATTTCATTTTCTGTCTAATTTGAATTATTACACGCCCCTTCTGAAGAATCCTTTACTGCCCGGGATTTTCAGCGATTCTGTTATGCATAGATGGAATGGCCTTAACATTTGCTTTCTAGGGTCCATGTATCAAGATAAGCGATTTGCATCATTTGCCGAGCTTCAGAATAAATATGGTCTTAATAGAGGGGACTTCTTTAAATTTTTGCAGATTCATAGTTTTTTAGAGTCTAAGAATTTATTTAGTACTGAATCTATGAATAAAATAGACGTGATTGAAAGTTGCAGGAAAAAAGACCACATCGGTACAATATATCAAATGATGCTAAGCAGAATTCAAGATAATTTAGATGTTTATGCAGACAAATGGCAAAGAAGTCTGGGTACAGAGAATGTGGATATTGCTAGGTCTCTAGAAGTGGGCAGCAAGGTCATATTTAATGGATCATTCAAAAATCAGCATTTATAGACTAAAAAAGGGCCGGAAAAGAAAGATTTTTGGCCAAAAATTATGGTCACCGATTGCAAATTGGATTTAAACCAGTTCATTCCTGCATTAATTTTTCTGTTAATCCTTTTTCCGTTTAATGGATTAATTTACTGTACTTTCATATGTATTGTTTGTATCCCCTATTATGCAATGTTCCACTGCCAAAAAAAAAACAATAAAAAAAAAAAGAAAAAAAATCAACCGAATTCGCGCTGGGTGTGCGAATCCGGCCAAGAAAATAAAAAAAACAAAAGGGCAGGCTCCCGCGCTTTGTTATCATTTAGCCCCCGGGGCATGTGAAAAACGAATACTTTACTTTACTTTACTTTAAACCATTTTATAACGCGCTCCATTACTGGGGAGTATCCTGGCGCGAGACAAGGGAAAAAGAAACAGACATCAAGACTCAGAGAGTGAAAAAACACATCAGATTGTACTCTTGAAGAGGTGAGTTTTCAGATGTTTTTTGAATGCGGCCACTGTTGGCAAGGAACGCAGATGGAAAGGGAGAGCGTTCCAGGCCCGGGCCACAATCACAGAAATCGACTGACCCCCAAGTCTGAACCGTTTAAAACGTGGAAGAGACAATTTAAACAGAGTAGAAGATCTCAGGGTACGTGCCGGGACATATCTGACAAATCTCTTTCTCAAATAGATGGGGCCTTGATCATGGGTTGCCCGGAAAGCCAGCACCAGAGATTTAAACATAATGCGCTGTCTGACCGGGAGCCAATGGAGCGTGCGCATCTCCACGCGCACGCTCTTCCATCTAGGTATGTTAAATAATAGACGGACGGCCGCATTCTGAATAATTTGCAGACGCTGCACCAAATAGGCGGGAACGCCACTAAACAGTGCATTGGCATAGTCCAACCTAGCCAAGATGAGCGCCCGAGCAACCGACTCCCTCGCATCCCTAGGAAGTAGGGGGAAGAATTTGCGTAACATTCTCAAAGTGGCGAAGCAGGTGCCTGTAAGCTTCTTAATGTGATGCTCAAATTTTAGGTCCTCCGTGAACCAAATGCCAAGATTTTTGGCAGGTCTCCCCATCTCACTAGGGCCGGGAATGTTAGAAGGCCACAGTGAGCTCCTGAACGAGGGGGGAAAGGAGCCATAAAAGAGCACCTCTGACTTGTCCTCGTGGCACTTCAGCTGGGCCTCCGTTAACCAGCGAAATACAGAGGACAAACACAGGTGGACCGTGGATGTATCCAGATCGGCATCGGGCCAGGTAAACAGCAGTTGGGTATCGTCTGCATACCCTATGATCTTAGCCCCAAACTGTTCCGCTAGATAAACCAGGGGGGTGATATAAACATTGAACAGTAAGGGGCTAAGAGTTGACCCCTGCGGAACACCTGTGCACAGAGGTTTAGGCTTCGAGGCATGGGGAGGCAGCCAGACCTGCTGGGTCCTATTAGATAGAAAAGAGGACAGCCAATCCAGGACTACACCCCCGATGCCCACAGCCGACAGCCGTCCGAGGAGGAGGTCATGAGGGACAGTATCGAAGGCAGCAGAGAGGTCCAATAGAATTAGGACCGCTCTGCCACCCCCGTCTAAACAGTCCCGAATAGCCTTGGTCATTTCCACCAAGGCCGTCTCGGTGCTGTAAGCAGCCCTGAAGCCCGATTGAGCGGGATGGAGGGCCTGAGAGGTTTCCACAAAGCTCTCCAATTGTTGGAATACTACCTTTTCACAAATTTTAGTAAGTGCCGGTAGCAAGGAAATCGGGCGATAATTCCCCGGAGTCGCCACATCCAGTCCGGGTTTCTTCAGGAGCGGCAGAAGTTTGGCCCGTTTCCAAACAGAAGGAACAACGCCCGAAGCCAGGGAGAGGTTCACTATCTGCGTGGTCTCATCACAGACCAAATCTGCCACCTCCGACAGCACCCGGGCCGGACATGGGTCAGATGGAGAGCCAGATTTTAGGGACTGAAGGAGGGGCAGAACAACATCCTCCTCAATCTGCACGAAATTAATGAGTTGCTGTCCCGAGTATGGGCAGTAGGAGGGTAGTGGGGAGATTGCGGAGCTGTCACTGGGGAGAGCAGCTAGCAGGTCCTGCTGGATCCTTGCTATTTTGGTAGAAAAAAAAGTTGACAGCTCTTCACACCAATGCGCCGAGGGTACGAGAAAAGCAGCCTCAGCGACAGGTGCAACAAAGCTTTTAACAATGGCAAAGATCTCCCTGCCATTGTTATCTGCCTTGGCAATTCGCCCCGCATAATAGTTCCCCTTAGCCACCTTGATTGCAGCATAGTAGTCTTTTTGGGCAGATCGGAGGGCAGATTTGGCCTCAGGGCTATATGCACGTCTCCACACGCGTTCGAGTTTTTTGCACCCCAGTTTCATTTCCCTCAGGTCAGGGGAAAACCAGGGTTGAGAGGGAGCGCGTCTAGCTCTGGCTAGCGTGGTTTGCTTAGTGGAGGCTGCAGCCGCCTGCCGTACCCACTCATTAAACCCGCCAACCGCATCATCCAAAATTATCCCCGAGTTTGGACGGGTTTTTTGCAATGCCTGTCTAAACAGAGGTAGATACATTTTTTGGGAATAACAGGTAAGAGGTGGAGGGCTAAGCTCTTCCATCTCCCACATAAATCTAACCAATGAATGGTCGGACCAGGTTGTTTTTTCAATGGCCACCGATTGAATAGGGAAATTAGAACACACCAGATCAAGCAGATGGCCGCCCGAATGCGTCGGGGCGGTCACCCATTGCTTTAGCTGAGCGAGCTCAAGGATTTCACCTAGCCTGCATGCATCAGGAGAGTCAGGAGTATCCATATGAATATTGAGGTCGCCGACCAAAAGAAACTTAGGAAAACCCAGGACCCGCGGCACAATGTATTCTTCCAAGGAGTCCAAAAAGTGAGTGGCCTGGCCAGGGGGCCTGTAAATTAAAGAACCACCCAAGGTAAAATGGGGGGAAGTCACAATAGAGAAGTGAAAGACCTCACCTCCTGCACCCTCAACCGGGGGCTCCGAGGTAAGACTCCACCCCTCCTTAAAAATAACTGCAAGTCCGCCTCCTCTACCTAAGGGACAATCAACTCTGGCGATCTTGAACCCCCTGGGGACAGCCAATTCCACAGAGGGAGCGGAGGAGCTGGTCAACCACGTCTCCGTGATGAACAGCAACTCCAACTGACCGTCCACCAAAAGCTCAAAGATCTCAGCTGTGTGCTTCACCGCCGACCTGGCATTTATCAGACCCGCCCTGATGTTAGTGATCGTATCATTACGATTTAAACGTGGGGGGGGAATGGTTGAGGAGAAAAACCACAGGTAAGGCAGGTATCCAGAGCACATTCAGGACCCGCACGTATGCACGGCAAACCCTTAACGGGGGGTGCGAGTTTCAAGAGATCATAGCGCGAGTACTTGCGTGCCTCTGGTAATGCCCTCCCCGGGGATTGACAAGCAGACAGGCTGGCCCTGGGCCCGTCCGAGGCACGGACGGGCACAGACGGGCCCTCCTCTGGCGCTCCTTCGGCGCGCAGACGGCGCGCCCGCTGCGCGCGACCGCTGCGCGTCCTAGGAGGCATCTTTATTTGATACCCAAGCCCCTCCCCGAGCTGGAGCGCTAACTCCGGTCCAGTAGGGGTCCGGGACTACCAAGATGGCGCCCGACCTGTCCCTCCACACAATCGGCACAGACAAGCCGCGGTGGACCGGGGAGCAGGGGGATCAAGCAACAGCAGTTAGGTAAGTTTAAAAAAAGCAAACAGTTGATATCAGCACTCCACAATTTAGTAAATCAATTGGGTCAAGATCGTTCTTTAAAAATATTAAAAAACGACGTTTAAAAGCGCCTGCTGCATTCGTTCAGTACAGAGAAGGAGGGCAGAAGAGATTCAACTCGCAGTCTGCACGCCTTGTTTGTTTTCCCCAAGCGCTGTCACAAGGCGCTGCCACCACCTCGCTCAAACGCCCAGAACTGACTGAACAGGTCCTATTTGATACACAAGCCCCTCCCCGAGCTGGAGCGCTAACTCCGGTCCAGTAGGGGTCCGGGACTACCAAGATGGCGCCCGACCTGTCCCTCCACACAATCGGCACAGACAAGCCGCGGTGGACCGGGGAGCAGGGGGATCAAGCAACAGCAGTTAGGTAAGTTTAAAAAAAGCAAACAGTTGATATCAGCACTCCACAATTTAGTAAATCAATTGGGTCAAGATCGTTCTTTAAAAATATTAAAAAACGACGTTTAAAAGCGCCTGCTGCATTCGTTCAGTACAGAGAAGGAGGGCAGAAGAGATTCAACTCGCAGTCTGCACGCCTTGTTTGTTTTCCCCAAGCGCTGTCACAAGGCGCTGCCACCACCTCGCTCAATAGCGGGGGCCCAGGGAGACCACCGCAGCCCCGGGAACCCCCACCCCTGGGGCTTTCCATAAATATTTGCATGGGGCCTCCAAGCCCCCCAAGCCCCAGGGACCGCCACCCCGGGGCTTTCATAAATAATTTAGCCAGGGCACACGGCCCCGCCCACTGCCCCGGGGACCACTAGCCTCGGGCTTTTAAAAAAAATTAAAACACCTGTGCGGGGGAGCTCGATGTTGGGAGGGGAGCAGTGTAGCCCCCCTCCTGGATCTACTGATGGCTGTGGGGGCCGGCTCCTGCAGTTTCCAGGGGTCCCCAACCCCGGGACACTGCAGTTTGCTGTGGCAGAAAACCTGCTCTCTCTTCCAAAATTCAAACCTGATTGCTTTTCCACACGGGGAGCTGCATCTTAGCAGCTCCCCTTGTGTTAAAGCAATGACGGCTCACGCAGGAGGCGGGGAGCTGGCTGGGATCATGGGGGCATTGAGGCTCCGCCCACAGTCCCCAACAAGATGCCAGGCCCTGGGGGATGGGGTCCCTAGGGCCGAATATGGCCTCAGGAGGAGGACCACATGGCCCGTTCCATTTAAAAGAAAGTAGAGGTCAGGCACTGGGGGATGGAGACCCCAGGGCCCATAAAAGAGGTAAGGAAGGGGGGCTACACAGGCCCTCTCCTTAACAAAACAAAATAAGATGCAATTGTGCCTGAGGCCCCGCCCCCAAGTTGGGGAATTAATTCTAAGTATGGGTGCAAAATCCGTTCCACTCGTGGAATTTGCGGATTTTCGGCAATTTGGTGAACCACGAATCTCGCGAAATTGCTGAAAAATCCACAAATCCGCTCGCAGGCGGATTTTTTTTTGTGTGCACATGCCCGAGTTGAAGCTCAAATTCAGTAACGTTTTTCAGCCCAAAAAATTAGTGAGCATGGTCGAGGCTAGGCAGGTGTGCTTCCTCCCTATATCTACTGTCTACAATTAGATGTAATCCTTGATGGAGGTCTTTGCATTCAAGAGTTTCTCGAGCCCAATCACTGTGTACTTCCTGTGACCAGGAGGCTGCTTCCTTCTCATCTGCTGCTCTCATCGGTCTCTGACCCTTTATAAACAAGAGGCATGTGATGTGAACTCGCATAGAAGCCCTGCCCGTTTGGCCCCGCCCCACACACACTAGGGTATGCAAGGTCTTCCCGCCCTTTCCCCCACTATGATGGACAGCTCACTCGAGGGACCTCGGCGCCTGTGGGCGCGTTGGCAAAGTTACAGACACACGTGGTCACTGGAGACAACTCTTCTGGCCCTTTGCGCAGCTGTAGTGTAGGAAAAGCACTATACATTTACCCAACAAAGTAGCACTTACTGATTAGCCAGTAGAAAGTACTCCAGTTGAGTAGAGGTATGGCACAACACGGTGGCATCTTCGTGGATAAATATGCAGGCAGGATACATTCTGGCACGATGCTCCAGTCACAAAAATTAAACCTCAACAGGAAGCACTTACAGATATAAATAAAGCAGGTGCCCGAGTTGAAGCTCAAATTCAGAAACGCATTATAATCAGCCCAAACAACTATTGAGCATGGTCGAGACTAGGCAGGTGTGCTTCCTCCCCATATCTATTGCCTACAATTAGATGTAATCCTTGATGAAGGTCTTTGCATCCACGAGTTTCTCGAGCGCAATCCTCGTGTACTTGCAGTGACCAGGAGGCTGCTTTCTTCTCATCTGCTGCTCTGATCAGTCTCTGACCCTTTATAAACATGAGGCATGTGAACTCGCATGGAAGCCCCGCCCGTTTGGCCCTGCCCCACACACACTAGGGTATGCAACGTCTTCACGCCCTTTTCTTACTATGATGGACAGCTCACTCGAGGGACCTCGGTGCCTTTCGGCATGGTGGCAAAGTTACAGACACACATGATCACATATATTTGTGGAAATCCGCGATTTCGCGGATTTTCCCGCCAACTTGCGGAATTTTTTGCCATTTCGCGGAACGCAAATCTGCAAAATTCGCCCATACTTAATTAATTCCCCTTCAATACTGGGGGTCCCTGGGGGCCAACTAGATCACACGGTACCTCCAATAAGGGCCACAGGGCTGCTTTGCAGAGAGGTGGTCCAGGCTATGCCCCTTTTTACACCTCTCTGCAATGCAGCTCTACAGGAGGTACCTGGTGGGCTAGTTGGACCCCAGGGACCATCAGGATTCAAGGGGACTTAATCTCCCAACTTAAAACGGACACAGGGCGTGTTTGCACACATGTCACCTCAGGCCCCCCTTCCCTTCACCACTGTGCAAACGCTCCCCGTAGCTCATTTTAAGAGGTAGTTTTAATCCCCATGGCCTATTATGTACTAGGGCCTTACAGAGGAGGTCATGCTATTCACAGGGGTACTCCAACGCAGTGTTGTGTCTTTTAACATAGCACTGGCTCTAGGCCTGGTTAGTCAGAGTCAGTTACCACCAGTAGCCATCAGAAAAAGATTTGGGCACAGGATGATTTTGCAACAAGGCCTCTTTCTGCTCCTCTGTTGGTTCTTTCTGCACATGTCTTGCTTCTTACTGCACTTTTCCCGGTCTTTGTGGACTTCTGTTGCTTCTTTCTGCATTTCTTTTGCTTCTCTCTGTGCGTTTCTTCTTCTTTATTCGCATGTCCTACCTCTGTAAGCTAGTTAGAAACTAGCATTTATAAAACCTTTGAAATTCACTGAAAAAACCCATATATTTCAGGCATGTTATAGTTAGAAATTAGCATTTAAAAAACCTTAGAAATTCACAGAAAAAAACAACTTATAGTTAGTTGGACATTTCACTCGTACAAAACCAGGGAAATTCCCACGTTATAGTTAGTTCAGCTAACTATAACTCGCGCCCCCGCAATGCACTGCTGATGACGTCACATATTACATCATTCATGACATGGTCAGTAACATCACTGATGACATCTCAAAAAAATATGTCAGAGGTTGCTTTTATTCATTTCAGGTTGGCATTGTTGGCATTGTACCAATTCAAAGTTGTAATAATGTGCCTGGAGTGGCAAAATGCTTTTGTCATTTTACAGCTCAGCATGGACAATACTGTGCTAGTCCTATGCTTAAAGACTTTGCTGAAAAAATGGCAAAAGACTTTGTCCCTTTCTATCTCTCTGTGGATAGCACTGTGCTAATCCTTTGCTTAAAGACTTTGATAGAAAAGCAGACGTTTGAGGTGAGCACATCTAGATTGTCGCTGGTATTGAGGGTGCTCTTTACAGGAACAGCTTTCCAAGTAGAGTTCTCTACCTCTTTTTTACACATATATATGTATGTTTATACATATATATGTATGTATATATAGATAGATTTTATAAAGTATTTTTACTACCCCTTAGCACTACTCATGCATGTAAACTAAGACTCCCTAGTACCCCTTACCACTATACATAACTGAACCCCAAAAAAACACTTTTGTACCCCTATTCATCACCCATCTCTGAAAGATAATGTGTGTGAAATTTGCTTTTGCACAATTGGGCAAATGTTTTGAAAATTATGCAAATTCACACATATTTATGAGAACTACAAATCAATCAACAGCTGCTCATGTTCTGGCCCTTAACGTTAACATTGAACATTTTTGTAGTGAAACACATTTAATCATGCAATGTCATGTAATGACATAATTTCAGGAATTTCTCATAACAAGTGTATCACGATATTCCCAAAATTATGCGAATTCAACTTATTTTTCAAATGTGTATTTACAGTATCTTGATGCAGGGGTTACAGGCTTCACATTAAGCAGAACACTGGCACAGACCTGTGAAATATGTGTGACAATGAGTTCTGCCTGCCTGTAATATCCTATGGGGTCATTTTAACCCCAAATACAGATTTGAAAGCCAAGAAACACATGTAAGGTGTTGTAAGTTTGTGCTTACAATGAATGCATGAAAGGACATATGACTCTGACAATGATGAGGTGAAATGTCAGAATATGGTAGCCAGTCCAGTGTAACTGGCTGGGGATCTTGTCAGTCCTGATGAAAGCCTGGTGACCCACAGGGTAAGGGAAGTCTGGATAAAATATGTAGACCCATTAGATGGTGTAGAATTATTGATCTCTATGAAGAATCAAACTAGTTTTTACCTTGTCAAAGTCCCCTTAGAATAAAGATACAGGAAAGGAAGCTATCTTTAGGCAATTTTAAAACTTTTTCAGGATCCCTGAAAAATTTATACTAAAGTGTTCCATCCAAAAGTGGGATTGAGCCCACACAGGGGGATTCGAATTTCATGTGTGAACTTGATGCTGAAGGATGCCTACATGTAGGTGAAATTCCTTCTTAGAGAAATCACTTCTTCTCTGAGGTGGACTTAGGGGTTTGTGTATCCTTTTGTGACAAAGAGGTGACCTCTCTATTTAGGTATTTGTGTTTAGCCCTGGATAAGATGAGCTAACTTACTCAAACAGCCCTTTCCCATCCTCAGGTGTGGTGTACATCTTGAATGTGGATCAAGTTTAGAAGTATGCCGCACCCATAGCTTAGCGTCTATTAACATAAGCATCTCTTTGAAACAAGATCTGATATTATCACCTCCCCAGTGGAGACATCTTCTGACCATCATGTCACTTATGCAAAGAAAGAACAATATGATCATTCTTCTGTCAGAGCACTGGGGGGATTGTATTATCTTCTGAACAGCTCTGTAGCGAATCAAGAAAAGGTTGGTCAAAGACTTCATGTGAAAGGCTTCTTTTCCAAAAAGACTGCTCTGGGTAGCGGCTTTCATACATTCAATTGTATGAGAACTTAGGAAATATTTGTCTTAGAAAGGTTCAAGGGAAAATGCTCAACAAAATGCTAGTAGGCTTCAAGATTCCTTACACCTTTTAGCATTCTCAAAATGTATGAGGATTTGAACAATACTTGCACAAATACTCGTACACATTATAGCTATTGCTGGCAGTGTTCAGAAGCTTTCAAAGTCTGGCAAGAATTCTGCTTCATAAATGGGTAATTAAAAAGTGCATCTTCAAACTATTCTATAACAACTCTCCTTCATTTAAAGGGGTCAATTCCCTGGTGCCCCCTAACCAACCCCACTTCCCCTTGTGGTTTCAAAGTTCTAAGTGTTAGTCTACTATTTAGTATTGCCCTTCCAGTACAAGTTAGATCAATATTACATCCCCAGTAGACGTCTCTCTCATCACTTATGCTTTTACTACAGGTCCTTAAATGAGAAAGGGTTCTTCAATAGTATTTTATTTGTGTAGATAACTACGAATTTAAAATTAGATAGATATGGTCACATGTAGCAGCCTATACAGAAACTAAGACAAGTTTGTTAGTCACACAAGTATGAACTAGTTCATCACACTTCAATTCAAATGCAAAATAAGAAACAAACAATTAATTAACAAGTAAACAATTGTAAAACGTGTTTTAAAAAACCTAAAGAGTTTTAAAACCCATGTTATAGTCTAATAACAAAATGGTTGATCACATTAGAATTGATCAATCTGTCAACCTAAAGTACCATAAGATGAAAGAGGCAAGTTTTCATTAACAAGTTAACAGTTTTTAAACCTGAAACATATGGCTCACAAAACGCTTATACAAGTGTGGGTCACCTCCCTTCATACATGCAGTGACTGTTTCGTTTCATTCTCTTATTCTTTAAAATAATGCTGCCTAAAAGTGGCCAGTGCCAGACAAAGGCAAATAATGAGTGCAAGAGATTCTAACTCATGTCCCCATAGTTTTGTAACATAGCATACCATCATTATCTTTCCGGTTTACCCAAAACTCTTGAAAGGAGAACAGAAACTGGAAACCCCATTTTGCAAAACTATGTATTAGATGGTAAGATATGACAAACTAAGGATGTGGTTGTTATCAAACTTGGATTGGAGTCTATAATCATCTTCCCTTTACTCCTCTCTAGGTCTAGTTTATAGGAGATGGAATTGGCCTTGATAGCCACACATTTTTTATATAGGTCATACTGCATTCCTGTCTCCCACTCATTTTTATCTGGAAATCAAAATAATCATGATTTAACTATTTGAGTCAGGGATTACATGGCTTGGAATTAGATTAGAGCTTGTAACAGTCTTTTCGTAATTCAGACCAAACCAGTGACATCAAAGTTTCTTCAGGGGTATTTGAAATCTAAGGGAAGTTTTATTAAAAAAAAACTGCTTCACAGATGTGTAATTGTCTGTTCAGTTTAAATTCTAATCAATTCTGAGCCTTGGAGGTAGAGATGGAGAGAATTTCCCAGTGAAGGCCAGCAGAACAAACTTTAAGGTGGTCAACACCTTGGTAGATATAAATCAAAATACGGGTTCCAAGAGTGGTCCGCTAAATTCTTTGTAAAGTGCAAACTGGCACATTTAAGACTAACCTTTTTGCCCTTCCTAAAGCTAGATGTGAATGATGGCCTTCCCTTTCCTTAAATGTATCTCCAAGATATTGATAAGTATCAACCATTTCTAATGGATCGTTGTTCTAGAACCACTTGTTAGATTTTACAATCTCATATTCAAAATTTACAATTTTGGTCTTATCAACATCGATGGGCAATTTATTAGCTGCAAAGTATTCACTTAACACAGTCAAGTCCCTCTGTAATCCAATCCTAGTTTTATTGAAAAATACATTTTTGCCTGCATATTGTAGCATAGACAAAGATATAGTGGTAAATTTAGGGAAAAATAAATTGGCCTTTGAAAGGTACTCATTTAGATCAGCCATATCTATATTAAAAAGCAGCACTACCAGAAAACAGTCATGCTTGAAGCCCTTGCTCATAAACATTTTCTCAGGAGTGATTGAGGACGGTTCCAATTTTATCTCAACCCAATTGTTTGTGTAAAGTGCTACTGCTGCACATTACAAGGTGGGATATCCAGGCTAGATAATATAAGCAAACCAAACTTCAGTAGACACAGTCAAACTGAGTTTTCAAGTCAATAAACAATGCAAATAAAAGAAAAGCTTTTATATTCCTAGTGTGATGTATCATCATTTAAAGTGTGATTAGATTGTCCTCTATTCCATAGTTCTGCTGAAAGACTGACATAAGGGGGGGAACTAATTTTCTGTGACCCAGTGTTCCTACTCACATGGTACTATTTTGCAAAACATTCTATTTGCTGCATCTAAACAAATTAATAGAAATTAGAGTGATGGAAGCTTATGGGAGACCTTTTTGTGCATAGCAAATAGACTGGATTGCTCCCATCTGTCCTTTTGCAGCTGTTGCCCATTAGAGTTAACACTATAAATTATATTGGCCTCGTCAGCAGTGTTAACTGTAATTGGTATGTCTTCTCCATGATTTGTAGCGCAATTATGTCTAGCTAGTGGTTCTTGCTCACCAACTCTCATATCCACTGATTCCATTTCTCAGGGAATATTGAACACTCCGCCACTCTTGTTTCTGTGTGAAAGTTATTTTCATAAACCCCAAATGTATGCAGATATTTTTCTTGCAAATAAGTAAGAGGACACACTATAGTGTCTACTTGGAATTACCTTTATCCTGCCACTGTGATTTTTTACAGTTAACTTTCAAACTATTTACTTTTGCTAGCTCAATCTGAAAACCCATACTACTCACCAATTTTCTAATTTGCTTGTATATTTGCTTTTTATTATAAAGCATCTCTTTGGTGTTCCCGCTTGTTTAGGCCTCAATGGCCTTTCCGTAAAGGTCAACTTCATTTTCATTTTTTGCCTAATATAGAAGACATAGGTCTTCAATTAGCTTATTCCAAATCTGTGTGCACAATTCCCCACAATCACTCACCCATGTAAGGAAGAAACTCTATTTAGAAGTGACCATTTAATTCTATTAATCTTTTCTACCTCCGTGAAAATACCTATATATTGCTGAACTTTCAATTCTGGACTGTCACA
This sequence comes from Lissotriton helveticus, assembly GCF_964261635.1. Classification (NCBI taxonomy): domain Eukaryota; kingdom Metazoa; phylum Chordata; class Amphibia; order Caudata; family Salamandridae; genus Lissotriton; species Lissotriton helveticus. Next base: position 353,533,061 of record NC_136070.1, on the reverse strand, counting down.
ATTAAGCCTGAAATACTGTGGACACTGACTACTTTCTAAGCAAGCTAAATATCATTCCCAGTCCTAATCAGGGTATCATATTTCTTCTTAGAATTGACATATACCTTAAACTGAAGGAATCCAATTTTAGCTACCTTAGGGTCAGCCACGAAAGGCTTTAGCAAAGTGGTAAGAATAAAAGGAAGCACCCAATCTATTTTTGAGCCTTAATAGAGAGCTGCGATCTAATAAAAAAACAGCTGATAAATGCCAGGTATGCGCTACCTGGGTTGTGGAGATATGATATTCCCTAAGATTTCCCACTACAGTGGCTTCCACCACTTGTGTCAATTGTAGACAGATAGTAAAAAAAAACTGAAGATATAATCATTCATGTCAAAGTAATTCAACATCTTCTGGATGCCCTCTGCATTCCATGAACAGAATTTTACATTGTTATCTTTCTGGTATTTCCTAATACTACCTCAGCCGAGACCCCTTGAGAAAATGTGTGTTAGTATAATTAATGGACTGAAGTTCCACATAATTCTTAAAATCCCATTTGCCATAGAGGCTACAGGTTTTCCCCGGGATCCTATCCCTCCTGCCTACATAAGAAAATTGTGCCCCCAATTCTTTCACATTGTACTCAATCTTTCACTTTTTTTTTTCCAATTTTATATTGACAAGCAAGTCAAGGAGATTAGCAATTATATTTTACAAAAATATAATACCTATAATACAGATACAGATAAAAATACAAATGAAATAACAACAAACTCCTAATATTGCCCGTAGTCTATGTTTAGTCAGCAGAGAACGCAAAACAATTGAATGAATAAATGAATAAATCCAAAGCCTAAAAAAATATAAAACAAGGTTAAGTCGGTGTTAGAAGAGGAAGGATACTAAAATTCCAAGACACCACTAGGTCCTTAAACTTCTTCATCGACAGTATCTATAGTCCAAAACAGTACAAAGTTTACAAAAAATGACCCCAAATCTTAATAAACTTCCCGGTTGCATTTATTCCCCGGTTGCTTGCAAGTGAGCCCTCCATAGTGTGGATTTCACTAACAAGAGTCCACCATTCAATCGTATGAGGAGGGTTCGGAGAAATCCAGGCTCTCGCTATAACCAGTCTAGCACAGGTCAAAGTAATATTTAACAGATCTGTTTTGATAGTGCTAATGGGGTGTATAGCAAGTAGAACCGAAGCTGCAGACAGTGCAAAATCAGTCACTTTTTTTTAAAGTAAAATGTTTTCTACTGCCTACCAGTACCCGGTTAATGCCAGACAAGAATAAATCATATGTATGAGGTCTGCTGCCACCAGACCACACTTAGGACATTTAGTACGATCGCTATTCAAAATATTTTGTGACCATTTGGAAATTCTTAGTGGTATGTAATATAAGTGACATGTAGTCCTATACGATTGGAGCATTAAGCTAGATGAATGACTCACCTAATTGATATTTACTAGGGCAGCTATAATATTCTGAGCATCACATTAAGTCCTAATCTGGAGGACCATTTTAGCGCTAATATCGGGGCTTCATCCAGCTTACTTTGGCTTAAACACTTGTAACCCACACTAACTAATGATTTCCTATTTACAGAATAAAAGCAACTCCATAAATCTGAGCTACTTATAGCTGTCAAGTTCATCTTACAGATTAGATTTGAATATATTTAAATTGCATCATTTCTGGCAGATTAAACAAAAGTTTCAAAGTTTCAAATTGTAAAAACCCACCTGAACCATATAAGTCTCCTAATTTCTGAATACCATATTTAGCCCAGTCGTGCCCGATTTTATCGCTAAAGATACCTGGGAGTCCTGGATTGCCCCAAAGTGGCAGATCGGTATGGAAAAAAGAAGTATCGCAATTAATCATTATCAACTTCCAAATACGTACTGCCTCCCTCCCAGTCTTAAATTGTACCCGTTTGAAATAATTTGGGTCTTGCACCTTTGCCAAGAATTGTTTTGCATCTCTGTCAAGCATAAATTGATGAAAAAAAATTGATTATTAGTGCTGAACAAGCTACGAAGCCGACCCAAAAAAGAAGCAAAAAAATAGGCTCTAAAATCTGGGAAGTTAAGGGCCCCCTTTTCTAGTGGTAATTTCAATATTGACATCGATCTTCGAGGCTTCTTATAGCCCCGGATGAAGCTGCTGAGAATCCTGTCCAATTTTTTAAAAAACAAATTATTGACACGAAGAGGAATAGAACGAAAAAAGTATAAAAATTTAGGCAGAATATTCATCTTGATCAGGTTCAATCGTCCAAGTCAATTAAGCGGAATCTTGTGCCACTTTTTCAAGAGAGCTGCCACTTCTTTTAATAAGGGCTCATAATTTAATCCGTTTATATCAGTGATCTTAGAAAAGATTTTTACCCCTAAATAAACCGCGGCCTGACATAGTCCTTGCACTGGAGAGTTGGGCTGATAGTTCATTATAACTTGTGTTTTATTCATGTTAAGTTTGTAGCCCGAAATAGCCCCAAAGTTGTTAGCTTCTTCCGAGATCCCTACCAATGCCTCTACCACATTAGTGGTAAAAATAGCTAAATCATCAGCGTATGCTGTGATTTTTAAGACTTTATCTTCATGCTGCATAGGTACTATCTTGGCCTGAGTTTGGAGGGCATTGATAAACGGCTCCATAGAAAGAGCAAAGAGCAGGGGTGACAGAGGGCACCCCTGCCGGGTCCCCCTTAAGATTGAGAATTTGGGTGAAAGTACCCCCGCATAACCAATCTTAGCATTAGGATCCTTATACAGTGCCTGTATACTTCTCAGAAAGTGTCCTCTGAAGCCAAATTGTTTCAGCACCCCCCATAAGTAATCCCACCCCACTCGGTCGAACGCCTTCTCTGCATCTAAGAGTATCATACCGAGTGGGGTGAGATTAGTTGCTGCCACATCAAAGGCCGTTATCGCCATGTTAACATGGGTAGTAGTATCCCTCCCAACTATGAAACCATGTTGCTGGTCGTTTACAAGCTGCGGCATAAGTGGGGCCATACGCATTGCTAATAGCTTAGAATACGCTTTAGCATCAGCGTTAATCAGGGATATAGGTCGATAGGACCCACATTCCATTGGAGATTTTTTTTTCTTTAGGAAAAACATTATTTTAGCTGTCTTCCACGATTCCGGTGCCTTCCCCGTAGCACCAATTAAATTAATAACTGAACAGAAAAGTGGTAGAATTTCATCTGCACAGATTTTATACAGCTCTATAGGAAGTGTATCCTCTCCGGCTGCCTTGTTGGAGGGAAGAGAGGTAACGGCAAGGCGTAGTTCTGTTAATACTAAATCTACAAATAAGTATCTAGGGAAAGTAAAAAGTCTAAGTTCCAATGCCCTTTGAACTATGCTGAATGACAGCAGTATGGGACTGTGGTCGGACGAGACCTTCGGAAAGATCTCCATGCAACCTACCCCAATGACCTCATCAGATGCCCATGCCAGATCTATTCGTGAGCACAGTTTGTGGGGTGGGGAATAATACGTATAACCAGGTTTTTCCGGATATAGATTCCTCCACACATCTTTTATATTATGTATCCTTGCTAATTCTAATATCGCAGCTCGTGTTTTACGCATGCGTCTAAATGAACCTCTCTTAGTCACATCCTGGTTGTAGTTTATCACACAATTAAAATCCCCCATCATAATAAGTTCCCCCTCCCACGAAAGTAATTTAATATTCAGCCAATCAAAAATACGCGGGTCATCAGTGTTGGGCCCATAAATAGCACAGAAAACATATTTGCAATTTTCAACCTGCATTTGAGCAATAGCCCAGCGGCCTCCACTATCCGAAGCAGTTTTAGTCACTTCACCCCGTAATTACTTTTTTTTCAAAATTGCAACGCCCCGAATAGAAGCGTTTAAAGTAGTACACACAACCACCTCATATCCTAATTGGCTCAATAATTTCTTATCTTTAAAGCATATATGTGTTTCCGTAAGCATAATTAAATGTGGATCGTACATTCTCAGCTCCTCATAAACCAGGCGCCTTTTATTCCTATTATTCAGGCCTGAAACATTCCAAGCTAAGCACCTAAATTGCATCAATATAAATGATTAATAAAATAACACGTTCTGCACCTTCCATGAATTGCCGTAACATTGCCTGTCTGCCATCTCGAACATTAACCAACTTGAGACTTGCCTTGTCCTTTTTTATTTTTTCCCCCCCTCCACTCCCCTCCACTCTCCCCCCGAGCCTGCCCCGAGGCCCACTGGATCCCTCCCACCTGTACCTACCCGGAAGCCTCCCTCTATCCTCTGCTGCCGCTTGAGGGGCAGCCAGCCAGAGTGGATTCTCCGAGAACCCCATCCCTCTGTATTATTCTCATACAAAAAGACCCATGATCCCAAAAAAAGGAGAACAAAAATGAGAGAAAAAGTGTCCTAGTCAATTATAGATAACCGTAACAACCTTAACAAGTTAATCTTGTGTATCTTATTTTTTTCCCTCCCCTTCTCTCCCGTTATTTTCTTAATCAAATTTTTGAATCCATTTTTGAAAGAAAATGCTCCGCCTCTTTAACATCATGAAAAAAATGACTGTGTCCAGACTTTATAACTTTGAGGCGAGCAGGTTCCTGGAGATACTCCATTGCTCCACGAGCCTTAAAGGGATCGATCAGTTTACGTAACCCGCATCTTTTGTCCATAGTAGCCTTGCTGAGGTCAGATTTTACAAAGAAAGTTACATTATCGATTATCTCGGGGGTGCTTGGTCTGGCTTTAATTGAAACTGCTTGTCGCAGCAAGTAGTTGCCGAAGTAGATTAGAAAGGGCTGTGGATATTTACTCTCCTGTGTTCTGGGAATGATGGGGAGTCTGTGTACCCGCTGAAGCTGAGAATCCCAGTCCCAGTCGGACAGATCTGGGAATGCCCTCTGTAGTGTTTTTACCATGTAAGCCCTAGCATCTGCTCCCTCCGATCCTTCAGGTATCCCGAAAAGTCTCAGATTCTGCCGCCTCTGCCGGTTTTCCAGGTCTTCCACTTTGTTCTGCAGAGCCCCTATTTCTTCGTTGTGTCGGTCTGATGAAACCGTGGTAGTGACTAGGGTTTCTTCTACTTCGACAACCCTTTGCTGTAATTCCTCAATTTCTTTAGTTATCCCACTCAATTTGTTGGTAACTTCCTGAAGGCAACTGTGGATTTTACTGTTATCTTCCCTTAATTGTAGGAAATGTTCTTGTACCTCTTGACGATGAGCCATTAATGTTTTTAAGATTAAATCCAAGGATGGAGCATTAGCAGAAGCCGGTGGAGGGGAGATAGAAATATTGGGTGCTGCCGTTGCCCCGCTATAGGGGGGAGTAAATACGAGGTGTTTGTCTTTCTGACTTAATGTGATATCCCCGGTAGTGCCATCAATAATGTTCCCAATAGATAGTATGTTCGCAGGAGCGGAAGGAGCAGCTATAACTGGCTACTCCAGCAAGTCTGAATCTGGACCTAATAAGGCCACGCTCTCGGGCGGAGTAGCTTGCGAATTTTTTGAGTTCTTTTTAAGGCTCTCCCCTGCAGTAGAGTTGCTTTCTGGTGAGCTCAGCGACAAATTTATAGCCCCTCTTTTTTTGACTAGAACCCACTTACTCAGCGGGCTCTGGTCTGTGATCAGTTTCCCTCCATTGATAGTTGGTATTAATGTAGATATTAAAGCAGCAGGGTTCATGTTTCTCCCCCCTTTCTTACCTTTATTTTTTCATCATCAAAAGGAATTGTTCCCAATATCTGGAAACAAGCGATGATTGTTCTCTTTTTGAAAAAACCTGGGGAGAGCATGTGGTCTAACGGCTAGGGCGGTCAGACTCGGAGCCGGGTTACCGGGTTCGAGTCTCGGCAGGGTCGCTCAACATTCTGTGATTCTGGGCAAATCACTTCATCTCCCCGTGCTTAACAAAAATTAATGTGTCCAAACGTAACGTAACTGGTGCTCATGTAAAGCACTCTCATACCTTCGGGTTTAGTTCACGTTACATAAAAATCGACAAAAAAAAAACCTTGCCCAATTACCTTCCGATTTTGCTTTTGCCTCAGCCAAAATCTTGGAAAAGCATGTAAATCAACAACTTGCTGCTTTTGTCGAAGTCAATAGTCTCCTTCACACCTCTCAATCTGGGTTCAGAGCTGGTCATAGCACTGAATCTACTCTGCTTGAAGTCACTAAACATCAATGGATAGGAGTGGCACTGAGGCACTGATCTTATTACACCTTAGCGCAGCATATAGCTACTTCTTCAGAGACTTGAGGACATGGGCATTCAAGATCTGGCCTTGGTTTGGTTAAGATAATTTCTACAAAATCGCTCTTTTCACATTTACCAGAAATGCATATTACTCATTCCCTCTGTCTTCAGGGGTACCACAGGGATCGGCGATGAGTACAAACCTGTCAAACATTTATGTGTGTACCTTGGTTGATTTAGTTGAAAGCTGTTGTCTTACATTGTTCTCTTATGTGGATGAGTCCCAGGCCATTGTCTTTTTTTTCCTATTGATGACTGTAATTCTGATGCCCTTAATTCATGCCTCACAAAGGTGAGAATCTGGATGAACAATAATTCTCTCAAGCGTAATAGGAACAAATCTGAAATTCCACTGGTGGGTAACCAACCTCATCTCTGGGGTCCCCTGTCCTGTCCGGTTGATTTTGGAGCTGCTCCCTCTCCTGTGGTTGAGAACTTAGGCTTCTGGCTTGATGTCAAACTCCTGATGAATCATCAAAACACCAAGGTAATCTCCACTTGCTTTGGCATTCTCAAGTGGATAAAAAAATAATTTGGAAACTCACTGTTCTGCCCAAAGAAAATTAATTCACACCTTAGTTGACTCCAGGCAGGACTGTGGTAATAATTTGTCCTAAGGCTTCTATCAGGCACCTTCAGTAGTTCAGAAGGCGGCAGCCTGATTGCTATCTCATCTTCCTAAACACGCTCCGGTCTCTAAACTTCTGCATGACCTCGAATTGGCTCCCCTTTGAGAAGGGAGTCCAAATTAAAGCCTTGCGCTTTATGCACAAGGGTATATCGACTGAGGGTCCTCTCTATATCAGATCGTTAGTATAAACCTACTGCCCCAGATGACCCCTTCTTTCCAGCACCCTGAAATTTTCTGCCATTCCCAGATTCAGGAGGATCAGACTAGGAGGGAAGTCTGTTTCTTAAATGGGACTTAAATTATGGAATTCTCTGCCTGACTCTCTGAAAGCATGAAAATCTTTCTGGGATTTTTGCAAACTTCTATAAACCTAACTCTTAAATATGGGTCTTGACCTATTGTTTGCTGGGTGCTGGGCAACACCGCAGAGGTAGCTATGTGCTCTACAAAACCAATATTAATAATAATACTAACCAGCTCCATTCATCTACTTTTCCCATAGAAGAAGCTAAGTTATCACTCCTGGCTTTGCCAGCCATTCTCATCTCCTGCTGCACCCATCAGTATTCCGTTCCTTGGCACTTTTACTTGATGACGTATCACCTATCACGTTTTGGAGTACTCACGCCTATCTTTTTAGTTTATTATGGACTCATACAACTTATTCCTAGCGTTCTGATTAGCTCAGAAGTCACAGTTGCTTGATTTCAAAACCCCCCCCTAGATGGGTGTTAAGGGTAAAACAATAGCTTTTGGTTTAAACTCTTTCTGAGTAAATGGCAAGGCCGTTAAAATAATCACGCCACTAGTTGGAGGCACTTTTATAGATGAATCGATCATTTTCAGCGATCTTCTTGGGAGGGCTCGAAGAGAGCCATTCTTTTTTCAATCACCCATTGGACGTGTGCAGCCCTCTATTCTTGTTGCTGTGACTATGATCTGGGGAGAAATGTTGTTTGTGTATTTTTTTTGTTTAATGGAGAAAGCTACTGCCTGACCCTCCACTATTGAATTGCTAGAACATAAATATATTAAAATTAAGCTCTTATTGATGAATGTAACATCTACAAAGCTGATAAAGTTTCTAAATCTAGGTAATATTTGTATCAATTGAGACATGTGGTTTAAAGTGTGTTTGCCTTTCTTCTGTAAAAGAGTAGATTTGTGATTAATGCTGCTGGCTCATCAGTTATTTATTGCCATATTTATTTTGGTCCTACATCCAAACGGCAATCTAGACTATCTTTCCTTGAGACTCGACCCACTATTAGGTGATTACTACTTCTCTCCAAAGCCTTGAAATTTTACAAATATCGGGAAGATCTTCTGGTGAAAATGTCCAGTGCTCATTGCTTGACAAAAGAAAGTTGACATGTTTCTCCTTTTTGTATAACTTTTTCGGACTTTTCTTATTTTTTATGGAAAGCTGTTCTATGCTCACAAGCACTTGACCTTCACAGTCCAATATATCCCGTGCCGATGTGAGACTCTTTGACATTTGTTTCTGCTCTTAGTTGTAGTAGCCTTTATTGGTATACTCATGGTGGAATTCTGCTGTATCATTGGCACTACTGTTTATAAATGGACTATGGGCAGACCCTTGCAGTTACTTTTCTTCTCTTGACTTATTACTGGTGGAAGTAAATTCGGCAGTTCGTTTTGTCATTTTCCTATAGTGTAGAGCAGAGATATGTGTTACTGAGTTGGTTGATGGTGAAGGGCACATACATTACTTCTATATTATTAACCGTCCAGGTTGTCTAAAGTCTGCATTTTTAATTTGAGGAATTAATGACCGTAACATCTTTGGAAGAGTCGAAAGACTATCATGAATTGGAGAGCTAGTAAAGAGTTCACTTTTTTCCAGCTCACTCTATTAGGTTGGTCAAATGCCAAAGTTTTGTATCATTTCAACCACATATATAGCTAGGGCCTCATAAATGAGAAGTGTCACAATGCTGCTTGAAAGCAGCGATGCAACACTTCTCGGTGCGCCCTGCTTGAGACGAGATGGATGTGTCATATTTACTGTATGACGCATCATGTCGCATCAAATGACGGACACTTCAGTATTACTGACGTACCTGTTAGCGCAAAAGTGGCGCATTGCCGGGATGTATCTGAAAACAGACGCAACTCCAGCAATGTGTCATTTCACCTTACGCCTTCTATGAGGCAGGTGTAAGGTTTTGACGCATTGGTGTCCTAGAAGTGGTGCAGTGAAATCTTACAGATTTTACTGCACCACTCCTACGACCATTTCTTGCCGGGGAAGCCCACCCTGCATGCATTATACCTGACGCAGGTATCATGTAGCGCAGGTGTTTACGAAGTTATGCATCAGCATAGATGCGTCATTTCAAAAATATGGCGCAACATGGCACATTATTTTATCCGCCGCTGCGTCACAAAAATTGACGCAACGGGGGCGCAAAAGCGTCGCTGGGGCTCATAAATAAGGCCCCTAGTGTCTACAGCAGATACATGTGTAGCTCAGGTTTATAGGACTTCAGAAATAGAAATACAGAAAGGATAAAAACCACTGTTGTAACTATGTATTTGAAGTGCATGTGTGATTTAATGGTCGTATCCAACACAGAAGTGGATCAAGCATGATACAAGTCACACAGAACATTCTGGCCCTGATGACTAAGGCCTGTTAATCTCGTTTTGTTCGCAAACTCTTGCTTACAGCCATAATGGGAGGGTGTGCAAACTGTGAATGCTTGCTCCTTCAATTTGCCTTTGTGGGAAACCATGAGCAAATCTTATGAGCAGAAGTGCATGTGCCCTGTTTACCACGCAGTAATGGGGGCTAACCCTACGAATCTGTGTTATTCTCCATTCAAGGACACGTGCGTGCAAATCGTGCGAACGTCGCATGAGCGCAAATTTGTGGATGTGGAATTTGCATCCACAAAATGTGGGCCAGTCAGGACTGGGGCTTTTGTGTATGTGACTCAAATCCAATTTGAAGGCACTTCACTTATAAGCTAACACGCATTATTTGTGTCCGTGGTTTTACTTACCTGCTCTGCAAACTTGTTAATTGTATTCGGAGTGACCTATGATACAAATATCACAGTGAATGATTTCATATATTGTGTGTGCGTGTGTGCATTTTTGTTTTTTTTTCGTCCATGACAGTGTCAAGGGGTTCTCCTGGCAAAGACAGATCACGAGTTATCACCTTTTTACCAAACTCTCTTAAAAAACACAACAGGTCAACGAGGTCATACTAATAAGAGGGTTGACAAGCTTGTTGAATTAAGGTCAGGGAATAGTCTCCAGTTCTGATTGCCATATCAGAGTCATAAATCTAAATGTCATAAATCTACATCCATTAGTGTGTTTCTGTGCACAAGATTAGTTTTACGACTTAGGCTATTCACAGACCTTACCAGTTGTGTGTTGGGAAAGTGGTGCCAGTGGCCGCTTCTCAGACCCACTCCTCTAAAAGTCGCCCAACTTTCACTTTGCTATTTTGGAAGAACTTTTACGACTGAATATGACCTTGTGAATCCGGCCCTCTGAAGTTTGTCAAAAGAAAAACGTAATTTTCACTGTGTGAATTAGACTCCCCTTCCTCTGGGTTAGCTGATGCATTTCTTGAGTTGCTTGCTCTGCAAAGCAAGCTAGCATAATAGAGCCTCATCTATGTTGCCTTACTATCCAGAAAAGGGTCCTCAGGCTAGCCTCTCTATGAGAAAGGACAGTCTAAACACTCAACATTCCCCTTCTCAACTTTCTGGACCTCTGTCAAGTTCTGAACTGCATTCCTTAGCTTCCAAAAAGCCCTGGGATGGATGCAATATAAATCCAGGCCTCAAGAGAACCTTAACAACATTTTAGTTGTAAAGGAAGAGTCGTTCTATATTCCTCTTACGGAGCTGGAAGATTTGTATACAACAAATCATGACCGGAAAAAAGAAGTAACATAAAACAAATAAAGCATATTTCAAAAGGTTGGTGTTCCAAATAAATGAAATATCCTTCCTTACCATTGTGTAGGATGGATCTGCATTAGGCCCTCCACTTGTGGTTGCATGACAGGGGCATGCATGGCTAAACCATGCGTGCCTCTGCAACGCTGCCCAAACAATGAATACGCCTTAACATTGCATTCCTTTACCATGCATGCCTTTACCACACATGCCTTTACCACGCAATTTTGTGGCAAAGGCATGACTGGTAAAGGAATATGTGTGGCTAAGATCATACCGCAGCTGCCCGGCCTGATCCCAAAAACACACACCCCCCCAGCCCTAAAAACAACCCGACCGACCTGAGCCCTAAAATCAACCCGACCGCTAAAAACAACCACACCCACTCCATGAGCCCTAAAAACAACCATTGACCCCTAAAAACAACCCAAACCCCGAGCCATAAAAACAACCTCGACCCCCCCTGAGCCATAAAAACAACCCCGACACGCCCCAGGCCCTGAAAATTCCCCCACCCCTCAAAACTAACCCCTGTGCAAAAAATCCAGCCCCACTTACCAGACCACATCCCGGAGTTCCCTCTCCCAATCCTTCCTCTTCCTCTTCCCACCCATCTGCACATGCCCGCCCAGCTGCGCATCTAGACCGTGCACTACCTTTACCACGCATATGCGTGGTTAAGGTATGTGCGTGGTTAAGGCAAGCGTTGTTTCGCTTGCGGACAAATGGCAGACATGCTCACCCCGCGTTGTAAAGACCATTTCCCTCCACTTGAAGTACCACTCATTCAACCTGAGTGTGACTCGCTTAATGTGACATCTTAAGAGGCATTATACTCTAAAACCTATAGATGCAACTGCATGACATTAGGGTAGTGCAAGGCTTTCTCTACCTACAAAGTATTGTGAAGTTACCAATTTTCACATTGTTGAAGCTTGCACATTTTCCTAGTACATGTTAGCTTTCATCTACGCACAATTTTACTGTGCATTACCAGATTTATTTTTATCACAGTGGGATATCATTTTAACTTTACCAAACTAGCCCAAGATGGAAATTGGTTGGATTAATTTTCACTACCAGTTTATCTTTTACAGGTTTTCAATGCAAAATCACAAATGTATACAGATATTGTCTCTGCAATCTCTACTTTTTTTTACATTAATGGCCTTGAATTTCATGCAGAGTGGGGTAAATGTTAAGTAGTGCAACTTCAAAAATTAGCCAAAAATTCCAAAGAGCTTCACGAGGGTTGTGAGAAAAAAATGTTCCACACCAATCTGTTTGCTGTTGAACCAAACATCTAAACTTCCTTAAAAGATTCCATATTAGCTTTATACAACCCTATTCAAACTGAAACAGAGACACCTTGCATCATTTTGAGTTAAACATTACAAACCTGCGGACTTGTGGTTAAAAGTCGAATTAACAAATATCACATTGCAGTATGTATATTAGACATGCCAGAAAAGCACCATTTTCCAAAAATTCCGTAAAAGTTTTGTTTGACTAAAAAGTATCTGGAATTTTCCATTCCTTGACCCCACACCTCCATAATTATGTTTCTATCTCCCTGAAATGAGTCATGCTGTCATCTGACATGCAGTACAAGCTATTAACCGAAATATAGAGCGTTGTAGTGTCTGTAACCCTCTAAATATTTCAGTGAAGGGAAATAACACGTATATCTATGATTCCATGGGGGTTTTTGAAAAGTTCGACTTAAAAGGAAACAGATTGCTTTCCCGGGCGTGCTAATTCCCTGCCCAAAATCTAATTTTGAACATGAGAAACACGACCTCCGCGTGTCTATAGCGCTGCTATTTATAGAGATGTATTTTTAGAAAATGTTCATGTCATTGGGCGATTGATTTTAAAAGGTTCATACGAGCCTCTGGGAGTCTGCAGCGCCTGCTGACGAGTGATTCACGCCGACCATGCACCGTAAGAGCCGCGCACCCTCTTCAAGGGCTGCTGAGGAAAGTAGAGTTCGAACAACACCTGCTGTGGTTAGTACAAATCAATGAGAGACTTTAGGGGGTTGATTCTCTGTGCAGTGGCCTGGTTAGACGCCACTCTGTAGCTCTGGTCTAATTTTATAATGGACGTCAATCCACCAAAATGTCATGCATAGCTGAAGTGACATCACACGCCATTTGACCTTCCCATGACCTTATGACTGACCACTGGTTTATCCAGAGGCCCCTCAAGTGTCTCGTCTTTCTGCGTAGGGACTAAAGGAAGGGGGTGGATAGAAACACAGAAAGTTTACTTTCTGTTCTTCCTTCTGCCTTCATGGCCACTGAGACCAAGGTTAGTTGAAGTGCCAAGGGTAGACTAGGGCAAGCCAGTCACAGCCTCCTTGACGCCCCTTCTTCTAATCCCATATATTTCAATATTCCCTCTGGAACCTTTTAAGTTCCTACAGTATTACTGTCCCAGTTCATGATTTACGTTGCAATTCACCTCATTCAGCCCACAACACTATTACAGTTGTTAAAAGGATCCTCACGCTAAATCCTATAATTAGTTACAGAGTCAATCTGTGCCATAGAGAATCATCTCTCTGGTTGAGCACGAGGTGGAAGTGTTATGTTATTTTATTTTCACTTAATATAGTGCACCGACACAGGAAACTGCAACACGCTAAGACAGCCGGCACCTCAGGGGTTTTTTAAAGTTGGAAAAATCTGGATACCTGCGGAGATGGTACCGAAGTTGATTCCAACCCAAGTGAGCGGTGCATGGAAAAGATCTACCAATGAATTTGGAATAGCGGATGCACATAATGGTCAGCAGACCTTAATCACTAGATCTAAGAATTCTGGCGGAAAAGCAATGGCGCAGTTCATCTTTTAGTAAGTTGGGGCTCTGACCATCAAAGATTTGTGGGTGAGGCAGCATATGTTAAAAACAGTGCATTTCCTGACCGGAAGTGAATGCAGGGTTCTCAAAACAGGTGCCAAAGGAGAACCTGCCAGAAGGTTACAGGCCAGGTGTGCAGCAGTGTTTTGCTCCACCTGAAGTTTGGAGAGTAAAGTCTCATTTGCTGCCTTAAGCAATACATTGCCATAGTCAAGGTGACTTATGACTAGGGCCTGGACCAGGGTTTTCCTTGCAGAGGATGGTAACCAAGGAAACACTTTCTTCAGTAGCCGCATGGTGCCAAAGTAAGCCTCACAGATTGCAGAGATATGGTCTTCAATGGATAGGGCCTGATCTAGTTTGACACCCAGAGTTTTCACAGCTTGCCTAGGAGAGCTGCACTGAGTTCAGAAGGCACCAATCAGGTGACCAGAGGTGCTGGGCTTTACCGAACAGTAATCTCTCTCTTTTATTGCTTCTCAGTTGGAGACAATTCGCCATTATCCAAGCAGCAAACCTTCCCATACAATCAATGAAGCACTGTTTTACATCATCAAAGTCCTGTCCAAACAAGATGATAAGCTGGGTATTGTAGCATCCTCTCCACCCGATAGCATGCAAATGGCCACACGACACACAGAGCTCTGTAGTGCACATCTTTATTCTTCTGAGTGCAACCATTAACGCCTCCACTGCATCATAAACTTTATTACCCACACCCGGACACACCCAACCAATTACGTCATTCTCATACGGAATTATTCAGGGACCAGAAGGGTCCTTCTGTTCATATTCACAAGACACTACAGTTCCCCCTTTGTTAAACAAAAAGTACAAATATTACATATATACATTATAGTTCCTCAATGAGTCATTGAAGTGCTCGAACCAATCTTCCAGATCTCGTTGTGTGAAGTTGATGAGGTGTAGGAGAGAGACATACCTCAGTTAAAGGTAATGCAGATGTATGATTTGGGATCGCTGGACTCTCAGATGGACATGCCTCACTGTGAACATCTGAAGCCAATGAACATTGAGGCAGGTTCTTAAAATGTGACAAGTCTGTTGAGATGTACTTTCTGGGACATTGAGTGATCACCACATATCCTTTGCTCGTTACAACCCTCAGTGGGTCAATATCAAACGGAGCGTCAGACATTCCCATTTTTATTTGACCTAGACCCAGTCTCCTTCCTTGAAAACCATGTCCCGAGCACATTGGTATCAGCCAGCATAGTTCTTCATTCTGGACTTGTGAATGGAATCCTTTGTACGGATCTTGTCAGCGTCTGTCGACCTATTAGTTGTTCATTCTGGCAATTTTCTCAGCATGGCTTTCCCAAACAGCAAGGTGGCTGGGCTTTCACCTATTGTGTAGTTGACCTGTAAGCATGAAGGGCTGAACACAAAGCTGACTTGAGGTCACTTCCTTCTAGTGCAGTGCGCTGAACTACTTTCTTTAGGGTGCACATGAATTGTTTGACAAAAACCATTTGCCTGTGGCCAGAGAGGTGTACTTTTCTGATGTTTAACATTCAAATTAGTGAGAAAGTCCTTAAACTCTGGGCTATTGAAAGGTGAACTGTTGTTGGACTTACAAATGGAGAGAATGCCCCATGTTGCAAAAATGTAATTCAGTGTCCCAATGACTTTGTCATGCCTGGTTGATCAGAGGCATTCCATGTGGGGAAACCATGATTACTTATCAATGACTACCATGAGATGCTGTCCATGGTTGAGGGGTCCAAAGAAATCAACTCAGGCCTCTCCCATGCTTGTTTAGGAAGATCAGACATAACCAATGGAGGCTGTGTTGCTTTAGGAGATAAGCAGTAGCCCAAATGACACATCTTTATTTCTCTTTCAACTGTTACATCAAGGCGAGGAAACCACACGGGTCTCAATGAGCTGTCTTAGTGGCAACAGTGCCTCAATGACACTCATTTGCAAATTCAATAACTTGATGTCTCGAACTCTCGGGAAAGCCAAATCTTGAACCTCGTAATATAATGCCTTCATGAGTAACTGAAAGTTCCTCTCTCACACTTTTGAACTTTTGATATCCAAAATTATCCTTAAGAGGTCGAGTATCTTTCCTCCGAGATTACTGAGCAATAATGTCCTTGAGTGCAAGCATATCTTGATCAGTGTTCGTAGCAGCAAGAATTTGTTCCACAGATATTGCTGCAGGCCTGTTTGACTTGTATATGAAGTTAATATACCTCAGAGGTAGGAATGGGGTAGCTGGTTATCTAGGGGATGCATCTAAGCTAGGCAGAACCCACAACTCTAGTCAGGGCAAGTAAATTACAAACCAAGTATAACCTGTGCTCATCTTCTGTTAGCTTGGTGCACAGCAGGCAGGCTTATCATTAGAGGCAATATGTAAAGCGTTGCGCAACACAATCATTCAGTGACACAATGCATACACCACAAAAGAGATTCCACACTGGATTATATAAAAATATATGGTATATTATAAATAACACAAGACCAAAATGACATGAACCAGGAATGCTGTGCATATTATGCAGTCACTTTTATAGTGCTCGTTATCTGGAAAAAAGCAGGGCAAACATGACATATATTAGTGAATATTCAGGGCATATGATGCGCATCAGACTATGTAATTAGACATGAATTATTATATATCACCATAAGTACATGAATCACACAGGAGTGCAGGTCTTGCAACCTGGTTTGGAGGCAAAACACATGAATTGCAGTTGAACCACATGACACACCACACCCACGCTCTTATTGGACGGTATACAGTAATCATATGAAAAATAAAGGGGTTAGCCCAAGTAATCCCACATAACCTGGGCACAAAAACACATGTAAACAAACAATGGTATAATGCAGGAACACATTATTACAACAATAGTTTATACAGTGAGTACTTAAATTAATCACTGGTCATAGGTTTAATTTTGTAAATCCTAATTTATCATAACCTTATCATATAGACCTACAGCTATTCACTCCTGGAGAATGTACCTGGGTGTATAGAGGTGTTAAACTCAATAAATATAGATGCATAAATAAAGAGAATGAAAAAAACATAAACAGAGGACAATAATCACACCAAGTTGCACCTACTCACACAATTTATAAGATGAATACAATCAATGTGGCAACTAGAATTTTTTATTTTTTTATTTTTTTTATTGAGCGTTTTCAGTATAGCATATCATATACAGTCATTGCAAGTAAATTTCAATGCCGCTCCGCAAAATTTAACAATAATAACAAAACCCGTCTCAGAATGATACGCATTTTACAAAAACAGATATTCTCACATGTTCATATAGTCATAGCCATGTATACAACACAGACCCATTGTAACGTATACCTGGAGTGACTTGAGGAATTGATGACAGTAGACGACTCAGTGCCCACCCTAATTACCATCCTCTTGTTCACATTGCGCCATTAAATATTTACGCAGAGGGGCCCAAATATCCGTTGGTCGTGAGGATGTCGGTAGTTCCTCAGAGTACAATTCCAGGTGCTCACGGCAATACACCATATCTTTTACCCACAGATCAACTTTCGGTCGCATTCGACTGTCCCATGTGAACAACACTCGCCTCTTTGCCAACAAAAGAGCTACCTTCAGGAAGCACCCCACTTTGGCTTTCACCCCAGGCAAATATCCCAATAGACATCCCAATGGTGTGCAGTGTGCAGTCCACTACTTGGCCGGTCATAGTGCACAGAAGAGTAACAGTTTCCTCCCAGTACTAACGGACCAACTTCCACTGCCACGCAAGGTGAAGGAAATCAGCCTCATCTAGCCCACACCTCTTACAACAGTCTGAATCACGTAGGCCCATCCTGTGTAGTTTTTTGGGAGTGTGGTATACCTGATGTATGAACTTCAGATGTATAATTCTTAAATTGCTATTAGGCGTCAGGCACTCAGTTAACTTACATATCTGTTCCCACATGTCTGCAGTCAATAGTGAATGTAGCGTAGCACCCCAACGTTTCATATGTTTGTCCACCCCACGTACCGTCTCCTCCTGCACCATCTTATATAACTTAGTGAGCAGCTTTTTCCTCAACGGAGCTACTATAATCATCTGGCGCGCCTTTAACTTCATCAGTTCGTCAGAAATTTCCTGCAGTCTTCCAGTTGTTTTAAAAAAATATGGCTGTGTTATTTTTTTTCTTACACAGACCATGTAGGAGATAGTCTGTAGAGCAGAGGTCTACAAACCTTTTTGCTCAGAGCCCCCTCCTCTAAAGCAAAATGTTTTGAGGTCAGACCCCCCTCCAAAATGTTATGGCAAGGATTGGGAGAGCAGGAGGGGCATGGCTGCGTGCAGGGTGTGGGGCTTATGAGATGATTTGAGGAGAAATTTTTCTATAGCTTATAAACCAAACTATATATGAGACATATAAAACAGCAAATTCATCAAACAAACACGTGTATTATCCCAAACATACTTATCTCCATAATTGAGGCGTTATGACCCCCTCACTCTCTTGGACCACAATGAAACTACATCTCCTGCCCTAATCATAACTGCAGTGCTGAGTAGCAGGCTATCTCCTCTACATCTTTTACCTCTTCCCCACCATGGCGGGCCATCACCTCAGTCCTAATGCTTTTTTAAAGGTAGACAGTCATACACGTGATGCAGTGGGCCCCTCATACCCCTGGGCCCTAGTCCTGCTTCATCTGCTTTCTTAATGATAACCAGCAGTGGCCACTTGCACACCTGGCAGCAGTACCAGCTTCACTAATAAATTACCCTTTTTTTTTAAAGAGAGACTTCTTACATTGTCCCTTTCTTTGGGGTATCTCTCTGAAGAAGCTGTCTCTGGCCATTTCTAAACATAAAAAGTAGTCCCCATACAATGCTTCCTATTCCGTACCGTCTCTTTGACAATATCCATGAATCTCAATCCTTTCCTCTGTCTCCAAGACCATTACTTTGAGGCCCCAGGGGACGAGAGGATTAGGGCTCTGTGTCTGAATGCAACCCTGCTGGTCTTCTACCTGCCACCCCATGGACTCAGTTTTCACAAAACAATGGCCCCTGGATGGTTAATGCTGACTCCGAGGAGCCTCTGCCCGAAAGTGAAAGGTGTGGTGGTAGTGCAGAAAGTTAAAGAAGAAACCAGTCTTCTTACCAGCGGTTAACTGATTAAGTCCCCTCAAGCCAGGGCCATTGGAATTATGGGTTTATGCAGTAGCAGCGTTTTCCACATAATTATGAATTTTACCACATTTGCTCCATAATCCATAATCTGCAGATTCCCCCAAAAAAGCTTGATTCTAGCTCAAACGGAACATTTATTTAAAACGTGGCAAAGTGTTCCCGAACAGTGGAAGTCCCTTTGCAAAGATTGACTGGTAATCTTGTAGTTGCTTACTGCTGTATTTGGATGTTAAACTGGTGCTAATGAGGTGAAATGTTTACCCTGACAGTGTAACCATGAGTTAAAATGTTAAAATAATGAAGTAATGCTAACCACAAAATGTACCGCATTGTGCTGCATAATTTACCTGTTATTGTTGCATAATTTAGTCAACCATGTGGCATAAAGTGGTCGTCTTTTGCTGAATTATTCCAGTGGCTCTGCTTAAAAATTCAGGGTGGCAAAGATGTGTTCTTTTTGAGATGTAATGTAGGGGTGTTATCAGCTGAGATCTGGAATAGTGGAGACACTTACAAAAATGTCTGCATTAGATGCAGTTTGATTACTTATTACTGCATCATTTTGCAGCAGAAGCCTGGCTTAGACTATGTATATATCATTTTATTTTTTTAAATAATGACTTACATTTTCACAATGCTTTCTGCTATTTTATAACCAGTTAGTTTAACTTGCATTTATTTTTCAATTAAGCTATTATTGCATTATTTCATACACACTTAATTGACTATGAAAACAAAACACTTGGGCTTTGTATTTATTTTTAGCAACCTCTTTGACCCTGCCAGCACACTTGCGGACCCCTGCCCCCACGGCACTCCGCTAACAGTTTTCACCATCACTTTCAAGGGCTTCGAGTAAATGAAGACAGCCTGGAAATGCAGCAAATAAACATCGCTGCACTTCTAGGCCATCTTCATTTACATGTACTTGCGAAGGCATTAGCGCCCCCCTGGGAACCCATCCATGCCCCCCAGGGGGGCGTGTCCCTCAGTTTGAAGACCTCAGCTGTAGAGAGCACACAAATGAGGGACAGTTTTGCCCTCTGAATCCTTCGTGTGTGTCAGACAATGTCTTATGAAAAAAAACAAGGTTTAGATAGATTGCTCCTATTAGAAGTGTAAACGCGAGGGGAAGCAAGATGGCGGCCGCTTTGGAGGTTGATCACGGCACGCTGACCTGTGGCCTGTAAAGTATGGACTGACCTGAGAGTGGTAGATGATCCTCCTTGCTGACTGTGGACACTTGGGCATCCCAGGAGACTGCCTGCAGCTGGTACTTATTCTCTGAAGCTTGACAGTGTTGCTTTGGCTGGCTGCTGCAGCCCTAGACCACTCGGGTTGTGCTGCTTTAGCAGTGGCCTCCCCGGCGATATTGGCGGCTTCATCAATGGGTCCAAAAACTGCTGCTGGAGCTGTGAAGGCGAAGAGTGCTCATTCCTCCGTGCAGGCTGCTCAGTGCTCATCTGAGTCGCTGAGTGAGAGTGCAGGGGGGCCGAACCTGAGACCCGGATGCTGCGGCCTTCAGGATCTGGAAATCCTGCAGGAGCAGAAAGGAAGGGGTGACCCCACGTTTGCTGATCTCCTTCAAGGATCAGCTGCTAAGCAGGACCCACAGCTACAGGGGTAAGGAGCCACAGACTCCAGGGAGACGGAATGCTTGAATAATAGCCCTGCCAAAGCACAGATGGTAAAGAAAAGAAACCCTAAGGACAGATCCCCCGGAAGGCAGTGGACAGCTGCGCCATCCGGCCAACAACAAGGAGAAGGTACGCAGGCAACTTTACACTCTCCTCCTTTGCCGGGCCTCAGCAGAGGGGGGGACAAGGTCAAGGGGGCTCTGCCTCACTAATAACTGTAAACAGCAAGACTCTTAGAAACGCTGCTGGCTCCCCTGGGCCTGATATTAAGGCTGCTCCCAGCCCAACTCTACCGGCTCCTTCAAACCTGCCCCCAATTGCTCTTTCCACTCTTAACAATCAAGAGTCAGTAATCCAGTGGGGCAGCAATCAACCACCATATCCTACACAGTTAGGGTTACACCCTGGAGTGGGTGAGATGGATAGATGTGACCCTGATAAGGAGCCTAGTGATTGCTTTTTCTCGCTCTTAGATGGGGCTGAATGGTCTGTTGATGGTTCAGCTACCGCCTCGGAGTTTAGCGAACCTGACAATGAAAGCGATTCTGAGGAGGGTAAAGGGGGCCGGGCCATAACAGCCCATAAGTTGGGTAAGAAACTCAGTCAGCGCATCTCAGGGGGCAGGGATCTCACTTTGGACTATACATCCGCAGAGCACCTTACCGGCTCCCCTCCAGTGGTGCCGGAGCCCTGGATCCTCCCACACTGGATGCCATATAGCAGCTAATTGTAATGCACCTGGAAGAGATATTTCAAGACAGTCGTAAAGCCCAGTCTGCACTACAAACGTACAAGGGGTGGTCAGAAAGCTTACCAAGGCATGTAACTCCATTTGGGAACATATGACAGACCTCGAAGTAAAAATCGTCTTGACAGAGACAGAATTGTTGGCTACTCCGGCTCAAACAGTGGCGCATGAGTCTCAGTTAACTGGCATACAGTGGAAACTTGAGGGTCATGAGAATTGCAGAGACGCAACAATCTACGCCTGCTTGGGTTCCCCGAAGGAGTTGAGGGATCGGATACCCGGGCCTATGTGGTGGAACTATGACTTGCTGCTCTCTCAGAACTAACAGGCTGGAACTGGACACAAGAAGTCCAGCCAGCCCACAGGGGCCCTTCACTTTGAGACAATCACTTAAAGATGATCCACCCAAGCCACTGGCCATTCTTGTATATTTTGGGAGCGTTCTTTTAAGGTGAGCAATTTTTGAGAAAGCTAGGCCCTAAGCAAAGATATCTAGTGGGGGTGTCTAATTTTTTGTGTAACCAGAATTCAGCCACACTACTGTTGAGAGACTCTGGAGGCTGCAGAAGATGATAAAACCATTTCAAGACAAAAGTGCACAGGCTTACTTAGTTGATCCCTTAAAAGTGGTTTGGGGGAGCTAACTAGGTTTTTTGTGTCAGAGATTATGGCAAAAGAGTTCCTTGAAGGTCTAAAACCATGAGAAAAGGTAAAGATTTTTCTACTGTGTTAGTCCTTCTTGTTTTTTTATTATGACACAGCCTTTTCTTCTTTTCCTCTCATGTCACTTAGAAATGATAGCTTAACTGCACAATTCACGGGTCATGTGTGCTGTACCCATCTCGCACAGATTGCATCACAGTCTGATCGCTTCTCAGGGTTGGGGGGAATGGGCAGAGCCGGGGTGGGGGGCAGAGGTGTCTTGGGGAGGGGAAGGGGGAACGGGTGGAGGGTAGGGGGAGGTGGGGGAGTAAAACGATAATCTTACCCAGAGAAGGAACTGATGGAATCGATGGACTGGCAATTAGCACAGAATGGTCTTACTTTCCATTTAATAAAGTTGCGGTTAGGAACACCAAGTTGTTATAGACATAGTCCAAATGGGTAAAACAAGTGTCTGTTCAATGAACGTGGGTGGGCTGAAAAATAGATCCAAGCAGTTAAGGGTGGCCGAGTTTGTTTTGGGGATTAATCCCAAAATTGTGTGTCAACAGGAAATACATAGTCCTTGGGACAAAAGGGGAATGAGGGCTATAAAGGGGTATAATATGCTGACCTGTACCTCTCAGTGCTCTAATATCTGGGGGGGTGGCGATCGTAGTGAAACCCCGTATAGGGCTGGCCAAACGTAAGTTAGCTCAGGGAAGGTGGGCATTGGTTGAGCTTGAGTCAGGATTTACAGTGTGTGCAATATATGGGTGGAATCAGGATGACCCAAATATATTTGAAGATTTTGAGGTGGAGCTAGCAACCTGGCCACACCCGTTGGTTATCTGCGGGGACTTTAAAATTCCTCAAACAGATGAGACCCAGCGAGCCAGGCAGTACCAGGGGGAAACGCCTAACGTATATAGGGCATTGCACTCCCTCATGGACAGCCGTGGGTTGACTGATATATGAAATATCAGGCACACAGCGCCCGAATAATCCAGGTTATACCTATTATGCACATCCTCATAAAAAAATGTTAGACTTGATTATTTTATATTTAATAGGAGGCCTTATTAGTAAGGCTCACAGCAGGAAGCTCCAGGGGATGGTCTCAGATCATAATCCATTGATTCTGGAGGTAGAGGCCCAGGCAGGTAATAAACACCGTCATAATTGGACATTCGATAGGAAACTCTTGGCGAATTCCACCTATGTTACTCATATTAAGAGATGGACGCAGGAGTTTCTTGATACTAACAAATATAGCACCTCAAGGGTTATGGTTTGGGACGCCCTCAAGGCCGGCCTGAGGGGGGAAACCATTAGCTTTGTTGCCTACGCAAAGAGAGAGCGCCAGGCCGAGAATGAACAGCTACTACGAGAGCTGACTGAGGCTGAGGAAAAACATGTGGAACAGATGGTGCCGGAGCGAAGGGTGGTACAAACTCTGCTTAAGATTATTTCTTTAAAAAACAAAATTAATAGCTGGCTTACCCAAAGGTCGGCCGAAAAATATCAGACACACAAAAATGAATTATATGAGTATGGAGAGACAGTTGGGAGAAGACTGGCACTTCGTACATGGCAGATAATAGCCAGAAGCTTGATAACTTCAATAAAGAGGAACAGACTAATCTATACAGAGAGAAGAGACATACTCCGTGTGTTTCAAGAATATTATAAGCAACTATATAGGGAAGTCTGTGGGGCGCCTCTGGATATTTCTCGAGTAGTGTCAGAGGTGGATCTAGGGCCTATGCTTGACCAATCCAGTAGGTATGAGTTAGAAGCAGATATCACACTTGAAGAAGTTTAAGCTGCTCTGCATAATCTGCCCTCAGGGAAAGCAGCAAGCCCGGATAAAACCCATCTAGAAGTAAACAAGGTGCTTCAAGCCCAGTTAGCTCCCATATTATTGGACCTGTTTTTGGGGATACAACACAATGGCCTCCCACCAGAGTCCTGGCAAGGCACGGATATTATTATATGCCTGAAAAAGAGTAAACACCCAGACAATCCGGCCTCATATAGGCCAATCTCTCTGATTAACTGATACAAAGATCAATTCCAAAATATTGGCCGGTCAGTTGGGGAGGGTCATCAGTCATCTGGTCTTGCCCTGGCAGCACAGCTTTATTTCTGGCTGGGGAACAATGGATCATATTGTAGTGTAGTTCCTATTATCCCAATAGGCTCTGCGCATTGGAATAATACCTTCAATAGTATAGGCCTAGACCAGACGTTACCTAGGTCTACTACTGTCGATATTAGACTTAAAGTTTTGGGTTTGCCAGCTAGCTCAGAGTTCACTAGAAACTTTCTCGAATAGGCAAGGAGGAGTTGAACCTCTCTGGATAGACAAGAAGGGATTTAGTTTCTGACAACCATAGAACATGACAACTTTGCTCTCCCCTAATCAAGAGTGTATCTCGAGAGTCGTGTGAAAACAAAAGGCAAGTTATTTTACTCAGTCAGTACGTGCATTCTTAGTCTCATCAGATTGTAGAGAAATGGAAGAGACGGCCGTGTTCAATAAAAGATGTTATTTATTGATCAGTCTCTTTTCTCATACAAGAGAAATGGATCGATATTATTGCAATACTTATGGTTAAGTAAAGTGCATACATTAAGAGCAGAAGTATAAAATAATACTGTAAAAACATTGATATGGTTTCTAAGCCATATGAAGGTTTAAAATGAATAAAATATATTACATACACATATACATTTGACTAATCGTACTCAACTGGTGTTTCTAGCTACGCCTACCCCGTGTACCTGACCTAAGCCTAATACGTGGGCGGGAATAGAAAGTTACAGTTTAAGTTAAGTTTGTTTTTGCCAAGTGTCTGACTAAAGAATTCTCTTCGAGGGGTTATTCAGTTCTGTACCTGGAATCTAGGATGGATGAGGGATGGTATCTCTCGTCTCTGGTCTCGATATTCCAGGCTGCCTGCGAGGGCTACCCGGAAGCGCCGGAGCTAGATTTCTCGGCAGGAGAAATGGGCAGCTGCTCGTTCTCAGCGCGTCAAGAAGGCGGGGCTGCGCCAGCGGGGTCTGCTCTGCTCTGGGCTTCGGCAAGTCTGGCTGCTCCGTCCTCGTCACCACCGCGTGTGTGTTTTGCATAGGGCAATATCGGTAATATTTATACCTTTAAGGTGCCGAGATTGACGTAAGGATGGACATAGATACGTCAATAAGGATGTCATACGACCAGGTCGTTAGCACATTCTTTTGCTGAAGTTCTCGGTGAAATCAAAACAATGGCCGCAGGGTTTTTTCCCAGGTTGTCATAGGTTTGATTTGTTTTGAGAACTCCGTATGCCTTATCAGGGGCTGGAGGAATATCGCTTGTCTAATTAGATGGCAAGCGTTATGACCTAATCAGATAACACGTTCCTGTGCCGTAGTGTGGCTTTATCAGATAACGGTTCCTGCATCATGGGGGTTTTCTGCCTCATGGGATGACTGCTAGTTAACTTGTTAGTTTGTTAACCAGAATAGGGTCAGGAATAGGGGGATCGATACAGAACCTATAGGAATACATCACACCCACTCCACGCTAACTATGGACATATTTACTAATCTATGCATAGTAAAACATACTATAGAGTATTGTGTATACCTTACCACCCCAAAATACATAAATGCATTTTGAAATTATCAAATATACGCAAAAAATGCAATCATATGTATAGTATGCATTCAAGCTGTAGGAAAATGCTAAAGTAAGCACGCATTTGTATACATTATTGCTATTTTGTATATGAAAATTTACACATGAAATGGCTCTTAATACAGAAAAAAGGTTCGAGACCATTTCATCACAGAATAAAATATTTATGAACATACCAGCGGGCAGCTAATGTCTATAAGCTGTCTAAAATTAGAAATTTTAGTTCTCTAAGAATAGTTCTTACTTTAAGCAGAAGATAGTGTCCCGAAAAATATGCAAAAATATTTTGGGGCTGCTGAAAAAATTGCTGTCCGTGAACTGGAGGGAAAATTGTTCATGTGACTTTAATATTAAAGTTGAAGGCCAAATTCAGGGAACGCCGTGTACGAGCTTGCTCAAAAGTCTCTATTTCTGCTCTGGTGAGAACATCATATCATTTAGACTCTCGAAAAAGTTGTCAACAGCTTCCTTGGAGAGTTCCACTAACTCGGAAATAGGTGTAACCATGCATTCGTGCGCATGATTGTCTCCATTGATATTTTGATTTGGATTGCTGACAGAAGGTCGTACCTGATCGATGCTGCTTTCATCTTGAACTTCACTACCCCTTAATCGTAGTGGTGAAGCTTCCACGAATGCCGTCATCAGGATTGGGAGCCGTTGAGGGCAGCACAAAGCATGAGCCTTTGTAGGACCCAACAATGTTTCTGCATCCATTGGCGCATCCGATTGTAGCGTCAGACAGGTGTCTAACACGCATTCTTCTCCGCATAGCAGGCACCTTAATACAGGTAAAACACATCGTTGCCACATTGGTCGAAATGATAGAAACCAAGTCATGTTCAGGTCTCTAAGCCGGGGTAGTCCCGGGATTTTTGATATCCGGTCCAGGTATCCAATGGCTAGGATTGTTTCTTCCCTTGTCGCAGGTGTTTTGTCTGTGACATGGTTTGCCATAACGAAATATAAGGACTAGGAATAGGATTCCTGCAATCAGTCCTAAAATGAGGGGAAGTCCGCCAAAAATCGAATGGACGAAATCTGGAAAAATACCCAGTATGGCTTTGAATGGTGTTAATGCCATCGAAAATACTGTCTTAAATACTTTTGAGACTCCACTGGTATCAGAAATATTTAAGATTTCATTCAGGATTTCTGCGAAATGTATGGGGGAATTAGTCGATAACAATGAATGTATCTCTGCAGTCGTCCTTGCGACTAGGAGATCATACGTTTCTTTTGATGACGTGAGCTTTGTCGGCGTCTGAAGAAGCACTGTTTTCATTCTGCTTAAAGTATCTATTCGAATAGAAGTAATTTTCAAGTTGGGCCATGCCCTTGCCTCCCTGTCTGGAAAGGAGCTGGGGAACAATAAGCGTCCACAGCACTTGACCTTCGCAGTCGTAGTTACGAGATAAGGAGTCCCGGGCATAAGACTACAACATCTGCGGTCCACAATTAGAACGTAACTCCCATTATAGAGTCTTTGAAAGAATGGTTCTATCTCTGTTGCAGGTGTGCCTAGCTGGTGACATGAAAGGTTATTTGAGTTCCCTTCACAGGCTCCATGCAAACTAATTCTGTTACACAGAAGTGTACCGCTTAGTGACATTGCACAATTATTGCCACTAAGAAACACTTTCTGTCCTTTATTACTGACACATGCATGTGAATAGGGCAGGTTCCATGTTGTTTTAATGTACCCTTTTCCCAATTTCTCGTACATGCCAGCCTGTATATATTTTTGGCAGTATTGAAACCTGAAGGTTGATATTGGAATATTAATTATCCCATGTATTATCCATTCACTGACAGGTCGTTCTGACATTGTCACTGGTAATCTTTCGAGTTTCTCAATGCTCAGGATTGTATAATCAGCACCCTTCTGGGCCATACTGATTTGTTTATCAGTAAGGTTAAAGATATTGAAAAGTGACGTTGTGTTGATTAAACGCCAAGGCACATAGCCTGAACGCAGATTTTGTAACGTCCATCCAAGCTGTACAATAGAACGCAATTGGGACTGACCGTGTTGTAATAACAGTAAGTCTTGCGATATTATGTCGATTGCTGAAGACACAATGCTGTCCAGAGAAAAAATTCTGGAGGACAGAGTCATTAACCCATTGTCCACTACAGAGAGTGATTTTTCCAAATTAATACGGTCAATTTCCCGTATTCTTTCTGCTGTCTCAATTTGAGTAACCTTCCAGGCCTCATTGTATGCTGCATATACAGAGGCTGCTATGAAACGTTTCTGACGCTGTTTGCGCGGTCCCATAATGAAATCACGCAAGTCAGCACCATCAGTAAGTAAAGTTAGGTGTTGCTTAATTTCTGACAGTGTGGAAGTCTGTAGCCACTGAAGGCATAATTTGCCCACACTGTAGGTGGTTATTATTCCTGGGTGCTGTCTTTGGGAATATCTAGGGTCTGACCTGGTCATTTTGAACCCCTGTGTTTTGTTCAGGAATCTGTCTTGACAGTTATTAGTATCTGTGGGCCAGATCAACCACTGTTTCCAATCAGGATGTGTTCTGTTTTGGTTTAATACATAATTTACGTCTATCTCTTCATCTGTAGAGCTATTGCTGTTCATTGTTGGTTTTGGAATAGACGGTTTGTTTAAGTCTTTGATTTTGGCTAAGCCAAGACAGGTAGTTTAAAAATATGAACAGCTAAGCTCTCGCAACCACAAATAAAGTTTCACAATTCAATTGATTGATGATATACAACACAAAAAGTAACATAGAAGCAGATCCTTTGGTGTGAATCCTGTCCCAGCAGGATTGGGTTTTAATGGGTCCAGACTTGAGAAATAACAGTCAGCCGACACGTGTTTCGTCGTGTGCCGTTGAGTCAACACGACTCTTCAGGGCTTAGAGTCAACCCTTACAATGGGGTTGAGTGAGGTCTGGGCCTTATAGCGGTGTACCCTTTAGGTAAATTGGCGAGATGCTGTCACTAGGAGTAGTAGAATTTTAAGAAATTTAGTTGCAAACGGATGGATTATCCTGTGGTTCCGAAAATAAAGTCACGTGCTAATCGACTAGTGACGTCTGTTTCTTAGTGGTATCAGAGATTTCCTGGTGCAGGGCCTCTGAGTTAAGTCATGTAAACTACGAAAACCGGGAGGGGATCCATAAAGAAGAAAACCATGGAAGACGGGTGTGCTTCCTGGTTAGTGGTGAGCTATTAATCGGTATCCCTCCTCCGTGTGTTCCCGGTGGCCGTCTGTCATGAACGGACTCCTTAGACGGTTAGGGGTAATTTTCCGTCTGCTCTTAACGCACCACCCATTCACCATCTATGTTCTTCCACACTTGAACGTTTAACCTGAGGTAGTGCGCCCAGATTATCTGAACCCTAAAATTCCCTTCAGTAGTATATCAAGACAGGTAGTTTGTTGAACAGTGTCATTTAAAAATATAATTTGTTCTGGGATCATGCAGGCTCTAAACAAAGATTCTATACCCTGTACTTGCCATTCTTTTGTGCCCCAAACACACTTCAATTCAACATTTTTGTCCCAATAATCAAAACTAAAAGTATTCATTTGTTCAAAGAATGAGTCTGAATATATCAATTTCGTGTTTGTTATCATGGTCTTTGTCCCTGTCTTATTTGACAATTTGAAATAAAATGTTTCAGCATTACTTATGTTAAAACCTGAAAAGTATGAATATTTGTCGTAAACGGTTCTTGAGCTTCCTTTTGGAGGGGTTGCACAATGTTCCCATTGATTATAATTTAAAACATTTCTAGGTTGTGCAGATTTATGTAAAAAATGGTTACCATAGTGGTTGTAGCAATACATACTATCATAATTTGTAGAACCCTGCAAATAATCATGTTTGGTAAATTTAGCAGACATTACTAAGTCAGACATCATGTTATTTATACTTTCGAAGTCCCAATCATCAGCAAATGAGCTTGGTTTTACAAAGTCACTCAATGAGATCTTAATTTGGTGTGGATATTTCAGGATTTCAACCGGACCATAGATTTCGTAGTCAGTGTTGTCCCATGCTACCCCACCCGGTATAGGATTGGCTGTGAAGTTGACTGAAGAAAGTTCTCTTTTCTCGACGTGTGAAGATGTGTGTGGTTTGAGGATCAAGTTGATTTTCTGACTTGCTGTGTCCATTTTAGCATATTTTCCCTCAATGAAGCGTCCCAATGTTAGTATCATGATGAGCCAAAGTATGAGGATAAATGCACCAAAACCTACCCAAAATTCAATCCATGGAGAAATCAGATATGTTTCTTTCAGTTGTTTCAAAAGTACTTTAACTTTATCTTTAAAGGTTTTTGTTGATGGCTGTGTTTTTGATTCAGTTAAGCCTTCAGAGGAATCATCGAAGTTTATGAAGTAGCCGGATGCAGTTCTGTCAATTGTTCCAATAGCTTCAGGATTACTGTTTCTTGCATAGTCGTTTGTTACTTCATTATAGGTTGGTGTGTCTCTGCTAAATGTTTTTATTTGGGTGTTCAGAGGTCTAAGTTCCATTGCATTGTTGCATAGTCCTTGTCGTTCTTCTGTAGGCGTTTCGAATGTGATTAGCCTCTTTGTTAGGACCTCTGTACTGGTAGCAAACCTTGGTGTTCTGCTACTTATGGGGAGTCCACTTGGCCTACTATTTGTTATCGGCCACATGATTGTGGTTTTACCAGGTCGATGGATACAACTCGGTTCTCCTTTTTACCAGCAAGTGGCGGTAGTACAACTGATCTTGTCCCGTTGACAGACAAGACAGGAACTGCTTTTCTGTAAGAAGGCCCAAATTCCTTCTTTACCGCGATCTTTTCTCTGACTAGATCCCCGACTTTTGGAATCCAGACAGGTCTTGCTGGGACAGGTGGTGGTTCTTCAGTGGTTGTTGGTTGTTGTTTCAACTTTATGTTGCTCAGGTCTTTTCTTGTTTCATTCAAGTCCTGCAAAATAGCCAAACGGTCTTTGATATCAAAGCTTTTTTCCTTCACCACTGAAGTTTGACTGTCAAGGTCAGAGATTAACATCCTAGTTCCAAATAATAATTCGTACGGACTGAATCCCTTCAGAGAATTTCTTGGCAAGTTATTTAGACTACGTTGGACACTTATTAGATGTTTGACCCACCCAGCTCCCGAACCTAATACCTTTGCCGTTATAGATTGCTTTATGTCACAGTTTTTTCTTTCAACAATTCCGTTCCCCTCAGGGTGAAATGGACAAGAGTACCGCAATGTCACGCCCATGCTGACCATGGCCTCCTTATAAGCTCTAGAGCTAAAAGCAGGACCATGGTCCGAATGCAGCATGCCAATTGCGTATGTGCCGATAAAGACTCGCAAATCTTTTATAACAGTTCTGGCGTCAGCCGTTCGCTGGGGCCACATCCATATGAATCTCATACATGAGTCCACTGCAACCAAGATATATTTATAGTTACCATCCCTTTGTAAGGGACCACAGTGGTCTAGGTAAACACAGGCTAATGGTTTATCCGAGATTAGAAGGGGCGTCTGCGCTGGGCGTCTCACCGTTGATACTTTCATTCTTTGACATATTTCACATTCTAAAACATAGTTCCTTGTTTGTCTTCTCATTTGTGGCCACCAGTATCTCTGTTTTAATAATGATACTGTGGCTGAGATGCCAGCATGTATAGAAGCAAGCCCTTCGTGTGCCGCTATTATCAGTCCTAACCTATGTTCCATGTTTGGAATTGCCCTATCCCCCACTCCAGGGATTCGAGCAAAAGGAACATTGTTTGCATCAGTTATGTATGTGTATTTTACTGGAAAGCCTTTCGGGAGTGTTTCTATCGAATCCTTTTCTGTAGCGCTGACAGCCTGTAATATTTCGCTGTCTATTTTTGTTTTTGACCGTGTGATGGCAGCTACGGAAGCCGTTTGCACAGCTGCTTTTGCTGCCTCATCAGCCAATGAATTCCCTGCAACGTGAACGCCATCACGTTGATGACTCAGCGTATGTATCACGTGAGTCTTTGGTAGTTCTTTCTGTAAAAGAACTACTTGTTCCCAGAGCATTTTATGCTTGATTGTGCCACCTTTCGCATCCTTGAAACCATTCTGAAGCCAGATCTGCAAGTATTCATTGTAAGATTGAACGCAATAATACGAATCGCACACTATGAGTGCGGGGAATTCTCGATCTGTATTTTCAAGCGCCATCTTGAACGCAAGTAGTTCAGCTCGCTGAGCTGTACAATCTCCTAAAGATTGTGTTTTAGTGACCGCTGGTTTAAATTTCCCTTCGTGCCAGCGACCTTTAACGATCGCGCACGCAGCACTGTAGGCTTGTTTACCCCCTACTGCGGGTTGTGCTGATCCGTCTGTGTATATTATACAGCCGTAATGTTCTAGAGGCAGAATTTCGGTCGGCGGAGGACATTCAAATTCATATTGGAGAAATTCTTGTGTTTTTAAGTTAGGATCAAATTCGTATGCCACGTCTGTTGCAGCAAGAGAGTTAGCCCATTGCATCCATCTCGGATGGAGCGCTTTAGCATTTGGAATGCTTGCCTTTGTTACCGCCTCTAGGGCTGGTATCGGTGTCACGATTATTATTCGTTTACCTTGTGCCAGGGCTCGTTCTTTTGCTATAGCTGTCTGTGTTGCAGTTAGAATTTTTTCCGTTGGGCTGAATTTCATTTCAGCCTTAGTGTACAAGTGTGATTTGAATGCAATTGGTACCTTTTCTCCCTCATTAGAGGTCAGGTATGTGAATCCGCATCTCCCTGGGATGACTCGAATCACAAGATTGCGTGTGTTATCACGTGTTTCTAATTTTGTTTTAATTAACATGTCTGTTTGTAAGGATCTCAGAATTTCTGTGTGTATTTGAGTCCAATTGGTTCTTTTAAAATCTGGTTTTATTAGATCATAAAGGGGTTTCACCCTTTCTGCGTAATTTGCAATGTATGTTCTTCCGAAATTTAGGAAGCCTAGAATTGACTGTAGATTTTTTAGTGTTCTAGGTGCTTGGAGTACGGCACATTTCTCTAGAAAATTGTCAGCCAGGCTTTTGCCTTCACTTGATAATTCATATCCTAAGAACAGGACTGTCAGATGGGCAATTCTGGATTTTTTAAAGTTGAATTTGTAACCCTCTGCTGCGAACCCAAGTATTATGGTGTTCACTCTCTTCAAGTGAGTCTCCAAGTCATCATCTGTTAAGTATATGTCGTCGACATACGATAATGCTTCGTCGTCATATGTTTGTAGTAATTCTGTTACTCTTGCTGAGAATACTCCCGGGCTGTTCTTGTACCCCTGGGCTAACTGACAGAATTGTTTTTGAGTGCCATTTATTGAGAATGCAGACAAATATCTGCTCTCTGGTGCTATGTTTTGACAAAAGAATCCATTAGAGATGTCTAATGTTGTTTTGTATTTTTTGCGCACTATGTTATTCATTAGTGCAGCACTGTGCGAGTTTTGCACTGCAAAAGTTTTGCAACATGAGTTAAGGTGTCGGTAATCCAAAACTAGACGATATGAATTGTCTGGTTTGGAGACCGGAAACAAAGGGTTGTTCATTTGTGAGGTGCAAGTTTCAATCACCCCCTGGTATTCTAGCTGATCTAGGATTTCTTTTACCTGTTTCTTAGCTTCTTGCTTAATTGGGTACTGCCTCTGTGCAGTAGGTTGTGATTTTAACTGGATTTTGTGAGGAGGAGAGTCCTCATCCCATCCTACATGATTTTTATATAAAGCAGGAGCTTGAGCTACTGCCCACTTTCTGGCAAGTGTGTATTTTTTATGAATTGGGATATGATTTGAGAAGGCAGGCATAATTATTTCTTCGCATGAGGGCACTCCCCGACAAACTCTGGTGGCCAGTCTTTTTCAGCTAGAAGGATGTCATAGCCCTTGGAGAGATTATCCCAAAATAGTCCCCTTATTTTTCTAGTCTTATCCCCTTCTATACGTAAAGTTATTTCATATATTTTGTGAGGTTTGCTAACTCTGGTGTCTGCAGTTTCCACTTGAAGATATTCATTTGTGTCCAGTGTCTCCAGATGATTCATAAGGACTTTGCGAGCTATGCTCACTTCTGCTGCGCTGTCTAGCATTGTCTGAGCCCATTCTCCGTTTTTCAGTTGTGTCCTCAGTATTCTCGGCATTGTTAACTACCTTGATACTGGCTACCTTCTTTTTTGGAAATTGTAATTTCTTTTTTAGCTGAGCAGGTTCCTTGTCTTTGGACTTGGCGTGCTCTTCTCTTTGTTCTGATCGTCCTCTTCTTTCCGATTTCTGCGAGGAAGTCTGAAAAGATTGAGGCTTCTTTATATTATCCCTATTTCTAAGGTTATATCTTTTCCCAGAGGGGTCACTCTGGGGTGACCTGTGTCTTTGGTTCGGAGATTTTTCTCTTCGCCTAGGAGACCTTCCTCTGGACTGGAATTTCTTTTCTTTAGGATTGGATTGTTTGTTTCCATCCCAGCTCTTTTTCTGTGATGTTGAATTATTATTAAAAAATATTTTTTCAGGACTTTCAATCAGTTGTGGTTTTACTGGTATTCCACCTAAGCTATCTCTACCTAGTTCCTCATAGGATTTTTCTATGATTCTGGCAATTTCAGCTGGTTGGTCTGCTATATCTGTCTCCTTTAACCTCTGGCGGATCGCCACGTTCGCTGCTTCTCCTTTTATGTTGGCTAATAATATAGCCAAGACCTGCTTGAAGTCTTTTAGTAATTTCATACCAAGAGTTAAAGCGGGTTCTGTACCGTATTCGTCTTGAATTTGTTTTAGCACATCTGGTATTACCGAAATGGATGGAACACCGTGCGTTTTTGTGTAGATGGAAGCAAAGACTGTACCCCAAGTGTCACAGTCCTCAATGTGTGGTGCGATTCCCATTGGAAGACAGATAGTCAGAATCCTGTGTTTTTCTAACGGGGTGGTGTCTGGAAACACAGCCTCTATTTGGGTGATTTTTTGTGCTAACCAGAATGGTATTTGTTCCCGTTTAGCTGGTACTTTACCTAGGCAGGATTGTATGTTCTGTGGTGTAATTTTATTTGTGTTCCCCTGATGAGGGGTCAGCTGTGGAATTTTAATTGCTGGTTGAATTGTTGAAGTCCGCATCACATATTGGACTAATTGTCTATGTAATTTTATTAATTGTTTTAGCCGTGTTAACAGCTCTGCTGCAGACATCCCATTGATGTCTGGATGTCGTGTGTATCCGGCTAGGACCGGCCACGTTGCTCCTGGTCTACCTAAAGGACCGAGCCTGGTGATGTGATTATTGTGTTTTAGGGCGCCATTAAATAAGAGCAAATGCTCTTGAAATTTAAGTGGTACTTCCACCTCCTCGAACGGAGTGTACTCTCCAGGAGGTTCCTCTACTTTGTAATAGTGGAAGTACTTTGTTACAGCATTTGCTGCTGGAAAATGTATCCATGAATAGTATACCTCTGTCTGCCGATATTCGTGTGCCTCAATTACGAATATGACTGTACCACCTCTAGGTGTCAGTCCATTTTCTATAAGTTTTAAAGTTATAGATTTCCTTTTAATGACCGGGATGAGTATTATATCCGGGTCTGCTTCTTGTAGTGCAGTATCAGCTGCTGCTATTTCAGCTGCTAATCTAACTGCCTCTCTTTCTCCTTCACTGTCTGACATTGTACTGTCCAGAAGGTTATTTTGTTTGTTTGCAGATCAGGTTTCTTATGGAAACAAAGATTAGATGCACAATGTTTTGGAACGGTTTATCCTTCAACGTTGACTAAACCAAGTACCATACGTAGGAGTTTCCTCCTGCGAGGTTTGGCGGATATTACCTTTTGCCCACTCCAGACGTCTTTGGAGTATTTATCGGAAAAGGGGTCTGAGTGAGAAAGCACGACTGAGTTACTCTAACTGTCTTACGTTAATTTTATCGCCCTTCCAAACGCGTTGGGCGCCATGTAGTGTAGTTCCTATTATCCCAATAGGCTCTGCGCATTGGAATAATACCTTCAATAGTATAGGCCTAGACCAGACGTTAACTAGGTCTACTACTGTCGATATTAGACTTAAAGTTTTGGGTTTGCCAGCTAGCTCAGAGTTCACTAGAAACTTTCTCGAATAGGCAAGGAGGAGTTGAACCTCTCTGGATAGACAAGAAGGGATTTAGTTTCTGACAACCATAGAACATGACAACTTTGCTCTCCCCTAATCAAGAGTGTATCTCGAGAGTTGTGTGAAAACAAAAGGCAAGTTATTTTACTCAGCCAGTACGTGCATTCTTAGTCTCATCAGATTGTATAGAAAAGGAAGAGACGGCCGTGTTCAATAAAAGATGTTATTTATTGATCAGTCTCTTTTCTCATACAAGAGAAATGGATCAATATTATTGCAATACTTATGGTTAAGTAAAGTGCATACATTAAGAGCAGAAGTATAAAATAATACTGTAAAAACATTGATATGGTTTCTAAGCCATATGAAGGTTTAAAATGAATAAAATATATTACATACACATATACATTTGACTAATCGTACTCAACTGGTGTTTCTAGCTACGCCTACCCCGTGTACCTGACCTAAGCCTAATACGTGGGCGGGAATAGAAAGTTACAGTTTAAGTTAAGTTTGTTTTTGCCAAGTGTCTGACTAAAGAATTCTCTTCGAGGGGTTATTCAGTTCTGTACCTGGAATCTAGGATGGATGAGGGATGGTATCTCTCGTCTCTGGTCTCGATATTCCAGGCTGCCTGCGAGGGCTACCCGGAAGCGCCGGAGCTGGATTTCTCGGCAGGAGAAATGGGCAGCTGCTCGTTCTCAGCGCGTCAAGAAGGCGGGGCTGCGCCAGCGGGGTCTGCTCTGCTCTGGGCTTCGGCAAGTCTGGCTGCTCCGTCCTCGTCACCACCGCGTGTGTGTTTTGCATAGGGCAATATCGGTAATATTTATACCTTTAAGGTGCCGAGATTGACGTAAGGATGGACATAGATACGTCAATAAGGATGTCATACGACCAGGTCGTTAGCACATTCTTTTGCTGAAGTTCTCGGTGAAATCAAAACAATGGCCGCAGGGTTTTTTCCCAGGTTGTCATAGGTTTGATTTGTTTTGAGAACTCCGTATGCCTTATCAGGGGCTGGAGGAATATCGCTTGTCTAATTAGATGGCAAGCGTTATGACCTAATCAGATAACACGTTCCTGTGCCGTAGTGTGGCTTTATCAGATAACGGTTCCTGCATCATGGGGGTTTTCTGCCTCATGGGATGACTGCTAGTTAACTTGTTAGTTTGTTAACCAGAATAGGGTCAGGAATAGGGGGATCGATACAGAACCTATAGAAATACATCACAATATAAGGCGGGCCATGACTTTATTTGACATCACTGCCGAGACGAGGAGGAGGCGGCCATGATCCTCCTTGACGCAGAGAAGGCTTTCGATCGGGTGAAGTGGAGGTTTTTATGTGGGACGCTCAAGTTAAAGGGCTTTGGTCCCTGGATAATCACTGCCATAAAAGCTTTGTATTATAATGCATGGGCACGGCTGCAGCTAATGGGGGAGGAATCTGAAAATATAGTTGTGTTAAGGGGGACTAGGCAGTGGTGTCCCTACTCTCCTATCCTGTTTGCGCCCCATATAAACCAGATGATAGTGAATATCTTAAACAATCAAGGATTAGCCCGATTATTAGCAAGGGGTTCGAGACCAAGGTGTTAGCGTTTGCTGACGGTATTGCCATTGTTACCTCCAACCCTGCGTAATCAATCTGAAGTGGTAACTATTGCTGAAAGGTTTGGGCAAGTTTCTGGATATTCCCTAAATGAAGGAAAAACACAAGTCATCTGCACTGAAATTCTGGCCTTCAATGATTCTCAGCACGTGGATACAGCTGTGTATCAGGGAATCCGATTTACCAAGGTAGATAATATAGGCAAGATTTACTTCAATCCACTGGTGAACACTATATCTACAGAACTGAGATGTATACATGGGCTACATTTAACTGTTATTGGCAGGAGTAATGTTCTAAAGATGACAATGCTTCCCAAGGTTCTAAATCTCTGTCAGTCAATCCTGGTAGCAATAGATGTATCAATTTTAAGAACATTGGAATCCATCTTCGTTAACTTTCTATGGCAATATGGGAAGGTGAGGTGGTCTCTTCCACAGGGTAGTGGGGGGCTGTCCATACCAAACATTACATTTTATTGTTGGGCTGTATTTCTGCAGCAAATACTTACTTTATCTACTAGTGGAAGCAATTCATTGACAAATCAGGGAAGTCTGTGTGTGGTGTTGGGTTCAAATCAGGCCTACATACTCTGCTAAACTCTCGAACACCTTAGTATAGAAGTTGGCACGAACACTGGAAAAGGTAAAAGACAATTTTATTAAGACCCCATGGGGTGGTGATACATTCCCACAGCACCCTTCGGTAATGTAAGAAGTAGCACACCGAACATCGGTGCGCGACCTCTTTTATACAGTTTAATAGCAATAAAAAGATAGGCGGTTACAAGTTACACATCTTAGGTACATATAAGGTCATTTTTGGAACACAGCCAACATGTGGGAGGAGTTTCAACAGCACTGGTCAGTTAGCGTGAACATTCCTGGAGAGTGACCAATTGGTGCGAAATGCGCATGTGCGCTTGACCAGTACTAAAAATAGCCTGTTGCCGAGCAGACTAGTGACCATGGGTATCGAGAAAGGACGAAAGGGCACACTGACCACGAGGCAGCATGTTCATTGAAACGGAAGTCAGAGGGATTCACAATGGCCCCCGTTCGTTTTGGTCAAGTTAACAGAAAAGACCGTGTAGCTGTGCTAAACGCTAATACAGGAGCTGCCAAAACACGACAGACGGCCCTTTTAGCGTTTAGCAAAAGCTACCTCATAGTGAACATAGTCAGAACGTTCATCCTCAATGTTAATAGCCATAATTTTTAATACTTCATCATTGCTCAGTTTCTCTTGCTTGACAATAGTTCGTTTGGACGGAATGCAGGTTGTGATACATATAGAACATAATGTAGGGCCACATTGAATACATAGACAAAGGAAAAATAGTACTCCAATAAAAACACAGAGAATCGTTAACAATTTCCAGCCCCAAGTATTAAGCAGGGTCCAGAACCAACCAGAAAAGGTCCATGTTCCATTCTCTGGGTGGATCTCAGCAGCTATCTTGTGTAATTTTGTAATCGAATCATATACAGAAGGTGAGTTATCTGGTACGTACACGCAACAACTACTTCCGATGACGCGGCATGCTCCACCTCTATCAGCTAGTATCACATCTAGAACCATTCTATTCTGGAGCGCTACAATTCTGGTAATTTGCAATTCCTCAGTAATGTTCCCTAAAGCAGAAGCAGTTTCGTTGGCAACGGCTTCCACCACACGTGTAAGCCGCCTTATCTTTCTACTATTTAATGCAGCTCCTACGAATGAAAATAACCCCAAATTGAAATCTACATATTGTTGCAAAGTGGTATCAGTCTGGTCTATTTCATCAAGGTCTATTGATCGTTTCGCTCTATTCAATATGAAATCATGGTACAAAACATAATCATTGTGATACATGGGAGGAGCAATAAACACAGGTGGTAATACAAATGCTATATAACACGTTCCCAACCATCCCAATGGTAGACGATGGTATCCCTTATTTCCACAAACGAAATATGTGTTATGCGAAGCTACAAATGCAATTCCAGTTGGTGTATCAAAGGTAAGTGTAATATTACATTCACTGCGACCTACGGGGATTGTACCTTTATTTCTAATACACAAATCTGCTTTTGTATCGATGACGGTTATTATATGCATGGTCGTAACATTTATAAGTCTTTGATTCGTATACACACGAGGTGTAGAAACATTGTCCGGACGATATTCTTCCCATTCAAATTTAGTTCCTTCAGCGTGTGGATAGCCATCTTTATCGTTATAGCATATTTTATTCAATCGAAAAAGTAATCCACCTTTCGTCGGCCATCGCAGAGTAAAAAGAAGAGTGTACCAAGCATGACAAGAACCATTATGAGAAAACGGGAGAGGAATGAGTGGTGTTCCTCCCTTCTTCTGATGTCCGGGCAACATTCCACATACCCAACAATTGGACGTATTGGTCATGTTATGAGTATGATGCAAAATCTTAATAAAACTGTTGTTCAAATAAGTCTGCCTATGTCTTTCTTCGTGGAAAGGCAGAGTAAAATGAAAATGTTCAGATGGACTTGGAGTAGTGGGCAGTAAATGTTCTCGTACAGGAAACAACAGTTCTATAGTCCAAGCTAATACTGCGATCACCACTACGGTCAAGACAAACAAAACAGCACCAAGAATTCTCCCTTTTCGTGTCGAAGGAGATGCCATGGCTCATAAAACAATACTCTTCAAAAAAAAACGACACTAAGCAAGAAAAAGAAAAAACCGATGGTTCTGAACCGAGGCTGCCGTTGATTTGTTCTC
Organism: Lissotriton helveticus; assembly: GCF_964261635.1. NCBI lineage: Eukaryota > Metazoa > Chordata > Amphibia > Caudata > Salamandridae > Lissotriton > Lissotriton helveticus. Next base: position 353,493,024 of record NC_136070.1, on the reverse strand, counting down.
CGGGATTCAAGACGGGTGTCGCTACACTGGACAGAACTGATCCCCCCCCCTTGATATTCCCGGCTTCCGTTTCACAAACCTCAGAGCGGTTACCAACCAGTTTCAAAAAGAACACAAAAGGAAGCTTATTTCCTGGGGCGTAGATTATATTTCACTTTATCAGAAACAACGTGGTCCGGGAAGGCTCCCTCCAATTCATCAGGCGTGACAGCTGGGCTCTTTTCTGTATCCAAAATCTTTCTGTAGTCGGATAGCACCACAGGGCTCACCAGATTCGGAGAGACACGTCGGCAGTGCGTTGAATGAATCCACCGCTTCTTGTTGGTGACTCTCACAGCAGTTCGCGTAGCCAGCAGCACTTGCTCAGGGCCATGCCATCTCGGTTCCAAACTGCTGGATCGCTCAAAGATTTTGACCATCACGTGGTCCCCAGGGCGGAGATCGTGAGCCTCACCAATGGAGTTATCAGGGAGCGCCTCTCGAACCTGTTGATGAATAGAAAGCAAATCATTTGTCAATCGTGCCAGATAATCGTTCATCATTATACAAGGCATATCATGTATCAGACGAGGCTTTGGAACCCCCCAAATATTCATAGGCCTTCCGAACACCACTTCGTAGGGTGTGAGGCCAGATCGAGAATGTGGCACTGATCGAATGGACAGCAATGCCAGAGGCAAAGCGTCCGGCCATTTCAGAGATGTAGATGCCACTATCTTTGCTAGCCTCAGCTTCAGAGTTGCATTGTATCGTTCTACTAAACCTGCTGATTGCGGATGAAAGACAGCATGGAATCGTTGTTTGATTCCCAATCCTTTCAGGACATATTCCACTACTTTTCCAATGAAATGAGGGCCATTATCACTCCACATAAGTTTACAAACACCGTAGCGCGGGAAGTACTCCTTCAGTAGCACCTTAGCTGTTGTCAACGCTGTATTGTCTTTCGTAGGGTAAGCCTCAATCCATTTGCTGAAGGCACACACCACTACTAGAACATACTTGAGATTATTACAGCGTTCCAGCTGGATGTAATCCATTTGTAGTACTTCGAATGGTGCAGTAGGTGGAACAAACCCACCTTTAGGAGTATGAGTCCCTTGTCCAGGATTATGCTGCAAACATACCAGACAGGTTTGCACTACTCTCTTAGCTGTGCTAGCAATGTCAGCATTTTCCCAAACTCGTGTAAGCAATTTAGTAATTGCGAGAGCTCCAATGTGTGCCAGTCCATGTGTCATTTGCACCATTGTTTGTAAATAGGCCATGGGTAGTTTCCATCTCTCCATATCTTTACTACGCCAGCAACCCTCATCATCCAATACTCCCTCGGTGGCCCATTTCACAAGTTCTGCCTCTGATGCTGACTTCTGTATATCGAGTATTTCTTCTCTAGCATCATGCCACCGCTCAGCTTGTGACTTCACCACATACATGGGGAAATTATTTTGTAGCATAGCGGTCTCTCTTGCAATGCGATCTGCAAAGGCATTGCCCTGTCCTATTTTGTCCGTCACCTTTTTATGTGCACTGCACTTGACTATTGCAACTTTCTTTGGGCACAACAGTGCATTCAGGAGATCGCGCACCAATTCTCCATGCATGATGTGTACTCCGTGTGAAGTCAGGAATCCTCGTTCCTTCCAAAGTAGGCCAAAATCATGCACTACTCCAAAAGCGTAACGACTATCCGTGTAAATGTTCACACATAGTCCAGCACTTAACTCACATGCCTTCGTTAAGGCTATCAACTCAGCCGCTTGAGCTGATTTTTGGGGTATCCGTGCTGCTTCTACCACAGTCTTAAGTGTCGTGATCGCATAAGCTGCGGAAGTCGTACCATCTGGTAGCCTCACACATGACCCATCAACCCACAGTTCCCCATCTACATCTGGAAATGGCGTATCCTGTAAATCAATACGACCCTTTGTCTGTTCCTCAGTCAGAAAAACACAATCATGTTGTTCTTCCTTCTGGGTTTCAGCAACAGGATCCGGCAATAAAGTAGCAGGATTTAGTGCTGCACATCGTTTTAGTGTGATGTGCGGCGCCAACAACGTTAGCTCATATCCTGTCAGACGGGCACTGGTTAGATGCTGTGTTTTCGTTTGATTCAGTAACGCATCTACCGCATGGGGAACTAGCACCAACAATTTATGTGACAAAACTATTCCCTCACTTTGTCGTATCGCAACTGCTGTTGCTGCAACTGCTCGAAAACATCCAGGCAATCCTCGAGCCACGGGGTCGAGTACCGCCGAGAAGTATGCACAAGGCCTCTGTTTGTCTCCGTGTGTCTGCACTAACATTGACAATGCGCACCCATCCTTCTCGTGTACATATAATGTAAAGATCTTCGTGTAATCAGGTGTACCCAACACTGGTGCAGAACAAAGAGCTTGTCTCAATTGCTCAAAAGCATTCTGACATTCATCCGTCCATTCAATGGGAATCGGTGTATCTTTAGACAATAATGCCAACAATGGTTTAACGACATGTGAAAAACCCAGTATCCATTGCCTACAAAAAGACGTCAGACCTATAAAGGCGCGAACATCCTTCTGAGTGCGAGGGACTGGAGTATCTAGGATTGCTTGAATTCGATCTGGTGTCAATGCACGGCCCTCCTTAGACAAAAGATGACCGAGGTAGGTCACCTTTGGTCTACAATATTGCAGCTTTTTCTTCGAAACTTTATGATTATGTTTGGCCAGGAAGGAAAGCAAAGCAAAGGTACTCTTCTCACATTGTTCTGGCGTGTCTGCAGCAAGTAAGATATCGTCTACATATTGAATGAGAACCACTCCCTCTTGTAAGTCAAAAGAATCAAGCTGTCTTTTTAATGTTTGACTATAAATGCTAGGACTTTCAGTATAGCCTTGAGGAATTCGACAGAATCTGTATGATTTATTATTTAATGTAAAGCCGAATAGATATCGACTGTCAGGATGTACAGGGATCGAAAAGAAGGCATTCTTCAAATCGATAACTGTAAAAGTAGTTGCCGTCGATGGAACCAACGTAAGCAACGTGGTGATGTCAGACACCACTGGGTACTGAGGCACTACTATCTTGTTTATTTCCCTCAAATCAATAATGAAACGATAAACCTTAGTATCTGTGTCTCTCTTAAGGATCGGTAAAATTGGGCTATTGCAAACATTGTAAGAAACTTCCTCAACTACTCCTGCAGAAATCAAATCATTGACAATGTGTATTAATGCAAGTTCCCCTTCTCTAGAAATCTTATATTGTGGGACACGTGGTAAAGATACTCCCTCCTTCACAGTAATTCGTACTGGAGGGATTAACATCTGCCCCACATCCGTGTCAGAAGTGGCCCATAACGTATTTGGTAAGGAGGCCAATACTTCAGATTCATGGAGAAAACACACTCGCTCAAAGTCTGGGTAATTCTCATTCAGCACAACTCGCACTCCTTCTGGGGCACAGCGAATAGTAGCTCGAAAGTGTTTTAACATATCGAGTCCAATAATATTATCGGGTGTATTTGGGGACAACAAAAAGGGACAAGGGGCAGCAAATTTATCAACATGAAATGCAACAGGTTGAGACAGTGGGCTAGAAGTAGGTGTTCCATCGAACCCTATTGCTGTAATTACCTCGCCAGACAGGGGAGCCCTTGGAACCAAGTGTTTGGACAAAGCGCTACGAGTAGCTCCTGTATCGACCAGAAATTTATCAGTAGAACCCAAAACATGTGCTTCTATGTATGGACCCCTCTGATCAACTGGTACCTCAACCGATTCCACACCCCATCCTACGCAATCCTATGCGTAATGCTCATCCCGTGGTTCAGCAGGATCACCCTCATTTATCTGATATTGATTGCGGTTATCAAACGTATTATAATCTGACTGACCACGACCCCTTGCTCCATATCCTCCACGGTCATTCATGCCATAACCTCCTCGATCATTCGTGCCATAACCTCCTCTTGACCCTCCATAATAATTCCTAGATCTCCCACTTCCTCGTCCCCTCAAATTACGCTGCTCTCGAAACACCGGACAGTCTGTAATCCAATGCCCAAACTGTTTGCAGTATGCACATTGATTCACAGAAATGTCAGAACGAGGGGGAGGAGCATTACTGTATGATCCTCGCCCTCCTCTATTGTTCCCTCTCGTAGCCTGAACCTGAGCTAACATTACCTTCGTCTTCAAATCCTTCGCCTTCTTATCACTACTTTCTTTCGCCTCTAATTCCTGTCTTTCATAATATTGAGCCATAGTCAATAAAGAAGCAGGGGTTGCTGTGGTCCATGAACTTTCACTCGCTTTTAATCGTTTCGCAATCTCCGGTAGGAGATTAGCTACATACTTATCAACGAATAGATGCCTGCCAGTATCTTCTGTCAATAATTGACCACTGTAATCATGGAACGCTTCCTCGAAGCGAGAGAAAAAATCAGAAACTGATTCATCCGCTTTCTGCTTACACGAGGCTAATATAGTCCAATCAATCTTTTTAGCGGGAGCAAGAGTCTTTAATTTTGTTAGTATGGCACCTGGAAGATCTAATATTAATTTACACGGTTTACATGCTGGTTCTCTATCTAAATCAGCCTGAACAATATCTTTCCAAGTGGCCCCGAGAGTCGTCTGGTCATCAAACCTACGAATTACTCTCCACATATCAGGGGGCAATATCAACCCGAAAAATAGATCAATATCAACTAACGTCATGATACATGAAGAAATTGCACTTTCAACATTTTCATAAAAAGCCGCAGGGTTTTTACGGGGATCAGGTAACGCATTCTTAAGCGCCATAACATCTGCTCTATTCCAAGGCGTATAAACCCAATTATATACAAAATACCCTTTCGCGTCTTTGGAGCCTTTATCATCATCTGTGCCATCCCCTTTATGAGGGACATATAAAGGCGCGGCTTCTCGCATAGGTCTAACATTAATCGCAGCGATCTTATCTGTTTCAAAGATAGGGCATTCTTTGGATATCCCCGTCGCTCCGGACGTAGACGAATTCTTCGATTTTTCCAACTCCCGTAGCCGTGTCGTCTCACTACGCAGTTCAAGCAAACGCTTGAAGAAGTCGTCCGCATCTGAAAGAACAAAAAGACCTTTACGAAAATTCTCACGAGTCTTAGATATCTCCTTAGGTTCTAACTCGAGAGAATATTTTCTATATCGCTCAACAACTTCATCTCCAAAATGATCTAAAAAATACAGTCGTTCCTTATCAGACCACTGCTCCATTTGTTTAGTAACATCGGAAACAGTAACAGTATTACTATTTAGTTTTCGCGCAATCGAGCGCAATTCCGTAGCTCGTTCCGTATATAACCTGGTACGCTGTGTTCGATCACTATCCTCGTCCGAGTCCTCGTTCGGAGCCGTAGGTGCGACGTACGGAGGCGGACAACGATCTAGTAATGAAAAATCATCTGTTTCATTAGTAAGGACTGGATAGAGAGGACGCCTGATAGGGAATTGACCATTAACCTGTAGATTACGTTCTCGTCTCTCCCTCTCTTTCTTTTCCTGTAATTCCTTCTCCTGTAGCTGTAAAGCTTTGTCATGTGCAGCCTTCCGCTGCACTTTCTCCGCCAAGGCCTCCTCACGCTTCGCTCGTTCACGCACCTCTTTCTCCCACGTACGCACACAATCAAACATATCTTGTCTAGACCTTCGCTGAAACAAGCACTGCTCTACATATTGTACCTTTCGAAGGTCAAACGACCCATATAGTGGCCACTGTAATTCACGATCAGTCTTAGTATACTTATGCCATAATGCACTATACATTATAGGTGGAATACCGTATTTAACATACATTTCACGATTTGGAGTCCCCTCTGGGGGAGCCGGCTGTTTTTCACTCAATCGATAATTGGTACCATTTTCAGAACAGCACATCCTACGGAGTGTGCTAAAAACAGGCATGTTTCAAAAAGTACCACGAAACCGCGATACTACAAAATGACACCTAACACGGTGCACTATTCAAATCAAATAAATCAGAGAAATATCCCTACATGCCTGCCTATGTGAGGTGCACTTCACATATTCAAATTCAAAATTCAAAGATTCAAAACGTTAGCTAACAGATTCAAATTCAAAATTCAAAGTTTCAAAAAAAAACCAGTAAGTATCAGTAGACTACCTCACCACTCAAAAGCTTACCAATTTTCTTTTCAAACGTCCAAAGTCCAACTGCCAAGTTCTGTGGTCGAATCAGCCAAAACGGCACATCACGACAATCCAAGATCAGAATCTCAGTCGAGGACCGGCGCCACCTGGAAGGTCAGATCGGAAGGAAGGGAAAACACACCGTGGGTGCCGAGACTCGGGTCACTCAATGGCAGCGATCGCGTCCATGGCGAGTTTCCTAACCTTCGTCACGACCTCTCCTTCGGGCCTCCGAGTCGCCGATGAGTCCCTTCGTGGTCGCCAATTGTGGTGTTGGGTTCAAATCAGGCCTACATACTCTGCTAAACTCTCGAACACCTTAGTATAGAAGTTGGCACGAACACTGGAAAAGGTAAAAGACAATTTTATTAAGACCCCATGGGGTGGTGATACATTCCCACAGCACCCTTCGGTAATGTAAGAAGTAGCACACCGAACATCGGTGCGCGACCTCTTTTATACAGTTTAATAGCAATAAAAAGATAGGCGGTTACAAGTTACACATCTTAGGTACATATAAGGTCATTTTTGGAACACAGCCAACATGTGGGAGGAGTTTCAACAGCACTGGTCAGTTAGCGTTAACATTCCTGGAGAGTGACCAATTGGTGCGAAATGCGCATGTGCGCTTGACCAGTACTAAAAATAGCCTGTTGCCGAGCAGACTAGTGACCATGGGTATCGAGAAAGGACGAAAGGGCACACTGACCACGAGGCAGCATGTTCATTGAAACGGAAGTCAGAGGGATTCAAAATGGCCCCCGTTCGTTTTGGTCAAGTTAACAGAAAAGACCGTGTAGCTGTGCTAAACGCTAATACAGGAGCTGCCAAAACACGACATGTGGGCCCCCTGTAAATATACGAACTTTCTCTTGGGAAAATGCTGATGGGCTGCTGCTGAGGCAGCTTGTGCCGAGCTACTACAAGAAAGTTCACTTCAAGGTGGGGCACAACGCTTGGAAAATATGGAACAAATCTTGTAGGGTTACGAGGATACGTAAGGTTTCCTGATATACACCCCTGTGGTGATCCTCCTTTTTTCTGTCCCTTTTTTATGATGCTATGGGAAGACGGTAGGGACAGCAGGGGTTGACAATCATAGGAGATCTCTACCCATCAGATGAGTTCTGTCCTTTTACCCACCTGCAACAAGGGTTTGGAATTCCCAATAACCACTATTTTAAATATGTGCAAATTAGGGAATTTCTTACCACCTTTAGACTGGCTATATTTTTAGATAAAATACCTATATTGGAGGCAATTGTATGGGGCGATTGCAGAATAAAGAACATCTATAGGGTTTTGCTAGACAGTTTGCCGGATGATTTGGAGAAAATGGAGGCAAACTGGGCAAGGACACTAGGTAACCCTAATGCTGATCTAGATATGGCACTGTCAATTACTGCAAAAAAACTCTCATTAACAAGTCTGAAATCACAGCATTACAAAGCACTTTTTGATATGTATTTTACCCTGCCAAGCTCTTTATATAGGGAAAAAGACCTGATGACAAACGCCCAAGTTGTGGGGAAGGCTCATCTACACTAGTGCATATGTTTTATGACTATGCTAGTTTACATCCGATTAAAAACGGGCTGGTGACTTTCTGGGAAGGGCTGCTTGGGTGCAAGATTTATCTGAGCTCCACGCTGGTGATACTGGGCCACAATAGCAGCAGCAAACTGGACGCTGCTCAGACGTATTTGGTATTTGTATGTGTAGCTGTAGTAAGGATATTAATTGATGCAAGATGGAAGGACTCGGAGTCTCCCACGTGTCAGATATGGCTAACTCGGTTGTTGTGGATTTACAACCAAGAGGCAGGTTTATTTGCATGTATGGGTAGGCAGGCCAGGAAGCTGGGGGAAAACATCTGGTGCCCTATTATGAACTACAAAAACAATATGGATTGCCTACTTAATCATTTAGCCGACCGTCTGTAATTGTTTTAGTATTAATGTATGAAGATGAAATGCTTTGTTATGGTGTTCTTATTGCATCTGTACAAATGACTTGTATGTATTCTTTGAACGAACTTTCATATTTTACTGTTATTCACCTTTGAATCATTTATAATACAGATTTCTCTGGGTAATTAATAAAAATAAAAAAAATAAAAAATAACGTGTTTTGGCCTTGAAACTAAAGGCCTCTTCAGGATCAATGAAAGACGAAGAACTGCCAGAGCATTCTGAAGGTGGAGGGAACCACGGGAGCCTCTAAGTAGTTAAAGGGCAAAAATATGGCCCGGGACATGTGAATGGTTTGATCCGGAGTAGTGGGGAAACCGATTCCCGCGGTCAAATACTGTGAGGTACCTGGAACAGAGATGCTATGACATGTGGATTTATCTTGTCAGCATCAACTGGCGTGTGGGCCGTAGCACGGCTGGCTCAGGGGGACCGAGTGTCAGCACGTCTTGTAGATCCAGGTGCCGCAGGTCAGTCAATCTGGCATGAGGCAGTAGAACATACTGCAAGCAGTAGTACTAACTGTATAAACTATTGTTGGAATAATGTATTCTTGCATTATACCATTGTTTATTCACATGTATACAGTAATCAAGCACAACAATATAGGGCACAGAAACATCGGAGTGTCTATTACAGTTAATATGGTAATCCTCAGATCACTGTCTCCTGACTGCAGGGAAAGCACCTGCCATTGCCTTCAGTATAATGAGGTACTAGGATAGTTTTCCTGGGTGTGGCAAAGCGGGGGTCTCAGTCGAGGTCTCACCCAGCAAGGCGATATTGCTTGGTCCCCCATATGCATAAGCATGAAAAGCAGCTGCCAGTGAGTGTGTGGTGCAGCTGCCAAAGCCAACTTGTAGTTAGAGAGTGTACCTCTTCGAGATGAGGGCTTGGGAAGCCATATTACTTCCCTGGGCACCCACCAGCATGAACCACAGTACTAGGGTCTTAAGCAGCATGGGGCAGAATGGAAATCCCCTCCCAGCCGTGAAAAGGAGGCAGTTGCTAAAAACTCCCTTTAATCAAACAGGGATCGAGACAAGGAGAAAATCAGTTTTGGCATGTTTTGATCCCTTATCGCCACAATTGAACACAAGGCTAGTTAGATTCCTTGAAGCGGCTCGGGCAAAAATGCCAAACTGACTCTCAATCTGCAGGGTATTGGAACATTCGGGTAACTTTACTAAAGGGACGACTAACTGTCACAGCGGACTGTATTTTTCTCATAGGTTGCAAAGGCACGACCAATCTGGATTTTATAACTGTAATGACACAGAAGTGTTTTTAGATGTTAACACCATGATGCTCATGAGGGAGAACGAACATTTTAAATACGGTTTTATTTTAGTATGTATTGCAATGGTTTTAAGTAACTATGCAAATAAAATCTTATCTTATCTCATCTTCAACCTTAGAGCCGTGAATCACACCCGCATCCAGCAGGACGTTAGCGGAGTTCCTTGGCCCTGCTCTCGCCCCTCCCTGGGGTTTCCTTTCGTGGCTGCTGCAGTTATCTACAGTTCGTCACCAGCCAAAGACAAGTGCTCTCCATGCGCTGCCTGGAAACTACCAGCAGCTGGCAACAGCTCTCACCACGTCCTTGAAAATTAACTTCTTTTTGAAGGGGAAAGCGCTCACGATGAGCTGGAAAAACACTCACCATATGCAGATCATGAAGGAGTGGAGAATAAACGCTCCCTCAGCACAAGGTAATGCAACTTACGTGGCTGGACTCAGAGCCCCAAAGCCAATTCTGCGCCATCCCAGTCCCAGGAGAACACCTGGGAGGGACACCAAGCAGGCAGCACTAGGCAGGCAGACCAGCACAACAAAACAAGTAGTTTTAATGGTGATCTCTCCTGGTAGCACCCCATTGCCTTGGCAGAACAGAGTCAGGGAGCAGCTGGCAGCGGGCAACAAGAGAAAAGAAGTAATCCAATGAGTCCTTTGCACCACCCAGCAAGTACAGGCAGCAGGCCAACAGCAGAAGAGCAGTCCAGATGAGTCATTTGAGTAGTCAGAAGTCCTTCTGACAGAGGTCTGTCCCAGTTCTAGAAAGTGCTCTTAAAACACGGGGTCAGAGCCTCTGTACTAAACTCAAAATTGTCTTTTTATAAAGGGGCACTTCAAAAGTAACCTTAGCAGTGCACAACAGTCCCTTTCAACCCTAGCCCTGGCTCCCGATATAAGTAGGGGATAAATAAGCCCTTTGTGTGAGGGCAGGACACAGCCTATACAAATGTAAGTCCGCCCCACCTCCCATTCTCCCAGTCCAGGAAGACGATCAGTATGCAGATGAATGCAAATGTAACCCTGTCACACCAAACCCTTCCTGTGTGATTCCTGTCTAGAAAGTATGCACAAAATGTAGCTATCACCCAGACCTAGACGTGGATTGCAGTCAGGCTGCAAAGTCATAAGCACAGAGAAATGCCCACTTTCTAAAAGTGTCATTTCCAAAATCTTAATGTAAAATCCACCTCCCCCCGTAAGCAGGATTTATCACCACTATTCCAAACATACCAAACATGGCTCTACAACACTTTTCAGATCAGGAATTACCACTTAAAAACATATTAGGGAATTCCCAATCAGTGGCGACTGGTGGCAGGGCAGGGTGGAAGGGGAGGGATGAGGGACGGAGGACGGGACACAGACAAAACAAAATAAGAACACACCTTCAGCCGCTTCACACTATTCTGCTCCACTGCAGACAGACTCCCAGAACTCACTGCGGCCAATCCTGACACTGCTCTCACAGTATGAGAATAGCGTCCGGATTGGCCTGAGAGCTCTTGATTTGTGCTCTCAGGGAGACTGGGAGCCTGTGACTGCTGTCTCCAACCCGGCAACATAGCTCAGGTTGGAGACAGATTCAGTGCGCATGTGGTTAGGCCACCCTGAGATAGCCGGCCTAACCATATGCGCACTGAAGGCAGGGCACCTACCACGCCTCCTCAGTGCCTGTCCCCTGGCCCACCCTCAAGACTCTAGTCAGCACACTGAGAAGAACAATTAAAAGATAATAAAACAGGTTAAAAACCTGTTTTATTAGCGTTTTATTTTTCAAGTTTTTGACAGTGCAGACGGATGGTGTGGGGCAACACTCCTATGCCATAACGGAGAAGCTACCACTGTTCTTAATGCTATCCTATGAAAGGAGTATGCCACTCTGCAGTGAGAAACTATATTTGCTGCTTGTCACTTCAAGCACATGCCAAACAATAAAGGCACATGTCCTGCCTTTTACTTACACAGCACCCTGCCCATAGAGCTACCTTGGACCTACCTTAAGGGTGACCAATATGTAGTAAAAGGGAACTTTTAAAGCTTGGCAAATAGTTTTAATTGCTAATTCTTAGTGGCAGTAAACTGTGCATATGCACGCCTTGCAGTGGAAGGTCTGAGACAGGTTTGAAAGGCTACATCTGTGGATAGCACAAGTAGTGCTGCAGGCCCAACAGTAGCATTTCATTTACAGGCCCTGGATATACAAGATATCACTTTACAAGGGATATACAAGTAATTCAAACATGCCAAACAGGTGTAAACCAATCATACCACGTTTAGGGGAGAGAGCACATGCACTTTAGCACTAATTAGCAGTGGTAAAGTGGCCAGAGTCCTAAATCCAATCAGAAAAATGCAATAGGTTTTGGCATAACCCTGCAAAGAGTGCCAAGTCCAACACTCAGCCACACTAGACGTTGTACTGTAACACTGCAGTGGTACTCATGAAAAATAGTCAGTGGGATTTTGATCATTTCATAACTTATGCACAATAGTATAATCATACTCTTGCAGTCACAATCTCCACTTCTCGATGCAAGACTTCCAAAAATGGTGAGCAATGCCTTGTGATCAATGACAAGGGTGAAGTGCTTTCTGTATTGAAACACATGGAACAGCTAGGTGTCTTTCTCAGGTTGGGAATAATCACGTACAGTCTGCTACGGACTCGTACTCGCATAAGCCACATTATGTCTCTGAGCATTCTTGTGCCCATTGTCCTGGTCAAAGATAGAACCCAACCCCACTGGGTTTGCATCTACCACAATCTAAGTATGTAATTTTGGATCAAAATAGGCCATTTCAGCCATGTTCTCAATTGCATGTTCCATTTTCATAAAGCTCTGATCACATTCATGTAACCACTTGAATAGATACTTCCATTTTGTTAAATCTCTCAATGGGGTACTGACATGTGGCAAAGTCACAAATGTACCAGGAACAGTAACTGGCCATGCAGAGGAAAGATCACAGCATGGTTACATTCTGTGGGGGACAAGTGGATGATGAGACTTGTACTTTAGCCGGATTTGGTGTCATCCCATTTTCTGAGTAAATATGGCAGAAGAATTTGACTTTTTTTTTGTGAAACCAACACTTTTCTGCACTCAAATTGAGACCTGTGCCAGCAATTAAATGATATACTTGTGTAAGACCTTTGTCATGTTTCTTTCAAGTGGCCGCAAATACCAATATATTATCACTGTAATTAAAAGCATATGTGACAGGCTGTATTATGCGGCAAATTACATCCTGAAAACGTTCTGCAGCTGACAACACCCCAAAACATAGTCTTTTATATCTGAACAAACCAAAATGGGTTGAAAAGGTAGTAATGTACCTGTAGTTTTCTTTTAGTTTGAGTTGAGTTGTTCAGATCAAGGCGGGAAAGACTTTGACGCTATTCAGATGTGTAACCATGTCTGCAATGTGGGGATCTGGATGTCGTTCTCTCTCAATTGCATTGTTAGCTTGGTGCAATATAAATGCGAAATGTGCACAGCACTTCCACTGTGCTTTTTTGGCACTACCACTATGGGTGAAACCCATGGCATCGTACCAACAGAGCATTTAATGATATAATGCTTCAACAGCATTTTGAGATATTTCTGGGCAGCTTCCTGTAGATGGAAAGCAATTCGACAATGTCATTGAGCAACAGGACAAATGTCCCTTTAATGTGAAGTTGCACTTTCATTGTCTTAAGCTTTCCTAGTCCATAAAACAATGATGGGTACTGACTCTTTGCCGACTTGGCCTCCGCTCACCACTGAAAGTCTAACAACACTTCTAAATACCATCAAATCTGGATCACCTAATGATCCTTTACCTGTCTCTATATTAAGACAGTTGAGTGTTGACTCATTATCTGTAATAGTAAATCTCCTTAATGCCTCTCTACATGAAGCCACTATCCCAGCATCTTGGAAACATGCCATGGTCCACCCCCTCCTCAAAAAGGATAACGCCGATCCTGAGGTGCCTAGTAACTACCGCCCGATATCCTTACTCCCCATCTTTTCAAAAATCTTAGAAAGGTATATTCACCAACATCTCAGTAATTTTGTAACAGCACATGATGCCCTCCACCCCTCTCAGTCGGGTTTCAGAGCGGGTTTCTCAACTGAAACCACCCTACTTGGAGTTACTGAAACTATACGACAACACTTGGACAATGGTGACACCCTAGCGCTCATTTTATTAGATCTGAGCGCGGCTTTCGATACGGTGTCACATGCTGTACTTATTAACACACTTAGGTCACAAGGCATTTGTGAGCCTGCTCTAAAATGGCTCACTGCCTTTCTTACAAAACATTCAGCCTGCTCTGAAATCCATTATTTTGCCCATGGGGTGCCACAAGGGTCTATTCTTAGCCCTTTACTATTTAATTTTTATGTGAGACCACTGGCAGAGGTACCTGCAAAATCTGGAATATCCCTTTACTCTTACGCTGATGATTCACAAATCATTTTCTTCCTTTCCTCACAGAAAATAGATGATCTATCAATTCTCAAAATTGGTTTAAATAAAATAGCATTTTGGATTCTGGAAAACTTTCTGAAGCTAAACGGGGAGAAAACAGAGATTCTAGTATTAGGCAATAAAAAAGACATATGGAATCCCACACATTGGCCGAGTGAAATGGGCAATTTTCCGAACCCTTCCTGTCAAGTCAAAAATGTGGGCATTATAATAGATGACTCTCTCAGCATGCATTCTCAATCAATCAAAGTAACAGCAACCATCTTCACCATCCTGAGATGGTTAAGGAAAATCTCCTGGATGCTACGAGATTCCACCAGGAAAACCGTAGTCAATGCCTTAATAACATCAAGGCTTGACTACGGAAATGTTGTTTACCTGGGGGCGAACAAAGCTGTAGTTCACAGATTGCAAATGGTTCAAAATGCTGCTGTCAGACTTCTATGCGGAGTCCCTAAGTTCTCTGTTTCGAACTACAGACGTAAGCTGCAATGGCTCTGAATAGAAAACCAAATACAATTCAAGGACCTGAGTCTTATGCACAAAATTAAATCCTGCTGTGCCCCTCACTACCTTCAGTCCTTAGTCAGTCCCTATCTTCCCCCCCCGTAATTTCCGTTCTGCTACCCAAGGAAGGTTTGTTGTCCCGAAATTCAAACTTGCCCGGGTGGGCGGTAGATTATTTTCCTATCTTGGTCCCTCTATTTGGAACTCTTTACCCACTATCCTTCGAAACGAAACAAACTACATACAGTTTCGCAAATCTTTGAAAACTTGGTTATTTGACAAATAAGTACTCTGACTGCCTAGCTCCCAGCCCTGACCCGTCTTGGCGTTGGGAAACCCTTTTTGGGTATCTGTTGCGCAATATGAATTTAAAAACTAAACTAAACTCTCTACTTCAGCATGTGTGTTCAAGTTATAATTGATAGAGATCAGCCCCATGTCAGCAACAGTACTGAAACTGAGTAAACATGCCCTTGATGAAGCACCTTAAAGAACATGAATTGGCACTTGTACTTTCATGTTCTTGCATCACATGGTTGCTATAAATGATCCTTGACTTTGCAATGGTGAAGAGGCAGCCCAAGTGCATACCTTGTCTTCGAAGGTGTGAGACGGGGCACCAAAGACAGTTATTTGAAGTATTACTGCTTGTATTATGTTTATCAATGCACCACTGTCGATGACTAAAGGTATGGAGCAACCAGTCATCCTTAGTGTGATCTTAGGGCACTGTACCAATTAATTTGGTTGTTTTACATGGCGATCTCTCTTGGACTAGGGCTTGTCTCTGCATGCAGCCAAACCGACATGTGCACGTTGTTTAGTGGCTGATATCAACATCACACAGCAGTCTTCTTCACTGTCACCCAACAATGATGTTGAAGAGCCTTTAGAGGATGGCTTTGATGACGATCAACTTCATTTAGTTTCCACTTGCCTCAATCGAAGTTGCCGTTTGGCCTTGTGAGCGTGGCTAGAGTGCTTCTGGAATTTTCTGGTATCCATTTTCTATTCTCTACATGATGCTGTTGGTTTCTATTTCACTTTGCAAACAGTTATAAAATGGTTTCTTTCCTGTAACCTTTGCATACTTATTCAATGGCAAGACATTTACCTTTATGTGGGAAGAAGAATCCACATCAGAAAAACAACTTATTTTTCCTCTGAGACACCACTTTATGGCCCTTGGCCTTGTGTCTCTGCTCACTTTTCATATTCAATGCTAATTTGCTCTAGGGTATTCGAGCTTCCTTGTCAGCAGCTTGTTGATCGGCACCTTCATCTCCTCTTGCAGCAGTGGTGGCTCCTCGAGGGAGTGCTGCAGGGCAGTGGGGTGGGGGGGTGAGGGGCAGGATGGGGGGTAGTAAACTGCGGCATACAGCCAAACGTAGTTAAGTAAATAAATAAAGAAATAAAACAAATTACATTGCGCGCGCTGCATCGCCAAATGGCCATTGCGCACGCTGCTTTGCCAAATGGCGATGAAGCACGCGCAATGTAATTAGTTGTATTTAATAATTTATTTACTTAACTCCGTTCGGCCGTATGCCAGAGTTTACTACCCTCACCCTGCCCCTCTTCCGCCCTTAATGATATCAATATTCTCTCTGTATGATAATTGTCATTTCATTACAAGACCGGAGGCTACATTATGCTAGTTTAAAGCTTTCAATGCTATATTGCTTACATGTTCTACAAGTTTAAGGTAAAATGTAACAAAAGTGGAAGCATTTGACCAATCTGTTGCTTTAAGAATATCTGAAAGGGATCCTTCCCCCCAGAATGCTTTACTGGCTATAGCGCCACAGGAAAAGTGTGTGCATACTTGAATAAAGTCGATGAAATCATTGAATGTTTTCAGCCATGCAGTCTATCTGGCCCCAATATTAGGCATTTGTGGTAGTATCTAATGAAAGCAGTGGTTTCAGGAAGGTGCCGGTGCTATATTTGGCACCCTTCAAAATCTTGAGGACTTTTTTAGTTGTTCTGAGTGCGGCCGGCGACCTTGGTGGTTGCCGCTTAAAATACCATCAGCTCTGTGTGCACAATCCTGTGCATTCACTTGGATTGCTGTGGATGCTACTTGCCACTTTCCATGTACTGGTCTTTGATCAGGGCTCGATGCTGGATGACCCTTTCTTTATTCTCGTTGGTGAGTACAGTTGTGTTCTTCACACCTGTTTGTCACTGCCTTTAGCATTTCTTTGCACCTAGATGTTTCTGCTTTTGCCGCACATTCACACCTGTCTGTTGCTGCCTTCAGTACTTCTCTGTGCCTGGTTGTTGCTGCCTTTGAGCTATCGTTCTACACATATCATGACTCTGTGGTATGGTGTGGTACAGTTTCTCTTCTTTCTGCCATACCAGCAGGTTCCTAGAAGACTGTGAATAGGCTTCTTTGTAGGGCCTTCACCTTCTTTGAAAACCTTGCACTTGCTGGAGTAGCACTTTGACTCCACATACACCAACCATGGACTGCTTCACTTCTACTGAGGTGCATGTGGCACGCATGAGAAGTTGGCTGGAGCACGGCAAACTTTTAGGGAGAGCAGTCCTGTTTCCTCAGGGTACATATCGTTAGCACCGGGAAACCCTACCTGGGCAGCTGTCGCGCTTTATAAACTGAAAAAAATAAATAAATAAATAAATAAATAAATATCCCCCACTTGTTGCCAGTTGTAGCATCCTTCCCTGCTTGGTAGCATGCAAATGATCACGCCACACACAGAGCACTGCAGTGCACGTCTTTATTCTTCAGAGTGCAATCGTTAACTGCTAGCACTGCGTCATAAACTTTATTAACCACACCCAACCCATTATGTTATTCTCCTACGGAGTCTATCAGGGACAGCTATTCGTATTCACAAGACACTACAGGTATCCGCATGTGATGGTTTTCACTTTAACCAAGGCAAGATAGATAGAGAAGGGGCTTATGGCCTTTGCATTGAGACACAGTTCTCTATAAATTAGTCAGTTATTGCTATTTATTTCAGAACAGATAGTTGGAGTGCAGCAAATGTTCACAACGAAGAATAAACTACTTAATCCAGTAGTATCCTCTTTAAGTAACAGTCTTTCAGGATGAGACTAATTCCGTCGTCCACACTGCTTCCACTCTGCAACACAGGCCGGTACTTCCCAAGAGGCAAGGAAGACCGAGAAAAGAAAGGACACTACAGTCACTTATCTGTCCTAAATACTTATATGCTCTGAAGTGCTCCCCTTCACCAGCTTTCTAAGATCACCACAAGTGAGGTAAGGAAGGTAGTGGGTTGAATGGGTAGAGGTAACAAGGGGTGGGGGTGAGAATCATTCCATGCACTTATTTGCGCCAAAACCCCCACCACCCCTTTGCCTCCAACCTCTGTTTTAGCCCTTCTTTCCCCGTCACTCGCCTGGAGCTACGGTCCTTGGTGACCGTAGCAGTCGGTATCTCGGCGTCCTGTGCCTTCAGGGAACTACCGGATACTAGCGCGGTGTATTTTGGGGTTCTCTTTGCCTCCTCTCCTGTCTGGGGACCCTCCGACGCCTCCTCCGATGTCCTCCTCTCCTCGCGTGCTTCCTCCGCCGCCTCTCGCGCTCCTCCTGATGATCCCGATCTCCTCCTCCTGCGATAACCGTCGTCCTCTCCTCCGTCTTCCTGAAACGCTAGACCGCTGAGTGTTGCGTTGTCGGGCGCCCAGCCGGGCGCCATCTTGGAGTTCTCGGCGCAGCCTATATTACATTGCCTCTCTTCTTGGGATGGACGGTCGGGCCATTCTGATACAGGGAACCTGGATAAGTAGTCCACATTTCCTTGTAATTTCCCGGGCATGTGTAAAGTATGAAATGAGAAAGGTTGTAAGGCCAGGAACCAGCGTAAGACCTTAGCATTGGTGTCCTTGTTAGTGGCTAACCATGTCAATGGGGCATGATCTGTTACCAGGAAGAAAGTACGTCCTAACAAATAGTACTGCAATGATTCCATGGCCCACTTAATGGCAAGACATTCCTTCTCCATTGTGGCATATCGGGTTTCTCGTGGAAATAGTTTTCGACTTAAGAATAGCACTGGTTTAAGCAGGCCTTGGGAATCTGGTTGTGACAAGACTGCTCCTAGTCCTCTGTCTGAGGCATCAGTTTGGAGAACAAACGATTTCTTATAATCAGGACAGGTTAATATTGGAGCTTGGCATAATAAAGCTTTTAAAGTCTCAAAACTCTTTTCTTGTGCTTGACCCCATTGAATCTTGGCCCTGGATGGTTTGTTTCTTAACAGATCCATAAGGGGGCTTGCTACCTGTGACAATTGGGGAATAAATCTTCTATAATACCCCACTCATCCCAGAAAAGCCCTCACTTCCCTTCGAGTGGTAGGTTTAGGAATCTTTTGAATGGCTTCTAACTTGTTTATTTGGGGTTTCAGGGTGCCCTCACTGATAGTGTACCCCAAATAGTCAATTTGATGTGTTCCCAGTGTGGTTTTCTTTGGATTCATAGTGAGTCCTGCCTGAGTCAAAGTGTCAAATAGGTTCCTAAGGTGTTCCAAATGAGTTTCCCAGTCTGGGCTGTACACTACGATATCATCCAAATATGCAACGGCATATTTCTGGTGTGTTCGCAGCAGAACATCCATAAGCCTCTGAAAAGTAGCTGGAGCCCCATGTAGTCCAAACGGCATGACTCTAAACTGATATAACCCAGAGGGTGTTGAGAAGGGTGTCTTCTCCTGAGGCGACTGGGTTAAGGGGATTTGCCAATAACCTTTGGTCAAGTCGATGGTAGACATGACCCTAGCCGTTCCTAATCTCTCTATCAATTCATCTACTCTGGGCATGGGATAATTGTTGAATTTAGAGTTAGCATTCACTTTGCGGAAGTCTATGCAAAAACGGATGCTTCCATCTGGTTTGGGCACTAACACAATGGGAGAACGCCAGTTACTCTTGGATGGTTCAATTATACCAGCTTGTAACATCTTTTCCACTTCCTGTTCTACTGCCTCTCTTCTAGCCTCAGGGATACGGTACAGTTTGATATTCACCACCCTCCCAGGCGGAGTGACGATGTCATGAGTGACTAAAGAGGTCAACCCCGGGTTGCCTGAACTAAGCCCTTGGTATTGGTTCAACAATTGTTCTAACTGCTGTTTTTGTTCAACAGACAGCTTAGGTCCCATGGTTGGTTTGTCGTCTTTTCCAATAACTTCAAAACTTTGGGGTAAGTCTAGATTTTTATGAATGGTCACCTGTCTGATTGTTTGGACTGGTCTCTGGTCCGCATTGATAACATAGGGCTCTTCCCACTTCTTGAGTAAGTTAATGTGATACGTTTGCCCTATTGTATTGGTATGAGGCACAGCAACCCTGTAGGAAACTGGAGTTACTTTCTGGACTACAGTATAGGGTCCCTGCCACGTTGCCAACAATTTCTTGTCTGAGGAGGGAAGGAGTATTAGAACTTTGTCCCCTACTGCTAATTCTCTCATGTGGGTAGAGCGGTCGTACTGAGTTTTCTGTCTATCTTGTGCCTTTTCCATGTTCTGGTGAACTGTGTCCCACAGTGTAGCTAGGGTCTCTTTCAAAGTTTGTATGTAACCCAAGAGAGGTTTGCCCTCATCTTCCTCCTCTGTCCACTGTTCTGCTGCCATATCTAATAGAGTTCGGGGTTTTCTCCCAAACAAGAGTTCAAACGGGGAAAAACCCGTGGACTTTTGTTCATGTGTTCGAATTGCAAATAACACCAAAGGCAACTTTCGGTCCCAATCTTTTCCTGATTCTCCTATTAGCTTCTTGAGTATAGTTTTAATAGTCTTATTGTACCTTTCTACTAGCCCATCTGTCTGGGGGTGATATACCGCCGTTCGAATTTGATGAATGCCTAGAACCTTACATACCTCCTTCATTAGCTTAGCCATAAAAGGAGTACTCTGGTCTGTCAACAACTCCGCAGGAAACCCTCCTCGAGAAAAGAAAGACACTACAGCTTGGGCGACCGCCATTGTAGTCATACTTGTGAGAGGAATGGCCTCAGGGTTTCTTGTGGCGTAGTCTACCAGGACTAGTATGTATTGGTGTCCCCTAGCAGAGGGAAGTAGAGGTCCCACTAGATCCATCCCGACCCGTTGAATTGGAGCATCAATAATTGGTAATGGTGGTAAAGGTACTCTTTTGTCTGTGGATGGATTGACTAACTGACATTGTGGACAAGTGGCACAAAATCTTGCGGTCTCTCGATACACCCCTGGCCAATAGAACTTCTCTAACAAGTACCTCAATGTCAGCTCCTGTCCATAGTGTCCTCCCCCTGCCTGGTTATGAGCTAACTGCAATACCTGTTCTCTGAAGGCTATGGGTACCAGTAACTGCTCCGTCTTAACTCCTTTTCCTTCACTGACTCTGTACAACAATCCGCTTTTTACAAAGAAATATGGTCCTACCTTTTCTGATTCAAATTCCTGCATTTGACTCCAGGCATTCGTGAGAGTGCTGTCATCCTTCTGGTCTGCACGAAAACTCCGAGCCGGATTATTTCCATTTTCTGGAGAAGAGAGCAGACATGAGGCAAAATCTTGACAGGCAGAAGTATATCTTTCTTTGTCTCTTCTCTTTTCATTTTTAGATTTCTTTTCCCTATCTTGAGGACAAGTTATATTTTCACTGGAAAACTGAGCTTCTTGTAACATCCCGTTTCTACCCCTTGATTGGATACCGCCGTCAGATACTCATCAAACTTAGGTAGGTCAGTACCTAACAGAATAGTTTCGGGTACTGTGGGAACCACTCCTACCTTCCTTACTTGGGGATCTCCATCTATTTCCAACAATACCTCTGCTAAAGGATACTCTTTAACGTCCCCATGTACGCAAGAAACTAAAACTGTTTCCTCCTCGCAAATAGATTGTAAGGGTACTAAATCTTGTACTACTACGGTTTGATGGCAACCGGTGTCCAATAGGGCTTCAATGGTTTTATCATTAAGACGAATGGTCTTTTTGTATCTTCTTCTAGGGACCCCAGTGACTAGTACTCTGCCTCGGGCCCACCCCACCTCCATGGGTTCGGTACCGTCATTATTCAAAGGGCAGTTACGGGAAATGTGCCCCCACTCGGCACATCTGAAACATTGGGGACTCATGTTAACGGGATTATTGACTTTTGGAAAGGGTTTTGGACTGATTTTGGGTGTGAAAATGGGACGTTTCTCTCCACCCTCAGTGGAGGCTCTCGGGGTAGGTTTGGGAAAAGCAATAGGTACTCTGCCTAGGGGAGCCTTAAAATCTGGAGACCGATGATATGCACAAGCCAGCTCAATGGCTGATTGAGTTGTCAGCCCTGGATGCTGCTTTAGCCACGCTCTGGTATTAGTGGGTAAGGCTTCCAGATATTGTTCGAGGTAGATGTGTTCAGTGACCTCTTCCATTGAGGAAGCATGAGGTTTCAGCCACCGATTTCCCAGGTCTCGGACTCGATAATACAAGGCT
This sequence comes from Lissotriton helveticus, assembly GCF_964261635.1. NCBI lineage: Eukaryota > Metazoa > Chordata > Amphibia > Caudata > Salamandridae > Lissotriton > Lissotriton helveticus. The sequence goes on along the minus strand of NC_136070.1, from coordinate 353,471,128 downwards.
CGGGGATTATCTCCGGTAACCCACTTTTCTTTTCGAAAGCGGGACCGATAATTCTCATGGTCACAACCCAATCTTTCCAATATTGCTTTCTTTATGTCCTGATATGGGGTCACTCCAGCTGGGTTAGCCGCTTGATATGCTGCTTGTAATTCTCTCGAAAGGAGGGGTGCTATATATTGGCCCCACCGCTCAGGGGGCCACGTAGCAGTAGCAGCTACCCGCTCAAAGTTAGTGAAGAAGAAATCAGGATCTTCTCCTTCCTGAAACTTCTGTAGCACACTCCCGGGTATGTTGGGTTGTACGCGGGTATTAGAAATGACATCCGTAAGTCGAAGAATGGCGGTATCCTGAACTTTCTGATTATTAGTTAGTAGAGCAGCCTGTTATTTCAACGCGGTTTGAAAAGACTATCTTTCTTTTCGCTCATTTTCATTCTGCTGTTCAAATACCAATTGCAAATGTCTCTGTCCCTCTGCCAATTGGGTTATCATATGCTGTACTGTTACAGGTTGTGTCATCTTGTTTCAGACGACAGTATCCCACTTCTGACACCACTGTGATGGTTTTCACTTTAACCAAGGCAAGATAGATAGAGAAGGGGCTTATGGCCTTTGCATTGAGACACGGTTCTCTATAAATTAGTCAGTTATTGCTATTTATTTCAGAACAGATAGTTGGAGTGCAGCAAATGTTCACAACGAAGAATAAACTACTTAATCCAGTAGTATCCTCTTTAAGTAACAGTCTTTCAGGATGAGACTAATTCCGTCGTCCACACTGCTTCCACTCTGCAACACAGGCCGGTACTTCTCAAGAGGCAAGGCAGACCGAGAAAAGAAAGGACACTACAGTCACTTATCTGTCCTAATTACTTATATGCTCTAAAGTGCTCCCCTTCTCCAGCTATCTAAGATCACCACAAGTGAGGTAAGGAAGGTAGTGGGTTGAATGGGTAGAGGTAACAAGGGGTGGGGGTGAGAATCATTCCATGCACTTATTTGCGCCAAAACCCCCACCACCCCTTTGCCTCCAACCTCTGTTTTAGCCCTTCTTTCTCCGTCACTCGCCTGGGGCTACGGTCCCTGGTGACCGTAGCAGTCGGTATCTCGGCGTCCTGTGCCTTCAGGGAACTACTGGATACTAGCGCGGTGTATTTTGGGGTTCTCTTTGCCTCCTCTCCTGTCTGGGGACCCTTCGACGCCTCCTCCGACGTCCTCCTCTCCTCGCGTGCTTCCTCCGCCGCCTCCCGCGCTCCTCCTGATGATCCCGATCTCCTCCACCTGCGATAACCGTCGTCCTCTCCTCCGTCTTCCTGAAACGCTAGACCGCTGAGTGTTGAGTTGTCGGGCGCCCAGCCGGGTGCCATCTTGGAGTTCTCGGCGCAGCCTATATTACACCGCATATGATATAACAAGAAAGCCACAGGATTGAACAATCTGGGGAAGGGGTGCTATGTAAATATTAAATGACGAGGGGCTCAGGAATCAGCTCTGAGGCACTCCTTTGCCGAGGGGGATGGTACCAGATTTAAACAAGCCCAATATGATAATCTGTGTCTGGATGTCTAGGAAGTAAGCAAGCCACAATAGGGCATTGCACAGAAGCCAATCTCACGCAGCCTGCACAGCAGTATTGTGTGAGAAACGGTGTCAAAGGCTGCTGACAAATCCAACAGCATGACAATGATAGGAGAGCCAGCATCTAAAGATAGGCGGATGGTGCCTGTAACTGTAACTGTTCTCTGTTTTGCAGTCCATTTCAAATCAATTTTATAATTGTTATAGCGAAAAATAGAAAAATAAATACAGTGCTTTAATTGCACATTTCTGATGAACCTGTACTCTGGATTTTGCAGTGAGAGGCACTGACTGCTAACTGCTAGAGATGTCTTCTTTCTGAGCTTTGGCTTTTCTGGGAGTATTTCTCTTGATTAAGATGACTCATATTCATAATTAAAACAAAGCTGACCATAAGAGTTGTAGTAGTACAACAAAAGTTGTCAGTCTATCGTGCTACATGGTTTGGAACATCAACCACAACCAGTGATAGCTATGAAAACCATGTTGAGTTAGTTTGATGGGCTCACCCTAGATCCAGATGTTGGTGCAAGGCCTTTCATTTTTGTTATTAACTTCTGACCAGTTGAACCCTGCCTTTTTAGGTGTGGCTTCACAGCGTATCTGTCTGCTATTTTGACCAATTCCTAAGTATTGACAGTAAGCATCAGGGATTAGTACTTCAAGCTGTAGGAGCGATGCGGAGGCGCTGGTAGGGTTCTTTAAGTATTTTTAATAATAACAGCCCCTACACATCTGTGTGGTTCACGCTCTGGCAACCAACTGCCATGGCAGCCATTGGGGTGACAGAGGACAGCTGGAAGGCAAGGTGGAATGTTGGGGAACCAATAAGGGGGCAGGAAGGACAAAGGGAACTCTCGCGCAGGAGAGCAACAGGATGCATGATGTCATGAGCCAACAACAGTGAATACAACACAAAGCAATGTTTGACACAAAGCAATTACTCACACACGAAATCATCAAGGCGTTTGGGTTTGTTGATGGTTCTACCAAACCTTCCTCTGGGACCTTGATTTTCTAACAAGGCTTCAGTGTCAGAATGTGGATCACTGATGGTTCTGCCAAACCCACTCCTGAGATTCTGATTGTCAGACACAAACTCTGAATCAGAATGTGAAAGACTCTTATTCCTCAGATGGGGCATGAGAGCGTGAGAACTGACTTCACCATTCCGCTCCGGTGTGCAGCCATCGGTATCAACGTCAGTGGGTGAGGGACCCTTGTCCTGAACTTCTAGTTGTCTTGAACACCTTTCATTGTCATAGTTCATGGACCTGTGTCCCCTATCAGGTTCATCATACTCGACCCACAAATCATTTTTAGCGCCATTGGGATGGCTAAATTCTCTTCCTACAGAATGACATTTGGTCAACCTGTTCATATGCCACACTTTTCCGTCACTAAGTCTGGCGGCATTGTTATATAGTTTGCTGATGTGGAGGGGAGCGGTGAGTCTGCTTTCTCCCTTTCTGACTTTCCTTTCAAGACAGAATTTGACCAGATCGACTATCTTGAACATATGATCTTTGACCCTGTGTCTTGTGTCATACCATTCTTTGAAACACATCTGTGCTTTTTCAATGTTGCTCCTTACGTTTTCAGGTCGATGGAGCAAGGTTTTACACGTAAAGTAACTTGCTGGTACTCAACCCTCTCGTAATAACATTAATGTACTAATTAACATGTTTTTGTCTTATTAATATTGCATACTACACGACATATTAGGTATCTAGGGGAAGCTTGTCAATGCGCTTTTACTAACAATAATCCGCTTGCACTAAAATGGCTGCTGCTACGCGGGATTTTCTACTGCGCATGCGTCTGTCATGCCCACGTGATATGCTTGGAGGGAAAACTTCTGCTTCTGCGCAATAGAACTAAGATGGCAGTTATGTGTCCTAATGTGCAAGGAACTTGCACCGCTGCCCTGCTAAGCTGCCTGTTTCGCATAATCTCTAACGCAATAGTATAAAATAAAATAATGGGAGTAGAGTAGAAAGAAGTGGTATACAGTGTATTCATTTATTCTGTGTCTCTAAAACTGTTCTTTTCTATTTTTACATGATAAACTGAATGGGCCTAAATGCTTTGCTGAACTCCATCTTTGGAGAAACTATGACTGCACGACAAGACCTGAAGTTACAGAAGCTGTAGCCTTGAATCATGCCCAAGACGGACATGGAAGGCGGAGAATAATTAACTTCTTGCCTTGACAGAGGAAGCTGAATTGATAAAATTGTTTATTAAAATAAAACATTGATACATTTCATTACTGGGAGGAATAAAAAGAACATGAGTTGATAAAGTTATGGGAGGGGATGTCATGAATACATGATTGACAAGTTTCCTCTAGAAAAATATGGTGTGATGGCTACTCCTCGTTCTTGTCCACTAAAATTGTGGGATTTACACATTTGCAACATTTGGGGGTGATACACTGACCTGAAAAATGGAATAACTAGGGTAAGCTTAGTTAGTTAGATTTATCGACTTGTCCGAATAGCTGACCTGTCACTGACCCAACGCACTCAATAGGTGAGCGAGAGCAGAGTTGCTTGCGGAGCACTCTGTCAGAAGATTTGATAATCCAATCGGGTTATTGGGAAGGAGATCGATGACCCAATCGGGGTTTGACTGTTAGCTGCAGAGAGGGTTTTCAACGCTGGTGTTTTGAACTTTATCTGTGGTGCGAGTCTTAACCTGTGGTGGTCCTGTCTTGATCAAATTTGGTCCGTAACCTGTCCTGATTCTGGCTTGCACCTGTTTTTTTCTGCTGGCACCTGTACTTTGGGATCCAATTTCTTTGTCTCAGCCTATGACCAGGGTTGGTCATCACACTGGAATAGGTAACTATTAAGTGTGGGTTTGTCATTGTACTGTTTTCCCTTTTCTCTTACCCACCCTCTGTTCAAATGCTTAATGACAATTTCTCTCCAAGTTATTGCAAATGTTTTAAAAAAAAAATCTGCATTAGTCTAAAACATAATAAGAAATTAATTTGAGTTTCATGTTTTATAAGTCTTTCAAAGATTTACTTAGATCAAGATTTTAAAACCTTTCCCGAGTTTGTGGTTATTTATGAAATGCTAAATGTTATTATTGCTACCTATTTCTCTCTAACTCCCTTGATCCTTTAGGACTTTAGGTATCGATGACTTGGATTGGTAAGATAAATGTTATAAAAATCCAAATGGTAAAAAAACTCAATTGAATGGAGTGTGTAGGTTTACCTGTTTAAAATATACATAGATATATGGGCCCAGGTCAGTATGTTGAGCAGGTGAGCCCGCGCTCTATCAAGGTGACCACTCTACCTGTTTGGAAGTGGACATCCAACCTAAGTCTCTGCTTATGGGTTGCTTCTTCGCATGAGAACAAATGGTGACTTGGAGGTACTGGTACAGAGAGTGATCCTGTATGCCCAGATGAGTTTGAAAATGTCTTCTTCCCAATTGAGGTTGTTGTTCCTGGATATTTGTATGCTTCCTTTTAGACCACGGTTGAAAAGTTCAACGAGGCCGTTGCCTTCTGGGTGGTAAAGTGATGTGGTGTGATGAGTAATGCAATTTCTTTCCAGGAACAATTTAAAGGCGTCACAGGCGAATTGGGGACCATTATTGGTCTGTACATGTTTGGGCAGACCTTCCCGTAAAAAGAGTCTGTCTAGAAACGACAAGACAACAGAGCTTTCAATGCTGTGGACAATTTCGATGACCGGCCATTAGGAGCAGTGATTGATGACAACCAGGATGTACTTGATCACCCCATCATGACCTTCAATGGGACCAGTAATGTACAGGCCTATCTTCTCCCAAGGCATGCTTGGGTGGGTGTAATGGAGATAGGGGGACCCTATTGGTTTTGAGGCTTTTATCAGAATCATTGCAACTCATGCAGTCTCTAAACATGACCTCAATCGGTTTATCGATCCCGGGTCACCAATAGCTGTTTCTGACTCTCTGTTTTGTTTTAGAGATACCAAGATGACCAATGTGGCAAATACTTACAATTTTTCCTCTGAGTGTGTCGGGGGAACGGCCTTGCCTATTCTGTACAGCACTCCGTGTTTGACACTCAATTAATTCCTAATTTCCCAATAAGTTCTGGTTACTTCATCCAGCAGTCTCTTCTCAGGCCAATCATAATGGATTGAGGACAAGGTACTATTGTTTGGGGCTTGATTAAAGGTGCTAGCAAAACGTGTCATCGCTACCAACTGAACATTGTGTTTTAAAAAATATATACTTTATAGCGTTTTGTTTAGACTTGCTATCACTTCAGTTTCTTTTACTTGCATTTTAAAATAAAACAACACTCACCTGCTGCTTGAGCAGGGTCTTTTAGTTCTTTCCTCTGACTTCAGCGCCATCTTAGGGGAGGGCTTGCCATTTTCGGGCGCCATCTTGGGAGCGCACTAGTGGCGAGGGCGCTCACACTTGCTGCCTATTTAAGCCAGGCAATGCAAGCGCACAGCGCACCGGCGCAGCGGACGCGCCAGAGGCAAGCCCGTCTGCGCCTAGCCACCGTACTATTATGGAACTACTGCACAAAGGGCTGCTGAAACCTTTACTCACCGCCCCTGAATGTAAGGTTAACATAAGATCAGAAAAAAAGTCACCGTCACATAGGCATAAATTTGCACTGCTTAACACCCGCTCTCTGCAAAAACATAATTTAGAGGTCTTCTCGCTACTTCAGAAAGGTGGACTTGACATTTTAGGAGTCACTGAAACCTGGCTTGAAGAATCCTCTACTCCTGACCTGGTGGCATCTCTACCGCCAAATTTTGTGGCCATTCATAAAAATCGGTCTGGCACTATAAAGGGGGGGGGGAGTTGCTTTTTTATACAACCGTGCTATTAAATCGGAAACAACCTGTGCAGAAAGTGTGGTGGGTGCGGATGTTCTAGGGGTTAAGTTCCACTCTACTACCGAATGCTTGGTAATACTCCTATTTTACCACCCGCCGTGCACATCACCAGGCTTTGTTGATACCTTCCTGGAATTAGTTCATGACCTTCGGTCGCGTTATATAAGATTGGTGGTAATGGGAGATTTCAACTTCCATTGGGAAAAATCTCCTAAAGATGGTCAGGCAAAACAGTTAGATGAGGCTACGACTTCATTAGGCCTCGGTCAACAGGTGGTGGGCCCGACACACGAGAAAGGTCATACCTTAGATTTAATCTGGATGGCTGCCTTGTGGCTTAGCCCAATTGACATCTCCCCCTGCTCATGGTCAGATCATCATCTATTGCAGGGCCATTTCACTTTTCCGGGGCAAGGGAGGAAGCCACCACTAGGATGGAAAGTCCTAAGGAACTGGAATAAGATTGGAGCAGAGGATCTGATAGTTAATTTAAAGACCTCTGCCCCACTCAAGCAACCTGAGGACGACATAGAGGCCGCTTGCCTCAATTTGACATCAAAACTTGAAAGGGCCATCGAAGCTACTGCACCGGCCTGTAGGGTGAAAATTGTGGATAAGGGTAAAGGGGTCCCATGGTTCAATGATACCCTTAGGTTAAGGAAGCGAGCTCTGCGCACAGAGAATGAACCTAGTGCACGGGCTTTGTATGTGCAGGAATTTGCTTTCTATAAACAGGCAATTATTTCTAGGAAAGCGGAATTTTACGAGGGCAGAATTGCGGCGGCAAGAGACCCCCAGAAGGAAATCTTCAAGGTCCTGACAGAGCTAAGGAAAAATAAGGAGCAGAATCCTTCCTTCACGCAGGATGACTGCCATAAATTCCAGGCTTTCTTTTCTAATAAAATATCGGATCTTTTAACAGAAATACATCATACCCCGAGATTTGATTGCTCTGTTCAATCCGCCCGATAGCCCCTCTGATTGCCCACCCCCTTAGCACATTGCCCCCGATTACTAAGGAGTTATTGGCAAGTCTGATGGAGCGAGTAAAGTCAGGGTCATCAGCGGATCCTTGCCCTCCCAGGATATTCAAGCTTACTAGGAATAGAGGACGATGTTCTCTCTCTCCTCAACAGTTCCCTGGAAACAGGACAGGTCCCCACTAATTTTAAGGAGGCGCGTCTGATCCCACTTTTGAAGAAGCCGGGTGCAGATGCTAAGATTCGAAAAATTGTAGGCCTATTTCACAGCTACCTTTTTTAGCTAAAATACTTGAACAACATGTTCTTACACATCTTTCCTGCCATCTTGAAAATAATCAGTTGCTAGAAAAGAACCAGGCTGGCTTTTCGTGCTCAATGATCTGAGATGTAGAGCAGATAAGAAGACCCTGGGCGCCCTGGTGTTGTTAGACCTCTCCGCGGCATTTGACATGGTTAATCATGACCAATTGTTGTCGCTGTTGGGGGATTTCGGCATTCAGGGAACTGCGCACGCCTGGTTAACTTCCTCTCTTCAAAACCGTGCCCATAGAGTACAACTGGCAGACCTGGTTTCATCACCAGCCAGCATTACTTGTGGAGTTCCCCAAGGCTCGGTACTTTCACCTCTTCTTTTTAACGTGTACTTGCAACCTCTGATCTCGGCACTAAATCAGATGGAATGCCGGATTTATAACTATGCCGATGACACTCAAATTGTCATCGAAATTGATAACTCGTCTTCGGCACATGCTAGATTGCAAAATATTCTGAAATACACGGTTAATTGGATGTCCGCTAATTCTATAAAGATAAATCCGGACAAAAGAGAGGTGTTGACAATTGCCATAACATCCAGCCCCTGGAATGATTTATTCTGGCCTAATGAATTAGGACCCTTTCCAGAACCAGCAGCGGCTTTTAAAAGTTTGGGCATCTATATAGATTGCAAACTGTCTATGACAAAACAAGTTTCATCAGTCGTCTGCACTTGGGTAGGCCTATTGAGACAACTTCGGAGAATATCTCAACTTCTGACCTCTGCCACCCTCAGACACACAGTATCAGCTATGATCCTGTCGCGCCTAGCTTATGGCAATTCGCTGTACGCTGGCCTCCCCCAACAACTGCTGACTAGATTACAAGCAGTTATGAATGATGCAGCTAGATTAATCTTTAAAAAACCTAGACGGGCGCATGTTACACCTTTGCTACGTGAGCTCCACTGGTTGCCAATTAGACAAGGAATAATGTTTAAGGGCCATCGTATTACACACAAAGCCCTGTATGGACAAGCGCCAAGATATATCAAGGAGCGCCTAGTTCCATATGTTCCTAGTATGACACTCCGTTCGGCAGATGCTACCCTCTTGGTATGCCCCCGTTTCAGATTATCTGCTATGGGAGGACGTGCTTTTTCCAATGCGATTCCTGTGGCCTGGAATAATTTGCCAATACATCTGCGCAAGGAATCGAACCTCCTACCCTTCCGGAAGATGCTTAAAACCGTGCTCTTCCGGGAGGCTTGGGGCACGTCCTAGTGCCCCTGCCCCAGGATCAAACAGTATGTACTTCTGGACAAGCGCTTAGAGACCTCTGGGTGATAAGGCGCTGTATAAATCTAAATAAATAAATAATTGTATCTGCATACTTTTTGTAGAATGGAGTCTTAAAGCATATGTTCTTTCATTCGGTATTTGTTATGCCGTCCATGTCAGTGTTGAAAAGCAACACTACCTTCTCAAGATCTATCTGTTCCTCCGTGACTTCATTGTTGGGTAAGGGAAACCTGCTTAAGAAGTCAGCAACTTTGTTTCTAATCCCAGGCCAGTATTCAACCATGTAATTATAGTCTAGTAGCTTGACTGACATTTTCCTTAGTCTAGGGTAGGCATTTTGAAGACCTGAAGCTGAGAGAATTTTAATTAATGGTTTGTGGTCTGTCCGTAAGCAGATGTTGTATCCCCATATGTACACTCTGAAATAGTTTAGTGCCCAAGAACATGCAAGCATTTCACGCTCGATCACTGAATATCTTTCTTCAGCTGGGGTCAGTGACCGAGATTCAAAGGCTACAACCCATTCATGGTTATTGGAATCTTTTTGTGCGAGGACGGCACCAAGTCCCTTGTTGCTTGCATCTGTGGTGACATAAGTCTGAGCTTTGGGCTCAAGGCCTTTCAGAAATTGCGCATTTGCAATATCCTTTTTCATGCGCTCAAACACTTCTTGGCATATTGGGGACCACTCAAATTTGACCTTGTTTTTGAGCAATTGTCTTATGCTGTAAGTTTTTTATGAAAAGTTACATATACATTTTGAATAGAATTCTGTTAAACCAAGAACAGCTCTCACATCATCCTTGTTGGTGGGGGATGAAGCTTTAAGAATGGCATCGGCTAACCCCTGCTTGGGTTTGATACCCTCCTAACTGATGTTGTGACCCAAATATAAAACTTTGTCCTGTGAAAATTTACATTTATCTAATTCAACAGTCAAACAATGTAATTTCAAGATTTCAAACACCTGCTTTAGGCGTGCATCATGTTCCATTTGATTTCCACCCATGACAAGGATATCGTCCTGGAAGAACCTAACCCCCACAGTACCTTCAAAGAGGGATGTCATAACTCTTTGAAATAGTGCTGCGGCGGAGGCCAACCCAAACGGTACCCGTGTGAAATGATAGCAGCTAAATGGTGTTATGAACGTTGTATACTTTCAGCTCTCGGCATGCAAAGCTACCTGATGGTAGGCAGATTTCAAATCTAAGATAGAAAATACATTCATATCTTTAGTAGCGTTGAAAATTTCACATAAGCGTGGCAAGGGGTACTGATCAATAATGATATTTTTATTTAGATCTATGCAGAGTCTAATTTTTCCATTGGGGCGCTTAACTACCACGAAGGGAGAAACCCACTCTGCGGATTCAACCTTCTCAATTATACCATTGCTAACCAATCTGTTGAGCTCAGTACGAACCTCATCTCTGACAGAGACAGGTAGATGTCTAACATTACATACACACAGGGAGGCATTCTCTTTCAATTCAATCTTTTGTTGGAAGCTGTTGAGTAAACCCACACTTCGGGAAAACACTTCAGGGTAGTCTTTGATCAGGATGTTATTGTACACATTGACATCTTCAATAGACATAACAGGGTCATCGCTGTTGGGATTGAGAATGATCCCTAGATCAGCTTGATCATTCGACCCCAAGACCGAAGGTCCTTTTTTCGCCAAAAACGTTTACAAAACACATTCCTGTTTTTAAACTCAAACTCTAAATCACGAGTACCTAAAAATTCTGTTATCCCCCATATAGCTCTTAGCAATGACCCTTGAATTAGTAAGAGATTTACCAGTTGTATCTATGAAGTGCTGCTTCCATGCATTTTCATTTACGAATGCGAACGGGGAGTCAGAGTCCGCAATTATGTTCATAGATACCCCACCCATCTTGACTTCACAGATGGGTTTCTTGGCCCTGGTAGGAGTTAGATCCAGAATGTCATATTCAATAGTGAATACATAATTGATCTCCTCTGACTCCGAAACATCAGACACCTCTGATTCTGAATCATACTGGCTTTGTATGTGTCTGACAGGCTTGATGCATCTGACTTGTTTCTTTTTTTTATTTTTTTATATTTATTTTTTATTATACTTCTGCTCACACATATTTATACTTTCAGTAATATGTTATAAAGAAAAACAATCAGATCAAGGCAGTCTTATAATATTATGACATTAATGAACATGAACATAGGTAATTTTTCATCAGAAGGAAAAACAAGAGCCAAATAAAGCAGAACCCTAAAAAATAATAAAATAAAATTTAAAAAAATAAAAAATTCTCATAATACTTTACGTAAATCAAAGTTCCCTCTGTTATTATTCACAATCATATGTAATACTAAGTAACAATCCTAAAGATATTACCCTATCCCTTCCCTCCAGCGAGCTAAGGGTTCCCAGATTCTATCTCCTCGTGCTCTCCTAACCCTTCCCTTTCTGGCATATATGGGTTTTTCCAGGTTATGCACAGCTATTAAGTTCGCCAACCAGACTTGCATCACTGGAGGAGTCTTGTCCAACCAGGCCCTTGCTATCATTAATCTAAAAACTGCCATAGCCATAAACATGAAGGAGTCGGCCTGCCCAACAATACTCCCTTCTGGACCAATTCCCAACAAACTCCAAGTAGGGGTTAAAGTTATCTGTATCTCTAATGACACATCCAGAAAGCCCTCAATATCTTTAATTAAAGTGTGCAACTGAGGACAGATAGAAAACATATGTACGATATCAGCATTAGAAGAGTTACACCTAGGACACATAATCCCCCTCAGAGCCCCCCCACTTAGCAATTCTAGCTGGTGTGTGGTACAGCGAGTATAGGGTTTTGTAATGCTGAGATTGTAGTGGAGCTGAGCACAAAATAGTGCGACCCAGATCCAATGACGCCTTGAAGGCTTCAGGATCCACACCTATTTTCTCCCTCCATTTATTACTATGTTTAGCCATATCATCCGGTTTGCCCCTCACCAAGAAAGCATATCCTGACCTAATAGTTAATTCACCGCCACCAACTATATTTTCCATAAGATCATTATCATTATATCCTACTGGGCCCCCCTGTTTATTACCCAAAAAACTCCTGACTTGTAGAAACTTGAAGAAATCTCTTCTATCTATGCTATATTTCCTTACAAGGTCCTCAAATTGTACTATTCCCTCTTGATTCCTTAAATCCCCTATCTGTCTAATTCCTTTATCCTCCCAGGCAACCATTACCGAATCAGAGAATATTTCAGGGGGGAATGATTTATTGTTACAAATTTTAACATATCTATTATATCTGCCCATCCCTGACTTCTTCAGAAAGATATTCCAAATTTTGAGGGCGGCATTTACAGTCTTAGATTTTTTCCGTCTCAGATATCCTAGGTCAGTATGATATAAGAAACAGTTTTCTGCCTCCTGTCCTAACACTACTGCGTATATTTCTGTTGACATATTTGTTACTTTCTGTAGCTGTCCACCCCCTCCAATCAGTCCCTGCATATATTGTAGTGCCGTCGCTAAATAATATAACCTAAAATCTGGCGCTCCCCAACCCCCTCTTTCTCTAGGCAGCGACATAAATCTATAGGCCCTCCGAGTTTTTCCATGCGCCCACAAAAACCTATTTAAAGTGCCTTCCAGTGTGTTAAACCATTTTGCATCAAACAGAAGGGGGATTGAGCGGAACAAATACAGAAACTTCGGTAAGATCAGCATTTTTAGCACATTTGTACAACCGACCAAGGAAAAATGCAGATTATTCCACCTCTCCAAATCCTTCTTAACTTTGGCCAATATAGGAGCCGTGTTTACCTCCACCACTTTGTCCAAATTCGCAGTGATTATGATCCCCAAATATGTTGCTGATCTAACCACTCTATTATCAGTACACCTCGTGAATTGATTTATAACAATTTGCGTCTTAGATTTGTTTAACCTGTAACCTGAGACTTGACCAAATCTTTGGGCTTCCAGTTCCACCCCCGTGATAGCAAAATCTGGATTTGGCGTTAATATAGCCACATCGTCTGCATAGGCTAGCGACTTAACTGTAGACCCATTCAATGTCATTGGTGGAATCCCTCCATTTCTTTCTAATTTTCGTAAAAATGGCTCTAAATATAATGCAAACAACAGTGGGGATGCGGGGCACCCTTGCCTTGTCCCCCTTAAAATTTTTACTACATTTGAATGCCCTCTGTTTACTCTGATGCTTGCAGTAGAATTATTGTACAGAACTTGTATGGCTTTCAAAAACCCTTCACCAATACCACTCCACCTCAATACTGCCCATAAGAATTTCCAGCCGACCCTATCAAAGGCCTTCTCGGCATCTAAAAATAGTGCCGCGATAGGGTCGCCTAGACCCTCAGCTGCATCGAACATCGTAATCACCATTCTAACATGCTGAGTCGTGCCCTTCCCAGGTATAAAGCCATGTTGTGGTTTGCTCACCAGATGTTCGATGCTCCCGGCTAGTCTTTTTGCTAAAATCTTGGAGTAAACTTTGACATCTGCGTTCATAAGAGTAATAGGTCTGTATGAGCCGGGAAGTGTTGTCGGTTTCCCTTTTTTTGCAATAACAATAATATCTGCCCCGCCCCAGGACTCAGGAGGTATCCCTCCCCGCTGTGTATAATCCATAATTTCAAACATATCAGCCAGGAGAACGTTCTGGAATACTTTATAAAATTCAATCGGGATTTGATCCGTCCCGGCTGCTTTCCCTGAGGGGAGACTCCCCAAAGCCCAAGTAAACTCCTGCAGACAAAGAGGGACCTCTAACCTCACCTTTTCTTCCGGTGTTAGACCGGGGGAGGAATATCACAGAGATAGCTATCTATCTGATCCTGACTTATTGTTTCATCCAAAGAATATAAATCATCATAAAATTTCCTAAAAACTTCCCTTATCAAATCTGGGTCTGTAACAGGCACCCCCTGCAGATCATGAATCTCTTTTATATCAGCTGCATCAGTACGCTGCCTAGTTCGAACGGCTAAGACGTGGCCAACCCTCTCACTTAATTCATATACCTCGTGTTTTTTGGCCATATAGTTCTCTGCCGTTTTCCTACTGAAACCTTCTATGGCCTGTCCTTTAAGGGCTACAATTTTAAGTAAGATTGGTTCCACTGCGATATTCTGACTTATAGCTGCAGCTAATATCTCTTCCTCTACAGCCAACAGTTGTCGGATCTCTTCCGTTTTAATTCTTTCCCTCTTTCGCTTAGCTAATACATAACTCATTGTCTCTCCTCTTATGCCGGCTTTAAAGCAATCCCAGACCACCCCTGGAGATGCTGAACCTCTATTTATGTCCCAATAAAATTTTATCCAGGCTTCCATATGTTTCTGATATGCCCCATCCTTTAGGAGGATACGTTCAAAAGTCCACCGTGTTTTACAAGTTTCAGCTATAGGGATCTTAAATGTTAACACCAAAGGATTGTGGTCTGAGACAATCCTAGGACTTGCACCCCAGTGATTAATATGTTAGAGACTAAAAAATAATCCAGTCTCACCAAGATTTTGTGAGGGGCCGAATAAAAAGTGCTGCTATCCAAATGAGGATGTTGCTCCCTCCAAGGATCAGCTAAAGAATTGTGTTGTACCATGTCGGCTAACGCCCTGTGTGTCTTTTTCTTCCTCCCCATGTATCTACCCCCCGGTACCATAAATGTGCTTTCTGGGTCATGGATATTAAAATCCCCGCAGCATACAATGGGCTCGGGCCACAGGGCAAGCTCAGTATCCATAAACTGCCATACATCTGGATCGTCATCAGTAGACCCATAAATTGTAGCTAATGTAAATTTCACCCCTTTGTAACAAATTCCCACAATGGCCCACCTACCCCAGAGATCCTCCTTTTTTCTATGGACCACCACATCTCTATTTCTCCCCAGAATTGCCACCCCTCTGGTCCTAGTTCCTTGTCTGCTAGCCGCTAGTACCTTGAACCCCAACTGATCCAGAAGATGCACCTGTGCGGTTTTGATATGGGTCTCCTGGAGGCACACCAGATCTAAATGGAAAGTTCTCAATAATCCTGCAACTTTCATTCTCTTATTGGGATCGTTAAGACCACATATATTGATTGAGGCAATTTTACAAGACATTAAAGCATATCCAATATCCTTCTTATTATTAACCTTCCTTCATAGTTGAGATTATAGAAAATATAAACAAATTCTGCCTTTTTCGTGTATAGCCTAATCTGTTTATACTGTGATTGAACTTCAGTGAAAATGTGTGTCATTATAATCGAAAAAACAACGGTTTTAACCATGTTTAATGGCCCCCACCCCCCTACCCCTCCCCTAGCTTGCCCTTCCCCCCTGTCCCCCCCTTTACAGGCAAATAGGTCATGTATGACCTATGTATGGCCGTTTCTGAATTGTGCAGTCGCACCCCCCTCCCATCATCTCTCACCGATCACCCCTCCACCAATCAACCTAGTAAAACCCCCCCTTTTTTTTATTTTTTTTACACCCATGTGAGCCCTGTTGTTATCCCTACATTACACAAACCGATACATACTTATTTCATTTATTCCTTATCTCTCTTTAACTCTTCCAAGTATTGCTGTGCCTTGATTTCTGAGAGGAACATTCTGACTCCCCCTTTTGTAACCACTTTCAGTTTGGCAGGAAAAAGTAGGTAAGCCTCTGATCCCAGAGCCTGAAACTGCGTAATCAGCTGCCTCAACCTCCACCTTCTCTCGACTGTGACATGGCAAAAATCTGGTCTGGCGAAAAAAGTGGAGCCCTCAAATGTTCTTTTACTGTCGGGCCTAGCCTTATCAATAATTTCTTGCCGCAGCAAAAAATTCCCAATATAAACTAGGATAGCTCTGGGAAGGGGGGCCTGGCCGCCTCCTTCTGCGCCGTACACCTTCTTCTGGTTAAACGGAAACCTGTGCGCCCTCTGTATTTCCCTGTCCCACTGCCAATCGGACTCAGGGAATGCCCCCTTCAATAGATCTACCACAAAACGCCTAGTGTCTTGGCCCTCCAGCCCTTCTGCCACACCCAAGAGTCTAACATTGTTGCGCCTTTGCCGATTTTCGAAATCCTCCATCTTCCACTGGTAGTCTTCTGATAACTTTTCCTGCCTTGACTTGAGAGATTGCCAGCTCCCTAGGTCATCTTCTAATTTGCCAGTTCTCTCTTCCACCTCTGTCACCCTCCCTACCAAATCATCATAGAGTTTGTTTGTTTTTTTCAGTGGCAGTTAAATTTTTTTCGAGTCCTGTCTTGCTTTACGACTTACTGCTCTGGCCTCAATCTGTATTTGCTACAGCATATTAAATACAAGGTCAAATGGAACAATATGCTTAGAAGGACTGGCTATATCCTCATCCTGGTAGGTCTGCGAGGTTGCCGAATAGTCCCAGAGGAGTCTTTTATCTGGACCCGCAGGGGAGCCTTTCACTCCTTTACTAGATTTACCCTGTCTTTTCTTCTGCGTGGTTTCCATGCCCATATCCATGTCTGAGGAATTTGAACTAAGGCCAGTGATCTCACCCTCATCATCGTCACCCTGCTCCTCAGATGACTCTTCTGTAGGCATTACTGAGTCAGAATCCTCGTTCACGGAGTAAAAGTGCTCCCCTTCCACTGATGTGACATCTCCCACTCTCATCAGCTCCTGGGCCCTTGTACCTCCCCCCGTAAACAGATCATTATTTGCTAGGCTAACTGAGCTCCCCCAAGTAGCCTTGGCGTTATTTGCAACAGCTAATTCCTTCTCAAGTGAGATAATAGCGCTCAACATATCAGCGCTTCCAGTTCCAATCTCACCCTTGTGTATAGTCTCTGCCTCTGGCTCTGCATGTGCCGCTGCTGCGCCCTCCGAGATAGATTCAGGAGCTGCTTCTCTCTGCTCTGGATCCTGAGGCATGTCTACAGCCTGTGTCCCTGAATCGGTAAGCTCTTCACTCCCAGTTCTCTGGTCGGGCTGCTGCTTAGCAACCACCGGCATCACTTTCGGTGCAACAGCGGCGTCCTCGAGGCCGGCTCCACCATTACTTGGCCCTCCAGAGTTGCTGCCACTGAAATTGATTCTTTGTGCTGTCGATCGCACAGTGAAGACCTCCGTCAAGGTAGGCTGCCTAGAAAGTGTTTCTTTTACTTTTCCTGTATTTTTAGAGAGCATGTCAGGGCTGTTCACGCTGTTGTCGGGCATCACGCTCGACTTTCCCCGCTGCTCCGTCCTCGCTCTCTGCTGCGGGGCCGCTACTCTCCTTACAGCGCCTGGGTTTTTTGCTGGCAGTGTTGCCTCTTGTGTAGATACCTTTTTTGCTGCGCCCGGCTGCAGCTGGTCTTTACTTTTGTCCTTGTCCTTCTTTTCATTCTTCGCCGCGTGTGAGGGCATTTTTGCCGGCTGTGTCTGTGTGTGCGGCTGTGACTGTGACTGCCGCCGTGCCTGTGCTGATCTTCCGGAGCTGATGGTATTCATCAGCTCCCGTAGCTTCGTCCTCAACCAGAAAAATTCTGCTATGAAATGAGTTTTCAAGGCTGCTCCAACAAATAGTGCAAC
This sequence comes from Lissotriton helveticus, assembly GCF_964261635.1. NCBI lineage: Eukaryota > Metazoa > Chordata > Amphibia > Caudata > Salamandridae > Lissotriton > Lissotriton helveticus. Next base: position 353,453,589 of record NC_136070.1, on the reverse strand, counting down.
TCGAGACTTCCGCCAAAGTTCAGGGGCCATCAGAGGTTATTGCTCAGTCCGTGCAGAACCCGGCTCTGAACATGATGTTGGCGATGTTTGATGATGGCAGAGAGGGGTAGATGCAACCTCTCACCACAATCCACCCGCGGCCATCTTGCCTATCGCATCTGACTTGTTTCCTGTTGCATGCTTTTGCAAAATGCCCCTATCCAAGCACTTTTTAAAGTTGGCTAAATGAGAAGAGGAACCACAGTGATAACATCTTCGTTCCGTGCTGTCATTATACTTTTTTGTGGATTCCCTTTCATCTTTGGGCTTTTTCTTGTTATGATCGCTTTTCATGTCACTTTCACTGGTGTTAGGGTGGGTACTTTCCTTGGATCTAAGTCTACTTGCATTGGACGTTTTGACCGCTTTAACTATATTTGGCTCATCTAGGACAGCTTTGGCACACCTGCCCGTGAGCTCTGCCTTTTTGACTGAGGCAACGATTTCTTTCAATGTTGACTCACCGTTTACCCAAAGTTTATCTTGGATGTTAGGATTACTGGTGTGCATAATGATTTGGTCACGTATAAATTCTTCCTGTAATTCTCCAAATCTGCATGTCAAGGCTCACGCACTTAAAGCAGAAACATACTCATCAATACTCTTATCTCTACCCTGTTTTCTGTGAGAAAATTTGTAATGGTCAACAGCAATGCAAACAATCGGTGAAAAATGTGCAACTAAGTCATCTAAAGCGTGCTGAAAAACATTATCACCCTCCCTGACTTTCTTTTCAATTTGGTTGTATGTCTTTAAACCTCCAGGCCCAAGATAATACAATAGAACCTTTTTCTTCTTTTCTCTGAGTGAAATCCTCATCTTCCGCAGTTTCTATGTAGTTGCAGAAATATTCCTTCCACTCTTTCCAAGGCATGCATGGTTCACCTGTGCGTGGAAGGAAAGGTTGAGGCTGTGAAAGAAGTAATGAGCTTAGGGCACACATGTTGCACTAAAGTATTTATAGCGAAATGGAGGTCATAGTGCAGACTCTAAGCAAAACAATTGTGTTGTAGATGTGTGAGGAGACACAATGTTGCAGGTTGAGCTGTAAATAGTACTGGCCCCTAGTGGGGGGATGCTAAACCCTTGACTGAGACTGTAAGCAAGGAGAACTTTGCCTCGTTGGAGTAATTTTTAGACTCGAGATGCAGGTAACATTTCAAGATACTTGCTGCCATACAGCGTGCATGTCACTGGAGCTTGGAACGTACTGACGAACAGATTTCACTTTCAAACGGTGCGAAACACACAAAATGGCCGATACTTTGCGCTGAGTAGCCTAATCCAAAATGGCGCCTGTGTGCGTTCCAGCGACGACGTGCGTCACGGTCAGAGGAGCGTGGGAAATCAGCTGCCAGGAAATTGCCTCCTCAATGCCTCAGCGGTGGACCAGCAGCGAAGCTGCGTGAAGCAAATGACAAAAGTGGCAAGCTGCGTTGGACGGAGGGCAGGAGCGCTGGAGGCTGCTTAAGGGTGGTGAGCTGTGAGGAGACTGTGAGGGATGATGCCGTAGAGACAGAGCAATAAATCCCTTTCAAAGAGTCTCTTCAGAAGAACATGCAGGCAGCGCAGGTCTCACTGTGTAAGTAGAAATACTGCTTCCACATCTGAATAGGAGTGGCACCACAGAATAGGAGCCTGGAATGATGATCCTGACGTTCGAAATACCGAAGTGGGGGGGTTGTTCCTGAAGTCTGCTCATCGCCACTTGTAGGAACGAAGTGGAAGCGCTGGTACGGTTCTTTAAGTATTTTTATTAATAACAGCGTCTACACATCTGTGCGGTTCACGGCTTTTAAACCAACTGCCAATGCAGCCGTTGGGGTGACAGGGGACAGCTGGAGGGCAAGGTGGAATGTTGGGTAACCAATAAGGGGGCAGGAAGGACAAAGGGAGCTCTCATGCAGGAGAGCAACAGAATGCATTTTGTCATGAGCCAAGGTTGGCCCATGGCATAAACAGTGAATACAGGCTCGTGGTTGTGGGTTGTGCACTGCCTCTGTTTGTCTGTATTTTCCGTGCTGTTCCAGGGTATCACTCCCCTCCTGGAGTGTGTGTATATAATCCGTAAGTTGCAGCTCTACTGCTTGTAGGTCTGTCACCCTAGGCACTGGGTTAAAGCTGAATCCTATTCAGCCCGTATTTCATTCATGCTTTACAACAATATGTTCATACTCCTTGTTTAGTTCGATGTTTAGTTTATTCTTCCATCATGATTATGTGTTCATACGCATGTTTCATTCATATATTTATATCTTCATCTTCCAAATACATATGTACAAATTCCAATGTATTTCGGTGCTTTCTGCACCTTCTTCAGGGAACAATCTGTGAATTAATAAACAATCTTGATCACCTTTAATATCTTGACTGGCCTTTACATATATACAATTTTTATACTTAACCGTGGTATCTATAATTACAATTTCTCGTTCTCCCCTATACGATTTTTACGCTTGCACTTATTGCATTTTACGCTCGCGAGTGTATTTTATTGAAGCTGTGCTTATATGCTTTTCTATTATGTTGGTCTTGACCTTCCGTTCAGTTTGATGGTGCTTGCTGTCTTTTTTCCATCTAACTCGGTTTCTGCTTAAAGTTCTACCAAGAGAAAACTTTGCATTGCTGGCTCGTACCTGCCGCATTTTACCTTGTATCTATTCTAGGAAGTGTTTAAAAACAATGACTCTCGGTGTTGTTTTACTAAGCCGCTGTCGGCTTTCCCTCCTTACTCCCTATGATGGTAAACTATCTGTTTATTTAGCGCGTTACCAAACCATCTACCTATTTGCGCTGCTTAAATTCACTTGTTCAATACACAATAGTACTCTTCCGGTTCGCTGAAAGCAATGCTTTACCGTGTTATAAGCTTTTCGCACCCTTTTATCTGAAGGCTCACCTCGTTTGTTCTAACGTGTGTTTCTCAGTTCCGCCATTACGGCTGTTCTTCTTAGGTGCGTACCTTAACGTGTAGATCAAGTGTTATTTACCCTAGCTACTTCTCGCGTCTGCGCACTATGGGGTAATCGTGCTTTGCTAGTTCCGTTAAAGAAACTTTATTGAAATTTTACTATACTGACATTCACTGAAAGGTTTAATAAAGGATTATCAAAAAGCGTGCTATATAGCCATTATCCATGTGTCGCCCTGTGGTGTTTGGAACATTCAAAGAACTTATACTTCATTGTTATGGCAATGTGATCGAGCAATTAATTTACAGTTCATCAATAGCACGTAAATTCCGTCCTATCATTTAACCCATTTGGCTTTAAACAATTAAGGTGGTATATCCAGTAGTTCTCTCTTTTTAGTAAATTCTTTTTGTTCAGTTGTCCTTCTTTCTTGGGGATGATTTCCAATACACAAACTCTCAACTGGCTGATATGATGGTTTTTTTCGTGAAAGTGTACTGCTACTGTGGATTTAGGAGAATTAGTACAAATATTACTTTTATGCTCGTTGAGCCTGGTTTTTAGTTTTCTTTCCGTGTGTCCGACATATACCGAACCGCATGGGCATTTTAACATATACACTAAGTTAGTCGTGTCACGTGTTGCGTTTACTTTCAAGAAGATATTATGTCCTTTCATAGGATGGGTAATGTAGTTGCCCTTCTAAACTAAACTAAACAAGGAGTATGAACATATTGTTGTAAAGCATGAATGAAATGCGGGCTGAATAGGATTCAGCTTTAACCCAGTGCCTAGGGTGACAGACCTACAAGCAGTAGAGCTGCAACTTACGGATTATAAACAGTGAATACAACACAGGCCAGGTGATCTTCCAAATGTGGTAGGTAAGAAAGTTTCCAAAGACTGGATGGAAGCAAATCAAAGGTTCGATCAATTTGATCGTGGTGCTGGGAGTACCAATTACTATGCACAACATATATCTGTGTGGAAAAGCTTCTGCAATGTCGTTTAGCCAATTCTTTGTGCTGTGTTAAATTCGGAGTGCACAGAGCCATTTCACAAGAAATCTCAGAAATTCTATCTCATGAGGCAGCATTCCTTTTGCAAAATCTTTCTGAGCAGCTGTAAATCCAGAGTTGGAGGTTTGCAAAGGTGGGCAGCCCTCCACTGGCCCAGGGGCATTAGAGTACTTTACAGGAGAATCAGACTGTTACACATTTTTTCCTTTTGCTCTGGGGAATTAAATGATTTTATCAGAGACCCAGGAAGTTGAGCTGAGACTGGGATTCAAATCTGGTTCCACAAGCTCCAAAGTGGCAGCTCTAGCCACTAGTCCATATCTTCTGCCCACATCCCCAGTGGATTTGCATTTGCACTGTGCCTGCATTGCTAAACCAGGCCCTTTAAGTGGAAGAGTTGTAAAGCTGCAATTGAAGTTGAATGAAAGATAGCTATTTTTTAAGCAATGTTGGACAGAGCAGAGTGATTTACACTGAGTATGTTTGGATAATGGAAGACAGGGGAGAAGGTTAGTGTAATGTAGCCACTTAACTTGTGATACGTATGAGGTGGGCTACATTGTTCTAACAACTCTGTAATCCAAGTTGGAGGAACACATTTAAGAAAACAGAGAAGCTGCTGTCATAGTCAACAAGTGTGTTTCTGACTGTAACTATGAGTGGTAGCTATAGGCCCTTACTCTTTTTGAGGATACTGACGTGGAAGAAACAAGTGCTGAATACAGATTTCATTTGAGAAGCCAAAGCGAGGTCAAAGTTTGATGTGACAGAGGGTGTACACCACAGGCAAAGATCAATCATTGAAAGCTATTGGAAGAAAGTCTAGAACCAAGAATGTCATTTACCGAGTAGGACCTTATTGTATTTCTCCTTTGAACATCAGCCAGTAGTCAAGCACCCATTAGTGAATTATTGTCAAAGCCCCTTTCAGAGGGCCTTGGGGCAAGCAGGACTACTGGGAACAACCATAGGAGTTGTGATCGTTTACTCCCGATGTCCTGAGGTCCGACCTACGATGGGCTCTAAGTAATTGGGCCAATAACTTCACTTTAAGTGGTGGCATGGATTGAGCTGTCTAAGGCTCTTCAGGGAGAGGTAGGTGCAAGATATGTGGCAGCTCATATCCCAAAATATCCACAATGTCCACAGTAATGTCCCCACAACTAGTCTATGTCTCCACAAAAGGCCTGCAGCCTTGCTTCAGTGTTCCCTGACCACAGTTTTTGAAGTGCCAGGGAGCCAGAGCTCATCTCTCAGTGTGCTCCTGTAGCAAGATGCATGCCCTGCATTCTCCTATGGTCAGAATGGGCAGCACTTATGAGACAATTGCAGACAGCTGTGGCCTCTGGCCACAGCTCCTTCTTCGCAGCAGTCTTCAAAGATAATCGTAAAAAACACCAACCTTCGGCAGGGTGGCTTCTGAGCTTGTTTTTGGGGCCCTCTGTGGTCTTTTTTAACACAGCGTTCAACCCAACAGTCCCAGTGGTCCACTTCTGACATCAGGGTTCACAGGAATGGGCAACAGTCTTGTTTGGTCAGACCTACTCAATAATAGCCCCTCCAGTCTTTGGTGTCCCCCTGGCACACAGGGGTCAGAGACAGAGGTGATGGCCCAAAGTCTCAGTTGTACCGTGTGATGGCCCACACAGTTTCAGTGGCAATGGTGCTCCACCCTGGCATATGAGTGTCATAGACATCAGCAACAGTCCCCAAAAAACCAATGGCACAGGGCGATGGCCCACAACTTCACAGCAGCTCCGATGGGGGTTACAGATTTTTGGCAGCTCTCTTGCAACACAGGCCAACGGGTCTGGGTGCCTCACATTCTGCTCACAGAGATTCACTTGCAAGGATCTCCACATGGCTCAAGGTCGGGAAGGCCTATATCTGGCAGCAGCAAAGGGTTGGTCTGCTAGGGCTGTGATGGGTCTGTTTTATGGTATGGAAGGCTTAGCATTACCACAAATGTTGCCTGCAGCTAGCACAAATACATGCAGTCTCCTATACATTTCAAAACACCTATGCAGCATGTCTTCACAATTTCAGAACTGCTCCAATTTGCAAATGTGGGTGACTTTTTTATCAACCTGATTCGTTAATGGGGACTGCATTTATTTTAGTGCTTAGGTATATTTTTTATCCCATTCTGAGCCAGGCAGGGCCTCACTTCCTCCAGGCATTCTCCTACCCCTCACATGATCCTCTGGTTTTGGCAGGCAGACATGCTTCCAAGTGCTCTTCTCCTCATAGAGGCCACTGGTCTGAGTCGGCAGGCAGACCGCTGGTGCTCCAGGCACAGGCAAGTGTTTTTGGCCCATGGGCAATGACCTCTCACCCAGAGGGAAGACCGGCAGGCCATGGTCTCCAAGCCTGGTTCCAGCAGCCAAAAAGTCTTGCCGATCTTCACTCTCTTGATGAAACAGTGCTATTCAACGACGTTTGGGGCGCAGGGGCTTTGTCAGCCACTGCAGTAGTGTCCCACAACACAGGCCAAGGGAGTAAACAGGAATCACACCAGGATGTCATCCTCCACCGAAATATGTCCCATAAAGGTTCAAAGGACTAAACTTTCCTTTCTATCAGATTCCCTGGCACAGCAAACCTTATCAGTCACAAAGGCTCACTGACAATGAAACCATCTCATGACCAGTAACGTTTCTTGGAATTAAAGAGCACTTGATTTGCACAGAGAATGTTCTGCTCCTCTCCCTTAAGTGTCTTTGTTCCACCCCAGTCCTCAGGAATTTCAGCAATACATCGCTCCTATCTGGATATTGTAGCCCTCACTTTTCCAGCCTCTTGGGGCCTTGGGCTTCCAAAATGAAACCCATGGGCCTCCCTGCTATGTACCTTCCACAGGCACACACATATAACCCAGCATGCAGATACGAGTATCACATTCTGTCCGGCGCTCCATGCATTTAATGGAGGCCAATGGTGAGATGATTACACAGCCACAGAACTTTATAAATGAGTGGGCCTGTAGGTTCCCATCCAGTTACAGAAGGAACAAGGCCTGTTCACATTACTAATTCTACTGAACACAAAATGACTATGATGCCACCACCATGCTCGTGCCAGTTAACTCAAGGTAAGGGCAACAGCCCTCTACCTTCACGAGGGTAGTGCTTGGTGTGCCGCACCCGGTGTAAGCAGACAGCATTACAGGGAGACAGGTCTAAGTCATGATGCACATACATAATTCATGTTCACCCATGACTAAAAATCAATATTCATAATCCAGATATTGATACAGCTGGGGAACTCATGGCGGAGGGGTATACACCCGTCAACATACAGGGGAATTTTCCATCCCAGAAATTGTTCAACAAGTATCTGAAGAGTCAAAGGATAATTTGTACAATCAATAGAAGGCAGAGAGTGACAATATCTGTGTAATGTGGTAGCTCCCATATTGGAAAGTGTATGAGACGGGTCAAGGTTGCAAAGCATTACGTTATGAATGCACAACTAGAATTACCAGCACATTTAAAAAAAAAAATTCTTCAAGCTTCATCAAACCTCCAGGATATTGCAGTTTGCTTTGACTTGGCAAGAGCACTGCTCCTGTCAAGCCATAGCAAACCCTGCTCCAGTTTATGGAAGCGAGAGCAGTAAAAATGCTTTCACTTCCATGAAGCGGAGTAGAATTGCTTTTGGACAGAGGGATCTGCATGTTTGCAGCTCCCTTTGTTCAAAAGCAATGCCGACTCCCGCAATGGGCTCCCCCTGCGGTCCCCAACATGGTGGTCATGCCCTGGAGGAGGGGGTCTCTGGACAATATCGGCCCTGGGAGGGAGGCCTCACTGGGTCCCCTCCCCATTTAAAACAAAAAAAAGTTGTTGAAGGCCCGCCCCGGGGGATGGGGTGAGCAAAATCGGCCTTGGGAGGGGGTGTTAAAGCCCCCTCCTATTTATACAAAAAAAGAGCATGACCCTGGTGCCGAAAACGGCTGGGGGAAGCCCTCCCAGTTTTAATAATTCTTTTAATAAAAAGGATCAGGCCAGGCACAAAATGGTCCAGAGAAAAATGGCCACGTGGCCCCTCATTCCCCCCCAAAATGTTTTTTAAAGCTGCAATTCACGGGAAGTCCTGCCCCCTTTCTCCACTACTCTGCAAATGCGCCTCCTGGCATGCTCCCGGTAGGCGAATGAAGTCCCCTTGGCTCCTGAGGGTCTTCAAGCAGAAAGAGGCAGAATAAAGATCATAAATGAGCAGAAAGAGGCAAAATAAAGGTCAGAAACAAGTAGAAAGAGGCAGAATAAAAGTCAGACGGGAGCAGGAAGATATAAATATCCAAATACATCAGGGAAAACAAAGAGAGACATGTTTTTTATTTTGTTTTTATGTCATGAATATGAAAATAATCATTTTCAGAATCATGTGGTACTTTATCATGATCACTTGTAACCCAAAGTTATCGACTTGCTGTGCATACCATATTTTATTTTATTATACAACATTTAGATGAATGCGAGTTTATGAACAAACATACGTGGGTACTTCACCTTAAATTGTGACATGAAAATAGGATGTTGGTAAGTTTAACATAAAACATATATATATGATACAGAGTTCAAAACACCAATGTCAATAAACATGAACTAAATGTTTAGGTTCCTTTAAATTTTGTTTTTAATGGAAGTGGGAGGGACCAAGTGAGTCCCTACCTATTGACACTCTGTATAGCACAATTCTATGACCCTGAAGAAGTCCCTTGGCCAAAACACGCTGGTCTTTCATTTTCTACCTGAACTTGCACTTTGCCGATATTTACAAATATGAAAAAAGAATACATTTGCTTTCCAAAAACAAAACATGGACCCTGGTGCTTCTCTTTCCTGAGTAGTGCTGTCTTCCCATACCTACGACATATGAAGAGCAAGGTGAAGGAGGTTCAATGCGGGAAACAATGGGCTCCAGACGTCAGGCCTCACTCCGTGAACAGTTGAAGTCTACGTGACATTGCCGGCCCTGGAGTGCTCCTCAAAGACTTTGAAAAACCTGGAGCTCTAATCTACACACGGCCCTTCCAGCCGCGGGTGTAGCACCACTGCGCTAATCAAAGTGGGCCGAGAAGTTGGGAATCTGCCCAGCTTTTTTCGGGATGACTGGTGCCGGAATAAAGACTTACCAGCTCACGGGGCTCGTCACGGGCATGCATCAGAAATCCCCTCTCGCCTGGCACCTATACAAAGTTAATTAATGCAAAAACCAAGACTACATATACCATATTGCTCTGGGAGAAGGCAGAGCCTATCAGGATGCGGCTTCTTTTAAATCAAATGGTTGCACATATTGCTGGACACTAGAGGATACCGGCCTTTGAGAAAGCTAAACAGCGTAACGCATCAGGCCGCACTCCGTTAGCAGTTGAAGTCTACGTGGCATTGCTGGCCCTGCAGTGCTCCTCAAACACATTGGGAAACCTGGAGCTTTAATCTACACGCATCCCTTCCAGCTGCGGTGGTAGCACCATTGCGATAATCAAAGTGGCCTGAGAAGTTGGGAATCTGCCCAGCTTATTTCGGGAGGACTGCTGCCGGAATAAAGACTTACCAGCTCATGGGGCTCTTCAGGGGCCAGCATCAGGAATCCCCTCTCACCTGGCACCTATAGAAGGTTAATTAATGCAAAAACCAAGACTACATATACCACAATGCTGTGGGAGAAGGCAGAGCCTATCAGGAGGGGGCTTCTTTTAAATCAAATTGTTGCGCATATTGCTGGACATTAGAGGAAACCGGTCTTTGAGAAAGCTAAACAGCGAAATGTGTCAGGCCGCACTCCGTGAGCAGTTGAAGTCTAAGTGGCATTGCCGGCCCTGGAGTGCTCCTCAAACACGTTGGGAAACCTGGAGATTTAATCTACACAGGGCCCTTAAAGCCGCGGGGTAGCACCACGCAATAATCAAAGCAGGCAGAGAAGTTGGGAATCTGCCCAGCTTATTTCGAGAGGACTGGTGCCGGAATAAAGACATACCAGCTCACGGGGCTCATCACGGGAATGCATCAGGAAACCCCTCTCGCCAGGCACGTATACAAGGTTAATTGATGCAAAAACCAAGACTACATATACCACAAGGCTGTGGGAGAAGGCAGAGCCTATCAGGAGGCAGCTTCTTTTAAACTAAATGGTTGCCCAAATTGCTCGACATTAGAGGAGACCGGCCTTTGAGAAAGCTAAACACGTCAGGCCGCACTCCATGAGCAGTTGAAGTGTACGTGGCATTGCCAGTCCTGGAGTGCTCCTCAAACACGTTGGGAAACCTGGAGCTTTAATATACATATATACATATATATATATATTCACTGAAAAAACCATAGGTTATAGACCATATATAGTTAGGAATTAGCATTTACAAAACCTTGAAAATTCACTGAAAAAACCATAGGTTATAGACCATATATAGTTAGGAATTAGCATTTAAAAAACCTTATTTTACTCACACAAAACCATTGAAATTCCATATATAGTTAATTGCACTAACTATATATCGCGCACCCGCAATCCACTGCTGATCATGTCACATATTACATCATTCATGACATGGTCAGTGACATCACTGATGACATCTCAAATGACATCACTGATGAGATCACTGATGACATCATCCAGTGACTGTGTGTTTCTGTAAAGTTTAAATATGTTTTACATATTGAAGAATGAGTAGATGTATAAGTGTCTGGACGAAGGATTTAGTAGGTGCATGACTGAATGTATAAGTGAGTGATTAAATGTGTCTCACTGAGTGCATGGGTTAGTGACTAAACTGTCTTAATTTGTGCATCATTATGTCTGTTGTTCTGTAAACTGCTGCATGTGTTGATCAGTAGCTATATGATTAACTATATGGGTTATTGATTGATTGTCCAAGTATTTGTATAGGAGACTGAGTGTGTGTGTGGCTGGCTGGGAGGTGTGTGACTCTGTGCAGATCAATGTGTACTTGTATCAATGATTGTATAAGAAAGTAAGTATGTGTTAGTATATGTTTGAAAATGTAAGGTGCTCTATGTTTAACTGTATAGACAAGAAAATGGAAGTGTGATTGATTCTTTACAGGACTGACTAGGTGTGTGAGTAACTCCATGGATGAGTGGCAGAGTGTAAGTGTCTGTATAGGTGTATGAGTGCATATGATAGTGTTGTAAAGATGAGTGATTGTATGTATGAATGATTGTATGGGTGAATGAGTGAATGTGTGTGTAGACGTAGGAATCAGTGAGTACGTATGTAGTAACTAGTATTGGTGTGTCAATGGTTTCAAAAATTATACTCTGTATTTAACACTGGGTGAAACAGAGGTTATATTAAAACGTGAGGAGATGCATTGTATTGTCACATGAATGATATCATCAGTGATGTGGTCATTGATGTCAAATGAGATGTCATCAGTGATCTCATCAGTGATGTCATTTGAGATGTCATCAGTGATGTCACTGACCATGTCATGAATGATGTAATATGTGACATGATCAGCAGTGGATTGCGGGTGCGCGATATATAGTTAGTGCAACTAACTATATATGGAATTTCAATGGTTTTGTGTGAGTAAAATAAGGTTTTTTAAATGCTAATTCCTAACTATATATGGTCTATAACCTATGGTTTTTTCAGTGAATTTTCAAGGTTTTGTAAATGCTAATTCCTAACTATATATGGTCTATAACCTATGGTTTTTTCAGTGAATTTCAATGGTTTTTTAATAGCAAATATCATAAGCTGTCGAATGTCAAGTACGTGGTAAGTAAAAACATTTTCGTGTTTATGCACACTGATCTGCTTTGAATGCTGCCCCCCACCCCTCATTTCTATTAGGAGTACTCTCTCTTTGCAGATAGTGAAGGGTAGTTAACGCAGCCCTTTGCCCCCTTTGTAATCCGTCGTGCCTGCTTCTCTCTCCATTTGATTGATTGTTCTCTTTGGTTCATTCTCTATTTACAAACAAGCACAGAGTCGCAATACTCTGTTTAGTCTTTGCAGATAGCGAAAAATCGTGTAAAAAAACAAAAGGAATCGAGCAAAATCAGTAGGCCACTAATGGGATCTCTTTTTGACCTCGCTAAAATAGAAACATTAGGAACAACCTGTTGAAAATAGCAATGCGTATGTACATAAGCGGCGTTCATTTGTGTTCACAGTACCCCTTGTTGATTGTTTGAATCGAGCATTGAATTGTTCGAAGTTAATTCTCTTAAGGATCTTCTCTGCCTGCAAACGAGGAAGAATAGGAATATTCTCTCTCCCTTTGCAGATAGTGAAGGGTAGGTAACGCAAGCCTTTAACACGTCGTACCTATTTCATTCCTCACTGATTGATTGATTGTCCTAACATTGACTGTTTGGGAATTAGTTCTTTTTGGAGGTATTCCCTGTTTGCAAATAAACGTAGGAAAATCTTTGCAAGTAGTGAAAGGGTACGTAATGCGGACCTTTCTCCCCCGTTGTAATCTGTCATGCCTATCTACTCCCCACTGATTGATGCACCTGTTTCACCCGGACCATTTACTAGAGATACGTCATCTGGCCCGACCAGAGAGCACCCCTAGTGAAAAGGACATATGCAATAATAACGAAGTGATCACTGTATCCTGTTAACAGAAACTTTAGCATGAAACAACCTGGAAAGAAAAGAATAGGAAAACGAAAATCAGTAGGCCACTGATGAACATGAACTTTTATTAAACAACGAACAAAGAAACGATAACATAACGTAATGATAAAACCTATTAATGTCCTAGAAACAAGAAAACGTTAAAATATGCCAGTGGTGAGAGACCAGAAAAACAGTAAGAGAAACCAAATCACCCCTCGCTGTCCCACCGCCTGCCACGCCAAAAAAATCGATAGACTAGGGAAAATGCAAGTCAGTAGAACATCCGCCCCCACTCTGGAAACTTCCAAGGTGGGGCAGGGTTCCGACTACGCCCAGCCGGGAGCAGCCCATATAAGGCAGGTCCTGCTGCCACGCCTCGGCCAGGAGATCCTAACGTAGGGTGTAGCCGGAGGAGAGGCCGAGGCCAGCGGGACCCGGCCAGGGGATTGCCTTTACAACGCTGAACAGTTGCAGGGGGGGGGAATGTCTCCTCGACCCTCCCCTCTCTCTCCCAGTCCGGCCGCGGTGGCCCTTGAGAGTTGCAGGTAGTCCCGCCACATGCTCTTCTGGTCCGGCCACCAACGGTCGGGGGGCCGAGGCCGACGGGATCCGGCTGCAGCCGATAAACCAAGAAACCCGTTCATGGGGCCAGAGCCAGGGGCGTCCGGCCGACATCTACCGGAAGCCCGGCCCGAAGACGGACGGGACACTTCTTCTTTCTTGAATAATGGCTGCGACAACACTGGGGGGGATGTCTTGCACATGCCTCCGACCCCCCCCCCCCTCGTCCTCATCGCCTGGTCCGGCCATAACAAATCTCAAGCGAGACGCCGTGGGGTGCACTGGGAGGGAGAGACGGTGCGAACAGGCCTCTCCCGCCTCCCCAGGTGGAGGCTTCCCAGCTGCACCCTCAGCGCTCCAGGCGCCCGGAAAAGGGTTCTTCCACTGTGGCCATGCTGCAACGTCTCGCCCGGCAGGGTGGAGCCCGTCCGCTCATGTGACCCCGCGATCGCCGGTAGCTGCCGAACTCTCAAAATGGCGGTCGACCTGGCAAGAGCGGGCCCAGCATAAAGAAATGGCCCGGTCACTGGTTGACTCCACCACCGTAGTCCTCCACGACCTTGAAGATTCTAGAGGAGCCGCGGGAGTCTCCGACCCCCGATGGGGAATGACTGCCATGATCGCCCGTGGAGTGACGAAACTGTATCCGCGGGACGTCGGCGCTCCCATGCTGGCGCCAGCCTCACTTTGAATTACTAGAATCCTGCAGACCTCACTTCCGGTGAAAGCACAGTGTGACCCGGTAGGAAAAATTATTGCACCCCCTCCCCTTTTTGACTGATAGTTCAAACCACCGATCCTTTCCTTTGCCCTTTTAACGGAACTTTGGACTGCCTCCCCCTCTTTTACATTTTCTAGAGAAAACAAAACATTAACCACTACATTAGCATAGCAGTTGACACCAGAACTGTTTTCAAATTGAAAACCAACAACATCTTCAACAGAATCCTTTTTGTTTCTGCTGTGACCCTGCTACAGCACAGGCATTGTCCCCAGCAGTAATTCTGCAATGCCGGTAAGAATAGCTGTGGTGCCTACTGGACTCACTCACCCCCGCGGCGCCCCACGCCGTTATTTGCTGGGCGGCAACTTACTAGACATCACCTTCGTGCCATCTAGATTTCAGCGCGTTCTGCTGCCTTGGAACTATTCGCACAACAGACCGCTACTGACAAGAATATTTCATTATTGGTGCTGTCAATTTCAATAAATCTATTGGATAATTCAAAAGAAATTGCCACGGTCTCTTCGTTGTTTAAATGTTTTTACTGTTTTTGTTTTGTTGTATATATTTATATGTTATTAAAGTTTTATATTCCTACTACTTTGTTGGAGTGCTATATATTTTTAATGTGACACATAATTGTAAAAACTTTGATGTACAAAGAGTCATTCCTGGAATCTTCCGCTTCAGGCTCGGTCCCCTCCCCAATCACAATACAGGATGGTTTTCAGATAGTAGGAACACGTGTGGTGTGACGGATCTCATCGGGTGTGGGCCTTGATCTACTATAACTCCTTTGAAGAGGGGTGATTCTTTACAGCTGGGGCCATAAACTACATCTGCAGGGCTAGCTGATAGCCTGGACAATCGGACACAGAGGAAGAGGAGTGTCAGAGGGTGCGGTAGTGAATAGGGCGAAAGGGAGGTGTCGGGCGGGCACAGAGTGTGATTCTCAGGGAAGAGCAGCGCAGATGGGGGGAGGTTTATTGCCCATGCATAAGACAGAGAGCGGTGGTGACCACTGCCTGGGTGAGATGCTTGCGTGGGTGAGGAGCCATGCTACGAATCGACAGCGTGCAGAGAGTGGGTCTGGTCAAGACATCTAAAATGGCTGCCGTGCACGACAAAAGTGTGGCATTTCAAAAAAGGCAAGATGGCGCAGACAATGTTTTTCAACACTTCCTCATTTCCTTCGAATCGAACGTTAACAGACGTTGGGGCATATTACCAAAGTTAAGCGATATTTATCGCTAACGATGCTTACCAACGAATTTTTTACCACTAAGCATCGTCAGAAATTATCGAAGATAAACCTTGCTATTATCAAGGTTTATCGCAAATGCGATAATAAACGGCCGCAATGCATGAATATCGCTAAAAACTCAGCGATATTCATGCATTACCGAGCTAATGCTCTTAGCCATGTTATCCACCTCCCATTGGATAACATGGCTAAGAACTGCTCAGGGCAGGTGTTACTTTTTGGAGATATTCGCGCTTAGCGCGAATATCTCCAAAAGTTGGTAATAGGAGATAGATATCTTGCATGTTGTAATGCAAGTTATTGTGGTATATGGAACTCATACCATAATCTATCAGGAAAGCAGAAACTGATCCTTTTGGGACCGCCTAAAAAGGCCTAGGGGGTGAGGAGTACTCTACTTTGCCCCCTTTTCACGTTCCGAACTATTTTATTTTACTCTCTTCTGTAATTACACAAAATAGCAGCGATAAGATGCATCGGAGACACACAGTGAGAGAAAGGAGGCCGGAGATGAAGAAGAGATGTCAAATACACATTGGAGATAATATAGTGGCAGAAGGGAAGTAAATATGAGTAAACTTACCATGTAACATAAAAATGTTGCACTCTATACTATAAGTCTCATTTTATACTACAATCACTTCGCTACAACCTCATAAATTAAAAATAAAAATGAATAATGTCTCAAACAATTTTTGATTTCTAAATATAAATTTATTCTTCAGAATTTTCTAAATTTGAAAGAACTAGTAACATGTCCTCATCAGCAATGTCCTCATGAAAAGTCTCCAATGATGATTCTTGTAACTCTATGGTCTCCAAACACTCGATAAATTCGCCATCAAGAGATTGATCAAAAAAATCATTCAAGTCATCTCCTCCTTGTGACAATATTTCATTATTGGTGCTGTCAATTTCAATCAATGTAGTGGAATCATTCAAGTCATCTCCTCGTGACAATATTTCATTATTGGTGCTCTCAATTTCAATCAATGTAGTGGAATCATTCAAGTCATCTCCTCCTTGTGACAATATTTCATTATTGGTGCTGTCCATTTCAATCAATCTAATGGAATCATACAAGTCATCTCCTCCTTGTGACAATATTTCATTATTGGTGCTCTCAATTTCAATCAATGTAGTGGAATCATTCAAGTCATCTCCTTGTGACAATATTTCATTCTTGGTGCTGTCCATTTCAATCAATCTAGTGGAATCATACAAGTCATGTCCTCCTTGTGACAATATTTCATTATTGGTGCTCTCAATTTCAATCAATGTAGTGGACAATTCAAAAGAAATTGCCACGGTCTCTTCATTGTGAGCCATTTTATTTTGAAATTGCTTGCTGTAAATTGCAGAAAAAAATAATCACTTTCATTTATCGTTTTTAGTAATACATAATATAAAACTAACTTTATCAAGTATTTAGTATAACAGAAGGACTGCAAATAAATAACAGAAAACATTTTTCAAATTATCTTTAAGTGTACAACATAGTTCCCCTTACAAATTAACAACTCACCTTTTTAAAAGTAGGAGAAGTGTTAGTACTGTGTAAATCAAACACCAGAAATTCACCACCAAAAATTCCTCACAAATGTACCTCAGACAGTAGTATCACAAAATGGCTGTGGTTTCCTCTCATTTGAAATATATACATAACCAATTAACTTTCATCACACACAAATACAAAACCAAAGTAACATTTTAATTGGTTCTAAATTTCAACACTTTCAAATGTGTTTTCCCCATGCAATTTTCCATAGGACATTTACATACGTCTACAGCCTGAATGGCTGAACGGAATTACACCAAACTTGCCAAAATGGTACATCAAACCTAAGAGGTCAGGAAGGATCTACTATGCCCCCTTATGGTCATTTCCCCCTTCGCTTTGGCCTCCTCTTGTCTCTCAATCCTACCGAGAGACAAGATGGCGGCCGCTACGGACTGTTTGGAATGTTGACAGACGCCGGAGAACCAATCAGCTTCGCAAAGCTCCGTAACGCAAAAAGTACGCGGAGCGCTGTTACAGATATATATCTTTTTTTGAACGTTAATTTCTCAAAATCCACTGGAGCACATATATTGAGACCTAGCAAAGGCACATCGGGCTACCAGTCCCTAATATTTTGCCAAGTTTCGTGCAAATCCATTCAGCCGTTCGATTATTATTATTATTTTTTTTTTTGCCCCGCGGGGCCCTTTTAAAACCTCCACATCAAACGTAGGGGGTCAGCGAGGATCTACTATTCCCCCTTATGGTCATTTGCCCCTTCGCTTTGGCCTCCTCTTGTCTCTCGATCCTACCGAGAGACAAGATGGCGGCCGCTACGGACTGTTTGGAATGTTGACAGACGCCGGAGAACCAATCAGCTTCGCTTCACAAAGCTCCGTTGCGCGAAAAGTACGCGTCCTGGAGCGCTGCCCGGTCCGCTGTTACAGATATATATCTTTTTTTAAACGTTAATTTCTCAAAATCCACTGGAGCACATATATTGAGACCTACAAAAGGCACATCGGGCTACCAGTCCCTACAATTTTGCCAAGTTTCGTGCAAATCCATTCAGCCGTTCGGGCTAAAAGTGAGGCCAACCGCCCTATGGAAAACTCAATGTTAAAAACACGTTTTGGGACCCCCCTTTTTTCTCAGCCCCCCCTTGACGAACCCCCCCCAAATTTTCAAGGGCTGCTCAGAAACAAAATGTGCCATTTTCCAGAAAATTTCAGCCAATTCCGTCCACAAACGCCAAAGTTATTAGACATAGAATTTTCAAAAAACCCATAGAGAAAAAATCCTAACTATATATACCTACTGGCGACCGCCAGTAGGTAATATATATATATATATATATATATATATATATATATATATATATATATATATATATATATATATGTATGTATTCTACAGCTCTTGCGAGCGATTAGTAACGTTGATCCTTCATATCCAGTTGCCAGGCACTTTGAAAAATGTCATGGGAAAGATGCCTCCCTGCTTTCATACTATGTGATAGACTGTGTTCCTCCCCAGAGGAGGGGAGGTGATAGAGAGTCCCTGTTGCGTAAATTAGAGACACGCTATATCATTTTATTAGATACTAAGACACCACAGGGACTGAACACAGGGGAGGACTGCCACACCTATCTATAGTAATGATTGTTCTTTAGAATTGCATATTGCACTTTAAACATCATACTGTGATTGTTTCTGTTATGGCCAGTAAGATGAAATTCTAACATGTACCCTGGACCCCTCCTGATCATAAATGTAACATTTCATAATTTTCACTTTATTGATTTAACAATTTTGCACTTTTCACGGTAGCACTTTTTTTGCCATCTTAACATGTTTTGCACTTGTTACGCATATTTTCACATAAATCAATTGTACTGTTTACCCCAAATATTAATGCATATCCCATTTTGGTAATTCCCTTAAAATCACATATCAATTGCATCATCAATACCCCAATTTACAGATGGGGGTGTTATATTCTGATGAAATGCTCTTTTAATGGCAATGTTTAAATGATAATATTTATAGCTTTTAACTTTTGTATGCTATTTTAAAAGGTTTTAGTGAATATTGATAAATTATTGCCATTTCTTGTGTGTATATAGTGATTGACGTACAATATGGTTCATTAGTTTCTGGTTGGAACGTGTATTTTACAGATAATGTCCAGAAACAAATGGTTTATTTTCAAATGTGCAATTTACAGCATTATGCAGTAATTAACTATGTGTTGTGGGGAAAAAATAGTATTTTTTCTGCTTCTATGACATGTGATGACACTATTGCACTTTAAATGGGTGGTCAGCCCTCGTGACGTTGTCATGTGATCAAGGCTATCTCTAGCCGAAACGCGTCATGGCGGACTGGTGCTGGGCTTAAAAACCTAATAAAATAATATTGCACCACTTTGGGTCTTGCTGGTTCCTGTCTGTTCGTGTGGATGTACTGCTGCGCCTACGGACCCGTTTGGAACTTTACATACCTCGTATTGGCATCCGGGACTGCTTCCCCGGATTTTGCGAGACCCCTCCACGTCTGGGCAAGCTGCGGCAAGAGGCACTGTTCTTCGGGACTTAATTGAAAGCTCCGTGTAGGAGACGCCGCCAACGCCCCAGGGAAAGCGGAATTGTCTGCAGGCGGGTCAGTGGAAAACCGGAAGTAGTTCGAGGCTTCGGGTCGGCGGCGGCTGATCGGAATCCCGGGGCTCACCGAGTGTGTACCTGTAACGCTGTGCGGACTTACTGCGAGATACCCTGTGTGGAGTGGCAGATTCGGCTCCGAGGCATATCACCTGGTAGGAGTATCGATTGCTGTGTGCGTTTTTTGACATTTGCCCACTGTTACGCGCCATGTCAGCAGACACGTTAAGGGGGCGTGTGGAGGCGCCCAGGGGCATGTTTACGGACTCCCCGGCTGGGGCGTCCGGGTTGAATACCATAACAACTACTGTGCCAGTAAATATAAATAAAAACGGAGCCAAGGAACTGTTTAAGCGCCTGGAAAAGTGTAGTAAGCGAGAACAGGCTAAATGGTGGGAGTTTACCTCATTAACTGGCTATTTGGATGTAGGGCGGGTGCCGCGCGGACTGCGCATCATGTTAGCGCCCTCCTATGAACAGCCTGACCCACTGATGTTATCTGCCTGGGCGCTCTGCAACTTAGACAATTCTAAACGCTTAATGGCCATACTTGTCCAGTTTGTTGAGAGCGATAGAATTAAGCTTTTGGAAGAAATCACTGTAATTGAGGCTGAATTTGACAAACTGCCTCCTTCTCCTGAACTTGATAAATACAGAACAGAAATGAATACACGCCTAAAACGAGAGGAGGATGTTATCAAAAGGAGAAAGGCGTACAAATTCCAACGCGACAGACTGGACTACGAAAATGGCCAGATCTTCACATTTGCCAAGAAATATGACAGTATTAAACAGAGTAAGATTACCAATACTACTGCTGCCGTTAATACTACAGATACTACAGCAACCCCACAGCAGATTGAACTGTTCTCGTTCTCAGGGGACAGCTCGCAACCCGAAAGTGAGTCGGATACTGAAGCAAGGCGACAACAACGGTCGGGGTTTCAAAAATTTACTCCAGCGCAGGAGTTGGAGTTGGTCCAGCAGGATCGCAAACTAACCCTGCGCTCAGGAACTCAGTCAACCGCAGGCAGCAAGCCAACAGGAAATGTGCAGAGAGGCGGAAAAGTAACAAACGCCGCAAACGTAAGAGGAACGCAAAGGAAACAACGCACCAGATGGCAGTGGAACAAAGCACATCCAGCACCACCACAGGAGTAAATGTCATCACCCATGCCAACGAGAATGCCCATGCAGTCATCAATCTAATTGACATTGTTCTGACCCCAAAGGAGACATCCATTTTGGCGTTAGGATTAACTTATAGTCTTCATGGCGATTTTGACTACGCCACCACCAAGATTGCTGTGTTTAAGTTTGTGCGCAAATTGAAATTGCGAAAATATCATGACTCACGCACAACATTGAACTTGCATGTATCCAGTAGCACTCAGCCTGTTGCATCCTCCCTAAACACAACCAATGCAACCAATGTAGCGGCCAATCTGGGAGCAGCCTTAACACAAGAACTTTTCGAGCTCCAGGAGGTGGAATTCCCCTCACAATCTGACAATCAAGTAGTACTCGGAGGAGAACCTGTCACTGCCTCATGCCCGACCCCCTTCAAACCCAAATCAAAATTTTGCCCACTCATGATTAAGGACAATGTGGACTTATTTCATGATAGAGTAACCGTGCAATTGAAGGAACTACAAATTAAAAATGCCAACAAAATCAAACGTTACAACTACAGGGACAGTGAATATCACAAACTAATCAAAAAACTCAGTGCAAAGAAACACTTGGTGATAAGACAATCGGACAAAGGTGGCAACGTGGTCTTATGGCCACATAAAATGTACTTAGAAGAAGCCCTAAAACAGCTCAATGATAGGGACTGTTACAAACGTATCACCTTACAAGATGCCCTCTTGGCTAGAAACGAAATATATTCTAAACTTTCAGCCTGGAGGAGCAAAGGCCTGCTCACTATGGATGAATTCAAGTTTTTGAAAAAAGATTACCCAGTCACTCCCGTTATTTACTTCATCCCTAAAGTGCACAAGAGCTATGAACAGCCACCAGGCAGGCCCATTATCTCTGCTTGTAACAGCTTGTTGGAGAATATGAGTAAATATATTGATTTCTTCCTGCAAGAGTTTGTGAAAGGACTGCCATCCTTTATCCTAGACACCAGTGATTTACTTAGAAGACTTATTGATTTCAGATGGAATTCCAACTATATTCTGGTGTCCATGGATGTCACTTCATTGTACACCAGTATATTCCATCAAGATGGTCTTAAAGCAGTGCAACATTTTCTTGGAAAAAGACTGAATTGCTTCCAGGAACACTCGAAAATGTTGTTAGATATGATTTCAATCTGCTTAGAGAACAATGTCTTCATGTTTGCCAAACAACTATTCCTTCAGACCAGGGGAGTGGCAATGGGGGCCTGCTTTTCTCCCAGTTACGCCTGTTTACACATGGGGTACTGGGAGGAGCAGGTCCTCATGCTAGAACATTGTGCCACTATGAACACCAAAGTAAAATTCTGGTCAAGGTTTATTGATGATTTGTTTTTCATATGGGATGGCACTGAGATGGAAGTGAGAGACTTTATTAACAAATTGAATGTCAACAATCTTAACATAAAATTTACTAGTAATATCAGTGCTGAATCCATTGTGTTCCTTGACGTGGAAATATATGTCCGGGAAGGCAGTCTCCACACCAAGTTGTACCGCAAGCCCACAGCGGGCAATACACTGTTGCATGCTGGAAGCCATCATCCAGCACAGCTGATACGTAGCATCCCCTATGGTGAGATGCTTCGTATCAGGAGAATATGCAGCAGTGAGGAAGAATGCCGGCTGGCACAATTCCAGTGTAAAGCCCGATTCCTTCAAAGGGGTTACAAATCTGAAGTTATAGACAGTGCAATTCTGAAAGCGAATAGATTGGATAGAACAACACTCCTGGGCTCAGGAGTGAAACAGGTGAAACCACCCGTCAATGGGTCTCGAGAAGAGACCAGGTTGATCATTGGTTACAGTAACCAACATAACAGTATCCACAAGATAATTAAGGATAATTGGTCACTACTATCCGATGATCCTGTTCTTGGCCTTAACATTCCTAAATGCCCTAGCATAACTTACCGTAAAGCTAGGTCAATGCAAGACAGCCTGGTATCTAGCAGCCCTGAGGTGGTAACGGGATCCTGGTTAAATGAAAGCAAGGGTTTCCTGAAATGTTTTACATGTAAAGCTTGCAAGAATGGCATCAGTAAATCTGAAGTGAACACGCCACTTTCTCCGTTTCCGATCAAAATCAAGCAAAAACTGAACTGCAAAACTGAATTTGCAGTTTATGTTTTAGAGTGCACTTGTGGGCTCAGATATGTGGGCAGCACGAGACCACAGGTCCACAAGCGTATTCTACAGCACTTGTGAGCGATTAGTAACGTTGATCCTTCATATCCAGTTGCCAGGCACTTTGAAAAATGTCATGGGAAAGATGCCTCCCTGCTTTCATACTATGTGATAGACTGTGTTCCTCCCCAGAGGAGGGGAGGTGATAGAGAGTCCCTGTTGCGTAAATTAGAGACACGCTATATCATTTTATTAGATACTAAGACACCACAGGGACTGAACACAGGAGAGGACTGCCACACCTATCTATAGTAATTATTGTTCTTTAGAATTGCACATTGCATTCTAAACATCATACTGTGATTGTTTCTGTTATGGCCAGTAAGATGAAATTCTAACATGTACCCTGGACCCCTCCTGATCTTAAATGTAACATTTCATAATTTTCACTTTATTGATTTAACAATTTTGCACTTTTCACGGTAGCACTTTTTTTGCCATCTTAACATGTTTTGCACTTGTTACGCATATTTTCACATAAATCAATTGTACTGTTTACCCCAAATATTAATGCATATCCCATTTTGGTAATTCCCTTAAAATCACATATCAATTGCATCATCAAACCCCAATTTACAGATGGGGGTGTTATATTCTGATGAAATGCTCTTTTAATGGCAATGTTTAAATGATAATATTTATAGCTTTTAACTTTTGTATGCTATTTTAAAAGGTTTTAGTGAATATTGATAAATTATTGCCATTTCTTGTGTGTATATGGTGATTGACGTACAATATGGTTCATTAGTTTCTGGTTGGAACGTGTATTTTACAGATAATGTCCAGAAACAAATGGTTTATTTTAAAATGTGCAATTTACAGCATTATGCAGTAATTAACTATGTGTTGTGGGGAAAAAATAGTATTTTTTCTGCTTCTATGACATGTGATGACACTATTGCACTTTAAATGGGTGGTCAGCCCTCGTGACGTTGTCATGTGATCAAGGCTATCTCTAGCCGAAACGCGTCATGGCGGACTGGTGCTGGTCTTAAAAACCTAATAAAATAATATTGCACCACTTTGGGTCTTGCTGGTTCCTGTCTGTTCGTGTGGATGTACTGCTGCGCCTACGGACCCGTTTGGAACTTTACATACCTCATATATATATATATATATATATATATATATATATATATATATATATATATATATATATATATATATATATATTCACTGAAAAAACCATAGGTTTCAGGCAGGTTATAGTTAGGAATTATCATTTAATAAACCTTAGAAATTCATTGAAAGAAACATAAGTTTCAGGGGTGTTATCATTAGCTAGATAATTCACTCATACAAAACCATTGAAATTCCTCTGTTATAGTTAGTTGTACCAACTGTAACGCTCGCGCCCGCAATCCACTGGTGATGATGTCACATATTACATCATTCATGACATGGTCAGTGTCATGACTGATGACATCACTGATGACATCTAAATGACATCACTGATGGCATCATCCAGCGAATGTGGTTTCCTTTGTTATTTAAATATATATTATATATATATCTGCATTTATATATTATATATATAGAATATATATTATATATAATCTGCATTTAAGAATCAGTGAATATATACCTATCTTGAGTGAGGATTTAATAGCATATAGTAGCAGTGTGATTGACTGTTTACTTGACTAATTTATAGAGTCAAACTAAATATATTGGATAGTGACCAAACTGTGTGAAAATCTGTATTATTCTTTCAGTCGTTGTGTAGACTGCTGCACCAGTTAGTTACTAGCTACGTGAAAGTCTATATTAGTTATTGGTTTGTTAACTGATTATTTGTATGAGAGAGTGAATGTGTGTGTGGTTCAGTGGGGGATCTGTGACTACCCAAAGATATGTGAATAGTTAATTCAGTACGTATATGAGGTTAAGACTACGTGTTATAATAGTTGTTTGGGTGAGTGAATATCTTTATGGGTGTGGTGATGAGCAAATATATTTCTCAATGGTACATGCCCAACAAAGTAGAAAATATAAAAGGCAGTGTTTGTGACAGTTGTTGTATATAAATAAGTTTACATACAACTCATTAATTGCATGAGTGAATGTATAGATAACTGTATACTTGTAATAGTGATGTCATAACACACTAAGTATGAGTTACTATCTAGATGAATAAATGAAGTGCTATTTGTATAAGTGTGTAGCTGAGTAAATGTAAATATGATACATTGTTTGCAAAAGTGAGAAGGATGACTGCATAGCTGAATAGGATGTGCCCTGGTGTGTTATGTCAATATAGGTGTATAAGTATATTTGATAGTGTTCAATTGATCATTGACAACATGTATGAGTAAATCTACAGGTAATTAATTAGATGTGTTTGTAGATCTAGGAATCACTGAGTGGGTTTTTAGATACTTGTATTGCTGTATCAACGGATTCAAATATAGTACTCAGCATTTTACAGTGAGTGATGAAAGGTTATACTAGTGTATGATGAGGTGTATCTGATTGTCACATGGATGATGTCATCAGTGATGTCATCAGTGATGTAATTTGATATGTCATCAGTGATGTCATCAGTGATGTCACTGACCATGTCATGAATGATGTAATATGTGACATCATCACCAGTGGATTGCGGCCGCAAGAGTTACAGTTAGTACAACTAACTATAACGGAGGAATTTCAATGGTTTTGTAGAAGTGAAATGTCCAGCTAACTATAACACTCCTGAAACCTATGGTTTTTTCAATGAATTTTTAAAGTTTTTTAAATGATAATTCCTAACTATAACCTGCCTGAAACCTATGTTTTTTTCAGTGAATTTCAAAGTTTTTTTCCATATTAATTCCTAACTATAACCTGCCTGAAACCTATGGTTTTTTCAGTGAATTTCAAAGGTTTTTTTAATGATAATTCCTAAATATAACCTGCTTGAAACCTATGTTTTTTTCAGTGAATTTCTAAGGTTTTTTAAATGATAATTCTTAATTATAATGTTCATGAAGCATATCTGTTTTTTCTATCTTTTTTAATTATCATCCCGTTCTCAACGTAGTAAAAACTGCAGATATTACCACTCTTCAATTTATTCCATCCTCTAAGAAAATAGCTACAAACCAGAACCACAACTAACGTTAATAATATACACACTAGGCGTTCTCGTAGAAAAAAAACCCGCAAAAAACACCACTTCCCATACTTTCAACAACAAACCAAATCTACAATGCTACCTAAAAAAACAGGCGATAGTTCCATTTACCACTAACAAATTAATATCAACATTTCACTAGTATAAGGAGGTCGACTATGTACTGTGTGAATTACATCCAACTCACACCCATATCTAAAGACAAATATGTAGTAGAGGTACTAATTATGCACTTCCAACACCCAACAAAATCACAACACTTAGTGCCACCACCACAAGAACCACCCCTCCTGACCGTTCCCCCTCTACTACCTCAGAGGCAGCGCAAAACAGGACAACGGACCTTCCCAAAATAATATATCCCCTCAACAGCACACTAGCTCAATGATCAGAGATGTGGCAATCAACTATGTATAAGGGAAGGAACTCGCACATCAACAATAATGTACACACTGCTAATACTACCGGGGATATGCTATACACAACTCCCTATACAAACCAAAAACT
The DNA here is from genome assembly GCF_964261635.1 of Lissotriton helveticus. Taxonomy (NCBI): domain Eukaryota; kingdom Metazoa; phylum Chordata; class Amphibia; order Caudata; family Salamandridae; genus Lissotriton; species Lissotriton helveticus. The sequence continues at coordinate 353,427,315 of NC_136070.1, read as the reverse complement.
TTTCCGTGTGTACACATACTATTGATATGTGTGGTATACTGCACAGTGGAAGCAACCATATTATCTCAGACTCTGGGGAATATCTCGGTCATGTGTCTGTGTTGTCTCACCCCCCTCTTGAAGCAGAAGTGGAGTAGGCTGATCCAACGTATGCAACTCCAGCGTAAGAGATTAAATAATTAGCCTACGCCCTGGGCGTGGTTCACTTCTGCAAAGAGAAAAGACTGTGCCACAGCGAAGGTCCTCACCCCGTCACGTGGCTGCCACCATGACCACGTGCCTCCTCGATACAGGGCCATTGCGAACTCAGCGCCACAGCACCACAGACTTATGTCTGTATCGACTACTGCCTTCGATCTACACTGCGGACAACAGGGTTCACAACTTGAATTCAGCTTTGGATCTACACTACTGACAGCATTGAAATTAGCCTTGATTTATGTAAGGCAGAGACAATTCTACTCTATGCCCTCAGACTTTGTTAAAATAAGTGACAATAATTCTATGTCGATATCTGTACTGACTACTGCCTTCGATCTACAGTGCGGTCAGTAAAGTTTACAACTTGATACTAGTTGGGAATCAGCACTACAGACAACATTGAATTCAGTCTCGATTTATTTAAGGCAGAGACAATTGTACTATGTCCTCAGATTTTGTTAAAGTATGGACAGTAGGACATTCAGCCTTGATTTATTTAATGCAGAGACAATTGTACTATATGTCTTCAGATTTTGTTAAAATAAGTGACAAAAAGCATTCCTCGATGTCTGTTAACTACTGCCATCGATCTACACTGCGGACAGCAGGGTTCACAACTTGAATTCAGCTTTCCATCTACACTATGGACAGCATTCAAGTTAGCCTTGATTTATGTAAGGCAGGAACAATTTTGTTAAAGGATGCCACAAAAAACATTCCTTAATAGCTATACTGACTACTGCCTTCAAATGTACACTGCGATCAACAGAGCGTACCACTTGATACCAGTGGCGCACCAGCACTACAGACAACATTGAATTCAGTCTTGTTTTATTTAATGCAGAGATAATTGTACTGTATGTGTTCTGATTTTGTTAAAAGAAGTGACAAAAATCATTCGTTGATATCTCTGCTGAATGCTGCTTTCGATCTACAGTGCGGACAGCAGGGTTCACATCTTGAATTCAGCTTTGAATCTATACTACGAACAGCATGAAATGTAGCCTTGATTTTTTTACGGTAGAGATAATTGTATTTTATGTCCTCAGATTTTGTTAAAAGATACAACAAAAAGAATTTCTTGATGTCAGTGATGACTACTGCCTTCGATCTACATTGTGAGGGCTCACGATTCAGGTAGAATGGCGATTGTACATGACACATTCCAGTAGACAAGAGACATTATACCACTGCGACCCCCCCCCCCGAACCACGAATCATCGCAGTGTGCGCACACGCTGAGTTCTTTCGGTACCACTAACTCACTGCACCACAAGTCATCTCCCCGTAGCCTTATTAAGGCAAAATTCACTAGGCAAAAAACATTGCTCCCAGTGCAGCCCCCCTGCACTATGCATTATCGCAAGATACGTACAAGCTCAGGGCCAAAGATACTACTAACTCAGTGCACCATAAATCATCGCAAAGAAGAGTGAACAGTTTTATGTCACAGTGAGACATACTGTCCCTTTTAAATGGAATCCATGCAGAATCCAATCGACAAAACACATGACTCCAATTACTGTGCCCCCGACCACGCATCATCGCAGAATATGTACACACTAAGCGCCAAAGGTACTCATAACTCAGTGCACGAAAAATCACTGTCACGTGGCGTTACTAAGACTGAATTCACAAGGCAGAAAACATTACTATCAGTACAGCCTACCCGGAACACGCATCATCGCAGGCTCCACAGAACCTTGTTGTTTCAGGTACCACTAACTCAGTGCAAACCAAACTAAGTATAACACCTATCAAATCTATACAATATCCCTTTAGTATGCTTCCTTCAAAAACTTATTTTATATCACTTATAGATTTAGTTGAATAATAAAATTCACGCTGCAAGTGCAAAGACACACTTAATGTCAGTCTACACTAAGTACAGCACAGGTCACAATCTGAACTATAATACCTCTGAAACATACATATTTCAACAATGTGTTCTTTCCAGTGGTGGCTGGTGAGGTTTGAAAGTGGTGAGGTGTAAACTTTCTGTGGGAGAGCACCTGAACAATTAAAGGGAGGTTCGGGGGGTTCTAACCCTGAGAAAATTTCAAAAAATTAGTGGGCAAATGGTGCATTTTCAATCAAATTTGAGACGCAAGAAGGTTATTAAAGCAATTGTGAAAGTGCAGTTATTACAATAACATGGTAGCTGCTTGTCCTGGTTAAATCCGACAGATACCTCACCAAACTCGACTGAAAGCACCTGAGACCAAAACTCTGAACCTGCATTGACGCTGCATTGACGCTCTGCGAGGGGGCTCGCAGCTTACCTGGACATCGCCGCTCACCGGATTTACTGGGCATTTGGGCACAGCTGGGCTCCTGACGCTGTGGTCTCCCCCAACGGCGAGCTGCTGACATCGCTCGGCCGCGGAGCGGGGTTGAGACTACAGCTCCCAGCCTGCCCTGGGAGATCGACGCCCACTTCCTGCTTTGCGCAAACGGAGGCGCATAAAGGCGGACAGCCCCTACTAAGCAGCGGGAACGCCAAAACTCTGAACCTGCATTGACGCTGCATTGACGCTCTGCGAGGGGGCTCGCAGCTTACCTGGACATCGCCGCTCACCGGATTTACTGGGCATTTGGGCACAGCTGGGCTCCTGACGCTGTGGTCTCCCCCAACGGCGAGCTGCTGACATCGCTCGGCCGCGGAGCGGGGTTGAGACTACAGCTCCCAGCCTGCCCTGGGAGATCGACGCCCACTTCCTGCTTTGCGCAAACGGAGGCGCATAAAGGCGGACAGCCCCTACTAAGCAGCGGAAACGCCAAAACTCTGAACCTGCATTGACGCTGCATTGACGCTCTGCGAGGGGGCTCGCAGCTTACCTGGACATCGCCGCTCACCGGATTTACTGGGCATTTGGGCACAGCTGGGCTCCTGACGCTGTGGTCTCCCCCAACGGCGAGCTGCTGACATCGCTCGGCCGCGGAGCGGGGTTGAGACTACAGCTCCCAGCCTGCCCTGGGAGATCGACGCCCACTTCCTGCTTTGCGCAAACGGAGGCGCATAAAGGTGGACAGCCCCTACTAAGCAGCGGGAACGCCAAAACTCTGAACCTGCATTGACGCTGCATTGACGCTCTGCGAGGGGGCTCGCAGCTTACCTGGACATCGCCGCTCACCGGATTTACTGGGCATTTGGGCACAGCTGGGCTCCTGACGCTGTGGTCTCCCCCAACGGCGAGCTGCTGACATCGCTCGGCCGCGGAGCGGGGTTGAGACTACAGCTCCCAGCCTGCCCTGGGAGATCGACGCCCACTTCCTGCTTTGCGCAAACGGAGGCGCATAAAGGCGGACAGCCCCTACTAAGCAGCGGGAACGCCAAAACTCTGAACCTGCATTGACGCTGCATTGACGCTCTGCGAGGGGGCTCGCAGCTTACCTGGACATCGCCGCTCACCGGATTTACTGGGCATTTGGGCACAGCTGGGCTCCTGACGCTGTGGTCTCCCCCAACGGCGAGCTGCTGACATCGCTCGGCCGCGGAGCGGGGTTGAGACTACAGCTCCCAGCCTGCCCTGGGAGATCGACGCCCACTTCCTGCTTTGCGCAAACGGAGGCGCATAAAGGCGGACAGCCCCTACTAAGCAGCGGGAACGCCAAAACTCTGAACCTGCATTGACGCTGCATTGACGCTCTGCGAGGGGGCTCGCAGCTTACCTGGACATCGCCGCTCACCGGATTTACTGGGCATTTGGGCACAGCTGGGCTCCTGACGCTGTGGTCTCCCCCAACGGCGAGCTGCTGACATCGCTCGGCCGCGGAGCGGGGTTGAGACTACAGCTCCCAGCCTGCCCTGGGAGATCGACGCCCACTTCCTGCTTTGCGCAAACGGAGGCGCATAAAGGCGGACAGCCCCTACTAAGCAGCGGGAACGCCAAAACTCTGAACCTGCATTGACGCTGCATTGACGCTCTGCGAGGGGGCTCGCAGCTTACCTGGACATCGCCGCTCACCGGATTTACTGGGCATTTGGGCACAGCTGGGCTCCTGACGCTGTGGTCTCCCCCAACGGCGAGCTGCTGACATCGCTCGGCCGCGGAGCGGGGTTGAGACTACAGCTCCCAGCCTGCCCTGGGAGATCGACGCCCACTTCCTGCTTTGCGCAAACGGAGGCGCATAAAGGCGGACAGCCCCTACTAAGCAGCGGAAACGCCAAAACTCTGAACCTGCATTGACGCTGCATTGACGCTCTGCGAGGGGGCTCGCAGCTTACCTGGACATCGCCGCTCACCGGATTTACTGGGCATTTGGGCACAGCTGGGCTCCTGACGCTGTGGTCTCCCCCAACGGCGAGCTGCTGACATCGCTCGGCCGCGGAGCGGGGTTGAGACTACAGCTCCCAGCCTGCCCTGGGAGATCGACGCCCACTTCCTGCTTTGCGCAAACGGAGGCGCATAAAGGCGGACAGCCCCTACTAAGCAGCGGGAACGCCAAAACTCTGAACCTGCATTGACGCTGCATTGACGCTCTGCGAGGGGGCTCGCAGCTTACCTGGACATCGCCGCTCACCGGATTTACTGGGCATTTGGGCACAGCTGGGCTCCTGACGCTGTGGTCTCCCCCAACGGCGAGCTGCTGACATCGCTCGGCCGCGGAGCGGGGTTGAGACTACAGCTCCCAGCCTGCCCTGGGAGATCGACGCCCACTTCCTGCTTTGCGCAAACGGAGGCGCATAAAGGCGGACAGCCCCTACTAAGCAGCGGGAACGCCAAAACTCTGAACCTGCATTGACGCTGCATTGACGCTCTGCGAGGGGGCTCGCAGCTTACCTGGACATCGCCGCTCACCGGATTTACTGGGCATTTGGGCACAGCTGGGCTCCTGACGCTGTGGTCTCCCCCAACGGCGAGCTGCTGACATCGCTCGGCCGCGGAGCGGGGTTGAGACTACAGCTCCCAGCCTGCCCTGGGAGATCGACGCCCACTTCCTGCTTTGCGCAAACGGAGGCGCATAAAGGCGGACAGCCCCTACTAAGCAGCGGAAACGCCAAAACTCTGAACCTGCATTGACGCTGCATTGACGCTCTGCGAGGGGGCTCGCAGCTTACCTGGACATCGCCGCTCACCGGATTTACTGGGCATTTGGGCACAGCTGGGCTCCTGACGCTGTGGTCTCCCCCAACGGCGAGCTGCTGACATCGCTCGGCCGCGGAGCGGGGTTGAGACTACAGCTCCCAGCCTGCCCTGGGAGATCGACGCCCACTTCCTGCTTTGCGCAAACGGAGGCGCATAAAGGCGGACAGCCCCTACTAAGCAGCGGGAACGCCAAAACTCTGAACCTGCATTGACGCTGCATTGACGCTCTGCGAGGGGGCTCGCAGCTTACCTGGACATCGCCGCTCACCGGATTTACTGGGCATTTGGGCACAGCTGGGCTCCTGACGCTGTGGTCTCCCCCAACGGCGAGCTGCTGACATCGCTCGGCCGCGGAGCGGGGTTGAGACTACAGCTCCCAGCCTGCCCTGGGAGATCGACGCCCACTTCCTGCTTTGCGCAAACGGAGGCGCATAAAGGCGGACAGCCCCTACTAAGCAGCGGGAACGCCAAAACTCTGAACCTGCATTGACGCTGCATTGACGCTCTGCGAGGGGGCTCGCAGCTTACCTGGACATCGCCGCTCACCGGATTTACTGGGCATTTGGGCACAGCTGGGCTCCTGACGCTGTGGTCTCCCCCAACGGCGAGCTGCTGACATCGCTCGGCCGCGGAGCGGGGTTGAGACTACAGCTCCCAGCCTGCCCTGGGAGATCGACGCCCACTTCCTGCTTTGCGCAAACGGAGGCGCATAAAGGCGGACAGCCCCTACTAAGCAGCGGAAACGCCAAAACTCTGAACCTGCATTGACGCTGCATTGACGCTCTGCGAGGGGGCTCGCAGCTTACCTGGACATCGCCGCTCACCGGATTTACTGGGCATTTGGGCACAGCTGGGCTCCTGACGCTGTGGTCTCCCCCAACGGCGAGCTGCTGACATCGCTCGGCCGCGGAGCGGGGTTGAGACTACAGCTCCCAGCCTGCCCTGGGAGATCGACGCCCACTTCCTGCTTTGCGCAAACGGAGGCGCATAAAGGTGGACAGCCCCTACTAAGCAGCGGGAACGCCAAAACTCTGAACCTGCATTGACGCTGCATTGACGCTCTGCGAGGGGGCTCGCAGCTTACCTGGACATCGCCGCTCACCGGATTTACTGGGCATTTGGGCACAGCTGGGCTCCTGACGCTGTGGTCTCCCCCAACGGCGAGCTGCTGACATCGCTCGGCCGCGGAGCGGGGTTGAGACTACAGCTCCCAGCCTGCCCTGGGAGATCGACGCCCACTTCCTGCTTTGCGCAAACGGAGGCGCATAAAGGCGGACAGCCCCTACTAAGCAGCGGGAACGCCAAAACTCTGAACCTGCATTGACGCTGCATTGACGCTCTGCGAGGGGGCTCGCAGCTTACCTGGACATCGCCGCTCACCGGATTTACTGGGCATTTGGGCACAGCTGGGCTCCTGACGCTGTGGTCTCCCCCAACGGCGAGCTGCTGACATCGCTCGGCCGCGGAGCGGGGTTGAGACTACAGCTCCCAGCCTGCCCTGGGAGATCGACGCCCACTTCCTGCTTTGCGCAAACGGAGGCGCATAAAGGCGGACAGCCCCTACTAAGCAGCGGGAACGCCAAAACTCTGAACCTGCATTGACGCTGCATTGACGCTCTGCGAGGGGGCTCGCAGCTTACCTGGACATCGCCGCTCACCGGATTTACTGGGCATTTGGGCACAGCTGGGCTCCTGACGCTGTGGTCTCCCCCAACGGCGAGCTGCTGACATCGCTCGGCCGCGGAGCGGGGTTGAGACTACAGCTCCCAGCCTGCCCTGGGAGATCGACGCCCACTTCCTGCTTTGCGCAAACGGAGGCGCATAAAGGCGGACAGCCCCTACTAAGCAGCGGGAACGCCAAAACTCTGAACCTGCATTGACGCTGCATTGACGCTCTGCGAGGGGGCTCGCAGCTTACCTGGACATCGCCGCTCACCGGATTTACTGGGCATTTGGGCACAGCTGGGCTCCTGACGCTGTGGTCTCCCCCAACGGCGAGCTGCTGACATCGCTCGGCCGCGGAGCGGGGTTGAGACTACAGCTCCCAGCCTGCCCTGGGAGATCGACGCCCACTTCCTGCTTTGCGCAAACGGAGGCGCATAAAGGCGGACAGCCCCTACTAAGCAGCGGAAACGCCAAAACTCTGAACCTGCATTGACGCTGCATTGACGCTCTGCGAGGGGGCTCGCAGCTTACCTGGACATCGCCGCTCACCGGATTTACTGGGCATTTGGGCACAGCTGGGCTCCTGACGCTGTGGTCTCCCCCAACGGCGAGCTGCTGACATCGCTCGGCCGCGGAGCGGGGTTGAGACTACAGCTCCCAGCCTGCCCTGGGAGATCGACGCCCACTTCCTGCTTTGCGCAAACGGAGGCGCATAAAGGCGGACAGCCCCTACTAAGCAGCGGGAACGCCAAAACTCTGAACCTGCATTGACGCTGCATTGACGCTCTGCGAGGGGGCTCGCAGCTTACCTGGACATCGCCGCTCACCGGATTTACTGGGCATTTGGGCACAGCTGGGCTCCTGACGCTGTGGTCTCCCCCAACGGCGAGCTGCTGACATCGCTCGGCCGCGGAGCGGGGTTGAGACTACAGCTCCCAGCCTGCCCTGGGAGATCGACGCCCACTTCCTGCTTTGCGCAAACAGAGGCGCATAAAGGCGGACAGCCCCTACTAAGCAGCGGGAACGCCAAAACTCTGAACCTGCATTGACGCTGCATTGACGCTCTGCGAGGGGGCTCGCAGCTTACCCGGACATCGCCGCTCACCGGATTTACTGGGCATTTGGGCACAGCTGGGCTCCTGACGCTGTGGTCTCCCCCAACGGCGAGCTGCTGACATCGCTCGGCCGCGGAGCGGGGTTGAGACTACAGCTCCCAGCCTGCCCTGGGAGATCGACGCCCACTTCCTGCTTTGCGCAAACGGAGGCGCATAAAGGCGGACAGCCCCTACTAAGCAGCGGGAACGCCAAAACTCTGAACCTGCATTGACGCTGCATTGACGCTCTGCGAGGGGGCTCGCAGCTTACCTGGACATCGCCGCTCACCGGATTTACTGGGCATTTGGGCACAGCTGGGCTCCTGACGCTGTGGTCTCCCCCAACGGCGAGCTGCTGACATCGCTCGGCCGCGGAGCGGGGTTGAGACTACAGCTCCCAGCCTGCCCTGGGAGATCGACGCCCACTTCCTGCTTTGCGCAAACGGAGGCGCATAAAGGCGGACAGCCCCTACTAAGCAGCGGGAACGCCAAAACTCTGAACCTGCATTGACGCTGCATTGACGCTCTGCGAGGGGGCTCGCAGCTTACCTGGACATCGCCGCTCACCGGATTTACTGGGCATTTGGGCACAGCTGGGCTCCTGACGCTGTGGTCTCCCCCAACGGCGAGCTGCTGACATCGCTCGGCCGCGGAGCGGGGTTGAGACTACAGCTCCCAGCCTGCCCTGGGAGATCGACGCCCACTTCCTGCTTTGCGCAAACGGAGGCGCATAAAGGCGGACAGCCCCTACTAAGCAGCGGGAACGCCAAAACTCTGAACCTGCATTGACGCTGCATTGACGCTCTGCGAGGGGGCTCGCAGCTTACCTGGACATCGCCGCTCACCGGATTTACTGGGCATTTGGGCACAGCTGGGCTCCTGACGCTGTGGTCTCCCCCAACGGCGAGCTGCTGACATCGCTCGGCCGCGGAGCGGGGTTGAGACTACAGCTCCCAGCCTGCCCTGGGAGATCGACGCCCACTTCCTGCTTTGCGCAAACGGAGGCGCATAAAAACAGACAGCTTCCTCCGCAACGCGGACGCGCGCGGGCGGCACCGGGCGGAGCCCGGGCAGAGGGCGGGCCGTCTGTGGCCGTCCGGGGACGACCAGGGTCGGGACGGGCCACCCCCCTAAGATCTGCTCAAAAGTACGTACTACATTCAGGCACTAACATGGGTGATTTTACTGATACCACTACTCATATTGACATATCATCCCAGGGTGCTGATACCTCCGTCTCTCTAATCACATCTTTTGAAACCTTGATCGAGACTGCTTTTAATGAAATAGTAGAGACTGAGAGGAGGTTCTCTATGGGCTCTTTCGCCACTAACAACATACCGAGCGATACTAACTGTGTAAATGGGAATACACATATCATCCCTGAGGTTACTGTGGTTAAATCTTTACAACCGTCTGTTAATGTGCCCATTGTTGTGGAAGACGAAAATACTGTTATCTACATAGCTGCAGACTCGGCACCTTTAACAACTGCTGCTGTTAGCCTACAGTCGGTACCCTTATTAACATCGTCGGTACCGACACAAGTAGAAACTATCCAAATCCATACAACTGTTCCCCAGGGTGATGTTATTACTTTGGATATCACAGACTCCGGTAATAACAAATTGGGAGGGGAAAAAAGAAAAAGAGGCACTGCCAAACAAAGTGCCAATAAAAGGAAACAAACTTTATCGAATAAAAGTCAGCCTACCCCTCAAAACCTGTGGAACAAACAAAAATCCATGGGGGCGGTATCTGTTCCTATGGAAGACAAAGACCCAGTTGATACAGATAGCATTTCCCCTTCACCCATCATTCAGCCCAGTGGCAATGGTAATACTATATGGACCCAAACAACATTAATGGGAGATAATTTCAATCTCTCCAAACAAAATGGGAACCTTATAGATACTATAGTGGACACTATTTTTAATCGATTGGAAAAACATATGATCAACCAGTTTAATAACGTTTTTAAAAGACTGGACAGATTAGACAATCTGGTTAAAAACGATGTAGCCAAAAGGAAGGGGTCTATTATTCTGGATCAAATTAGAGCTGATCGTTTACTAAAAGACCTTGATTCCCTAAGCAGCACTTTGTCACTAAAAATACAGGACACTCGTATTATATTGGATGAGGGTACGAATAACCCGGGTACAACACTATCATCTTCTAACGTACCACCTACTATCCAACCCCGATCTGTTAATACAGGGGCTAAGTGTGCAAAAACTAGCGAAGTTACTAAAACTATCCCAACCCCTGCACCTAGGAAAACCACCCCCTTGGGAACTAATAATAAAAATACCATCAGTAAGGGTGACGGCTTTACCCAACCTATCACAGCAGTAACCTCAGCTGTGGATAACAACAAAGGTACTGATCAAGCTGGGTTTAATAAGCCTCGCAAACACGAGGGGCGCGTTCTACCCTTACACTTGCCACCGGATGCATGTCCGTTTGTCCTGGTTCTGGCAGGAGTACCGGTGCTGAGGGAGGATCAGGGGGAAACATGGGTACAACTACGAAATAAGTGCATAGACTGGCTGACCAAACACAAAGGGGTTGGATATGACATATCAAGAGAAATTATATCGGTCCGCAGGGTGCCCTGGATCGGACCATTACCTAAAGATAAGGACGGAGATTGCATAGTTCTTAACTTTAAAAATCCAGGCATCGTAAGGCATTTGCTCAACATAAATGGTAACTGTTCGGCCATTTCTACGGTTGCTACTATGCTACCTTTAGGTTATTTCTACAGACAACCCCCTATGCATTTTCAACCACCTTTTTTGCAATTCCATCCACCATCTAGGTATTTTCAGCCACCTGCTATGCAATTTCAGCCAGTAGCCCTCCCTTTTAATACATACAATAGATTTGCACCTTTGTCAGGTTTGGATATGTTAGATTGACCCTCTCCAACAAAGAAAGCTGACCCAGCTGTTCCATCACCAATTCTGATGACCGGAAATCAGGAAGCCTCGCGTTCCTTGGCAGGGACTCCCGGAAGAGGCCAAACTATGAACAATAATCATGTGGATTCTGTCCTCTCTCTTGTAAGTTGGAATATAGCGGGTCTTAACTCCAAACTGAAAATTAAAGAATGGTTGGAGTGGGTCAACAATAACTGTGACATCTTGTTGCTTCAAGAGACTTGGTGTTTAGCTAACCCCACAGTGGAGGGCTTTTGCTGTTATAACTTAAAGGCCTCCACTTCATCCATGGGACGCCCCAGTGGGGGGCTATTAATCTGGTCTAAGATAAAACCCGGGGTACAAACCAAACAGATCCCTACACCAGGCAAATGTTTTATGGCTGTGAAATACATTAACAGGATGATTTTATGTATAATTAATTTTTATAATAATGATTTTGTTAACCATCCTAATGGAAACTTTTTGTCTTTATTTAATTTTATTGATGACATCGTGGAGGGGAGGAAGTATGGGTCTTTTGACGGCATCTGTATTGGTGGTGATTTTAATGCTCATATGTTTCGCACTAGTGTCCCATGTCGCAATGGTGAAGAGCTTAAGAATTTATTAGCATCCCGTAACCTAGTTAATTCTATGGAAATTGCTGGAACTAATGCTGAAAATACATTTGCACCAACTTACATAGGTCAAGGCTGTGCTTCCACGATAGATTATATATTTCTTTGTTCTTCCCTGTGTGATGTTATCCAAAAAGCTGAGGTCATCTGCTCTGCATATAGTGACCATTACCCACTTAGAATATATTTAGACAACCCTCAATCCATAAAGGCTGCTCTGAGAACTGAGAATGGGCCACAGAATCTGGTACTGTCTACCGATAGGCTAAAACTAATATGGAAAGGGGTGGATAATAAAGCTATCCTGGCTAAGGTAATTAAAAAGCATCCTCTGATAATAGAGACTTGCCTGTCGCTTGATAGTACTGGCGAAGCATTAACTGTTGCTTTCAGTAATTTATGTGGGGCTATTAAAAGGGAATCTTCCAAACCATTTAGGCCCAATATAGATCATAGCCCCCGCTGGTTTGACTCTGCGTGCTCAAAGGCCAACAGGGAATTGAGGGCAGTTTTACAACAAAATCCTAGGGATTTTAACCTAGTGAGAGATTTAAGATCTAAATATAAACTCGCCCTGCGGATAAGATCCGAGGCCTTAGTGGTTAACCATTGGGAGTCACTCACACGGACTGCCTCGCTAAAAGACACTGCGGGGTTTTGGAGAGAAGTCAAATCACTCAGGTCCTTTGGTTCAAACATCCAACCTATTAACTGTAACATAAACGGTGAGGTCTGGGTGGAGCATTTCTCCAAAATCTATACTGTAGCAGCCCCTATTATAGATTCTGCATCCTTATTAAATAACGCTAAACAACTGAACTTTTTAATATCCGAGGTGGAAGATGCAATCTTGGAGAGCGCCAGTAATAAAGCCCCTGGCCCTGACGGTCTATCTATTGACCAGATTAAATCGGAAGTCAATTTTTGGGCCCCTTTACTATGCAACCTATTCAACAATTTGTCCGACAGCTCAATCCCTGAATCCTGGTCAAACAGTGTCATCGTACCGATATTTAAGAAAGGTGACAGGTCTGATCCGGCCTGCTACCGTCCGATTTCACTGATTGACAACACACTAAAAGTCCTTGGCAGGGTACTATTTAAGAGGATAAGGGAATGGGCTGAGGATAATAACGTGCTTCATTGCAGCCAATTGGGGTTCAGAAGCCATGTGGGCACGGTTGAGCAGTGTCTCAACTTAAATCTGATCATGGCCAAATATATTATTGTTAAAAAATCCCCACTTTATTTAGGTTTTATGGATTTGAGTTCCGCTTTTGATTTTGTCAACCGTTCTAGGTTATGGTCACAATTGCTTGATTATGGTTTAGATGATGCATTAGTATATTTTCTTTCATATCTACATAGGGACCTTAAGGCAAGAGTACGCATTAATAATGATGGTGAACTATCTGATGATATTTTTATCAGAAGAGGCGTCCGACAGGGCTGTGTACTCGCCCCTTTGCTTTTCATTTTATATATTAATGGTTTGAGCCCTGCCCTGTGTAAGAATTCCAAGGACGTTCCAATTATTAATGGCTCCCCCATTACTACCTTACTTTATGCGGATGACGCAGTATTAATGGGGCGTACTCCTAATGCTTTGCGTTCATTAATTACAGGGTTTGTTGTTTTTATGTCAGATTTAGGTTTAAATACCAATTTTAAAAAATCGTTTATCATGAACTCTGGACCAAAAAGATACAACATTCTTTCAATTAAAAGTGGTGATAATGAATTAAAATGTACCAGCACTTTCCCCTATTTAGGGTTATTATTCTCCAATACTGGTTCATGGCAGCATCACACTGCCCACGCAAGAAATAAGATTGGTAAATCCATTAACTCAATCTTGTCCCTTCGTCAACCAAGAACGGCTGATGTGATTACGCCCCTGTTAAACATCTACCGTACCCAATGTCAGCCATCTGGGACATATGGAGCAGAAGTGTGGGGCTACTGCAACAGTCTGCCTTTGCAGTTGGAGGAAAATAGATTCTGCAGGAAGGTGCTGGGTGGCACCTCATGTGCGCCAACTTTCATTTGTCACCAAGAACTTATGTTGCCATATATAGCTGATTTCATTAGGTCAAGGCCTACGCTTTTTTGGATAAAATTATGGACAAATCCAGCGGCTTCCTTGACCCACAGTATAATCACAGATTGTCTATTACATGAACGATCCCATCTCATACCCTGGCTAAATGCAGTCAATACCAGCCTGTTGAGCGTGGGACTCGGCTCTTTGTTTAGCTCTCCAAATACCATTGTCCCTGCTCATAAGAATATTGTTAAACGGGCACTGTTTGAAATATATAAAGAGGAACGTATGAGAACTGTGCTAATGAAACCTGCTATTATTAAATATCTTCCACTAACTGAGACAGGAAACGACAATTTAAATAAACCTTACAAACCCTGTAGATATTTGTCGAAACCAATAGGAAGATGGAACCAGAGCCTTCTATTTAGGTTCCGAGATGGTAGTATTGTAAATTTATTGAGTTTTCCACTTGGCTATAATAAGAATTTAGAAGAACTTGACTGTCCTTGTTCTGCCGGAGGGAAACAAAGTTTATTGCATTACTTTATTTTCTGTGGCCACTATAAACTGTATATCCATCACTATTTAATGCCGATATTTAGAAAATACAATTTGAGAGATTTTAAACTGGCACTTAAATTTTTGCTAATGTTACCAACTGATGATATTATATACACTATAAGCTGCTTCATAAAAGCCTGTGTGAAATCGAGGGCAAGTATGGAACATACATAATGGTCTATGTACGTATAATGCACTTTAAATCTAAAATACAACCAGTATAGATGACTAATTATATGTACGGAATCAATGACTATTGGCATCTGCTAAACAGAAATTCATGATGCATCTTCTAATTGTATAACGTTTTATATTTTCTGTATCATGCATTTTATGCAACATGCTGCTTATGCCCAATTGGGTTGTTTTTAACTTTTTATATGTTTTTTTTAATGCATTTTTAAATGTTTCATTCTGTATGTACTTTTATGGATTTATTATAATCCGAATAAAGATCATTTCATTCATTCATTCACCTGAGACCAACTATTTAACAGAAAATAAATTTATTAGGGCAGTGCAACATCCCAAACACCCCCTGAAGCTCTGCCCCTGCCAACCTAGGGAAAAAACTGACAAATATGGAACAGGCATGGGTAACTGGATTTGCTGCAAATGTTTTTAGAAACAGCAGGTTCTAATAAATACAACATAACAACATACTGCAGAAACATTCATAACACTGCAACGTGTGTGTTAGACCTGTCAGCCTTCTGGGTGGTCCCTCCTAATTATTTTTTTTCCTTATCCCCTTTTTACCTTCTGTAATTTTTTTTGTGTGTCCACTACATTATTGTTGTTGACCCTAGGTCTCTGGGCGCCTCATTATTACCCCTTGGTAATGAGGTGCAGGTGCTCCTCTAAAATGGAGGAAGGTTCTCTCTAACAAAATGGTGGCTTGCTAACTGTCCGGATTACCTCACATCCTAGGACCATAGGGATGTCATGAGGAGTTCCAGAACCTTCCGGTCCACTCTAGACACTTTAGGCCCAGGCTATATAAGCCGGAATGTTGTGCGGCCATTTTTTAGAGCAAGTGACCTGAAGAGAAGGAATGTCCCGATAACCGGGGTGCTGGAGACCAGGCTGTGGGTTGAAAAGGTGGGTGCGCTGTGGAGGGTCTGATGGCCTCTTGGGGCTGCTTCCTTTCCGGCTGATACCCTCTCTCAACCGTGGATCTGACCCAGTAGAACTATCCCCTAAGGACCTAACTGGAATACCACAGGAGAAGGCCTATCCCAATAGGGACAGCCAGATAAGGGATAAGGAAGAACTGCCAGGTGAGGGCGGCTATGTCTGCCTCCTTTTAGGATTAAAAATGCCCTGTGAAGATAGTACCTATCTCGTGGAACTGGGTGGCTGGCACGAAAAGATACCCCGCTGCGGTCCTGAGACTCGTCTGAGTTGCCCTAACCCGTGACTGTTGACTTACTGTGGCGTGGCTGGATTTCCGTAGTACCAATTGCCCCGTGTCTGTGTGGCTCGGTGTGGCAGGTCTGCGGGGGCTCGTGAGGTGGGGAGGCGCTGAGGTATCGGTGACGGCAGCGCCTTCCAGAGAGAGCCGCAGTGAAGTGATGGGAGAAGGTGTGAGACGGGCCCGTAGAGGGTTGGATTCCCGATTAGGAGGAGCCTCGAGCTGTTGGAGGGCCTGCCATTGGAGGTTCGTCACTTGCGGAGGGGTACGGAATGAAATTGACCCGGAGCTCGAGAGAAGAGCCCCGGAAGAAGATAGGCGGGATCGGAGAAGGTCGGGAGGGGAGGAGTTCGGCCCGAAGGAGGGCGTGAGGAGAGGGAGTCGCACAGGAATTGAAGCGCTGGAAAGACAGGGAGACTCACCTGTAGTCTTGAGCCCGCCTTCTTCATACTGGGCCAGCTTTAATCCTTATCCCCTCCCCCGCCGAGTAAAAGCCAAACCCCTCAAGCCTCTGACAATAACGGGGTTGCCTCGGTACAACGTGAGACACTCGAACGACTGAGGGATTTGCCCAGGGGTGTTGAGCCTACCCTCCCCGTACAGGGCCCGTATTAACTCACAATTCCCCTACCCAAGCAAGAGCCCAAACCCTTCATGCCTCTGTCAACGGCTGGGTCGCCTCACTACAAAGTAAGCAGGTCTGTGGGTGGGGAAGTAGAGGCCCTGGAATCTCACAGGAATTCTGTTCTTCCCTCATAGCAAGTCAGTGAACTAAGTAGGAACTGCAGGAGTTACTAAATTTGCGTTAGTCCTAGAAAATGTACCAACTGAAGGCATGAATGTATATAAGATAGAAAATGTAACACAACTGAAGTAATGCTAAAGCTGTAACTCTTTTCCAAGCGCTATTGTGTAAATAAGAAAAGGTGTTCTTTAAGGGAAGCTGCATTGAAGGTGAAGTGATGACAGGAACAGTTAATTGTACCTATTCTTGTTGTAGGTCAGTGGTTAACATCGATGGACAATGGCTATGATGATATGCGAATGGTCTGTAACAATTCCCTTCACCAGCTAAAATCTTATTTAATTAAGCCCAAATCAGAAAAGAGTGCTATTTAAAACTACTCTACTGAATTGATGTAAAAGCTAAGAGAGGTGCTCCAGTACTTTAGGATTTGTGCCAGGATGTATAATCACAGAGTCAAGTACCTTATATGGAAAATGATGAGATGTTTTTGTGAATGCAACTAGAACCAGATTTTAAGAGGATATAAAGCTTTTCTAAATTATTCTGAAAAGAAGGTGTGGTGTCATTTTTGATTGGAAGTACGCTGGGCTACCAAGTTGAGTGTGACGCAAGTGCAACAATTTGCCCTAGAGTTAGGCCTTACCACTCTGTGCTAAGCTACCCTAGGTGGACCGGAGACCCCGGGTCCAACAGTGTGCACAAAATTAATTTTGGTGTAACAGACTTTTTCCATATGTGCAAATGATGGAAGCTGATTTTTCCACATGCTATGAGAATACTTCTCCTATAACTCACTAATGGAAAACGATAGTGGACCTATTTAACGCTCACCAACAGATTGAATGTCCACACAACAGAAACCTTCCTATTTGGCTTGATGCACAGACCTAAGAAGTCTAGAGTATGATTTGTTGACTTGGTTCTGCTACTATCTAAGAGACAGATTGTCTTGTCCTGGAAGTAAATGCCCTGCTCATTTCAAACAAGGAATAGAGAGCTCCTTTTGTGCGCAGAAGCTGAATATGCGTTAAGCCCCTATGCGCAAACTAATTACATTTCCACCTTTATCTGCTCTTTTAAAAGGTGAATCTGCAAAATGTATTACATCTTTTAATGCCAGCCATTCACATATTCACATTGTAGTTATTTAGTCACTTAAGATTGGTATGTTCAGACGATTCTCACAAAAATATACATTACTTTCAGATATTTTTGATAGATTTTGAATCAGTGATATTAGAGATAAACTTTGATTTGACTGACACTCGCAAGGCAGACTGCAGACCCAAGCCTCAGAGGTATTGGGTCCAATGACACCATGCCCACATAGAAAGTGGTGAGTAAGTGGAGATTGCTCCTTACTGCACTGCCTCCCTTCAGAACCATGGAGTGAGAGTTGGTGCAGAGCGGGCCCACTATATCAGTAAGAACTGAGAACATGTTGCCCCCTATGAACCCAGTGTAGCAGGATGGCCTGGACAGGGGGCTTTGGGGTGAAGTCACACACTGAGCCTCACCTGTACTCCAATCATTCTTCGGTGCTCTGTGGCTGTGGAGGCTCCCTAGTTCTCAAAGTCTCTCGCTGTTAAGGGGCTTAAATGTGAAACTTAAGTGGAGTAGAGTTTTGAAAGTTGGGCATCCTGATCCCGGCCTAATCCATTCCAGAGGTGCCACTGCAGTGCCAGTGCCCTCCGATCCCTGCGGCCTGCTGCTACGTTGCTATCAAGTTTCGCCCCTGCCCTGGCCTCACTTACTTATCACGCTTACGCTATCCGGCGCCAAGAGATCATTATTTTATTCTGATCGGCGATGGATCCTAACCTGTCTGTCTGTCTGTCTGAGAGCCCCTGGCCATTATTACGGATATGACTGTGCTGCAGCGCAGAAAGTTAAGACTCAGAGCAGAACAAGAACAGACTGCCGAGCAGAGTGACTTTCAGTTTCAGTTTTTCAAATTCAGACAAGTAGACATGCAGCAGCACTGCAATCAGACCGCCGTAATAATGGCCAGGCCAAAGCAGACACGGGCCGGGCACCACAAGATTCAGTGACTTCCATGAGGCAGTCAAGTGCTGCCTGCTGGTCAGTTGCATGTGCAACAACAAATATTTATGTTTTATATGTGCACATAATAAATAGCGCTGCGCTGGCTCGTGTAGACTCATACTCACAGTTACTCACTCACTACTGTTGAATGTGTGTCGCAGTACTCGTACTGGTGTGTTCGATGTCGCCGATCTGTGCTTGCAATTGCAACTGCTGATGATGATGAAGATGGCAGTGGCACCTGACTGGGCTGGCACGCACTGCTCAGCTCAGCAGCAGCCGGGCTTCCACTGGTGGCCTCGTGGCATATAGTAGAGAGACAGCCCTCCCCAGCCGGAACAACAAGCGAGGTCAGTCAGAGCTCGAGTGGCTGACTCTCCCTCGCTCAGTGTGTGCAAATGAAATGGATGGCATGTCGTGACGTATGCATGGAGGGGAGGGGGAGCACTGGGAGGAGCAGAGAGAGCAGGGCTGATGGCCATGACCAATCACTGCATGGCCTTACAATAAATCCATGCAGTGATTGGTCAAAATGCCCCCATGCTCCTGGACATGACCGACTATGCCCAGTGAGTGATTAAAGCAGCCAAGAAATCCAGGCACTCCTAAGCAGCGCCTGGATTGATTGGCCAGGGGCAGGAGATCTTGGCGCTCCTTAGGAGGCCGTGGGGCGGCGGCTTCGACCCACCCCCTCCTCCTCGAAGTGTATAGAGAGAGTACAAACACCAGTAAGACTGCGCCTGTCGGGCTGGCCAGAGAGACACCTGGCCAACTCGACATGCGCATTTTTGCTGCACTGTCTGGCATGCTGCAAGCTGAGTTGCTCCGAGTCCCAACAACTCCCCCCCTGTGAGTGACGTCATCACAGTAGCATGCCCGCGCCGCGGCTGAGTGACAAAGTGAGAGCGGGCTGAAATTTAATAGTGTGGACCCCGGGGGAGAAATAATTAGTGGGGCGATGCCCCAACGCCCATACAAAGGAACCACCACTGGTTCTTTCTATACATGTTCTATCTTTCATTTCAATCATGATTACAGATGATGCAGTCCACCCTAAGATTTACACGGTGGACAGCAGGGTTTACAACTTGAATTCAGCTTTGCATCTACACTACAGACAGTAGAGAATTCAGCCTTGATGTACTTAATGCAGAGACAATTATGCTGTATGTATTCAGATTTTGTTAAAATAAGTGAAAAAAAGCATTCTACTATAACTGTGCTGACTACTGCCTTCGATGTACACTGCGGACAGTAGGGTTCACAACTTGAATTCAGCTTTGGATCTACATTACGGACAGCATGAAATGCAGCCTTGATTTATTTAAGGCAGAGACAATTGTACTCTAAGTCCTCAGATTTTGTTAAAGGATGTTACAAAAAGCATTCCTCGATGTTTGTGTCGACTACTGCCTAAGATCTACACTACTGGCAGCAGGGTTTACAACTTGAATTTAGCTTTGCATCTACACTACAGACAGTAGGGAATTCAGCCTTGATTTACCTTATGCAGAGACAATTATAATGTATATATTCAGATTTTGTTAAAATAAGTGAAAAAAAGCATTCTTCCATAACTGGGCTGACTATTACCTTTGATGTACACTGCGGACAGTAGGGTTCACAACTTGAATTCAGCTTTGGATCTACACTACAGACAGCATTGAATTCAGCCTCGATTTATTTAAGGCAGAGACAAAAAATACTCCCGTGGCACTGCTAGTATGCGCAGGCACCTTCAATCCCTGCATCCTGTGAACTATGCTCACAAAGAATGTAGAAGTCTGCACCAAAATGTACCTCCACCACTGGCAATACCAAGGACCTCTGGCGCATCACCTTCAACATCGCCACCAGACATACGTCCCCAACTTGGGAAAGTTAGAATGCACTGCGTGAAATTTAAATAGTTTAATTTGTTATGGGGAGCAATCAGTTGACCTAGTTTGCAGAGCAATTGATAACCATCAATGCTAGTTTTTTTTCCCCCCCTCAAAGTTCATGCAGTCCAGTATGCAACAGTCAATGCTTTAAGTGCAGCCCGTTCAGACCACGCATCATCGCAGGGTGAGCACTTGCTAAACACCAGACGTACCACTAACTCAGAACACCATAAATAATCGCCATGTGGCCTTATTAGGGAAAAATTTAGAAGTCCAAATACATTCCTACCAGTGCGGTCTGCCTGGACCATGCATCGTCGCAGGCTCCACACAAACCATCCCTACCTCATTGTACCACAACTCATGAAACCTTTATGATAGATTCTTCTGTGTATTAATTCACATATAGTGCTCCTACCTTTGTACAGCAGAAGTCATAAACCGTTTATGGTTGAATATCTGTGTATGATATCATGATTACTATTGTACTTGATACCAAGAGCAACGTAATAAAATGGAGTCGAGCGCATGTGCCCGTACCCACTTCAACTATCTATCTGTGTCTGTGTACTCATTATGTTTGTAAAATGCTGCTCCTGGGCCCTACCACATTATATTGTGCTGTAAACAGCGTATACAACCATCTTGCCTCTGGCAGTAACAAAAACTTTGGTTATATAACTGTCTCTCGCTCATTCTACAAATACAAACTTAGAAACTGGATCATTACAATACTGCAAGCAAAGTGTATAGTTAATTTATAAGTGTGTGCTATTGCTCAAGTTTTTTTTTTTAGCATATTTATATAGCGCAAAGTCAACCGTATTTACAGTACATTTTCAGGCACGGATAGATTAGGTCATTTCTCTACAATAACAGGATGTGGATGGGACTCCGAGGCTCGAACACTGATTTCCAGCACCAAGTTCGACAGTATACCCGAATGACCACATATGTAAATATATTTGCTGCCCTTCATGTGCCAAAACTGCAACCTAAAGCTTTCATAGCCCTGTATTACTACAGCTACAACACTCCACTGAATGTACAACAAACATTCATATTCGCAGAAATGCATCATGTCCACCATCTTTTATGTGTGCAACTATGGATGAATATAGGGTCAGTGATACCCCGTACCTTCCATGTTGGTCAAGTTGTGGGACTTTACAGACATAATGATACATTTGTGTTTAAGACCCACGTGACGGCAGCACTACAACATTGACACCCAAATCAGTTGATTTCTCATATAGCTCGCAACGGAACAACGCCCAAAGCTCCAGAGTCATCGTTGACAGCCTCGTGCAGCACTGGCATCTGTCAGACCAGCCCACTCCGCTTACGCTTCCAGGAGAACACAATAACGCTACATGGCCCAGATTTCCATTGTAGTGATTTCTTAGGTCCAGGTCTAGTTGTCAGAACGGCACACACACACACTCCCTCTTCGCTAGTATACACCCACACCACACCCATCCAGTACAGACGTCACAACACACTTGACCCTACCAATAAAAAAATACGGAGCGCACATGCTTTTCGCCATTTTAGAGTTGCTCCCATCGCAGGCGCTTTGATGGACCATCCTGGTGGTTCGGAAGCCTCATGTAGGCCCGAACTACCGAACAGGTGGGCCCACTACCACGTGCGTGGCCGCTTTGGTCACTGAGTTAGTGGTAACGCAAGGACTGAGCGGGTGAGGAACCTGCCATGATGATGGGTGCACAAGTATGTCCTTTCCCATAGCGATATCAAGACTCAGCACAAATGTGAGACTTCTTGGTGGACGGAACTAGAATGTACCCTGTCCGCGAAAAGGTGAGCAATGAGGCCTGACTGCTCAGCGGAGGGAGTAGATGAGGTGCGGTAGACTGGATCCAAAAAGGCGGCGCAGCTATTTAGGCATACCCAGTTCTATATACCCTATCTTATTGCATTTGTATTTTTTTTTCCTATAGCAGGAAAGTTTTTATAGTCGGTCAAATGACCATTGCTCGTGATGATTGAAACCACATGTATCACTGCGCACCACTTGCTTTCTATAACCGGATGGAAAACATTACTACTCTATGAATTGTTCATAAATCGAAGCCCATTAAACAAGTTTGAACCGTACAAATAGTTGTATTTTTAATGCAAGAGGGAAGGCGTGTGAAAGGGCGATGTTATTCTACTCCACATTAAGATAGTGGCAATTACCAATCATAACATCTTTCTTTTACTAACTTTTAAATGTGGAGCTTCAGAGTGCAGTATGTCTCGACACATGGTGGAAGACACACCAGTGACAGAAAGGTGAGCTGCGAATATTCTTTTCAGGCACTCTCTTACTTTCTCTCCTTTGATAAACAAAGGACACACAATCTTATCTTCCTTTTTATCTAACAGGTTCTGTTTCACAAATTGGCATCCCCCCAACACCTCCAAAGCTCAACCTTTAAGGATTCTGCGATGATGCATGGCCATCGTAGCAAAGCGTAGGAAGGTTGCTTCAGCACGTGCGGGACCCTCTTTGAATCACACCAATGGCACAAGGTGAGCACAGAAGCTTGTTTCAGAAGCAACGAGAAGTCACCTGTGGGCGGAGAGAGTGGATAGTGTACAGCCACATCAGTGCGTAGGAATATACAATCACCTCCAGGCACTGGGAGTGGATAGGTTATAACACTCTGAGTACGCAGAATAGGGTACTCACCTCCGGACACTGGGAGTCAATGGGGTGCAGAAGTCTAGGTGTGCAATAATGAGAACTCACCGCAATGTAGTGGGAGTGCATGGGGTATAGCACCCTGGGAGGAAAAGAGCGCACGGATACCTCCTTGCAGTGGGAGTTGATGTAATACAGTAGCCTGGGTTTGCAAAGGCATAACGCAGAAATATACATGTGCAGTTGTATGTACTCTGCTAATTTTATACTATCTTTCAGATCACTAAACTTGAGGGTGCACTATGAACCGGCTCGTGTTTGGACACACACTGGAGGCAAAAAGGTGAGCTGTGAAGATTTTCTCCAGTATCAACACTACCTCTCCTGCTCCATCTGTTACTTTCTCTCTCCCACACTTTCAATGTCTTTCATTCTCTCTTTCTCTCTCTCCCTTTCTCTCACACTGTTTCTCTTTCTCTTTTCAAGTTTTGAACGCTGCTGTCCACACTGCAGAAAAATAAATCAAGGCTGAATGTAACACTTTCTGAAGTATAGATCCAAATCAGAATCCAAGTTGTAACCTCTGCTAGATGCAGTGTTTACAAAAGTTAAGCACAATGCCTTCAATTAATCGCGCTGCAAACAAACGATATTGTCCTGCAAAATGATGTGATCTTTTACCTCATTCTGTCCCATCTCTGAATTATTTTAAAGACCTGCTGGACCATACTGTAGATTTGAGCCAGCAGGCACTTCCCTACAGACACCTCTTCAGCGTGGACCTATGAGAGGGGTGGGATGTATCAAGCACACTGCACACCTGCGAATAAGCAACATTGCCAAGTGTTATGTTAATTTGTGATCTTTGACCACATTCAGTCACATCTCTGTCTCATTTTAAATACCATCTATACCATAAGATAGACCTAAGCCTACAAGCAGCGCTGCCCTACAGACTCCTGTTGGCGGTGATTCTACGGGAGGGGTGTGGTCACTACCCTGAGTATGCAGGTGAAAAAAAGATTTTGCCTTTCATAATGATGTAATCTCTCACCTCATTTAATCACATCGATCTAATTTTAAGGACTTATGTTTCATTTTTGTTTTGCAGGTTACCTACGCTACTACCACTGCAGTCCATCTCACATTTTGTTTATTCTACTGTGTTATTAAAGTTACGTTTTTATTTATTTCTGTTTCAATAAAAGTTAGTTTAAAAAAAATAATAATGTGTGTATACGTCTTCTTTTTCTGACAATATTTGACTATTATTCAGTGTGATACCGGGGCTAAGTCTTTACCAGCACTTTACCAGAGACTGTAGCTGTGATTAACGGTTCCAATGGACATTTTTTAAAAGTCCAGCACACTATATGTTTAGATTAGCAACATTGTGTGCTGAACTTGTGACCTGTGTGCTCAATTAACTGTTTCATGAACTGTTACTATGGTAACAGGCAGTAAAGCAGTTTTGGAGTAGTGTTCAAAAGTGCTGGCTGTACAGAAGCCGTTATATTTACCCAGGATCCTCTACATGACAGAGGGAAAAGCAAACTGAAGCAACAGAATACTGTGTACATTAGGAGCAAAAGAAGTACACAACTCTTCAAATTAACCTCAAGCGAGGCCTCGACCCATAACCACTGGCGTTATAAAACACCAATGTACAATGTTCCTACTCTGTACTCCACAATGGGCAATTATTTATCGATCCCAATCCGTCACTGCTGCCTCACGATTCACAGTGTGCACAACAGTAAATACTTTGTGGCTATTTAAATGGAAGATGGGATTGTTGAAATTCCAAAACTTCGGGGCATATTTATAAGGACGGCATTAAAATTATCGCCACTTTAGCAGCATCAAACTGCCACTAAAAAGGTGATAATAGACTTCAAAATCTTTTGTTGTCTTACCGCACGATTTTTTCTACACTGCTGTTTGCTATGGCAGGGTCGAAGCCGAGGCTCCCGCCATGCCATAGCAAACTTGGTTTGCATTTTGAAAGCGAAAACACGAAAACATGCTCTCTTTTAAAATGCAAAGCAGATTGCTTTTCCTCACAGGGAGCTAGCTGCATATTAGCAGGTTCCAGTGCGCAAAAGTAATGGCGGCTTCCAAAGGACGCAGGAAACTGGATGGGACCGTAGGGTAAAATTAGGAGTCTGTAATGGGCATATTTAGAAGGACAGCGTTAAAATGTTCTGGTGTGAACCTGGGCTTCTATTGGAATTCTCAGGAATTCTCAGAAGCCTATTATTAAGCCTAATATGGCTGCTTTAGCGGCACTTTCCTAACGCTAAAGCAACAATCATTTTAACGCTGTCCTTGTAAATATGCTCCCAATATCGCGATAAATACAGCGAAAATTCATGTTCGCAAGTTAAAACCTTGTCAATATTAGACTGTGGACTTAACATATCAATTCACCTCACATATTAAACATGCTTAAGTCTACTTCAGATGCCAATACCAGGTATTGTTCGAACACTTTAAATATGACCTATATGAGAAGAACAACAAGGTCCGTTTTTTAGTTTACGTCACTAGTTTATTTTCTGACTTCAAAACTAGTGGAAAGGAATTATTTTTCTGTTAGTTTTTCAATTACTGATTTTTGGTGTGTATACAAAAGAGACTAATACATTCACATATATATACAAATACTTCAGAAAATGCACAAGGGAAAGGTTCCCCTCAACTTTAGACACATTCAAACTTGCACGCTGGCCACAAACATTCATCCATCAGCATTCAATCAACACAAACAATACAAATCCTTAAGGTCAAGTGTCACAAAAGGAAAAAGTATATATAACAGTGTCAATATACATATATACAAATTTCACATTTTAGAGTGTTTTATTTTTTATATATACAATAATGTTCAGCCCTATTATATTTAGACCTAATTAAAGCAACAAAATTCAAATTTCCGACAAAGTGACCACACAACCGGTCGACGCGTTTCGAACTCCTCACTGCGGAGTTCTCCTCAGGACCAACAATCTAAAATGACAAACAAATAAATTTCAAACTTATGTCCTTCTAATATTCTAACAGTATCACAGGTGAACCTCCCAAAAATAGCTCCGCTCATACCTTAGTTAGGTGAATCAACTACTCCCACAATGTTGTGTGCTTAACACGATGGACAGCTGTAAATATAGAGACATACATGCATTTAACACCAATTCCTTACGTCATCCATACATTTGTGGAACAAACCAGAATGGCATCGGGGGCTTACCTTAGATCAAAAAAAGAGCTTTGAGCGTTGTCTGTGAAAAAAAATGATGAAATACATATAAGACTTAGTGCCTTGAAAACCCTTTTGTTATGGAACGCGAGTCTACTCTTTATGTGCTCACCGTTTGTTTCAGTTTCCAGAATCCTCTTCAATTTCAAGGTGCACGTGTGACTAAATCAACGGCGCCCTGCGGGAACAGAACCAAGTTCCGGGGTTACTTGTATATTTTACAAAAGCTAAATCGCCTTTCTTCTCATGGCCATTCGGTGTGTTCTTACCGTCGGCACGCCCAAATCCGCCTCCCAAGTTGAATGTCTTGATGTGCGAAGGCCGGTTCGTCTAACCGGCCATGTTATTGGTTGAGCATGCGGTCACATGATCGCGCCCTCAGTGAGATTCTTTTAAGGGAATTAAAGCGATACCCACCAGTTTAAGAGTGTTAAACTAAAACTTTATTGAAAGTGACAGCCCAAAAGTTGGATGGGACAATTCCTGCGTGTGCGCTCGATGGAAAAGGCTTAAAGGAATGCCTGGTGTGTGTTCCCCCAATTCAGGGCCACCATAATGTGGGAATTGCCTGTGCTGCTCACAAACCAAGGAAGGATCAGTATTCTCTTTTAATGGGATACATTGGAAGCATAATACGTTCACAAACTGTCTCACCAAAAATGTGGTGTATGGAGTCATTTGTCCTTGTCCTAAGCTGTATATAGGAAAGACAACGCAAGAGATCAGGCAGCGGATAACGCAACACAAATCCAGACTTAGACGAGAAACACCAAATGCACCATTGGTGCAACATTGGAACACTCATCAACATACAGAAGAGGATTTACAATGGACCGTAATTTCTAAAATTGAGAATGACACCCGTGGTGGAAACCTAGAGGAAAGATTGAACCAACGGGAGGCAATGCTCATATTGAAATTTAACACTTCTGTCACGGGTCTCAACGAAATTTCAGAAATCGGGAGGGGAGACGGATAATCTATCCTTACACCCATGGGCCTCCAAAAGAGGGCTCCTCGCACATCGTGCTTTCATTTATTTGCATCAATTGTTTGAGTATTGAGCCACTGAACCGCATTGTCTAAAGAAATTCTAGACAACTACATATAACCATGGAAAACCTCTGTTTTAATAAAGGTGCTTGTCCCCCACCGTGTAATTAACTTCGTTATTAATTAATCCCTCGTTTCCTGGAACACAGACCAGGCATTCCTTTAAGCCTTTTCCATCGAGCGCACACGCAGGAATTGTCCCATCCAACTTTTGGGCTGTCACTTTCAATAAAGTTTTAGTTTAACACTCTTAAACTGGTGGGTATCGCTTTACTTCCCTTAAAAGAATCTCACTGAGGGCGCGATCATGTGGCCGCATGCTCAACCAATAACATGGCCGGTTAGACGAACCGGCCTTCGCACATCAAGACATTCAACTTGGGAGGCGGATTTGGGCGTGCCGACGGTAAGAACACACCGAATGGCCATGAGAAGAAAGGCGATTTAGCTTTTGTAAAATATACAAGTAACCCCGGAACTTGGTTCTGTTCCCGCAGGGCGCTGTTGATTTAGTCACACGTGCACCTTGAAATTGAAGAGGATTCTGGAAACTGAAACAAACGGTGAGCACATAAAGAGTAGACTCGCGTTCCATAACAAAAGGGTTTTCAAGGCACAAAGGGCCGGATGTAGGTCGGTCGGTAACGGCCGAAAATCGGTATTTTCGGCCGTTACCGACTGAGATTCACAAAATGGTATGTAGGGCCACATATTTTACAGATTCAGTAAATTTACCGATCGGTAAATTTACCGAATCTGTAAAATACCGAATCGGTATTTTTACCGATTCGGTAACAATGAGATGTAGGTGGGACTCTTCTGAGTCCCACAAGCCTTACAGAATCGGTATTTTACCATGAAATCCAACTTCATGGTAAAAAACCGATTCCGGTGTGCATGCACATGTGTGCATGCACACCTGTGCCATATGACAGGCAGACCTGCCCTTAGGGCAGGTATGCCTGCCACATGGCCCCCGAATCTTTTTTGGGGGTGCTAGAGGGTGTCAAAGTGACACCCCATGCACCCTTGTCAAAATCGGTATTTACCGAATCGGTAAATACCGACCGGTAATGCCCCATTCATTCCTATGGGCTTCAAAGCCCCTAGGAATGAATGGGGCATTACCGGTCGGTATTTACCGAATCGGTAAATACAGATATTTACCGATTCGGTAAAAGGAACATCTGGATGTTCCTACATATCCACCCCTTAGATTTACCGATTTTTAATTACCGAATCGGTAGGATTCGGTAATTAAAAATCGGTAAATCTATTTTACCTACATCTGGGCCTAAGTCTTATATGTATTTCATCATTTTTTTCACAGACAACGCTCAAAGCTCTTTTTTTGATCTAAGGTAAGCCCCCGATGCCATTCTGGTTTGTTCCACAAATGTATGGATGACGTAAGGAATTGGTGTTAAATGCATGTATGTCTCTATATTTACAGCTGTCCATCGTGTTAAGCACACAACATTGTGGGAGTAGTTGATTCACCTAACTAAGGTATGAGCGGAGCTATTTTTGGGAGGTTCACTTGTGATACTGTTAGAATATTAGAAGGACATAAGTTTGAAATTCATTTGTTTGTCATTTTAGATTGTTGGTCCTGAGGAGAACTCCGCAGTGAGGAGTTCGAAATGCGTCGACCGGTTGTGTGGTCACTTTGTCGGAAATTTGAATTTTGTTGCTTTAATTAGGTCTAAATATAATAGGGCTGAACATTATTGTATATATAAAAAATAAAACACTCTAAAATGTGAAATTTGTATATATGTATATTGACACTGTTATATATACTTTTTCCTTTTCTGACACTTGACCGTAAGGATTTGTATTGTTTGTGTTGATTGAATGCTGATGGATGAATGTTTGTGGCCAGCGTGCAAGTTTGAATGTGTCTAAAGTTGAGGGGAACCTTTCCCTTGTGCATTTTCTGAAGTATTTGTATATATATGTGAATGTATTAGTCTCTTTTGTATACACACCAAAAATCAGTAATTGAAAAACTAACAGAAAAATAATTCCTTTCCACTAGTTTTGAAGTCAGAAAATAAACTAGTGACGTAAACTAAAAAACGGACCTTGTTGTTCGTCTCATATAGGTCATATTTAAAGTGTTCGAACAATACCTGGTATTGGCATTTGTGTTGTTATTTAATAGTTTGGGCTCAGCCTTACCGGTTAGGAGTCACGACCCTGTGTCGTTGTTATTGTAAGTCTACTTCAGAACAGATGTTAGGATCCGGCATAAACCGCAATTAGCGAGTGTTATGCTATTAGTCCTCAAATTCAGGGCCGCCTTGTAAATACAACGCTGTTGTCCTACCTCCCTCTTCCATGTTATATTGTCATAGGAACACCTACCTTGCCTCTGGGAACGCCTACATTGCAACTTATTGGAGATGCAAGGCGAGCCGATAGCAAACAGGCTGCTAACATGCGTTAATGCATCTTAGCGTCGCCTAGTGAACAGGGCGATATAATTTTTAACGCTTTTTAAAAAAAAAAATACTGCAAAATGTCCCTTGTTAATATGCCCTCAAGTTTGCTGTGCCAGAGCGGGAACCTCGACTCCCGCCCTGTCATAGTAAACAGAGCCGATCCTGGTGGGTGGTGATCCTCAGTGCCCTCGACTGCTCCAGAATGAGGGCCATGCGCCCCCCTCCCAAAAAATAAAAAGACCCGGGGGGTGGTAATCCCTGGGGCTTGGACGGACCTTTGAGCCCCCCCACCCATTTTTTTTAAAGCCCCGGAGAGTAGCACTCCCCAGGGCTGGAGAAGACCGAAAAGCCCCTCCACCCAAGTTTTTTACAGGGATAGTAGCCTTTGAGCCCCCCACCCGTTTATTTTGTAACACCGAGGGATGGCGGTCCCCGGGCTACGGACCCCTCTGCACCCCCTCAAATTTAATATTTTACACCCCGGGATTTGGCCCCCTCCGGTAGCTAATTTTTAGACAAGCACAAGAGCCCGCACTTCATTTGTATTTTTTTTACGGTGGTTCCATGCACACTGCGCACATTCCTCCATTTAAAAAAAAAAATCAAAATTTTTTTGTGACCTGGGGGACCTTGAGCGACCCCCTAAGCAAGTCTAGAGGGTCAAGATATTTCTACCCTGCCCCCTTTTTTTGTTTTGAACACTTGTTCCACTCATTTCTTGACTCTCGATTCTACTGAGGCACAAAATGGCTGTCAACACTTCCTGGTTTCGAATGTTGACGACCACTTGACAGCCAATTAGCATTCAGTGAGTGATCGGGACGATGCGCTTTGAGTGCGCTCAGGATGTGCGGATCCACTGCGGCCATAGATATATATGTACTTCTAAATGTAATTTTCTCAGGAACTACTGAACGGATTTACACCATTTAAGCAAGAGGCACGAGTCTTAACCAAGGACAACCTCTTTGCCAAATTTGGTGTAATTCTGTTCAGCAGCAGCTATAGCCGCGATGAACGGTTCCTATGGAAAATTGCATGGGGAAAACACGTTTTGGACCCCCTTTTTTCTCGGCCCCCGCTTCACGAATCACCCCGAGACTTTCAGGATAGGAGCGGACCAAAGCACCACACTAGTTTTGCGAAGATTCGTAAACCGGCGCCAAAGTTATTCCAAATAGAATGTTCCGGATTTCCTAGGGAAAATAGGTCCTAACTATAACTACCTACTGGCGACTGCCACTAGGTAATATATGTATATATATATATATATATATATATATATATATATATATATAGATCTATATATTTATATATATATATATATATATATATATATATATATATATAACCTACTGGCGATAGCCAGTAGGTATATATAGTTAGGAATGTTTTCCATAGGGAAATTGCAACATCATATTGGGAATAACTTTGGCGCCGGTTAAGGAATCTTCCTGAAATTGTCCTTAACTTTGCCTCGCAGCGCTCCGCTCCTTCCCTGAAAGTTTGGGGGGGATTCGTCAAGCGGGGGCCGAGATAAAAGAGGGGTCCCAAAACGTGTTTTCCCCATGTTAATTTCCATAGGGCGGTTGGAATCACTTTTAGCCCGAACGGCTGAATGGATTTCCACCAAACTTGGCAAAATTGTAGGGACTGGTAGCCCGATGTGCCTTTGCTATGTCTCAAGATATGTGCTCCAGTGGTTTTTACGAAAATTAACTTTGAAAAAATATATATTGGGCTACATTGGGCTATATATATGTTAGAGCCCAAATGTAGCCCAATGTAGCCCAAAGATGGCCACCAGAGACAAAAAAAAACAAATGTAGCCCAAATATCAGCCAGATGTAGCCCAACTATAGCCCAATGACAGAATGCCCCAGAGTGTTCTAAAGAACAACTAGAGCGCTAACAGTCTTACTTATGACAAAAGTATGGCACACCTGAAGTCATCTTGATTGGAATAAAGTGTTAACACTTAAAACATTTAATTTGCAAAGGAACAAAATGAGGGGGTTCATTTTGCCATAGAAATTATGATTAGTGCTGAAGAAAGAAAAATTAGGGCACATTTTGAGTGACTTCTCAAATCCTCTTATATTTCATTAAAAAAATTCTGATATGCAGTCTCCCAAGATGGCCACCAGAGAAAAAAGAGCCCAAATGTAGCCCAAATATCAGCCAGATGTAGCCCAACTATAGCCCAATGACAGAATGTCCCAGAGTGTTCTAAAGAACAACTAGAACGCTAACAGTCTTACTTATGACAAAAGTATGGCACACCTGAAGTCATCTTGATTGGAATAAAGTGGTAACACTTAATACATTTAATTTGAAAAGGAACAAAATGAGGGGTTTCATTTTGCCATAGAAATTTTATATATATATATATATATATTCACTGAAAAAACCATAAGTTACACACCAGTTATAGTTAGGAATTAGCATTTAAAAAACCTTTGAAATTCACTGAAAAAACCATAGGTTTCACACCAGTTATAGTTAGCTGGAAATTTTACTCGCATAAAACCATTGAAATTCCCATGTTATAGTTAGTTGGACTCACTATAACTTGCACGTCTGCAATGCGCTGCTGATGACGTCACATATTACATCACTCATGCATATATTTAAATATTTAAACATTATTTGCTAATATATGTATTCACTAAGATTCACTTAATAAGCCAGTTAACCAATCAATTTTGTTTTTTAAAAACACTGAAAAACCATAGGTTTCAGGCCTTATATAGTTAGGAATTAGCATTTAAAAAACCTTTGAAATTCACTGAAAAAAACATAGGTTTCAGGCCTTATATAGTTAGGAATTAGCATTTAAAAAACCTTTGAAATTCACTGAAAAAACCATAGGTTTCAGGCCTTATATAGTTAGGAATCAGCATTTAAAAAACCTTTGAAATTCACTGAAAAAACCATAGGTTTCAGGCCTTATATAGTTAGGAATTAGCATTTAAAAAAACCTTTGAAATTCACTGAAAAAACCATAGGTTTCAGGAGTTATATAGTTAGGAATTCGTTTTTAAAAAACCTTTGAAATTCACTCAAAAAACTATAAGTTTTAGTGGTGTTATAGTTAGCTGGACATTTTACTCATACAAAACCAATGAAATTGCTCCTATATAGTTAGTTGTACTAACTATATTTCGCGCACCCGCAATCCACTGCTGATGATGTCACATATTAGATCATTCAAGACATGGTCAGTGACATCACTGATGACATCACTGATGACATCATCCACGTGACAATCACATACACCTTTTCATACACTATTACAATTTTTCAGCACTGTTTGTAAAATACAGAGTATCATATTTAAATCCATTGTCACAGCAATACAAGTATCTAAAAATCCACTCAGTGATTCATAGATGTATACACACATCTAATCACTTACCTATGGATTCACTCGTACATGCTGTCAATGAACAATAGAACACAATCAAAAATACTTATATATCTATATCGACATTAAACAACAGCACGCATCCTATTCACATATGAAGTCATCCTACTCACTTATGCAAACAATGGATCATACTTACATATTTACTTAGCAAAACACTTATACAAACACCACTTCTTCTATTCATTTAGATAGTAAGTCATACTTAGTGAATTATAAAATCATTATTACAAGTATACAGTTATCCATACAGTCACTCACACAATCATTGTGTCTTATGTATACTTATTTATATACAACAACTGACACATACACTGCCTTTTATTTTTCTAGTTTGTTGGACCTGTACCTTTGAGAAATATATTTGCTCATCACCACACCCATAAAGAGATTCCCTCACCCAAACTGTTAGAACATGTAGTTTTAACTTCATATATCTACTGAATCAACTATTCACACATCTTTGGACAGTCACACACCCCCCACCGAACCACACACACTTTCACACTCCCATACAAATACTCAGTTAACTAATCAATAACTAATATAGACTTTCACATAGCTAGTAACCACCTGTAGAATCAGTTTACACAACAATTGACAAAGTGATACAGATATTCACACAGTTTAGTCACTATCCACTATATTTAGTGAGACATTATAAATTGGTCAAGGAAACAGTCAATTACACTGCTACTAAATCCTCCATCCAAATACCTATTTATATATATCCACTCATTCTTCAATGTAAATTGCTATATATATAATGCATATTTAAATAACGAAGCAAACAACATTCACTGGATGATGTCATCAGTGATGTCATCAGTGATGTCATTTGAGATGTCATCAGTGATGTCACTGACCATGTCATGAATGATCTAATATGTGACATCATCAGCAGTGGATTGCGGGTGCGCGAAATATAGTTAGTACAACTAACTATATAGGAGCAATTTCATTGGTTTTGTATGAGTAAAATGTCCAGCTAACTATAACACCACTAAAACCTATAGTTTTTTGAGTGAATTTCAAAGGTTTTTTACAAACTAATTCCTAACTATATAACTCCTGAAACCTATGGTTTTTTCAGTGAATTTTAAAGGTTTTTTTAAATGCTAATTTCTAACTATATAAGGCCTGAAACCTATGGTGTTTTCAGTGAATATATATATATATATATATA
This sequence comes from Lissotriton helveticus, assembly GCF_964261635.1. Taxonomy (NCBI): domain Eukaryota; kingdom Metazoa; phylum Chordata; class Amphibia; order Caudata; family Salamandridae; genus Lissotriton; species Lissotriton helveticus. The sequence continues at coordinate 353,392,979 of NC_136070.1, read as the reverse complement.
TATTCACTGAAAAAACCATAGGGTTCAGGCATGTTATAGATCGAAATTAGCAATTGTAAGCCTTGGAAATTCACTGAAAAAGCCATAGGTTTTAGGGGCGTTATAGTTAGTTGGACATTTCACTCGTACAAAACCATAGAAATTACCCCATTTTAGTTAGTTCAGCTAACTATAACTCGCGCACCCGCAATGCACTGTTGATGACGTCACATATTACATCACTCATGACATGGTCAGTGACATCACTCATTACATCACTGATGACATCTCAAATAACATGTTTTTTTCAGTGAATTTCTAAGGTTTTTTAAATGCTAATTTCTAACTATAACGTGCCTGAAACCTATGTTTTTTTCAGTGAATTTCAAAGGTTTTTTAAATGCTAATGCCTACCTATAACGTGCTTGAAACCTATGGTTTTTTAAGTGAATTTCAAAGGTTTTTTAAAAGCTAGTTTCTACCTATGCCTACAGAGGTAGGACATGTGAAGAAAGAAGAAAAAACGCACAGAAAGAAGCGAAAGAAATGCAGAAAGAAGCAACAGAAGTCCTCGAAGACGAAGAAAAGTGCAGGAAGAAGAAAGACATGTGCAGAAAGAACCAACAGAAGAGCAGAAAGAGGCCTTGTTACATAATCATCCTGTGCCCACAACTTTTTCAGACGGGTACTGGTGTTAACTGACTCTGACTAACCAGGCCTAGAGCCAGTGGTATGCTGAAAGAATACAGTGAAAAACACCTACATACACTAGGGAACACTATGCGTTGGAGGACCTCCTCTGTAACCCCCTAGTACATAATAGGGGAGAGGGATTAAAACTAACTCTTAAAATGTGCCACGGGGTGCATTTGCACACTGGTAAAGGGAGGGGGGGCCTGAGGTGGTATGTGTGCAAACAGTCACCTTGAATCCTGAGGGTCCCTAGGGGCCAACTAACCCACCAGGTATGTCCAGTAAATGCCACAGAGTTGCATTGCAGAGAGGTGTAAAATGGGGCATGGCTTCGGACTTCCTCTCTGCAATGCAGCTCTGTGGTGTTTACTGGAGGTACATGGTGGACTAGTGGGGCCCAGGGACTCTCAAGATTAAAGGGGACTTAATTCCCCAACGTAAAACGCGCCACAGGGCATGTTTGCACACGTCACCTCAGGCCCCGTCCCATCCCTTCACCACTGTGTGAACACGCCCTGTGGGCGTTTTAAATTGGGAGATTAAGTCCCCTTGAATCCTGACGGTCCCTAGGGTCCAACTAGCCCACCAGGTACTTCCAGTAAGAGCCACAGAGCTGCGTTGCAGAGTGGTGTAATAAGGGGCACGGCCTAGACCACCTCTCTGCAATGCAGCGCAGTGGCGCTTAGTGGAAGCACCTGGTGGGATAGTTGGCCCCCAGGGGCCCTCAAGATTGAAGGGGAATTATTTCCCCCCTGAAATCGCGCCACAGGATGTGTTTGCACACGTCACCTCAGGCCCGGTCCCCTCCCTTCCCGTCCCCCAAAACCTGTGCGTATTGTTTGTATTGTCCAGAATTTCCCCGGGGATATTTAATAGCGGGTGGTAAGTGGAAGCCACACTGCAGTGAGGTTACTGGCCTGATGAAGAAAGTGTGGAAAGTTAGGTAGAACTTGAAGCACTGGTTAGGGATTATTTTCTTGTATAAAAGTGAGAGCGACTTGCTGGTAAAACTTTGGTCTTATATCACCAAGAAACGGTAATGCTGAAGTTGTAGCAGGTTCTTTGATGCTTGAGTGAAGAGTAATCGGAAGAGGTTTTACTTGTAGTGTGTGAGGGGTAAACTGAAAAGTTTTACTTGCAATGAAAGAAATCGACTTTTCTTCGAATTTAGTAAATCAGGCACATTAGCGAATGTTTTTTAATGTTGTTAATTAATGAAATGTGTAATTAATTTTGAAAGAAATTGAGTTCCGCACTACCTTGCAAAGGAGGGGTCAGTCGTGGGTGCTGCACTGACGTCACTAGGAGCCGCGCTGGGATTATTTGAGACTGCGGGCGTGTAGCTGAGGTAAAGTTGTAAAGGAGGGATGAGTACAGATGAGCGAAACTGACACCACGGGAAAGCCGCGCAAGTATTGGTTAAAATAGGTCAATAAACCGAATGTTGATTGGTCATTAGATTAAAAGACGCACTAGCATTGGAAAAGCAGAAGTAAACAATTAATTAATTGTCAAAATAGAAGTTTCAATGGTAATAAACAGTGGGGATTGCATGTGGAGCATAGATTCTACTATAATAGGGACCCGGCTGGACAGAAGACTTATAGGCTTTGCCCACGAACAATATATTAGAGGAGATCCACCCAAAATGTACAGAGGGAAAAGGAGAATGTCATTTATGCAGAAAATAAAAAAAATATTTTAAGAAGGATAAACCTATTAAAACTAGAGAAGGAATTAGTATTCCTCCCCCGAAAACACCTGCATCATACATGATGATGGAAAGAGGGTATCACACTTGTGTATGGTTAGAACATTGGATAGGATATACAAAAGGTGATGGAATATTAGCATTTCCTGAGTATGGAACATTTAATGGAAGAGTTTTACACAATTTACGAACTTGAATGAATGAGTTAGAACCAAGAGCTAGAATAACTCAGTACGAAGCGTTAGAGGAATGGGAGACTGAGGCATTTGAGTGAGACAGATCACGAAGTAACAGCAACTTGAGTAGATTTTATCCTAAGTTTCCACGTGAGACTCGAGATAGTCAGATGAAACAATGGAGACAATCAATGATAGTAAAAGGATTATATCCTGTAATTATCACAGAAGAAACAACAGGAAGTAAATGTACAGAGAAAACAAAACATTTAATGACTGGTAATGGGGATTCAGAAGATGATTATCTTGAAGATATTTTGATGAAAAATCCTCCACCATATCAGGAAGAAATAATTAGAATTACTCCAAGTGCCCCATCTCTGAAAACACCCTTGGTTCTGCAGGTTGTACATGAGATTACAATGGAAAGGGTACTTCAAGAAAAAGAAAGAGAAGCAATAAATAAAAATAGAAGTGAGTTAATTCAGAAAATAACCCCACTGAATACAAACCCTGAAGCACTAGCGATACCAGTGACTATAGGTCTGTTGTTCCCTTATATGGGGATAAGCAAAATTGTCCTAAAACACCTGTACTGACTACACCAATCACACAACCCAGAAAAGAAAATATAATAATTGATGATCAGGCAAGTGGGTGTCAGTCGATAATTTCTTTAATGGATTTGCCAATAAGAGAGACAATAAATGATTCATTCAGAAAAGTCACACCTGGATGCTCAAAAGAGGTGCAGATTGAAACTTCCACAGGGACGAAGAGTGCCAATGTAGTAACCCCAGAAGAAATAGAAAGGTGGACATGAGAAATAGAAAGGCCAAAGGTATTGAATATATTTAAATTGCGAGTAGAATTGGAAGAAATGATAGCTGGAAATGTAGTGATAGAGAGATTAAATACCTTCAGTGAAGAAGAGTTGCTATTCAATTACAGGAGCATCACCCGAAATACAAAAATATTTCATGAGAAATTAATGAATTTGGCATCAGAAATGGAAATTTACATAGGTAAATCCTAAGTATTACAGAAACCATATAGAGCAGAATTTTCTGACAAATATTTAGAAAAAATGAATGTGTCAGGAGGAAAATTACAGATAAAAGAAGTGTTGACATTGTTGCAAAAATGGGGAGATTTGGATAGATGGAAAGTTAGGTTGACAAAGAAAAAGAAAGAAGCACAGGCAAATCGAGCGGCATCTGAATATTTAATGAAAGCAGCAGAAAAGGTTGAAAGGTTGTGCCCAATCAGAGAAGTTCCAGGAGGAGGTGATGTCCATGTCCCATGGACCCAACAGGATATTTTATCATTTACAAATGATTTTCCAAAGCTTAGAGGAAAACCAGTAGAATGGTACAGGCAAGTTGAAAGGTTTGTGAAAGTTTCAAAAGCTTTGTTGAAGGATTTAGATGGTTTATTTGATATAGTTGCTCCTGCTGATTTATGGACAGAATGTAAAATGACAGTAGATTGGACTAATGATGAGTACCCAAGAGATGCAAACGTAATGAAAACATATCATCAGGTTATCACTTTTCTGAAGGGATTACAGATTTTTTAGATTTATAGATTAGATTTTTTATTTAAGTGATCGGTCTTTTAAAAACAAAAACCATTACACCAATGACATTTATAATAGTACTAATGCATACTTATATAAACACGTAAAATCATTAGTAGAATTTTTACACGGTTGATCTAAAACATACTACTATACATCAATTATTTAAAATGCCATTTAAAATGGAGATTTGGGAGTTCTTGTCTTTATGACAGTCTATTGCCATCTCCACGGAGTTTCAGCCAATTTCCTTTAAATACACATTTAAAGGTTTCACCCCCCTGCATACTAGAGGGATTGAGGACCCGTCAAGCCAGGTGATTACGGCTTCCCTGAACGTTCGAATGTTCATACTATTAAGTAGTGCTTTTATTAGTGACTTCCGTTCTTTTAGTAACTTCGGGCATACACAAAAGATATGTTGAATCGATTCGTATTTGTATCCAAAAAGTCTGCAGTCTCGGTTATCACTTTTATCCTTCCATGCTGGGATTAAATCTTTTGTTTCCCACATGCCAAGACGCAGCCTCATAAATTGATGTTTTAGGGTAGGCGAGAAATAGGCTGATAAGTATTCCTGTGGCTTCCTTTTTCCATATGTGCTGATAACCATCCAGGCATGCCGTCTTAGGAGTAAGGTGTTCTCATCCGTTGAGTGAGACAAGAGTTTTATTGTGGTGTTAATTAATTTGTTAAAAGCCTTTTTCCCTATGCTGAGATTCCAAATGTCTTGCGCAGACAGATCCTCTATCACCTGGTTTAAATAACTACCCCAGGATCCAGGTATCCTCTTTTCTTTCCAGCATAGTTGGTCAATGGACCCGCTTTCAGAAGCACGTAACCTCCAACATAATTTAATAAAGGCGCCTTTGCTTCGAAATTCCTGATTTTGTAAGCCAAACTCTAGTCGCACCTGGGCTGGCGGTGCACATTGTTGAATATGAAAAACATTTTTGTAAACTTATGTTTGTATTTTGTTCAAGGCAGGGATGTCACAACCTTTCATTATTTCAGTGCCATAGGTTACTGTTGGCATTAACTGTGCCTGCATGACGGTTAATAGGTTACCGTATGATGGACAACTTAATTTCTTTTTTAGAATGTTAAAACCATATATCAGGTTTTGAGATTTTGACCTCATTGAGGTGAGCTGTGATTTATAGCTCAATTTTTGTTCTACCATGAACCCAAGATATTTATCGGAGGTGACCGCTTCAACTTTTTTACCCTCTATATGCTATATGAATCTCTTGTATTTGGCATCCAGCAACCGCACAACCTTTGTTTTTAGTAAATTCATTTCTAGCCCTTGTGCTGACAAATATTTGGCTAAGGCGCTCATTCCTCGTTGTAAGCCGATTGGAGTTTGGCTTAATAGTACTAGGTCGTCGGCGTACTGAAGGCACCGGATTTCCTCATTGGCTATCGATGGGGGAAGAATATTGGTTTCCAGGAGAGCGTCTTCAAGATCAGATATGTACAGAGTTGGAGCTAACACGCATCCCTGTTTCAGACCATTCTGGGTGTATATTTTCTTTGATATCCACTGGCCATCCCCTAACTTTACCCAACTCCATGTACACGAATATAGTTCTCTGATGGCATTTAATAACTTTGTTGTGATGCCCCATATGTCCAGTTTTTCCCATAAACGTTTACGGGGCACACTGTTGAAAGCTTGCTTAAGCTCCACAAAACAGGCAAATAAGCGGGTGTTCTTAAATTTGGCTTTTTCTGCTTGCAATGTTAGAGCCGTTAGATTTGTTAGCATGCCTGCTCCAGCCTGAAACCCTGTTTGAGATCTTGGGATGAGGTTGTCATTGTCTGACCATTTTTTCAATTGGGTTAACAAGCAGCTTGCATATAACTTTGCTTCAACGTCAATTAAAGCAATCAATCTGTAATTTGTCGGCTTTGTTGAGTTTCCCCCTTTGAAAATTGGCTGGATGATGCTTCCCCTCCATGATTCTGGGATTCCATTTGTAATTAACAACTCATTGAAGAACGGAGTAAAGTAATGGGCCCAATATGAGGCGTCTTCCCTAAAAAGGGCATTGGGGATTCCATTGGGGCCTGGCGCGCCCTCTAATTTCTGAAGGGAAAGATTCCCCCAAAGGAAACTGATTGGATAAAAATAGACTGAACGACCCAAAAAAAAGATGAGTCAATACATGCATATTATTAACAACTTTTACAGGTGTTCAAGCAGTACAGTGGTTTTGAAAACATTGAAAACAAAGACATGACACATTTTGTGTATCGTTTTGTGTCAGGGTTAAGGTTGGAAATATCACAAATGATTAAACAGCACATATTATGCTGGCAAGCAAAGCCTATAGATGAAATCCTCAACTATGCAAAGTACTGTGGGGATGAGATCGACAATAGACGAAAGGAATTAGAGGCAAAAGGTAATGTGGGCCCAAGTTAAATTAGCAGAGCAGCAAGAACTTCAGTTAAGTAATCAGGCAGAAAACCAAGGAAAGGGCAAGGCCAAGGTGAAAATAGTGGGGGTAATGAGAAAAGAAGAGGCAAAGAAAAAGTTTCCCTGTCACTGGTGCGGAAAATTGGGGCATTGGAAGAACGAGTGTAAGCTTATACAGACTAATATTGTCCAAAATCAAAATTTGAATATACAGACGCAGAATGAGGTGTTAATGAGGTAATAGCAGCAGGTTTTACAGAGTCAATTGCCACCTGCCCCTATGCCAAATTATGTGAGTCAAACCACAGTTTCTTTTGCATAATTATTTTTTTCTGGAAGAACTCCAATGACGGTGCCTGAGAGGGGAGGAAGAGGAATGCGTTCTTGGTGCATCCTTGCTGGTAGATCAGTCAGGTCCATATATAGATGGTAAGGTTCAAGGAAATGACATTACCTTCTTATTGGATACTGGTGCTACCCGTTCTACTGTGAGAACAACAGACATCCCAAACCTACCCCTCTCGGGAGAAGCGATCCAAGTAGTGGGCATTTCTAATAAACAAATTAGGACCCCAATTACAGAACCAAAGGAGGTATGTATTGGCAACGTTAGAGAAATGCACACATTTGTTGTGTGTGACTTGAGTCTTGTAAACTTACTAGGAAGGGATTTACTGTGCAAAACGAACTGCACAATATTTTGCACACCGAATGGTGTTGCAATTCAGACTCCTGATGAAGACGGAGTATACAAAATTATGTTAGCTTAACAGGGAACCAAATGAGTTACCAGACAAAGTTCAAACTACAGTAAATCCGGATGTGTGGGATTTTACCGGAAAAGAAGTAGGATTAATGGCAAATGTAGACCCAATAAAAGTGACTGTCAAAGAAGGTGCAGTTTATCCAAATACTCAACAATACGCCTGCAAATTAAAGCAGGTGTTGCAGCAGAGATTGAACGATTGGTTGAGCAAGGCATTCCAAAAGAGATAATCAACAGTCCTTGTAATTCGCCTATAATTGGCATAAAGAAACCTAACGGAAAATATACGGTGGTCCAAGATTTGAGGGAAATTAACAAAATTGTCGTACCATGTTGCCCGATAGTGCCAAATGCAGCAGTAATCTTATATCTGATACCATGGAATGCAGGATGGTTGACTATGCCTTTTTCTCCATTACATTGCATCCTGATAGCCAATTTTTTTTTGTTCAAATTTGATGAGCATGTTTACGTCAGGAATCGTGTTCCACAAGGGTACACTGAAAGTCCTTCGATATTTAATAAAATTTTGAAGAAATGTCTTGCCCAGACAATCAGTTTTCGTACAGTACATTGACGACTTATTAGTTGCATCAAAAACTCGAAGAGATTGTGTTACTGATTCAATTGCGTTGCTAAATCATTTGGCTGAACGTGGACATAAAGAGATGCCAGAGAAATTACAATTTTGCATGACTTCGGTTAAATATTTGGGACACCAAATAGAAAGAGGAGTCAGAAGTGTGACCTCAGAAAGAATAAAAACAATAAGACATATTCAGTTACCACAGACCCAAAAAGAAATAAGGATGTTTCTGGGAGTCATAGGTTATTGCAGGCAGTGGATTGTGGGACTTGCAGAACTAGCCAAACCTTTGATACAATTGACTAAGAAATGAGCATAAGATCCAGTAGAGTGGGATGATGAAAGCATGACAGCTTTTGTAAAATTGCAAAACTGTCTGTGTAAAGCACCTGCTCTAGGTATGACAGATTATTCAAAAGAATTTGCATTATTCGGTGATGGGAGAGATAATTGTTCACTTTCAGTCCTAACACAGAGACATGGTCTAATGCGACGTCTTGTGGCATATTTTTCCGCTACATTAGACCCAGTGGCATCTGCATTGCCAAGGTGTCTGAAAGCTGTAGCTGCAACATGTATGAGTTTGGAACAAAGTGAATTTATGGTAATGGGACACCCTGTAAAAGTGTACGTCCCACATGCAGTCATGATTCTGTTAACAAGAACTCGAACACAGTACCTTATTCCTAGTCAGCTGACAAAATGTGAACGAGTTATATTAGGGCCTGAGAATGTCACAATAGACAGATGTACCGTTGTAAACCCAGCAACTCTGTTGCCAGATCCATATTTTGAAGAAGTAATAGATGACGTTGATCATGAATGTCTCGATGTTACTGAATTAAGTACCAAACCTCGTCCAGACATACGGGAAGAGCCTCTGAAACATGCAGAACATGAGCTGTTTGTAAATGGCTTGTTTATGCACCATGAGGATGAAGGATTGAGTGCTGCTTATGCTGTGTGCAGATTGGCTGGAATAGTCGAAGCATCCTATTTACCAGGAGTCAAGTCTGCACAAATAGCCAAATTGATAGCTTTAATTAAAGCTTGCAAAATTCGGAAAAATTGGAGAGTGACCATATACACTGTCAGTATGGTTACGGGGCTGTGCATGACTTTGGCCAGCTCTGGATGCAAAGGGATTTCATGACTTTTTCAGGAACCCCTATTAAAATGGAAATTTTGAAAAATAATTAATTGAAGCAATTCAGTTACCAAAAGAAGTGGCTGTGGCCAAGTGTGCTGCTCACCAGTCAGGAAATGATAAGGTGACAGCTGCTATTTGTTATGCTGACCAAGTGGCCCAACATTGTGCTAAATACAAAATAGCAGTTGTTGACCGGGCATCATTGGCGTGATTCTCCCTTCCATTTTGACGGATTGCCTCCTCTGTTTTGATATGTTTTTGCTGGTTTTATGCTTTGCGCACTGTGCCACTGCTAATCAGTGCCACAGTGCAAGTGCTCTCTATTTTAAATGTATGTAGTAATCGGTTATTCCATGAATGGGTTATTTGATTTATCTGTCAGCCCCTAGTACAGTGTACCATGTGTACCCAGGGCTTGTAAATCAAATGCTGCTGGTGGGCTTGCAGCACTGGTTGGGCCACCCACAGCAGCAGCTTGTAAAGTGTGTCTCAGGCCTGCCATTGCATGGCCTGTGTGCAGTCTAGCAGTGCCATGTCGACTTGGCCAAGTGCACCCACTTGCCTGTCCCTAAACCTTCCCTTTGCTTCAAGTTAGACACCCCTACGGTAGGCCCAAGGGCAGAGTGCATTGTAAGTATAAGGTAGGACATGCTCTGATGTGGGTAGCATGTTCTAATAGTAAATCACAGCCATTTTCGTTTTTCACTATTGAAGGCTACCTGTTCTTATTGGCTAGAATGGGCAGTTAGATTATTACATTCTTATAATCCTAACTGACTCAGGGAACATGGTAGAAATTCGAATTTAGTATGCCTGAACTCAGAATAATAAAATACATCTTTTAGTAAAGTTTGTTTTAATATTCTGTATTGAAAATACCACTGTTGCCTAACTATCCAGGCCTGCCTCTGCTGGGTTGTGCATTCCTTGTCTGGATTTGTGAGTGACAGGGCTGGGGGATTCCAGGAGACAGGCTGGGGCAGTCAGGTGGTGAATAGAGAGATCTGCATCTAGATGGGAGGGAGGAGGTGCACCTGGGACCTGAATAGGGCTGGGCCTTCCCTCTACAATGCTGGCTCTACCGCCTGTGGCTTGTCTGATGTCTCTGCCCTGAAAGGAGAGGAGGAATCACATCAACATAGTGCTCCAGAGCTGTATCTTCCCTCCCCTGTACTGGCTCCAACTCCTGTGGGGTGGCTGATGTTTCTGCCCTGCACAGTGAAAGGAAGAAGAGAGGCATGTAAACAAAGTGCTCAGGAACTGGTTTGGACTAGGCAGAGGCCTCTCTGCCTTCAGAGAACAAAGGATTTTGGGGTATAAATATTGGGACCCTGATCCCAAGAAATTAGATCACTTCTGGACAAGAAACCTTTCTGCCAAGGAGAAGAACCAAGGAAGCTGCAGGAGTTGTACTGCCCCTCTGCCAGTGTGCTGTTTGCTGGGTTGACCTGCAGTGGTTGCTTCATTGCCAGGGGAAAGGAGAAGGAACTTTGTAAGGACTTTCATCTACAGAATATTCTCCATGGGCTTGAACTGTGCTTGCCTCCTGCTGAAGTCTCAGTGACAAAAGACTTCACCTCCAGCTCCCCACTGAATTTCCTTGCTGGGAATTCTGACTCCAGACAATTGCGTGCCGCCGGGAGCTGGAAGCGCGACGCATCGAGAAGAAGCGTGTCGCCGCCACAGCTGAAATCGTCGCATCGCCGGAGAAGCAAACCTTCGCCACATCTCCCTAGGAGCGTTTGTTCATCGAAGCTGCCTGCTGTCGCATCACCGGAGAAGCGTGACGCCATCGTGAGAGTCGCCATCACATCACCGGAGAAGCGTGTCGCAGAGCCTGATGCGGCTCCAAAGTACAGAGTCGTCGCAAGGCTGCCAGGGCGTCATCGCATCGCCGCATCAAGGGCGCCAATCCTCTCGCATCGCAACCAGATCATCGCGTTGCATCAAGGCGCCATCTTGCGCACCGCAACGGGCCCGCAAGTCGAGAATCTACGCATCACCTCCACACCGGTAAGGATCACGACGCATCACCTACTCAGCGCAAGCATTGAGGGACGACGCATCATCTCCCCCAGATCATGGAACCGATGCATCTCCCCTTTTGCGAACCTTTTGTTTACTTTGCGTCACGCATCTAGGTACTTTGTTGACAACTTTGTCGCATTTACCATCAACTTGATCTAAGCAACATTAATCCTCTTTTAATTAATCTTAAGTGTAGTATTGTGGATTTTTGTCATTTGTGGTCTTGTGTTTAAGTCTATATAAAGAATACTTACTTTAGAAAACCTGTGTTGTGTCTATCTGTAGTGTTCTCACTGTTTTACTGTGTATATTCACAAATGCTTAACACACTGCCTCTGAGATAAGCCTGTCTGCTTGTGCCAAGCTACCAAGGGGGTGAGCAGGGGTTATTATGGAGTGTAATCCCCTTATCCTGACTTAGAAGTAAGGGTCCCTATTTGGACAAAGGTGAATACCATTGCCAACTAGAGACCCCCGGATCTAACAGCAGTAAACAAGAACATTGATGCATGTGGAATCAGCTGCCAACTTATGCTACTTGGGGGCATAGGAACATGGGAAGAAATGAGAGATTTACAAGATGAAGCAGACACGAAAGAAAAGGAGGAGTGGGAGAAAATAGGTTGCCAGAGAACAGCTGATGATGGTGTGTGGATTTACCTAGATGGAAGCCCTGTGTTACTTGACTGTATGCTTGCACCCGTGGCTAGAATATATCATGAAGACACACTTATAGGCAGAGATGCAATGATTTGACTTTTCCGACAAGATTGGTTCAATGTGAGGTTCAGGAATGTCGCAGAGAGTCTTTGCCAGAGATGCTTAACTTGTCAACAAATTAATCCAGGCAGGATAAATGTAGTCTGCACAGGACAAATTGGGAAAGGTGAGGGTCCATTCATGAGACTTCAGATTTATTTTATTCAGTTACCTGCTTGTCGAGGATTGAAATATGTATTTGTCATTGTTTGTTTATTTTCAAAGTGGGTGGAGGGATACCTGACCAGAAGGAATGACAGCTTGACAGTGGCCAAACTCCTATTAAGGGAACTCATACCTCATTTTGGTTTTCCAGTAACTATTGAATCAGACCTAGGGTCTCATTTTAAAAAATGAAATAATTTGATTAATTTGTAAATCATTTAAAATCAAACAAAAAGTGCACTGTGCATACTGTCCAGAGGCTTCAGGAGTGGTAGAACAATTGATTGGCATGATCAAGTCAAGACTGAGAAAGTTGTGTGCATCCACCTCACTGGAGTGGCCTGATGCTTTACCTCTTGCCCTGATGGGACTCAGAAGTATCCCAGACAAAAATATAGGTTTGAGTCCCCATGAAATACTCATGGAAGGGCAATGAGGCAAGAATGTATACCAGGACATAAGCTGTTGAATATATCTGATGATTTGGTTATGGAGTATTGCAAAGAATTGGCTGCCCAAGGGAGTTCTATCTCTCACCAGGTTGGGGAAGACGCCATTGCCAGGAAGCCGAACCAAGAGAATCGAGAATCATGCCTAGCACCAAGGTGGGAAAAACCACATCAGGTTATATTGGTTATGACACCTAATTGGATTCATGCAAGCCATACTAAGAGAGTGCCAGCACCTGACGAAGTAGATTCACAACAAGCTCAAGCAGTTGAGGCAGCTGAGGGTTGTACAGCTGAAGGATCACAGGTAATAGATCTTGAGGTAGCTGAAGAAGAACAACCTAGCACTAGTCAGGATGACTGGATCCCAGTAGTGGACATACCTGAAATGATTGTGGAAACAAGGAGTCTAACACAATTAGAAAGACAGAATGATAGTGATGACGAGACAGCAATAGAAGAATGCGCTCAGAATAAAGAAAACAAAGCTAACATTGACTCTGAGGAGGACCAGATAAGGAAAGAGCAATATACTCAGACAGAAGAAAATAAAATCAATGCCCACGAGTCTGAGGAGGGACAGATAGGCATTAGCTAAAATGCCCTGGCAGAAGAAAATCAAGAAATCATAAGACCTGAGCAGGACCACTTAGGTAAAGAAAAACAAGTTCAGGAAGAAGAATGAGAACAAAGTCAAATCAAACAAACTCCTGAACAGTGTCAGAATAGAGTACAAGAACGCATCCAGGCAGAAACCGCTAAGGTAATAAGCCCTGGACAAGGTCAGATAGAGAGGAATCCAGAAGACGGAAACAATCAAGTCGTGCCACATATCAATGAAAACAAGAGAGCACTTGAAGAAACAGAGAGCACAGTGCAAGCTAAAAGACTCAGGAAAGGTGATACTTGGCCTAGTATTATCAAGAGGCTGAAATATCGCCTTAAGACAATAGGTGAAGAACCTGACCAAGTAAATGAAGTAAGCAGGTAATCTGGACAATCAACAGACAAACCAAGAAGGAGAAGTCTACGATTGAAAAGACTGAATAACAAATTGAAGGGTCCTGAATGGACATATGTAATTCTTGAAGATTTAGAGAATCTGGAAATAAGTGATGAAGAATTGAATACTGATCAAATTGAAGAAGAAGTGAGACCAACTTGAAAGAAATAACTCCCCAGGTTGTATTCTGTACAAAAGCAAAAAGAGGGGAGACAGCTTCTCAGTCTAAAATGGCTGAAAATAGAGCTGCTGGAAAACCGAAACGAAACTATTTAACAGGATGCTGCAGGATGTGTATATTTAGCACATGTTTAGTACTTATAGTATGGTTAGCACTGACAATAGCTATTCCCTATCTAATGACCGCAAATAAACAGAATGACACTAATGTAAATGGAAAGGTATATAACTTTAGGCAAGTTAGAGTAGAATTAGAGGCATCAGTTGAGACAGATTTACATCACAGTGTGAATAAAAATGAGACAGATTTAAATGTTTTTGCTAATTTGTTAGTACATTATGTAGAAACCATGGAAGTTAGTGATTGTTATGTGTGTATGAAATTACCGACATCAGTAGCAGAAGGAGTAACATATCATCATTTACCATTGACATATGGTATTTCATATAGCATTTTAGTTAGTGTATTTTATAGAACTGGAAAATTACAATATTATTATTCTAACATAGATGTGATTTTTTCTGAAATTCCCCCGCGTGGACATATTAACCCGGTCATTAGTAGTAGAGATTCACAATTCTTGGGTGAATATTTTCTAACAATGAAAACAATAGATATAGCTGAAGCGCATAAGGATAATCTAACATGCAAGTTACATGAAGAAGAAAATATATTTTTGAACTTAGTAGAGAAAAGGAGACAGGATTTCCATAGAAGGGCTACTGAACCGAAACCTCAGATACCTAAGTGGCTGAGAGAGAAAACTGTGTTGCCACTGGCATGACTCATGCTGCTATGTCCCTGGACCTTGAAAAGAAAGGGACAATCTGTCTCCAATAGGTTAAAAACAGAGTATAACAAAATATTTATTGGTTCCAGTGAATGTGAGCACAATTTTCTGATTATTGGGGGATGGGGACTAAAAGGGGGAACAGATCCAGTATTTCCTGGAGTTTATTAAGTTTGTGGAAATAAGGCCTACTTTAAGCTGCCCGACCACTGGTATGGGAGTTGCTATTTCCGAATAGTATTCCCAAAAGTATACCATGTGAAAAGAATCACTGGAAGCAATGAAGAAAATAATGGACTAACACGCAAGAAAAGGGCTAGTTTTTTAGAAATTGTAGGAGATATATTCAGTGCATTGATACCTTCAGTGGGAGTAATTCTGAATACGCAAAGAATTTGTAAATTATCCACAGTGGTGGATCTCTTATCGACTGACACTGCTGGAGGATTCTTATTGATCAATAACGAATTAGTTGCGTTAAGATCTATGGTTTTGCAAAATCGACTTGCTCTTGATATATTATTGGCAAAAGAGGGCAGAGTCTGTAAAATGTTGACGGCGCAACATTGTTGCACCTACATACCTGACAAATGTGTTGAAATTGGGAGATATGTTAAAAATATCACAAATTTAGAAGAAGAATTGAAACCACTGGAAGTTGACAGTATATAGAAGAAACTAACAAATAGTATTTCCTGTAATCCAGCTGTGTGGGGCTTACGAGAGCTAACAGGAGGGCTAGTTGGCCCCCAGGCGCCCTGAGGAGGCAAGGGGACTTCATCCCCATACCAAGAGTGCACCAAGAGGTGCGTTTGCAGAGTGGCAGAGAAAGGGGGTGTGACCTACAACCACCTCTCAGCAATCCCACGGTGTGTGTCTTACTGGAGGTAACAGGTAGGCTAGTTGGTCCCTAAGGAACACCAGGAGTGAAGGGAATTCATCCCCCAACCCAGAGCACACCAGGAGGTGCATTTGCAGAGTGGTGGACCAAGGGGGCGTGGCCTGGTATAAGAACTCAGCAATCCTGCTGTGTAAGACTTACTGAAGGTAATAGGAGGGGTAGTTGGCCCCCAAGGTTGTCCTTGGGGGGCAACTACCCCTCCTGTTACCTCCAGTAAGTGCCACACAGTGGGATTGCTAAGAGGTCTTCGGAGGCCATGCCCCCCTTTCTCCACCACTCTAACACGCCTCCTGGTGCACTGCTGATTGTGGATGAAGTCCACTTTACTCCTGAGGGGCCTTGGGGGCCAAGAATCCCTCCTGGTACTTCCTGTATGTCCTATGCAGTGAATTTCCTGAGAGCTGGTTGTAGGCTCAGCCCCCTTACTCCACCACTCTTCAAACATAACTGCTAGTTTAAAAAAACAGAGCAATTCATTGAAAAAACCAAAAGTTTCAGGGACGTTATAGTTAGAAATTAGCATTTAAAAAAACTTAGAAATTCACGGAAAAAACAAAGTTTACAGGGACGTTATAGTTAGGCTGACATTTCACTCGTACAAAACCAGAGAAATTCAGCCGTTATAGTTAGCTGAGCTAAGTATAACTCATGTACCCGCAATGCACTGCTTATGACCTCACATATTACATCACTCATTACATGGTCAGAGACATCATTGATGACATCTCAAATTACATTTTCTTCCTTTCCTTTTCTTGCCTGCAAAAAGTCAGATTAAGTCTAACTGGTTCTGATGGGGCGGATACATTTATATCTTGATTTTCCGCAGACTGATCCTTGTCTAGTAGCAAATCCTCCCTGGCAACGGCCCTAGATTTCTTAATGGCTATATCTACAATTTTGGCGCTATATCCTCGCTCCAAGAAACTTGACTTGCTGTCAGATTGATGTTTTTCCAGATTGTCACTGTCGCTACAGATCCTCCGAAGTCTAAGTATCTCCCATAGGGGATGCTATGGATTAAATGAGGAGGATGTGCACTTGTTGCATGTAGCAACGTGTTGCCGGCTGTGTCTTTTCGAAATAGAGAGGTGGTAATGCTATTGTTGATTATTGTGACCTTGACATCTAAAAATAAAACACTGTGATTACTTATACAGGAAGTAAAGTTCAAGTTAACATTATTTACATTGATATGGTCAATAAATTCCTCTGCTTTCCTCACTGTTCCATTCCAAATGGTAATCAGGTCATCAATATATCTTAACCACGGCACAACCTATCCTTGTGGATACAATCATATTGCTTCCTAAGGACCAGCTCCTCCCACCAGCCCATAAACATACAAGCATGGCTGGGGGAGAAGCAGGCCCCCGTCGCAACTCCCTGTACCTGCTGGAACATTAGCTTTTAAAAAAAAAAGAAATTATTTTCTAAACAGAAAGTCAGCATGTCCAGTAACATTCTGTTATGTTGATTATATTCCATGGGTCTCCTGGACAAAAAGTGTTCCGCCTCCCTTAAACCAATTTCTGATACAGGTGTACAATGAAGATACATCCAAGGTGATTAAATGATAACCCTCTTGCCATTCTACATTTCTGATTTTGCGTATGAAGTCACCAGTATCTTGAATAAATTACTCCAAACCATTAACATGTTCCTGCAAGAAAAAGTCTACATATTTAGACAAATTTTCTAGTGCACAGGCAGATATGATTGACATGAAGTAAATGACGGGGGTTTTGGGGAAGTATTTTTTTTTTTTATTTAAATTCTTCCTAACTGAGGAGACCTAGACTCTTCCATGCCAACAGTTTCGTATGTAATTGGTCCTGCATGGTTTTGTACTTAAGCGGAGAACTTTTGTGGTAACATTTGATATTATTCAACTGGCTATAAGCTTCTGTCATATAATCAGAAAGAGGCTGTAGTACAATGTTCCCTCCTTTGTCTGTATTTCTGATCACTGTATTACTTTACTTTTTGAGTTTATCCATTAATTGTCCATATTTTCTTTCATGGTTAGTGAATTTCCTTTTTTCCTGATTGATTGTCACGTTAAGTTTCTTTACCTGAGCCACTACCAACTCATTGGAAACATCTGTTGAGTCTCTTGCTGTGACTGTCGTGAATTTTGACTTGTTCTTGAATGGGGTATCTGGTTTCTTGCAGCTCATTGCTGTTAAATCTTGGGGAATTGTCTAGGAAAGCCTTCCCTATGATTACCTTGGTCTTCCAAATGACTCGAGTGTTGCGATGACCGTGCCAAGTTAGCCAGCGATTGTAGATCTGATAAATAGCTCATAGTCTCCCGCTACCTGATTTGGAGTACCCGTCCTGCTTGATGCTGGCCGCACTTCACCACGTGTTTGTGATTTTTCCTTTGTGGAACTTCTGGAGTTTTAGCTTTCGAATGAATTGATAAACATCTGCCCTTGTTGGAGTGTAATCAAAATTGTATCCCGGACAGTATGTTAATCCTAGAGAGAGCAGTTGTTCTTCAGCCGCAGTCAAATTTATTTTAGCCAGGTTGATGATTGTATGGGCATTGTGTTGGCTGGTTGAGGGTGTTTGTTTGCTTCTCCATGACCCCCGACCCCAACCTCTCCGCTTGCTCCCTGTGTTGTTTTGCTGTGCTCCTCCTTTCCATCCTTCTCCTTGTGCGCCGTTTTTTGCCGGTTGGCTTCTTGGACGTAGGGTTTCTCTCCTTCTCCGTCTTATGTACTCGAACACTTCCCCCATAGTAAGCCTTATTTTGTTACGCTTTTGATGTTCTTCACGCCCTTCCATGTCCGACTCACTCTCAAACGCTGAGCTAAAATCCAATGTGGATGGTGCTTCTAGCTCTTGCAGTACTGGTGTGGGACTACTCCCTTCTTGAGGGGTTTAGTTGCTGAAGTATTGCGAAATGTGTCATATTTACGGGCGAAGCTGAATATCTGCCTGTTGTTATAGTCTTGTTTGTCCCTTCTGAATTTATAAGTTTTACGTTGTTTTATCTTTTCTTCTTCTTTTTCAAGCCTTTGCATCATTTCTTCATTAAATTTTGTTTTTTGTTGTTGTGGGTCATTTTGAGCTTGAATATCGTTTTTTAAAAACTCAATTTTAGGTATAAGATCCTCCCGGTCACTGTCAACATACTTAACTAATATCTCTACCAATTTTCGAGAGGAATCCAAATTGCATTGGGCCCATTCCGCCATCATGTTAGGGTTGGGCGAATCGTAACTAGGCCAAATCATAATACGCAAGCCCCTCGGTATACGCCCAACATCCAAATATTTTTGTAGGGATTTGGACTCCCACCATTTTGCCGTTTCCTGACGCATTAGCTTTTCAAGCGTGCGATATTTCTCTTTCAAATTCTTCTCTCCGGCATTGCTGTCATCACCGGCACTTCCGTTCATTACTATATATATTTATATAAATAAAACCTTACTGACCCTGAACTCTACCCACACTAAAACCCTAAAAATACCCTTGCCACCTGCATATCCCTATACACCCTAAACCCTAAAAATACCCTTACCATCCAAATGCCCTTCGAACCCAATACCCAGCAAAATATGTGTATATACATACATACATACATACTTACTTGTACTTACCTGTGAAATACTTACCTTTTCATTGTAAAGGCATGCTTGGAAAAAGTTTACGTGGTAAAGACAGTATGTGTTGTTAAGAATTCATGGTAATGGTATTGCGTGGTAACGCCCATGTTGTAAAGGCTTTTTCCCTAGGTATAGTGTTATGTAGGTATGGTGGGTTTGTTCAATAGTTTTGGTAGGTCAGGTATGATATGGAAGGTATAAGCAGTGATTTTGAGTCTAGGTGTTAGTTTTCGCACATGAGAAATAATGATACCACAGAGTACATTATGTAACAGGTGCAATAAATTACACCTATTACAAGTTTGTGAGGACTAAAAGGCAAATTTTCATATTCAACGCATAGGAATCTACATTATACAGTAAATACTGTATGACTTTCCCACATTAGATTTCGGCAGCTTTGAACTGCCTAAATTTAACAACAGTTGAGATATTTATGCATCTGATAATTATTGGATGCATTAAATACAGCCAAATTTCATATTTCCGACTTGTGCATAAACAGGAATTTATGCATTGGGTCGGTATACACAAACCAACTTGTAATCATGCCCTAAATATGATGTGGCATAACATTGCTGTGTGATATGTAAATGTGTGTTGTGGTAAAGTATTTTCTATACTTCTTACTTCATACTAATCTTAGCATTGTTAATGAGAAGCACACAGAGTTCTATTATTAATAAAGCATTCTGTTTTGCTTATTGAAGAGTGGTTTATTATATTTGTTGTAAATTGTTATGTTTGTTGCTTGCAACTCACTGGGTGCAATAGAAAAAACCTTGCCATGGAGAAGTAAGAGAATGTTACATTAACACAACTGCATTTAAGCACTTAATGATGATGTTGATGATGATAATAATAATAATAATATTAACATAATTTGCTGAAAAGATTGAATTAGAAAATCACTCTGTTCCCTCAAAGAATTTTATGAAAGCTAGGCAGAAGATGAAGTTAAAATAAATTCTTGTAGGACCTTGCAGGCTGTAGTCTGTTCTGCCATGTCAGCAGAGGGATGTATACCAGTGCCCTCGCAGAGTATAGTCACCATATTTCGAGATCTCCACCAGGTAGATGGAGTTCTGTGTGCATTCAGTAGAACTTAATCCCTTGAACTCCACCAACGACACAGATACTTTGGTGTGCAGGCACCATGTTCAATGCGTCTACGGAGACATTTTGTTTTGCTTTTTACAAACAAATTACCAAAATGGGATATTGTTGTTGAAAAATTAAAACAATAAGGCCCTAACATGCAACAGATTTTTTCCCAGCACCTGGTTGGTCATTAATCCTATTTCCTTTTCTGGACTGCCAGCTTTCCCTGATGGGCCCAAACAGGAAAATGTATGTTAGAAAGTCTGCCCTCAATAGGGTGGATGGTTTGACGTCCATTGACTCAATGCCAGTTGAGGCACTGGCCAAAGATTTCCACCATTGAAGCAAGCCTAGACTCTAGAGCAAGGGAACTACAAGTGTCTGATCAGTTTTCGCTTTTACAAGTAACCTTAATCCCATCATCGGACAGGTAAACACATGGGAGTATCGAACCTTGACAAACAACCTACCGAAGCAATGGCAAACCATGAAAATATGTAAAAGGCAAAAGATGAAGGAGACAGGCTCAAATATCTCTCTCTATATACTTCTTTAATTGTTTTTAAGGTATTGACGAAAAGACAACTAAAGGTGTTTCTTGTGAGTTACAAAAAATAAGCAATTGAAAGCCTTCCCAAGGACCCCCTTCACACTAAAGCATGTTCACTATTAGAAATATGTTTGGCAAAGCGTGAATTAATGGTTTGAAAAAGGCAAGGCACGGTGAAAATCTGGGAACCCCCAGAACATAAATGCACAGGCTTATTAGCAATGACAGCATGTTCTGTATTACAGGCAGGGCCTGGCGAATAACTATTCGAAAGAATGCCCTGTGAGGAGTGATTTGTACAGTACCTACACTGTTTACAGTGTCAGTGAACTATTCTACACACTAAGGGGCTGATTGTGACTTTGGCGGTACAGGAGCGGACACATGCTCTGCCAGAGTTGACTGCCGCCCACCCGCCAGATTAGGAGTTTTTTCCTGGTCTGGTGAAATGTCCTTTAGTGTTCCGACAGCAGTGCCTTTGAAAAGGGCACCCCAATGGGAACGCTAAAGCAAGTTAAATCCATGCCATGAATGAACTAGGCATGCCTGCACACAGGGCAGGACACCATGTGCCACTTGCATTCATCCCAATATACAGGGGCAACAGGGGGCCCTGTAGCCCCCCCCCACACTGTGTTTCTCCTCCACTAGCCTGTTTTTGGTGGGCTCACTGCCATGTAAAGGCTGGAGGTGGGGAAACTCAGAATTTGCTTGGCTGTACGGCATCACCAAGCATATTCTTGTCACAATCTGCCGCACCATCACCAGGGTACACGGTTCCCTGGCAGTTGCGATGGTCCTAAAATAGTCAGACCGCCGCACTTGTAATACAGCGGTCGAACAACTGGTGCGATAGTTCCCGACCTCCACCACACCTCCACCATGGGTTTGGCTGTCTTATAATCAGGCCCTAAGTACTTTTCTCTATCCAAACAATAACTGTATCAATGGTGCTCAACTGCTTGCAAAAATAGAGATCGACATACTGATCGTTCCATAGAGCTTAGGAAAATACATCTCGGAAAGAGAAACTTTTATTGTATCCTTGAGACAATTTAATCATGTCACATTTTGGAACAAATGCTGGCTCAGTTGATCCTGCACGACTGCTGTAAAGTCGGGGGCTCATTTTTCCATGGCAGCTATAAAAATAAAAATGAAAAAGGACCAACAAGTATAATGCATGTCAGCTCCAAGAGTGGTGGCTTATTTTCTTGAAAATGTAAGCGAAAACAGGGCAAAAACTTATGATAAATGAGGTTGTTTACATGAAAAGAAAGTATTTTTTACAAGCCTTGTGCTCCAATGAAAGAGAAATATGCTTCCGTTTGTTTTCGCTCTATAAACCCAGCCTGGCATCTGCACTAATATCATAGACTAGTGCATGATTTTTATTACAAAAGCCTAATCTCACGGAAATCCCAAATATTGGTACAAGAAGAGCATCACATTTAACTTGTATTTTCCTTAACCTTACCCCAAGCCTTCTCTCATTCAAAAAGACAATTTCTTGCCGGAAGCGGATGTGCATCGGGCCACATTAGCAACTTTCACGGCACAATTTACAGAACATTCTCAGGCAGCTACATAAGTTATTTTTTTTATTACAAACAGATGGTGCAAGCGGGGATCTCATTATAAAAAACGTATTGCAAAAGTCACGCTTCTCACGCAGACGACTTTTTTTTAAATATTACACTTAAAAGCCATAATTCTCTAAAGAGCTACCTTCATTAGAAGAGAAACACTATATACATTTTTGCTTATTTTAGGTATCTCTTGATGGAAAGACTCATATTTTGTGATATGAGTTTGTGAACCATCCACAGCCACCGTTCTTATCCAGAAGGAAGAAGTCACACCCGAAGCCTTCCATGAGGCAGGCTGCTGGGCATCTCCTGGAACTAATAGGATTTATTTTCCTGCCCAGGGTTTTGACAGCTTATGCACACAAGAGAGCAGCATTACAAACTAAGATTAATTGGGCTGCAGCAGCAGCAAGGTCTACCCCAAGAAAGATACAGATCTCTGTAGACAGAATGCTATTAGAAAGGTGTTTTCCTTCCAGTGATAACAAGGCGTTACCAGTTGCCTGCCCTGATCCTTCACTGTACTTCTCATTTGTGTATTATCCTTGGCTTCGGGTGCACTCAAGTGGAAACACCTTGAGACCCATTTAAAACATTTGTCAACTTTCCTGTGAAAAAAAAGCATTTTGAAAATGCCCAATTGTCATTTTATGTGGGCGTGCAGCTTGCGCTACATATATACGATTTAAGCTGAACTTAATCTCATACTTGACTGGTAGTAGGCACATTGTAATTGAGGTAATCCTAATCCTGATAAATCTCGTTGCAGCGTGAGTGATTTCCAGCAAACGCCATTCATTAACATTGACAAATCATCTCTTGAAGTACATGTTACCAACTGATCCTGACAATGGTGGCTCTTCAGCTAAGGCGGATGTGCGTTGCCCCGATGCTTTTATGCAATGACACAGAGGGAAAAAAAATGATAATAACTGCCCCCTTTGCTTTGGGGTTGGGGGTGAGGGCAGGGGAGGAGTTTAGCATCCTCCTAAAGTGCACAGTGACTGCTTGGCCGGCCTTCTCGGCCACCCAAACCAGTCTTGCGCATGTTAGGTTACAATCCAACGTTTTGTTATATGCAGTGTTAGAACATGTCTGGGCCATATATTTATATTCTATTTACTCCCCAATTTCTTTTGAACATGCTTATAATAAGACTTTTGTGATTTGGCATTAATTTAATTATTACTTATGTGCACTTAACAAATGAAATGTCCTTCTTCTAAATCTCTCTCAGTTCAGTTATTCATACATCATAAACACTAGTGGTGGGATAGTCCTTTGCCCCGCTGAGTGTTATGCTTCTCATGACACTCACTGTTTATCTCCCTTCTAATAGGTATTATAGACCACTGTATCTGGTAAGGGTGTTTATGTTGTTGGGATGTCTGTTCGGCACTGTCATATGCTGTGGACTTCCTTTATCACAGTATCTACTGTTCCTGCTTGTGTTACTTTCCCATGTGCATGCTACAATTGGTTATTTCAGCAATAACATTCTTACCTTCTTTCTAGGTACAGCCACAAACGTACAAAAATATCTTGGTTTATCTCATCCAGCCACAGACAGGAGTTCCCTGGCGTTCGAACCATGCACTTGTGTATCTTTTATTGTTAATACATCCATGAATAGGTCATTATTTAAATCAAGATCACAGCCCAGATTCGACCCGAGTGATCTCAGTCCCAGCATTTATTTTGTCCATAACCACAATGGAAATATTGTATATCCCACCACCACTGGAGTCCACAAGATACTCTACTCATTCTTCTTTATCCTGGATGTCGTACATTTGTATGGAACTTGGAACACCTCAATCCTTCTGAACATACATTACTCCTACAGGGATTCCAGGATAGTTTTCTCTCACCTCAACTATCTAGTCATCAGTTTCAATAATAACAGTTATAAAGCTATTACAGCAAGGGGTCAGAAACTACTGAGTATAAACACATTTTTGAAAACGGATATCAGGCAAACACGAGTTCTTGTTGTATAGTTGCTCAACAGTACTATGAGGACTCCTGGTTATGTTCCTGTACCCCTGAGTTAGAAAGGACACCAGACACCGTACTTGATATCCAAACCCTTATTCTAGTGGCCTGTGTATTTAACCCTTTGGGTGCTCATGACGGAACCGTTCCGTCACGAGTTTCGGGTGGGCTGTGCTGGTGACGGAACGGTTCCGTCACGGCCCGCTCGCCGCGCCTGCGCGGCGGGAATTCCGTACCTGCGCTGACGTTCTAAAGAGCGGGCGGGGCTGTGACGGAACCGTTCCATCACAAGCACAGCCCACCCGAGGGCCGTGACGGAGCGGTTCCGTCATTAGTACGGGAGCACCGTGCGGCCCCGCCTCCCCCATAGCGCTGCGGTGGAATAGCCGCCGCAGCTAAGGGGTTAATAGATTCCCCCATGATCCACATGTTATATGCCATTGTTACCCAAGGATCTAGAGTCCAGTTTCAGGCCATAAACCTTCTGGAAAGCAAACTGCTCAAAATCTCGTAAGATTTGAGTGAGATTTCAGAGATCATGGGGAATATTTACAAGAAACTGGCAGAGTACGATGTTATGCCAAAATTGGTAGGGCCTCGCTCCGTCAGTTTCAAAACGCAGGTATGCGCAGTATTTTCAAGAATGCAGCTCACCACTGTGTTTCCCTTAGCACTAGCGCTAAAGAAGCTGCCTAGCGCCAGCACAGACACCCTTGCGCCATGTTGCAAGGGTGCCTATGCTGCAGGAGTGATTGTTTATGTGCAGGAAGAGACACATTCCTGCACATAAACAATCTTTACAGGCAATTTGCTGTTTCTATGTGTGCTGCAGAATGCAGCACACATGGAAGGAACAAAATACGAGGAGAAACAAAACATTTCTCCTTGTATCGCTGCTCTAGATCAGGTATTCCCTGGCAATATTTTTGGCGCTACCTCATACATTTTAAATATGGGGCAGCGTAAAAAAACAATGGATGTTCTAGCAGAACGCCCACTGCAACACCCATTGCACACTCCTTTCATGCCAAGTGCGCCATGAAAAGGGCTAATATTCACAAGGCAGCATTAAGCCGCGCTAAGTGACTTAATGGCGCATTCTAAATAAGACGAAGGACTTAACGCCATGAGAATGTTGGAAAAAGTGACGTTCTGGTGGTTTAAACTCCTTGTAAATATGCCCCCCATTGTGACTAGGTTGCCATCGAGAAGTTTGTTGTCTATATAACCTGCACTCAAGCTTGGTTTACTGACTGCCCCCTGAGACGAGTGCATGTTGTCAGCTCCAGATTCAATTGGTGCTTTTACTGAAGAAAGAATAGAAATATTCTTTTGAACACTTCTTACATTTATTATATAGGACTTTGAACTTGGAAAGTAATAATATTAGTGTGTTGCGAATTAGAAACACAACTGTTAAACCTTATCTTTTAATTGAATGTTTTTTTAAAGTTTAAAATTGTGAGATTAGTATTTTATTTTATATTACATCCTTCTACCAATAAACACACTATCATTATTCCTTACAAACTTTTCAAAGTCGGTATGTCAACATCTTTCACTATTGTGAAAAGAAGCACACTAATTGTTTAATTTACAATCCAGCCTATCATCAGCACAATTGAAAGTGTATTGTTGTAAATCTTAACCTTTAACTCACAACTAAAGGTTTCAACAGCCTTCACATCAGAATCTCTTTTCCCACTGTGAACCATTACATCCACAATATGACAGTGTTCAGAGAGAATAGTCAGCATTTACATGCAAAAAGGGTTCATTAAGCATCTATTAAAGCCATGTTTCACATTCCCTAACTTCAATGCCTTGGTATATTTCCTCCATCTACGTGATTACAGGTAATAGAATTTCACAGTATGGGAATATAGTCCCCTCAATCCATCATGGAGAAGATTAGCCTGGTTTATTCAAATTGAATTCCATTTACTTGCTTAGCTGTACAACAATATGTTACAACATCTGTTTACCACACAGGCAATTTAAACATAATGATATAAAGTTTTCTTATTATCTATGGAATTTTCAAATATTGATTTACTCACCATGGTTATCTGTCCTTATTCCATAACACACACACACAAACACACACGCACGCACGCACACACGCGCACACACACACACACACACACACACACGCACACACACACACACACACACATTACATTAGCTTTATGGCAGGACCAGTTTGAAATAAAAAAATTATAGAAATATCATCACTGCTCTACATAGTTAGAAGAGCTTGGAATGGGCTTGAAACCTTTCTAATAGACATTATTAAAAACATGTTTAAAAACTTTTTAAAAATGTCATTTAATTGATTTGGTTTTATTATTTATTAATTTTCAGGTCCATAGAATGCATCTAATGACTCACACGCTCATGAAGACATCTTGCAGTCATTAGAGCCATCCCAGCCCTCCTTGGATGACAATACTCTCTACAACATTGTGGATGATTTGAACAATACTCTGCCAATCCTGGCAAGGAAAAACTCTAAGATTGTCTCTGATACAATACCATGCCCCTTCTTCCAGATGAAGAATACAACATTGTGATCCTGTGGATACCGAACATCCATAACATAACTGTGAATTGCCTATCAACAGGACACAGGATAACATCATTGCCAAAATGAAGAATGGGACAGAGACATTCTTAGATACTCTAAAATGAGTCCGGAGATGTCTGAGCCCTAACAAGAAATTTGCACAAAGCATAAAACGTACCCATGTATGGCTACATTGGATAGATGATTCTCATGCAGATATGCAAAGCACATCAAAGAACTGTTTTAAGGGCAGGTATCAAATCTGAAGTAACCCACATTAGTAACAGTTTGGAAAACATTAACTCATCAATTATCAGTTGTCAACAAGGGCTAGAAACATCATAAACATCATAGGTGTCTTAAGCCAATACATTGTCTCTGTCCTAATGTCCTAATAAACCCTTATCAGAGATAAAACTGCACCCCTCAGTTGACTCACTGATATCTTTGATGGCATGGAGCCCACACTATTAGCCTCTAGGATCTCCAGAGGCCCTAGATCTAGTGAAGGGTAAGGTTACACTACTGTTGGAGAAAATGATCACTCTGTCTCCGGATAGAGTTGATGAGAAAATAGGTCCAACCCATGATATAAAGAAATAAGGGATGTGTTGGGTCGCCAATTCAATCACCAGAACAATGAACGATTGAAAAAGTACCAGTGTCGGGGTAAGGCAGAGGCATTGTTTAATAAGGACTGCAGGCATAGTAAGCAGGATTTACTAAGGGCTGTCAAGAATAAATCTCGCTCTGAAATATTAACCTGCAGAGCCAAGTATAAACTAGCTATAACTTTTGACAAAAAGCCATGGGAGGGTTCCCTATGGGAAACCCTACTCAGGACTCTCTACAACAAAGATTCTAAAATCTTCTGGAGTAAAGCCGCATATTGGCTTACGGGAAGCAAGTGTGAGCTGGTGTTTACAGTACAACAAGCAGAATGGGTAAACCACTTCGCCAACCTGTATGCTCCAAAATACCAGGGACCACTGGTACCAGATGTATGTAAGATCACAACAGGGGCCGGGGCTGATCATATACAACATCCACCAACATCTTATGGCGGCTATTGACTCTGTCCGACCAACAATTATAGAGATATTAAATTCCTCTATAACAACTAGCACTGTCCCCCCCCTGTGGAAGTGCGCGATGGTGAGAGCACTATTGAAAAAGCCCAGTTTAGATCAATCAAACCTCTCCAACTACCGTCCAATCTCGCTCCTGCCCTGGCTGAGCAAATTGTTAGAAAAACACATTAATAACATCTTGGTCGACCATCTAGAATCTAACGGTTTGCTAGATGCCACACAGACTGGCTTCCGTCCACACCAGGGGACGGAGACCGCCCTGTTGATGGTAACTGAAGAAGCAATGAAGGTGGTGGATGAGGGGGGAATAGCTGCCATCATTCTTTTAGATCTAAGTGCAGCGTTCGATACGGTCAACCATATCATCTTGACCGACCGACTTAAGAGTGTCGGGGTCACAGGCGCTGCACTGGCATGGTTTTCCTCCTTCCTCAGTAACCGCCACTTCCAGGTCTTCGAGGGAGATGTGGCCTCTTCCAGGCTACCCATGGAATGTGGGGTACCTCAGGGCTCGACCATAAGTCTGACACTCTTTAATGTGTACATGAGGCCACTGGCGAGAAATATCCATCCATTTGGCATTAAGATCGTCAGCTATGCAGACGATACCCAGTTAGTGGTATCTCTTCACCACGGCAAGGGCTTGTCTAGCACATTGGCCCCCTGCCTTGTAGCAGTAGCCAAATGGATGGAGCGTTCCTATCTCCGCTTCAATGGAGATAAGACAGAGATTATGCTGTTAGGTAATTCCTCTCCCTCTATCTCTGTCCCCATGTGGCCGCCATGTTTAGGTCTTGCACCATCTCCAAAGCCACACATAAAGAGCTTAGGCGTTTGGCTCGACAACTCTCTCAATTTTGAACACCAAGCCACTATGCTCTCATCAACCTGCTATGGGCTGCTAAGAATGTTCCGCAAAATCATTTCCCTTCTTCCTTTTGAGGCTAGAAGGATAATGGTCCAGGCCCTTATCCTGTCCCGGCTGGACTACAGAAATGTTTTGTACTGAGGAGCCCCGCTGACCACAATAAATAAACCACAAGTGATCCAGAACAGCGCAGCAAGGATGCTCCTGCAGGTTCCACTGCGACAATCAGCAAGGCCAGCCCTACGGCAGCTTCACTGGCTACCCATGGCTGCCAGGATACAGTTTAAGGCTATGTGCATGGCTCACAAAGCCATGTGGAAAACTGACCCATCAATCCTACATCCATTACTAACACCCTATTTGCCGCCAAGAGCCTTACACTCTAGCTCCTTACATCTGGCCACCACTAAGAAAATAAGGAAGGTAAGATGGGGAGGACGTTCCTTCTCATATACTGCGGCCAAAGTGTGGAACTCTCTTCCCCAAGCCATGCGAGAGAACAGCAATTTGTTGACCTTCCGCAAGCTCCTAAAAACGCACCTGTTTGGATTACCCTCCTAGGTGGTGAAGACTGATGTGCCCTGCTTTCTTTTCCTTAAGCGCTACGAGGCCTCCAGGTAGTTAGGCGCTATATAAATACTCTTCATTCATTCATTCATATACACCTTACACTCAAGGAGACAATGGGAGCAATTGTAGCCTGTACTGCAGCCCGTGCCCCAGGACCAGACCGTATCCCAAATGATCTATATAAGGAGGACACTCTTCTATGGGGGCGATATATTAACATACTGTCTAATTCGATCCTGAGAGGTGCCCCAATAACCCCATCATGAAAGAATGCGGAAATAATTCCCATATTTAAAAAAGGTGACAGGGCCAGTCCTTCCAGTTACAGGCCGATTAGTCTTATGGATGCTGTAAAAAACATTTTTTGTAGACAGTTATTAGCCCGTGTACAGCAGTGGCTCATAGAAAAGAGAGTGCTGAGTGATTTTCAGGCAGGCTTTAAAACTAATATAAGTACTATGGATCAAATTTTTCGCCTGCTTTGCATATATTGGAAGGAAGTTCAGCTGAAAGGAGGTGAGCTTCACGTGGCCTTTGTCAATCTTCGCTCGGCATTCGACACGGTGCCTCGTGAAAAGCTGTGGAAGGTTCTCAGAGATCTAGGAATGCCATTGAACCTCATAGACATCATCAGTAGGTTATACTCGCATAACACAGCACAGGTGAGATGGGGAGGAAATAGCCAATTGACTGATGTTTTTCCCTTCCAGTGTGGTGTCAGGCAGGGGTGCGTACTTGCACCCACCCTTTTTATCCTTTTTATTAATGATGTCATATCTCATTTGGATAGGGGAGGGTGTGATGCCCCCAAAATTGGCAGTATGGGAATTCCTGCCCTACTTTTTGCTGATGATACGCTATTAATGGCAAAGACTCCACAAGGACTACAGCAGATCCTAAATGATTTTACTAAGTTTTGCAGTGACAGTGGTTTGGATCTGAATGTGAGTAAAACCAAATACATGATCTTTAGAAAGGGAAAGCCAAATCATACTTAAGACAGGTGTATTTGGGGAATAGTAAGTTAGAAAGAGTTGAGGCCTTTGATTATTTGGGTATACGCCTTTCATCTACCCTAAAATGGGAACCTCATATAGAAAAAGCTAAGATGCAGCTTATTCATCAAACTGCAAATCTGAGTAAGATACATAGTAAAACGGACACCAGGCAGCTAGCACCCGCCCTTGAGATATATAATGCAAAAATCTTGGGGGGTGTTCACTATGGGGCAGAATTGTGGGGCACTGGCTCAATTACCTCTCTATCCTCAATAGAAAATCGTTTTATAAGGTATTTGTTGGGCCTACCTGTAAATACTCCCTAAGTACCACTATACCTTGATCTAGCTCATAGACAGTTAGCATTTAAAATCAGCTATAAATTACTGATGTTTTGGTATAGATTGTGGACTGTGGAAGATCTATATTCTTATAGGGAGCTCATTCTAGATCTCCTAAAATTTCAAAGAACCACTTCTATACCCTGGTTAAAGTCCCTAAGAACTATATTGGAAAGGCTTGATTTGATGGGCTTTTGGACAGACCCTGGGAGTATGCTATCTATATCAAAGACCAGATTTAGAGCATTGTTCTGGGACAATATGGGGAAGCATTCGCACCAAACTAGAGAGAATAGCCTCACTGCTACTTTTTTATGTTTTAAAAACACTCCTTGTTTTGAGGCTACTCTGGATGAGGTAACTCCGTCCCTGGCTCGGAAACTTCTTATGCAATTTCGCTATAAAACGTTACCCATAAGAAGTTTCTGTAGCAAATGGGGCAAGGATGGACCCACAGATGACTTATGTCCTGCCTGTAAATTAACTGCAGAAACAATTGAACAACTGTTGTTTTTTTGCTCAATCTACAAAGGCCTGAGGAGAAAATGGGTAATCCCTCTATGTAGGGTTATTGGCCCTGCCCACTATTTAGAGGTCTTTAGAACCCTGAGTACTGACACCAGTAGGGTTGTGGTATTTGGTCTATCGAGATACTGGTTTTCTCTTTGGTTGATAAGAACCACATTTTTATAATGATCAAATTAGTGAGCCTTTGCACAATTGTGTATTTTATTGATGATAGATAAGGATCTTCTGAGCGAATATGGTCATGTCAAGCTTGTAATGTTTCTCCCATTGGCTACTGTGGTATTTTATATGGAATGAGAAACTACCCCTCTTGTTGTATGTACTATGTTTACTGTACTTTGTTTATTGTACTTTTATGTTCTTACGATCGAAATAAAGTTTCAAGAGAGGGATCTCCTTAACAAAGTCACATGCATTTGTGTGAGCTCCTTCAAAAAGTATTAGTGAGCATAAGGAGTCATCAGAGGATGATTATGAGGACATGGATGCGCTACACCACAATGTTTAAAAAAGAAGACATCACTGTGGTTGATCAAGAACTACCTCCCCATCTCTCTGCTCCTATTTCCCACCAAAGTCCTCAAGAAAGCCATCAATAGCCAATTCACAGAACACTTAGAGAACCACAATCTGCTGGGCATCTCCCAATCCAGATTCCACAGAAACTGCCCTGATTGCCACCTCAGAATATATCAGAACCCTGATCATCCTCAACCTATTATCACCCTTCCATCACCCCTTTATCAAGAGGCTTCATCACATTGGAATTGAAGGAGATGCCCTCAAATGAATTGCATCCTTTCTCACTGGAAGAACACAGAGATCAAGCCTACTACCATTCACCTCGGAACTATGAGCATCATCTGTGGTGTCCCTCAAGGCTCACCACTCAGTCCCCTACTGTTTACTACCTACCTATCCCCCTTGACTAACATCGTGAAATCCTATGGACTAAACATCATATCCTACATAGATGACATTCAGCTCATTTTTCTGCTATAGGAAGACCCATCCACCACAAATGCCAATTTCCACACATGCATGACAAGCATAGCCAACTGGTTGAGAAATAACTGCCTAAAATTCAACACAGACAAAACAGAAGGGCTGATCTTTGGGAAAAACATCTTGTGCAGCGGCTCATGGTGGCCATCTGAGCTAGGACCCTCACCTTACACCGACAGACCATGCCTGCAACCTGGGCAATGTCCTTGAGAGCAACCTCACCCTGAAAAGCCAGATCAATGTAGTCTCCTCCACTTGCTTCCTCACTCTTCAAATGCTTCAGAAAATCTTCAACTGGCTCTCCATTACCACCAGATGAAATGCCACCCAAACTCTAGTAACCAGCTGGCTGGACTACAGCAACACACTCTACACAGGAATGACCACTCACCTCCTGAAGAGACTGCAGGCCATACTAAACTCAGCGGCTAGGCTTGCCCTCGACCTCCCCAACTGAACCAACAGCAGCCCTACCTCAGGAAGCCCCACTGGCTTTCCATTCAGAAGAGATGCCAATTCAAGATGCTGATCCACGCCTATAAAGCCCTTCATGATCAAGGACAAGCATACATCAATCACCACATGAATTTCCACCAACCCTCCAAACACCTGCACTCCACCTCCCAACCCTCACTCACACCCCCTGCATCTGTTGAAACAACAGTTGAGGATACACCTTCTCCTGCCTCGCTGCTTCCCACTCCAGTTCTGGACCTCATCCTCTCTCAAGACCTGGCTGTTCAACTAATCCTACCCCAATCAGCAAATCCCTCCTCGCCTGGATGCTCTTGCAGGTGATTTGCTATGCTATACAAATCATGTTTGATTGATTAATTGATTGATTTATCTATTGCACATTCTCCTTAGTTCTGTGTTGGTTATCATGTCACTTTTTTCAAATTATACAATCAAATTAAAATATATTAATACTTGCCATTGTCAATAATGTTCTCAATCTACATAGCCTTCTTAAATTTCAGAACATTTATTTGTGAGATTTTTGTGAGCATGCAGCATGTAGCAGGAGCAGGAGCAGGAGGCGGCGCTCGGAGCACGGAGCACGGAGCAGAGCCAGCCAAGGCAGACGTGTGGAGAGCCTCCGGGAGAGCTCCAACACCCCACTCACATTGCTCTCGAGCAGGACGGGCAGGGTGGGAGGAGGCAAGGAGGCAGGCAAGTGCTGGCAAGCGAGCCGCAAGGTGCGGGTTTCCAAGAGTGCGAGAGTGCGGCCTCCATTAGCAGCAGCTGCAGAGTGTAGTGCCTGGGAGCATCCGCAGAAGTGGCCCAACTAGGTTGGGTGCGGCTTGCGGCGGCCCCCAGCGAGCGCTGCTCTTGCACCCCCGCGTCCAGACCCTGCAACCCAGGCCATGTCCGTTCCATCTAACATAGCCTGCAACACCGCCTCCTCCTAGTCTCACTTAGGCTGCCCCATTTATTTTCCCTATCCTCTAGGCGACCAAGTCACTTCTATCCAAAACACTCCAATTGCTCCCCCAACTGCCACGTTTAAGTTCAACCTCAACCATGCCTTGCCATCTCTGCCATCTCTGGCCTCCACTGGGGCACCTCGGTCTCTTGGTTTACTCACCCGTCCGCTGCTCACCAGGCACAAGCTCCTTTAAACCTCATGGAACTGGCCATACACGCCAGGCCATGAAGCATAGCGACTGAGCGACCAAGTATTGAAGCGGGGACCAACCACCCTGTGGCCCCACCACCACTCGCAGTTAGCAGGCCCTTGTCGAGCGTTCTTCAAAACTGACCCATTTCCCTCCCATTTCCCAGCCGGAGGGGCAGCGGCACCTGGGAATGCAATCAGGGAAATCCAGAGGAGCGGCTTCATTAAAAGAAAAGCATATGTTTAAAGAAGAACTTATGGCACCTGCTGCGCTCACTGCCACAGACCTTCCCAGTAATCTCCACTCAGGACCCGGCTCACCAAGAGACAACAACTGGAATTGCTGCGTGAGTCCGCAGCCTCATCAAACTCAATAGACGTAACCCAGCCTTTGGCAAGTGCTGAACTAACAGCAAATCCTCAAATATCTACAGCGTCGACCCCGGACGCTAAGTGGAAAGGCAGTGCCAGGGCTTCACTCCTGGCCTCAACCAGGCACTATTCTGGTCCAAACAGCAGTAAACATGCCCTGATTAACCACTTTCTAAAAGTCGCTATTAAATCCACCACGAAAAACCGACACCGCAATGACACTAAATCTTTGAAAGCAAGTAACCTAACTCTTACAACCACAGTTGCTGCAAGTGAGGCTCCCACATGTCCCTTAAGTGACAGAAACACCACAAGTTGCGAGTGCGAAAGGGGTGCACCCGTGGCACCTCAGGCCAAGGGCTGTGCAGCCACACCCAAAGCAACCAGCGCAGTTACAAGACTTCAATATTTATCATTAAAAGCTCTCCACTCCTAAGTCCTTCATCAAAGGCCAAAGCCCCTAGTCGTTGAGGCACTAATTCAACATCACCAGCCTTTCCCAGTCATTTCCTGCCAGCTCTACTCTCACCCTCACCTGGCACCTACGGCCTCAAAGGACCCAAGGATGGTGTCTCTAACCTCCAGTCGAGCACAAACATCATGAGCTCAACACTCCGAAGCGCAAGAGTCTGCCAACTCTAATATTATAGATTATAGAAACGCTTACTGAGGCACAGCCGGGAAAGCAGGAGTGCACGCGTATTTTTAAGAATTGATTGCAAATTTTTAAAAGTGCTCATTTTAAACTGTGTGATATTGTGAACTGTACTGTGTCATTCCTTTTTACTTACACTCTCCCCACGCGGTGCTTCTCTCTTCTGCACTGCCAGGCGCCATACGTAGACCAGTCGGGGGTGACGGTCTAGTTGTTGGGAGATCCCCGCCCCCTGGAGTAGTGGCTATTTTAACCGCGATAAGCCCTCGCGCGCTAGCCAGATTATAGAAACGCGTCCTGAGGCACAGCCGGGAAAGCAGGAGTGCACGCGTATTTTTAAGAATTGATTGCACATTTTTAAAAGTGCTCATTTTAAACTGTGTGATATTGTGAACTGTACTGTGTCATTCCTTTTTACTTACACTCGCCCCACGCGGTGCTTCTCTCTTCTGCACTGCCAGGCGCCATACGTAGACCAGTCGGGGGTGACGGTCTAGTTGTTGGGAGATCCCCGCCCCCTGGAGTAGTGGCTATTTTAACCGCGATAAGCCCTCGCGCGCTAGCCAGATTATAGAAACGCTTCCTGAGGCACAGCCGGGAAAGCAGGAATGCACGCGTATTTTTAAGAATTGATTGCAAATTTTTAAAAGTGCTCATTTTAAACTGTGTGATATTGTGAACTGTACTGTGTCATTCCTTTTTACTTACACACGCCCCACGCGGTGCTTCTCTCTTCTGCACTGCCAGGCGCCATACGTAGACCAGTCGGGGGTGACGGTCTGGTTGTTGGGAGATCCCCGCCCCCTGGAGTAGTGGCTATTTTAACCGCGATAAGCCCTCGCGCGCTAGCCAGATTATAGAAACGCTTCCTGAGGCACAGCCGGGAAAGCAGGAGTGCACGCGTATTTTTAAGAATTGATTGCAAATTTTTAAAAGTGCTCATTTTAAACTGTGTGATATTGTGAACTGTACTGTGTCATTCCTTTTTACTTACACTCGCCCCACGCGGTGCTTCTCTCTTCTGCACTGCCAGGCGCCATATGTAGACCAGTCGGGGGTGACGGTCTAGTTGTTGGGAGATCCCCGCCCCCTGGAGTAGTGGCTATTTTAACCGTGATAAGCCCTCGCGCGCTAGCCAGATTATAGAAACGCTTCCTGAGGCACAGCCGGGAAAGCAGGAGTGCACGCGTATTTTTAAGAATTGATTGCAAATTTTTAAAAGTGCTCATTTTAAACTGTGTGATATTGTGAACTGTACTGTGTCATTCCTTTTTACTTACACTCGCCCCACGCGGTGCTTCTCTCTTCTGCACTGCCAGGCGCCATATGTAGACCAGTCGGGGGTGACGGTCTAGTTGTTGGGAGATTCCCGCCCCCTTCCTTCCCCCCTATATATGGCAACCAACAGCCGTCCACGCAGCGGGCGGCGCAGCGGGCGCGCCGACGGCGCGCCGAAGGCGCGCCAAAGGCAAGCTCGTCTGCGTCCGTCATCGCCAGGTCATCGCCTCTCGCCAGTACCGCTAGCCGATTCACACCGGATGTCCTGTCTTATGAGAGAGAGGTACTCTTGTCTTTCAATCAAGGGGGGGAGAGATGCACGAATTCCCTGTCACTAATGGGTGATGCCTGCTCGGAATGCTCTGTGTGTCAGTTCAAAATCCTCGTCCCTGGTCGAGTGGGATCGGAGATAAAATCAGATACTTTGACCTCGATATCGATCTTCCAGTTAAATGTGAGATCGCTTAGTAAACACTATCTAGAAGTCCAGACTCTTATCAACGAGGATTCTCCGGATATACTTTTCTTATGCGAAACATGGCTGCGAGACGATGACATGACAGGGATAGTTAACCTCACTCTCCCGGTAGGCTACTTAATGAAGGTGCTAAATAGGGAGACTAGAGGCGGTGGTATCGCGGTAATTTATAAAACCCAGTATCCCTGTTCCTTTATTAAGGAAGAGATAGATGGAGGGGAGTGTGCGCGATTTAAGATTACCATCAATGCACATTTCACTCTCTCAGGACTCTATATTTACCGCCAGCCAGGGCCTGCCACTAAGTTCATCGAAGCCGTGCTAGACACAGCTATCTCGCTCGTGGCAAAATCTGCCAATTTTACAATTCTTGGAGACCTGAACCTGCATTTTGATCGGGATCAGGACCCAACCATTCCTACTTTCTTGGCAGACCTAGCGGCACTACAGTTGAACCCGTTGGTGCATAGGGCTACGCATCGAGCCGGTCATACCCTCGACCCTGTCTTTTCTAATGTACCAGAACTGTCTGTAGATATCCCGAAACCCATGGGTTGGACGGATCACTTTTTGATAAAAGCAACCTTGGAGATTTCGGCTCCTTTCAAGGTGGAGGAAGCAAAGAGGGCCTTGAAAAGACCCTGGCATAAGCTTAAATTAAAGGACTTCCATACATTACTCGGAAGGATCTCCTTGGGAAATATGGTAGATCCAGACACGGCGTACACCGCCTTCTGTGAATGGATTACTAAAGGCCTGGACGCCTGTATTCCTATGAAATATACAAAGGGACTGGAATATAGCACGAGTAATTCTAATGTGCTCAATTCTAAACCCGTGAAACGCAGAGATTGGAAGAGCTTTTCAGAAGAAAAGTTTAAATCTGCTCTTGGGAGAGAACCTCCCCCCTCCAGCGATACCCTACTTAAGGCATGGGAAGACTATGAAAAATGGATGTCCAGGGCTCTGGACACAGTAGCACCATGGACATTTAAACCCCCTGTCAGAAAGACTCAAACGGCTCCTTGGTTCTCCAAAGAACTCAAGGAAGCTAAGGCCAAATGTAAAAACATTGAACGAGGATGGAGGAAAAATTATGATCCAGAGGACAAATTAAAATATAAAAATGAATTAAAAATTCATCATAAACTTATTAGAGCAGTTAAAGGTGTGTATTTCAAAGAACGTATTGAAAAAGCTAAAAATCCTACTAAGGAACTTTTCTCAATATACAAAGAGCTCACGGTCCCCACCAGACTTGAGGCTCGAGACACATACTCTAATGAGTTATGTGAGGAGATTGCAGATTTCTTTGTGGAAAAAGTAGACTTAATACATGCTACTTTCACAAACAGCCCACATGACCATCATTTAATAGTGAGAAAGGTTCCCGATACCAAGCCCCAGTTGACAACCTTCTCAGTCCCTAAGAGATCTGACCTGCTCTCGATTATGAGAGGAATACATTCTGGATCCCCTCTGGATGTGATCTCCCCTAATCGATGTACGGGAGTTCTTGATGGCATGATCGAGCGAATGGAACAACTTATCGCTCTCTCTCTCCAGGAGTGCCATGTGCTGGAGGCCTGGAAAACCGCACAGGTTATACCCCTGAAAAAGAAAGCGAATATTCAGATCTCTCAACTGCAAAACCTTCGTCCGATATCTCTTCTCCCCTATTGTGGGAAAGTTGTGGAGAAGGTTGTGAATAAGCAACTTATGCAATTCATCGAAGAGAACTCCTGCCTCCACTCAACCCAGTCAGGTTTTAGAGCAGGATATTCAACTGAATCTGCGGTTCTGTTTTCCACAGAACGTTTGAGACAACTTGTTGATGGAGGGCAGACAGCAGCGTTGGTGTTATTAGATCTCAGTGCAGCATTTGACACCGTGCTGCACTCAACGCTGCTGTCACGCCTCTCAGACATGGGGATTGTGGGCCCAGCCTTGGAATGGATAAGATCTTTCCTGGAAAACAGGAGTTTTCAGGTACATTGCCCTCCCTATAAGTCATCCCCCCGCAAGTTAAGGCATGGGGTTCCACAGGGCTCAAGTCTGAGCCCCACGCTGTTTAATATTTATATGGAGCCCTTGGCACATATTGTGGAATCCTATGGGGTGGATATCGTCACTTACGCTGACGATACCCAATTAATAATTCAACTTGCCAATAACCAGCCTGAGGAAGCCATTAATTTTTCCAACTGTATGCGGGCAGTGGCTGGATGGATGAATAGCAACTGTCTTCGCCTTAATGACGAAAAAACTGAGTTGCTAGTGATCGGTAAATCGCCCTCTACCTGGTCGCAGGACTGGTGGCCGACGGATTTAGGGCCAATCCCCCGCCCAGCAGAGGCTGTAAGAAACTTGGGAATCATGATTGATGCGGAGTTGTCCTTCAAGCAACAAATCAGCAAAATCACTGGAAAATGCTTTGGAATTCTAAAAACCCTCCGCAAAGTTCTCGACCTGCTCCCCTTTGGTGCCAGGAAGAAACTTATCCACGCCCTAGTCACGCCGCATCTGGACTATGGCAATGCCCTTCTCCTTGGTCTGAGCAAAAAAGGCATTCAACAACTTCAGTGTGTCCAAAATGCCGCTGCCCGCCTGGTACTGAACCTTCCACGTAGGGCATCCGGTACAACGGCATTGCGTAAACTCCATTGGCTCCCCATTGTGGAGCGTATCAAATTTAAGGCACTATGCATGGCTCATCGTATTGCCCAGGGAAAAGGCCCTAACTACCTGCAAAGACTCCTTATCACCCATCGCCCTACTCGTAATCTTAGATCCGCTGGAGTGATGTTATTCAAACTCCCCCGCGTTTACAGGTCCAGAATGGGAGGTAGCTCCTTCCGCTTCTTGGCTAGCAAGCTCTGGAATGGCCTCCCCCTGAACCTTCGGATGGAGCCCTCCGAAACAAGATTCAGACAAAACCTAAAAACTCATCTCTTTCCCAAGTAAATGTACCCTGACACTTCTGGGATTTAGTGCTTCTTGGTTTTAGCTTCATCTGGGAGCAGTAGTTTTTCAGCGCGGGGACACACCGTCATAGGTGTAACCAGGCGCTTAATAAATGGTCTTATTATTATTATTATTAAAGGGACGTAGGTCCACCTCGAACCCTTGGTACCGTGATGCTCTAAGAGCCTTGAGGAAGGACTGCAAGAGAGCCGAACGGTCTTGGAGGAAAGACTATAAGGAGGGGGACAAAGCCATCTACTTGGCTAAGTTGAAGGTGTACCATAAAGCAATTTGTTCTGCTCGGGCCTCATTCTATGCGGAAGAAATTCAATCTAGCCCAAACCCTCCTAAATGCATCTTCAAAATCCTGCAAGAACTAAAAAACCCCAGAAGCACGGCATCTAAAATATCCTCAACACAGCACTGTGAGGAACTAGCCATCTTCTTTATTGAAAAAGTGCAAAAGATCTATAAGTCCTTCCCACAGCACGTATTAAGTCCTCAAATCCCTGGGGAAGTTAGGGCGGATGGTCCCATCTTGGAAGTTATACCTAAAATGTCAGATGCGGAGCTAGGTAATCTTTGCAGGACGGTGAAATCAGGTTCCCCAGCAGATCCCATGAGGCCTGCACAATTTCTAGAGTCGTTGGCACATTTCCAACAACCGCTTGGTGACATTATTAATCTATCTTTCTCTTCTGCTAAAGTACCTAGAGCCTGGAAACAAGCTTGGATCTCTCCCATTCTTAAAAAGCCCTCTTTAGACCCTTCTGTGTCAGCAAACTACAGGCCTATATCTCTCCTGCCGTGGGCCGCAAAGATCGCGGAAGCCCACGTGAGCGAAGTGTTGTCCCAATATCTGAATAACAACGATATCCTGGACCCGTCTCAAAACGGGTTCAGGCCGGGTCACAGCACCGAGTCTGCCCTACTTGCTACAGCTGAACATCTTAGGATGATCCTTGACACCGGTCGAAGTGCAGCTCTGATCTTATTAGATCTCAGTGATGCCTTCGACACGGTATCCCATGACATCCTTTTGTTTCGGCTGGAAGTGATAGGGATTACTGGAGCTGCCTTAGAGTGGTTTCGATCATTTCTTGAGGAGAGATCTTTCCGAGTCTCAGCCCCACCATTCATCTCTAAATCTCATTACATCGGTCAGGGGGTCCCGCAGGGCTCTGCACTTAGTCCATCACTTTTCAACCTTTACGTGCAACCCCTGGCCGATGTAGCAAAAAAGTGGGGCCTTACGCTGGTATTGTATGCAGACGATACCCAGCTGGTCATCACTTTATCTGAAGGGCCATCTGACTCGGCCACCAGGTTTAGAGACGGAATGACAGCTGTTGCCCAGTGGATGACGGATAATTATTTGCAACTTAATGCCAGTAAAACCGAGGTTTTGCTGGCAGGGAAGAACACCGCCCTATGGAATGAGCACTGGTGGCCGGCATCGCTGGGCGAAATGCCAATACCAACGACTCTTGTTAAGAACTTGGGAGTCTGGATGGACTTTTCATTAACCTTCCAGACCCACACTAAGAGAGTGGCAGCTACCTGCGTGGGTCTGTTGAGAGGCCTTAAGCCCATCCTCAAATATTTTGAACCCACTGCGCGGCAGATCATCATGCAAGCATTGATATCCTCACGCTTGGATTATGCCAGCGTGTTGCTTCTGGGTGCTAATAAATCCGAGATTCTACGACTGCAAAGAGTTCAAAACATGGCCGCAAGAATACTGATAGGGCTTCCTCGCTGGTGCTCGGTGAGAGCGACCATGAAAAAACTTCATTGGTTACCGATTTCATCTCGGATCCAGTTTAAAGCCCTGGTGATGGCCTTCAAGATTCTTAAAACGGAGAGCCCGGCCCTACTATGCCCTCTGCTGACATGGTATGTCCCGCAGCGCGCTCTGCGCTCACTGGGGCAACATTTGGCTAAGGTGCCGCGCTTTAAACTATGCCGCATGGGCGGCCGCTCTTTCCAGGTGATGGCAGCTAAACTATGGAATTCTCTGCCGAATTCCATCCGTGGCATTGAGAATATGCTGCAATTCCGGAAGGCCATCAAAACCTTTCTTTTTCCATCAGCATAGTTTCTCTCCTTTTGTTCCCTAGTTGGCCCTGCGTTTGTTTTAGGATTTGGCAGCGCCGGGACGCCCCTTTGCTGGGGTAGCTGTTGCGCTTAAAAAATCTAATAACATAATAACATAACATATAAGTAGAAGTGACAAGCCCGAACAATTGCCGTACCCGTTGGAAGCAGAACAACTTAAAGGCCAGAACTTCAGTCAGGCCGAATTACAGGAGAAGTAATTTTTCCTCTTCGAAAAGCATAGAACTACCCTCTTGACGCCCTTCTTTCAAAAAAAGGACTGAAGGAAAAAGGACCAACTCAGGCTGTCAGAGCAACTCTCTTCCAGCATGCTTAAGCAACAGGGAACATCACGCTCAGGCACCTCCAGTAGAATCCAGCCGTTCCCCAACATCCTTAATTTGGCCACTTCTGCTACAAATCATGAACACAATGGTAAAGCCATGACCTTCCATGCTGACAAGGTAGATACCCAAGTAGACCTCTTAAACATTCTAGCAATCCACATCCAGGGGGTCGAACAAAAGCTGCATAGCTTCAATGAAGTTTGAAGTTTTATTTATTTCTGCATAGTTAATTAAAACCAGTGCAATACATGCCACAAATATTCATAAAACGTCACTGTTTAAAGCCTTTAAAAAATTCAAGAAGTAAAAAATTAGCTGCAATTTAAGATATAATCAATAGACTAGTTGCGACACGCTTTATCACTAACTACTGGGAAGAACTGATCCCGTTTTAGCTTGAGCTCGTCCATTTCGAAAATATGCTGTGTTTAGCGCATGGACTCTGCTTGATTCAAAGTTATCCGCCTAGTGCTAGATGGACGTGTTTAGTATAATGTTATTAGGTCCTATTGTCCATCTGCTAGTCAGCCTGGCTCTGTAGCATTTCCCGCCATTTTAGGCATTCTCTGTTCGACCACCGTCATAAATTTCACAAATCTGCCATTTAGTTTGGTGTTTGATGGATTCAGGCAGGCGAGCACGCTTGCCTTCTGGTGCAAATCCCTATTTGCTTGAATTGATCTTTAAGGAGTAATTGTCGTGCGTACTGCAGCTCCTCACATGAGCAGATAACGTGAAGGTTGTCGCCGTTGTTGGAGTTGCATAGCTTGCATGTTTCTTTCCCGTCTTTCCTCAGCCATGGTGGTAGGTGCCCTGTGCATGCAAGAATCCCTAATCTTTACTTTAGAAAGATAATTTTTGTGACTTTGGGGTAACCCTGGTTGAAGTATATTTGTGGAGTTAATGATTTATAGGAGCTTAGGGTCATCCATGCATGGGCTCTTTTTGAGAAGGATGCCTTGTCCTTCAAAAGAGAGAGTAGTTTTACGTTCTTTCAAACTAGTTTTTTGAAAATGCTATGACCAAGTTGTACATCCCAGACTTCTGAGACTTTTGTGACTTTCAAGGCCAGCTGAAGGTAGTTTCTTGCCTCGGAAATTTCCCTGCATTGTATGTCGCTCCACGGCAGATAGTTTAGTGTATCTGTAGTGGTGCTTCTTAGTTTGTGCCAACATATGATATATGCCCCGTACCTGGCTAAGTCTTGTTTTTGCATGCCGAACTCCAATCTTATTTGAGCCGGAGATGTATAGTACGGGAGGGAGAACATTGTTCTGTAGGCTTTGACCTGTGTACTGTCCAGGTCTTTAGAATCTCTCCCCCCCATTCCCTCGCTGCCATAGGTAATTGATGGAAGCAGTTTAGACTGAATTATTTTCAGAAACGGGGTCATGGTCTGACCCATCAGTTGGGTTGCCAGGTTTTTCAATGTCATGGCAATCAATAGGCCTCTTCTCCTTATTTCCTGCTTCTGGTGCTCAAAAGAAGCTTCTTTATCAACTGTGACTCCCAGATATTTGTACTCACGAGCTGGATCTATTTTTGTGCCTCCAAGAAACCATGTCTTCTGTTGTTTTTTATTGTTGTTTATTGACATTGTTCGTGTCTTGTTGAGGTTTATTTTTAAGTTGTTTTCTGTGGCGTATTTCTGCATTGCGGTCGTTAGAGTCCAATGTAGGTATGACTGAGTAGGACTATGTCATCTGCATACATAAGGTTGGTCAGAGTTTTCCCACCTACCCTTGGTGAGTGGGAGTTGCAGGCGTCGAGTGCTTTTGGTAAGTCCGCCATAAAAAGATTAAACAATGTTGGCGCGAGCACGCACCCATGTTTCAGTCCTTTAGTAGTTGGTACTTTGGAGGACAGGTGAGTGCCAATTCTTAGTTTCACCTGCACCCAGGTGTTCGTGTGGAGAAGCATCAACATGTTTAGGGTCGGCTGTGGTAAGCCCATTGCACCAGTTTCCCCCATAGTCTGCCTCTTTCGATGTTATTGAATGCAGCGCTGAAATCAATGTAACACAGATGTAAAGGGATCTTAGATTTTTTTGCTGCATAAATTAATAAAGAAATGGCGAGAATGTTTGTTGATGTTCCAGTCATTTCCCGAAAACCTGTCTGATTCAGTGGTATTATCAGGTATGAGTCAGCCCAAAGAGTAAGCTCCTCTAGTAGGGTGCCGG
The DNA here is from genome assembly GCF_964261635.1 of Lissotriton helveticus. Classification (NCBI taxonomy): domain Eukaryota; kingdom Metazoa; phylum Chordata; class Amphibia; order Caudata; family Salamandridae; genus Lissotriton; species Lissotriton helveticus. The sequence continues at coordinate 353,348,828 of NC_136070.1, read as the reverse complement.
CAAAATATTTGGCCTCCTTGTCAATAAGTGCTACTAGGCAGTAGTTGTTTGGGTTAGCATTGTCTCCTTTTTTGTGTATTGGGACAATTGTTGAACCCCTCCAGGATTCTGGAATTCTATTCAGCGATCTAATTTCCGAGAATAAAGGTTGCATGATGTCCGCCCACTCTTTGTTCTTTGCTTTGTAGAGGGCGGGTGCAATGCCATTTGAACCCGGTGCACCCTCTTTCCTACCTTTAGCTATCTGTTTTTTTATTAGGTCTAACTGATGGCTCATCCATGACTCTGAGAGATTGATATTTATGCCTGAATAGGCCTGTTCCTGTGTCTCTGGCATGCACATTTCCTGCTTTCTCTCTGGAAGCCTGCTAGTCCCCATTTGGTCTCCTAGATGTTCTGTGAGGTTGTTGAAATGACTAGAGAGATATTTTAGCCAGAACTCTTCGGAGAAATGAGACCCAATTTCTTTGAATTGCGGGCGCATGATCCCATTAACTGTTTCCCAGAAGCGGGCACTGTTGTCACTGTTGATGTCATATAAGAGTTTGGCCCAAACTTCATTTTCACCATCTCTCTTAAAATTCCATTTTAGTCGTTTGAGCGCTGCCCGTTTGTGTTTCAGCAATGCTCGTAAGCTGATGTTTCTAGGGGCTTTCCTCAACTTACGTAGCGTCAGGTTTACAGATTTTTTTAAGTTTAATTAGTTGTACTTTCTGTTCTTTTTTAAATTATTTTTGCTGCCCTCTTTGCGGAGGTTGTCTTTTGGTAGGGAAGTAACTGCAAGCTTTTTTAGTAGTGGAGCAGTAAAGTACGTCCAATAAGTAATGTGGCCGGCTGTAGTCGATGCTTGAATAGCGAAGAGTTGAAGTGCAGCTTCGACCTGGAGGTTCGTATTGGCAATAGTGCATTTAATGCTTTTTTGATTTAAGTAATCAATCGGCCCCATATTTGTATCTGGCCTTATTATGGTTGACATCTTTGCTATTATATGAAATTCCTGGTGTCGGTGATCGCTGTCGCCCATATCGCCCATTCTGAAACCAGGGATGTAAGGAAACAACGCGAGGTTGGCGAAGGTGTAGTCCAGAATGGAGCTCATTGTGGTGGAGTAAAAGGAATTTACTATGGGAGAGTCTGCCGGAAATCTTCCATTCAATGCCCAAAGGTTTTGGTGTTCTAGATCGTTGAGAAAGCGACTTTTATGAAATTTTTTCCTGTCTAGTAGGGCGCTTTGTGATGGTATGTTGTAAATTCTCTTTAGAGCCAGTTCCTCTTCCCCTTCTGCCGAGCCGATGAGATCTTGATTTAAGTCCCCTGTCAGAAGGAAGAGTGGATTTTCCATCTGAGTGACGTACTCGGCCAGTTGATTGGTGATTTTGGTTGAGTCTTTCACTTTATTTTTTGGATGTACATATGAATTGATTATGCAGACCTCCACTTCTTTTTCCTCAAGGACAATGGTTATTTTAACTACTAGTGTTGTATTAGGGATTGAATTCATAAGTGTTACTGACGCTATTGTTGTAGTGGAGACATAGGTAGCCAAACCACCTGAGTGGTGGCCAAACCTGCTGGTCCTTGAAGCTGGTGTGGCAAAACATGTATAGCCCTTGATGTGGTGTGGGTCTTTCAGCCAAGTTTCTTGAAGCAGTAATATATCAAAGAGGGAGACATAATGCAGAAAGTCCGGATCATCTATTTTTGTAATTAATCCGTTGATATTCCATGACATGATCACGAAGGTGCAGCGAGACCGGGACACCACATACTTATCATGCCACTGCCATTGAACTCAAATCATTGACAAACTAGCCACTGTCCCAACATTACTGTCAGACCTTCTGGGCACAACCTGGGAAGCCCTATTAAACGCTGTCCCTCAAGCTGGTAAAGATCACAAGGCTGTAGAAATGTGCACGCTGGGAATGCAAGTGCATCCCTGTGTACTAGGCACTCCCTTAGGTTTTTAGAAAAAATCCCAAAATTTCTTGTAGAGTTTTTTATTTTTGTTTTTTCTGTTTAAATGTTCATTAGACTGAGTAGATGATATTTACTGCATATCATACATTTTCGTTTCTTAAATCAATAGACACGATGGCTTCCACAAAATACATCTCCAATGCATTTATCGGGCAATCCTCGCCCTTTATCAAGGAGTACTGAAAAGGAGGAAAGATACGACACACTATCAATAAACTGAGTAGACAAGACGAATTGAAGTGATGAAAGTAGTGCTCGTGCTCAAAATAAATAAAATACCGTGAGAGAAAAAAAAAAAAATAATAGCTTCACATAACGTGTGAAATGTATAGTCACCCCTAGCGTGAGGGGAACAAGTGTCCGGAATGTGATAATTTAAATAACGGCTGGGTGGAGGAAGGTTATCAAGTGCTCGGGGTTTGGGTGGGGGTGGGGTAAAAAACTAGACTTACGAGTCGCCGGCCTCTATGGAGGACATAGCGATCTAAAGTAACGGAAAGAACGTTAGACAAACATTAATATTGGCCTCAGAGTATCCTATGCTTCAGTAGCAAGCATAATAGCTAATGTTACTTGAAAAGCGCGAACGCTGTGTGACGGGTTGTGTCATCGGGTGGTTCGTCAGAAGTGTGGAAACAATTGGGGTTTCTCTATTAGTATTCAAAGTGGGTGGGGCGGATGAAACTAAACGAAGGACTAGTATGGTGATTTTGATGAAAGGGGTGTGTTTGTGACGTTGTGTGCTGTGAACAGGAGGGTGATAGAAATAAAAATAATAAACGGACTACACTAGTAAGTTCTCGGAAGAGAGTGAAGTAAATAGAAGTAAAAAGAAAATAGAAGTAAAAATGAGAGAAGGACTGATCATGGAGATCAATCAAGAGAGTCAAAAGAAAAGGTAAACAAAAATGATATCAGGTAAAGTACTAGTAGGACACATCATAGGAGCAAAGTACATATCATTATTTACAGATAACAGCTATATTCAATTCGATCGTTAAGTCCAAATGGTTTCAATGTTTGGAGATGATAAATCCATTCAGTGTCGCGTTGTAGCAGGAAATTGCGATTGTCTCTCCCTTCGCATTTGGTGACAGTTTCCAGAATGATACATTTTTAGCACTTTTTTTTTTCTTTCTGTCTTGCCGACATATAATTTCCCATATGGGCATTTGATGGCGTAAATGAGGTTGGTTGAATCCCAGGTAGCATTTACTTTAAGTTTGATGGTATGACCTTTCATGGGTTGTGTGATGTTGTTGCCTCGGATGATGTAGTTGCAGTTGCTGCAATTCATGCATGGAAGGGTTCCTTTGAAATCTTTGTTGGAGGTAGTTTTCTTGCTCAGAATCTCTTTGATGTTATTGCTGCGTGTATATGCAAATATTGGTTGAGTTTTGAAAATTTCATTGAAGTCGGGTTCCATCTGTAGGATTGGCCAATGTTTGAGAATTACTTTCTTGAATTTTGCGCTAGCGGTAGAGAATCTAGAGACAAGTACAATACGGGGTTCACTGGGCGTGTAGACTTTTTTCAGTGCATCTTGTCTACTGATGCTTTCCATGCGTTTGATGGAGTCTGTAAGGACTGTGTGAGGGTATCCTCTTTCTGAAAATCGGTCATACATTTCCATGGTTCTTTTATTGAGAGTGTCTTCATCTGAAACTATACGTTTTACTCGAAGCATTTGTGAGAATGGCAGGTGTTTTTTTAAAGATCCCTGATGGAAGCTTGTATAGTGGAGGAAATTATTACGGTCTGTGGGTTTGCGGTGTATGTCAGTTAGGAATCCTTGGTTGGTAACGGTGATGTTTACGTCCAGAAATGATAGTGAGGATTCACTAATCTGCCAAGTGAGTTTGATGCGTTCATCTTTGGTATTCAAATCGTTTAAGGCATCTAGTAGAGAGTTCTTTGTGTCTTTCCAAATTATAAAAAGATCATCAATGTATCTCACATATAATTTGATCCGATCGTTGATGTAGCTGTTCCCATAAATCAACGTCTCTTCAAAGTTCTGCATGTAAATGTTGGCGTAAGTTGGAGACGCGCAGTTTCCCATTGACATTCCGGATAGTTGGAGATACCAGTTGTTATTGTATGTAAAGTAGCTGTGGTAGAGGGTGTATAGCATTAGTTCCATGAGAAATTCCTGCATGGGTTTGTCGATTTCACTGTTTAGGATAGCCTTTTCAAAAGCTTCTATTCCCCCTTGGTCACAAGGCACCATAGGATAAGGATACAGCATGCTCCAGCCCCACCAGTGGGCAAATTACAGGCGGCACGGGCACCACCCCAGTGCTAATACACGCTACTTCACCTGCACCCACTGCAGTAAGCGCCTGCGACAATTTAATCATTTGGCCTCCCAATCCTCTGACCATAGTGAGCAGTCACCAGGAAGGCTGACTAAAGAAACCAAGCCACTAACCAAGCGGGAGAGAAAATGCCTTAGAAAATCGAGAAAACATAAACAACCAAGACAGTCAATCAACGCAACCCCCGCCAAACCCGAACAGGGAAGGAAACAAAGCGAAAAAGACGAGGCCTCAATAACCCCAGAAGCAAGAAGAAACAATGATCTTTCCACAGCCCCATCCAACCCACCCATCACATTCAGTAGCCTAAACTACACCACAAGGGAACAACCGTGGTCAGAAAAATTATACAGTTTATTTAAAACCCTGACCAGGAAAGAGAAACAACATTCTAAAATCCCAGTCACACAAATTGCTAAGCTTGTACCCCCATCAAGGAGTGATATGAAAGAAACTCAGCACAATCCATTCTCGAGAGGTCAATATGGTCGAGGACAACACTAGGAAAGATTGCCGCAACTTTTTCATAGCCCACAACCCCAGCCTGGGAAGTAATGACGTCACCAACGCAATGGTTAACAAAATTCATATTCAAAATAATACTAACGTCTCTCCTAATCCACCTTTGACTTACTCATAGGCCATAGGGGTCGCCAAAGCAATGGAAAGGGGAGCTGATTACGTGCTGCAGCATGACCCCTTCTTACACAATAACAAACTAGACTTTATTCCCCACTACGTTTCAAGGGGAAACCATGACAGTCTTAACAGAAGCGTTCTGCTTAAATTCTTCAAAGCTCTCCCCCTCCCTTGAGCCACATTAACACCAGTGAAATTGACAGTATAGAGTTCAAACAGAACCCGTATTCCACAGAATTTCAAGAAATACCTACAGCCATATTTGCAGACTCTATTGAGCAAATCTGGCAGCAGAGGGACCCACTTGAAAAGTGGGGCATCAAGTTAAAAAAGATCGACCACCCTTGTGTTATCCCAGCCAACTTCACCCGCCAACATACACGGCGGCCCTGTTAAAAGGAGCCAAACCGTAGCCCCACGATGGGCACAGACCCTAAGGCCAGGTTAATTACCATCACTTTTGCTCATCCAGAAGCCAGTGAGTACCCAGGATCTCTGCACTTGAACACGGCCGGAACACCTCTAGTCACAACATGAAAAAATCCACACATAGTCACAAACTCACCCCAGGGCCACAACATCTGCTCCTGGAACGTGTTTGGCCTCAGTACGAAGCTAGAAGACCCAGACTTTATGGAGTTTATCACCCAGTACAATATACTCCTTTTCCAGGAAATCTGGCTTACAAATTCTACACCCTTAGTTGGCTACAAGGAATTCTTGAAACCAGCTAAGAAGGATACCAACCACGGGAGAGCAAAAGGGGGCTCTCCACTTTCATCTCGATTGATATTACTGGGCTCGCCTCTGCCATAGACCTTGATCACTCCTGGTTGCAATGCTTCAAACTTGACACCCCGGCTCTAAACAGTCTGCTAATCCTTAATATCTACATCCACCAAGCTCTCAAACAAAAACAGGCAAAATCGATCATTTACTAGCTTCACTTGCCACATTAATATTCGCCTACATCATCCTGTCAGGGGACTTTAACATGACCTTCTTGCAAGAGAAAAAAGGCACTAAGGGACGTACCCAGGCCTCAATCCAACCCGACACTCTTGGCAAGAGATGCACAGCTCACCTGCACAAGCTTTCAATGAGCTTGATTAACGGTCAAATTCCGAAAGACTGACCAGCAGCATACACAAAGATTACTCAAAAGTCATCTTCAATCATTGACTACTCTCTCACAGATCCCAACCTTGTTCCCTACATCACGAACTTTCAAATCATGGACAGAGCAGAGAGCGACCATCAACCGCAATCTTTCATGCTCTTAACCCCTTTGCTGCGGGGGATATTCCCCCGCTGTGCTGGGGGCGAGGGGGGCGCGCACAGCTCTCACATGCTCATGACAAGCTGAGCTCGTCATGAGAAACGGCGCCCCTGTGCTCATGACGAGCTCAGCTCGTCACGATCACACCCGTTCCTGTGGAACGCTCAGCACAGCAGGGGAATTATCCCCGCATGCGAGCGTTCCACGGCTCATGACGAGCTGAGCTCGTTATGAGCACCGGAGCGCCATGGCTCATGACGAGATCAGCTCGTCATGAGCATTCAAGGGGTTAAGGAACATCACAAACCCAGTATTTGCCAATGTGATGTCACAACAACGGCTTTGCTACAACCTCAAACGTCTCACATAGAAAAAGGACAACTTACACAACATCAGGGGCACGTGCTCTAGTCCCTTGGAGAAATCCAAAACAGAACCATTAAGCATTCAGGCCTGGGAGTTCTCCATTAGAGAACTTAATCAAAAATGTTCAAATCAGGCTTCTGGTTAGTAAAGTAGGAAGACCTTCAGGGGCAGCTTGGTTTACTAAAAGCCTCAGGACTCAAAAACAACACTTGAATAAATACTTACGACAACTAAGAATCCAGGGCTCAGCTTCCTCCCAAGACCTCCTGCTTTTAATTTCAAAAGCCAGAAAAGACATAAAAAGAGACATAAAGACGGCCAAGAAAGCATGTCATGAAGACCTCTGGGTGAAACTTCATTACACCTGCAAACAAAGAGATTTCAAGAGTTTTTGGGATATTATTAACCAGCTATCCAATGCCAGGAACCGACACCACAACTTGAACATAATGGAGGAAACATGGAGAGCTCATATTGAATCCCTATACAACAAAATTCCAACTACAGGCACCCCTGACCCTGGCTTTCAAATAAGGAACTGCCAGAGGTCAAGTAAACAACGACTCCACTTCCGAATTGCTTCACTTCCATCTGCGGATCCTTTATGAGTAAGTCTTAAAAACAATTAAAAAAAACAAAGATCCTAGGGTGCCCAAGGGCCCACTAGTCTTCCAAACGCCTTGTTCCGACAAGACCCTCCATTGTGGGCCAGCCACTTGACTCCACTCTTCTCTGACGTTTAGGCCTCCAACACGATCCCCGACTCCTGGAGGGGAAGTATCCTAGCCCCAATATACAAGTCGAAGCTCATTCTGACTCCTCCAACTACAGGTTGATTGCGTTCATCGAAGTGAAGGCACAAATATCTGCATCGAACCTGCTGGCAGACTTAGAGGACTGGGCCACCTGAACAAATCTTATTCCCCACACGTAAACTGGATTTAGGGCTGGGCACTCTTACGAACATCTCTGCGGTAACCCTCCTAGCCAACCAAGCCTTTGCCAACTCTAAGCCCCTGTACACATGCTTCATTGACCTTAAAGTAGCTTTTGACAAAGTCTCGAGAGCCAAGCAATGGGCAAAAATGCAGAATTGGGGGGTTCCAGCTAATCTGCTGGAGGCCATAATAAATTTGTACTCTCAGACATGGGTCCAGATCAGGAAAGGAGATGGGCACAGTATAGCTAACAAGATCCAAACTCTTAACGGGTTAAAACAAGGGTGCGTGCTGGTGCCCTGCCTTTTTAATATTTACATTGCAGACCTGGATAAGCACCTTCGATCAATTCAATCTGGCCCTCCAAAACTTGGCAAAATACCTACACGAATATGCGGACAACATCATTCTACTAGCAGAAACACCAGTAGGCTTGCAACGACTAATCACCAAACTAGGAGCTTTTATCACCTCTGCTCAATTAACCATCAACCACCAAAAAAACAAAGGTGATGTGCTTTGCTAAAAAACTTAAAGCAGTGAAAGATCGCAAATTCATCTGGACCTTGGAAAGCAACCCCTGACCCAGGTAGACTCGTACAAAAACCTAGGCTTTCAAAGGAGGATAAGGGACTCAGAGGATAATACTCTTGCACATTACTGCTCGCTAGAGATTGAAAACCAGGCCAGGCGAAACAATTACATCTTTGAAGTTTTGAAGGCCTCCCACTCTGCACTGCAGCTAGAGGAGGCCTGGCTCACTGTCCCTACCTACTCTGGCTTTCAATCTGTGGTCAATAAAGCAATCAAACAGACTTCTTTATTAGTATATAAAACTGCCTTTGCAAAAATAATCTCATGCCTGGGCAGTGATAATCAATCAATCAATCATGCCATTTGTATAGCGCACTACTCACCCGGGAGGGTCTCAAGGTGCTTGGGGGGAGGGGTATGCTACTGCTCGAACAGCCAGGTCTTGAGTTGTTTTCTGAAGGCGAGATGGTCCTGGGTCAGCCGAAGGTGGATGGGGAGGGAGTTCCAAGTCTTGGCAGCCAGGTAAGAGAAGGATCTTCCTCCGGCGGTGGCTCTTCGGATGCGTGGTACGGCTGCGAGGGCGAGGCTGGTGGACCGGAGCTGGCGGGTGGGCGTGTAGAAGGTCAGGCGGTCGTTGAGGTACTTGGGGCCCAGGTCGTGGAGAGACTTGTGTGCGTGGGTGAGGAGCCGGAACGTGATCCTCTTGTCGACGGGGAGCCAGTGCAGGTTCCTCAGGTGGCTGGAGATGTGGCTGCGTCGGGGGACATCCAGGATGAGTCGGGCAGAGGCGTTCTGGATGCGCTGGAGTCTTTTCTGTAGCTTGGCTGTGGTTCCGGCGTAGAGGGTGTTTCCGTAGTCCATTCGGCTGGTGACGAGTTCCTGGGTGACAGTCTTACTGGTCTCGGTTGGGATCCAGCGGAAGATCTTGCGAAGCATACGCAGGGTGTTGAAGCACGATGAGGAGACGGCATTGACTTGTCTGGTCATCGAGAGGGAGGGGTCCAGGATGAAGCCCAGGTTGCGTGCGTGGTCAGTTGGCTTGGGTGCGGTGCCCAGGGCTGGGGGCCACCAGGAGTCGTCCCAGGCGGAGGGCGAAGATCCCAGGATGAGGACTTCCATCTTGTCCGAGTTCAGTTTCAGGCGGCTGTCCTTCATCCACTCGGCGACGTCTTTCATCCCTTCGTGTAGGCAGGTTCTGGCGGTGTCGGGGTCTCTGGTGAGGGAGAGGATCAGCTGGGTGTCGTCGGCATAAGAGATGATGTTGAGGTTGTGCTGGCGTGCGATGGCTGCGAGAGGTTTCATGTAGATGTTGAAGAGGGTGGGGCTGAGTGAAGATCCTTGCGGGACGCCGCAGATGACTTTGGTGGCCTCGGAGCGAAACGGGGGGAGGCGGACTCTTTGTGTTCTTCCGGCGAGGAACGAGATGATCTACTCCAGTGCCTTCTCTTGGATACCGATGTTGCTGAGGCGCTGGACTAGGGTGCGGTGGCAGACCATGTCGAACGCAGCGGAGAGGTCCAGGAGGATGAGGGCCACTGTTTCCCCCTTGTCGAGCAGGGTCTGGATGTCGTCGGTGGCTGCGATGAGGGCGGTCTCGGTGCTGTGGTTGGCTCTGAAGCCGGACTGCGAGGGGTCGAGGGATCCGTTCGTCTCGAGGAAGGCGGTCAGCTGTCTGTTGACGATCTTCTCGATGACTTTAGCAGGAAAAGGGAGGAGCGAGATGGGGCGGAAGTTTTTGAGATCGGTGGGGTTCGCTGTAGGTTTCTTCAGGAGGGCGCTGATCTCGGCGTGCTTCCAGCTCTCCGGGAAGGTGGCGGTGTTGAAGGAGGCGTTGATGATGTTCCGGAGTTGGGGTGCGATGGTGGAGTCGGCCTTGTTGAAGACGTGGTGTGGGCAGGGGTCGGTCGGTGATCCGGAGTGGATGGTGTTCATCGTGCGGGCTGTGTCTTTGGTGGTCACCATGGTCCAGGTGCGAAGGGTGGCAGTGGGGGGCGTTGGTTCGACGGTTGGGTGCGTGGCTGGGGCGCCGAAGCTGTTGTGGATGTCGGCGATCTTGCGGTGGAAGAACGAGGCGAGGGAGTCGCAGAGGTCTTGTGACGGAGTGATGTCGTTGGTGCCGGTGCTGGGGTTGGAGAACTCCTTGACGATAGTGAAGAGCTCTTTGCTGTCGTGGGCGTTGTTGTCCAGTCGTTCCTTCAGGGATTTCTTCTTGGTGGTGCGGATGAGCTGGTGGTGCTTGCTGGTAGCGTGTTTGAGGGCGGTCATGTTGTCGGTGGTCCGGTCGAGGAGCCAGGCTTTCTCGAGGGTGCGGCAGGTCTTCTTGGAGTCCTTGAGGTCGTCGGTGAACCAGGATGCCTTCTTGCTTCTGGGTCTGCTGGGAGGGTTCTTTAGTGGCGCGAGGTCGTCGGCGCAGGCGGTCAGCCACTGTGTGAAGTTGCGGGCTGCTTCGTTGGGGTCCGTTGTGTTGGCGGGTGGGCTCTGGCTGAGGGAGGTGGTGAGCTGGTCTGCGGTGATCTTGCTCCAATTTCTGTGAGGTACCTGTTGCGGGTGGTGGTGGGTCATGGATCTTTTGAAGCTGAAGTGGACGCAGCTGTGGTCGGTCCAGTGGAGTCCGGTGGCGTGGCTGAAGGTGATGTACTTGCTGGAAGAGAAGATGGGATCAAGCGTGTGGCCGGCGTAGTGGGTGGGGGTGTTGACCAGTTGCTTGAGTCCGAGGTTGGCGAGGTTTTCCAGCAGGGCGGTGGTGTTGCGGTCCTTGTTGTTCTCCAGGTGGAAGTTGAGGTCCCCGAGGAGGATGTAGTCGGTGGAGGGGAGGGCGTGCGGGCTGATGAAGTCTGTGATGTCTTCGCTGAATTGTGTGCGTGGTCCCGGGGGTCTGTAGACGAGGGTGCCTCTGAGGGTCGTCTTAGGGTCGGTGTGAATCTGGAAGTGGAGACGTTCGGCTGCGGCAAAGGAGTCGTTGGCGTCGGTCGTGATGCGGATGGTGTTCCTGTGGACGATGGCGATGCCACCTCCAGTCTGGTTGATGCGGTCCCTCCTGATGATCTTGTACCCGTCCGGGATGGCGATGGCGATGTCGGGTGCAGAGGAGGCGTTCATCCAGGTTTCCGTGAGGAAGGCGACGTCCGGTGATGTAGCGTCGAGGAGGTTCCAGAGTTCCACGGCGTGTCTGTGGACGGAGCGGGTGTTGATCAGGATGCACTTGAGGTGGTTGCTGCTGGTGTTTGTCTTGGCGGGTGCGGGGCAGATTCGGAGGCAGGTGAACTTGCAGGTGCAGCAGATGATGGGTCCGTGGGTGCGTCTTGGGGTGGCTCGGCAGCAGGCGTGGGTCCGGCCGGCATTGAGTGCGTTGAGAGTGGAGGCGTCGTAGGTCAGTCGGGTCGTCTTGCCTCGGCGGGGAGGGCCAGGGGTCCTGGCGCTGGGTGCAGGCCAGACGCGGACGGGCGCAGACGGGCTTACCTTTGGCACACCTTCGGCGCTCAATCGGTGCTCCCGCTGCGCGCGTCCGCTGCGCGGTCGCTCTGGGGGCGTCATAAGTAAGGAGCCGGGAGGGAGGAGCAGCTGGGTGGCGGGAGCGGGGCGGCGAATGGAATCACAGGGGGGTGGGGCCGCAGGGAGGCAGCGGCGGGAACTTCCAAGAAGCAGCGGGCAGCGGGAAATTCCCAGGAGCAGCGGGAAATTCCCAGGAGCAGCGGGCAGCGAGCGAAGGAATCTGCAGGCAGGAGGCAGCAAAGGCAGGCAGGAGCGGCAGCAGTGAGTGGGGTGACCAAGCCCTGTGGAGGGCTGAGCGGTCACACTCTGTGGTCCCCTACGGTCCTCTTAAGTAAGGAGCCGGGAGGGAGGAGCAGCTGGGTGGCGGGAGCAGGGCGGCGAATGGAATCACAGGGGGGCGGGCCGCAGGGAGGCAGCGGCGGGAAATTCCAAGAAGCAGCGGGCAGCGGGAAATTCCCAGGAGCAGCGGGAAATTCCCAGGAGCAGCGGGAAATTCCCAGGAGCAGCGGGCAGCGAGCGAAGGAATCTGCAGGCAGGAGGCGGCAAAGGCAGGCAGGAGCGGCAGCAGTGAGTGGGGCGACCAAGCCCTGTGGAGGGCTGAGCGGTCACCTAGGCATACCAGAGGCTGCAACCTCAACCTTATTTGTTATATCACTTTCCTCACCAGAAAAAAACATTTCTTCACGCTACTAAGGCTTTGGTCATTCCCATCAAAGGACCTGACCTCGAAATGGAAATACTCCTGGCAATCAAAGGAATGTCGTCTATTTGGAGCAGGGGACGTGTCTTTACTGCATCTAATATGTTTCTGCCCCTTCCTAGCAGAAACTCGAAAAACGGTCCTTCAGGAAGCCTTTAGGAAGGAACAAATAAGAACCTGCAGAGCAGCAGTTTTCCAAAGTCTCGGAGGTCCATCAATTCGATTGACCTGTAGTGCCATAAACTTTCTGAAAATTGGGGCAAAAGATCTGGACAAAATAGAAACTGCCTTCAAAACTAGGTAGTTTTAGATAAATCAACCTTGACACTTCTCTATTGCACTGCCTCTATGTTTTAATATCTTTGAATTAAGCACTGCCATTTGTCTTCCGACTGTCTTGCTCGTGCTTTTCAACATTTGTAAAGTTTTTAAAACATTCATTTAATGTATTCCTTACCAATGGTGGTTTTTCCACCCTTTTTATGTTTTTTTTTCATGAAATCAAATAAAGGTATATTTGACTTGACTTGTGAGTTTTTTTTTATTTTTGAAAATGTTATTTCAAGAAAAAAGCTTCTACTTAGTAAACTTCCATGTACCCTTCGTAAAAGTGCATTGTCCTACATGTGTTAATTTTAAATTAGTATACATTTATTTAATATGAATGAATGAATTAAAGAAGTTATCCATTATTTAAAAGGTTTCAGGTTTGTTTACGAATGAGAACATTTCTGCTTTGCTTTTGTTAGGATGAAACATTTTGGGAACACCCCATTCTAACTGATGATATGCAAGCTGTGCAATATACCTTCAAATGATTAGCATGATTAACAAGACATCAATCGTACAAGCTGAGTGTTGCCACCTTAGCAATTGTTGTGCATCTAAACAACCTGATGAGGGAGCTCATTAGTCATGAACAGTTATTAAATATATATAAAGAGTGAGGAGCCTTTGCGGGCCATAACTGGTGCAGTTAGACCGCTGATGCAAAAGAGATTAATGCAAGCAAGGAAGACATAGCAAAGAAGAAGAAACAAGAAAGGGAATGTAAAAAACAACAAATATTCAGACAATCAACAAATGGTGGGTGATAAGTCCTAATCAGCACGCTCTGCAACAAAAGAGTTGCATCATATTTAACTTTGTGTTTTTTCATTGAATTACCAGGATTTCTTTTAAGAATAAGCATAGGTTCTTACCATACCTAACTATAATGTCACTTTAACCTTTGGATTTGTAAGTCAATTTATGTTTTTCTTTTACATAAGAGATGATTTTTTGCTATAGTTAACTATAATGTCACTGATATTTTTTTACAGTGAATTTCTGCATTTCTTCATCCTATTTAGCCAACTCCCCTACTGCGTAGAACCTTTGGTTGTGCGCAGTGAGGTTTGGTTGCAGGGCTCAGTCTCCACCTAGGATCTATGCCCAGTCCCGTTATGGACAGTTAACTCCCCACTGCACATATCCTCTCACTAATCCCTCTGCATGTCACAATCCCCTCCTCTGCACATCCTTCACTCTGGGTCCCACAGGAATACCGCAGTACATCCCGACAGGAGGGAGGGCCATGCTGTGAGTGCGCTGTGGTATCCATGTCACTTTTTTTTATTTTTTAATATGTCCCCTGGGCGTGTCCATCTGGGTCACCTCGACAAATGCCAGGGGCCAGGGTGTCTCTGCCTGCTTCCTTAAAATGTATTTTCTAAAAATGTTCAGGACACCGAGACTGAGTCACGGAGCACTATAATAGCGGCTGCAACCTTTTCATCTAGGTTCCGACCAGGCAGTCAGAACATTCATTACCACAGAACTAGTCTCTCATTGGAAACCAGTGAGACCAGCCATCCAGATAAACCTAACTTTTTAACCCCCTCAGGCCCAACCCAAGCTCTTCTTTAACATGAATTTCTTAAGAACAGCTGAAGGAATTTACCCCACATCACAAAAAGCATAATTTCTGGGTAAAGCTGTAACCTTTTGTGAAATTTGGTGTAATTCAGTTCAGCCATTTTTTCTGTATTGGAAAACAAAGTTTCCAATAGAAATTTACATGGGAAATCAATGTTTGGGGACAGCCCTTTTTCTTTGCCCCTACTTGATGGATGGGCGCACTTTATCTAACGGTGCCTGTAAGAAATTAGATTTGTTGATGGGGGGGTGAAAACCCTACTCAAGCAACAACAACATTCTTTGTCAGGGTGAACCATAAAGGTCTGGTAGCTTGGTACAAAAGCAGCCAGGCTTAATTTACAGGCAATGTGTAAGGTATCTATGCAGTACACAAACAGTAACAACGTGAAAACATAACACAATAAAAAAAAACAATTACAAAAATAGAGAAAATTTTAATAAATAAAATGATACCAGAATTGCAAAAATTCAATCAGTAGAACAGGAGACATTCAATTTCAAAATTTTTGTTAGAAATAGTGCCTAATAAAGCACCACTTGCAGCCATCTGGCCATGCTAGACGTGGGTAAAGTCAAAAGTTCACATTGAACTCAGGCACCAGTTAATTCTACAAAGAGTTCTCTGTGTGGTGGAGGAGGGCCAAGAAGGAGGGAGAGCATAGGTGATAGCCATCGCTGTGGCATGAAAAGCAGGTCTGACTTCATGGACAGTCGTTGCTGTAGTGCGGAGCACCAGTTGGGTGTCACAAGTGGTGATTGCTGGTGCTTTGTGTTGGCCGTCACCATGGACTGTCAGTACTGTAGCATGAAGTGCAGATTTTGCTTTGCTGCTCCTTGCTGGCGGTGGTGGTTGCTGTAACATTAAGAGTCAAGCTCACCAGGGTTTTGCGTTGGTGGCATTGCAGGTGGCAGAGTCTCAGCGCGATGGGGGTCCATTCGGAGTCACTAAGAGACCAAAACTTCAGGACGTCTTCTATCTTCTTAGGAGGAGATCAACTAATGCAAGCAAAGGGTTTAGGACCTGGGGAGGCACCTCTTGGAGATCAGGAACTCACTCCTGCAGAGGCCAGCAGAACTCAAGTATGTCCAATTTCAGGTCCAGGAAGCTCCAGTGCATCAGGTCATCTCGACCATTGCAGGATGGGCTCTGGAGTGCGTTGTGTCCCTGTAGCTCAAAACAAGGGGTTAGCAAACCAACCCTTGGTGTCACACAGGTTAGCCTGTGATGAAGTGAGCAGGTCCAGTCTTTTTTTCTGAGAGGCCAGTCCACAAGCAGCAGGGCAGTTCTTTAGTAGCAGTCAGGCAGACCTCTGGTGGCAGGGCAGTTCTTCTTCTGTAATGTCCGCAGGTCCAAGAGTGTTTTGAAGAGTTGTTCTGAGGGTCCAAAATTGGTACCTGGTGCCAGACTTTGTGTGTGGAAGAACAGCCTGTTCTACTTCCGCATCTAATTCTGGAACGTTCATTCCTACCCCTGTTAAGGATCCAAATTGTCCAAGGTGAAAATAGGCTGGCGTGAGGGTCCTTTGTGTGCTGGAGACAAGCCATTTGAAGTGTAAGTGGGGCAAGGCACAGCTCTGCCCCCTGTTATCCTGGCAGGATGACCCACACTTGTCACACCTAGTCCTCTTTGTGTCACTGTCTGGGAAGAATACACAGACCCAACAGCAGAGCCATTCACAGTGACCTCACCCAGGACACTGGAAGAAGGCACAAATGGTTAAGACAAGAAAATGGTAACTTTGCAAATAGGGTTTGTTCTAAAGTTAGCACTTATTAAACATAATAAGATAACAGTGTTAGCCAATGGGAGAGAAAGGAATTACAAAATTGAAAAACGCCTTTCACTGCTGGGATATGAAAAATGTAAATCCCATTGTCCTATTGTTTAAACACAATGCACCCTGCCCAATGAGCCTTTAGCGTCTATCTTATGGGTGACGTAAGTGTTAAAAAGAAAGATTTAGGTCTGGCAAAACATTTATTTTGCCATGACAAAATGACAGTTTAAAACTGCACTGCAAGGTGCAGTTCCAGGCCTGAGACGTATTTTAAAAGGCTACGTTAGTGAGTGGCACAGTGAGTACCATTGACTTTTCACGGGGGCACACTAAGTACATCAAGATGTGGGCAAAAATCTACTTTGTCCTACACCCTCATCCCTTATATGTTGTTTTAATTTAATTTTAATATTCTTTATGCGGATACCGATTCTCCAAAGCTGATCCTAGTCTTGCGAGACCAGCTAATGAGAATGCTTAATTTCCTGTTTTTACCATCAGTACTCACTATGTAGTACTGTGTTGCAGATATCAATACTTTTTAAGCTTCATTTCTTTACAATTACTGAACAGATTTTTACAAAATCACACAAGACACAGATCTAGCTGTCTGCCAAAATTCCTTTCAGACATTTTGGCTGTTGTACTTCCTAGGGAAATTAGATAGAGAAAGCACATTTTGGGACCTCTGTTTTTCTCGGCCTACTTAACTGATAAACCCAAACCTTTCCAGGAAGGAACTGAGGTGGACAAACCTTTTTTGGAAAGCTTTGTGAAGATTCATCAATGGTGCCAAAGTCATTAGCAAAAGAAAAAAATCCTTTTCCTATGGAAACCCGGTCCTAACTAGAACTACACAGTGGACCAAAAAGAAAAAGCTACCACACACAGCCTTCCCCATGTGTGGATGTCTTTTTACATCAGGCATCACAGGAAAAAACAAAGGTTAAAGTGATGTTATAAATAAGTGAAAATGACAATTAAAGTGTTACATTTTAAGATAAAAAAGAACTGATATTCACCACTTAAAGTTAACAGCAGTAAGTATAACTCGTATCACTGCATCACTCATTAGATGTTCTATGACATCATTGATAACATCAATGCAACATCGTAAATGACCCCATTGAAGACAACACTGTGTATGGCGAGGGACTGAATTATAATTGCTTCAGTTAACTAAAAACTACTGAATTTCATTTGTTTTAAATGTAACCTTTTTGACTAACTATAACATCACCTTACCCTTTGTTTTTTTCCTGTGAATATATATTTATATATGTATACATATCAGTATCCTATGAGTATAAGTGCATATATATATATATATATATATATATATATTTATTTATATATATATATATCACTGAAAAAAACATAGGTTATAGACCATATATAGTTAGGAATTAGCATTTACAAAACCTTGAAAATTCACTGAAAAAACCATAGGTTATACACCATATATAGTTAGGAATTAGCATTTAAAAAACCTTATTTTACTCACACAAAACCAATGAAATTCCATATATAGTTAGTTGTACTAACTATATATCGCGCACCCGCAATCCACTGCTGATCATGTCACATATTACATCATTCATGATATGGTCAGTGACATCACTGATGACATCACTGATGACATCTCAAATGACATCACTGATGACATCACTGATGACATCTCAAATGACATCACTGATGACATCACTGATGACATCTCATTTGACATTACTGATCACATCACTGATGACATCATTCATGTGATAATACGATGAACCTCTTCAGACTCTAATATAACCTTAGATACACTCAGTGTAAACAGACACTCACAGACTGTCACTCATCCATGGAGTTACTTACACACCTAGTCAGTCATGCAAAGAATCAATCACACCTCCATTTTCACAACTATACAGTTATACACACCTTACTTATTTAAACATATACTAAAACATATTTACTCACTTATACAATCCTGGATACAAGTTCACAATGATCCATACAGCCACTCACACATTCACTGGCTCTTATGCACAGTTATTTATATATGTCAACTCTCACATGTACTGTATTTTACATATGTACTTACTTTGACATGTAGCACTGAGATATCTATTCACTCACCAATACAGTCATGCACACAGTCAACCGCCCATACAGCTGTTTCCACATGCACTTTTGAACCCATACATCTATGCACAGAGTCATACACCTCCCAGCCACCCACATACACACTCAGTCTCCCATACAAATGCTTGGGCAACCAATCAATAACCCATATAGTTACTCATATAGCTACTGATCAACACATGCAGCAGTTTACAGAACAACAGACATAATGATGCACAAATTAAGACAGTTTAGTCACTAACCCATGCACTCAGTGAGACACATTTAACCACTCACTCATACAGTCAGTCATGCACCTACTAAATCCTTCATCCAGACACTTATACATCCACTCATTCTTAAATATGTAAGACATATTTTAACTTTACAGAAAAATACAGTCACTGGATGTTGTCATCAGTGATGTCATCAGTGATGTCATTTGAGATGTCATCAGTGATGTCATCAGTGATGTCATTTGAGATGTCATCAGTGATGTCATCAGTGATGTCACTGACCATGTCATGAATGATGTAATATGTGACATGATCAGCAGTGGATTGCGGGTGCGCGATATATAGTTAGTACAACTAACTATATATGGAATTTCATTGGTTTTGTGTGAGTAAAATAAGGTTTTTTAAATGCTAATTCCTAACTATATATGGTGTATAACCTATGGTTTTTTCAGTGAATTTTCAAGGTTTTGTAAATGCTAATTCCTAACTATATATGGTCTATAACCTATGGTTTTTTCAGTGAATTTCATTGGTTTTTTAAAAGCTAATATCTATAGCTGTAAAATGTATTCTTCTTTAAATCCAAAAATATATTTTATATGTTTATTAATAATTTTTTTTAAATATTTTTTTTGTTTCGCTCCCGGTCCGCGAACCGGGAAGCTTTCCGTTAGCTCAAATTGATGCCGCGACCCGGTCCGCGAACCGGTAAGAAATCAACATAGTGACGGTATCGCGTTGCCGCGTAATGCGTCTTATGACGTACTGCGTTAGCGCACCCGGAAGTGCCCCGGGGCGCGGACCGAGGCGCGAAACGCAGCTCTCCGGAAGCGATCCACGGCGCGTCGCGAAAGCGCGATGTATCGCGTTGCCGCGTAATGCGTCTTGTGACGTACCGTGTTAGCGCACCCGGAAGTGTCCCGGGGCGCGGACCGAGGCGCGAAGCTCAGCGACCCGGAAGCTAACCGGGGCGCGTTCCGCAGCGCATAACATGAGCGTGAGAGGTCATGTGACTTGTTAATAAAACTTTTCATTGGTTCATTTCACTTTTGGTTTCATAATGATGTAAGGCTAGGTCAGGTGACCTAAAAATAACACTTTTCATTGGTTGAGAAGTATTGTTTTTCCCAAATGATGAAAACCCCTCCTTCTTTCCTCACTCTGACTTTCATCATTGTGAGAGGAAGACCTTTATTACTATATCAGAAATGGCATCAGTAGTTGCTTCAGCTGGTGGACCCCCACCACCACCTCCACCTCCTCATGGGAAGAGAGGACCACCTCCCCAGGTGATGACCAACACTGAGGAGGAAGAGGAAGAAATGGATGAAGAGGAGGGAGAAGAACCACAGTTCTTAGAAGAAGTGCCCCGGGTTTCCCATAAGAAAGCCAGTTTCATCTGGCAGTTTTATTCGATCCCTCGTGGCCAAAAAAAAGTGAATGCGAGGTATGTCACCTGCCTCATCTGTAAAGAAAAATTATCCAGAGGGACGGATAAGAAATATAGTTATGGCAACCATACTATGCACAGGCACATGACAAGGAAGCATCCACTCAATTATAGCCGGGCGGAAATACGGGATTTGCAGGAAAATCCAAGATCAACTCCTGTGGCCAGATCAAGAATATCCATTTCATTGACACCAGCAGAGGCACGGGAAACTGTGCCAAACATACAAGAAAATTTTGGCCACATGATCCACACTTGTATTCACTGTCGTGCGTTGTTAGCATGTGGCAATATGAGCATAAATGCTATCAACCTGGCGTATGAACACCATAATTGCCCTAACCGCCCCCAGTAATTTTTTTTTTGCTCCTGTTGAGCCCTTTTCAATGCCTGTTTTTTGTTGTTCCCCCCCCAAAAAAAAACCAAAAAAAATATAAAATCGTTCAAAAAATACAAAAAAAACAAAAAATGTTCAAAAAATAAAAAAAAAATATAAAACAGCAAAAATATAAAAAAAAAAGTTCTTTTCAGAACTACCTTCCCTTTCAAAAAAAATTGCTAGAATGTTTAGCACTCTGGCAAGCTCTATTTCTTTTGGTTCGCTTCCCGGTTAGCTTCCCGGTACGCGGACCGGGAGCTAACCAAATTTTTTTTTTTTTTTTTAAAAAGAGTAAGTATAAGGAAAGTAAACAGAGAGTGATGTTAAAAGAAAGACAGCTATAGGGAGTAAAGAAGAGATACTGTTTAATAGATCTATTTACCGAAGAAAAGACGGAAGAGGGTATAATTGTGAAAAACAAAATAGATAACGAAGTGAAAGAAAAAAAAGAGAGTATAACATTAACAAAGAAGAGTTTCTTGGAGAATGTGAGTGAATGTTCAAAATAAGATTAAAACATGAGGAATAACAGAGAGAAAAAATAGAAAACAGAAAACAAAAAATAACAGAAAAAGATTAATTGAAATAGCAAAGAAATGTAAGTAACATAGAGCCATATCATCAACATAGGCAATAAAAGTTTTGCAGCTTTTATTGGCAGAAATGTGTCGCTAAAGCTGCTTTTGCGGCAGAAAACTGCCGCTAAAACCACTTTTGCACCAGTTTTCTGCCAATAAAAAGAGCAATAATTTTATTGGCTGTGTTCATAATATGCCCCTTAGTGTGCTTCAACTACACAGAGAAAGCATTATGAACAAATAGTGATAGAGTGATCAGTCAAAGACACTAAGAGTAATAGAGACGGAGTGAGTGAACAAGAGTGAGGAACTATGAGAAGAGAGGGACTGAGAAAAAGAGTGGAAGGAGTTGAGTAAGTAGGTAATAGAGAAAGGAATGAGGGAAGTAGCAAAGGCAGGAAACTGAGGGTTAAAGAAATGAAGCAGTGGAACTAATAGAAGTTAAATGTGATAGAAATGTAACGAAAAGAGTACAAAACATTTACCTTATAATTGTCGTTAAATTACTCACTTTTTGTTTTTATACTTTCAATCTGTGAAAGAGAGAACAAACATTTGAAAAATATTAAAACATGTATTTAAAAATTACAAAAGACAAGGGAAAAGATTGAAGGACAAACAGTTTTTCAACAACTTTGACACTTACAGAAGCTTCTGCTTCTCCAGGCCCCCTACACAGTCCTAAAGATATACATTTTAAACTAACAGTATCTTGATGCAGATGAAGTGAGGCCTATCTTAAAATATGGTGCATCTTTTGCATTGCTGTTGTCTCAGAAAAGTGTCGCAAGACACTAAAATTTTAAATAATTGCTTCAGGATGCCAATAAGATGTCTCCTATCCAGAGGTTTGTTTGAGGTGAGGCCTACTCAGGGTTGCAGATGAAGTTTCGAGTTGTTGAAGAGAATAGAGGACATAATATATGTGAAGGTCTACCAATGAAGTGAGTCATGTCCACTGCACTCTTGAACAAAGTCCAAACCTCCTATGTTTCCCTGGACAGACCTAAACTTGATCTACACAATGTGCTTCGTAATGATAGGAAACACAGGTGATGTAAATGAAATACGTGCAATTTATTTTGCTCATTTCACAATCACATCACTTGTGTTTCCTTTGCTTAGGTATCTCATTGTGCAGATGTAGTCTAGCATATGAAAGAATACGCAGAAGCGCAGCACTGCATGCAACAACTTTGACACTTACAGAAGCCTCACCTTCTCCATGCCTCCTACACAGTTCTACATATACATCATAAATGCAAACAGTACAGAATTAATTATACATGTTAAATGGTTTATTTTTGCTGTTCTCAGAATGTATCAAAATTCACTAAAAACAGTGACTTGAAGGTATTCATCATATAACAGCGGGGAAAAAAAACACAATCAAAATGATTGTGTTTAAAAAACCCATACAACATAACAAATCAGAATTCAGAACTCCTTAAAGTTAACTTACTTTCCATGACGTCAAAGGATGTCCTATGAACAGCTTACACTCTGTTGTGCTGTTATTACTTTCAGCCCGCCACTTTCTGAAAGAAAATCTCCATCGTTTTTAAAAACATGTTACATGCAATAAATGACTTCTTGCTCTCTACCACAAGTTTCCACAAGGCCAAATCTTGTCAGAGCCATTTATAACTCTTGGATTTCTTGTAAGCCAATCCCGTCATTTGGCATTTCTGCAACTTTCAGAATTAAAATGTTGAAGATCATTTTCACAATCCAGGAATAGTAATATCTTCCTCTTCTTGCTCAGTCATGTTCTACATTTCCTATGACACTGATACTGCTTACTATGAAGCAGACTTACACTAACTCTATGACTAGTACAATTATTTAATTCTCTACATCACTTTCAATCACAAAGCAATGTAAAACAGTAGACAGCATTGCAGACTTACATTCCCTCTACTCTATGTTTTGATTGGCTGCTTCAATTAGCTTATAAAAATAAATAGTTTTTCTGAACTCATTCAAAGTGCACTTATTTCTCCATGACGTCCAGTCTTATGGTTAGAAGTTATGTCTCTGAACTACACTTATCCTCAAGGCCAAATTGTGTAGGAGCCATTAGAACTTCTTGAAATTCCACAGAGCACATCCCGAGATTATTTCCCTAAAATTTTGGTTTTAAAAACACCAGGTAAGAGTTTTTAAGGACATACGGCAATTTTTTTTTGAAAATTAAAACAGAATCGTTGCAGAATGACCAGCCATTTCTAGACTTTAAATAAGCTGTGTAATGTCCTGATGTTATTGAAGGGCCGTCATGATATATAATTGCTGCAGTTACAAAAGTCCTTCCTGATATTGACAACTGCGAAGCTACAAAATTTTTAATTAAAGTTGTCAATTTTGTTCCATCAGGCCTACATCGTTGGAACATTAAAATGACATACTGGCCATATGTTCGTATAAATAATGTGGACATCATTTCAGATTTACATTGGCTACACTCCATGTTGTGATCAGCTGCTTTTACTAGCTTATTAAAGGAGACTGATTTACTGTCTGGCAAAGTTAAATATATAAATCTTTCTGAGTCTACACTAGTAGTACTTGATACCATACAGTTCTCGCAGTCATGCTGCCATTGATAAGAAAGCCCAAACAGCTGATCTACATCTACACCTTCAGCATGCAATACATCAAGCATATACATTAAAAACTCCTGACAATCTTGCTGAATATTTTGAGAGAATTGTGTTTGGCCTGAACATCTGTCTAACAGATTTCGAATTTCAGACACACTTTCTATGTTTGTTCTATCAGTGCTACATTTCTCTAACACAGAATTTAACAAACTGCAAAATCTTTGATCAGAATTGACCACAATCTCTTCTTTTACATTTTCTAGAGAAAACAAAACATTAACCACTACATTAGCATAGCAGTTGACACCAGAACTGTTTTCAAATTGAAAACCAACAACATCTTCAACAGAATCCTTTTTGTTTCTGCTTGTAATTTTAGGTTCATCGACTTTTCGTCTTTTTGCTACAACCTCCCCAGTATTGGTCACATTTCTTCGTTTCCGGCCTACCACACGTTTCTCAAACAAAGGATACTGAGGCAAATGTGGCGCATACTCTCTTCTTAACCTATTGTATTCCTTAACACAATCTAGATCCGCACAAATGTTTGTGACATCACACTCAATCAAGTACAATCCCGATAAAGTTCTAACTCGTGACAATGCCACATATGCCATACCCTCCTTGAACACAGAACTGCCAATATTCACCAATGCACAGTCTACACTTAAACCTTGCGATTTATGGATTGTCACCGCATATGCCAAGCAAACAGGAAACTGCTTACGGCGAACATATAAGTCTTTTACAAGCAAAAATCTAGCAGAGCAACGACCAATTAGCTGTACTTCCTCAATGCCATCAAATTTAATTTTTAAAAATTCAATTCCATCTCTATTTCTGTATTTTACAAAATCAACAACATTACCCATTGATCCATTTACCAGACCTCTTTCAACATGTAAATTCCTTCTTAAAATTATAGGGCAGTTCAAGCACACATTCAGAGTCTTTTCAAAACCTGCAGTTTTAGATATACTCTTCTCTAATGAATCCAATTTTGTTTTCAGATTCTCAGACAAAATAATTGTTGATCCCATATGCTCTACTCTGTCAATAGCTTCCAGTTTCACAATCTCTTGCTTTTCTAAATGCAACATTTTGTTGTTGAATTTGGCACATTCTGCAAGAGTTGGCATCAAACATATTCCAGATTTCTTATCAGTAATTTTCTGAAAAATATTCTCAGGCACAACATCTTGTTCTGGATATAAATTTGACAGTAATCGTGCATGTAAAGCTTCTTTCCCATGCTCGGTCACTTTTCCAATTCTAACATCTTGTAGAATAGTCTTGTAAACTTCATCCTTCGCCTGACGCATATTTTCATGCAGTTCAGCATAATTGAAGTTTAACCATATATTGACGTTGCCAATGCTGCCTAGGCACTTCCTGGTATCTTCATGCGTGAGCATTTTGAACACAGGTTGCCCTTTCACTGGTGTCAGCTGCAAAAGATCTCCGAAAACAATGATGTGTTTGCCACCAAAAAACACATCATACTCTGTTTTGAGAACTTCTTGCATTCTCAAATGCACAAAGGCAAGCATGACATTGGAAACCATGCTTACTTCGTCAATGATAAGAAGTTTCATTTTCCTCAAGATTCTTGAAACTTCAAAACAAGCATCTCCAGATAGCTTGTGATATTGTAATTTGTTGTCATGCTCCACTGGCAGCATCAGTAAACGATGTAAAGTAATCCCTTTAATGTTATGTGCTGCCAGTCCAGTTGGAGCGGTGACAACACAAGACAGCGATGACTCTGTCCTTTCCTGCAAATAGCATGAAATTGCTTTAATGAGGAAACTTTTTCCAGTTCCCGCTTCTCCACTCACGTACAGTCGGACAGGCTTCAACGACGTACATGAGCACTCTTTCTTGTCATGACTTAATCCATGATCAATTTGCATGGTAACTTCGTCATATATTTTCCTCTGCTCAACGTTGAGTTGTCTTTCCAACTCTTCTAAGTTAACCGCATCCTCCTGAGCATGTGCCATGGCTCTTTCCACTTCATTCATGGCAGTGGCAGCTTCATTTTCGATAACAGGTCCTCCTAGTGGATCCTGACTCAATGAAGCAGAACTCTGACTGTCCTGAGAACTGTCTCTGGCAATCTCGGCTGCAATCGTTGCTTCCTGCTCAATTTCCGCATTCAACATTTCTACATATTTGGGAAAAGCAGGACATTCTATGGTCTCCTTGGCGGCATTGAAAGAGTCTTCGTAACAGAGGAAATCTCCAAGCAGTTCCTCTTCTGCACGCCAAGGCTTGAAAAGTTGCAAAAGTGCTAAATAGAAAAACTCCTTTTTTTCAGGAGATTCGCCACTCAATTTTCGATGGTTTACCAAGTGGCATTTTCTTTGCTTGACCAGACATCCCTCACTTCCTATTACAGCATACACTCCTTTCTCAGTATCTTCTTTGATGTTCCTCTTGAATATGTAATTTTGAAGAACCTCATACAGACAAACATTGTCGAGGTGACTGCTTCTATTTGGATAATATGTATCCAACATGTTGGTCTTCAAAATGTCGGTACTGTTTGGCTCCTTTTCCGCCAAATACTCAATTTCCCGCACAGGTTTCAGAACTCGATTACGCGTTGCAGCAAGACCAAGACTCGCCCAAATGATACTCCTGGACTTGGCATAGAGACTTGCTGAAGACAACCGGTCAGAGCATTCGTAAGCTCCAATTTCTCGATGCGACAACATCTTCAGACTGAAACTGTACAACTTCTTGCTGAGGCTCTTTTCATGGGAAATGTCCTCCCACATATCCTTCAATTCTGTCTTCTCTTTTTTGGTGATGTAAGACGTCACATACCGAGCCACAGCCATACAGTTATCAGCCACAAACTGTATATCCATGTTAGCATTCCACATGGACAAAATCACCGGGTTGTAGTCGTTGATGTACTTGGACTCTTCATTCCTCTTCAAATTGTATGTGTTTTTAGGTGATTTCTTCATGACATTATGTCGCAGCGAAGACATCAAACTGTTTACTCTTCCTTTAGAAATCACCGGTCGTGGAAAGCCGAAACGACATTTGGTGTAGAACTTGTCCTTGTTTCGGAATTTACGACGGCAGTACTTTCCACATCGATGGCTTTGGAAACGCAGAACTTTTTCTCTTAGGCTTTTCTTCTCCTTTGCGTTTGGAACAGCACACGTAGAATACTGTTGGATGAAACTCATCACTGAGTCTTCTGGATCCGTTCCAAATTTAGGTGCATCCTTGATCCACAGCAACATATGTATATGAGGAGCACCTCTTGCTTGGTACTCCTTTCTCCAGAAGAAATCCAACACCTCTCCAAGAGGTGGATTCTTCTTATTCATGATGAAAGACATCATAGCTTCAAATCTATGATTGAAGTACCTACATACATTGACTGGATCCAAAGAGCACAGTTCTCCGGGTGTCTTGAATTCGATGTTATCTACGTTAGCATTTGCCTCTCGTAGAAATTCAAGTAAGTCTTCCCAGCCATACTCGGCACAGCTCAGAGTGAGGAACCATGTGGGAGTACCTAAGTTCCTCAGCATACATTTTAAATCACCATGACGACGGTATCAGAACTCATTAGTACCACGCTGACACGCCATGAGATTAATCAGGTGAGAATCCAAAATACTGTCTTGGACATTGACTTTATCCATAAAGTCACTTGCCGAGATGTTTTGCATGTGTATACCACTTTTCAAGATGTGGTTCACTGCATATGACAGTCCAGACAGATCGCTTTCAAACAGGAGATGAAACAAATAAGGAATGCATTGTCGAAACCTAGCATCTCCTGCATACAATCGCAAAGTCCGGTATTCAGAAGCAGGAATTTGATGAGGTCGCTCATCATATCTTCCTCCCTGACCTGTTGGAAAAAGCTGTGGGAAACACCGAGCTTCCAAACTTTCCTCCCAAACACTAATGGGACTCCCTTTGGCTTGTTTCATTTGAAACAACTCAATAGCATTCCCCATGACTTCCTTGGAATGCAAAGGATGAACACTATAATGTTCATATATTTCTTCACTAGTAGAGGGTTCTACTTTCTCAATTTGACCAGCACACAAATCGCTATCCTCTTCCTCACTTACTTCCTCTTCTGCAACATATACATTCTTATAGTATTTATTATTTTTTTTCAAATACAATGTTGCCTTTTTAACTTTCCTAACATCTACTAAATCTTGCCATATTTTCTTATTCTTTGTCGGAACCCCATTAACTAAGATAACCAGAGGTTCCTCGTCCACTTTTTCTACTCCAATTGTGTTAATGTTTTTCTTCAAATCTAGAGGCAAATAAACAACTCTTCCCTTTAATCCTCTCTGTAAATCTGATGGAGGCAATTTCCCTGTCTTTGGCTCCATTCTTACAATAGCCTGAAAGGGATGGATACTTTGAATCAAAATAGATTCATAAGTATTTAAATCCTTCAATTCAGAAGGAATCTCAACCAATTCCAGATTATTATGAACTGCTCTAGCAGGCATCTGGTTTTGATTTAATTTGCAACAACAATAAGTACACACACGTTGATCCAATCCCAAATCAAAACAATTTTCTACCATCAAGTATGTTGCAAAATCCTTCCATTCACTATTATTTTCCCTTTCACTTTTTGCATATAAATCCACTAACTTAGTCTGATTCTTATAATAAGTGCGTCGACAACACACACAAGTGAAATTTGGCCTCTCACTTGATTTGACCTGAAATGTGACAATTTCCCTCTGGAAATTATCTGTACTGGAAACCTGTACACTATCTTCCACATTACCCGCTTCTTCTTGGTCAATTTCAACATTCTCCTCTTTACTTCCAAAGTAACAAAACTCAATTTCTTCACATATATTCTTCACATCTATTTCAGAACCATGCAAAAGAGCAGCGCATAATTGTTTAAGCATAATTGCTGGACTCTTAGCATAATACAACATTCTAACTATTTCCTCACTTTATTATGATGCACTGCTAGTATTCTGAAATGATGAAAAACACTCTGGCATACTCTCCTGGAAAGACAAGCCAGTGAATGACCATGCAAACCTGTCACTTCTCTCACTCTGCAAGGATCTAATTCTTGCAACAACCTTATTTTCTGCTTCAAACTTTTCTTATTAAATGACCGTACAAAATCACAAAGCAAATTGATGGAATCCTGTCGCACACTACAAATACTACTACACTTCCAGGTGTACACAGGACCCTTAGCACGTCTTCCTAAAACCTCATCACCTAACACCTCTTCTGCCTCTGTTGTCACAAGTTTTTCTTTTTCAACTGGACAACCATCTTTCACTTCATAAGCACGACCACTGGTGTCAACTGCATGCACCAAATCATTATCCTGGAAATAACTCTCCTCATTAAAAAATGCCTCACAGCTTGAACTATGAATCCATTCTCCAGAAAAAACTTCACAAAAATTACTACGATTAACTATTCTCTTCCATCTACTATTTCTTTTGAAATCATAAATTGCCTTGTTTAGCTTCCTAATTCTATTGATTATCAAAATAAATAACTTACGTTTAATTTCAAATGCCTGATCAATAACTTTCTCAACTTTTTTTTTTCTCTTATAAAAAACCACTTTCTGTTGACCTTTCTTAATATTTTTTAACAAATTGCCAATTATCCTGTTGCGGAACATTCGTTTACGAATGTCCCTAAACTGTTGTTTCCTTCTACTATCATGCACAGAGTTATCTCTTGCTCTAGCAGTAACATTTTTGATTGGCCTTTCCTTTCCATTTGAATTGGTTCTCTTTTTATGGACTGAAACATTTTCTGTAGTAATATTTTTTTTACTACACATATTTCTTATGAATGTTTTTGTACTCTTACCCGGTGCTTTCTTCGTGACTTGACAAATCTTTTTGTTAGAGGACTGCTGCTTCTTTTGATTCACCTGCTGTCTTTGACGTTTTGCAGCCTTTCTCTCTCTTTCTTTCGTTGGCATGGTGAAATGTTGAAATGATCTGCAATTGAATCTGTGGTAAAATATATTAAAAAATGTTATTAACCACTATTACCAAACAGTAAATCAATAACAGTGATCAAAAACTTAACACACTACTTGACATTTTAAATAGAAGATTTTTTAGTCCTTGGCAAATTTACAATACAGAAATAGCAGAAAAGAAATGGAATTTATGTTCATGTTACCTGTGCTATTTTATATGTGAATCTGATCTAATTTTATGAGCATATTTTAATATTTTATTGAAGACACTACACATAACCTGTTTTTGAAGGTGTCTTTATTTTTAAATTAAACGGTTTACACTTTTACTTTTTATTTATTATAAATTTTAAAAATAAATGTTTATAGTTCCATAGGCTCAATCAGGTCAGCTTCCCACCCTATGTCATATAATTCGGACAAATCTGCATCCTCATCACGCTCTTCTTCATCCTCAGGATTTAAATCATCCAAGGGATCAACATCCACTGATGTTTCAATTACAAGTTCAATGATGAGGTCAAAATCAACTGATTGCAGATTGTCGCTCATGTTGATGTTGTCTTTATCTTTAAAGAAAGATAACAACAATGAGATGTTGCAGAGTAAGAGACAAATCTCAGAGATTATAATAGTAAAATTGTTTAACAAGAGTAACATTTTGCAGCTATTATTTAGCCATGTCCAGCGATGCTGAGCAGGTGAAGCCTATGTCTAATTTTTCAGTGAACATGACTCATCTCTTCTTAACCTTGGATAAGCCTCACCAACTCTATGTCCCCTGCACATACTTAAATGTAAAGGGGCAGATTTATGTTAAATGGCACATCCCCAGGCATGCACCAGTTAACGTGCACCGCTGCTCTGCCACCCATGGTGTGCCGTATTTACAATCAGATAGGAGAAAGCTGCGTCAAAACCCTGCGCCTGCTTTAAGCAGGCATAGGTCTTGACGCAACATTGTGGAGATGGGGCACCCCTGAGCCTTGCTTGAGCTGCATCGCACTTGCGATACAACTCCAGCAATCACTACCTTTACAGCACAGATACGTCACGCATCTGCGCCATTTTTGCCCCATGATGCCCCGCATTGTAAATGCAGCACACCATGGGTGGCGGAACAGCGGCGCAGGATGACTGGCACATCCCTGGTGATGCGCCAGTCATCATAAATCTATCCCTAAGCTTCTTATCTTGTTACAGATGAACCGCCATATGTACCATCAAACTATTTTGCATTTCCTAAATAGCGAATTTTAAGGAATAAATAGCAATTCTTTACCATTCCTAATTTGCAATGAGCAAATTGCTAATTGCAAATTACCCATTCATTTCCATGGGCTAGGAGGCTCATAGGAATGAAGGTACAATTTGCGATTAGCAATTAGCTCATCGCAAATTAGGAATTTTTCCAAGGGTGCAGGGGTGTCTCAAGAACACCCTGCTGCACCCCTGAAAAAGAAATTTGGGGGCATATGGCGCACATACATGCCCTAAGGGCATGTATTGGCGTCATATGGCACCTTTTGTTTTTTGGAAAAAAAGCTTTTTGAAAAGAATTCGCAAATTACCACAAACTAGAAGTTGGTGGTAGTTTCCAAATCCTTAATGTCATTTTTTACATATTTTTTGTTTGATACATTGCATTTAAGTAATCGCAAAATTTGCAAATCCTTCAGTGCAATCGCAAAATAAGGAATAGCAAATTTTGCTATTCCTTATTTTGCATCAAACTTGTTTGATACATACCATTTGTCTAATTAGCATTCGCAAAGGCCGAAATTCGCAGAATTTTGATCTTTGCGAATGCTAATTAGCTTGATACATATGGCCCCAAGTGAGGCCTGTCTTGCAACATGGTGCATCTTTTGCATCACTGCTGCATCGGTTTCATGTGGCACTTTTTTTTACACCATGACACATCTGCCTAAATGCATCAATTTGTAATTTTGTCGCCTCATAGCAAATCTTTTGCACCGCCGCTGCATCATAAAAGTGACGCACAGTGGCGCAAAAGAGGCATACACCTATCATAAATCTGTCCCTAGCATTTTAAATGATTAATCCAGGATGACGATAAGGTGTGGCCTATCCAGAGGTTTGTTTATGGTGAGGCCTACTCACAATTGCAGATTAAAGTTACGCTTGATAAAGAATACAGAGGAGATAATACATGTAAAGGCCTACCAATGAAGTAAGTAATGTCCACTTTATTGCGCCAGTCATCATAAATGTATCCCTAAGCTTCTTATCTTGTTACAGATGAACCGCCATATGTACCATCAAACTATTTTACATTTCCTAAATAGCGAATTTTAAGGAATAAATAGCAATTCTTTACCATTCCTAATTTGCAATGAGCAAATTGCTAATTGCAAATTACCCATTCATTTCCATGGGCTAGGAGGCTCATAGGAATGAAGGTTTAATTTGCGATTAGCAATTAGCTCATCACAAATTAGGAATTTTTCCAAGGGTGCAGGGGTGTCACAAGAACACCCTGCTGCACCCCTGAAAAAGAAATTTGGGGGCATATGGCACACATACATGCCCTAAGGGCATGTATTGGCGTCATATGGCACCTTTTGTTTTTTGGAAAAAAAGCTTTTTGAAAAGAATTCACAAATTACCACCAACTAGAAGTTGGTGGTAGTTTCCAAATCCTTAATGTCATTTTTTACATATTTTTTGTTTGATACATTGCATTTAAGTAATCGCAAAATTTGCAATCCTTCAGTGCAATCGCAAAATAAGGAATAGCAAATTTTGCTATTCCTTATTTTGCATCAAACTTGTTTGATACATACCATTTGTCTAATTAGCATTCGCAAAGGCCGAAATTCGCAGAATTTTGATCTTTGCGAATGCTAATTAGCTTGATACATATGGCCCCAAGTGAGGCCTGTCTTGCAACATGGTGCATCTTTTGCATCACTGCTGCATCGGTTTCATGTGGCACGTTTTTTTTACACCATGTCACATCTGCCTAAATGCATCAATTTGTAATTTTGTCGCCTCATAGCAAATCTTTTGCACCGCCGCTGCATCATAAAAGTGACGCACAGTGGCGCAAAAGAGGCATACACCTATCATAAATCTGTCCCTAGCATTTTAAATGATTAATCCAGGATGACGATAAGGTGTGGCCTATCCAGAGGTTTGTTTAAGGTGAGGCCTACTCAGGATTGCAGATTAAAGTTACGCTTGATGAAGAATACAGAGGAGATAATACATGTAAAGGCCTACCAATGAAGTAAGTAATGTCCACTTTATTGCGCCAGTCATCATAAATGTATCCCTAAGCTTCTTATCTTGTTACAGATGAACCACCATATGTACCATCAAACTATTTTGCATTTCCTAAATAGCGAATTTTAAGGAATAAATAGCAATTCTTTACCATTCCTAATTTGCAATGAGCAAATTGCTAATTGCAAATTACCCATTCATTTCCATGGGCTAGGAGGCTCATAGGAATGAAGGTGCAATTTGCGATTAGCAATTAGCTCATCGCAAATTAGGAATTTTTTCAAGGGTGCAGGGGTATCTCAAGAACACCCTGCTGCACCCCTGAAAAAGAAATTTGGGGGCATATGGCGCACATACATGCCCTAAGGACATGTATTGGCGTCATATGGCACCTTTTGTTTTTTGGAAAAAAATGCTTTTTGAAAAGAATTCGCAAATTACCACAAACTAGAAGTTGGTGGTAGTTTCCAAATCCTTAATGTTATTTTTTACATATTTTTTGTTTGATACATTGCATTTAAGGAATCGCAAAATTTGCAAATCCTTCAGTGCAATCGCAAAATAAAGAATAGCAAATTTTGAATTAAGGACATTTTAAGTCATTTCCACATGTGCAGTATTTTCAAATTATGATTTGAAAATCGTTTTTGGGGAAAAGGAATGGTTTGCAAATTTATGACAAGGACATAATGGTGTATGCTTCTCTATAAGGCATTTCACTGTCTCTGATGTCATTTTTCCCATATTACATTATAAGACCTTTCCCCATGGAGCACATTCCTTGTAAATATGCTCCCACCTGTGCATGGTGAATTTAGATTTTGACTGTTTGAGTCACATAGCCATGTTAAAAGTGACCCAAAAAAATTGCAAACGCTTTAAAAAAACACATTCATGTGTCTTAAGGACATTTTAAGTCATTTCCCCGTGGACAGTGTTTTGTAAGTGGCGCAAAAGAGGCATACACCTATCAT
The DNA here is from genome assembly GCF_964261635.1 of Lissotriton helveticus. Classification (NCBI taxonomy): domain Eukaryota; kingdom Metazoa; phylum Chordata; class Amphibia; order Caudata; family Salamandridae; genus Lissotriton; species Lissotriton helveticus. The sequence goes on along the minus strand of NC_136070.1, from coordinate 353,315,323 downwards.
AAATCTGTCCCTAGCATTTTAAATGATTAATTCATGATGACGATAAGTTGTGGCCTATCCAGAGGTTTGTTTAAGGTGAGGCCTACTCAGGATTGCAGATTAAAGTTACGCTTGATGAAGAATACAGAGGAGATAATACATGTAAAGGCCTACCAATGAAGTAAGTGATGTGCACTTTATTGCGCCAGTCATCATAAATGTATCCCTAAGCTTCTTATCTTGTTACAGATGAACCACCATATGTACCATCAAACTATTTTACATTTCCTAAATAGCGAATTTTAAGGAATAAATAGCAATTCTTTACCATTCCTAATTTGCAATGAGCAAATTGCTAATTGCAAATTACCCATTCATTTCCATGGGCTAGGAGGCCCATAGGAATGAAGGTGCAATTTGCGATTAGCAATTAGCTCATCGCAAATTAGGAATTTTTCCAAGGGTGCAGGGGTATCTCAAGAACACCCAGCTGCACCCCTGAAAAAGAAATTTGGGGGCATATGGCATACATACATGCCCTAAGGACATGTATTGGCGTCATATGGCACCTTTTGTTTTTTGGAAAAAAATGATTTTTGAAAAGAATTCGCAAATTACCACAAACTAGAAGTTGGTGGTAGTTTCTAAATCCTTAATGTCATTTTTTACATATTTTTTGTTTGATACATTGCTTTTAAGGAATCGCAAAATTTGCAAATCCTTCAGTGCAATCGCAAAAAAAGGAATAGCAAATTTTGATTTAAGGACATTTTAAGTCATTTCCACATGTGCAGTGTTTTCAAATTATGATTTGAAAATCGTTTTTGGGGAAAAGGAATGGTTTGCAAATTTATGACAAGGACATAATGGTGTATGCTTCTCTATAAGGCATTTCACTGTCTCTGATGTCATTTTTCCCATATTACATTATAAGACCTTTCCCCATGGAGCACATTCCTTGTAAATATGCTCCCACCTGTGCATGGTGAATTTAGATTTTGACTGTTTGAGTCACATAGCCATGTTAAAAGTGACCCAAAAAAATTGCAAACGCTTTAAAAAAACACATTCATGTGTCTTAAGGACATTTTAAGTCATTTCCCCGTGGACAGTGTTTTGTAAGTGGCGCAAAAGAGGCATACACCTATCATAAATGTGTCCCTAGCATTTTAAATGATTAATTCAGGATGACGATAAGGTGTGGCCTATCCAGAGGTTTGTTTAAGGTGAGGCCTACTCAGGATTGCAGATTAAAGTTACGCTTGATGAAGAATACAGAGGACATAATACATGTAAAGCTCTACCAATGAAGTAAGTAATGTCCACTTCATTGCGCCAGTCATCATAAATGTATCCCTATGCTTCTTATCTAGTTAGACATCAACCGCCATATGTACCATCAAACTATTTTGCATTTCCTAAATAGCGAATTTTAAGGAATAAATAGCGATTCTTTACCATTCCAAATTTGCAATGAGCAAATTGCTAATTGCAAATTACCCATTCATTTCCATGGGCCAGGATGCCCATATGAATGAAGGTGCAATTTGCGATTGGCAATTAGCTCATCGCAAATTAGGAATTTTTCCAAAGGTGCAGGGTTGTCTCAAGAACACCCTGCTGCACCCCTGAAAAAGAAATTTGGGGGCATATGGCGCACATAAATTTTAACAACATTCCTTTACCTCAAAAACGATTTTCAATTCATAATTTGAAAACACTGCCCACAGGGAAATTACTTAAAATGTCCTTAAGACACATGAAAGTGTTTTTTGATTGCCTTTCCAGCATGGTTGGGTCACTTTTAACATGGCTATGTAACACAAACATTTAAAATCCAAATTTGCCATGCACAGGTGGGAGCATATTTACAAGCAATTTGAGCCACAGAGAAAGGTCTTACATTAAAATGGGAAAAATAACATCAGGGACAGTCAATTGCCTTATAAAGAAGCATACACCATTATGTCCTTGTCATAAATTTAAAAACAATTCCTTTTCCCCAAAAACGATTTTCAAATCATAATTTCAAAACACTGCACATGGGAAAATTACTTAAAATGTCCTTAAGACACATAAAAGCGTTTTTTGATTGCCTTTGCAGCATGTTTGTATCACTTTTAACATGGCTATGTAACACAAACATTCAAAATCTAAATTTTCCATGCACAGGTGGGAGCATATTTACAAGCAATTTGCGCCACATAATTCATAATTTTCTCCTTAAAGCACACTATTCTCTATCTAAATTAAAGAAATATTTTCTCACCTTAGCAAATACTTTGAGTTTGAAAACAGTCTCAGAAACACACCAATTTGTCTTCAGCAGAGCAAAAGGTATGCACTCCAGAGTCTGCAGCTATCAAAAGCACAGAAATGCTGTAATTCTTCACACATATCTCTCATGTCACCCAATCAAAACTCTTCCCTCACTTTTTTCAAATGAAAACCCTTCCCCCCTCTGCCATTTCATGCCTTTTCTGCATGGCAACCACCTCTTGGAAGACTTCTGGTGTTTGCAATTTCACACAACAATGTTGCAATTGAACTCTGAACTCTCAGTGCACCTGCATATCCAGTGCATTCTTTCATTTAATGATTTTTTATTGACCATTCAAAATACATCTTTCAAATAACTCATCCATGCACCCTAACTTTCTGTTTTCAGCAATCAAAATCCACCAATCACTGTTACTGCTTCATGAACACAGAAACTTCACAGTTTTTTTCATTTTAAACTCTCATTTTTTCAACTGCCATTTCATTGCCACACTTCATCTGACTGCAGGAGAACCTTCTCTCACCATGTTTTCTGTCTGGATTGTTGGACATAGTTATATCCACTGGGCTCACAGGTATGCTGAGAACAGAAAATTACCTAACCTCAATTTACAAGATGTGGAAATTAAGTGGTTTGGCCACAGAGGATTAAAATGTCACCAATTGATACCATTGGTGAAAACCTTTATGCATTTGCCCAAACCTGACCTGTTAATTGTGCACTGTGGAGGTAATGATTTGGGCACTTTGACTGGGGTAGGTCTGGAAATGCTTTTAAAGGACACCTTTGAGCAATTAATGGCACTTTTTCCTCAGACTGCCTTGGTATATTCAAATATATGCCAAAGACAGAAATGGAGGTGGTCAAACCAATTTTGTCCACAAATTGAGAAGTCGAGGAAGCATGTAAACAAATCTGTTTCAGCTTACATGAGAGACCATGGAATGGGCTCCCTGTACAACAATAACTTGCGTTACTACATGCAAGATATCTACAGAGGAGATGGAGTTCACTTCTCAGATGAGGGCAACAGAATTTTCACTCTGAATTTAAGACTGTGCATTGGTACCTACTTATAAGTACATAAATGTACCATAAACCCAAAAGCTCTTCTCAGAGCTACCCTACATCTGATCACTCACAATTATTATTTTACTGTAACATTTTTCACTAATTTTCAACAAAGTACGCTCCCTGGGGCGCTACCCGGTACGCGAACCGGGAGCTAACCTCGCGAATTTTTTTTTAAAAATTGTTTTTTTTCGCACATATAAGCCTCCTCAGCCACCCTCACAAAACCTAGGGGGTCAAGATAAGTCTACCGTGCCCCCTTCTACCCATTCTGAACATTATTTGCCCTCCATTTTGTATCTTAATTCGACCGAAACACAAAATGGTGGACTCCCGTAACGCTTAAGGTACGCGAACTGGGGCGCTCAACGGTTCGCGTACCGGGTCGCTCCCTGGGAAGCGCACCATCAAAAAAGGTGGGAAAGTAGTTTACAGAAAAGCCACTGGAGACAATTTCACCAAATATAGATTAGCTCATACTACATACCAATCCCTACCATTTTCACAAATTTGATTGGAATTCCATTTAGCCATTTAGCCTGTAGACCTCTCTAAATACCCTGAGGTAAATTACTTCTCAAAACACATCTGAAGTGTTAGAATTGACAACCAATTAAAATGTTACTTTCATTTTCTACTTTTTTTACCTGACATTTGATTGGTTATGTACCTGAATATATATAAAAGAAGAGAATGAAACACAGCCATTTTGACTACTACTTCCTGGTGTACATTTCAATTGGATTTTCACTAATCACTTCAACTTCTTTCTAAAGGTAAGTTGTTATTTTAAAAACTGAACTATATTGTGCACTATAAGTTAATATGGTAAACTTTTTCTGATAGTTATATACTATCCCTCTGTAGTAGTTATAGATTTAGATAGACTTCTCTGTTATAGTTATGGATGGAGTTAGGCTTCTCTTTTATAATTATGAATTTACTTACGTTAAATCACATACACTTTTTTATATTCCTACTTCCACTCTGATACTATACACTGCCCAAAGATAAATTCTCTGTTAAAAAATGCCTATCTAAAATTAATCCCAACAGTGCCCTATCTCTACTAATATATATTTTTTTTATCCAAATTTCAGGCAACATGGAAGGCGAACAGAAAGTTTCATTTCAAATTGTCCTGCAAGAGAGCAGCCAAGAATTAATTGATCCAAATTATATAGAATTTATGGATGAAACTTGGGACCAAGAACTACTGCAATGTGTGCAAGCAGTGGATGACCTCCTTCAAAATGAGGACATTTTACACCCTCATAGATTACAAGCTATGTTCAATGAAAATGACGACATTTCAGACAGTGAAATGTTAGAAATGTTATTAAATTTTGAAACACAATCACAATAATAAATAATTGCTTAAAAAATAAAAAAAAATAAAAAATAATCAACAAAACCAACAATCAATTAACATACAGTATTTGAAAAGTCTATCATTCATTTTTCATTACAGTACGCTGCCCAGAACGCTTCCCGGTTCGCGGACCGGGCGCTACCCACGCAAAAAAAACAAAAACATTTTTTTGGTTTTTTTGCCCCGCGGGGCCCTTTTAAAACCTCCACATTAAACCTAGGGGGTCAGGGAGGATCTAGTATGCCCCCTTATGGTTATTTCCCCCTTTGTTTTGGCCTCCTCTTGTCTCTCAATCCTACCGAGAGACAAGATGGCGGCCGCTCCGGACTGTTTAGAATGTTGACAGACACCGGAGAGCCAATCAGCTTCGCTACGCGAAGTTCCGGTACGCTTAAGGTCCGCGGACCGGAGCGCTGCCCAGAGCGCGCTTACAGATATATATCTTTTTTTAAACGTTAATTTCTCAAAATCCACTGGAGCACATATATTGAGACCTACAAAAGGCACATCGGGCTACCAGTCCCTACAATTTTGCCAAGTTTCATGCAAATCCATTCAGCCGTTCGGGCTAAAAGTGAGGCCAACCGCCCTATGGAAAACTCAATGTTAAAAACACGTTTTGGGACCCCCCTTTTTTCTCGACCCCCCCTGGACGAACCCCCCCCAAATTTCCAGGGGCTGCTCAGAAACAAAATGTTCCATTTGCGCTCGTCTGATGCTACCCTTCTGTCCCAATCCCGTTTTAAATTGACCACGGTGGGGGGTCGTGCTTTTTCTAACACACTCCCAGCCCTGTGGAACAAATTGGCTCCAGAGCTTAGGAAGGAAAGTAATCTATTATCCTTCAGGAGGAAATTAAAAACTGTACTCTTCAAGCAAGCATGGAGCAGTTCCTAGGTGCAGAAATGGGATCAGTGAATGCTATACCTTATCATGTATATCTGGACAAACAGCGCTTAGAGACCCCGGTGGTTATAACGCGCTATATAAGTTAAATAAATAAATAAAATAAATAAATAAATTTTCCAGAAAATTTCAGCCAATTCCGTCCACAAACGCCAAAGTTATTAGACATAGAATTTTCAAAAATCCCATAGAGAAAAAATCCTAACAATATATACCTACTGGCGACCGCCAGTAGGTAATATATATATATATATATATATATATATATATATATATATATATATATAATATATATATTCATATATATATATATATATATATATTTAACATATACACAAATCGTTTAATTTAATATCTTTCAATCATTAATAAATAATATTTGTATATTCTTTATTTTTAACAGTGTATTTATTTTTAACTTACTATTTAAAAAAATATACATTATGTTTACAATTAACTTAATTATATTTATTTTCTGTCAATGTAATTATATTTTAAACCTTTCATCCCTGAGCTGTAAAAACTCCATACCACTGCTGCATCTGTGAATTCTAAAAAATCCATACTCTCTCTACCCACTACCCCTTCCTGAGCCCTAAATACTCTGTTCTACCTTTATATTAAGCATGGGCGTAAAATCCGTTACGCTCGCGGATTTTTCGTATTTTCGGAGAATCCGCAATCCGCGAACTCTCGCGGATGTGGCGAGAATACGCAAATCCGCGCGAAGCGGATTTTTTGTTTGTGTTCGCACTGCTTGCGGTCAATCTCGCAACAATCTCGCACTCGCAAAAGTACAAAAATTACAAGGGGAGGGGTAAAGGAAGTGGCCCAGTCTCCAACTTCCTGTTCCTGTCCAGCAAGCTCCTCCCATAGGGGTGGGGTGAAGGAAGTGCCCCAGTCTCCAACTTCCTGTTCCTGTCCAGCAAGCTCCTCCATTTCCTGGCCACTTTGATTTCGATCTTGACTGGGAAGGATTACTTTTTGTGGTTGCTGCTGGATATTTGGATTTGAGGCCTTTTGGATTACTTTTGGATTCGAAATTTGATTTCACAAACAAGTAAGTTGATGTTGTTTGTTTGTGGTGATTTTTTTGTGTGTTGCTTTTTTTTCGACTTTTTTGGGGGGAAAATCTGCAAGTTCGCGAGCTGAGGATGTTTTTGCTTGTGTTCGCACTGCTTGTGTCCCGCGCAGCAACAATCTCGCACTCGCGAAATTGTAAAAATTACAATTCTGCACATGAATTGAAAACCACCAGGCTTAGTTATGGGTGCATGCATGATACAACTGTTTTGTTGAATTTTTTTTAACATGATTCTGGCCAGGGCATGGATGGCATTGGATTGTGGTGATCTTTGTGTGTTTTACGACTTTTTGGGGTGGTGTTGGGGGCTTGCTATGTGGGTGGGGGCCATTTTATTGCCTGGTCCCGTGTGGGTGGGGGTCTAGGGGCCATTTTTAAGCCAGTTTGTGTGCTTTGTGCCATAGGCCTGCACCCAGTGTGCTCTGATGTCATCCATTATGCCCAGGGGGCCCAGAATCGGTCTGTTCGCGGATTTTGCTGGTTTTTCGCCACGTTCGCGCCGTGAAGCAACAATCTCGCATTCGCGAAATTGTGAAAATTGCAATTTTGCACCGGAAAACCACCAGCAGGCAGCATAAGCCTTCTGAAACTTGATGGATGGCATTGGATTGTGGTGATTTGATTTGTGTTGTGTTTTTTCACTTTTTGGAGTAGGGGTTGGGGGCTGGCTATGTTGGTGGTGGCCATTTTGAGGCATGGTCCTGGCCATGTGGATGGGGGGGTCAAGCGGCCATTTTGAAGGCAGGCAGTGAGCTTTGAGACATAGGCCTGCACCCATTGTGCCTTGCTTTCACCCATTGTGCCCAGGCGGAGTCAGGGGTACATGAAAGTACAACCCTCTCTGTGTGTGCTCTCTTGGATCAATGTTAAATTCCTGTTTCTCAAAAATTTAGCAAATCCTAATTTTGAAATTTCCATATTGTGTGGTGTGCACGTGTGTATTCATAAATGCCTACTTGCAAACTGTTTATTGAAGCGCTACATATGCAACATATATTTACTGATGTTCCTCTGTCTTCGTTTGCTTTTAGGTGCACAAAACTCCGCATCATCGTTGAGCATCAGTGCCAGGAAGAAGTCCTGCTGCGGGCTGTTGTTCCGACATCTGAAGAAGATGGCTCCAAAAAGAGGTGCCCGTAGGCCCTCTTGCAAGAAAGATGTCTCTACTAAGGAGAAGAAGAAGCAAGTGGCACCACTTACCAAGGAGACTGGTGGCTCAACCAATAAATTTTTTGGGGAAAAACAACAAAAAAAACAAATGCCCACCATGAGTGCTGCACAGGTAGCCTGTTTAGTTGTTGAATCACCAACGACCAGTGATGTTGGTTCATCGCAAGAAAGTAGCAGCACACCATCAACACAGGTTGTAACTCATCTCACAAGTACTATTCAACAACCAAAGCCGCAACAACAACTGCATGGGCTACTAGTACAAGCAGAAGTACATGCGCAAGGAGCTGTCCGAGAAGGAGCTGTCCGAGAAGGAGCTGTCCGAGAAGGAGCTGGCTGTGAAGGAGCTGGCTGTGAAGGAGCTGGCCGAGAAGGAGCTGGCCGAGAAGGAGCTGGCCGAGAAGGAGAAGGCCGAGAAGGAGAAGGCCGAGAAGGAGAAGGAGAAGGCCGAGAAGGAGAAGGCCGAGAAGGAGAAGGCCGAGAAGGAGAAGGCCGAGAAGGAGAAGGCCGAGAAGGAGAAGGCCGAGAAGGAGAAGACCGAGAAGGAGAGGTCCATGGAGACTTGCAAGTAGAGGTCAGTGAAGATGCCCATGTAGCGGCGCATGGAGCGGTGCAAGTGCCCACAATGGTTGTTCTTCCAGAAGTAGGGGCACAGGAGGAAATTGACTTTGGAGCCGGGGTATCATGTCAGGAAGACGAAGCCACTCCTCCTGATGATTCATTTTCTCCCAGCTCCCCAGCAAGGAAAAGATCAAGGAGGGTGTGTAGAAGTTCCTCTTCAAGCCCCGCTCCATCAGATGATGATCTGGATCTAGATTGGCAACCATCTCTGACGTCTGAGAGGGAGGCACACCATGAGCTGCGAAAGGTATCAAATGTTAAAAGGAAGGGCCCCGGAAAGCTCATACTTATGGATCCGAACATCGGACTTGATGAAGTGGTGCATTCTGATGTTGTTGAACAGGATGACAGCAATGACCTAGTCATCACACATGTCAGTCCAGCCACACCGGCCATGCAGCAGACAGACATTTATACCCTATCCCGACGTCATGCTGAGCGTGACCCTGGCGACGTGCCACTGGTAGCACCACCAACGCAGTCAAGTAGTACAACAAGTTCAACAAAACCTACAGCTCCCATATTTTCTCCCCAGAGGGGGACTCCATCCAGCTCGACTCCCTCAAGTAAGGTTGCTGCAATAATTGCACAACCCAGTAGATGTCTGCAAGGCTCATCCACCACTGCTTCATCTGGCATTGGCAGCAGTATCACCTCGTGCGGCAAAACCAGAAGTTTCCAGTCCCCAGTTTGGAACTTTTTTAGTGTCCATGAAAAGAATGATAACATAGCCGTGTGTTGCATTTGTAAGACTAGCGTTAGCCGTGGTAAGACTGGTACCAACTATGGAACCGGAGGCCAGATAGGTCATCTTGAAAGAAAGCACGCTGTCGAATGGTTTCCGCACCTAGCAAACGTCAAGGGAAACGATCCCAAAGGGCAAGTGGCCAAAATATACCCATACTAGGTGCTTCATCTGAAGATGACGGGGAGGTAGAAGAAGCGTCAGACATGTGTCCGGTTGCACCCAGTACCCCTGGCAGCACCACACCCTCCGGAACACATAGAAGGCACACTGAGAGTCTGGGAGACACACCAATGCGGAAAATGTCAACACTGATCAGAAGTGGGTCGAAGAAGGCATCAGCATCATCCCCTAAATTTGTCCAGCGCACCATTTCAGCCATGTTCTCCTCAGATGTGCAATTTCTACGCAACCACCCAACTGTACGCCTGTATAACACTAAGCTGGCTAAAATGCTAGCGGTGGACCTTCTCCCTTTTTTGTTTGTCGAAGGTGTGGGTTTCCTTGAACTCGTGGCAACACTGGCCCCTAAATGGAAGGTTCCTAGCCGGTTCTATTTTGCCAGGGTTGCTGTTCCAGCACTACATAAAGAGGTGCTTGAGTTGGTGGGGGCAGCTTTGCAGAAGAGTGCTGTTCACACTATACACCTGACAACAGACATGTGGACCAGTTGCCAAGCCCTTGATTACATGTGCATCACTGCACACTGGGTCTCTTTTTCAGGGGTTATAAAACAGATAAATGCAGGTGGTGACTTGGTCGAGATTTTTAAGGGTGCTCGTAAACATGCAACATTAGCCATGTTTGGCATGGAGAAAAGTCATACTGCAGTCAACATTTTGGCTGACTTTAACAAAAAGGTCTCGCAATGGCTGCCCCCAAGAAATTGCAAGGTTGGTTATGTTTCTACAGATAATGGCAGCAATGTAGTTAGGGCCATGGAGGACGGTTTCTATTTCAGAGTGCCGTGTTTGGCGCACTGTATCGACCTTGTTGTGCAAATTTTTGGAAAAAAGAACTTGCAGTCGACAAAACACTGACCATCTGCAAAAGAATATGCACACATTTCAACCATTCTTTTAAGGCCCGGAAGGAGCTGAGGCGCAAGCAAAATGAACGTAGAATGCCAGTGAAAGCACTTATCCAGGAGGTGGCAACACGTTGGAACTCAACCTTCTACATGCTTGAGCGTCGGCATGAGCTGTTTCCAGTAGTCAATGAGTATTTCTACAACCTGGGTGGTGATACAACAGAAATGATGCTAGCGGTGGAGCAATGGCAGCTAGTTAAAAGCCTAACAGACATGCTTCGTCCTTTTGAGGTCTTCACGCGTGATGTCAGCAGGGAGGACTGTTCTTTGAGCAAAGCTATCCCATTGTTGCTGAAGCTCGAGCACCAAGTCAAGGTGGTGTCTTCACAATTAAAGGACGTTGGAAAGAACGAAGCACATGAGTTGGCGCAGAGATTATTACAACGCCTAGTTAGCAATGAACGGCTTGTAAAAATCAAGAAACAACAGCACTACATTTGTGCTACTATTCTGGATCCACGTTACAAAAAGCCATTGTTTGGCAAAGTAATAATTCCTTTTGAAACATCGGATGTTACAGAGTACAAAGGTTGGCTAGCTCAGTCAGCCATTCGTTTTGAAAGAGAGCGGAAGGAAACTGTAGGAGAAGACAGTACTACTAGTGAATCAGCAGGCCATCAGGCGTCCCAAAAAGCACTTCTGCATCTGTGCCTGTGGCAGAAGTGAGTGTCTTTTCCTCTGAGCCGTTAACCACACCAGCAACCGTATCATCTGCACCAGGCCCAGGCGATATGTCTGAAGCGGGTTGGCTAACTCAGCTAGGGTTTCCTTGTCCTAGAAAGGACACAGAAGTGCAAAGTACAGGAATCCGGGAGGACATTCTTTCAATGGTGCAGACCTATCTGGATGACTCAACAGAGGTCAATATTACTGAGGACCCATTGGCGTATTGGCATGGGAAAAGAAAAATATGGCGAGAGCTCACCAACCTGGCTATCAATTACTTGTCTTGCCCACTCGCAAGCGTGTCCTCAGAACGTGTTTTTAGTTCTGCTGGTGGCATTGTGACTTCCAAAAGGTCCCGCCTCTTGCCCGCAAATGTGGAGCGGCTCACCTTGATAAAGATGAACCAGCACTTCATACCACCAGATTACAGAGTACCAGAATCCACGCAGGAAGAAGAGGACACCGACCTACCTGAGGAAAGTTCTCCTCAGTTACTAGAAGTAACCCCGACTGATGATTTAGCAGAGTATGAGGACGAGTTCTGCTTCCCTGACAGCGAGTTCTGAAAACGAGTCAATCATTCATTAATTGTAAATTTAGTCCTCCCTATTCACTTTTATTCCTGTGTGTCTGTCTTTCTTTAGCAAGTGCTTCATCACATTCCCAACAAAACTGTAATCAACCAATAAAACAACAAGCCCATCAACAGAACTGTCTTGATTTTGATGCCGCAGCATTCCTCAGGTTCACAACAGTTAGTTGACAAGAACTCAGTCCTGGTCGTCTATCCTGAGTCCTCCTCCTCCAGACTCACCCTATCCATTACCCATAATGCTGATGCCTGGATTCTGCACAATGAAGAAACTTACGTTGACGAGTCCCCTAATGCCTTAGGACACTGTGAGTTCCAGGTGGAGCCAGCCCTCAAACACAAATTACAGGTAAGATAAGCGTTTGGATGGGAGGTAGTATAATGGAGTGTTCGGAGAGGCGAGAGAGTGACAGTGGTACTAGCAGTAAAGTCCTAGGGCTCTTGAATTAACAAAGTCTGTGACAGGCATTTACTTTGGAAAACATTTGGCCTATTACACGTGAACGTTTAGGCGTTATTATTGCTCGCTTGCCTGTCTCAGGGGTGCTGTCTGTGGGGCTTCTAGGTTTTTGGGTTGTGTGAGCCCCGCTGCCACATTTCTAATGTTGATTGCTTTTGTTTTGCAGAAAATCCACGCCGGGAAACTCCAGTTGGGGCCCTGCTGCAGAACGCCTTAGGACACTGTGAATTCCAGGTGGAGCCAGCCCTCAAATACTAATTACAGGTAAGATAAGCGTTTGGATGGGAGGTAGTATAATGGAGTGTTCGGAGAGGCGAGAGAGTGACAGTGGTACTAGCAGTAAAGTCCTAGGGCTCTTGAATTAACAAAGTCTGTGACAGGCATTTACTTTGGAAAACATTTGGCCTATTACACATGAACGTTTAGGCGTTATTATTGCTCGCTTGCCTGTCTCAGGGGTGCTGTCTGTGGGGCTTCTAGGTTTTTGGGTTGTGTGAGCACCGCTGCCACATTTCTAATGTTGATTGCTTTTGTTTTACAGAAAATCCACGCCGGGAAACTCCAGTTGGGGCCCTGCTGCAGAACGCCTTAGGACACTGTGAATTCCAGGTGGAGCCAGCCCTCAAACACAAATTACAGGTAAGATAAGCGTTTGGATGGGAGGTAGTATAATGGAGTATTCGGAGAGGCGAGAGAGTGACAGTGGTACTAGCAGTAAAGTCCTAGGGCTCTTGAATTAACAAACTCTGTGACAGGCATTTACTTCGGAAAACATTTGGCCTATTACACGTGAACCAACACGATGACAGTGTTCAGTAAAACGAACTTACTGCAAAACCACCACCCACCAGGCTCAAAAGTAGTAAAAAAACAGGTATGCTCAGATAAAGTTTGAAAAAGTATATTTATATCCCTAACAAAATAATCTCCCGCAAGACCCTCCCTAACCCCAAATAAATAGTCCATCAAAAGTCCCCAAAAAACCCAACTCCCAATTCCCACCCCCCAAAAGTCTATAAAAAAGGGGCAAGGGACACTCTACGGATGCAGGTTGTTCACTTTGGCCTCCAGGGCATCATGCCTTAGGGCCAGGGCATCGTACTCCTCCCGGAGCATGGCGTGATCTAAGCGGAGGCCCTCCATCACCTTTTTGTACTCCTCCCATTTCTTGACCTCCGCCTCCAGGTTGGACACTCTGCGGAGTGCACGGCGCAAGCGAGCCTTTACAGTACTGTGAGGAGGTGCAGCCTTTGCTGCTCGGCGGTGGCGTCTTCCAGCACGGCTCTGGTTGGCTGGAGCACTGCGCTTACAGGCAGAACGTGGGGTCACGGAGGAGGATGCAGAAGATGTAACATTTGATGCACTTGAGTGCGTGTCGTCCCCCTCCATTTCCACCAGCCAGCAATATTGCGCAACAGTGGCATCCAGCCTCCGTTGCCGGGCCAGTACAGCCAGCATACTCCTGCTCGGTTTTGCAGTTTTAGTATTACCAACTATATGAAGAAAGAAAGACATAATCTGTAACGAATGCTCTTTAAAAATATGATTAACACAAAATGATTCAGCAGGAAGTTGTGTCACAGTACAACTAGCAACTAGCCAGCGCAGTACAAATCTATTCAGGCCAGTATCATGGGCGTCTGCATGGAGGGGCAAGGTGGGGCGCTTATGGTTTGGTGCTCTTTCATATGAAAGAGATCTGGCAGAAGTGAGTGACTTTTCCTCTGAGCCGTTAACCACACCAGCAACCGTATCATCTGCACCAGGCCCAGGCGATATGTCTGTTTCCCCCTCTCTCTCTCTCTCTCTGTCTCCCTCTTTCTGTCTCCCTGTGTCTCCCTCTACCTCGCTGTCTCTCTCTCTCTGTCTCCCTTCCTCACCCTCCCTCTGGCTCCCTCCCTCTCTCTCTCTCTCCTTCTGTCTTCCTCTCTCTCTGCCTCTATCTGTCTGTCAGTCCCAGCCTGCTGTAATTACCATATTGTAATTTGTCACTGGGCCAGCACTGGATACACATCATATGCTATCTAAGAGTCAGATAGTACCATGATCCAGCTTACCTGTACTCGCCACCACCACTGCCTGCTTCCTCACAGTCTGATTGTCCGCTGGCGCCGCATCCTCCACAGAGTACTCCTCAGACTCGGAGTCGATCACGATCACGTCCGAGCTGGCCCCGCCACCAGATGTTCCACCTAAAAAATATATTTAAGACTGTTAGATTACACCACTCACTAGTATTTGGTTTAGGAAGGAAGAAATTTGAAAACAACAGAAAAAATAATTGACTGTCTACTCTAGTCTAAAGTAAAAATGTCCCTCCTTCCAGGGAAGGCTGTTGTCTTGCTGCTTTTTTTGTCACAATTGATGAATGCTTGCTTAATTTTAACACACACCATTTTTCTCTGAACAGACAGACGCTGGACTTCTACGGACAAGAGCAACATCAACTAAACCAGGTGAAAGCTCGGCTCGACCACAAGAAATGTGTTCCAACTTCCATTACTCATCAACTCAGCACCAAGCACTTTTCCTTTTCCAGCTAACTTTATTTTAATATATGTGTTTACTTTTACTTTTAATAAAGCTTTTAAACTTGAATAGACTCTGCGGTTTTTGGTCCTCCAGACTAGAGTGACTGAGCGAAAGGTTTTGTAATTTTTGCAAGGAGGAGTCCATGCCGCTGACACTACCAGGTTTATACAGTGTGCCAAACACACCACTCTGAAATATTATGACTCTGGTCTTTGGTGTCCATACTTTGGTTTGTGGAGAATTGTCCCTGCAACAGTAGTATTATTGCTTTTGCTCCTATCTAAACACTGTTTCGAAAAAATTAAATTAGGAACGCTTGGACAACAATAGGTCCTCTATATTTAAATGAAAACTTACTGGGGCCAGCAAAGGAGCACTCGCCGCCCTGGCCTGCATCCTCCTCCTCCTTTGGAGCCACTGCATCCACTGTTTCTGTCCGCTTGCCCCTGGGCGGACCTGACGTACAACATGAAAGAAAGAACAGAAAAAATTGATGATTGCTGCGTGTCGATGTCCTTGTCAACCAAATCAAACATTTAGAAAGAACAAGAACCAACTATTTCAGCCAAAAAGAGGGCTACAAAGGAAGGACTGCATCTGAGCCTCTACTCTAGGGGCAGATTTACAAGCCCCTTGCAGCTCTTTTGCTCCGTTCTTGCGTCACTTTTGTGACGCAGCGCCACAACAAGAGAGGCGCCATGGTGTGGCGTATATTAACAACGTGACGCATATGGGAGATGCATCCCATTCTAAAGCCCTGCGCCATAAGGGAGCGTTCCAGCGCAAGGGAGGGCGTTCCTGCGCAGGAACGCATGCTAAAAGTGGCTATGGGGAATATATAAAATTTCAATCAGTCATTTAGGACAATGATGCGTCACTGAAACCCTGCGCCTGCATGAAGCAGACTTACGGCTTGACGCAGCATTGCTGGAGCTGCGCCATCGTTGGTAGGGTAGGCAGATGCGTGACGCATCTCGTGACGAAAGAGGGGTGCATCTCTAGAGTCGCGTCACAGGCTATATATGTATATGCAACTATTGCAATGCTCAGGGCTGCCCAATACTCAACATACCGCATCAGTCCTTACGCCTGCTTCAAGCAAGCAGGCATAAAGAATTGACGTAGCAGCGTCGCGGAAGTGCCTGCGTTAAATCTTGTAGATTTCACGCAGGCACTTTTGCGAGGCACACATCTGCCTGACCGCCACCCCCCCCTCCCCCTGCGTGGGAACGCTCCCATTGTGGCGCAGGCCCAGGTCTTAACATGGCGCATCTCCCTAGATGCATCACGTACATGACTCGCAGGGATGCGCCACGTTTACGTCGCTGTGCGTCAGGTAAGGCAGCGTAAACGTGGCGCAAGGGGCTTGTAAATCTGCCCCTTTGTGTCTAGCATTACGCAGTTCTGTAAAGTACACTCATACATTACTCAGCCCAAATAAATGAACACAAAATAGAAAACAAATAAGCAGTGGCACCGCCACAGAGAAGGAGAGCAGTGCACCTGAAATGCACAGAAGATTTTGAAATATTAATTTACCTCTCCTATCAATGTAATCAGCAGCATTATTGCTCTTTGTAAAAAAGTTAAAGCAAACATTTGCAATATTATATAACACACAGAGCAGGAGAAAAAACAGAGTAGTGACGAGTGATGAAAAAATTGCTACTACTACTCACCAAGCCCGGGGACCTCCACTCCCAGCAGGTCGAGCAGGTCGTGCTCCCGGTCCAGGATATCGGTCCAGCGGTGGGTCACCTGATTATAGGTGCGCTGGACCCCCGTGATGTTAAAAAGGGCCGGCACACCTGCCCCCACCGCTTCCGTCGCTCCTGGCTGTTGGTGTAACCGGCAGCGATCCTGCCGCCTGCCACAATGGTCCTGGGGAGACGGCGCTGCACATAATAAACCAGTGAGCCCACCTCCTCAGGACTGAAGATCTCCCGGGGCACCACCATTTCCGCCCTCAAGCGGCCACACGGGAGCCGGGCACGGGCTGCGGCGCCCGTCTTGGGCAGCTTGACTGCTGTCTTCACCATGTTCTGGGCAGGTAAGGAGACAAAATGAAAAAGAATAAGAGTAGAAAAGAAGGAAATAAAAGTTTAAAAAAGTAGTTGAAAAGTAAACAAAAGTAGACTAAAACACAAAAATATAGACCTAGAAAACAAGAGGGATAGAAAAAAAGTTTAATAGATCAAAAAAAAAATAAAACAAGCAAAGGATGGCAGAGATATACAGAGGATAGAAACACCATGCCCAGACACATAGGAATGAATGAAAAACAAGATGGCCGCCCGAACACGTGCGTGTAAGTAAGTTCGCACGCGATTTCTCTCGCGAACTCGTGCGAACTTGTATTCGCAAGGCGCTCATCGCGCGAGATTACACATAGCGGGCGGAAACGGAAATACGTCACGCAAACAAAATGGCGGCGCCCATACTCAACCTTGGGGTAACTCGCATGAGTTCGCGGCTTCCACGGTCGATTTCGCACGCCGCCGCGCCTCGCGAATAGGGCGAAATTACCGAAAAACGAGTTTTGCAAAAGCAAAACCAACGAGCAGGTGCAAAAGTTCGAGCTCATCATTTGTAACCATTTACCTGTAGTGCTTCCTGAAGGGGCCCTCCAGAATCCGGTTGCCTACTTGCAACTATTGTGTGACCCTGCTCTGACAGTCACAGAATAGTTACAAGTATGCCATTGCATCCTGTTAAAAAAAATTTACATTGCAACAAAAAGGAAAGGGAGCAGACAAGCAGGTGCCAGCCTTCATTAATGTCAGTTGGGGCAGGGCAGGTGTTGTTGTTTGCAAAACTTAAAGCACTTAGCAGGTGTGCTTTGCTTTGCCTCAATAATGTACACTCACTGGTCAATCAGAGGGTGTTGTGATGACACCGAGGGTGGCATGGGTGTGCCAGCCAGAGGGTGGCATGGGTGAACCAGAGTGCCAGTGTTGACAGAGGATGGCAGTGCTTTGCTTTGCCCCAATAATGTACAGAGGGTGCTGTGATGACACAGAGGGTAACATGGGTGAGCCAGAGGGTGGCATGGGTGACCAAAGAGAGTGCCAGTGGTGACAGAGGGTGGCAGTGATGAAGAAAGCCTTGCAAACAGGCTGGGCACGTAGAAACAACAAGTTCGCAAAACTGGCGACCCGACAAGTAAGTTCGCAATTTGCAAAATTGTACAAAACCCTCGCGAACTTGCAGAAACCCGTGCGAACACACCCCCCCCAAAAATACGCAAATCCGCGAGCATTTGCGGAAGCAATCCGCAAATACGCAAATCCGCAAATTCGCGGATTGCGAATCCGCAAAATCCGCCCATGCTTACTTTATATATTCCACATCCCTTAACCCTAAGCACTCCATACTATCCCTATATACCATTCATCACTGCACCCTAAAACCACATAATACTTATTATTTTTAAAATGTATTACATTAATATTATTCAACTAAGGTATTGCTAGGTATTATTGATATTATTATAATTATCATTATTTTTATTGTTATTATTATTATAATTCTTATTATTTTCTTTAGTCAAACCTAATAGTAAAATGAAATTACACTCCAGTTCTTATATAACAACATTACTGCTCAAATATTGAAATATATTTAAAAAATGATGTATATTAAATGTTTAAATAATGAATAACGCCTTTACATTAATTATTAAAAATGAATACTAAACATAATATTAAACTTATCTGTTCTCTTCATACATATATATAAAGTAACAGTAGATAAAAGCAGAGCTTAAACCAAGCAAAGATGGGATGTTTCAAACCAAGACAATATCCATTTAATTGGACAGTTAAAGCAAGTTAGTAAGCAGTGTCTTCTTCAGTTTTCGGATGTTTACCTTTTCTGATGTATTAAATATCTTCTGTGCTTGATTTGACTTTTGAGCTCAGATCACAGCTTTTTGACATGTGGGTGCTCATGATGTTATACCTAGCCCAGTTCTAGTCACAGTGTGTATGTCACACATTAGTTAGGTAAATAGTATGAAGTAGTTTACCCATGTGTGTATTCTTCCATACTTTCTCTATGTGAAGAAGTTCCTAATCATTTCAAGTTATTGACTTAATCATTTATATTGTGTGCTTTGGCACAAGAAATAGATGTTTGTTTTGTGTTGGAAAACAAGATATTTTAGGGCAAATGATGGATCTTTGTTTCATTGTAATTGTACACACTACCACCTTTTTAGTCATTGTGGTCTATTGTGACTTTATTTGTTTGGAGTGTACTTCATCTCCATATACCAACTTACTCACTGGCAGTCACAAATGTCACAGAGGTACGTATTTTATTTTTAATAGACTAGAAGACATTATGGGGCAGATTTTCTAAGATTTCGCATCAGGGTTACATCACTTTTGTGGCCCAGCCCTAACGGCAATCTATATTGTTATTTGCTAAGCCACGCAAAGCCACTTTTTTGAGGTTCAGTAAAGAGAAGGTAACAGAAGGCAGCGCAGCCTTGCATTACCTATACAACACAAAAAGCCTCCTGGAGGAGCAAATTAAAACTCAGTTTCTTATTTAGCAGGATACAATGAGAATATGCGCTCCGTATTATACAATGCAATGAATAGCACATTGACAATCAATAAATTGTGCAGAGCACAAACATTTTTACAGCCGGCATACTTCTTAGTATAATAAAAAAATGATAATTTATTTCATACACAATACACTAAAATCATGTAGGGATCAACACTAATCCCACTATCCCACTATCAGACACGGATCATCAAAATATTTTTGTAGCCCCAACAGTGATCCAAGACAGACCTAGGACCATGTAACCGTTTTGTCCTCCTTTGTTTCTAAGTGCATTTTCTTGAGGAGAAGCATATGAGTTCTTTCAGTTAGCCACTGTGGTGGTCAAACTGTAGATGTTTTGGTCTCCCGTCATCTAACAAGTCCATGAGACCATCCTCAGGATAAAGTGTCAAGCTTTGTATATGTGTAGAAAACCATTTGAATGCATATGAAGCTGTGTATATGAACACAATCCTGACAACATATGGTGTACACATGGGAATCCGAACATAATCTGCAGACTGAATCCTGTCTGACCTAGATTTGATGACTTGGTCCTGAGAACATGTACTTGGTAGACGATTAGAAACAAACATTTCATTGTATAGTGTGGAGTGAATATTCTTACCGCATCATGCTAAATAAGAAACTTAATTTGCTCCTTCAGAAGGCATTTTGTGTTATGTATAATTTATACCCAGTCTCCTGTTGGTTAAGAAGGCTGACCTATTGTGTTGAGCTTTGCATTACCTTGCACTGGGAAAACGTCCCATGGGTGGAGCATGGGCATTCCCATGCATCCACCCGTGGATTCTGATGCATTTCCAGATCTACAAAGACTTGTAAACCTGGAAATGCGTCAAAATGCATCCCTTCCTGCACAAAACAATCATGCCTGCAATGCAGGCACCCTTTTGCCATGGTGTAAAGATGCCTGCATTGGTGCTAGGTAGCATACAGTTCACCAGTGCTAGGAAGCAGCAGAAATGAGCCATATCTTAGTTGATATGGAGCAGTTCTGATGTCTCCCTTTATGCAACACGGGGCATCATCTTTGCTTGATTGAAACATTTGTAAATCCCCATGTCTTTATGGCAATTGCACAGCAAAATATGTGAGTAAGGATGTTTTCAATCAATAAGTACTGGTAAGTAGAACAGTTACATTGGTACAATATTTAGTGGATGAAGTTCTCTTAATCTGTATAATTCTGCTCTCAGTGAGTGCCTACTGACTTGGCAAATGCTTTGGGAGCTCCTTCAAATCACATTGTCTTTTTGCTGTAGTAGATTATTGTGGGGTATCAAATGCTTACTAATTTCCTTCATAAATACCATGCCATCCTTACGATTTGACAGACTGGTACCTCTGTCATGGATGATAGAAACAACTGTACTGAATACAAGTTTGAGAGATATACAGATGGCAGGACACAGCACATATTTCTGTGCCTTCCCGTTCAGTGCTGGTCACTGTTCCCCTTCCTCATGCCAGTATAGCAGTAACTGGTGATCCTGAGCCAAATGTACATTTTCATCAATTTACAGAGTCACTTTATCCTGGACTGGGTATCTTAATACTGGCATTGATCCAGTTTAATTGGGGTTGTTGTCTCTAAAGAGAACTGGCAGATTGCATCTGTGCTTATTTGCCAACTGGTAAAGTTTGGTTATGCCAGAAATGTCTGCAGCGCTGGCTGTGTGCTGAGGTGGGCTGCTAATAGCACATCTCTGTGTATAGTTGAAATTAAGAGCATTTCCTCGGTCCAGTACTCGCAACCTTTCTTCTCATGCACCTCAATTCTGTGCAAGAACTACCTCTCACACTTTGCAACATAACACTTTGCAACAGGTTCCCTGGATAGGGGCACACACCTAGACAGTACAGACCGGTAGAAGGGATCCAATGTAGTGGTACAGATGCACTCTTGGGAGTCCAATTTTTTATTGTTTATTCTAGCACTTGGGATTAGTCACACGAATCGAGTCATTCTTAGGTAATAAGATGTTGTTGCTTGGCTTCCGAGAGGAAGAAGAAACAGAAAAAAAGAAAATGAGAAAAAAAAAATAATACGATCACTACAAATAGCACTAGTGATGAATAGATCCAAAAGCGAGAGAACACCTAATTTTATTGGACCTTTCCATAGAGTCAGATGACACAGCAAATGCAGCAATGTGTAATTTCAACTGCCTCCTATGCATGAAAGTATGCATAGAGTATAAAGTGCAGAATATCGCGTGCCACAGAAATTATTTAACAAAATCTCAGACAGGACATGATACAGCCACTCTGTTTTGCAGGGCGAGATGGCGTGGATTATAATTAAAAAAACATTGTATAATAAACAAAGCTCTTATACACAATTCAATTCAACCGAAACCCACCCTCTTTACACATCTACATTTATAATGCTAAGAAAACCATGAGTAGGGAAATTTTGCTAAAAAAAATGTACTCCCTTCATGCAAGAAAAACAGTGAGCGTCTTAATTATACTGTAATTCATAGATTGAACTCAGCACAAATATTTTGATTCTACTGTAAACTGGAAGAAAAGACTGAATAATTGATTAAATCTTTAAATAATTAATAAGTCACCAGAAACACTCCAATGAAATGTAAGTAGTTCTTCCTAATCATTTTATCAGTGAAATAATAACACTGCTAGGAGGCAAAACCATAATCTTACTGTTCAAATTATGTGACGCCGGCGCATTGATTTCTTAGCTAGTTTTGGCTGTTGTTTAGATCCTAGCGGGTGTTCTAAAATCGAGCTGGCCAAGGGCACCACTAGTCCTTATAAATCCCAGCAGGGCGACTCTCCGCAATTTGACATGGTATTTAAAGATTTGGCAAATATGTATGTAATTATAGTGAAAAACGAAAACACGAAAAAAGAATAAATCTATGAAAGTGTGTTCTTGGCAGATCTGGTATTATGTGGGCTTGAAGAGTGCATCAAATGAGTTCCTGGCAGAAATTCAAGCAGTCAAGCATCTAGGGCGAATGCATACAGAGCAAATCATACCTATTTTACGTCATTGGTGATGGTTGACAACCTACAGCTGTGCACCAAATAATTGTTACATACGCGATAAATCCTATGCCCAAAATGAGACGAATGCTCTGGTTACGGCTAGTGTAAGGTAAACGTTTTCTGTCATCAGTTAGCACACAGCTAGCAGTGAAGAGCGTGTTCTTGGACAGTTGCCAATCAATAAAACATAATGGCCGACATTGCACAAGAAAAGCAACATTGGGCAATGGACATTAGCACCTTACTCTAAATTTGTCATGCCTGTTTAGGCTCAATTATGAAGGGCCTTTTTAAAAGTTTGCCGGTCCTCCTGTCGGCCTGCCACCACTGTGCCAACAGGAGGACGGCCAAGCCCGTTATGTGCCAGTGTAATCTAGGGCAAGCTGGCAGTGCTGCGGTGGTCTCACGGTGGCGGCTGTGTAAGGCTCATAGGCGAGCCTTAACAGCAGACCTCCGCCATGACTGCACCTGCAGCACGTTCCTGCATGGTTTGGCATGCATGCCACACTGTGCAGGAAAGGGGGTGTAATACCAGGGGGGCACAACATGTGACCCCCTGCATGCACCCCCCAAGGCCAGAAGTGGAAGGGGGCCTGTTAGGGCTCCATTAGTTGCCTCTTCGTCACCCTTTTTATGCCAGGCTCACATTCATGAAATGGTTGGCAGATAGCCAACTCATAATATGCTCAGCGGTGCCAGCATCAGACCTCGCGCGCAGCTGGATCTTTGATCTCGGCAGAGCTGGTGGTCTCGTGGTGGTCTGACCGCCACACTCAGAATACTGCGGGCGGACCCGCAGTGTTGGTGATGGTCTGACCACCACTGCGTGTACGGCGGTCCTGAAGACCACTGTACTCGTAATAAGGCCCTAAGTCAGATGCATACAGACTTTTGCAAATTTGTTTTCAGAATGCAGCTGCTGATATTCCAGAGGCTTTGCACAACATGCCACACCTTGATGTCAGGTAGAGGTCTCCATCATCAAAACATGTTTGTGGATCTATTTTTGCCTCAACTACATTTACCTGAAAGCAGTCATGAAATCATTACCAATAATAGCATGACCAACATAAAATATGTCTTACGCTTGAAAAGTAATATTCTTGAAGCACCTTCCATTCAACTCCTCTCAATATTAGTTCATATACTGTGAGGGAGCCAATAAGTGATTGAGCTAGTGAGTGGACATTACCACTTATTGAGGTGCACAAACTGGTCCCCCTTTTTGTGTTTGCACAATCTTATGTCAAAAAAGAAGTTTAAAGTATTTTTTAGGGTTCTTGTACAAGAGTACGGGGTAGCATTCTACAAGACGATGAGATAAGCAGTTCAACCTCTTCCCTCCAGTCCACTTACTCTAGGGTGTCTAAAAAGTCATCATGTTTACTCGGTCCAGTGGTAGACTATATAGCTAACTCTTTAGGGAAGTTTCCTTAACAGTGCTTTGTAAGGCATTATAATTGCTTTGAATTAGATATTCAGAGAATGGTAGCCAAATGAAGGACCTCCTTTCTCCTGACAAAATATCTATTTTCTCCACCTCAAACAAAAGATAAGGAAAATTACTTAGGAAATGATTTTATTTGGAAAATACGTTCAAGAAATTGTCAATCGCAAACTCTAGGTTACAAACTAGAGGTGTAATAGTTTTTATCTGTAAAATTGGTAGCAATAGGAATGCTTTAAGATCTTCAGGAGGCCAGGGAGAAATATGAATTACCCCAGCTTAATTTACATTTCACGTCATGCGTTTTACAAGAAAATCTGCCAAATGTTGTCATTATGCCTTTTAGCTGAATTGGAACTCGCTCGGGTAAAAAAAAAAAAGGCCGGGGTGAAGTTAAAATTATGCTGCATGTATTTGCATAATTTGGAGGGAATTTCACTTGTAAGAGAAAATTCCAGAAATTACACCATTATGCTACATTGTGTAGCTGTTTGCAGTGCTCATGTTTTTGCACTTTTTATTTTAGCACACAATGTATTCTCGACTCAAAAACTGACCCATGGATGCATTTCATGCTATATTATTGTGCTAAATGATAGTTTTGATTGTCTCATAATGACGTGTAATTTTGCATAATTTAGCTGAAATTTGGCGTAATTGCACGGAAGCAGATTACACTAAACTTGCTCAACATTAGTAAAAAATCCCGTCAAAGGAGAACCGAAACAATGCAAACAGCTTTTCTTAATGGCAATTGAATAGCTTGTGCTATAATTTTTGTGCAAAGTGCATCTATAAAAATAGAAAAGGCCTGATTTGCATTTCGCATAATTTCACTTATTTTTTCCAAAATTTTGCAGAATTATGTTAAAGGAAATTAAGTAAATTTCCCATACTCCTAGTGTTTAGGTTATAAAGGATCTGAAAATTAGCCATTCTGCTTCTTTGTTTTTGCTTAAGGTAAGCCTTTAACATCCACACCTTTATGGGGTGAAATCACTAGGCCAGGTTATGATAAAGATCTAAAGCCACACCTAGACTAGTGTAAACTGGATCTCACTGAGGTAAAAATATTAAAGAATATGATGTTGAGGGGTGATATGAAAAAGGGGTGAAGGTGAATGGTGAAAAGTAGTGGAGAAGAGGGTGACCCTGGAAACTCCGTTTACAAGGGCTGCATTAGAAGATTCAAATGCTCAGCTGCACATGAGGGATGTTTGCACAATGAATCGGTGTGTAATTTTATTTGATGGGCACAAATGAGGCCCATCAGCACTAATTTTCAGTGAAAAGAACTAATGTTGTCATTCTTAGAGTTTTATTCAGTACTAGAGAAAGGAAGGCAGAAAAGCGGGAGTGAAGAGGAGAAGGACAAAAACAGTGACATAGGGAGAGAGCAGGGATGAAAAAGAGCTTGCAAGATTGAGATAAAGGGACACCAGTGGATGAAAGAAGGCATGAAATGGATTCAGGAACCATAATATGACAGTGCCAACTTCTGAGAAGAACTTTGGACACTTATACTTTTACATTTTAGGCACTGTGTAAGGTGGTCTTTCAACAACATAGTGTGGTTGGAGAAGAAGGGTTCCATAGTTACTATGTTTAAAGTGGTGGATAGATCTAAATGTCAAAGCTGGGATTCATGAAGATCTTTGTCAGTAGCTATGATCTGACATTTTGTTTCGAAGGACGAGTAGCTTGGTTTCTGTTCTGTGTTAGGAAGGAAACCTGACTAAAGCATGAAAGGCCAGATGACTGAGGGGTAAATAGGGGAAATAAGAACAGGAAGGAAGATGGAAAAACATCACAAAGGGAGAAAACAAGAACCTCCATGAGTGAGATAAAAGGGATCGGGTGTCTAGTGGCCCATCACAGCGAAGACTCAGTGGTGTAACAAAACTTGAGGGGGACCCATGCAAAGTACTTGGAGTGGGGAAGCCCATGCTCCGGACACACTCAAGAGCTCTTTGCCACCTGTGCACAGTGCTGGAGGGGGCCCCCTGGAGCTTGCACCTCCTGCACCACTGGGGCTGCAGGGTCTATTATAACACCACTGGGCTGACCTTATGAACCAATTTCACCTGTGACAAAGTGTCAGAGATCAATAAGAAATCAAAACGGCGACTTAAACATTCAAATGAAAATGGAATAATGAGACTAAAACCTCAGTATCAAAAACACATCACTGTCAGAAGGAATCTGACAGTCAGAGAAGACAACAGTACTTGATTAAATTGGCATGAGGTGGAATGGATGTGTATGCCTCTTTATTCTGCTTGCCGTCACCCCGCATGTTGTTACAACGCGGTTGTTACAACAACTGTGTTGTAGCAACGCATACCCGTACCCCGCAAGCCGTAATAACGACTTGCTGATGGGGGCCCTGGATGTTGGAATAGTATAATTTACTATTCCAACTCCAGTCTGTGCGGACAGCAGGGAAGGTGTTGGATTTTGAATCCAATACCATCTCCCCCCTCCGCAAGTCGTTGTAATGCCTTGCGGGGTAATGGTATGGTTGTTACCACGCTATCGTTGTAACGACCGCGTTGTAATAACATGCGGGGTAACGGTTTCGTGATAAGGGCTGGATACCATGGAGACAGCACAGCCTTGGTAATCAGTAGGCTGAAATGTATTAACATCAACCACAGCATGGTGGCTTGCGGGCAGTGCGACTGGTGCACTGGGGATGACCTAGGGAGGGTGCGCTGACTTTAGGGGAAGGGTGACGTACTTGGGAATATTTTATGATTTCAAAACCCTTCTGCTGAGTTCCTTGTGAATCCAGCTTTCAGGCAGCAATGAAAATTGTGTTCCTGTTAGAAAGAGAGATCAGATTTTTGTCTAGTGGCATAAAGTAGAGCAGTGTTCATATACAAAGAACACTTAGGGGCCCATTATGATGTTGGGCGGATTGCCTCCGCCAGGCTGGCAGTTGCCACCGCCGGCCTGGCGGAGGCACTCTGCCCGACACCGTTTCCTGAATTCCCCCACCATATTAGTATGGCAGGGGGGACCGCGGCGGACGGAAAGACCTTCTGCCGCTTTTCCGCCACGGCCGGGGCGGAAAAGGAATATAATGGTGGCGGTGTCTATCAGACACCGCCAGCCATATTACGATGGGGGGAACAGATGCCTTTCCTTGGCGGCAGAAAGGCATGCGGTCTTCACTTTGGGGGCCCCCTGCAGGCCCCCAAAGTGAAGGAGGGGTGGGGGGTGCACACGGGGGGGTACCTGTGGTACCCCCCCGCATTTGCATATGCAATGCGGTAGGCACCGCGTGGTGCCTGCCGTATTGCGTATGCAAATGCATGCAAGCATTCAGAGCATTGTGGCGGGCGGTGCAGAGTGCACCGCCCGCCACAATGTTATGAATGCAGGATGCGGCCGCCACTGTGGCGGCCTCATCCTAATGCCACCCACGGGACCCCCACCCTAATGGCAGGCGGTCCCAACTCACGATAGGATGACGGGCGGACTTTGTCCGCCCGTCATCCTAATGGACCCCTAACTGTGTGGATCACAAATCTGTATTTTGTATGGATAGTTGAGTGGATTACTGCTTTTGTCACAGAGATCCTTGTGTCACTGTAGTACATACGATACATCCCCAGTAAAGAGCAGTGACTGTTACAAACTGTTACAAACTGTCATTAAAGTGCTGCATGCAAACTGCATAAACTATTTAGCAGGTTGTGTTTTTTTCACCAGTCTTTCATCATCTATTCCTTATGTTGTTAAAAAGGGTAGATACATGCCTATTAGTAAAGCCAGCGCTTTAAAATGAATTAAATGTATATGAGAGAGGGGCTATGGAGAGATACGGGGCACTTTTGCCCACTGGTAGTCAGGCAATCCGGGAAGGAGGTCAAGGGGGGTTAAAACTGATAGTCGCACCGGGCTCCCCCAGCGTTAAAGCCGGCCCTGTGCCACAGACTTCTGAGCAGAGCTTGGGGCACCCTCACTCACTCCTATACAAATTAAGCATTAACTAAATCTGTTATGCTGGAGAATACTTTTCCAACTTTGTGAAATTGGTGTTTTTAAAAAAACATTGACAAGTTGACAAAAGCCAGCTTTGCAAATTTAGCATACTATTTAATCAGATGTCTCGTCTACCAAATGTACTTACTAAGACAAACAGGAGCAGGGCAAGAGGATACTACCAGGAGAAAGTGATATTCATAAAAGAACCGTCCTCAAGCCCTATTTCAGAATCACGAAATATGAATATACCCTAGGGCTTTTTTCTACACACAAGGGAAACGTACGCACTTAAAATGTGTAACCTATTTCTCTAGTAACCTGTCATGCCTATCTCTTGGTGTATATTTAGGCAAATGTTACACAGCATTCAGATGCTATAAATTATGTTGCAGGCAGGGTATGACAACGTGATAAATCTGTTTGCAGCTACTAAAATTATAATTGTGAAACACAGAAACAAAAGGAAAAGATGTAAAAATACACACGAAACCATCGCATTTAAATGCTCGCCCAACGAGGATATCGGGGTGTGACCTTCAGACAACAAGAATCCTGATGAGAGTCTCAGCTCCTCATCATTCTAAGGATAACCCCGTAAAATAGCATTACATTATGTATTAATAACAGCTGTTATTAGAGTAAAAAACAAACACATGTTTGGGTATATTTAATTTTTTGACCTTATAAAACAGAACAAAGCAGTATCAAAGCTATATAATAAACACATCATTGTTCTTCTCTAAATAACTTATGGCCGGTCAACAATATATATTTTTTCTGCTTTCCACATTGAGAATTCGAAAGGTAGCTTTCGTTAGTTCACCAGGGGGATTTTATCATAGGGTACTTTTAATACAAGCATTGGCAATGTGAATGGGTCTGGCATATGAATGAAAGTGCCTTTCGTGCCATTGATGGGTTTAGATACTCAATAAGTCATCATACATTCACTCTGTATTTTATCTTTGCACTCATCCATCCATCCACTGATTAGTTCTCTGAAACAACCGTGATAAAATGCACACAAACTCAACAATATATGAGTGGTAAATTAAAAAAATACAAATAAAAAAAAAGAAAATATGCTGCTATATAAACAAGGCAGGCATATGCTTGCAACAACGAAACAACAAAACTTAATATTGTAGTTGGTATCTATCTTGCGGAGTGTAGTGAACAAAAGTAAGTCCAGTTTCATGCAGATTAGTTAAGTATGTTTATTCAAGGTATGTTATAATGTTATAATGTAGAGAAGCCCCACCAGGAGCAGCCTTCCTGCTGCTCAGCCCATCCACCAACTGACTCCCTCACTCACCAGCATTCCACTGCCACCTCACACACCAACATTCCATCAACATAGTCACACTGGCTGAGCAGCAGGTATAACACATCTCCTTTCTTTAAATAAACTAAGATAAAGTTACTACTACAACATGTACAACTCGCACGTCAAGGGAATGCACAAATGGAAGGTACATGTTGACATATTAAATACACAGATGGTAAAAGACACTGCATGCAACTATGAATGACATATTAAATGTATAGATGGTAAATGTAACCAAGAGAATGCAATGTAATACATATAAAGAATGGAGGAAATACATGTAAGCAACGATAACTACTACAACATGTTCGACTCGCACGTCAAGGGAATGCACGAATGGGAAGTACATGTTGACATATTAAATACACACATGGTAAAAGACACTGCATGCAACTATGAATGACATATTAAATGTATAGATGGTAAATGTAACCAAGAGAATGAAATGTAATACATGTAAAGGATGGAGGAAATACATGTAAGCAACGATAACAATAAATAAGTCAGAAAAAGGATAAATGCACCCCACGCAATCCACAACTTGTCTAAACGCATAAGCACCACTACACTCACCTCTTCTCCATTTGTACCATGCAAAAAAAACCACACGCCCTACTGCACCCTACCACAACTACCAAACCCCCTGTGCCACTCACATACCAGCTGGCAAGGCTAACACACAAGTGGTAAATGGGAAAATAACTAGGAGGCGTGGTAGGAAACTGTCCAAAACAAGTATGTGTGGGACACAAACCCACACAAACCATGTTGCATCTAACTGCCCTTCAACCTTACCCGTAGTAAGGGTGGAAAGTGTGAAAAACAGTCCACAGAATCAAGAAACGAACGACATAGTTCTACATCCAAACTCGTAGTAAAAATAGAGACAGCAATCACTAGTGATGAAACACGCACACCGCAAAAACTTGGCTCACACTCTGCCCTTCACCCTAACCCCATAGGGTGGGTGGAAAAATACTGAAACCCAAGAACTGTGGGTTCATACTGCTCCACAACACTAACAAAATATGGCATATCCACTGCCCTTTACCCCTACCCGTAGTAAGGGTGGCACAACATTTTAAAACACATCAATCCTCAAAAGGAAAACTGCACATAATCACTGCTCATGAAATCAATTACAAACCACAAACAAAAGGGTGCTGAGCAACACACTCCCCAAAAATAAGGTTCAAATTGTCCTTCAAATAAAAAATCAAGGAGGCCCCCTACTGGTAATGATTATGGACCAGGGGAGAAAAAGATAAAAAAGGAACAGAAGGTCCTATGTGGAGCCACAGCGAGTGGTATCCTTGTCACACCTGCCCATATGTTACCTGTCCTTAGTCAGTGATGCCAATCACACATAAGACAAAAACCTCTATCTATTCGTTTATCAGTGAATATACTTTATGTTAAGCACTTAATTAGTCCCAAAACACAATGTTAAAGTAATACATACAACATAATCTTATGAGCAAAAGGGATAAGCAGCAGTGAAGAAGCAAGAAAATTTACGTTACTAGCAAAAATAGTTTTTAATCAGTAGTTCTGTGATCAATACAAAAACCAGAATATACACAAAGAAATATTCATACACAGTACTGTCGTGTATTTCTATAGGTTCTGAATCGATCCCCCTATTCCTGACCCTATTCTGGTTAAACTACCTAGCTAGTTAACTAACAGTCAGCCCATGAGGCAAGAAAACCCCCATGATGCAGATACCGTTATCTGACGCAGTCACACTACGGCACAGGAACGTGTTATCTGATTAGGTCATAACGCTTGAGATCTAATTAGACAAGCGACATTCCTCCAGCCCCTGATAAGGCATACGACGTTCTCATAACAAATCAAACCTATGACAACCTGGATAATCCGTGCGGCCATTGTTTTGATTTCACAGAGAACTTTAGTAAAGAATGTGCTAACGAGCAAGTCGTATGACATCTTTATTGACGTACCTATGTCCATCCTTACGTCAATCCCGGCACCTTTAAGGTATAAATATTGCCGTCCTTGCCCTATGCAAACACACGCGTGGTGACAAGACGGAGCAGCCATACTTGCCGAAGCCGAGAGCAGAAGCAGACCCCGCTGGCAGCAGCCCCGCCTTCCTGACGCGCTGAGAGACGCGCTGCTATCTCAAGCCGAGAGACCCAGCACCGGCGCTTCCGGGTAGCCCTCGCAGGCAGCCTGGAATATCGAGAGCAGAGAAAGAGATACCATTCCTCATTCATCCTAAATTCCAGGTACAGAACTGAATAACCCCTCACAGAGAATTCTTTAGTTATTCACTTGGCAAAAACAAACTTAACTTAAACTGTAACTTTCTATTCCCGCCCACGCATTAGACTTAGGTCAGGTACACGGGGTAGGCGTATTTAGAAACACCAGTTGAGTACGTTTAGTCAAATGTATATGTGTATGTAAATATATTTTAATCATTTTAAACATCATATGGCTCAGAAACCATATCAATGTTTTTACAGTATTATTTTATACTATTGCTTCTAATGTATGCACTTTACTTAACTATAAGTATTGCAATAATATCGATCCATTTCTCTTGTACGAGAAAAGAGACTGATCAATAAATAACATCTTTTATTGAACACGCCCGTCTCTTCCTTTTCTCTACATTCTGATGAGACTAAGAATGCACGTACTGACTGAGTAAAATAATTGCCTTGTGCTCACACGACTCTCGAGATTGACTCTTGATTAGGGGAGAGCAAAGTTGTCATGTTCTATGGTTGTCAGAAACTAAATCCCTTCTTGTCTAATCAGGGAAGTTAATCCTTCCTTGAACATTCGAGAAAGTTTCTAGCGAACTCTGAGCTTAGCTGGCAAACCCAAAAATTAAGTCTAGTATCGACAGTAGTAGACCTAGTTAACGTCTGGCCTAGGCCTTTACTGCTGTAGGTACTATTCCAATGCGCAGAGCCTATTGGGAAAATAGGAGCTACACTACATGGCGCCCAACGTGTTTGGAAAGGGCGATAAAACTAACGTAAGACATTTAGAGTAACTCAGTCGTGCTTTCTCACTCAGACCCCTTTTCCCAAATACTCCAAAGACGTCTGGAGTGGGTGAAAGGTTATTATATCCTCCAAAACCTCGCAGGAGGGAACTCCTATGTATGGTTTTTGGTCTAGTCAACGTTGAAGGATAAAACAGTTCCAGAATATTGTGCATCTAATCTCTGTTTCCATAAAGAAACCTGATCTGCAAATAAAAATAATACCATCCTGTCAGTAAAATGGGAGACAGTGATGGAGAAAGAGAGGCAATTAGATTAGCTACTGAAATAGCAGATGCTGATGCTACCATGCAAGCAGCAGACGCGGATATAATACTCATTCCGGTCATTAAAAGGAGATCTATAACCTTAAAACTTATAGAAAATGGACTGACACCTAGAGGTGGCACAGTCATATTCGTAATTGAGGCACACGAATATCGGCAGACAGAGGTATACTATACATGGATACATTTTCCAGCAGCAAATGCTGTAACAAAGTACTTCCACTATTACAAAGTAGAGGAACCTCCTGAAACGTACACTCCTTTCGAGGAGGTGGAAGTACCACTCAAATTCCAAGAGCATTTGCTCTTATTTGATGGCGCCCTAATACATAACAATCACATTACAAGGCTCGGTCCTTTAGGAAGACCAGGAGCAACGTGGCCGGTCTTAGCCGGATACACACCACATCCAGACATCGAAAGAATGCCTGCAGCAGAGCTGTTAATACAGCTAAAACAACTACTAAAAATTCACAGACAATTAGTTCAGTATGTAATGCGGACTTCAACAATTCAGCCAGCGATTAAACTTCCACAGCTGACCCCTCACCAGGGGAACACAAATAAAATTACACCACAGAACATCCAATCCTGCCTAGGTAAAGTTCCAGCTAAACGGGAACAGATACCATTCTGGTTGGCACAGAAAATTACCCAAATAGAGGCGGTGTTTCCTGACACCACCCCGCTGGAAAAACACAGGATTCTGACTATATGTCTCCCAATGGGAATCGCACCACACATTGAGGACTGTGACACTTGGGGTACAGTCTTTGCTTCCATCTACACAAAAACGCACGGTGTTCCATCCATTTCGGTAATACCAGATGTGCTAAAACAAATTCAAGATGAATACGGTCCAGAACCTGCTTTAACTCTTGGTATGAAATTACTGAAAGACTTCAAGCAGGTCTCGGCTATATTATTAGCCAACATAAAAGGTGAAGCAGCAAACGTGGCGATCCGCCAGAGGTTAAAAGAGACAGATATAGCAGACCAACCAGCTGAAATTGCCAGAATCATAGAAAAATCCTATGAAGAACTAGGCAGAGATAGTCTAGGTGGAATACCAGTAAAACCGCAACTGACTACAAGTCCAGAAAAAATGTTTTTTAATAATAATAATAATTCACCAAAAAAGAACTGGGATGGAAACAAACAATCCAATCCTAAAGAAAAGAAATTCCAGTCCAGAGGAAGGTCTCCTAGGCGAAGAGAGAAATCTCCAAACCAAAGACAGAGGTCACCGCAGAGTGACCCCTCTGGGAATAGATATAACCTTAGAAATAGGGATAATATTAAAAAACCTGATAGATATCAAGACATTGATACACGTCCCTCTCAATCTTTTCAGACTTCCTCGCAGAAATCGGAAAGAAGAGGACGATCAGAAGAGCACGCCAAGTCCAAAGACAAGGAACCTGCTCAACTTAAAAAGAAATCACGGGGGGCGTGGCTACGCAAGCGGAGATGGCGGTCGCAGCTTGCTAGAGCTCCCGCCGGCCCGCCATTTATCCGACGAATTATCCTGGTCCCCAAGCCCACAAACCCACTACCGGACCAAGGCTGTTGTTCCTGGAGGCGCCGGGAGTCATCCGGTGTGCTCGGTGGCGATCTCGTGCCCCCGGACGGAGCTGGGCAGTGAGGGACGAGGTGCGGCCTGGTGGCCGCGGAGCAGCCGGGGCCTCGATTTTAGCGGAGCTGCAGAGTGCGCTGCTTGGCCTGGGAGCGACCGCGGTGTTTGCTGTCCCTGAGGCCGCGACACTGCTGACGATCCTTCTCCCGGGGCCAGGCTGGGCCGAGGAGAGGCACGGGCGCCACGAGTGGACAGTGGCTGCGGAGGCGGCCTGGTGGCCTGGGCGCAGCCGGGACCTCGATTTTCGCGGCCTCGTGTTGGGCCGGGGCCGGCGGCCTGGAGGAGTGACTGGCACCCCCGGCGACCCTGGTCGGTAGCAGACGGACGAAGGGCGACCCGTGGCCCGGCGGGCAGCAACCGTGAGTAGTGGCCCTCCCCGCCCCCCCCCCCCCCGGGGCCCGCTGTTCAGTGACATTGCCGGTGCAGCAGCGCAGGACGCTGGGGGTCCCCGCGCCTCCTGAGGGGCGACGCAGGTCACAGGGGGCCCTGGTCGGCGGCGGCTGGGGGGGCTGTTCCTGGGGGAAGAGGCTGAAGCCTGCCCCCTATTTCTCATCTGCCACTAGTTCTTGCCGAAGAGACTTCTTTCGGGTCTCCCCTCCTGGGGGCCGGCGACCCTAGTGGCCCTCATCCACCCGGACAATCATGACCAGGGGAGGTGGTGGATCCACCAAGCAGGTGACCATCGACAAATTTACTGGCCCCGGTGGGGGCCCTGGATCGTCGGGGGGTGGTCCATCTGGAGGAGGGCCGGACAATGCAGCCCTTATGGCGGCTATAACCCAGTCAAGAGACATGCTGGACGCAAAGATAGGGGCAGTTGGTGCAGATGTAACCCTGTTGCGCCAAGATCTTAGAAACGCAGTGGCACGGATCACGGAAGCCGAGTCCAGGGTGTCAGTGGTGGAAGAGGATGTAAGTGCCCTTAAGAAGAGAATGGCGGCGATGGAGAACGCGCAGCGAACCACAGCGCTCCGGGTGGAGGATGCTGAAGGGCGGGCACGGCGTAATAACCTCCGCTTTCTTGTATTTCCGGAGAGCTGTGCCAAGGGCAATATGGCACTCTTTCTCACACAGTGGCTGGAGTCATGGATGCCCCCGGGGTCGCTATCTGCCTGTTTTATTATCGAAAGAGCGCACCGCGCCCTGACGCAAAGGCCGCCTGAGGGCGAGCGGCCTAGGGCAGTAATCGCTAGGCTGTTAAATTACCACGACAGGGACGCTATACTGAGGGAAGCCAGAACCAAGGAAACCCTCCTGTATGAAAATCATAAGATCATGATTTTCCCTGACTATACTAGACTCGTGCAGCAACAGCGCCATTCTTTCGTGGCGGCTAAGGCTAAGTTGAGAGGTCTTAAACTACAATACTCCCTGTTGTACCCAGCGCGCCTGAGGGTGATATTCCAGTCACGGACACTGTTTTTTGATACCCCGGAAGACCTTTTCAAGTGGACGGATGAAACAGTGCGGGTCAGACCGAATTCTCAGCCAGGACTTCATCCGGGCACCCCTGAGGGTTCACCGCGGGTGCAGAGAGACCAAACGACAAGGAACGGACGACCCAAACGCTCCAAATCACGCAGGCGTGCGGCCTCGGTGGATGGCTCACAAGACACTGGTAGAACCGAAGATTCAGAGCAGTCGGGAACGGATCACTGAAGTCTTCGGAGCCTTGACTCCATTTTTTTGCTAGTAATGCTGTGACTCCTGGCTGAGTGCGCTGAGTCGCTTGAGACCTTGAATTGCTGACTATTTTGCAGCTCTGAGACAGTACTGCTTTGATCTCCTAATTGTGGGAAGAGTTTTGGTGGGGTTGGGGACTTGGGGACTACGAGATAGGGGCTACCACTCTCCTAATTGTGAGTGGGACGTCAAGGGGAGGGGGGTGTGTTTACGGTTTTTTCTGTTTGGGATGTTGGGATCCATTGGTATGGGTGGGCCCGGGCCCTCGGTTTTGGTCTCGAGACTACCCATGCCGCGACAGGTACTTCATGGTTCATTGAGGTATAGGGTGGGGGGAGGCGGGGAATGGGCGGTCGGGGGTGCGACTGCTGAGTTGGGGAAGGGAACTGTTGCTGATCGTGGGACATGGGGGTGGGTAGTTTTTCTTGGGTTAGTTGGTGTAATGCATGTGTGTACCGAGATGATGCTTTGTGTGGTGAGTGGCGGGTGGAGCGGGCCTAAGGGGCTTTTGTGGTGGACTCCGATTGACTATGGCTGAATCGACCAATCGTCTCC
The DNA here is from genome assembly GCF_964261635.1 of Lissotriton helveticus. Taxonomy (NCBI): domain Eukaryota; kingdom Metazoa; phylum Chordata; class Amphibia; order Caudata; family Salamandridae; genus Lissotriton; species Lissotriton helveticus. The sequence continues at coordinate 353,279,205 of NC_136070.1, read as the reverse complement.
CTGTGGACTCTATACGGGTGATTACGTGGAATGTCAGGGGGTTGTTAGACAAGATTAAACGTGGGGCGGTGTTGCGATGGGGGAAAAGAGAAGCGGCGGATGTATTATTGCTTCAAGAGACTCACATGATGGGCACGAAGGCACTGGGTCTACAGAGATTTGGTTATCAGCAGGTTTTCCACGCGGGGTTCTCCAGGGGATCCAGGGGAGTGGCCATACTGATACACCGCAGGGTGGCTTATGTGCACGAGAAGCAGTGGGTGGATCCTCAGGGCCGCTACTTGTTTGTTAAGGGCATGGTGGGCACGGAGCCCGTGGTGTTTGGGAGTGTATACGCCCCCCCTCCCCTGCAGTGGGCCCTGGCAGAGCGGCTGTTTGCGGTGTGGGAAGACGTCTCTGGATCATTGGCAGTGATTGGGGGTGATTGGAATGATGTGATGGACGTGAGTGTGGATCGCCGGAGACGTCGAGAGGTGACCGTGACCACCCCCCCCTCCCTTCCGCCCACCAGATTGCATGCAATGAGTGAGGGGCTAGGCTGGGTGGATGCTTGGCGACATATGCACCCTGTAACCCGAGATTATACGTATGTCTCAGCAGTACATGGCTCGTTCTCGCGGTTGGATTATATGTTTCTACCTGGAGAATACTTGTGTAGGGTGAAGGGCGCAGACATCTTCCCGAGGGGCCTGTCCGACCACTCCCCAGTTTCAGTTAACATAGATCTACTTCAGAAACGGCAGCCGTTTAGATGGAGGATGTCCTCGTGGCATCTCCTGAAACCGGCGTATACTAAGCACTTGCGAGAAACCATAGACCATTATTGGCGGGAGAACCTGGTGGAGGGTGCCGACATAGGTGTGGTGTGGGAGGCTATGAAACCTACCATACGGGGAGTCGATATCGCATGGTGCTCAGCGGCCCGTCGGCAGCGTCGTGAGCATACTACAGAGGCGGCTGCCCGAGTGGCGACCCTCGAACAAGTACACAGTGCTGGTGGTGATGGGGTGGATCTGCGGCTGCTCCTGCAGGCACAGCAATCGTACGCGTCCCTGTTGCTAGATGAAGCCAGGCAGGCGTGGCTAGCCACAAGAAGTAGGGTGTATCAATGGGGGGACAAGTCGTGTTCCATGCTCCATAGATTGTGTCAGCACAACTTCCAGCCCCTCGTACTGCCGGGTCTCACGAACGACAACGGGGAAGTCCTGACCGACCCGAACGACTTGGCGGCGAGCTTCGCCACATACTTTACTGATCAGTATGCCTCGCGCGACCAATTGCCTGAGGGCGACTTGGCCCGCTTCTTCGCAGAGTTCCCGCCGGTGCCAGTGTCGGACGAGACCAGGGAGGCCCTAGATGCACCCCTCACGGCGGAGGAACTGGGAGACGCATTGGGGCAACTCAATGCCGGTAAGGCCCCTGGACCGAATGGCTACCCATGTGAATTTTTTAAAAAATTCCATGTGCAGTTGGGACCACATTATCGCCGAGCGCTGGAAGCGGCCCGTACTCGGGGTATGCTGCCATCAGACTGGCGCCATGCAGAAATAGTGGTCTTTCAGAAGCCTGGCAGACCCCCGGATAGCCATGATTCGTATAGGCCCATCTCCTTAATTAATATTGAGGCTAAGATATTGGCCAAGGCTCTGGCGAACCGTCTGGCTCCACACATCACGGATTTAGTCCATTCGGACCAGGCAGGCTTTATGCCCCACAGGGCAACGCGACACAATATCCGGCGCGCACAGGCGGCGATCGACGCTGTTGGGGCCTTGGGGGACCAGGCGGCGTTGTTGCTGGCCGATATCAACAAGGCCTTCGACTCGGTTGGCTGGTCGTACCTATTTACATTACTATCTTGGCTCAACTTGGGCCCGGTCTTCCTGTCCTATATAAAGCTCCTCTACACCGATGTTACAGCCTCGGTGCGGGTCGCCGGGGCGGTATCAGAGACATTCCGCATAGGCCGAGGGACCAGGCAGGGCTGCCCGCTCTCCCCCTATCTTTTTGCACTGGCCATGGAGCCCCTGGCGGCAAGAGTGCGCCGGGATGCACAGATACGGGGCTTTGTATGGAATGCTACCCTGTCGGATAAGATTGCGTTGTACGCGGATGATGTCCTCTTTTTCCTTACGGATTTGCAACGCTCGGGTCCACGTGTCTTGGAGATCATGCACCAATTTGGGGAGGCCTCGGGCCTGTATCTCAACCTCCACAAGTCCACCCTGTGGGTGCTATCAGGAGACCCGGTGACAGACCCCTGGGCTTCAGGATTACGAGTGGCCACAAATGGGCTGAAATACCTTGGGGTGTTTCTCTCGGACTCGGCTGACACTGCCTGGGACCATAACCTGCATCCCGTCTGGGAACGAGTTCAGACGGACGTCAAAACTTGGTCTCGAATGCCCCTGACAATCTTTGGCCGTTCTGCCATTTTCAAGATGGTTGCGCTCCCGCGCCTGCTCTACCAGTTACAAAACCATCCGTATCCTATCCCACCTCGGTGGTTTAAACAGGTTAACTCAGTGCTGGGTCGCTTTCTCTGGGCGGGAGGTTCTGCCCGGGTGGCACTGCGCACATGTTTTTTGTCCACCTACTGTGGAGGCCTGGCCACCTCGGATCTGCAGTCGTATTACCAGGCCGCTCATCTCCTTATTCTGAACGAATGGTGGTACGGTGACGGTGGGGATCCGGCCTATGCCCTCGAGCGTGCTTTGATGGGCGATAACTCGCTCCATACCATCTTATACTCACCCCGACTGCGTAGCTCGCTGCCGAGGGTTACTAAACTCGTATTTGCTATATGGCGACAGGCCTTGCGTCGCGTGGGCTGGTGGGGCAAACTAACCGCAGAAACGCCTTTATGGCGGAACGGTATGCTACCTGAACTCTCTAAACTGTCAGGCTTCGATGGCTGGGATGCAATAGGTATCTCGCAGTTAGGCCAGGTGATGTCTGGAACGTCGCTCAAATCCTTTCAGACCCTCAGTGCCGAATTTGATATGCCCCAATCTCAATTTTTCCGGTACCTGCAATTCCGACATGCACTGACGCCCAGTATTGCCAACCTTGACTCACTCCCTGAATTTAGCCCGATCGAGGCGAAGGTCTTCATGGGTGATCTTGGGGACAAAAAAGTATCGCGCATTTACCAAACAATGGTCACCCACTGCTCCCCTACTCTTCTCTCACTGAAGACGACTTGGGAGGCTGATCTCGGCCCCTTGGACGAGGATGACTGGCGAGAGGCCTTGGAATCCCCGAGGGGGGCGGCTATCGCAATGCGATTTCGACTCATACAGTTCAAGATTCTCCATAGAGCATACTATACCCGAGAGCGTCTGTGGAAGGCGGGCCTGATTGGGTCCCCAGAGTGTCTGCGGTGTGGGGCTGAGGTGGGTACGTTACTTCACACGATGTGGTCGTGCTCTCGGCTGGTTGGCTTCTGGAGGGGTGTTTGGGGATGTCTGTCTGAGGTGCTGGGCTGGACCCTCCCCCGTACTCACCGTCTGGGTCTACTGCACGTCCTGGAAGGGGTTGGTGGTAATATCTATAAGCGGCACCTGCTCCTACTGGGGCTAGTGGTAGCTAAAAGAGACCTGGCCCGAGCATGGAAGAATGTGAGGCCCCCCCCCCTGAATGCATGGAAGGCTGGTATAGACTTCTGTATGGGCCTGGAGAGACCTATATTTGAGGCACGAGGATGCCCCCGCAAACACTTTAAGATATGGAAGAGGTGGGCGGACTATAGAGGTCTGACACTGGACCCCCCAGTGGAGCAAGAAGAAGATCTTTAGCCCCGTACGGGCTGGCAAAGCCCATGTCCACACACACATTACTCACGTCACAAACTTACGTCGATACAGTTAGTGCACACATGCATAGGGTTAGGGTGGGTTCCAGGGTGGGATCAGGGAGTTGGGTAGGTAGATAGCGGAATAAGATGAAGGTGGGGTAACTGTTTTCTGATATCCTTGATTGCATTATCTCCTTGCTTGGACACTCGGTTGACTGCTGTGATTGTATCAAAATGTCTGGTGGTATGGTCCTGATTGTGGGCTGCCACTCTATTTCATATGCTTATCTTCATCAATAAACTGGTTGTGAAAAAAAAAAAAGAAATCACAATTTCCACAAAAGAAGGTAGCCAGTATCAAGGTAGTTAACAATGCCGAGAATACTGAGGACACAACTGAAAAACGGAGAGTGGGCTCAGACAATGCTAGACAGCGCAGCAGAGGTGAGCATAGCTCGCAAAGTCCTTATGAATCATCTGGAGACAGTGGACACGAATGAATACCTTCAAGTGGAAACTGCAGATACCAGAGTTAGCAAGCCCCACAAAATATACGAGATAACATTACGTATAGAGGGAGATAAGACTAGGAAAATTAGGGGACTATTTTGGGATAACCTCTCCAAAGGCTATGACATCCTTCTAGCTGAAAAAGACTGGCCACCAGAGTTTGTCAGGGAGTGCCCTCATGGCGAAGAAGTAATTATGCCTGCCTTCTCGAATCAAATACCGATTCATAAAAAATATACACTTGCTAGAAAGTGGGCAGTGGCCTTAGCACCTGCTTTATATAAAAATCATGTAGGATGGGATGAGGATTCTCCTCCTCACAAAGTCCAGTTAAAATCACAACCAACTGCACAAAGGCAGTACCCAATTAAGCAAGAAGCTAAAAAACAAGTAAATGAAATACTAGATCAGCTAGAATACCAGGGGGTGATTGAAACTTGCACCTCACAAATGAACAATCCTTTGTTTCCGGTCGCCAAACCAGACAACTCATATCGTCTAGTTTTGGATTACCGACACCTTAACACATGTTGCAAAACCTTTGCAGTGCAAAACTCACACAGTGCTGCACTAATGAATAACATAGTGCGCAAAAAATACAAAACAACCTTGGACATCTCCAATGGATTCTTTTGTCAAAACATAGCACCAGAGAGCAGATATTTAACAGCTTTCTCAGTAAATGGCACTCAAAAACAATTCTGTCGGTTAGCCCAGGGGTACAAGAACAGCCCGGGGGTATTCTCAGCGAGAGTAACAGAATTACTACAACTATATGATGATGAAGCATTATCTTATGTCGATGACATTTACTTAACAGATGATGACTTGGAGACTCACTTGAAAAGGGTGAACACCATAATACTTGGTTTCGCTGCAGAGGGTTACAAATTCAACTTTAAAAAGTCCAGAATTGCCCATCTGACAGTCTTATACGTAGGATATGAATTATCAAGTATAGCCTGGTTGACAATTTTCTAATTAACTAGAAGAATTAAAAAATCTAAAATATGAAAAGACGTATCCTCTGCCAATCGACATTCTGCCTCTACGACATTACGCCTGTGTAATCTATACAGACGGACATGCTCAACCATCCGTTTGGGGAGAACAAGCATACAACCCCACATGTGAGATTACAAAAGAAGTGTGGCGCGGAGGTAAACTAAGACCTCTATTAACAAAGACACACTCAGTAGAAACCAATTCAGAACAACAAACTGAAATATTAGCTTTGAAAATGGCGCTAGATAATGCGGATCGCGAATTCCCGACACTTATAGTGTCAGATTCATATTACTGCGTCAAATCATATAACAGCGATTTGCAGACATGGATTCAGAACGGTTACAAAGATGACACAGATGCACCAATAAAGCAGAGACTGCTCTGGGAACAAGTAGCTCTTTTGAAAAAAGAACTACCAAAGACTCACGTGACTCACTCACTGAGTCATCAACGTGATGGCGTTCACGTTGTAGGGAATTCATTGGCTGAAGCAGCCGCAGCGGCAGCCACTAAACCGGCTCCCGTAGATCGAAAAAAGCGTACATTAAAATACATTGACGGTGAAACATTGCTGGCGGTGAAAACGTCATCAAAAGGCGACTGCTCAGCGTTACCGATCAACTATCCACTCAATTATACATACATAATCGATGCAAACTCCGTCCCTTTTGCTCGAATCCCTGGAGTGGGGGATAGAGTGATTCCAAACATGGACAGGAGAAACTTGTTAATCGCAGACGCACACATGGGCGAGGGTCACAGACACCTTAAATTAAAAGATTCTCTGGAAGAATTACAATCACGGTACTGGTGGCCAGGCATGAGCCTGCACTACACCATGTTTGTAAAAAACTGCCCAAACTGCAACAGAGATCGCAGTGGGGAGAGAAGCAGTTTAATACCTCGTCGTATCAAGGCAGATAATATTACCAGCAAAAAGAATGGCTTGCGATTAACATATACAGGCTAGTTTCCACTTATAATGTAGATCACCAGCACTCGGCTGACGTCCGGACTATTATACAAGATTTGCGAGTCTAAATGGCATGTACGCTAAGAGCATGCTACGTTCGACCATTTCTTTCACTCAGGCAAACCAGCCTGGGGGGGAAACATGGCCAAATGAGCACAGCCCAGCGGGAATCTTCTCACTTCCTTCCTGAGGGTATGGGACGGTGTAAAGAAAAAACCAAGGCAGAAAGCAATCTATAATAGAAAGGATATTAGGTTCGGGAGCTGGGTGGGTCAAACATCTAATAAGTGTCCAACGTAGTCTAAATAACTTGCCAAGAAATTCTCTGAAGGGATTCAGTCCGTACGAATTATTATTCGGAACTAGGATGTTGATCTCTGACCTTGATAGTCAGACTTCAGTGGTAATAGAAAAAACCTTTGATGTCAAAGACCGTTTGGCTATTTTGCAGGACTTAAACAAAACAAGAAAAGACCTGAGCAACATACAGTTGAAACAACAGCCAACGACCACTGAAGATTCACCACCTGTCCCAGCAAGACCTGTCTGGATTCCAAAAGTCGGGGATCTAGTCAGGGAGAAGATCGCGGTAAAGAAGGAATTTGGGCCTTCTTACAGAAAAGCAGTTCCTGTCTTGTCTGTCAACGGGACAAGATCAGTTGTACTACCGCCACTTGCTGGAAAAAAGGAGAACCGAGTTGTATCCATCGACCTGGTAAAACCACAACATGTGGCCGATAACAAACAGTAGGCCAAGTGGACTCCCAATAAGTAGCAGAACACCAAGGTTTGCTACCAGTACAGAGGTCCTAACAAAGAGGCTCATCACATTCGAAACGCCTAAAGAAGAACAACAAGGACTATGCAACAATGCAATAGAACTCAGACCTCTGAAAACCCAAATAAAGACATTTAGCAGAGACACACCAATCTACAATGAAGTTCCAAGTGAAAATGCAAGAAACAAAAATCCTGAACCAATTGGAACAATTGACAGAACTGCATCTGGTTACTTCATCAACTTCGATGATTCCTCTGAAGGTTTCAGCGAACAAAAGACACAGCCATCATCAAAATCCTTTAAAGACAAAGCTAAGGAACTTTTGAAACAACTGAAAGAAACATATCTGGTTACTCCATGGATTGAATTTTGGGTGGGTTTTGGTACATTTATCCTCATACTTTGGCTCATCATGGTATTTACCTTGGGACGCTTCATTGAGGGAAAATATGCTAAAATGGACACAGCAAGTCAGAACATCAACTTGGTCCTCAAACCACACACATCTTCACACGTCGAGAAACGAGAACTTTCTTCAGAACTTTCTTCAGCCAACTTCACAGCAATTCCAATACCTGGTGGGGTAGCCTGGGACAACACTGACTATGAAATTTATGGTCCGGTCGAGATCCTGAAATATCCACACCAAATCAAGATCTCCTTGAGTGATTTTGCAAAACCAAACTCATTTGCTGATGATTGGGACTTTGAAAGTATAAACAATATGATGTCTGACTTAGTAATGTCTGCTAAATTTACAAAACATGATTATTTGCAAGGTTCTACAAATTATGATAGTATGTATTGCTATAACCATTATGGTAACAGTTTTTTGCATAAATCTGCACAACCAAGAAATGTTTTAAATTATAATCAATGGGAACATTGTGCTACACCTCCAAAAGGGAGCTCTAGAACCGTGTATGACAAATATTCATACTTTCAAGGTTTTAACACTAGTAATGCTGAAACATTTTATTACAAATTGTCAAACAAGACAGGGATGAAAACCATGATAACCAACACAAAATTGATTTATTCTGATTCGTTCTTTGAAAAAATGAATACTTTTGGATTTGATTATTGGGACAAAAATGTTGATTTGAAAAGTGTTTGGGGTACAAAAGAATGGCAAGTACAGGGTTTAGAAGCTTTGTTTAGAGCCTGCATGATCCCAGAACAAATGATATTTTTAAATGACACTGTTCAACAAACCACCTGTCTTGGCTTAGCCAAAATCAAAGATTTAAATAACCTGTCTATTCCAAAGCCAACAATGTTTAGCAATAGCTCTGAAACAGATGAAGAGATAGACGTAAACCATATACTTAACCAAAACAGAACACATCCTGATTGGAAACAATGGTTGATCTGGCCCACAGATACAAATAACTGTCAAGATAGATTCCTGAATAAAACACAGGGTTTCAAAATGACCAGGCCAGACCCTAGATATCCCCAAAGACATCACCCAGGGATAATAACAACCTACAGTGTGGGCAAATTATGCCTTCAATGGCTACAAACTTCCACACTGCCTGAAATTAAGCAACACCTAACTTTACTTACTGATGGTGCTGACTTGCGTGATTTCATACTGGGACCACGCAAACAGCGTCAAAAGCGTTTCATAGCAGCCTCTGTATATGCAGCATACAATGAGGCCTGGAAGGTTACTCAAATTGAAACAGCAGAAAGAATACGGGAAATTGACCGTATTAATTTGGAAAAATCACTTTCTGTAGTGGACAATGGGTTAATGACTCTGTCCTCCAGAATTGTTTCATTGGACAGCATTGTGTCTTCAGCAATCGATATATTATCGCAAGACTTACTGTTATTACAACATGGACAGTCACAATTGCGTTCCATTGTACAGCTTGGCTGGACGTTACAAAATCTGCGTTCAGGCTATGTGCCTTGGCGTTTAATCAACACAACGTCACTATTCCAAATCTTTAACCTTACTAATAGACAAATCGGTATGGCGCAGAAGGGTGCTGATTATACAATCTTGAGCATTGAAAAACTAGAAAGATTACCAATGACAATGTCAGAACGACCTGTCAGTGAATGGATAATCCACGGAATCATAAATATTCCAATCTCAACCTTCAGGTTTCAATACTGCCAAAAATATATACAGGCTGGCATGTACGAGAAATTGGGAAAGGGGTACCTTAAAACAACTTGGAACCTGCCCTATTCACATGCATGTGTCAGTAACAAAGGACAGAAAGTGTTTCTTAGTGGCAACAATTGTGCTATGTCACTAAGCGGCACGCTTCTGTGTAACGGTATTAGTTTGCACAGAGCCTGTGAAGGGAATTCATACAACCTTTCATGTCACCAGCAAGGCGCACCTGCAACTGAAATAGAACCATTCTTTCAAAGACTCTATAATGGGAGTTACATTCTTATTGTAGACCGCAGATGTTGTAGTCTTATGCCCGGGACTCCTTATCTCGTCACTACGACGGCGAAGGTCAAGTGCTGTGGACGTTCTTTGTTCCCCAGCTCCTTTCCAGACAGGGAGACGAGGGCATGGCCCGGTTTGAAAATTACTTCTATTCGAATAGATACTTTAAGCAGAATGAAAACAGTGCTTCTTCAGACGCCTACAAGGCTCACGTCATCAAAAGAAACGTATGATCTACAAGTCGCAAGGACGACTGCAGAGATACATACATTATTATCAACTAATTCCCCCGTACATTTCGCGGAAATCCTGAGCGAAATCTTAAATATTTCTGATACCACTGGGGTCTCAAAGGTATTTAAGACAGTATTTTCGATGGCATTAACACCATTCAAAGCCATACTGGGTATTTTTCCAGATTTCGTCCATTCGATTTTTGGCGGACTTCCCCTGATCCTGGGACTAATTGCAGGAATCCTATTCCTAGTCCTTATTTTCCGTTATGGCAACCCATGTCACAGATCAAACTCTCGCGACAATGGAAGATACGATCCTAGCCATTGGATACCGGGACCGGATATCAAAAATCCTGGGACTCTCCCGGCTTAGAGACCTAAACATGACTTGGTTTCTATCATTTCGACCAATGTGGCAAAGGTGTGTTTTACCTGTACTAAGGTGTCTGCTATGCGGAGAAGAATGCGTGTTAGACACCTGTCTGACGCTACAATCGGATGCGCCGGTGGATGCAGATACACTGTTGGTTCCTACCAAGGTTCACGCACTGTGCTGCCCTCAAAGGCTGCCAATTCTGATGACGGCATTCCTGGAATCTTCACCACCACGATTGAAGGGTAGTGAAGTTCGAGATGAAAGCAGCATCGAACAGGTACGACCTTCTGTCAGCAATGCAAATCAGAATGTCAATGGAGACAATCATGCACACGAATGCATGGTTACCCCTATTTCCGACTTAGTGGAACTTTCCCATGAAGCTGTTGACAGTTTTTTCGAAAGCCTGAATGATATGATGTTCTCTCCGGAACAGAAATAGAGACTTTTGAGTAAACTCGCACACGGCGTTCCCTGAATTCGGCCTTCAACTTTAAAAATAAAGTCACATGAACAATTACAATCCAGTTCACGGACAGCAACTTTTTTCAGCAAGCCCCTTAAAAAATGTTTCTATATATTTTTTCCCCGGGACACTGATCTTCTGCTTAAAGTAAGAAACTATTCCTAGAGAACTAAGATTTCTATTTTAGATACTTTATATAGACTTTAGCTGCCCGCTGGTATGTTCACAAATATTTTATTATGTGATGAAATGGTCTCGACCTTCCTTTCTGTATAGCTATATTAAGAGCCATTTCATGTGTATTTCTCATATACCAAAAAGCAATAATGCATAACAATGCGTGTTTAATTTTGCATTTAATTCATAGCTTAAGTGCATACAATATATATGACTGCAATTTTTCAGTATATTTGAAAATTTCAAAATGCATTTATGTATTTTGGGGTGGTAAGGTATACACTATACTCTATAGTATGTTGTACTATGTTATACTATGCATAGATTAGTAGATATGACCATAGTTAGCGTGGAGTGGGTGTCGTGTATTTCTATAGGTTCTGAATCGATCCCCCTATTCCTGACCCTATTCTGGTTAAACTACCTAGCTAGTTAACTAACAGTCAGCCCATGAGGCAAGAAAACCCCCATGATGCAGATACCGTTATCTGACGCAGTCACACTACGGCACAGGAACGTGTTATCTGATTAGGTCATAACGCTTGAGATCTAATTAGACAAGCGACATTCCTCCAGCCCCTGATAAGGCATACGACGTTCTCATAACAAATCAAACCTATGACAACCTGGATAATCCGTGCGGCCATTGTTTTGATTTCACAGAGAACTTTAGTAAAGAATGTGCTAACGAGCAAGTCGTATGACATCTTTATTGACGTACCTATGTCCATCCTTACGTCAATCCCGGCACCTTTAAGGTATAAATATTGCCGACCTTGCCCTATGCAAACACACGCGTGGTGACAAGACGGAGCAGCCATACTTGCCGAAGCCGAGAGCAGAAGCAGACCCCGCTGGCAGCAGCCCCGCCTTCCTGACGCGCTGAGAGACGCGCTGCTATCTCAAGCCGAGAGACCCAGCACCGGCGCTTCCGGGTAGCCCTCGCAGGCAGCCTGGAATATCGAGAGCAGAGAAAGAGATACCATTCCCCATTCATCCTAAATTCCAGGTACAGAACTGAATAACCCCTCACAGAGAATTCTTTAGTTATTCACTTGGCAAAAACAAACTTAACTTAAACTGTAACTTTCTATTCCCGCCCACGCATTAGACTTAGGTCAGGTACACGGGGTAGGCGTATTTAGAAACACCAGTTGAGTACGTTTAGTCAAATGTATATGTGTATGTAAATATATTTTAATCATTTTAAACATCATATGGCTCAGAAACCATATCAATGTTTTTACAGTATTATTTTATACTATTGCTTCTAATGTATGCACTTTACTTAACTATAAGTATTGCAATAATATCGATCCATTTCTCTTGTACGAGAAAAGAGACTGATCAATAAATAACATCTTTTATTGAACACGCCCGTCTCTTCCTTTTCTCTACATTCTGATGAGACTAAGAATGCACGTACTGACTGAGTAAAATAATTGCCTTGTGCTCACACGACTCTCGAGATTGACTCTTGATTAGGGGAGAGCAAAGTTGTCATGTTCTATGGTTGTCAGAAACTAAATCCCTTCTTGTCTTATCAGGGAAGTTAATCCTTCCTTGAACATTCGAGAAAGTTTCTAGCGAACTCTGAGCTTAGCTGGCAAACCCAAAAATTAAGTCTAGTATCGACAGTAGTAGACCTAGTTAACGTCTGGCCTAGGCCTTTACTGCTGTAGGTACTATTCCAATGCGCAGAGCCTATTGGGAAAATAGGAGCTACACTACAGTACATGATATTATTAAAATTACAAGTTAAAAACAAATACATAAAATGTTCAGGAGGAACAGTTGTCGACGCGGCGTTTCGGTAATGTGTTTAAAACCTTCATCAGGACAGTTTCTCAGTGACTAAGAGGTATGATGATCTTAGTGGTGTACTGGGATGATGTCCAGAATAGTAATAAAAGCAAGAAAACCAAATTCTTACATTTTTGGCTGAACTTGAGAAAAACCAATCTATCTTGGTTATGTGACTGATTCACGCTGGAATAACAGGAGCCACCGATCTCAGGATACTGTCTTAATGGAAGTATCAGGTATCATTGTATGGCAAATCAATGCAGTCACGGACTTTTTATATGGGTTCCACGTGTACGCACTGTTTGAAAGGGGGAACAAAACCTCCCTCGCTTGCACCGATATTTGATTAAATCGGGTCGGCCTCCCTGCTCCTGTTCAATCCAGCGTCTCGGGGGTTCCGGGTAACATTTCACCCCCTTTCAAACAGTGCGTACACGTGGAACCCATATAAAAAGTCCGTGACTGCATTGATTTGCCATACAATGATACCTGATACTTCCATTAAGACAGTATCCTGAGATCGGTGGCTCCTGTTATTCCAGCGTGAATCAGTCACATAACCAAGATAGATTGGTTTTTCTCAAGTTCAGCCAAAAATTTAAGAATTTGGTTTTCTTGCTTTTATTACTATTCTGGACATCATCCCAGTACACCACTAAGATCATCATACCTCTTAGTCACTGAGAAACTGTCCTGATTAAGGTTTTAAACACATTACCGAAACGCCGCGTCGACAACTGTTCCTCCTGAACATTTTATGTATTTGTTTTTTTAACTTGTAATTTTAATAATATCATGTACTGTGTATGAATATTTCTTTGTGTATATTCTGGTTTTTGTATTGATCACAGAACTACTGATTAAAAACTATTTTTGCTAGTAACGTAAATTTTCTTGCTTCTTCACTGCTGCTTATCCCTTTTGCTCATAAGATTATGTTGTATGTATTACTTTAACATTGTGTTTTGGGACTAATTAAGTGCTTAACATAAAGTATATTCACTGATAAACGAATAGATAGAGGTTTTTGTCTTATGTGTGATTGGCATCACTGACTAAGGACAGGTAACATATGGGCAGGTGTGACAAGGATACCACTCGCTGTGGCTCCACATAGGACCTTCTGTTCCTTTTTTATCAAATTGTCCTTCCACACATAACCCATTCATTTGGAGTTCCCAGGGTGCAGTCAGACAACACCCTCACCCGAGTAGTACTGATGTGATCACACTAAAATCTTATTGACCGAACACGTATGCAACAAAACCATCAGACATTAATAATCAACTGGAAACACACATGGTTTCACTATATGAGTGTTGCCATGAATGCGTGAAAATTCAGACAACATTTGCAGTCAAACTTGAGCTACATAAAAAAGATGGAAAGTTTGGCAATTAATAAATTTGCCCCAAAAAGAAAACGTTTCTGGCACTATGCAGTGACCAACAGATATAATATTTTTACTTTTCCCTCCTAGTGTGTTCTAGCGTTGTTTAAAACCGTAACAAAATAAAAATAAAAAGTCAAAGTCACTGGGGCTTTACCATACCAATCCCTTCGTTGAGCGGAGCATCACACACAAGTATCCAAAGTCGAGACTAGTCCTCATTATGCTCCCTATGTTTCCCAACACTCGCAGCAGGCTCCCTATACTCTCGGTTGGCAAAAAAAGGACAGCATCCAACACCAAGATGGCGGCCCACTGACGACGCAGTGCCAGATGGGTCAAGGCTCCTCCATGCACCAAAGCATCCCTTAGGATGTCACAGAGCTATGTAGCAAAGAATAAGACAAAGGAGCAGCTCTGCGGGGCTCCAAGGTGCAGGTATGTTTGTGCGCGCTGTAATTGAGTCGTGGATCCTTTTAAATGGACTGCACGTGCACCAAAGGGCCCACACTGCCTACTTGTCTCTATTTTTCAAAAAAACAGCAAAGGACCAAACATGTCTCACCTTGGAAACTTCATAGCCTCTGCACTTCTGTTTTCCAAGGGTTTCCAGAAAATAAACTCTGAGAGTCTAGCTTTTCACAAGGCAAAGTAAAATATAACCATAAAACCCTTCTGTTCAACCACATGTTTCTTTACACACAGATGCTACTGATGGAGCGAGGTTTATAGTAATATTTTATTTTGACTCGCAAAGTTAAACTTCCATAATAAATAACCATATTAATGAGGTTTGTGAATGAAAAGTACAATCAACCTAGTTTAAAATGCATTACACGACACATGGGACTAAACTTATGTGCTCTATGTTGCAACTGCATGTTCGAGAAAAATAATAAACTAACCTTGTCTATTGTCTTTGTCAGTATTAAATGCGGCTGTTTAACTAATGGCATGTGCTTATTTACGTGCTTATGTTTTGTCTTTTCTGTGGCAAAAGCTTGTGGAGGATTCTGCAGCCTATAAGAAAAAGGTAGATATAAAAAGCTGCTTTTTTGTGCTAAAAGCCAGATAACATAAACTAATGGGTTAATATTTAGCAAAGAGGGTGGGTAACAGAATAGTTTTCATTACTCAAATTAATTAATGTCTTGTGTTTGTTTGAATACTAGCCTTCAAAAGAGAGGCCTAAGGCCTAGCGTTTTAAAGTGGGTGTTTGGAATCCTGTCGTGATGAGCCGAGCACAGGAAAGAAAAGTGGAAAGTTTTGCCACGTTGATGTTCATCAGAAAAATAAAAAAAATGAACTGTGCAAGATGAGCTCTGTGTTGGAAAAACTCAAGGACAGGATGCGGCAAATCAGCCAAGCTAAGGAAGCAGCGAACTGTTATTTAATATTGTTGCATTTCCGAGGAAGCTAATGTCGTTGTGGATAAAGGACAAAGACGTTTTAGAAAGGCTCAACTTTGGATCGAAAAAGGTGATGATCTCATATGGACTGACGTCAGTCAGCCAATTGGAACACTGGATGGCAGGAAAAAAATATACTTTTAGTGAGATTAGCTAGGCAAAAAGGTATAAAAGTTGCCCCCAGGGGCAGGAGGGTGCTCCTCACTTTCCGGGTCCAGAGAGACGTGATATGCTGTTGGACTGCTCACGTAAGGATAATAGGGTTAATTGACTTTTTCATTACAAGGTGAAGTGAGTTTAGATAGGGAAATAGCTTTAGGGAATGAAAACTGCTGTTAATTAAAATTCATGATTTTTGAATATGCTTTTGAAATGTCAGTCTAATATGCCTTTTCCTTCAATAAAATGCTGCTAATCTGCTAATTTGCTAATAAATAAAGATTCCAATTAAAAATTCTCTTTCTTTGAATAATAAAGTAAATAAAATTAGATTTTGAAATGACAAGCTGGTCTTGTTTATTCATGGTCTAGTTACCATCAGTTGATCCATTTGCCTTAGTGACTTAATTAAAATGATTATTGATATAAACCATGTTTATGAAAATGACAATCTGCAGATGTATATAAATGTGTAAATAGTTTTATAAATAGTTCTGATTAATTAGGTCACATGATTCAGTTGCCCAAAATTTGTCTCGGTATTTTATGGGCCTTGTGAGTGATTTATGATTAATGGTGAGTATCATGGTGTTGGGTAGTGTTGTTGAGACAGATTTTCTATAGGGGCGCTGCATCAATTCCTTGGTAGCAGAGTTACAGTTACTATGGTAACAGACATGCTACATGGTAGTTACATAGGATTCATGACTAAAACATGTTATGTTTGTCAAGTTGTTATATGTTGTCAAAAAGGCTTTTTCCAGCAGTGTGAAAATTCCTAGTTGTGCCGGCATAAGAGTAGTGTGACAAGTGAAGTTGCACAGTGCATTTGTTCTGTTTCAAAATAGTGGTATTGTCATATATCACTAGTGTTGTGGACGTACAACACAAGTTTAGGGATTTTAGGTGTGTTAGGTAAAATGTATAGTGAGGATTGTCTATGAAATTGTAGCTTTCGAGTATACGGACTTGGAGCCTGTTTTAAAACTCACTGCGAAAAGAGTAATAGAATTTATCTAAGTTTGAGTGAAGGGTAAGGAAGCGTCGTCTATCTTACTGACAAATGTGGATTTCTATGGTTGGTTAAAGTCCTACCAAGATTCATATATGTATGGTTAGGAAAACTTTCCGTTTGAAAGTGCGCAAATGATTTTGTAATTACAAACAAGTCAAACTTTGAATTGCTATTATATGTCCATTCAGAGGGAAACGAGTTCGTTATTACCTGTTTGAAGGGTAGAGTAGTCATACTTTATCAACGACTGAATATTCTGTGAGAATAGCGTTGTCTATTCCACGCAGAGAATACTTGAATGATTGTAAAAGCTATCACTTTATTTTAGCAAAACAGACAAATGGTTTGTTTTTCTGTAGTTACTAAAAGATTTTCATTGAAAAGAATTGTTAAAATGGCGCTGTGAAAATATTTTGTAAAGGAGGGGCTAGTTTGTGGAGTGAGAGACAGCGAAGCTGCAGCGGCAGTGTACGTCACAGGGTCTGCGCTGTGATTGGCTAGCATACGTCACAGCTAGCGCACTGATTGGTTCACGTGACCAAGACGAGCTGACAGCTGATTGGCTCATTCTGAAAGCAGTACTTCTATTGGTTGAACAAGGTGGTGACGTAACTTAACCTGATTGGCTTGTTGGTGAGTTTCGCGCATGGATTGGTTGGTTTTGCAGAACAACCAGGAAACACTTACGATTATTTAGAACTATGCGGATTTGATTAAAAACCTGAGTTATTACTACAAAAAAGAGGAAAAGAAGCCTACATGGTTTCAGAAATTGAAAAATATATTTAAACCTGACAAGAAAATTGAAACGCGAGGTGGAAGATTACTTCATAAGTACAAAACACCCGCAGCTTATATGGAAGGTGAATATGGTTATCATACTTGTCTATGGATGGATAATTGGATGGAATATACCAAAGATGATGGTGTATTAGCATTGCCAGAAGATGGGTCATTTAATATTAAAGTTTTGAAAAATTTGAGAGAAAAAATGATGGCTCTTGTGCCAAAGCCTAGACCTACTCAATTTGAAGCTTTAGTTGAATGGGAGGATGAGATGTTTGAACTTGAACGAGAAAGCAGAGGTATAACAAAAGGTCCAAAATTAGATATTAACAGGGAAACTCATGAAGATAGAATGCGTCGTTGGAGACGTGCAGACATGTGTGATGGTTTATACCCAGTAAGAGTAATGGTTACTGAAGTACCAGTTCAAAAGAATACCCAAAAGAAAAATAATATTAATGAAGAAAATGATTTAGAATATGCGGTCTTAGAAGAGATTTATATTACAAAGCCGAAACCGCCACCTTACCATTTTCAACCAGTTTGTTCATGGTCTTCCCCGAGAGTTCCTCCATGAACTTCTCCAAGTGCTCCTCCAAGAGAAATTATTGATGAGACATCTCCCATGTCAAATCAAAGCTTTGGAAAAACACCTGAAAGAGTGGAATTAAGGTCTAATTCTAGTATATCTGGAGGAAATAGAAATTATATTGAAATTCCCAGAAATGATTTTGAAATTTCCCCAGTGCAGAGAAATGAAGCCCCAAGAAATGTAATGAGAACAGAAAGATGTAATGAATTACCAAATTCTTCAGAATATCTTCGATCAAATGAGTTGATGAGTTAATACAACAGTTAACTATAAGCATGGAAGCAGTAACAGTACCAGTAACGATTGGTCCTGTTCAACCGTTTTTTGATCAAAGGGAAATTAGACACTCAGCTTTGACTATTCCATTAAATGCAGAAATTCAAAAAGAAGCAGACAAATTTTATTCAGATTTATCTGAAATTCACAGAGAAAAAACAATGCCTGACTTAACTTTTAATCAAGGTTCACCATGTAAAACTCCATTTGGTGCAGAATCTGATACTGAAACTCCAGAAAAGAGCATAAGTAAAATAGATTTAACACAAATCCCAAAAACGCAGAATTTAAATTACTTGATGTTGCAAAATTAAAAGCAGATTTGGAGGAATTAATTATCGGCACAATTGGACCTGACAATTTAAAGCTATATCAAGATGATGAACTATTATTTATTTGTAAAAGCATACAATGGAAAACCAAAAATAAATATGAACAGTTAGAAGAATTAGCTACTGAACTAGAAGTTGATTTGAGCAGGCAGAAGAATTTGGGAAAACATTAAAGAGTAGACTTCACAGAAAAAGACATTGGAAACCTGAACACTACAGGAAGAATAATTCATATAAAAGAATTAATTGTGTTTCTAAAAAGACTAGGTGAATTAAGTAAATGGAGAGTAAAATGGACAAAGAAAAAAGAGGAAGAAAGAAGAGAAAGAGGTGAAGTAGTAAATCAGTTTCCAATGAGAGAAATAGCAGGTGGTGGATATGTGCATGTCCCTTGGACTAGACAGGACATTTTATTGTTCACAAATGATTTTCCTCGGCTGAGAGAGAAACCTGTAGAGTGGTATCGACAGGTGGATAGGTTTATTAAGGTTTCAAAAGTTCTGTGGATTGATCTTGATGGATTCTTTGATATTGCTGTCCCATCAGATCTTTGGACAGAATGTAAAATTTCTGTAAGTTGACCTAAAGAAGAACCAGCTCGAGATAAAGTAACAGGTGCTCCATCACCAGATGTTATGGATTTATATGATAAAGTAATTGTCTGGTTGAAAAACAAGATTGCTCCAAAAGAAATTGATTGGGTTAAAATTGACAGAACAAATCAAGAGCCAAAAGAATCAGTACATTCATTTTATGAAAGGTTGTTGCTGGTATTTACACAATATAGTGGTTATGAAAAATTAAGTGAAAAGGACATGAGCCACTTTATATACAGATTTGTTTATGGCAGGAGACTTGAAATTGGTGAAATGATTAGAAATGGAATTGTAGGTTGGCAGTCACTTTCAGTTGATGACATTCTGAGAAAAGGCAAATACTGCAGTGATGAGATTGACGCAAAGCAAAAGAAGCTTAAGGGAAAAGCAATGTGGGTACAGGTAAAGGTAGCTGAACAGCAAATAGCAACCCTCGAAAATAAAAATGTTCATCAGAATCAAGGAAAGTTTAAAGGTAATTTTAATAAGCCAAAATTTAATGTGAATATTGAAGAGCTTAAACAAAAACTCCCATGTTTTAATTGCGGCGAAATTGGACACTGAAAGCGCGAATGTAAAAATCCGCCCAGAAATTTTAAAAATGCACCATTAAATCCACAGATGCAGAATGAGATAAATCTGCAGCAACAGCTACAGCAACAGGTAGTGAATCAGCAGAGTCAGATTCCACAACCGCCACTTCCAAACTGTGTAAATGTCCAGAGGTATAATGCAGAAACGGGATTCTGCGGAGGTGACAGGTAAACAGACCGCAAAGAGTGAATGTGTCAAATGTTTCTCAACAATATTGGTTAAAAGAAAGTGGAGGGAGTGATTCTGAAGATTATTTATGACGGTGCCCGAGAGAGGTAGAAGAGTGTGTGCTTGGAGCCACTCTTGAGGTAGATCAGTCTGGTACATTTGTAAATGGTAAAGTGAATGCTGTAGAAATCACTTTTCTAGTGGACACAGGTGCTACCCGTTCTACTGTTAGATCAGTGGAAATAGAAAACCTACCTCTCTCTGGGGATTCCATCCAAGTAGTTGGTGTAGCTAATCAACAAATTAAAACAGATTTAACAGAACCAGTCGAAGTTGAAATTGGTAAATTTAAAGAGAAACACAGATTTGTAGTTTGTAACAGCAGTCCTGTAAACTTATTAGGTAGGGATATTTTATGTAAAATGAACTGCAAAATATATTGTTCACCGGATGGTATTGAGCTCCAAACTCAAGAAGAAGATGGGCTTTACAAATTAACAATGTTAATGGTTGAAGCAGAGGAAAGTAAATTATTTCCTGCATTTGATAAGGATAATCTACCAGAAGAATTAAAAGAGACAGTCAATGGTAAAATTTGGGATTTGACAGGAAGTGAAATGGGTTTGATGAAAAATGTTGATCCAGTAAAAATTACAGTAAAACAAGGAATAGATTTTCCAAATATTCCTCAGTCTAAAATGAAAGCAGAAACTATTGAAGGTGTCATACCTGTAATTGATAAATTTATAAAAAAAAGGTGTTCTAAAAGAAATTGAGAGTGGTCCATGCATTTCACCGATTATGGGTATCAAAAAGCCAAACGGAACTTACAGGATTGTTCAAGACCTGACAAAAGTTAATCAAATTGTTGTTCCATGTTGCCCAGTTGTTCCAAACCCAGCGGTAATTCTTTATCAGATTCCGCATGATGCAGAATGGTATACAGTCATTGACTTTGGCAATGCATTCTTTACTGTTCCATTGCATCCAGATAGCCAGCAAAGTTTTGCGTTTAGGTTCCAGGATCGCATTCTAGCATGGTGTTGTATCCCTCAAGGGTACACAGAGAGTCCATCAATTTTTAAAAAGTTGTTAAAGAAATCCTCGGAAAATCTAGATTTACCTGGTAAGTCAACATTGGTGCAATATATTGATGACCTTCTTGTGGCTGCAAAAACACGAGATAACTGTGTGACAGATACCATTATTCTTTTGAATCATCTGGCAGATGAGAGACATAAAGTGTCTCCTGCAAAATTACAGTTTTGCAAACAAGAGGTAAAATACCTTGGTCACAGAATAGTAAAAGCAATTTGGCAAGTGACAATTGAGAGAATTAAAATGATTCAGGGAATGCAACCTCCGAAAACACAGAGACAGGTCAGAATGTTTCTTGGAATGGTTGGCTATTGTCTCCAATGGATTAGTGGATTTTCAGTAATTGCAAAGCCTTTGCAGAGATTGACAAAAGCAGACATAAAAGACCCGATTATCTTAACAGAAACTGAATTAGAAGCTTAGAGCAGTTAAAGAAAAGTTTGTGTGAAGCATCTGCATTGGGTATGCCAGACTATGAAAACGAATTTGAACTGTATTGCAGTGAAAGGGAAGGTTGTGCATTGTCAGTTTTGATACAGAGACATGGTAAACTGAGAAAGCCTATAGCTTATTTCTCAGCAGTTCTTGATCCTGTTGCAAAAGCATTACCAGGCTGCTTAAAAGCAGTAGCTGCAACAAGTGTAAGTCTAGAACAGAGTGAAGGAACAGAGTGAAGGAATTATAATGGGGTTTCCTGTAAACGTATATGTACCCCATTCTGTTGAAATTCTCCTTACCAGAAGTAAAACACAGCACTTGACAAGTAACAGGTTGACTAAATATGAAAAAATTATTTTGGGATCAGATAATGTATCGATAGCAAGGTGTGTGAATTTAAATCCTTCCACATTGTTGCCTGATGGTACTATAACAGAAATTAGGAATGAGAATGACATTGATCATGAATGCTTGGATGTTTTAGAATATTGCACAAAACCGAGACAGGACATTAAGGATGTTCCGTTAGTTGAGTCAGATTTTGTTTATTTTGTTGATGGTTCATGCTTAAGAACAGATGAAGGTGTTCTGAGAGCAGCATATTCTGTCTGCACAGTTGCAGATGTAGTTGAAGCCTCTTGTCTCGAAGGAATTCGTTCAGCTC
The DNA here is from genome assembly GCF_964261635.1 of Lissotriton helveticus. Classification (NCBI taxonomy): domain Eukaryota; kingdom Metazoa; phylum Chordata; class Amphibia; order Caudata; family Salamandridae; genus Lissotriton; species Lissotriton helveticus. Next base: position 353,257,140 of record NC_136070.1, on the reverse strand, counting down.
AAGTAGCAGAATTCATTGCTTTGATTTGTGCATGTGAAAGAGCAAAAGAGTTAATAATTACCATAGTGACTGATAGTCAGTATGGATATGGCGTAGTTCATGACTATGGCCAGCTATGGTCTTAAATAGGTTATTTGACTTCTGCGGGAACTCCGATCAGAAATGCAAAATTGATCAAAAGATCGATTGATGGCATTCAATTACCAGAGAAAATCGCTGTCGTGAAATGTGCAGCGCATAAAAAGGGCGAGGACTATATTACTAAGGGTAATTCCTATGCTGATGAGATTGCAAAGTATTGTGCGAAAAACAATTTTTCAATTAATCAGGAAAAAGACAATGAACATGTTTTGAACTCACTTATGCTAACATCTGTAGTTGAGACTTGGCAAGGAGTAAAAGATTTACAAGATGAGGCAGATGATGAGGAAAAAGACTCATGGTTAAAAGCAGGTTGCAGACAGCGAGAAGAAGATGAGATTTGGGTTTACAAATATGACAGACCAGTAATGCCAAATAGTATGATTGCTGATATGGCTAGAATGTATCATGGTCCAGGACATATTGGAAGGGATTCAATGATTAGGCTATTTAGGCAGACATTGTTTAATCCGAAATTCAGACTGATTGCAGAATCTTTTTGTCAAAGATGCTTGATCTGCCAACAGATCAATCCAAACAGAAAAACAGTTGTGAGTATGGGAACCATAGGACGGGAGGGTGGTCCTCTCACCAGACTGCAAATGGATTTCATTGACATGCCACCACATAACAAGTTAAGATATGTACTTGTGATAGTCTGTTTGTTTTCAAGATGGGTGAAAGCTTTCCCAACACGTCACAATGATTCAGTTACTGTCGCAAAATTGCTTTTAAGGGATATCATACCTAGGTACGGATTTCCAGTGACTGTTGAAACTGATCGTGGAACACATTTTGAAAACAGACTATTACAAATGGTTTGTGAAGCATTAAATATAAAACAAAAGCTGCATTGTGCCTACAGACCAGAAGCATCAGGTATTTTTGAACAAATAAACTGTACAATCAAAAATAGGATAGCTAAAATGTGTCTAGCTACAGGGGTAAAGTGGATTGATGCACTTCCACTTGTTTTGATGTCTTTGAGAAGTACTCCAGATAAAAAGACAGGTTTGAGCCCTCATGATATTGTCATGGGTAGAGTCATGAGACAAGCATTTGTACCAGTTGGAATATTAATGAGCATAAATGATGGCATCATTTTGGAATACTGCAAGAACCTTTCTGACGTTGTGACTTCTGTGTTCCATCAGGTAGGAACTGAAGTGATAACGAGAGAAAAGGAACAAGCTCATGATCTGTTACCAGGTGACTGGGTGAGGATAAAGGTTCACCGGAGAAGAAATTGCCTAGTACCCAGGTGGCAAAAGGCCAGACAAGTGATACTTGTCACAACAAATGCAGTAAAATGTAAAGGTTTGAAAAGGTGGATTCATGCAAGTCATACTATTCGTGTACCTCCACCTGAAAACCCTGATGAAGAAGGTGATACAACAACAGATTCAGACTCTGAAGAAGAACCTGAAATAAAACCAGATCCTGAAGATCGACAGGAAAGTCGACATCTGGAAGATTCAAATGTGTATGAGGCATTGAATAAAGATACTGAAGAAATTGTGATACAAGACCCTGACAATGATAAAGATCTGCTAGAAAAAGAGTCTGAACAAGAAGTGATTCAAGATCAGGACGGTATTGAAAAGCAGATTGGAAGCTCTGGAAGGAGGAACGAAAATTCTGAAACTGGGAAGTTGTAGGTGATTGAAGAAGAAGACGAATTACCAAGTACCAGCTATAAGGATGATGTTCCTAACAGAGTGAAGCTGCAGAGTAAAGAAGTACCTGAATCAAGAATTCAAATCTCAGATAGTGAGACAGATGAAAGTGAAGATGAATCATAACTGAGAAGTTCAAGAAAAAGAGCTTGGAGAGCAGAGTGTAATCGAACTGAACCAGAGAAGAAGTTGTCAAGAAAAGGAGATAATTGGCCTAATGAAAATGGATGCCTAAAATTCAAATTAAGTAACAGATCAAAAGAGCAGATTAACGAAATTTCAATTCAAAAGGATAATTCTGATAAAAGAGATCAAGCAGGAAAGAAAATAGAAGTGATTAATAATAGAACAAAAAGAGTTGTAAAGCCTAACCAAAAGTACAAGTACCCTGAATGGACTTATATTATCATCCCACCTGTTGTGGAGGTGAATAGCAGTAGTCAGGAAGATTTAGATGACACAAGTGATAATGATTGAATTTGTTTCCATATTAGGTTGAAAATCTGTATTTGGCATAAGGCCGAAGAAATTGTGTTAGGTGACACAAGGTCGAAGAAATTGTGTTAGCTGGAAAAACACATTGATGTAAGACGTAAGGTCGAAGAAAAGTTGTTAGAAAGTAGGGTTTTCGTTTAAAAAAAAGTAAAACAGGGGGGTATATTTAGTAATTTTTACATTTTTGATTTTTGTTTTTTCTGAGAGGCTCTTGTTACAGAGTAAAGATGCCTTATACTAATACCAATTTGAGATGTTCTATCCTTAAAAGATGCTGTAAAATGTCTTCTATTTGTGTGGTTTTAATAATTTTGGTCTGGTTACTTTTAGCTGTCATTTTCCCTTTCAGTTTTGATAAAGAGATGTACAAAGCTCACATGTCAAGTAAAACTATGGCTAAACAAGATAATCATGGTGCAACAAGCAAAACTAACAGAGTTATTCATCACAAGCCAGAGATCCACCAAGATAGATCTGTTGGTGATTTTTCTAGTAATACTTTTTCAAGACTTCTTTCTGAATATGTTAAGGGACTGCTACATTTCTGTGAAACTACCTGCTTCTGTTTCTGAAGGGGTCACCTATAATATGCTTCCCCTTACTTATGGCATCACATGTAGTGTAATAACTAGTCTGTTCTATAAAACAGGTCGTCTAGATTACTTTTACTCTAACTATGATGACATTTTTTCTGAAAATTGATAATAACCTGAACAAATTAACACATGCGAAACAGATGACGGAATTTTTCATAGTTACTAATGAACTTACTTATGAGTATGCTTTTAGAAACAATCTAACATGTAAGTTGAGAACTGAAGAAAAATCTTTCTTAAATATGGTTGAAGAGAGTAGAGCAATTTATAAAAGGAATGAAATGCTGAAACAAACCAAATTTAAGTTTTGGCAAATTGAGGATGAGAAGCTTAATGGTAGAATAGAAAATGTTGCAATTCACATAGATAAACCTGTAAGTGGAAAATTTTGTATTAGGAGAGACAATACACTTTTTGACAATTATTTTGTGGGTGCAAGTCAGTGTGAAGATACTTATCAAATTTTGGGTGGCTGGGGATTCAACGGTGGCAAAGATCCAATTTTTCCTGGAATTTATTTTGTATGTGGGGACAAGGCCTATTCCAATCTCCCTGATCACTGGTATGGGACTTGTTTTGTTGGATTAGTTTTTCCAAAAATATTTCATGTAGACAGAAATGCAGAAGGTTCATTTGAAATTGGTAAATTCATGAATAGGTTCAAGAGGGAAAGTGTTTCCGAAATTTTGGGTGACATATTTGGTGCAATAATACCTATGGTGGGTATAACCCTGAATGCAATCAAAATCAGAAAAATGTCCACGATTGTTCACAGGTTGTCAACTGATACTGCTAGTGGTTTTCAATTAGTTGATACGGAGCTTATTGCCATGAGATCCATGGTAATGCAGAATCGTCTTGCCCTTGACATTCTGCTAGCTAAAATGGGAGGAGTCTGTGGGATTTTACATGTCCAGCATTGCTGTACCTATATCCCAGACAAAAGTCAGAGCATAGAGATGTACATTAAAAACATAACTGAGTTGCATGCTGAAATAGAACCTTTAGAAGATTAAGATAATTTTTCAGAACGTTTGAGCAAAAGATTTGCAGCAATCAAAACCTGGTTTCAAAAGATTGGTAGTTCAATTTTAGGCAAGATATTGACTCCTTTATTAGTTATAGTCTGTGTGATACTTTTGTTAAAAATCAGTTGCATGTTACACAAGAGAAAGAAGTATCTAAGGGAAAAGAAGAGGATATACAAACTCAGAAAGGAACAGGAGAAAGAGATTTAGTTAGAAGAATTTCGTAGAACTCAATATGAGAGTTGTAGACAAACAGCTGAGTCAAAAGTTTAGAAATACTAACATTGTGATCCAAAACATGTTCATAGGGTTAAAATGTTGCAAAAAATTTTGGGTGTAGTTTGGTGATTTTGAAATCACCAGATGAGGGAGTTGATGGAGCGAGGTTTAGAGTAATATTTTATTTTGACTCGCAAAGTTAAACTTCCATAATAAATAACCGTATTAATGAAGTTTGTGAATGAAAAGGACTAATCAACCTAGTTATGAAAATGACAATCTGCAGATGTATATAAATGTGTAAATAGTTCTGATTAATTAGGTTGAACCTTTGATCCCACGTTGCACAACAAATTGGCCTGATAGATAACCATGTAACCTCGCAATCCCAACAGGTGCAGAGATAGATTTCCAAAGTCTTTTCTTGTTTGTTCCAGCGTAACAGCAAGTTGGAATTAAATGCTGAACCAATAGCTTCGTTGTAGGCATGCCTGTAAGTAGCATCATAAACAAACTTTAGGTTTCTTACAACAACGCTGCAAGTTGCTCCTAGTATGCTAACAGCATTCTCAGCACACACAATAAGCCAGCAGCCCATCTCTTGCAACGCAGCCGTCAGGAAGGCAGTTAGAAAAACACTGGGAATGACACTGCTGCAACATGCTTGTGAGGATGTAAAAGGCTCCAGCATGCCCTGGGTGTTAGGCTGTACGGTGGGGCTAGAGGGCATACTGTCTTTCTCAGCACTTCAAGCTTCAAAGTATCATTACATTTATTTTCTTCTCTCAGTAGATTCTACAGCTTTGCTTCGTGTAAGTTCAAATCCGATAGTTTCCTCTCTCAGTCCACTTGCACACATAGGTCTTTTCAAAATCGTCACCAAAATTTGTAGTGAATGAAAGTAAGTCCAGTTCCATGTAGATTAGTCAAGTAGGTCTATTCAAGATAAGAAGTTATGATGTTATAATGCAGCGAAGCCCCACCAGGAGCAGCCTTCCTGCTGCTAGTCCATCTACCAACTGACTACCTCCCTCACCAACATTCCACTGCCACCTCACACACCAACATTCCATCAACACAGTCACACTGGCTGAGCAGCAGGTATAGCACAGAGGTATTATAGTCTATTGCTGTTAAAAAGGCCCAGCATGGCCACCACCTTAACAACTATTGTGCTGGCCATCTTGGAATGGTAAAACAATGATACATTATGGACAACATCATTCCACAATGGTCTCCTGGTTTAGAAGAAGTGGCCACCTGAGATGTGGTGCACTACATATGAAATGAGGGGCAGGCAAGCAACCTGTTAGCACCGACTGAAGAGCTGCAGTATACTCTTAAGTAATTTTGAAATAAAAAGAGGAAAAGTAAAGAAATTAAAGGGGAACTGTAAATGGAGAAAATTGAAAATGAGAGAACTGGCCAAAAAGCTTAAAAGACTCTAATTTTCTGGTGAATGTTTCCATATTATTCGATAATGCCATCATTCACACGGCAAGAGAGCCAAGAACTAATGTGGACTGAACCTGTGCCTCAGGCATTGTGTGGTCATCATGGATGGATACAGAGGGCCTGATTTCGACTTAGGCTGTGTGGCTCTAGGTCCGCACCACCACCGCACCACCAAAGCCATGGTTGGGCACCAGCCAGATTAGGAGCTTCCTCCTGTCTGGTGGGCTTTTTTTTAGTGTTCCCATGGCGGTGCCCCTAAAAACAGGCACTGCAATGATAAAGCGAAAAACAGATTGTGCACGGTGTAGACTTAAAAGTCCATGCCGTGCAGGAACTGATATTCATGCTGACAGGAGGGCCCTGTATGGCCCCCTTTGTTTCCTCTCTGCCAGGGTTTTTATGGAGGAGGAACCACCATGAAAACCCTGGAAAAGAGGAAACTCCTAATATGGTTGGCGGTACCGCGGCAGTCCAGCCAAGCATATTGATGCCTTTACAACGCCTAGGCATGGCGGTTCCCTGTCGACTGCAGTAAGGCTGTGGAGGCCTGAATGCCTGACCACCCGGCTCCTAATAGGGTGGTTGGGAGAACATCACCTCCGCACCCCCATGAGTCTGGTGGGCCATGGACTGCAAATTACTTTCAAACAGATCAATGGCAGAACAGAGCTGACCCAAAGGCTCTCTATGAAATTATATGATCTACATGGAACTATAAATAAATTAATCTAATATAGTACCTAGTAGGTAGTTATAGTTAGGACCTAAATTCCATCGGAAGAGCGTATTTTGGCGCCATTTGACAAATGTTTGGGAAATTTTCAGGGCAATCCGTCAAGCGTAGGGCGAGAAAAAGGGGGGGGGGTCCCAAAAAGCTTTTTCTCTATGTTAATTTCCATAGGAAACTTTTGACGCTGCTACAGCCCGAACTGGTGAACGGAATTGCACTAAATTTGGCAATAAGTTAGCTCTTAGTCCAAAAATCACTCTTTCTGTTAAATGGTGCAAAATCCATTCAGTAGTTCCTGAGAAATGTAAAGATTTCTCAGATATACATCTGTGGCTTCGGTGGATCCGCAAACCCTTCCGATCTCGTGCCTGAGATCTGATTGGCTGCCAACACTTCAATATGTGTTGGTAGACATCTTGTGACTCAGATGAACAGAACAAAAATGTAAAAAAAAAAGAAAAGGGGGTAGGATAGAAATACCACTGATCCTGTAGGCCTGTTTGGGCCACCCTAGGGCCAATAAAAAGCATTTTGTTTAGCATTTTTCTGCCGGAATTGTGTTGGATCCGCCAATCCCGCTGCAATAAAAAAAAAGCATGGGCTTCCTTTAATTTAGGTCCCCAGGTGTGCCAGGTCCCGGGCAATAAAAAATAAAAATGCTTGGGCCAGCGTAGGTCCCAGCAGCCCTGGGTACCACCACCTCCTTGGGGCTATTTTTAATTCTAATGCATGGGAGGTCTCCAGCTCCGCCCCCATGCAGCCCCGGAGATCACCACCACCTGGGGCTCACTGTGCAAAATGCGGGGCCATGCGGCCCACCCGCAGCCCCAGGGACTGCTACTTCCCCGGGCTATATGCAAATAAGAAGTGTGGGGGCTCTGGCCCCTCATGCAGCCCTGTTGACCACCACCTCTCCGGGTCTACTATACTTCAAACAGGGGAGCCACGCAGGCCCCTGCAGCCCCGGGGGCCACCACCTCCCTGGGGCTAATTGTTTGAACTGCAAGGGGTCATGCAGTCCCCCCACAGCCCCAGGGACCACCACCTCCCAGTGGCTATTTTAAATTATAATGATGGGGGCTCCAGTCCACGTCATGCAACCGCGGGGGCTGCCACCACCCGGGGCAAATTGTGTGAAATGTGGGCGGGACACACGGCCCACAGCCCACCCACAGCCCAAAGGGCCACATCCTCCATGGGACTATATACAAGTAAGATGCGTGGGGGGCTCTGGCCCCCCACACATCCCAGAGGACTGCCACCTTTTAGGGGTTAGCGCCCCCCACTGTCCCAGGTACCACCACCTCCCCAGGTCTGTTTTCAAAATGGGAAAGGGGCCTCGCATCCCCCCTCCTGGAGTTATAAATGGCCCTGGGGATCGCCACCTCCCAGGGCCCGCTCCAGCAATATCCCAGGGTGCCCATCGCTAGGATATTACCGTTTTCTATGGGATGGCAGATGCACTTCATTACAAGAATAAAAAAAATCAAAAGCCGGCAACTTACCAGAGGCCTCGCCCCCTTTCTCCACTGCTCTGCAAACACGCCCTTTGATACTGGGGGTCCTTAGGTGCCAACTAGTCCACTGTTACCTCCAGTAAGCCCCACACAGTGGGATTTCTGAGAGATGGTCGCAAGCCACGCCCCTTTCTCCACCACTCTGCAAACATGCTTCTCAGCACACTGATGGTGGGGGATGAGGTCCCCTTGCCTCCTGAGGGCCTTAGGACTAAAGTGGATTTCATCCCCCAAGCAACAGTGCACTAAGAGGCATGTTTGCAGAGTGGTGGAGAAAGGGGGCGTGGCCTCTGACCACCTCTCAGCAATCCAGCTGTGTGGGACTTACTGGAGGTAAGAGGAGGGCTAGTTGGCCCCCAAGGACCCTCAAGATCCAAGGGGACTTCATTCCCCAAATAGAAGTGCACCAGGAGGCATGTTTGCAGAGTGGAGGAGAAAGAGGACTTGGCCACCGAAAACCTCTCAGCAAACCCACTGTGTGGGATTTGCGGGAGGTAACAGGAAGGGTAGTTGGCCCCCAAGGACCCTCAACAGCCAAAGGGACTATGAACTGTTTTAAGATCTCAGCAATCCTGCTGTATGGGTCCTCCTGGAGGTAATAGCAGGGGTAATTGGCACGCAAGGATGTCCTTGGGGGCCAACAACCCCTCCTGTTACCTCCAGTAAGTCCCACAAAGCAGGATTGCTTGAAGTTGTTAGAGGCCATCCGCCTTTCTCCACCATTCTGCAAATGTGCCTCCTGGCACGTAACTAGTTGGGGGATAAAGTCCCCTTGGCTCCAGAGGGATCTTGGGGGCCAAGTAGCACTACTGGATGACCCCCTGCAGCCTTATTCATTTCTAACACAAAAAGGGAATGGGGGACAAGCGGCCCCCCTTCCCAGTCCGCCTGCGACCCGGGTACCACATCCCCTGGGGCCTGGCTATTTCTTTTTTTTCTAAAAAAAAGGGGGGGGCATGCGGCCACCCTCCCCAGGCTGGTTTCAGCCCCAGGGACCCCATCCCCCCTGGGCCCAGCCATTTATATTTTTTTCTAAAAAACAGGAAGGGGGTCCACACGCCCCCCTCCCCAGGCCAACGTTATAGTTAGGAAATAGAATTTAAAAAACCTTGGAAATTCACCAAAAATAACAAAGGTTACAGGGATATTATAGTTAGGGAATAGAATTACCAATTTGGCCACCGGGCCCCATTCGCCTTCTTAAGCACTAAAGGGGTGCAGATAGTGCTCCCACCAGGGAAATCACTGCCTCACCACACTCCCAGATACCCTCTCCTTGCGCCGGCCAAACCTTCCAATCTACACAGACCCATCTGCATGGAGTCCCATTCCTGGGAATTGATCTAACAATCCTGTTTAATTCATTGGATATACTTGACCGAATAATTATTATTTGCTATGTGTCTCCCTGTACAAAAAAAGGGAAACACAGAATGGGGCAGTTGATGTATATGCCACAATATGCAATATTTAAAGTCCTGCAGAATATGATCTAATGCATTTCTAATCTACTGTTGAAAGTTCCATTTCTTTGTGACAACCTACAATGCAGCTCCCTGGTCCTGGGAAAGGCAGGATACAAAAATGCTACCATCAACAGGGACCTATAGATGTCAAGAGCCAGCATGTTATGAGTTACACCTCAAGTTAGACATGAGCAACATGCATGGTGGGACTTTTAAGTCTAAACTTATAATAGTAAAACGTGAAACTACAAAGCCCTGAATGCAAACTTCTTTTGCAAAGATATCCAGGACTATTAGACAATGTCATGTGAAATGACACCCCTTGCACACCATGTGGGGGAGATGTAGACCAGACCTGGGAAAAGTGGGCAAAAACAGAACCCACCTGAGAGAATATTGTTTCTGTCAAAGAAAGTGGTGAGCCAAAGTAAAAACCTCTAATTCTGATACAATATAAGTACCGGAGAGACAGTGGGCAGCCATAAACAGGGACTGGAAAGCAGTGGATAAGAACATGTAAATCTCTCCTCATTGCCTCTCAAAGAAGTAAATAGTCTGCCAGGTGCAAAAACAGAAAAAGTGTGTTTTTGAGCCCGTTGAGTTGAATGAGTCTTCCAGGGCCAGTGTTAACAAATGACTTTGTGTCGTCATCAACATAAATTCTAGGCAGGGCTTTCCTTGAACAATTTATTCTATTCTGGGACTTGTATTCCTGTTTTTTTCAACTAGGCTAAATGAACTCATTCATCTAATAATAATGATTGCATAATGTTAAGTACTGACCTAAAACATGGTGTGCTTGATGAGAGGCTACTGCAGAACTTTGAACCCTTGCCAGGTTGAACTTGCAGCAAAGCTACAAGTGTGGCACAGGATAAAAACATGTAATTTCACTCTGGGCAATCTCAAAAGGTGTGTACTAGTGGCTTTACACAAAGGCTGACAGGTTGTACCCTTCCCCTGTCACTGCTACCTTTGCACATCTCACAACACCTATGCAGTGCTTGCGCTTCTAGTCCAGTCCACATCAGTAGCAATACACAGAGCCTGTAACACTTATCACTGACTTCTCACCATAACCAACTGAGGCCTCATGCGGCTGACTCCGGATAACGGCGACTCATTGTTCGATCGCCAGTGGAAAGTTAGCCCAGCACCTTTTGACTCTCGGCAATAGCTCGCTGAATCTTCTAGACGGCCCCCAGAGCTGGGACACCTCTCCGGAGGTAGCTGTGCGCTTTACAAATGCTGGTATTTCATTTCATTTAATTTCATCTACTGAGATTAAGCCCTCCATCAAAGCAACCGCCAGACATGCTGTCATAAAAATACTTATTATGCAATATTACAGTTGGCAAAGCAAAATACTGACTCTCCTAGGGGAGCCTAACAAGGATTTTGACAGTGCAAATCTCCTATACCTATGGTTTGTCAGGAGGGTTTACCAGCACCATAACCCGTGCCTACTACAGTAATTTGTGAGATTCCATGTAACAGAATACCTGTAGGTAGCTTTTGATACAGAGTGAAAACAATCTACCCTTGAATGCCCATTGACTTTAACATATGTTTTTCACAAATTCACTCATCCTCCTGGACCTCTCCGCCGCGTTCGACACTGTCTGCCACCGCACCCTAGTCCAACGCCTCAGCAACACCGGCATCCAAGAGAAGGCACTGAAGTGGATCACCTCGTTCCTCGCTGGAAGAACACAGAGAGTCCGCCTCCCCCCGTTTCGCTCCGAGGCCACCGAAGTCATCTGCGGCGTCCCGCAATGATCATCACTCAGCCCCACCCACTTCAACGTCTACATGAGACCCCTCGCAGCCATCGCACGCCACCACAACCTCAACATCATCTCCTACGCCGACGACACCCAGCTGATCCTCTCCCTCACCAGAGACCCCGACACCGCCAGAACCAGCCTCTACAAAGGGATGAAAGACGTCGCCGAGTGGATGAAGAGCAGCCGCCTGAAACTGAACTCAGACAAGACGGAAGTCCTCATCCTTGGACCATCACCCTCCGCCTGGGACGACTCCTGGTGGCCCCCAGCCCTGGGCACCGCCCCAAAGCCGACAAACCACGCACGCAACCTGGGCTTCATCCTGGACTCCTCCCTCTCGATGACCAGACAAGTCAACGCCATCTCCTCTTCATGCTTTCACACCCTCCGCATGCTCCGCAAGATCTTCCGATGGATCCCGATCGAAACCAGGAAGACGGTCACCCAGGCCCTCGTCACCAGCCGGCTGGACTACGGAAACACCCTCTACGCCGGAACCACAGCCAAGCTACAGAAAAGACTACAACGCATCCAGAACGCCTCCGCCCGACTCATCCTGGACATCCCTCGACGCAGCCACATCTCCGGCCACCTGAGAAACCTGCACTGGCTCCCCATCAACAAGAGGATCACGTTCAGGCTCCTCACCCACGCACACAAGTCTCTCCACAACCTGGGCCCCAAGTACCTCAATGACCGCCTGACCTTCCACACGCCCACCCGCCAGCTACGGTCCACCAGCCTCGCCCTTGCCGCCGTACCATGCATCCGAAGAGCCACCGCCGGAGGCAGATCCTTCTCCTACCTGGCGGCCAAGACATGGAACTCCCTCCCCATCCACCTTCGACTGACCCAGGACCACCTCGCCTTCAGGAGACAACTCAAGACCTGGCTGTTCGAGCAGTAGCAGCCCCCCTCCCCCAAGCGCCTTGAGACCCTTCCGGGTGAGTAGCGCGCTATACAAGTGCTATGATTGATTGATTGATTGATTGACAAATTATATGTCAGGCCTTCTGCTTTTATCATATCATTTCATAACAAGCAAGAAAGCCTATAATTGTTACCACCATGACCAACTTAGACCTATTGTTCATAACATAACATATATTTGTAAAGCACCCATTCACCCAGGGGTATCTTGGTGCTGAATAACAGATGTTTATTGTTACTTAACTGTGCTAATTTTTATCAACCTCAGGAGGATAAAAGGCTGTGTGAACTCGCCGTGGTTTGAACCTGTGACCATGAGGTCAAACTCATGGCCTGGGTAGCCCGTTATCATTGCAGGAAGGAGGAGAGCAGCTAGGACATCAGGTCCCAGCAGTCCGTGCGGCCGTTGCCACCGTGACTCTGTGCCTGGAGGCGCATAAAACCTACGATCAGGCCCCTGCATCGCGGGAGCCTGTTATCATTGCAGGAATGAGGAGGGCAGCCAGGACATCAAGCCCCAGCTGTCCCGTGTCCGGTCGAGTCTGGACTGGGCTTTCTCTCTTGGTCGGGCACTCCGGGTCACAGCTTGGTCTGTGTAAAAGCTTTTCACCAACGCCTGCCAATCGAAGGGGTTGCTCCAGGAATCCAGAACACAGAGCTACTTGTGAGTACTCTTTTCACTTGGTTAGTTATTCCTGGGTACTCGTGTGGAATTTAAGCAAACTTGAACACACTATTGTTATCCCCTTTGCTGCCCCTCTTGGGTCTATTGGGTTATTGGATCTTTGTCACCAAGCGTTGTTTGACCCAGCATATTGGGAAAAAGTAAGGCTCAGCCAGCAACTCCTACAGGTCAGCCGTGCCGTACCATTGACACATTTCTGGCAAAAGCAGTGGGTGCTATCAATAAGGAGCTAGATCGGTCAGAGAGGCAACTCTCAGTAGACATAGGATGTTCGGGACTAAGTCTTTAACCTACTTTGCCAATGATACCGAAGGCCCAGGCCCTGCCCTCTCCTCCCGAGTCAACCGTTCATCTCTGCTCCTGAATAGATTGGATAAGCTGGAGCTAGCTACCAGGGATTTGGCTAGCAGTGGACAAACATCCACCTCATCAAACGCCAGAGGGCCCCTCATTAGCTGATACCATGCACCTCACTAATTCCCTGTGTAGCAGTGGTGCTCCATACGGTGATGCCCCCCAAAGCCCAAGGGAGTCATGGTCCAACATACAGTGTTAGGGACTAGTGGATCTAGAACTGTGGGAGAGGGTGCACCCAGCGTTGCTCGGTCTCACCAGGCCCTAAACCTTGAAGATGCCCCTTATTTAGGGGTGCAACTACCCATGGCTTTCCAGCTCCCAGTGATTTATCTCCCCCCAGCATGCGCTCCCTACTCTGTAGACATGTCAGGGGTGCCCGGCCGACCTTCTCACAAAGAGGAATCCACGGTTCAACTGATTAATAAAGCCTCCCTTTGGTTGGCCCTGCACTCCAGGTCGTTTGTCAGGGATCATAATGATAGCTTGATGTCGCAGAGGGTTACGTGGATAGGCCCATCAAGGAAATCCTTTGAGGGAGACTACATCATTATTTCGGTACGATTCCCAGAGTTAGCACAGAAAATTCTCTCAGGAGCATCCAAATAATGTTCCCCAACCTCATGCATTAAACTACTACCGCTGAACTTTTCCTATAGACCTCCGATGGGTAACCCAGGAGAGGAATTTCCCGCTAGGGGTAGGATTAATGAAGGAGGCCTGGGGCAGTTTTTGCCACTTTCAAACTCTTTTGCCCCCTTGCAGACCTGAATGAGTTGGATTGACTTCATGAGCTTAAGGGGACATATGTCTATCCACTCCAACAAAATGATTCTTTGAGACAGAGTGAAGAGGAAGATTGCCCCCTATTAATATCGAGTCCAAATGAGATTTTATCAGCCCCCCTCCCTTATTTGCTTCCTGTGATTACCCAAACCCCCCATGTAAGGCTCCACGCACCTCTTTCTCCATTACCTTCCCCTGGTAATATCAACCACATACTGGTAGAGAATTTAGTCTTATCTCCTGGAACGTGGCAGGTCTGTCTTCCAAGTTTACTGATGACAGATGGCTACTGAATGTTAGGTCAAATAAAATCATGCGCTTACAGGAAACCTAGGAGACTAAGAATATTATTTTTTTTTGATTGGGTATAAGACCATCTCCTGCCCAGCGTCAAACTCAAGCATGAGACGAGCTAGTGGGGGCCTCATTATATTTGTGGTACCTGAATTATGCAAAGATTTTAAGATTTTTGAGTGGGATTATCAGGCATTCCAGGGTATGGATTTGCAGATGGGGAGAGCACTTAAACTTGTTATCATTAATTTGATAATGCCAAGAGGGGGGAAGGCGGGACCTCCAATTTCAACACCTTAAGTTGTGCCTTAGACTCTAAATTTTATTTTAGCGGATGCTTTGTGCCCATCCTTTGTGAAGAATCAGTCAACTGCTCAGCCTTGACTGCTTTTAGACGACTTCCACATTGAACAAACCACGGAAAGGAAGGTGGTAAACAACGTCTTACTTACCCATAAACTAGTCTACACCCTAGACCATTGGTTCTCTGGGCCTACTTCTCAATTGCCCCCGACCTATAAAGATAGGGGTTCTGCAACTATCATAGGTTTTATTTTCGTTACAGCACCTTTGGGAGTAGCCGGGTTCATTTAATATAAAGCATAGTGCTTTTAGCTACCATAATCCACTGACACTTGTGCTGAAAGGGCTGGGCCACTCTCCCACAGGTCCCTTCAAGCCCCAAGCATCTCTAACTCCCACTGATCAGGGTAGGCGCCTACGATGGGCGAGCATAGACATAAAGGCCTTTAACCATAGCCTTTTTTCTTCATGCCAGAAAGAGATAGGCGCATGTCTGGGTCTTCACACATCAAGCAAGAAAATGTTAAGCTCATTCTCTTCCATCACTCAGATAGTTTCTGGCCTTCTAACGACAGGAAGTGGGGCGGGTCCTGGCTTCCCCCTCATGGTTTGATCACTAGTGTTCTCAGGTCTCAAGGAGGCTAAAAGCAGTCCTGAAACAGGTACCACAGGAGAATGATAGAGTGTTCTTGTGCAGACGCAGTTATAAAGAGTTGCTGAAAGAGCGCGGGCTTCAGCTTCAAAAGCAGTTTTGGGAGGACCTAATCAAAGTGGACGAATTGAGGGATTCAACCTTATTTTGGAAAATCATTAATAGCCCTTACTTCGCAGAAACAGCCAATCCGACTGTGTGCCACTACATCACGTCAGACCAGTGGGTGTCTCATTATTAAAAAGTTTAAATGTAGCTTGCCAGGGCGAGCAATGTGTAGACATACCTCCCTGTCTGGCGGTTTCCCCCATTAGTTTTTCTCTGGAAGAGGTAGCTTCAAGCATTGAGTTGTTGGCATTAAATAAGCCCAGGCCCTGACGGTATACCCCTGGACCTTTTCCGCGATAACATTGAGGTCTGGGCTCCTATACTGAGACAAGTCTTAAATGCGGCGCCCTCGAAGGGGACGTTGCCCTCCTGGTCCACTGCTATCATATAAAGGAGACAAGGATAACCCGCAATCTTACCGCCCAATCTCTCTCATTGATGCCGTAGTCAAGGTCTTAGGCTGGGTACTTCTATATAGATTGTCTTTGTGGGTCACAGATAACCAGATCTGGCTTCCGTGAAGGTTTGTTAACTACGGACCAATGTCTTAATCTTTATCTCCTTGTATCTAAATACACTGTGGCCCAACCATGCGCTCTATATTTCGCTTTAATGGTCCTTACGTCCACTCTTGACCGGTTAAACCAGACTAAGTTTTGGGACATATTAACCTTCTTGGGAGTGGATCCTTGCATTGTCCACCTACTTCTATCACTCCATGCCCACACAATGGCGGCAGTGAGATTTTCCCATGAGGGAGACCTTTCCAATCATTTTAATTGTATACGGGGAGAGCGCCAAGGCTGTATTCTAACTCCTTTTTTATTCTCGGTTCATATTAACAGCCAGGCTGCCCTTTTGTCACTCCAGTCGGACTTCCCTAGAGTAGGTAGGAGAGCTTTGCCAGACCCCCTTTATGTCGACGATACAGTGCTCATGGCCCATACGGGCCAGGGCCTGCAGTTCTTAATAGATGATTTTGTGGCATTTATGGACAGGCTGGACCTGTCTTAGTGGAGGGTCCACGGGGGCTCTGGATGAAAAGTTTTAAAGCTGGCAACTATACCCTTGGCACGGTCCCGGCCTTTCCCTATCTGGGTGTGTTATTTGATGATAAATACCAGTGCGAATCCCTTTTAGAAGGGAAGAAAAGCGAGCTGAATAAATCCTTGGGAGCCATCACTAGCTTTGCAAGTAAAATGGATTCATGTGCTCCAGAGGTCATTTTAAAACTGTATACATCTAAAGGAATTTCTAGAGTTGTATATGGCAGCAAAATCTGAATTATGTTCCCACACATGGGTTACAGGTGGTGGAAAATAAGTTCTTGCATCTGATCCTGCGAGTCCCCCAAGGCACGCCAGCCTGGTCTGTGCATGAAGAGTTATGGGTGTATTACCTGGCAGACCAAGTGGCAATCAAACCTTTAGTGTCCATCACCCCCCCCCTTTTGTACCGGATTAAGATATGGACATGTGAACATAAGGGTTAAAACCGCATGATCCTATCGGATTGTCTGGCATTGGAACATGGCAATAAAATCCCTTGGATACGATACATAAAGTAGTCTTTCCAGGCTATAGGAAGGCCAGACATATTCTTTGCACATGTTTAAGTTTGGGGGATGTCAAAATCTTAAAAGACCTACAACATAACATTTTTACTGTGATTCGTGAAAACACTGTGTAGTAAAGGTAGGGCCATTTTACCTTTTTGCTGCGTTTGCACACAACATTATATGTAACTGTTGTTGTAAGTTAGGCTGCTTGAATTGCTTCACATGAGAATGGTTTGTTTTCAACGTCCCTAGACTTACATCTCGACCTTAGTCTGCACAGTGAGTGCTGAAGCCTCCAAGGTTATCATAACAATGTTAGGTGTTGTTCGGGCTGATCAGCTCATGCTCTAGACATAACATGCACGCAGCTGCAGCTTTCTCAAATTCTGGTGTCTTTAATATCACACTGCATGCATGATTTAGACACTTGGAGAAAATCAGTCTCCAGAGAGTCAGAGAGCTTTTGCAGATCCTGATGGGATTTACTTCTGCTGATCTTGGTGGTATGGCGTCTCCTATTGAAGCCTAAGAGACCTTCTATATTTTAAAAAACATAGTTCCTAGCTAGGGAGGGTGGCATACAAGGCACCATAGAACCTGTTCCACCATCATTATAATATGAATTCTTCTTTTGTGTTTTATGGAATTGTAACAATGCTGATCGTATTATTTGTAATCATATATCTGGTTATTTTCGCAAAAATACTGCATCTTAGAGCACGTCGTTAAAATAACCATTATAAACTGGTATGAGAATATAAAGAAAACGTGTTCTTGATTCCCACCATTCCTGAGAGTAACCTAAGTCGCATGTTCTGGGTTGTCTAATCATTGGTACCTTTGCTATAGGACAAAGAGCTAATGTGACACTGATGCTAGTCGGTTAGGGGTTCTAGGTACTGAGGTGAGTTTTTTGGTCCACCACGATTCACTGATGTCCTGGGTTTCTGTGCACAGTTCTGTGTATGAGCAGAATCCCTGCAACAACTGAGCTTAGTAAACTCTCAGTGAGGGCCTATGTAATGTTAAAATCTGTTTTAGGTATTGAACCATACCTCTAGGGACTAACTAATGCTCATGATAGATTCTTAATCTCACGTTTCAGATTCAATCATTTGTTTTAGCATTCCCGATTGGTATTCTTCCTTCAGACCAACGAGATCCCTGTGGCTGCAATCTTCGATCTCCTCAGGACACGTTACATTTCACACTATTGTGTGAAAAAATGTAATTGCCCAGAAAATGCTATCTCTGGCCCTTGTTAAAAAGCCTGAAGTTTAGGCAAGCTAAAGTGGCACTATTGCACTTACAGTTGTTACCTAACCCCCTCAGACTCAGTGATACGTTTTTTGTGGGCCGCTTACAGATCTAGGCTGTCTAGAATTGACTGAATTTGTGCTGCCTGCTTCAGAATAGTTATTTTAGTGCATGGGTGTGTACAATCTTGCCCCCAGAGTTTTATCAATTTGTATTGTTCTAAAAATGTTATGATGTTTTAGCTGCATGAATTGCTTTTTTACTTATTATGTGGTGCATTTTTCCTTTATTGTACAAAGGTTTGACTGTATCTTTTATGGATGCATTGCACCCAAATAAAGAAAGATATATATATCATGGCCTCTACATTCAATGCATTAGTCCACTATGCCACCAGACCAAGCTGCCCACAACCCAACTATCAGGTATACCATAAGAAGATTGCAAATATGTAGAAAACTCAGTTGTCAAAACATAATAAAATCCCTATTAATAGATCCTAGTAAAGATTATCATAGTGTGAATCATCTATCTCCATGGTTTGTTTGGGTGGGTCACCAACAGCAAAACCCTTGCCTATTAAGTAACCTACACGATTCCATCTAAACAAATACCTGACTAATGGCTTTTACCACAGAGCAATGACAATTCCACCCATTTAGCCCACCATGAGTTTTTGCTCTTGAATATCTACTTTTTTGACATTTACTGTCAGTTAGTCTTACTCACAGTAATTTCATGGTAAATGGACTGGGCGTAGTTACCACTAGTGTTCACCTTTTAAGATAAGGCCACTGTGAGGCCGCTCGGGAAAGGGGCACTGGGCTTATTACAGATAGACCAGCATACACCCATGTGTGAGCATGAGCACAGATCACACGTGAGAGACTACCATCATGAGCAGCCTGGTAGCTTTACTTAGGTAAAATGCCTGTGGCAGTTTTGAACTGAAAATTCAGTCTATCAAAATAAACCCCTTTTGCAGTCCTAAACCATCTATTTAAATATTAATAGGACACTCCTAAGGAGAACGTATTGCCTATAAAGGGAGGTTGCAGGTATTTAAAAGTAGGACATGTAAAGGTTAATGCTGAACATGTCCTTATAGCGAAATATCTCCAAAAGCTATTTTGACTGGAGCAAAGCTGACTGCTTCCATAGGGAAACACTGGGCTACGTTGTAAGATTTATTAAATGCTAAATTCCCATTGGTAGCAGCGAGAGAAATACTTCAAGAAACTAATTTTAATAGTTATTATAAAACGCAATGTAATGGTGTAATTGAATTGTGTCTAACTATTTACCGGCAGATATTTGTTTTAAACTACAACTTGTCTGCCTAAAACATGTTAGTTTTCAAGTGTCAGCTGGAATGTGAAGGGCTCCCCTGAGAGCATTGTGTATTGCTACACAGACAGTGGACAAAGGTCTCTGGTTGTTGGAAGAAGTTCCCTCCATGACAGAACTCTACCTCAATGTGCTCCTCGGAAGCACAGCACACTGGAACTTTTGATCACTTACGCTTTCTTGTTCCTCTTTTATGTGTTTTTCTCCCCTGCTCGCTGTAAAGCGCTCCAATACCTTCGGGTCTGGCTAGTGCTATATAAAACCTCTTAAATAAAAAAATAAAAAAAATAAATGAGAATGGCCTGGAGGCTGTGCCCAGTAACTAGAATAATGTCAAAGGGGCATTCTCTATCAAAGACAGATGTAGCTAACACTTGGACCTGCCAACTCTGTTGCCCTTCTTGTCATACTGCCGCCAATCCCAGTGAGACGGAGATCTGTCCCAGAACACATTTGGGGTAACCACAAGGGAGCTCTGAACAGTTGTAGAAAGCCCTATTGGATTGCCCCAGAATGTGTGCAGGAGGTTTTGACACAGGGGTGAAGGGATGATCTGGCATCCTAGGACTACAACACAGAATCTAGAACTTACCAACCACATTTATAAATACTTGCACGAAGGCTGAACATTGAGCAATTCCCTGGACCTGGAAAGTTATGGCAAAAGAATCATGGATAGCAGGAAGGAGGCATTCCCTGATGCCCCTGATGGACTAAGGACTTTGTCTTCTGCTGACACACAGGACTAGATGGGTCTCTCCAGTGAAAGTGGCACTGGCCCACTTATATACCCTGAGAACTAGTTGGGGTAAGACCTGCCACCCTTCTGTCTACAAAGCAGTCAGGAGGCTAGGGGGCCTGGGAATGCAAGGAGGAGGGTGTTCTGCTGGCTGGTGAAAGAGGAGTTGCACAAGATGTCCCCGGAGCACCATCTGAGAGAAGAAGACTGGTGCAGAGAGCCAGAACCACCAGCTCCCAGAAAAGCACCCCTGTTTAAGATCAGGAAGCCTGTTGACTTATTCCTGGTTGCAAATGCTTGCCACAGGGAGCAAAATAAGCCAAAGATCAAGAAAATTGACTCATCGGGGCTGAGTTATGAAACTCTAAAGATTTGACCTCTGACTGCATAGAAAACACTGAGCATATGCATTCCATCATACTTTTCTAAAATGACACCCCCTTGGGGTGAGCCTGGACCCAGGGGTCAGTGCAGAATTATGCATTTATTTTCGGGGGGAGAGGGCGTGCATGGGACCCCTTTCCCCAGCTCTGTCTTCTGATGGGCTTTGTGAGCCTGTCAGAACAGGCGCAGAATAGTAATCCCCATATTGACGGCAGAGCCAGGCTTGGCTCCGCTGTCGGGATTAAGATGATGGTTCCCGCCAGCCAATCCATGTCGGTCTTTCTATGGATTGGCTGTCGGAAGTGACTTTAGGGGCCCCTAGCAGGGCTACCTTCCTCCTTTGCCCTTTGCATTGTCCTATGCACCTATGGTACATTTTACCCCTCCACAATCCAATACTTTCCCTACTGTTGTACTGACTGGAGTGGGACCAGTAAATGTTACGGCTCCGCAAACCAACACTTTCCTTTCTGTTGCACTGACCGGAGTGGGAATAGTACATTTTACCGCCGCCGCAATACAACACTTTCCCAATGGTTGTACTAAGTGGAGTGGGAATAGTAATTCTTACCCCTCTGCTATCCAACACGTTCCCTACTGTTGTACTGACTGGAGTTGGAATAGTAAATTTTACCCCACAATAATCCAACATTTTCACTGATGTTGCATTTACTGGAGGGATATTTGTACATTTTAGCCAGTTTTATTACTTTTGTGTTGCTTCAAGTAGGATTTTTTTTATATATTTACTATAATAGTTTGCATATTTTCGTACAAATTGAGATTGCGATTTCAAGGGTGCAGAGGTGTCCAAAGGACACCCTGTTGCACCCCTGAAATTGATCTGTGCACATATGTTGCGCACACACATGCCCTTAGGGCATGTGTGCGCGCAACATGAAACTTTGAAAAATGCAGTTTAGTGCATTTTTCAAAGTTTTTGCAAATTACCATGAAGTTGTACTTCATGGTAATTTGCGTGCCCTATTAGCGAATTCGCTATTTTTAAAACTTTCATGCATTGCATCTAAGGAATCTCAATTTGAGATTCCTTAAATGCAAATAATCGCAAAAATACCGGTCGCAAAGGGGCAGATTCTGAGAATCTGCCCCTTTGCGAGCGGATTTTTGTTGATGCATCTAGCTGATAGTCCATTTAGTAAGGACAGACCTTAAAAGTGAGTTCGAAAGTGAAATGAAATAAAACGATTTATTACAAAAATTCAATAGGTACAGTACAAATATATATAAATCAGCAGATGTATATGTCATTGTCATGAAGGCCCCTAATAATAAGGAATTACAGAATAGTAAGCAAGATCAAGAATTCTACTAAATCACAATTAGCAACAAAATCAGTAAAAAATCGGGAAGCATCCCTAGTAGCATTGGAAAAGTCTCAAGAAAGTTCTGTCTCTCCGCTGAAACTGAGAGTTCATAAAGGAAATCTTCTCATTGAATGCAATTAAAACTGCAGATTCATCACTGTGTGAGCAAAAGAGTTACAATCTCAGCAAATCGAAGCACAGTTTTATTAAAAGTCATATTGCCTTACCTACAAAGCACTATTCCACCACATGAAAATTGATCCAGTCTCTCTATGCTAATGTTATCTGGAGATGCCAGTACAAACTAGTTACAAAATAACAGTGAACTATTGCAAATGAAAGCAATATAGTGAGCTTGCAGAAGAGTCCTTTGGTCATTTTGCTACATTACAGAGCTTGTGCTGAAAAGCTTTCGTCCAGAACAGTGATAACAACAGCAATGGCAATAAACAAATATAGCTGTGCATGACTGTGTGCTTAAGAAATAATAGACAGTGAACATGCAGGGGAGACATCCATTTTGAACAAGATGATGTTGAGGCCTAACTGAGGCCTAGTTACCATAAACCACAGAAATGGCACATCAAAATGTCACATTAAAATTGTTTCAAATGCAATTACATCAACTAAATGTCCACATGTAAAATGATGAGTGTACGGACAATTTGCATCTTGTTATAAATACATAAAAACTCTAACAAACTCCTCCCTCTCATTATTCTTTAATGACTAAAACCTCACAACTAGTTATAAAACAGTCTTTATCAATTTCAGCTTTTTGCTATTTGATTCATCCAACAGCTTCAGATCATTATACTCTTGAAATCTGGCGTCTTCCTTCTCAGTATCGCCCCCTTTTTCTGTTAGATGATCTCCTTTTTTTTTTACATCCACAATTTAGAAATATTAGTTCATCTAATTTGAACAACAGAAAAAGAACAATTGCACGAATCAACACAATGATTATAGGGGTTAGTGGAGTTTTAAGCACACCCCCTGCCAGGTTATCAAACCACTCATCAACCTTATTCAACCCTTTTCCTATCTCACTAACCCAGCAACCTACCATTTCCCACAAGCCATACTCTACTAAAGCTCGAACTTTGAAATATTAGCCATGTTTAATACATAGGCATTATTAACCATACTGGCATCCGGAATCAAGGCACAGCACTCTCTCACCATCATGCCCTGCAAACACTGACTTTCTTAATATCCAGTGGTAGGCAATTTTGCATGACCATTTCACCTATAGCAATTATTTCTGAATGAATCAAGTTTACTATTCAGGCGGTAATAGAAGCAAGCCAATCATCAAGAGTAGATAGCCTTCTAATATTCACATCATTCATAGCTACACCAATAGATGGAATCATAGCTTTTCATATAGTTAGTGCTATCTGCCCAAAACCACGTTTCACGTTTACGACATCATTCATTTCCTTCCCATGATAGACTCTAGGGATCATTAAATCCAGTTAGCAAGAACTCACCCAATTACATCATTGGTTGAAATAGGAAGTCGTACCACACACATTTCTCTAAGAATTAGGTATTTACCAGTCAAGAATTCACACTTCTTTCTCACTCATTCTTTCTCACAAATTCACCTCCCTTAGTTTCATGACGCACCGAACACAATTCTCCCTTTTTTACATACTCCATTTTCAACTTTGGATGCAAATTCAGAGCCTAAACTCCTCTTCAGAATATGTTATTTGATTTTAATCTGGAAGATACTCTAGAAAAGTGCTGAAATCAGACAAGTATGGTGATAGAAGCTCCTGATCATTAAATATACTAGCAAAACCATTACAAGAAAGACTACATTTTATTGGTGGCTGTAGGCATGTGGCTTCTTCACATGCAGAAGGAGGGATCAAAATACATACCATACAGTTTGTAGCTCCCATATTATCAGCATATTCTCTCCGCATTTTTGGAGAGATGTTATCATTAAGCCCACTAACTAATCAATCTTTTCCTATGTGTCAGTGTAATAGATTCAATGTCATTTTGTACTGTAGGTAGTTCAACTTCTGTGGAAATATATCCTACTGGAGACATAAGCCACAACAATAAGCCAACCAGAGCTATTAATGCAGTAAGTAATTTTTGTGAAGACACAAAAACTAAAATCAAAAAGAATTTTGAACTCAAAAATCAGTCTTCGAGAAATCCTTTTATCTAAAACCATAGTGCTTAATTTGTAAAACAAAAGAAAAAAGTGGTAGGGCTCTCGTCAAACGGCCACTGCACCTTGCACCACACATTGCCCCTGCCCTGCTGCGAATGATAGTAAAAACACAACTACTAACCATCACAGAACCCATCTAGGCAACAAACGGATACTTTGGCACCTAAAAACACGCTTGCTGACACAAACTTTACCAAATCGACAGCTACGAAAGACATAAGTAAAGATAAGGTTAAATTAGGTGCCCCTGGTGTCTTTCCATTCAAAAATGTATATCCAGCGAAGATAAGTCAAACGACCCGAGTAAAAACCAATTTTAGAAATATAGCAGACTTACCCCCAGAATTGTCCAACTATGTCATCATTTTAACAGGAGTTCCGGCCGTGCCTGTAGGAAACACAGAACCTAACACTAGTCTTAAAAACAAAGTTATCCACTGGCTGCGTACCAACAGACCC
The DNA here is from genome assembly GCF_964261635.1 of Lissotriton helveticus. Lineage (NCBI taxonomy): Eukaryota > Metazoa > Chordata > Amphibia > Caudata > Salamandridae > Lissotriton > Lissotriton helveticus. Next base: position 353,232,649 of record NC_136070.1, on the reverse strand, counting down.
CTCCCACCACATCTAAATGGAGATATAGTATCAGTGAGACGGTGTAATTGGGTGGGCTTACGCCCAAAAGACATTGAAGGGTATGTGGTCATAGTAAACTTTAGGGATCATAGGGTGGTCACACATATTAGTGACTGGTTCCCAGGGAGAAGTGAGGGCAGAGTATCATCGCGCAATCTGAGCTACTTCTATCCTGAAGCTCTGACGATGCTCCCAAAAAATCCACCAATCGTGCGCAGTTTTGATGCACCTCAATAACCAAATCAAACTCCACACTTTGCCGTCCCTAGACACTATAATAACAATTACACCCCTTTTCCCCCAACCCAACGCTCACATAGGTATTTTAATTCGTTTGGCAATAATTATCACCCCATAAACTCAAACGAGTACTGGAACATCCAACTAGATAACTTATTTGAACCCCTCTCTGGGTTAGATGCAAATGAATGACTTATTTCATCTACCTCTTATGAGGGATTCCCTTGCGAGTACATGACCAAATGTAAGACTTTAGTAGAAGTTGACAATCTTGTACCTGGGACGGCCTACTCAGAAAATCTGGGTGGTGCAATGACAAGGGAGGAAATCCTCAGTAGGAGCAATTTTACTAATAATTCTGATCTGGGGAGAATAGAATTTAGCAGGTCATTTATTGATCCCGGATCCCCTGAAAAGACCAATGTAATCACTGCGTGAAAGGAAAATGCGGGGGAGGGGACTACTGAAATCTTTAAAGGAAGTGAGGTGTACAATCATTTGGGTTTAACCACATTGGTGCTAAGGCAATTCCCGCTGGGTGCTGATTGATTGATAATCCCATTGTTCATGACAAGGTCAGCTCGTCATTAGCACAGCTCCAGTTTGCCTTGTCATGAGCATGGAAGGGGTTAAATGGAGGGTCTGGAGAGAAATGGTCCATAATATTCTGGAACATAGCTGGCCTCAGGGCCAAATTAGATAAACCACCCATCATATGAGTGGTTCTAAAACTGTTTTTATTCCAGCCGTAGGATCTGTGCATGGACGAGCGAAAGGGGGATTATGCATGTACATCTCCAACTGCTTTATGTGTAAAAAAATGTAGTTGTATTTCCAGAATTGTTTCTACCATATCGTTGGGCTACATATTAACACTAGTGTTTGTATACTGTTTGTAAATTTCTACAATAATATCCCTGCAACAGATATACCAGTGGTGCTTAAAACTCTGAATTCAAAACTCTATAGCATTAATAACAATTCCCGTAAACAGTTCATTGTCATATGGGGCGGTGATTTTAATTGTGCCCTATGTGACAGATCAGGAACAGGAAATTGTGGATTAACAACGGATAGGGATACCGCTTCGTCACATTTCGAGCACTCAATAACGGGGAATGCTTTAAACGAGATTATGTTTAATAATGATCTAGGTTTTTCAAACAAATTATGTAGTAATGAGACCTCCTTCTCTCCAACGTTTAATGGTAGAGGTTTATTTTCTACAATAAATTCTCGTGTTATAGGGATTGTATTGTTAGTTATAATGTCTTAAAATCTCCCCTAAGCGACCATTTCCCCATCAGGATTGAATTATCTGATCCACAATTAACAGTGCACAAAAGAGCAAAAGTTTCTTCTGAAAGCTTAGAAATTGCCAGGCAAAACGGATACGCTTTAAAATGGACTAGGGTGGTACCCGAAGAGTTTCTTAGTAAACTAATTAATGCGTGAAACACAAACTTTTCTGTTTGCTTGGACTTGGCATCTGATGATGCAGACATCATAAGTAATTTCAGAGAAATATCTGCCTGTATAAAGAGGGGTCTGTGGGTAAACGCCAAGGAAAATAAGAGCCTAAGGGAAACTAGAGGCTGCTTCAAACCAGCTTGCAGTAAGGCCCACAAGCAACTAAAACTGGCTCTGCATAAGCAAGATAGAAACCAGACCCAGATAAGGGCCTTACGTAAAGAATATAAAACCGCACTAAAAGTTCAAAGAGATCTGATGAGGAAGGAAGCATGGGCAGCTATCATTGAGGCCTCAGAATTAAAAGATATGACGGCCTTTTGGAAAGCAGAGAATGCCCCTTTTTTAAAAGACAGTACAAAGGCTTGTATCGAGATAGCTGTTACTGAGGATAAATGGATCAACCATTTTGAAAAACTTTATAGCCCAGCAGCTATCTCTACTGATACATTGAGAGAACCCATGTCTAAGGGGAGGGGCATTGAAGGGTTGCAACTTAACTTTTCCTTGGAGGAGGTAATTAAGGGCATTAACTCTAGCCTAGGGGGAGAGGCACCCGGCCCGACGGTGTCCCGGTGGACATTTTCAAAAATAATATATCGCTTTGGGCACCACTGCTCACTAGAACTTTTAATGCAGCATGCACAATAGGATTAATTAATACTTGGTATAAGTCAATCATCATTCCCATTTTTAAAAAGGGGGATAGAGCAAGCTGTGTGTGCTACCAGCCCATATCCTTGCTTGACTCCACTATTAAAATCATTGGCAGAGTCATTTTAGATAGACTGCACTTATGGGCAGACGAACATAACATCATTAGCGCCCTCCAATATGGTTTTCACGAAGGAGTTGGTACCATCGGACAAGCACTTAACTTATCAATATTGATAGAGAAATACACTAAGGCTAAGGGAGGAAGATTGTTCTTAACCTTTTTAGACTTGACATCTGCTTTTGATTTTGTAAATCATAGCAAAATATGGATAATTTTAACCCGGCTGGGTGTAGAGGCAAATATCATCAAATTTCTGAGAGAACTGTACAATGGGGCCAGCGCAATGGTTAGATACGGTAAAAATGGGGAGTGTACAAGAGAGTTCAGTGTCGCGTGGGGCGTGAGGCAAGGGTGCGTCCTTGCACCGTTTTTATTTTCCATTTATATAAAAAACTTGGAGGAAACTCTGTTACAGGACTGCACCGACATGCCAATTGCCTCAGCCCGTCGTATACCTGCTCTTATTTATGCAGATGACACTGTTCTCATGGCAAGAACCCCGATAGCCATGCAGACAATGATCACTTCCTTTAGCTCCTTTATGGCCAAATTGGAACTACAAGTAAATTGCACCAAAACTTTTTCTATGAATTGTGGCGGCAATGTGAAACAAAAGAAAAAAACTATGTATATAGGACAGATTCCTTTAGACCACACTCCAACATTCCCATATTTGGAGATATTGTTTGATCGCACCGGCAAATGGAGCTGTGCAATCAAAGCTAGGAATTTATTGTTCTCTAAATCCATAATGGCCCTTAGGTCGTTCAGCAAAAAGATGGGTAAAAAGCCAGTTAAAGAGCTTTTATATATATATAAAGCTAGTTGCAATATGGTGGCACTATATGGGGCAGGAATTTGGGGGGACTCAAATGTCAGTAGCCTACAAGTCACTGAAAACGGCTTTTTGCGATATCTCTTAGCTGTTCCAGAGAGTACGTCCAGTTTTAATTGTCACACTCAATTGGGTATTGCCTATCTGGAAGACCTAATTAAGGTGCAACCGATCCTTTTATGGCACCGGGTATGGACTACCGAGAAATGCCACCTAAATCGCCTCATTTTGGGGGAAGCACTTAAATTAGATGGCGGGAAAAGGATAAAATGGCTGTGCTATATAAAAGCATTCTGTGATAATATCAACCATCCGGAATTCTATACAGACCCTATGTCAATGTCTGATATTACTAGGAAAGCACTGAAACAGCTAAGTCTAAACTTTCTCGAGCATCGAAGAGAACAAATGGAACTGTTAAAAAGACAGTAATAGCCCGCTAAATGATAATAAAACCAAGGGTTATTCAACCTTATCTAAATCTACAAATGAAAGATCAAGATAGGTTTTTACTGACCAGATTTAGATTTGGGATACTGTTTAGACTGCTGAGCTTTCCTGTTATAAATGACTGGTCAAAGGAAATTTGTAACTGTCCATGTGATAACGCCTCGACTCAATCGGATATCCATATTTTATTTTTCTGTAGATTTTATGTCCTAGCTAGGAAACGATGGATCATGCCGATTCTAAAATATATGAACATGAGACAGTGTCGCCCAGCTTTTCTAGCTATACAATCTCTGGAGGATATTTTCTCTGTTGCATCTGTATCGGCATTTCTTAAAAGTACTTTTTATCTACTTAAGACTATGATTATATGAATTCAATTCTTTTAATTCTTGGTCCATGTTAAATTCTGTGTACACCGATTTTTTAATTGAGATTATGTAATATTTGATGTGATTTGATGTACTTTTATGGTTATTTATGAAATATAACCGAATAAAGTTTTTGAATTGAATTGACAGACTGTCCCAAGCACTAGTGTTGACAATTAAGTGCTGGTGCCGAGCACTGGAAACCACCAGTTCAAATTAAGCACTGAATTACTAAGTTTTCTTTTCATTTTTTTAAACTATCATCAAAAACAAATACAGACTTCAATTTTTTTTTTCAATTCATTTGCCCAATTCATCTTCTTTCGGGTACTTATACTGAAAACGAAACATTCCAAGTTTCAGGACAATTCGAATTTGAAAAGGTTCAAGGTGGCTCTTCTTCAAAGGGAAATTGGTAATAACTTGGTGAGTTCTAATCTACCTAATCTGACTCTTCTTCTTCTTCAGACACCAATATATTCTCTTTCTTGTTGGTCTTTGGTCAACAGGCGATTCACTCACTATTTTCTTTGTCGAATTTAATTACTTCTTTAATGACCATCTTTCATTTTTCCAGTGCTTTCTCTTGCAACTGGTTCTTTTCTGACGGTCTTCATTTATTATTTTTCCAGTGCTTTCTCTTGCAAGGAAACATGACTCTTGTATCTTCACTTGTGACAACTACTGAGTCTTATTCACTTCTAGACAAACATGCTTTGACTAGCGTCAGCAATTCAACTCACTGTGAACTACTTTCTTTCCTCTTGGTTCCTGAGACTCAAAGCTTCAGCTGGAACTGGGTTTAGAGAACTATTTCTTTCTGCTGCAGCTCATGTCTTCAGAACAGCTTTACACTCCGATCTTCGGCGTGAAACTGGCCACTAGTAACTACAACAGCATCTTAGTCTTTTCTTTGGTCAGCAACTTTATCAGTTTCAAAATGTTCTTCTTCCACCTCTGGATTCACGTGTGTGAACTTCAAACATATTTCACAGCAGTGTTAGTCACAAGCATGACTTGATAAGGATCCTTCCAAAGTTCCTCAATACAGCTCTTGTGGACATGCTTCGTCACCAGATCCAGCCCCCAGGTGTAGTGGATGGCATTGAGTTTCTTTGTCAGTGTTGTTTCTAAGTTCATCTGAAAAGAGATACTTTTTACCACATCTTTTCAGTAATCTATTATGATGTCATCAGTTATTAATTCCTCTTGCTGAAGGTAAGTAGGTTATTCTCATGGCTCTGTCCACCAACACTTCATGAGATGAAAGTCCAGTCTTTGATCTGGGGTATTCTTAACAGGAGAACCAGAGAAAGAACATCTGGGCATGTCAGATCAGTATATGCACACACTTTAGCCAGCTTGTTTTTGATAGTCCAATTCATCTTCTGTACAGTGCGGACAATTGAGGACGATAACTGCAACAGGACTTCTGTTCAATCTGATGGGCTGTACAAATCAGTAAAAGGATTTCAGTTTAAAAATCAGTTCCACAATCTTTCCCAGTAGAATCTGGCAGGTACACCATGGAATCAATTCAACAAAAGATTGGCAACTGTCATCATGTTGCATCTTCTGGTAAGATAGCCTTCAAACATTTAGAGGATAAGCGGACCATGCAAGAACATATTTAAGGCCACTGCAACTGGCATCTAAAAGAAGTCTGCTCCAGGTCTAATAAATGTCCCTTTAATTTTTCAATATGACCCATAAAAACCATTGTCCAACTTCCCTGATTATTTATCTGACATATCACACATCTCCAACACAGCTGTTCTGCAACAGCTCTGAATTTGGTATTAACCCCTACGATGCTTGTGACGGAACCATTCCGTCATCAGTCACGGTTGAGCTGTGCTGATGACGGAATGGTTCCATCACGACCGCACCCTGTTCTGGAATGTCCAGCACAGGGGGGGAATCGGCGCCGCATGGAAGCGGTTCAACCATTACTTTACCAAAGTCCTGAGATGACATCCCTCCCTACATGAGTTTGGCTATGTAAATAACGAGCCACTAGGTGTAGCACTGAACTGGGAAGAACATCTTTATATTCAGGAGTAATCCAGATGTCACAGTGATTTCTCTTACATCCCAACCTTTCCCATTTATGCTTTGCATCTTGTGGTACTTCCTCTCGAGATTCCTCTACTTGCTTAATGTGGTCTGTATTGGATTGAACAGAAAACAATTTATATCATATGTACTTTCCACAACATTTTCATTTGATTCATTACGTTCTCACTGTGACTTGATCATTTAATTTCACAGTTGCATTTTCAAGTGTACAATATTTTGCCACCTGATCAACAAAATGTGACTACATCATCACCAGCCCTAAGGGCCACGCACTTGACCACTGCAATTTATTTTGGCTGTCTGATTGCTTCCAATAAATCAGGAATATGGGAACCATTTCGGATGCAAGCACCAGAAGACATCATAAATCCCATCTGTGACCACAACTGGCCCAAATCATCTACCATTCCAAATCCATAATGGTTGTCTGTGTGAATTGTCACATTTAAATCAAGTGCACGTAAACAAGCTATTGTGAATAAATCTACTCTACCACTTATGCTGAAGTTACGTTAGACAGGTATTATGCTTTTGTCATGCGGTTCCTATGATTTAAGTAGGACTGTGTATCTGGAAAGCATAACCATCAGAATATGGGTACTGAGTCCATGAATATCATCCGAGTATGTTGGCCTAACTCCTGGCTGGCTCCCAGTGTGCCATCTGAACCACTAATTTCAGAAATGGAGCAGACTACAGTAGCGGCTTTTCGTGCTCCAAGATGATCTCTCAGACAAGAACCATCTAAAAACAAAATCAAATAGCCATTTTAAGTGGCTCATCTTTAATATCTGGTCTTGGCTAAGTATTTCAGTCTGTGACATGCATGCATGTATGTTCCGGTTCATCATCATCATCATCGTCGTTAGCTTGATTGCTATCTGAAACCTGTAGCAGAGTTACCAGATTCAGAGAATTACATCTTCTAATTGAGATATTTTTAGCTGCCAATATGATTTGCTCAAAACCTGTGAGGCGACTGTTTGTCGTGTGATGAGTTGTAGTTTTGACCATCAAAATTTCAACGGAATATGGTGAAAACCCAAAAGGTGGACATCAAATTACTATTTTTTCACTTTATTCAATTTCAATACAACCAACTGCAACCACTTTCAGGCAGCAATGAAGAGCTCCAGCGTCTGGATCTAATATAGCTGAGAAATATGCCACAAGTTTCATAATTCCTCCATGTTTTTGAGAAAAGACAGATCGGGAGCTCTCACTCCTTTCATGGCAGAAAAGAAAGAATTCCTTGTCACTACAAATCCAGATGCACTACAGAAATGTTCTTTTAACTCTAGGTTGGCCTTCATACATTCATCTTCAACTGGCACTGGATCTTTGATCTCACTGCGAGTCAGCCTTATTAAATGTTTTAAAGTCAAGGAATTGTTTGGAATCACTGACGATAGTAGGCAACTATTTCCAGGAACATTCTCACCTCCCTCTTTGTGGATGATGGATTCATCTTCAGGATTGCATAAACGTGTTCTTTTGAGACTGTCCTCACTCATTTTTCTATATGATGCCCAGGGTAAATTGTCTCTTTTTAATGGTACTGTATCTTAGACGAAACCTTGTGACCATTGTGAGCAAGATGATTCAGAGGTGCAATTGTCTTCTGTGCACTAGCAGGTCATCAATGCTTTGGAACAATTCTGAGTTACAGGGTAACTGCAAGTTTTCTAAATCTTTCTTCGGGATTTGACTAAAAACCTGGGGACTTTCAGTATTCCGCGGTGGAATTCAACAGCAAACAAGAACTTTATTTTGAAACTGGAATGCAAAAGGATATTGACTATCCTCCTGCAGAGGAATGTAGACGATAGCTAGGCATAAGACAATGACTGTACATAGTTCTGTCTCTGCAGGAATTTGAAACAATATTACAGTGGAATTTGGTACCACTGGACAAAATGGAATCACAATTGTATTTATTTTTCCTACTTTCTGCTCCATTCTCCACTTACCATTTAGTTTTTAATAATCATTAATGGAGAGTTGCAAGGACTACCAAGTTCCTCTCCTAGAATAGCTTGTTCTATCATTTTTTCTATGACAACCTTCATTCCTTCTTCTGCTTCTTTTGAAAAAGAGCATTGGGTTCTCTCTGAATTTTGACTAGTTTAGCACACTTGATCAATCCTACCGCTTTATCTTTGAAATCCCATACCTCCTCCAGGGCAGCCTGTTTAAAATTCATAGGCTGGCCACCTCTGTAAGAGCTGGGAATAACTGAAATCTGGGGTCTTGTGACTTGATTTTGAACACTAAGGGCCTGATTTAGATCTTGCGGACAGATTACTCCATCACAACAGTGATAGATATCCAGTCAACTGAAATTTTAATTCCATTATATACTCTGGGATTATTATTTCGGCAGACAGGGAGTAAACCATCCGCCGATATCTAAATCACACCCTAAATTTTCATCTCAGATTTTAATTGCGACACCATACAATGTGCAGTAAATCAAGTGGTTCATCTTGCAAAGCAAGTCTCTGCCAAGCAAATTAAAAGGGCTTAATCACTCAATATGAACTGGTTATTAGTTTCTAATGAGCTTATTTTAACTAGAACATCTGCCGAAACCTGATTAACAATCTATTTAATGCTAAGGCCTACAGCTTGGACTGCTCTTCCTGTCAGGGGCAGATTTAGAACTTCCACAGAACGAACTGAAGAGGGTTAAGTGTCAAATACAAAGGAATTGGGGTGGCTGTTAACCTCACCATCTACAAACGGATCACTCTGGTCTACCTCTAAGACTGCACCAATCATGGGGGGCATGGCTAGCCAACACCCAAGGTGATCGCAAGGGAATGAAGCTCTGAGCTTCAGTTAGGTAATTTTCCTCCAAATCCATTAATATATCCGTAGATCTCGCCACAAGCATTGGCCTGGGGCCACTCCAGCTCAGCAATCACCCGGTCTGGCAACGGAGACGTTCCGTAAATACTGTCCAGAGAAATTGACGCCACAACTCTGGAACGAGGCCAAGAAGGAGCTCTGGCCATGACGACGTTTGGCGTCGCCCTCCACAACATCCGCTGCTGATGAGAGGGCCCGTAGGCCCGGGACAGTGTTTTTCTCTAGGCGCCCCTGCCACTCATCAATTAGGGACATACCTTGGTCCTTGATGTGTCCCTGGCCGCTCATCGTCCTCGGCCAATGCTGTTGTGCCAGGTGGGCTCTGGTGTGCGTAGGGACTGCTGGATGGTACTAGACACCATCGGCCTGCCTCCGGTGCTGCAGTGGAGGGCGGGAGCGGTGACCTGGATTCCCTTCCCACCCACTGGTGCCTTTGAAAGATCGAGTGAGTACAATTGAGGCACTCGGCCGTTTCTGGACTCAGGACCTGAAATATGGAATGCTCTTTCCGGCCAAGCTGAGGGTACACGCAGTGGGGAAATCGTGGTTCTTTCAGACTCCGGAGGAGACTTGGGACTGGCTCGAGGGCTGGTGTTCTTCCGGTACTCAAAGGAGAACTTCTCCTAGTCAAATGCAGAGTCAAGACAGTCAGACAGATAGAACCAACCGAGGTGGCAGTGAATGATTTAGTGTGTAAATCCTCCTACAGTGAAGACCCGATTTGGCCTTCGGAAGCAGCATGAACTCCGGCCGCGCAGCAGAGACAATGAGCATCGATTGGCCCTATGTGGGCAGGGGGGACTATATCAAGAGATATATTGTTTGTTGTTTCAACCTTTTTTTCACCTAGAAAGCACCAAAGTGTAACTAACTGGCAGGTGGAGATATTGGGCTCACAGTAACAAACTATTGTTTGGGGGCGTGGCGGCGGTTGGAAGGTATTTGGTGGCGGTGTATGGACTGGCTCCTAGCTCTTGAAATGCTCTACTTAGGGGCTCATATATTAGTTAACCTGGGGGATTACAATTGTAATTTGTGGGTAGTTCGGATGTGTAGCGTTTCCCTCCACAGAGTAGATTTGTTCTGGGTATACAGGCACTCTTCAAAATTGGGGGGTGAGCAGTTTTAAGTCCGCGTTGCAGGGAGGCAGGGTGGGGGAGGGGGAGGGTGCCAGGGTGTGTTAATGGGTTCTGTTGCAGTTCTTGCATGTGTGCTCAGTACAACCTAAAGATGTGGTCACCTTTAAGGTGCTTCGAGTTGGCATCAATGTTGCTATTTGTTTTCCACTAACCATGTTTTTATTGCCTCCAGCGCCATCACAGGTGGGAGGAATAGGAAGAACCAACAACTTTACCTCTCAGTTATCCTTACCTGCCGGGATCTTTACTAGACGTGTAAATGAGTATTCATCAAGGAGCAACCCCGCATCTGGGCCGCCTTAAACTACTCTCTTGGAATGTGAATGGATTGGGAGATTGTGTAAAGCGGGTAATAGTACTGCAATATCTAAAACAACAGGCCCCTGATCTGGGCTTGCTCTAAGAAACCCATATTCAGGGATCCTCCTACTGTTCTCTTAACAAATTAGGGGTATAAATTGGTAGGTCATGCGAGGTATGCAAGAGGGTCCAGAGGGGTGGGTATTCAGGTACGTAGTTCTTTCCCTTTTCACATATAAAAAGTTACCCTAGGTCCATTGGGCAGGTTTGTCACGGCCTCAGGGCAGTGGAAGGGTAGGCCCCTTACCATAACCTCCCTTTACCTGTCCCCAGACTCCATTCCATCACACATGCTGACTTAGGGCCATATATGTTGAGCTTGCCTGACGGTGATGTACTGATGGAGGGCGATCTTAACGGCAACCTGGACCATCTGCCAACCAGGGGAGGAGAATCGTCCAGGAAATTTTTAGCGGACTTTCTTGAAGCACTGACTTTGATGAATATATGGAGGACTTGTAATCCCACCTCCACACTATACACCTTTCACTCTGGGGTGCATGGGAGTTTGTCACGTATAGGTTAGCTCTTCTGCAAAGCCTCTTAGCTCCCTATGTTCAGTGAGACCTCCTTCCTTCCCAGGGGTATCTCGGATCATTCCCCGATCACGACTATGGGGGTGTTCCTCCCCCAGCCCGGTACGAAATGGATCTTAATCCCTGGTATCTCAAAGTGCCGATGAGAAGAGATAAACTGGCGGAGGCTACCCATAATTACTTTGCTGAAAATGACAGTTCTGTTGAAACAGATGTAACGTTAAGGGAGGCTTATAAGGTCATGATCCGCGGTTGTAGGGTGTCGGCGGTTGCGTGTCACAGAAAAGAGAAACGTAAATAACTGGAGGAGTTGGAGAAATAGTTAGCCACTCTTGAAGGTGAGTTGGTGGCCTCACACACGCCAGAAACCATGCATCAATTATCTATAAAGCAAAAGGAATATAGGGACATTGCTGAAGAGGCAGCTAGGACCGAGTACCGAGCTCCCCAACATCGTATTTATGAAATAAGGGATAAAGCTAGCAAGTTATTAGCATGGTTGGACAAAAGGGAGATTACAAATAGATGGGTGTCTCAGATCATGGATCAAGGAGGTGATAAAATTCAGGATAGAGCTGGGATAGTGAGGGTCATTGCCAACCACTTTGAACGGGTTTACACATCCATGCAGACATCTACCCAGGCGGAAGCGACGGAGCAGCTAGCTACCCTGCCGCTGCCTGATCTAGATTCCCAAGAGGTTAAAGATCTCGATGCCGCTTTGACAACAGAGGATGTATCTAAAGCGATTTCTGTTTTGCAGTCTGGCAAGGCCATGTGCCTGAGTAGCCTTCCATTTGAACTGTACAAATCCAATGCATGTATGAGGAGAGCACGAGTCAGGGTATCTTGCCTGAGACGCAGAGGCTTGCTAATATCGTAGTCATTCTTAAAAGGGTAAGCCCCCCGAGCAATGTAGCTCATACAGGCCTATTTCTCTATAGGACCCTAAGGTAAATATCTTAACGAAGATTCTGGCACGACGTCCCTCCCCATACCTCCTCAAATTGGTGCAACCGGACCAATCCAGCTTCATGCCTACTAGGAATACAGCATTGATTCTCCCCCATCTATATGGTGTCCTGGGTAGGGTTTCCACGATACAAGAGGACTCCATTATAATGTCCCTTGAGGCCAAAAATGGCATTTGAAATGATTGAATGGCCCTTCCTGTTTGCGGCACTTGAACAATATGGATTCGGTGGTCGGTTTCTGTCCTGGTACATCTTCTCTACTCTGGGCCCCAAGCAAGGATTTTGGTGAATGGCGGTCATTCAACAAGTTTTGCATTGGGGAACGGCATGAGACAGGGTTGCCCACTTTCACCCTTACTCTTGACCCTGGCCCTGGAGCCCTTGGCTATTTGGATAAGGGAGGACCCACTTGTTAGGGGCCTCAACTGGTCGGTAGAGTGGACGGATAACATTTCCCTCTATTTTGATGATATCTTGCTGTATTTGGCCAGACCCCACTTTTCTATTCGTATGGTGTTGCATATCTTTACTCTCTTTCAAAAATATTCCGGCTATACTATTAACTGGGATAAATCACTAATTTATGTATTGAATGGGGACCCCCTGAGTTAACTGGCTGGTTGCGAAGCCAAAATAGTTACAGACAGCTTTTAATATGTAGGAATATATATTACGTCGGATTCCTCTGTGTTCCATGATCATAATTTGATGCCCCCATGCGCTACCCCCAAGCAGATGTACTTTTTTTTTTTTTATTGAACCAGTACAAACAAGAGTCAAAACATGGAATACATAGTTACAGAAGTTCAAAACATTATAACACAATTTTGTATGAGAATACTAAAAGAAAGATTGTTACAGGCTAGCACCGAGAATTAACATTGCCTAAATGATACATTAATGATTACACACAACACTGTCGGTTTCAGCCATTTTGGTGACTCAGCTAAGGTTGCTAATGCTAGGAATCGAACTGATACCAGCTTTCCAATTTGTAACTGGAAGCCAGATCGCCTCCCCTATTTTCCTTGCTTTAAAACCCCTTTGTGGCATATATGGCAGTTTCATAGCTAGAAACAGCCAAAAAACGAGCTAACCACATCTGGAAGTTAGGTGGGTCAGCATCCTTCCATCGTGCGGACAAAATAATTCTTAATACAGCTGTACCAATAAATACCATTCTTTCTTCACTTCTTGAAAGATTCAAAGAGTTATCGTATCCCAATACATAAAGTGTCTCAGACTCAGGGATTTTATGCCCGAACATCTCTTCCCAAAAGTCAGATATCATACTTTTGATTACAACAAGCTCACTACAGATACTAAACATATGAATTAAAGTAGCTGGTCCCTGTAAGCATCTGGGACACAGATCATTCTCCCTTTTACCCCATGCGTGTAATTTGGCGGGAGTATAATAAAGACTGAATATGGTTTTAAAGAGCTGTGCCTTAAGATTGCTTGACATGAGAAGGCGATGGGTCAGTTCTAAGCCTCTATCAATATCCACATTGGGGTTTCCTAATTTAGCCGCCCAGCTTATTCAGTTTTTTCCAAATCATCTTGAATTCTAGTCATTAGGATATCATATAATATTCCTATTCTAATATTTGATCTATTCATTGCATCGATAATTTCTATTCTTAGCAAACAGATAGTTGATTCTTTTGCTTTAAGCTTGGCAAGCACCTGTACAAATTTAAAATAATCTCCATTAGACAATTGATACTTCAATTTTAAATCTGAGAAAGTAGTTACAAATTCTTTAAACAAAAAATCATTAATTGTCCTAATTCCTAGCATTTCCCGTTTCCTAGTTATAACATCAAAATCGAGGCCCATTGTAGCCTTTGAGTGCCAAAGAGGTGTATACCTATTTATTTTCCCAATATGCATATGTTTAGTGACCTTAGACCAAACCCTCCAGGCACTAGTTACAATTCCAAATTTGTGATTTCTTTTATGGTATATCGCATCTGTTTGCCTCAGGAAAAGACCCTTAGCTTCCTGCCCAAGTACAAGCTCATATATTGAAGGTATTAGGCTAGTATCTGTATTAGTTAAATTATCTGAAGAGCTAACCAATGGAGCCATTTGTTGAAGAAATGTAGCCCAATAATATAAAATGGTATTAGGAATGGCAAGCCCGCCTCTATTCTGCGGTAGTGAAAGAAGTTTGTGGGATCTCCTGATCTTGCCTTGCTGCCATACAAATTTGGACATAATAGAGTTAAATGTTTTTAATGTCTTATCATCAATGGCGAGAGGGATCGCTCAGAATAAGTATAAAAACCTGGGTAACACATTCATTTTCAAAAAATTGCCTCTAGCTATGATCAATAGGTGAAGACTATTTACACTATCCAGATCTTTTTTAATAATGGCAAGAAGTGGGTCAAAATTAAGATTAGGTATAAGTTTAATATTAGAGCTGATAGTAACACCCAGATACGTGGCCTTATTGGCTCTCCTTTGATCCGATAAAATAATATTATCCAAACATAATATAACTGTCTTTCCCTTATTCAGGGAGTATCCCGAGTGATTACCATACTCGAGTGTCTCTATTTCATTCATAGCCTCAATCGGATCAGATGTAATAATCGCAATATCATCGGCATATGCCAAAACTTTAGTCTCGAATTGACCACAGACAACCGGTTTAATTGCCTGATTCTCCCAAAACTTTAGAATTAGAGGATTTATATATAATGCAAATAATAAGGGTGAGCAGGGACACCCTTGCCTGGTGCCCCTGGAGATGTTGATGTAACCCGATTCTGAACCCATCATCTGCAGCTTTGCCTTGGGGGATAGATACATGGATTTAATGGATTTAATAAATTTAGGGCCGAAATTGTTTCGTGCTAGAACCGCCCATAGGAATTTCCATGAGACACGGTCGAAAGCCTTTTCGGAGTCCAGTAGGATCATCGACATCCGGCCCCCCGTAACAGACAAGGCATCAAATAAGGTAATAGCCCTACGTGTGTGATCGGTGGTACCCTTGCCAGAGACAAATCCATGCTGCCACGGGGAGACCAGGTGCTCGACGACCCCACTGAGCCGAACGGCCATCACTTTATCATATAATTTGGAGTCCGAATTAATTAGGGAAATAGGGCGATAAGAAGTTAATTGCTCTGGGGATTTACCTTTTTTAGGGAAGACAATTATATTAGTCCCGTTCCATGACTCGGGGGGACCCCGTTCCATTGTATCCCTAAAAATAGATCATGGAGTATGGGACCAAGTTGGTGACTCAAAATTTTATATAGGTCGAGTGGTATCTTGTCAGGGCCAGCAGCTTTACCAGATGAAAGTGATGATAAGGCTACCAACACCTCAGCCAATGTAATTTCTTTTTCAAGATCCTCCCGAGAGGCCTCATATAGTATTCTCCCAGCCTCCGGGTTATTAAGAAGATTATTAGGATATGAACATGATTTACTTTTGCTCGTAATTAAGTCCTCTGTATATAATTTCTGATAGTATTGTTGGAAGGTATAGATAATATCTGGGGTTTGTGTGTAGGTCTGCCCTCTATCCTGTATGGAGCTAATATTGTTAAAAACATTCTTCTGTCTAGTGTGTAGTGCAAGCTGCTTGCCAACCCTTTCACCACTCTCATATATATCCTTCCTCTGGGCTCTATATGTTTCGGCTGCATTCTGACTAAGGCTTGAGTTGAGTTCTGATTTCAACACTGCTACTTGATACAAAGCACGCTTACCGTCTCGCCTCTGTGAGATTTGTATAGTGTGCTCTTCTTCTGCTTTAGCCAGGGCTTGTATCTTTAAATTATATTCATTCTTTGAGTGTTTTCTAGCCCTACTTTGAAAACTAATTGTTTCCCCCTAAGAGCAGATTTGAAACAATTCCAGACCACATTCCTTGAAGCACTAAATCGATTGATATTGAAAAATTCTTCAACCCAGTTTTTAATGAAAATAATATAGGCCTTATTTGCTAAGATGTTGTTGTGATCAAACGTCCATGGCCTATGTTGTTTAAATGAGGCTATAACGTTAATTGTAGGAATTAGTGCATTGTGGTCTGAAATTATTTTTGGGCATTTACTAATTGAAGATTGTGAGGCTAGATCACTAGAAACAAGCATATAATCTATCCGAACGTGCTTCTGATGTGGACACGAGAAGTAAGTGTACCCTGGATCTTGATGTTTCGTGTGATCCCATATGTCAATTAAGCCAAAGCTATCCGCCAGTCTTTTAACAGCTTTGTAAACCTTCGGCTTGCGGCCGGTATATTTCTGTTGCGGAGGGTATCTGCTTGATTGTAACTTGAATGAAATATTGAAATCACCGCATATAATAAGTGGGCCCTGCCATGTAGCAAGCTCAGATTCTAAATATTCAAAGACTGCAGGATCATCTTGATTAGAACCATAGATAGTACAGATGGTAATACCGAGGGCCAGTTTCACAATCGCCCATCTACCATATGGATCTGAAAGCTGACGTGATACCTCACCAAGAGATGTTTTAGCTAAGATCGCCACCCCCCTAATGTTCGATGTTTGTGTCGATGTTACTAATAAATTATATCCCTTTACTCTCAGTATTGCTCTCTTAGCCCAGGGCACATGTGTCTCCTGGAGGCATAAGATATCAACGGGGTTTAGGCTAATTAATTCTCCCAGTCGATGTCGTTTATCTGCAGTCAATAAACCCCCAAAGTTCCAGGTTTGAATATTCAACCTACCCATTGCTTTACAAAACATTTTGACCCAGTAGCCTTCCTAACATACTGTTTATTGAAATGCCGTGACTTCCTTCTCTTTAACTTTGTTTTGCTTGCAAAAGTACCAAAAAGAGGCCAAAAATAGAAAACAATATGACTCTTGCTAATAGACCTGGTTCTTTTTTTAGTTTTGAAATTTTCCCTCCCCTACCTCCCCCCCAACCCCCCAACCCACCCCATGACACCCCCCCCAAACAAAGGCATACAGACTCCATGAGAGTCTGGGTGATGAAAAGCAGTGCAACACCCGAGCTACCACCTTACAATGTGTAAAAAGACAAACAGAAGAAAAATGAGCCACCAGAGAGATGCTAATTATTAACCAAAAACATTCTAAAGCTCTCATTATGATGTAGCCATAAACATCTGATTACTTTCAATACACCCCCATCAATTCAGTCGGCCCTCACCTTTCTTCCTAGTAAACTAGTAACAAATAACTCCGCTAAATACCATATAGCTAAAAGGTGGAAAGACAACACTTTGTTCATTTTCATTTTCATTTGAATTAGTAGATTGATCCATGAGCTAATCATTCCCTCTTATTATATCTCATCCAAAAAAGCTTTTGCTTTGATCTCTGAAAAAAAAAGAATTTTGTCTGGCCACCTCGAACAACTTTCAGCCATGCTGGATTATTCAGAAAGGCCTGGACTCCTTTATCCTGAAAAGGCTTAATTAATGAGCGCAATCGCCAGCGCCTTTCGACCGTTGCGTGGCAAAAGTCTGGTCGCGTAAAGTACAAGAAGTCATTAAACGTAAGTTTGTGATCGGGTCTAGCTTTCTCTGCAACTGTCTGTCTTAACAAAAAGTTTCCAAAATACACCAGTATTGCTCGTGGATAGACCCCAGGTTTAGGTGGTGGGTTGAATGGCATCCGATGAGCTCGTTGAATTTCAACATCCCAGTTCCAGTTTGTCAATTCGGGCAATGACTCCTTAAACAGCCTCACCACAAAAGCACGCACATTTCCCCCCTCCACTTTCTCGGGAATTCCTAATATGCGGAGATTGTTCCTGCGTTGACGATTCTCGAAATCTTCGAGCTTCCATTTAATATCAGTTAATTCTGCTTCTTGTAGCTTGATCTTTTCTGAATTCGCCATAGCCTCATTTTGATTGAAAAGCACCCTTGCCTCGATCTCGGTGACCCTTTCTCCAAATGAGTTACATGTCTTTGATAGTTTTCTGACCACCCCTTGCATTTTACGAAGAGCAGCTTGGGATATTTTGCTGTCGAGGGCTGTCTCTTCCCTGTGAGCTGCAATAGCCTGCAAAATAGTCTCAACGGCTGTCGTGGGAGCTTGGAGCTATTGGTATTGTCGGATCCTTGAATAGTACACATAGGCTGGCAGGACATGGAGTGGCCCTCAGCTGGACCCCCTAAACCCCCTACACCTCGCTGTTTAGATCTGGATGACGAGATTGGTTTAGATTGTACAGTGTTAACTTTCATGCTCTCTTCAACACTACTATCCTCGGAGGCGCCAGACAAAGACTCCCCATCAAACTCGGTCTCATCTGACCATTCTGCCTCTGCATCCGCCCCTGTCTCATCAGAGAAAGAGTAGAAATCACTTATTTCCTTATCCCCCTCCGGTATTAGATTGTCCATTAAGGTCGCGGGTCTTAAATCTTGAGCGATTTTGCTGGATACAGTAGGGCTGCTAGCAATATCTGGCAGTACCAGAGCCAGGGAGACATTTATTGCAGATGCTGAGGCCGCTAACATTGGTGTTGCCCCAGGGGTATCGGATGTAATTTGGTTTGATCCCTCATTAGAGGGCAGATTAGCAGGGATATTAACCTCGTTCAATTGCTCCTCTTCCACCCCCGTTATATTTTCGCCCGCTCCAGAGAAGGACATACAGTGCCCCCCTAAACATTGTTCAACATTCACAATAGCCTCAGCCGACTCTTCAGTCTCATCAGTCTCCCCAACAATAACAGTACTTACAGTTCCAATAGAAATCGAAGACTGGACATCGGATGCTTCATTTATTACTCCTGCTGCGAGAATCTGGGAGTTAGTCAATTTCTGATCTGGGGAATCAGTCTCACTGCCTGGGTTAGCTACCCCTGTTTCTATGTTTTGGGACTGTCGGCTTAGAGCTGGTGATTGTGTGCTACTTTGAATTCCTTGTTTTTTCAAAAGCATGTCCAGCACTGTATTGCCAGGGCGGCCGAAAGTTGTACGCTGTCTTTATTTAATTTTCTTCTAGAGGGCAGTACCTCCTGCCTCGGGGAACAATCTATTGTTGGCGTTTGTTGCTTCTTTCCTTTCGCCTTTCCCGTGGGAGAAGAGACGTTCCCTGGCCCGCCCCCCTTCCACGATTCACTTCGCTGCTGCCGTTCCGCTTCCTCGCGGAGGACTCTGGCGGCTTTAGCTTTTCTGGCTCGCGCTGCGGCAGCTGAGGCTGCCGATGCTGTTTTAGGCGGCATGACGGAGGGCTCGGAGAAGAGAGTAATCCTGGTGGCAGAACCCTTTGGATATATTGCTTCGGAAGCCGCCTTTGCACCGTTACTCTGAGTCAACGGGTGGAGCGGCATGGCTGGAACAGAGGGAACAGCTCGACGAAGCGGTAAGAATTTTAAATGCTGCCCATCCGATCAACGTGTATAGCGATGACAGAGGATGTGTTTCTAGAGGGGGTGGTTCCGTGGAGTTCCGTAGCATTTCTATTTCAGGATGCTTTAAAATACTTGAAGTTGCTCTCGCCCTGCCCCAGTTGCTCCATGCAGGTAGATCTTCTTTTTAATCAGCATACGGAAAAGCCGACATGAATGGGTGGTTACATCCCTCTGGTAGCAGCGGAGCTCAGGTGTAGTGCGGCAACGCGGTCTAGAGCCAGACCGCCATCTTGCCTCCGTATCGATTGCCTCCAAGCAGATGTATCTTGTATAGGGCTGCTCTGCCTAAAAGAGTAAGGGGTAAAGTTTTCCAGTGTTGTACATCTGCCTCCAAGCAGATGTACAACACTGGAAAACTTTACCCCTTACTCTTTTAGGAAGAGCAGCCCTATACAAGATAATGGCTCCCACACATTTTTTATGCCCTCCAAAACACGGCACATGTAGTCCCATCTCACTATTTTCAATTAATTGATTTTGAAGTACATGCCCTGCTTTGAAACCAGGGTACTCCCCGTATAGTCCACACTAAGTTTACACAAAGCTGATATGATGGGAGCATCGCCCTACCCGCCATCAGATCCTACTACTGGACCGCACAGTTAGTGGGTTTGAATCACTGGGTCCATCAAACCATTGCGGATCAAGCTTACAGAATGGACAGGCAATAACATGCTTCCCGGCACTTATTTAAGGGCACTTTATGGTGGGACAAGGTACGCGCCCAGATTTACACCAACATCCACTACTGTAGCTCTATGGCAAAAGGCAGCGCTCGCACTGGGATGGAAAGACAAAATAACACAAGTTATTCCACTGTTAAAGGCAGCCCGTATGGGCATGCTATCAAAGCAACCAGGGTTCGATAAAGGGGACCTGATTGGTCTCTCGAAGGTTGGGACATGTGTGCGAAGGATAGAGTGATTCCATTTAGCGACCTGCAGAGAGACTATCAGTTACAGGAAGGGGAAACCTTTCACTACCTCCAGGCCAAAAATGCGCTATACAAAGCTATTCCGAAAGACTCAGACTTGCCGGTCTCCTCGCCTCTGGAGGATAGGCTAGTAGATGATTATCTTCTGGAGAGAGCCATCTCATGGACCTACCATAAAATCCTCAATCACACACCAGACGCCCAGGAGAAAATATGTGCAAAGTGAGTTGATGACCTAGGGAATCTGTATGATGATGACTGTCGGGAAGCCTTGGCCTCCCCTTTGAGGTGGCGATCCGCTCTAGATTCAAACTTATCCAACTTAAATTGTTACATCGGACCCGCTACACTAGCTCAGGATTGGTCAAAATGGGGGTAGTGGACTCCCCTGCCTGTCCCCGAGGGTGTGGTCATATGGGTACCTACATACATCAATGGTGGGATTGCCCGATCCTCCAGAAGTACTGGGGCAAAGTTATAGCTGGTATGTCCTGGATAAGTAAAACACCTAAAAATGTCTACCCCTGCTGTGTCTGCAGAATATCTGGGAGGCCACGGATCTGTCACATACAGAGAAGTTGTGGGTTACTTTGGGCTGCATGGTGACAAAGCGCCATATAGCTATATCATGGAAGGGAGGAGTCCAGCCCAGATATACTGATTGGGAGTCAGATATGGATTGGTGCATGCAAGGGGAGAGGAATGTCTACAAGAGTAGAGGTTGCCCGCATACATGGACAACAATCTGGGGTCCCTGGAATGAGAGTAGAGTTCTGTTATGCACTCCCATCAGTGTCCCTCCCTCCCTGGTGGTTAACAATGAAGACATTTAAGGATCTAATCATGTAGAAAAATTATACATGCTTTCTGTACTGTAGAGTAGACTCTGTGCCTTGACTTGCTTCTGTACTGTATACTGTGATTATTGGAAGTATTGATGGCTGCATTGCACTGCACTGTTTTGGTTGTACTTTTATATTGTATGTTGATTCTCTTAATAAAAATAATTTAAAAAAAAGACTGCACCAATCATGCTGTATTCCCCCTTCCTCAGGCACCGTCATTGTTAATTTGTCTTTGACGAAAAATGGATTCTGTTGGTATCCTGTGCTAGAAGACATCTTGTTTCTAATGTATTGTACCATTCTTAGATCTACAGGTATATTCATACCGAATTGCCCTAGATTTAGCACATTCTGTACAGAAGCCGGTTGGCCTGGGACAGACAACTGTCTCTCCATCTAAATTACGTTTCACAAGATATGAGAACAATATCAATCTGGATTCTGCCTACACTTGCATTTCCAGAAGTCCAGTTTTACCACAGAAATGACAAGCAGTGCTCTTCTTCAGCAAATTAATATGTGCATTCACTCAGGAATTATTCGCATTGGTTCTACCACAGCCATGCCTGTGCACCATCTAATTTCCCATTCCAACACCTTCCACCGGTTGACCTTCACTCATTTCGGCATTCTCATGTGGTACAAAATCTGAACCAGGACTCATTGTCTGTTGTTTCTCTGAATCTGCTTCATTTGCGCAATCACCAAATTCTCTTTGATCCTTTTCTGCTTTGCATCAAGACAGTCAATGAGGTACTTGGCATATTTCAAGATCTTATCTATTACCTTGGTCTGCCGGCACATCACACGCTGCTGGATGTGAGGACCCAGCTCTAAACGCAAATCCAAAATGAAAGCTTTTATGAATTCGCTAACCCCTTCTCTTTATTTCTCTTCTACACCACTGTGCTTACTACCTCTCATAATAGGCATGCATTGACACTTTCTGCTCTTGTATAGTTCTCATGATTTTCACCCAAGTCACTTCTTTCATTCCAGTTCACTTCAATCTTTGTCAATTAATGTATTACCGCAATGTATTTTTCAGCAACCATTTCAAGTGGAGCAGTATGAAACACAACTCTAGCTGGTTCCTCAGTCAGCCATCCAAAAGCAGCCTTACAGTCTATCCACAAATCATTAGAAACAACAATCTCAAATAACGTATCCAAATCAATCTGAAGAATTTTCGAAATCGCCACCAATCTCTGAACTTCTCTGTGTTATTTGTTATTTACCAGGTTCCGCTCACAATTTTGAAAAATGTATTCTAAAGGCTGAAAGATTTCTCCTAGTCCAAGGCCTATCCACATAATTCCCTCCATTCACTTCTCGCAAAGGAAACTCTGATACTGTCTCTGCTTCTGAATCATCACTGTTCATGTTTGTCTTCTGTCTGTCTCAGTATTCTTCTTTTTAGCAGTAACTTTTGTTGTCTATTTTTCTTGTACTTCTTCAACACCGTTCATGCATTTATTTTTCAACTACACCTTTAATGTGAAATTGCAGTCACCAAATCCATTTATTTTGTCTCTGCTTCACTCAAATCCATGTTATAATTTCTCTGTACATTTCTCAATCTGCTGGTATCAACCTCATATTCATGAGCTAATTCCTCAAGTTTATCATGTGCTTCATTTGCACAGCGTTCTGCTTCCCTGATCAAGTATCTCATTTCATCTGCATTATAGGACATCAGTCTATTTAAACCAGCTGTTCCCTGTAATATTTCTCCGAACTCAATATTTTAGAGAACAATATAAATGTCTACCTCTATAGGAGGATCAGCAGGCACAGAAGCAAACATATTAGTAGAGACAGGATTTGAAGCTGTACTAATATCTCTACTCGTACATAGCAAAACTGTAAGTGTTTTTTTCAGGTGAGGCACGTGCAAATACAATCATACCTGCAAGGGTTACTCCCAAACGTTTTGGGTTTCACCCTCCACTTTATTTTTTGGATTTGGTTTTGGTTGGCTCTGTGCAGTTTACCACTGCTAACCAGTGCTAACGTGATTGTGCTCTCTTCCCAAACATGGTTAAATTGGCTTTTGCCTGATTGGCTTTTTTAACTTACTTATACGTCCCTTGTACAGTGGTATACCATTTACCCAGGCCCTGTAAATGTATTGGTACCAGTGGGTCTGCAGCACTTATTGTGCCACCCACTTAAGTAGAACCCTAAAACATTTAAACTGCAATGCCAACTTGTCCTTAACCCCTTCCATGCTCATGACGAGCTCAGCTCGTCATGCAGTACACTGCTCGTGTGCTCATGACGAGCTGAGCTCGTCATGAACAATGGGATTTAAGGGAGTTCAGCACCAAGAGTGAATTGCTGTAGCATTCAAGGTGTTAAACACTCCTTTGCCAAGCCTTAAACTCTCCTTTTACTACATATAGGTCACCCCTAAGGTAGGCCCTAGGCAGGCTATAGGGCAGTGTGCTTGCTATGTACATGTACTTTTAAGATTTACATCCTCTGGTAGTGAAAAACTCCTACATTTGTTTTCCACAACTTTGAGATCCCTCCCAAAGGATGACATTGGAAACTCCTCATTCCATTTAATAAGTTTTCATTTGTTTGGTGTCTTTGGAATTGTAATGAGAATCCCTATTTAATGGTAAAGTCAGGGTTTTTATTAAACTTTTGAAAATATCACTTTTAGAAAGCTGCCATTTTTTGAGTCACTTGACCGGGTGTAGCTCATATTAAACTTTGTGAATTCCTCCCAGACAGACACTCAATTGAGGGATTATGTGTACCTGAATGGGCCATCTGTTGGCAGCATGAGGGGGCGGAGCTGAGCACAGCCCTTCGCAACTGAATAGGGAGTGCTCTGTTCTAATGAAAACATAGCATTACACCTCCACATTGTTACTGCAGCCAGCTTGGAGCCAGGGCAGGGAGTCATGAAATTCCATACACTTGAAAACCACTGTGTGGAACCTTCCAACCACCTTTCAGAAGGAGGGCACCAGGGTATAAAACCTCTTCAGTACACTTTTGGACCCGGGGATGTCAGGACTGATGTGCTGCTGAATGGACTACTACTCTGATAGACGGCTGCCCTGCTGGACTCCTGCTTTGCTGCACTGCTACCCTGCTGTCCTCTTGCCTGGGAGAGGCAAAATGGACCTGCAAGTGCATCTTGAACTCAGGGCTACCAGAGTAACTGCAAGGGCTAGTCTGCTGGCCTCCTAATCCAAACCTCAGGGATATAAAACGCTCCTCAACATTTTGCACCAGCAGCTGGGCCCAGCTCAAGTGAGTTCCTGACCCTTAAGTGGTGGCCCTCAGGTCCTGAACCCTTGGTGTGGCCTCAGAGAGCTGTATTTAACTTTTTAGGCTCTTCATGACCACGAATGGGCCAGTTTGCATAAAAGACCTCTCTGCCCGTGCTGCGATTCAACACAAAGCTATGGCATCTGCCTTTTCACGCTACATCATTGACTTCTAGTGGGGACCGCCAAAGCGAAGCTCTAGTAACGCCAGTTTGCAATACTTGGCCTGCTCTTTGCGCTATTCCGGCAGCCTCCAGCGACGCATATTCCTGATCCCTGCGGCCCCCTCTACTGCGAATTAGTCTCTTGGTGCTGATTTGAAAAGGTAAACATAAGCAGAACTAATCTGGTGACCTGCTTTCTAGTGATGCTATTTCCACTGAGATATTTAAAAAATCATAACTCTGATTCTACAAATAGGATTTTTGTTGTTTTGTGTCAAATACTTTATTTGAATTTACACTTTTCTTTCTAAATTAGTTTGGGATTTTTCTTGTATTGTGTTTCCACGCTATTAATGTTGGTGTGGTGCATAAATACTTTACATATAGCCTTTGAGCTAGGCCTGACTGTTGTTTATGCCAAGCTACCCTAGGCTAAGCACAGGTTAATTTAATCACTTTTTGTTGCTCACCCTGCCAGGGATTGTGGCTCACATTTCAATCAACCAACAACCCAATTTCTCTCAATTTTGTTTGCAGGTGAACCCTCTGGAGGAATCTTCTATCTTCCTGTAGCAGATACACTAGGAGCTTTAAACCTTTTCAACATAGCACCCCTTATTATAACTCAAAATAATCCCAAAATCCCCAAATCCACCCCCAAACAATAAGCAAACAACAACTAATCTCAGTGCCACAATGCCAAACATCAACCAATCGCAGTGCAACTCTGACAGTCAACCAACCAATGACAGCGCAACTCTGTGGTGAAGTCTCACCAATCCCAGCGTGACATCTTGGCCGAATAACCAATCGCAGTTTCACACTAAATGTACACAAATAAACAGAATAAATAGGGTCCTCTTAACCTAAAAAGGAGAAAATCAGCAGGTTAAATAAAAGACGGAAGTATGACATTACAACGCATGCTCTTACCATGCATGCTGTTACAACGCAGTTTTTACAACGCATACCATTACAACGCATAGCGCTTTGGGGTGCTGGATAGTGAATAATTTAATTTACTATTCCAACTCCAGTCCCCGTGGACACTAGGGAAGGTGTTGGATAGTAAATTAAATCTATTCCCTATCCTAGAGCGCCCTCCAGCGCAATGCGTTGTAATGGTTTTCGTTGTAAAACCTGCGTTGTAATAGCCCTGCATGGTAAAAGTTGCGTTGTAAAGGATGTTTCCCATAAAAGACATCTCACAGTTAAAAATACCATTACCTCTACAGTGCTTTGGCAGCTTTATTTACTCCTGTGTACTGGAAAATAAATAACACAAGCCTCATGTAGGCGAACAAAGACCTGAAAAAATAAACGTGTTAATTCAGAACAAATCCTGTGCCTCATAAAACACACTTCCTTTAACAATAATATCTCAAGAACTTGGATTACGATAAATCCGATTATCAAATCAATTAATATTAAACCAAAACTTCAAAACTAAAATCACAAATAAGACAAATACTTCAAAATTACAATGATCAAACCACCAATTGATGCAAAAATCAGCATCACATAATACAAAACCACACAGGCAGCATACCAATCCATCACTCTCAATCACACAATTCACAAAATACCCCATAACTACAACAAATCATTCTCAATCTCCAGAATCATTCCACCCTATTTACACTTACAATCCTCTTTGCTGTGTGACAGCACTGCAGGTCTGGAGCTCAGCAAATAATGAGCTATGAAAATCTACAGTGGAAAGTCCACTGTGACAAAAACTAGGGACTGTGCAAAAAACAGAGAAGAGGTATCTTGTAAGCATCCTTGTTTACCAAAATTTGGTGGGTGTTGACAACCCCTCAACTCTTACACCCCAAAATGACACCTCAATACCATGCAAATGGGTCCCAAGATAAGGCTCTACAAAGCACATAAAAATACAGTAAGTGAGTTCTAGAGTGGAATGAGATTTATTACAAAAATTCAAAAGGTATGGTACGGAGATTCCAATAAGCAGCTGAATAAATTATTGAAGGCTCTTAGCAATAAAGCATTACATAATAGATAACAAAATTAGAAATTATTCCAAGTCTTAATGTGCAGCAAAATATGTATGAAATCCGGCAGCATTCTTAACAATATCACCATCAGAATAGTCTCAGGAAAATTCTGGCTTGCCTTCAAAATTTAGGGTTTATATAGTAAATATTCTCATTGAATATAATGAAAACTGCAGTCATAAGTCATAATGGTGTAAGCAAAATTTTTATAATCTTAGCAAATGAAAACACGGTTTTCTTAAGCGTCATATTAACTTATATCTTAAGCACTATCCTACTACAAGAATATTGATCCAGTCCATCTATTTTAATGTCATCCGGTAATGGCAGGACAAACTAGTTACAAAACAACAGTGAACTATTGTGAATGAATGAAATACAGTCATCTAGTAGGAGTGCCTTTGGGACATTTTGCTAAATTACACAGCTGATGTTGGAAAGGTTTCTTCTAGAACAGTGAGAGCAACGTCAATGGACATAAACAAACATAGCTCTGCTTGACTGTGTGCTGCAGAAATAATAGGCAATGGGTATGCAGGGGAGTAAATCATTTTGAACATGTTGACATTAAGGTCTAACTGATGCCTAGTGCCATGAAAAAGGCACTTCAAAATGTCTTATTAAATTTGTTTCAAAATCACTTACATCAAATAAGTGTACACATGTAAAATCAAGTGTAAATCCGCAACGGGTTTGTTCTTAATAATTGTTTTATGAATGCATACAAATTCTAACACTTTTTTTCTGGTATAGCGTCTGCATGTTCTAGAATGCTAGAAGAGGAACTGGGATTAAAGACATTTCAATAATTTCCCTTATTGTCCCAAATACATTATGCCAGTATTCTAGCCCTACCAGACACCGCCTTGACATATAAAAAAGACGCACAATATTCGCTCTACGTTTTTACACCTGACTGTTTTCCCCTTGGTAAATTTCACCGTATTTTCCAGCATATAATATGGACAATGAACAAACTTAAACTGTATTAATTTATGCCTATAATTAAAGGGCACGTCTTTCCACCAATCATCGAGCAGAGGCTGTCTCAGTTTGCTTTTCCAACTCACCTAGCCATATGTTCTTGCAACACTCCCCAATTTATAATTTGAATGGTTATGAATAAGTTGCTCTTCTTCATGTCTCCACACTGGATCACCTTATATATTTTATTTGTGAAATTGATATAATGTAATGGTCACCTAACAGGTATTTTGGTCCTGCAAGCATTCATTACGATGAACCAGCAATGAGTAAAATCAAGACAGCTAGTGGATTTCTTAGGGAAGAGCCAGGTCTTCAAAGAATTTCTAAAACACAGTAATCAGGGAGAGGAACAAAGGGCAGCTTGTAGCGTGTTCCAAAGTTGAACTGCCTTAACTGTAAAGGCTCGCCCACCTAGACTGGTCTTGTGAAATCTTGTAACACAGAGGAGGTTAGCTGATGAAGAACAAAGACACCGCCCTGGGGTATATCTTTTTAGGCTCCGTTGCAGGGGTGCAGGACCAGAGCCTTGCAGGGCCTTAAAGATAATGCAAAATGATTTACAGAAGGGGTCTAGGATATAATACTGCACTTATTCGTGTTACAGGAATTTTGTTAGCATATGGTGTGATGATCAAAGGAAACAAGACCCCATAGATTCCCATGATTTGAAAAGGCTTTCCACAACAAACATTTACAAAGATAATTTGATCCGCACACATAAAAGACAAATAATCAGTTTCACCAAGAGAAGAAGTTCACACATTTCTTTATTCTTTGAATCTTTATTTTCTTCTCTTCACAGTAGTCAATGCGTTTCGTCCTATGTAAGGACTTCTTCAGGGCTACAAGACATAGACAACGTACAATAATTTAAAACCTTTTTAAAATATGAATGTGCGTATAACCTTAATTGTTCACACAGTTTATGTCAACATCCATTGCTCCTCTATTTACATATTTACACTGTTATTGAGAGGGACAATCAGTTAATTGGGAGGCCATGGCCTCTCTATAGACTCAACTCCATAGGTTCATATTTCCAATGTAAATACATCAGTCCATCAGTTCATATTTACAATATTAAGTCATCTTGCACTTGATTCATAACAGTAAGACAGTATGGGAAGCTTGTTGTGTAAGTACAGTCTTATACTTAAAACATGATTATATATTTTATTTGTGTATGCACATATATACATGCTGGGTAGTAACAACCTAAATAAAGGATTTTAAATGAGAAAGGTTCATATAACTATGAACAACATCATTGGGAGAAAAGCGTGCCTAGATAAACGCTTGTAACAAAACAATCAAATACTTAAGGAAGCGATACACAACCTTATATAACATCATTGTGAGATCAGCAGACTTACTTCAATACTTATGATAAGACACCTTAATAAAAAAAAAGATAATAAGCTAAGGTTTTTTGCATTGTACGGTTACCTCATCAATTATCTGTTCTATTGCATGAGTGTTCCCTCTTCTCAAATTGAGCAGACCATATAATACTTCTTCTACGAGATAATGAGATGTTACAATCACTTTGGTCATTTAAAGATAATGCATTGGAATTTGAAGGTGACCCTCTGTTTCAGAGGACGCCAGTGTAGTTCTTTCATTGCCTCAGATGCCAACCATTTACAAGGTCCATTTAAAGCCAATTTAGCGGTGGCAGCTTGGACTCTATACAGTCTGTTGATGTGATACTAAGAAGCAGTGCATTGCAATAATCCAAGCTGCTCAAAATTACCTTAGTAAGCAAAGTCAGCTCCTCAAGTGGCTTGGGAAAGTATGAACATAGCGCTATTGCTGCCAACTCCACCCCCCCCCATTCTGTACGCCTCCTGCATATCCATGAATATACTGTTAAGAGAAAGGTCTCCCACCAATTTGATACGCATATACCTCAATATGTTTTCTAAAGATTTTTTGGGAGTGGGTGGCAGCAAAGGCTTGCAACCTATGAGAAAAATAGGAAAGTATTGTAATGAGACTCCAGCACTCTAGGCAAGTCCATTGTATCTATAGTCTAGACCATTTATTCTCTGATATTTCACTCCTCCAACTATCCATTTGAGGGGATATGCTCTGTTAATATGTGTGTACTGTCTGGAAGTGAAAGTATTTTTGACTTATCCTAGTTCATTAACAAACTGGAGTATTTGTCAAATTTAAAATCATATTTGATTCTTAGTTCTGAATAGAGTATGATATCATCAGCATTTAATGATATCAATTGCAAACTTCCTATTACATATATACTACCGAGAGGATTAGTTTCACGTAGTAGTAGGCACATCAGGGGTTGATTTCCAAGGTAAATATTAGAGGTGATAGTGGACATTGTTGGTGAGTGTCTGTACCAATGTGCACCACTCCAGAACAACAATTATTCATTTTTAATGAGCTATGGATCCCATATATAGAAGGCTTATTAATTCTAAATTTGATTTGACCAAGCCGCATAAGTTGCACATATTCTTCTTAACTGGCAATTCCAAAGCATCAAATGCTTTTTTGGTGTCAAGCAGGGTGGTCACTGCAGGTAAACCCTGCTCCACCCTACGCAGAACAGCCATCAATGTAAGCAGATTAAACGCTGTGGACCACTGTAGTATAACGCCTGATTGCTCAGAAGTATTAAAAGCAGCATTAGGGGCTATAGTCTTTGTGATAGTATTTTGGCCAAGATCTTGTTATTTGTGTTTAAAGCAAAAGTACAAAATCAAGGAACAAGACTACTGCCTAGATATGATAAATATACGGGCTCATATAGAGTCCCCAACAAATGACATTAGTCGGAAGCTCACTAAAACCGAATTACTTTAACATCACATGGCCACAGCGATATTGGGAAAGAAATTTCATATTTTATTTTATTATTCAAATTATTTAGTTCACAACAACAAATAGAAAACATCATAATAGATACATAATAAATATTCACAACATTCGAACAGCCTCCCACACATCCCTTTCAACAATCATACTATAACACCCATACATCCACAAAATTCATTTGTCCTCGACACAGCACAATCAGATTGCCAACTGATGGATGACTCAGGTCCCATGGGGTCTCATACACAGTTGAGGCCAGATGAAACAGATTTGGGACTATCTTCAAACGCTGACGCGCGTTTCGGTGTCCGGCCTGGTTTTGGGCCGCACCTTCATCAGGGCACAGTAGAGAAGGGAGGGGCACAGCAGCACAACTCGTGGAGTTTAAGAAGGGCTGGAGAAATTTATCTCGAAATCCCTCAATCTTTATTACCCATGGTGCGGGCGTGCACAAAATTTTATAAGAAAAATGTTTTCTTTCCTTTTTAGTAGGTTGAAAATTGCAAAAAGGCGCCAAAAGATTTCATAAAATAGATCTGGACACGAAGGATATTCTGCGTGGTCAGAGCCCTTAGCGCCAAAACAACCGGCAATGTAGTGGTCTGGTCACCGTGTCTTTTATTAGTCCGGGCCACCGTGGGATTCAGTTCTTAGGAAATATGCGGTAGCATGGCGCCGCCGAGGATGTACCCGATCGTTCAGAGGCTACAGGCTAGCTTGTTTAGGCTCACTGGCGTGGGGGGCGGCTTCCCGTCGTCCAAAACTCTTCAACAAAGCGAGGGGGTCCTCGCTTTGTTAGTCATAGTTCATCGATTTCGATTTACCAATCTGTAGAATTGCCATGAAGCTAGGCCTAACGTGGGTCCCATGCTCTCAATGCCACTGGCTGGCTGATGAGGGGTGAAACCCCGAAACTGGTCTCAGGATGCTTATTTCTGACCCAGGGAGGACCTGACCTGACAGTTTATGCTGGACTGTTCCCATGGAGATCAGGGTCAAGACTGATTTACATATGGCTGGGTTTAAACTGGAGTGGTGTGGGGAGCAAAAAAACGATGGATTTAGGCCCTGATTTCTGTACCGGGATGAATTTTTGACATTGTTCAACATTCTGTCCATCAATTGTTGTATAATCATGGAAGTATTTTAATCAGTGTAACGTTATCTTAAGTTGTCTCATGTGATATTTCAAATCTCTTAAGTTCTTTTTAAAAGTGCCCCATTGAGTATCTAACCATCTGAGCATACATGCACCTTTGGAAATACACATCTCCTGCATGTACACCTTAAATGCCTCCCATAGCGTTTTGACATCAGGTTCAGAGCAACGTTTCTAGTACATTCACTTTAATCTCAGATTGGAAGATTGGATCTCACAGTTACGTCCCTCTGAGCCTTCAATATCTGACCCTCCTAGACGGGTTAAGGTCACTCAGTGTGAATATGATTGGCTAGTGGTCTGACAGAGTCTGTGGAAAAATAAATATCTCCTTAGCATATTCTATAAAAGATTGCCATGCTAGTCAAAGGTCTATGCAGGAGCAAGTGTCATCAGATACCGAGTAGTATGTATCCCCCGCCACTGCATGCTGCATTACCCACCGTACATCAACCAAGTCATAAAGCTGTATAATATGGGACACTGTGAGACAAGCTTTGTTAGTCTAGCAGCTGTCCCAGTTGAATGGTCTATCTTGCTATGGCAATAGTAACAAATTGAAATACCCACCCCACAACATTGGAATATCTGAGAACTTATGACTGAAGCATAACCACATCAAAGAATTCAGGGGTGAAATTTTCTGGAACATGAATATTTACCAGAACATAAACATTAGGTCTTTACATCCCACCACTGTTACAATCCATCTCTGTGGATCCCCCAGGCACCAAAACTAGGAAAGGTGTTGGTAGGAATGCTTGCCATTTTATAACCCATGGCAATTGATGGAGTAGCACCCCTCAACATTATTTTGCTCACCATGCCATCTCAGTTTGGATCTAGCCACATGTAAATCGGTCTTGACCCTGATATTCTTGGGAACAGTCCAACTCGTACTGCCAGGCCACACACCCCCATAACCAAACAAGCAACCCAAGACATGGTTAGTCCTGATTAGAGCTCATCAGTTGGGTATAGCTTGGTTCCAGTGGTACAATGAGCAAGTGACCCATGTCCGAACATACCCTTGCCACTTAGGACATTACATCAAACACACAAAAGGTGGGGTAAGAGTACGCCCAGAAGTGGGTCCCATGCTCACTGTGTCACTAGAACCAAACTTGGCCTGGCAGTTTGGGCTGGACTGTTCCAATTGGAGCAAGGTTAAGACGGATTTGCAAATGGCTGGGTCCGAAGTGAGGTGTCAGGTTGGGCAAAAGAATGAACGGTTGGAATCCTCCTATGAGCAATTGTCAGTCATTTGACTTATCGCAAGCATTCATCCCATTGCCATTGCCTTTTGTGTTTGAATCCTCCAGGCACTCCGGAAGTTTACAAATACTCATTGTATGTATAGCTGTTACCACACCACTAGCACATCTCATCATAGTGGTATATGATGAGAACCATCTATGTCGATGCCATGCTGTGGCAAAGGTGGTACACGCAGTTAGTGGAATATATGTTTCCTTGAGAAATGCCTTCTGAACCATATGGCGATTAAAGATACGCTAACACTTGGCAAGCCTTACATAGATTATTAATCCCACAAATGTTCCATGTGGTTAATTTCAAAGAACCTTGATTCATACGGTGTGCTCTATATATCTTTACAGATACACTAGAGTGAGTTATAGTGCCTCACAGTGCAAAATGGACATTACATCCAACCAGTGCCAATCCCAATCGTCAGCAAACTTCCCACCAACCAAAACTAACTCAACATTATTAAGTCAGCGACTGGGATCATCACTGCAATTGTGCTCTATGCTTTGGGGAGTCAAAGAGCACGAGCCAGGCCCAAGACAGAAAAACCCACCCAAAATTAACATAAGAACCCAGGAGAGTGGAGTTGTAAATGTTTATATAGTTTGTATTAAGCAGAAGGCCTGTTATAAACGGAACAGGAGCCCCTATGGACGGTATCTTACTTTCCTACACTCGCCTCTTTACTTGTTTTGCCGGGACTCCAGCATCCAGTATCCCAAGCACCAGGAGGCGCTAACGTGATTTCCAAGCACCAGGCGGTGGCGCATATAAGCGGCGCGGAAGCCCCTACAGACGGTATCTCAATTTCCCTCACTCGCCACTTTACTTGTTTTGCCGGGACTTCAGCATCCAGTGTCCCAAGCGCCAGGAGGCGCTAACGTGATTCCCAAGCGCCAGGCGGAACATATAAGCTGCCTCCGGCTCCCGTGGCTCAGGATGCACGTGGGTGTGCTTGGGCCGTGCCCAGGCCAAGGGTGGGCCCGTCTGTGCCTGTCTGCGGCCGAATGAGGCTGGGCTGGGCCCCGTCTCTTGGTGTGTTGCTACAACTTTTCTTTTTGGTGGACAATTTGAAATCTAAGGTAAGAGGATGGGGTAACGTAAATTAAGCATGCCCACCAGCAAGGATCGCCCATTAACCTCCACAATTAATAGTTTTTTGACTACAGCTATGGGGACCATCAACAGCAAGATTGAATGTGTGGAGGTGTGATTAGGGGCCACAAAACGGGCATTACGCAATAGCACATTGGTGGAGCCGGGGAGCCCAACAGAAAGTGAACGATTGAGAAGCTCTGATTCAGTCCAAGGGGCTATAGCAGGAGCTACAGCAGCGAATGTTTTGGAAGACTCCAACACTAATACTAACATAATGTTAATCTGTAAGGCTATTTTTTAGATACCTTATGTCCACCTCCTCCGAAAAAGGCCAAGGCCTGCAGCAAGTCAAAGAAGGAGGCACAGCCACCAGTAACTCGGAGGAAAACACTGGCGCCCATTGCAAGGAAGAGCGTAAGGGTTCTAGACAAAACCTGATGTAGCTTCAAAAGATAATGGAGCCTATGGAGATTCACTGTCAAATGCACAACTAGTAAGCTCCCTCGAGTTAGTAGTGAAATCTCTCCTTGATCCATTTTTAAGCATTTTGAACAACATTGATACGTCATTGAAAAGTTTAATTGGCTCTAGCTTATCTAATCTAACCTCTGGGACAAATAACACACCAGATTGTGATCCCTTGCCGTCATGAAAGAACTCTCCATCCCCGGCCTGAAGCTACTCCACTGGTAATCCTCCTCAAAAATGTGCTATTGCTGCCATTCAACAAGGAGGAGGACTTGACACAGTTAAAGAATAAAACTGAACACTGGCTAGTGAAAGTCACAGATTGGCCGAAAAGCGAAGATTTAGCTCAGCATATAAATTATGTTGCACAGGTCTCGTGGGTGGGAGCGCAATCCTAAATGGACTCAGGTGACTGTGTTGTTGTAAATTTTAAAAACAGGTCATTAGGTATTTTCCTAATGGATAGGTTTTCCTGGTGTAACAATCCTGGTGGCCCATTGAGGCGGTAACCTTAGTCTATTTTTACAAGCCAAATGTAGTCGCAGTACGGAGGCCACTTTGTACAAGTGATAATGTCTTTTATAATTTTGCCATTCCAACTTTTAATCGTTTTTCTCCCATTGATTATGTAGACTGACTACACTATATGGTGCATTGATCTGATTGGCATACTAAGCGTGATTTAGAACAGAGCTTTGTTAAAGATAGCATAGGTGGTCTGGAAAGATTAGCGCAGATTGTCCCACCACATGTAGGCAGGCCTATTCTTAATGCATCACCGAAGATAGCTCTGATGGAATAATATCTCACCAGGCAAGCAGGCCCAATCTTTGACACCTCCTAATGTGACTGTGAAATCCAGGGTGTTAGGGAGACAACGGCCCATTCAAGTATTAAGCAAGCACCTTGTAGTCATAATAGTACAACTGTCTATGGTTGCCTTTTGGGGAATTTTGCTGACCTGTCTAACAAATTGAAATGTAAACCATGGCTTGATTTTATAAATGGTTACAGTATTGTATGTTTACAAGAAACCTGGTCGAGAGAGACTGTTCCCATGAATGGTTATGTTTCCATACATACTCCAGCCAATGTAGCTATGGGCGGTCATTCTAAGGGTGGTTTATTAACTTTGGTAGCAACAACTCTGCCAGGCAGAATAGGTAAGACCCAGCTCCATTCACCACACTTTCAAATCATTAACATTCTCCTTAGAAAGACTGTGACACTGATTATTGTTAGTTTTGATCACATTAATATTATTTAACACCAAAAATACTGCTATAGCTGAAGATCTAGACAACTCATTATGCAGACATATACAGAAGACAAACACGGATTTAATTGTTCTTTGGAGGGACAAAGGGCCCCTTATCAAAGAAGTCTGCATGTTGTTTATTAGATGGGGCCAGGGATGGTGGTTGCCACGTTTATCATAATCCTTATGGGAATATTTTTAAATTGCTACTTTCAACATTTTCGCTTTTTCTCACAGTTGATCTTATTCAATCTTAAGACACGGATGTAGTCTCATTCGTGGGCAGAGGCCATGGGACCTTAATTGATTTCATCGCCCTATCTGAATATTTTAAACCTCAATCCGTGAACTTTTCTGTCCCTAAGGTTTGTTTTAGTGATCAATATCCACTATCCCTCTATTTAGAGAATCAAACTGGGGACCCCACCGGGACAACAAAATTATGCCCCATAACTTATGATAAAAACAAGGTGCTTTTGCGCAAGTGGTCCACCGTTAACCCAGAAGCTGTCCTACACCCGATCTTGACCACCAAGTTTTAGACTGTCTTGAAGACAGTATAAACCCACCAACTATGTTGAAAGCCTTTGTTGCAATAACTGAGACCATTAATGCTGCCCTAAGCACTGAAGAAAAAAACCTTGAGATAATTTAGCAGTAAAACAACTCCGATATGAATATAAACAGGTGCTAGGGGGACGTAAATCAGATATAAGAAAATAAGCTTGGGAACAACTTCATATAGCTTGTCAAGGCAAAGAGCCTAGACTCTTTTGGAAAACTGTTAACTGACTTTTTCAAGCGCTTCCACAATAGCAGCATTGATGTTACAATCATGCCTGAAGCGTGGGTGGAACAGTTTTTCCTGTCTATATAGTATTAATGGCAAGCAGCACATTTAATTTTAATTTTAGGGCATCAGTGCTGGCTCATCCAACAATTCATGAGGTCGAAAGGGCTTTAAACCAAACAGTAAAGAACAAGACCCCTGGCCCTGATGGTATCCAATCAGATCTGTTTTAGCTAGTCCTGCTTTATGGCTCCCTCTGTTGACCAACATTCTAGGTTGGATAGCATCCCAGGGTCCCCCTGACACATGGAGATCCGTGATAATAGTGCCTATTTTTAAGAAAGGGAATACGTCTGTCCCAAAATGTTATCAGCCCATCTCATTAATTGATTGTACTGGTAAATTGACGGGCAGGGTCATATTAGAGCAGTTGGAAGCCTGGGTAACCGATAGCAAGACATTTTTGTACATACAATATGTGTTCAGGAGGGGCCTGGGAACCATCGAACAATGTTCTGATCTGCACCTGTCATAAGCAAGTTCACAATAGCTAAGCCTGGATCCCTTTATCTTGGGTTCATGAACCTTACATCTGCTTTTGAATGGGTGCAGAGAGGGAGATTGTGGGAAAAGATGTTGAACATGGGCATTGAACCATCTATTGTCCACTTTCTAGCTACAATGCACCAGGATGTGACGGGAGGGTCAGATATGGAGTAGATGGTGAACTCTCAGCCCCAATGAAAATTAATCGTGGGGTTCACCAAGGTTGCATTCTCGCACCTTTTTTATTTTGTCTGTATAGTAATGATTTAGAAAGCTATATTAATCATGGGAACGTGGACGCCCCCAAGATAGGCACCAGAAAACTCCCAGCACTACTTTGTGCAGATGATTGTGTTTAATGTCTAGAACTAGTGTGGGCTTGCAGAAGCTTCTGACAAGTTTAATGACTTCATGAATGGACTTGGTCTAAAGACCAAGGAGGGGAAATCTTACACTAAGGTGGTGGGTAAATCCCCCACTGTTTTAAAAACTGGGTTTATAATTAATGAAAGCTGTCTTACATTTACACTTTTTCTTATCTGGGAATCCCGTTTAATTAAAAAAGCACCTGGCACCATTTTATTCAAACAAGAATTAGTAGTTTCAACCAAAACCTGGAGGTGGTTTTTAAATTCATGAAAAAGCTAGGCTCAAGATCGATTAATGCAATTCTTAACATTTACAAGGCTCGCACCTGTTTCGATATATTGTTTGGTGCTGGAGTATGGGTTTTTTGTAATCCAGTGGGTCTACAAAGAGCCGAGATCATTTTTATGAGACACTTGCTGACAGTCCCTAATAGCCTCCCTGTTACTGTTTGTCACAGTGAACTTGGCTTGATTCCCTTGTTCTTTCGTAAACAAATAGCACCGATTTTATTGTGGCATTCCATTTGGGCGAAGGAAGAACCAATTTTAAATTGCGCAATTATTTTAGACTCAAAGTCCACTCAGTGCACACTTCATTTTATGTTCTTTTGCCAACTTTATATCAGGCCAAGATGTGATTTTATTATCCCTCTCTTAAAGTTTTTAAAAATCCGGAAGTGGCGGGCAGCTTTACATCATCTACAGCTCCTGAAAGATTAATTTACCTGTTTAATGATTTAGAGATATATTTCTTCGGCTGTTCATTTACGTGATATTGTTGGAAATTGATTCTATCTGTTTTAATGAATTATCTCTAGGTCTTATTGTTTACTGGGACAGGAGACTGTTAAGAATTTATCTATTTATGCTGCTATCTTGTGCTAAATCATTGATTATAACTCTAATATTCTAAAAGCAAATTTGTCATTGCATTGAAACATATCACTTACTGTTTGTATTATTTATTTTTTTAATCTGTTCTTTAAATGTCTTTTGATGTACTCTTTTATGGCTGATAGTCAGCCGAATAAAGATATTTTGACCGACTCACTGAACCCAGGATCAACCCACCTGACATTCAACAGTTGTAAAACCAATATGCCCAACCTCATCTGCATAGGTGGACAGATTCTAAGCAAAGGGCAACTCGATGGCCTCTAAGATTTCCAAGATCTAAGTATGCAGCTACACCTTATTGTGATATGACTATTAGATATATTCATAATGTAGTAGTTTCTGGACGCATTGTAACTAATCTATCTTAAGTGCACAAATGAACATGATGTTGCTGCTACCATCCATATATCAGTCATTGTCACTAATAACAGCATTGCTCACTTTTTATCTTTAGTGAGGCTCTGACTGCAAGATCTCAATCGTGGTCTTTCTTTACAACTCAATTCTGGTGAAAACCTCTAGTGCCAGATTGTATTGGCTAAAGAAGGATGTTTTCTTTTTATGTTCAAGTCTCAGCTTGAACACAAAAAGCTGAGGGCACAACAATTGAGTATCTAACTGACATCTATCTCAGGAATTCTTTAACCTCCAAGAATAATAAAGCTATATAGCTTTGGGTGAACCAGGGTATATAGCTATGGGTGAACCATTATGTTAAAAGTCTGAATTGGCCTTGTTGAGGCGCACAATCGTGTCTGTGAATAGTTTAGCAAATGCTCAATTATAGGTCTGAGAGGGGGGCGGAAAAGGTGCTGCAATTGGGGACTGGAAGAGAGACATAGACTGGTACATGCTGGCTGAGAAAGTGGTCTACGAAGGCTTTGGTTGCCTCCAAAAGTGGTTGAAGGTTTGGGGTCATTGAAATGGTGCTTGTTGTCGGTTCAGGAAAGACCTGGCTTGGCAGTTCGGGCTGGACTCTTCCCATGAGGCACAGGGTCAAGACTGATTTGCACATAGCTGGGTCTGAACTGAGGTGGCGAAGTGAACTAAAGAACAATGATGGATTCAAACCAGATCTGTGACTTGGAGTGAGTGTCTGAAAAGTTTCAGCTCTCAATCCATCATCTCCTTGCGTTTGCAATACTCATGGATGCATCATTACTTTTCAAATAGTTACTGTTGTGTAAGGAGTTAACTGTCTCCCCCATCTGAGGATGCCCAACCTTCAGTGGTGTATGAGTACGCGTCAAGCATCATTGATGAAAGCTCTCTTAAACTCATTGTGATCTGGAGACATAGCCTAGTACACAGATGTCTTAACCATCTTTTTATATCATAATATCTTGCAGTGTCTGTGCTCATTTCCCCAGGTTTAAACCACTTTACCTTCCAATTCAAACATAATTTTATAATAGAAGGACCTTTATACAATTTGGAAATAAGGTGCCTGAATGTTTATTTAGACATATGAGGCACATCAGAAATGTAACCTCCACTTTCTAGCCGGTGGTGGGTAATTACCTTAACGCAAGATGCTAATTTGTGAATTCTTCCCAGACAGTCACACATTAGAGAGATTAGGTACACCTGAAGCAGACATCTGCTGGCAGGATTGGGGCGGAGCTCAGCACAAACTCCCTTACACCTGAGTATCCTGTGCTCTGCCTTCACACAACGGGCTTAACAACCCTGTATTGTCACTGCATCAAGCTTGCAGCCAGGGCAGTGGGGTCAGGAAATTCCAGGCACTTCAAAGAACCTTTCCAGTAGCTTCTCCCACCTTTTGAGAGAAAGTGCACCAGGGTATAAAAACAGGACCTCTTAAGTTCACTACTGGACCTACAGAATGACTCTCAGAGAACGGCTCGCTACTTGGCCTGCTGTGCACTCAGCAGCAAATCGGTTTCAGTAGTCCTTCACCAAAGGTAGTATCCGACCTCATGAAATTGTCTTTGGCAGCAGTCCTTTGCTTCATCCTGCTGGAGTTTTTCGACTTCCATTTCGGCAACTAAGTCCAAACATAGAATTCTTCACTGCGACCCACAGCTATCTGACGATGATGCTCCCTCCTCAGACACATTCTGCAACCTTGCCCTGCTGAACTTTACCTTCTCAGAAAAGGTAAACGCTGACCGGGCCCAACCCACTTCTTGTATCCGAACTGTGCTCCATCAAGGTCGAAATTATCTGTAGTCTTAGACCCGGTCTCATGCGACCTGATGGCCGTGGTTGCCGCTTTGGTCTTTTAGGTGCTATTTTGAATGCTAAACTTTAAAAATGTATAACACCGGGATTTTTCGTGTGTTGTGTTTTCACTTTATTACCGTTTGTGTGCTGCATAAATAACATTGCCTTGTTATGTTGTGATATGTTATGTTATTGCGTTTCTGTATAGTGCACAGCTACTCAATCGAGCGTCCCGGCACTAAGCAGAACAGAACGCTACCGAAAAGCGGACCAACTCTCATAATGAAAGTTATTTCTGAAATAACCAGGTTTTCAGTTGTTTCCTGAACATCCATACATCTGTGAGTTGTCTTATTGTGATAGGTAGCTTATCCCAGAGATGAGATACCTGTACTTGAAAGGAGCGGCCACCTCTGTGGGAGCGTGTTAATTTCGGCACGCTCATCAAATGCTGTTGGGATGATCTTAAGTGTCTCCCAGGTAAAAGGTCACACGTCTCCTAATGTAGTGAGCTCCGGTGTCATGTAGAGCTTTAAAGGCCAGTGTCAGTGACTTAAACTGGATTCTGTGGCGAATGGGAAGCCAGTGTAGATCCTTTAGGTGGGGAGAAATCCGAATTCTGGGACCCAGCATAAGAATGGATCTAGCCGCAACATTCTGTACGACTTGAAGTTTAATCAAGAAACACCCCGGAAGGCCCAAATAAAGGACATTAGCGAAGTCCAGCCTTGAAGCGACTAAGGTTTGGACCACCGTCCTTCTATGAGAGAGTGATAGAAGTGGCAAAAATCTCTGAAGTCTTTTCAGAATGCCGAAGCAGGTGCCTGCTACCGATTGAACTTGTTTCTTCATATCTAATGTGTTGCCCATTTTTACTCCCAGAATTCTCACAACACCGGCAGAAGTCTGTGGGGGTGACATATCTGAAGGCCACCACTGCCTCCAAGTGTCTGGGGCAAATGATCCAAAGAGGATCACTTCAGACTTCTCAGAATTGCACTGCAGCTGATTACATCTAAACCAGGCAAAGAACTCTTTTAAACAATTATTTATCTTCTCCCCGTCAAAATCCTCTCCCCTCTTACAGGTGAACAACAGCTGAGTATCATTAGCATAATATATTATACTTGCACCAGCTGCTTCAACCAAAGGGGCAAGGGGAGCCATATACAGATTGAACAACAGTGGGCTCAAAATAGACCCTTGGGGAACACCAACAGTCATGGGAGGCCTACAGGAGGAAAAGGGGGGTGTCCAGACCTCCTGTCTTCTGTCATCCAGAAAGGAGAACCATTCCAACACTGTGCCCCCCACTCTGCACTCTCTCAGTCTCAGTTGGAGTTGATCATGGGACACAGTGTCAAAAGCGGCCGAAAGGTCTAACAATATCAAAGCCACTCTCCCACCCAAATCGAGAATCTCTTTGATGCATTCCGAGATCTCGAGAAGGGCCGTCTCCATTCTGAAATTAGAGCAGAAGCCAGATTGACTTGTGTGGAGGAGGTTGTTTGTTTCAATGAATTCGGTGGTTACAGAGTTCACATATTTTTCAATTGTTTTGGCAAAAAAAGGCAGGAGCGAAATGGGTCTATAATTGGATACTAGTAAAAAGTCAGCTGCAGGCTTCTTAAGCAGAGGAAGTATTTTGGCCCTTTTCCAAATAGATGGTACCTGCCCACTGCTTAGTGACAGATTCAGAACTGCATTAACCTCTGGGTTGATGACATCAGCCACAGTCGCAAGTATTTTGGCAGGACAAGCATCCGAAGGCGATCCAGATTTTAAATTCTTCATTATGTTGAGAGATTGTTCAAGAGGCATGGTAGGAAACAGACAAAGGAAAGCTTTACATATCGGATTAGGACTGTACAACTGCGGTTTAGCCGATGTAGTAGGCAGAGGAACTAAAGATGTTTGAATGTCTGCTATTTTCCTATGGAAAAAAGAAGCTAACTGACATGTCCAAGCATCAGATACATCGTGCTTACATATGGTTGCTGAGGGCACCGTGAAATGCTTCACAATTTTGAAAATTTCCTTGCTCTTGTTAGACGATTCATCAATCTTGGCTGCAAAAAATGTTTTCTTTTCCTCCAAAATTTTACAATGATACAGTTTCAGCTCACTTTTATATGATACTTTGCTATCTATACTAAAATTCTTTCTCCACACTCTTTCCAATCTTTTACAGGCACTGTTACATTTCCGCAGCGGTTCATTAAACCAAGGTGCGGGTCTTCTTGCTGTTCGTAAAAGACAAGATGACTGTGGGGCCAATGACTCCATGCCTTGTTCTATCCAACTTTCCAGTTTAACCGCATTACCTTCTATCAGACAGTTCAAAAGAAGAGGGTTTGCAATGAGCTCAATATTCAATGCCTCAGGGATGATTTTAAAAAAGGGCCTTGATTTAAGAGAAGGCTGTTGCCCCACAATATGAGCAGATTTTATACTCTTGGCCGTTTTTTAATCCTAACAGAATATGAGCTGTCCAAACTAAAGGAAAAGGCTCCTCTGTTTGTACAGGGGTATTGGAGAAGACTTGATCCAGCGTATGGCCTTTTTCATGGGTAGCACTGGTTACAAGAGGGACCAGGCTCAAGGATTCCAAGGCCTCACCCAAAGCAATAGCATCTGGACACACTGAATTGTCCATATGGACATTAAAATCCCCTAGGACAATAAAATACTTAAATCTAAGGGCAAGTGGTGCTATTGCGTTGGAAACACTCTTCAAAAATGGCCCTGCATGGCCAGAAGGTCTGTAAATTAGTGCTCCTGCCCGAGATTGATGTGCGGAGAAAGTACAGTGAAAGCCAAAACTCTATGCCCCCTCAATTCCATCCATAGGAATTGTTTTAGTCAAAATGTCACTTTCCGTGATCATTGCTATGCCCCCCCCCCTTTCCCTGTAGTTCGATCTTTCCTCAAGATTGTATACCCAGGGGGAATGGCAATCGCCAGAGTGGGATTAGATGTTTCCGTTAGCCAAGTTTCTGTTAGAAATAAAACGTCCAACCGTAAGTCTGATATAAGATCAGCTACATGTTGGGAATTTTTATTCAGGGAGCGGACATTAAGTAGAAAAGCACTGATATACTCCTGCCTATCGGTCCTGGCCCCTTCCGAGTTCAGTTCCTCACCTCTTACGATGGGCTCATGCTTCCTGACTGGGTGAATGAAGCTTGACCATTTACACCTACTGCACTTCATAATACTACCATACCCCCAGGCTCTATACAGCTGAGGCAGTTAAATGTAGGCATGAGCCTTATCAGCTCTAGACTGTTATACATAATCTGCTTACCCTGGATCGTGGTAGCGCCAGCAGCATTTCCCACCCCGTCGGCCTCCGGGACGTTGCCTTTGGCACGCTGGTGCGCCCGCTGCGCGCATCCGCTGTGCGCGTTCGCTTCACATTCGGTTACACATCCATTTATATGGGGGCTGGGTCGCTAGAACGCTAACCTCCACCAGATGTTGGCGCGTATTCTCCTTCCACACAAACGACAAATGTCACGGTGGACCGGGGGGAATAGGCAATGCAAGGTAAGTAAGGCTATGGCAGTGCACAAGAACTGGCCAACAAGTTTAAAAAAGATTAAAATGCCTCACTAAGGTCAGCAGCATTTAATAATTAAACACAAGTCGCACTCGCGTCCAGTACCTTAATCTAGTGTCAGCGAGATTAAGTGTTAAAACAAGATTACAACACACAGCCTATGCTTTAAATCCTTTACTTTACTGAAGCGCACGTCCGCTGCACGTTCGGTTACACATCCGTTTATATGGGGGCTGGGCCGCTAGAATGCTAACCTCCACCGGATGTTGGCA
This sequence comes from Lissotriton helveticus, assembly GCF_964261635.1. NCBI lineage: Eukaryota > Metazoa > Chordata > Amphibia > Caudata > Salamandridae > Lissotriton > Lissotriton helveticus. The sequence continues at coordinate 353,188,175 of NC_136070.1, read as the reverse complement.
TGTATCCTCCCTTCACACAAACAACAAATGTCACGGTGGACCGGGGGAATAGGCAATGCAAGGTAAGTAAGTCTATGGCAGTGCACAAGAATCGGCCAACAAGTTAAAAAAAGATTAAAATGCCCCACTAAGGTTGGCAGCATTCAATAATTAAACACAAGTCACACTCACGTCCAGTACCTTAATTGAGTGTCAGCGAGATTAAGTGTTAAAACAAGATTGCAACACACAGCCTATGCTTCAAATCCTTTACTTTACTGAAGCGCGGGTCCGCCTTTAAGCTAATCCTGACTGCTTTTTGTGTCATGCTACTCAGGGTTAAGCAAAGGCTAATTTTGTGACTTTTTGTAGTTCATCCTGCAAGGGAATGTGGTTGTTGCTTGATCAGGGCTCACAACCCAGTCAACCAACAACCAGGTTTCACAGTGGTCCAATAGTATGTGTTTACTCTGTTGCAGACTATCTAGACTTGACAATTTGTGGAACAGAAATGGGGTGCTTTGATACCACATCTGGCATTTCAGATTCTATCAGCTAACTTTGAGTAGAAGAGCTGGAATTATGGTTTTCGAATCTAATGATATTGAGTTTAGCTGGCAGTAGTACACCAAATTTGTGACCACTAATAGAGGTGGATCAGAATGATAATTCTGCAAATACACAACAACACTGCATCACCAAGAAATGATATGAAAAGACAAGAGACAAATTATTTTTGGTTGTCAGCTTCACAGGCAGTGTCAATTAAACCTAGCAAACAATGTCTCTGAATTACTACAGCATTGTGCGGTATACACTCCTCCTGTGTGGAAGCCAACCTCAAGGAGCACAACTAATCGTAGCCATTTTGCAATTTTAAAACCATTCAAGTCCCAAGACCTAAAACCTCACCCAAACCTTAAAACCACCTAAATAGTTAACAAAGAAGCTTACCGCACAATACAAATCAGTTTTATTGAGTCTGAACTTCTGGTACTGCCTGAAGAAGCCACAGAGGAGGACTCCAGGCACATGAGCCATTTGCAGGCCGAGACCAGTGCCAAGGTCAGTGGGAAGATCTGGACAGACTATGTTGTCTCCAGTCATCCTCAGACTGTAGTTGATTGTAAGAAGTGAAGACTGTAGAAGATTGCAAGAGAGCTCTTTTACACGTGCAGACATGAAACCCTTGCAACTGAGAGTGGAGTGTTACTCGAAAAGGATATTGTGGTGAAGCTCTGACAAAAACCCAAAAGCACCAAATCGCCACCTGTGACTTGCTCTAGAAAGCATACACAATCAATCTGAGCTGCACTGAAAGAACAGAAGATGGAGCCAAAGCAGGAGTTGTTGAGGATCCAGGTCAGTGATTGAAATGCCTCAGTTATCAGCATAAATGTATCTGCAACCATGCAGGCACATCAGGTAAACATGGGATGTGTATGAGGCAACACCGGTGTCATGGTAGACATAATCACCTGATCAGTTATGGTATCAAGATTAGCTTATGGTGTAAAAACATTTGCAACTAGGAGCCACATCACAAGCGTTGTTATTTAATGAGAAACAAACGCTCTTTCACTATGGAAAGCTTGGATGCCACCACATGTAGGGGCCGATTATGATGTCGGTCGAAAAGTCTCCAACCGCAGGTTAGAGGCTTTCCGACTGACATCTCCGGTTTCAGTGCGGACCACCTAATAACAATGTAAGGTGTTTGAATTAAAACCGGCCAGTCATTCCAGCTGGAGTCCAACAGGCTCAATGAGCCCGTCGGCCGGTTGGAGGCCCTAACGTAATACCTAAGGACGGCATTTCCACCATTGGTATTATGATGTTGTTTTCCGACAGGTTTTCCATGTTGGGTTTGTCAGAAAGCGATTTTGAGCCCTAGTAGGGCCACCATTACTCCACGGCCTCTGGTTGTGGGCCGTGCCCCCTTGTTAATCTCTGCAGCATGTGGCAGGCACTTTGAGATGCCCGCCAGCAGGGCAGGGATTAACAGAATCTCCCATTTCTTCATGGGAGCTTGTGCTACAGCTAGTTTACGGACGGCAGCACAAGCTCACATAGGGAAATGAGGATATGCGGCCACACCATGTGCGGTCGCATTGTAGTGGCGGTGTTGGGACTGCCGACTGGAGGTCCGTCAGTCCTGAGACTGTGGCACGTCTGCCCGACATCGTAATCAGGCCCTTAATGTTTAGTGAGGGATGTCATTATTTCACAACAGCATAGAGCCTTAAACATTAATACTGCTTACAAATAGGGCATATAGGAGCAATAAATGACTGTCCTTTTCATTACTTGCCCTTGTATGGCAAGGTGGCAGCAGATTAAATATTGCTTGGTATGAAGATTCACAGTCAGACATCACTCACACCATCATGTCACCATTGTTGCATGTCCCAAATCGCTAAAGTTATGGCTTTTACCAATTCACACCAACTATACTTTTAGTTGACACAGCACCGGAGATCTCAGAATAGCCCTCTGTAAGATGTGCCCCTCCTCCATCAGCAGCAAGAAGACCCAAAAGGAACATATCGCTACTACCCATTTCCTCCAATAGATCATCAGTCTCTGTAGTGTCCACAACTCCACAGCTCACAGAACATCTAGACATGCTCCAAAGAGCTCATGGCCTGCCACCAACTGCCTACCTGGGACTGCAATACTGGGTGCCTTGGTTCTTCTCTCCTCTCCAATGTCTGAACCTGCGTCCGTTGCCACCTGTAGCCCCAACAGCAGACTCCACGGACATCATACACTTGTGGCTGCTCCAGTTCAACAGCTTGCAGCAGATGTCATAAAGTAAGAATAGGAGGAGGAAAAAAAGGAGTAAAAGAACGACTGACAATGCCAGACGAGGTGACAGAGAGGCATAGGATCGTTACGTTGAGGACACGGAACAGAGGAAAAAAAACTCAAGCCAAGAGCAGCAGCAGGAACACTGACGAACAGACCTTGCACCAGGTGTTAGAAAGGATTGCTGGATCGGAGGCAAGTCAGGAAACAACAAATAATTTTTTATTGCACAATTACTTCAATTCATTGCTAGTCTTACAAATAGTTGTTAAAAATGTTTTCCGTTCACTGTTAAAAAAGAGTTTGTGTCTGATATGGCTAGAATTCATAGGGATCATCTACAGGTAAAATATATTTTATTGCAGATATGAATTTTACAAAAAGAGCGGCCATCTGAGCAGAGTCACCCTTCATGCACTTCTCCACGGCCTCCACGGCCTCTTGGCATGTCCGCACATTGAGGATGCGCCAGATTGGACGCAGCTAAAAAATTCGCTTAAGGGCGCAGGGTCTTGTAAATTTTCTTCCCCATTGACACAGAAATGGCATTGAGAGGGAGTATTATACCTCTGGACATACTTATATGCCATCAGGGGGATTCGGCCAAAATGTAGTCTCATTAAGTGATGTTTCACTAATGGCTTCATGGGGGATGATAAATAGTGTGGTAGGGTTTTATGATCGTGGAGTTTTGACGCCCAGCTACCATGGGAGAGATTTTTCATGGCAAGTGCATCATGTTCCGCTGACAAGATCTTCGCTTGTTTTGTTAACAATTTTGCAGCCACAGCTATGGGTAACGAGCAAGACCATATATTGTGGGCTTCCAGTGCATCCAAGCAGTGAGTTAAAAATTGACTTTCTGGTTCTAGGGTTATTTAGCAGGGACCAACTGTTACTCTTTAAGGTGATGTTGTGGGCCTTTTTAGTTTTTAAACAGTAGGGAATAAATCTTGCTTTCATGATCCAATGTTAAGATGGAAAGCTAAACTCCATGCGGATTTGGGCATGAGAGGTCGAGTTAGGTAGATGGAACACTCTGCAGAAGCAGGCTGATTGGGCTCTGTCTAGCCAAGTGAACATTTTGTCCTTAAAAGTTAGTGCACCAAAGGCTAAAGTCGGTAAACGTTTGGCACCTATCACACGGATTAGTGGCGAGAAATCCAGAGAGTGGAGAGCTTTCATTGATTCTTAAGAAGGCCCCCTCCAGGCAGCGAGCCACACCTTGCATTGCGGCAATATGCGGGCCGATCTTCTTCTATGGTCTAGCCAGACTCCCAAGTACTTAAATGCCACCACTACCTCTATGGATTTTTCTTCGATATACCAGAAGCGCTTCGTGAGAAGATATAGATCACTCGCAAGGAGTACAGGAAAGGAAGATTCACCTACCAGAAGACGAAAGAAGATCACCTCTGGGTAACAGCTCATGAAATAATAAAATCAAAGAACCACAGAAGATTTTGGAGCTGGGTAAACAAGGGTGCCAGATCAGCCCAACCATCAACCGTAACAAATATTGCTCCTGCTAAATGGGAGGCTCACATTGAAATACCCTACGTAGAGCCCATTAGTAACAATCGGCTTGGCCACCACAGCTCTAGCCACATCAACCCTCAAATAGGACCGGAGCCCACCATTAAGATCACACAAGCCCAAGTTGCATATCTCATTAAAAAAAATGCGCCCAGGAGGGGCGCACGGCCCAAATGGCATACCAACAAAGGTCTACAAAGCCTTGATGCACAAGTGGGCGGCACTTTTAGCCACCCTATTCAAGGCAAGCAGAATGGGTGGGCCTATTCCTGACTCCTGGCGAGGCTCTCTTCTTGTCCCGATTCACAAAAAAGGTTCTGGGTCTTGCCTCGATAACTACCAGATGATCGCCCTCCTTGACGTCGAAGGGAAGGCCTATGCAAGCACTCTACTTCAAGAACTGACAACTTGGGTAGAAGATCGCAAACTGATACCCTACACCCAAACCGGCTGCCAAAAGGGCTGCCACATTGAAGACAACTTGATCTGTCTGACTCACATGATGGAGGGCACACTCGCTACAAAAGGAAAGTCGCTATATCTGGGGTTCATCGACTTCCAAACAGCTTTTGACAGCGTTATTTGTCCCTGATTGTGGAAAAAATAAAAAAACTGGGGCATTTCGCAGTTCCTATTAAACGGACCCATCGCTCTGCACACTGACACCTGGGTAAACATAAGAGTTTCTTCTGGATGGTCAACAACCAATAAAATGATGACAAACAGATGCCTAAAGCAAGGAAGCATTTTGGCCCCACTACTCTTCAATCTGTACCTAGCAGACTTGCCTCAGTGGCTGTCTCTCTCTCGAGCGTTTCCGCCCAAAATCTCATCCACCAAAATTCAATCAATGCCATATGCAGACGACACAATTCTCCTTGATCAAACCGAGGTGAGCCTCCAGAGGCTCTTGACTCATTTGCCTCATACTGCAAAACAAATGCTTTAGAGATCAACATTGCCAAAACAAGGGGGATGAAGGTATTGCATCAATGAGCAAGGAAGCGCTTCTGGTATATCAAAGGACAATCCATAGAGGTTGATTTGAGCACTGGTTTGTGTTGACCTCCATTGTTGTGCATTCTTTTGCTGTATTATGATTTTATGTGATAATGTGGTTGATCCGGATACCATGGGCTTTTGAACCCAGAAGTGTTGAACTTGTGCTTGTATCTGTGTATCATTCTGCATTGGCTCTACACGAGGCATGCTGAAGGTGTTACATAAATATATGGAGCATAGACCATGTGACCCATTTGTGCATCAGTGTTATTCCACATATGTCTGAAATGCAGCCGTGATTGGATTTAGGTATATTTGTATGACAATGACCCTTTGTGTGTGATCTGAGGTATGGTCATAAGGTGCTGATCTACTTCATCCTCTAGATCTAGAAGCAGATTGAAGATTGTAGTAAATAAGCATGAGTGTTATTAAATGATTGCTACAAACATTGCAACTGCCACATATGTAGGACATGGTATCCCTCCATGGTGGACATGTCCATATTAAGCATGGACTCATTACATGCTCGAGATCTGTAGTGTGTCCCATGTCTCTACATTGTAGCAGGTACGTTACATGGTGTAACTAGTCCCATCAGAATGACAGCAATAGTTGTAGTGGGTTTTAACTTTTGATATTCGATGGCTTGTGTTGTGCGATTATAGTAGTTGTGTATTTATGAAGTTACTAAAGTAGCATATGGTCATTTTTTCATTTTATTGATCTGACAAGTCTGAAGTTTTCTTTTTCAATCTCTACCATGTGCTCTGGGAAGAGGGGGGGTTAGTCTTTCCTGATGTCATACTCATTTCCCTTCATATCCGAATGAAAGCGAATAGGCCTTACTACCTGCAATCTTAGTGTATGTGCCATTTCATCTAGCTCTAGGGCATGTTAATTTTGCACATGGAAATAATGGGTGGAATACCGCATGCAGGAAAAACAAACCGGGTAAAATGTGTGGTCAGGCTGAGCAGAATTAAGGAAGAATTCATGGGGAAATTTATCTCTGATGGACTCTAATCCAGAACATGTTTTGTTTAACATGTCTTCTGAAGATGCATTGTTATTCAAAATGTCTTGTCAGTGGTCTGAGACCTGCTGCTGGCAAGCCATTATCTGCCCAATTTACTAACAGCTCTTTTTTTTAATATCTGAAACAAATCATCTGTGAATATTAGACAGTTTGCTAATTTATTTGCAATCCCTTTCCAGAATCAATAGTTTGCTGTCGTATAATCTTAAGCCTCTATAAATATGTCCTTTCCTGTGATTTAAAGTCAAATTAAAGAAGAAAGCAAAAAATATTTCCCACATTTCATTTTATGCATGCCTCTTAAATCCATGAACCTATATATTTTGCCTCCGAGTTGTCAAAGCAGAAACTACTCTACTTTGAAGGAGCAGCACTATTGACCTTTTGGCCAGCAAAGCAGATTTACTAGCAGTTATTTTTAGAACATTTAAATTATGTAATTGTCCCAAATGGCAGGCTGCACCGAGATAAAACCAGCATAACTCTCTCCCACACACGCACACGCACCCAGGGGAACCGATCAGACGATGCAAGAGCCTCAGTGTCTGTTGCCAAGGTGAGGGGCGAGGGGAGTGACGGGCAGGATCAGAAACATCTCTCTCCCTCTGTCCACAGTCTAGGTGTGTTGTGTTATAATTCTCCTTCTCTCCTCACACTTCTGTTGGTGTTCTTGGTTCAAGAGTACTACCCTTTGAATGGCAGCGTTTTAGCTAGCAGCTATGGTGATTTGAAAAAAATGAAATAAATTTAGGACCCTATGTACTAAAATGGGGTCCCAAAGAGACCATTGATTTATTTTATCTTTTTGCATAACACACATTTATTTCTCTTTGAGACTGATGTATTAATTATTGGAAAGACTTAGTGGAGAGGTGTGGCTCACTGGTTAGAGGCGGCAGACCCGGAAGCAGAGAACAGCCTGGGACCATGGTTCAATTCCCGACGCGGCAGGGTCGTGGACCAGGGTCAGCAGACTTGACAATTCTCGCCTCGATGCCTACTCTAACCAGGGATCACACTCGACAACTCTGGGCATTAAGCTTGCCTCATCTCTACAACGGCGCCCCACTGACGCCGGGGATGCCTGGTTTCACCTTGGAGATACCCAGAAGGGACCATCTCACAGGGAAAGCCATTTCACCTTGGAGATACCCAGAAGGGACCATCTCACAGGGAAAGCGAGGACGGGTTCCCCAGCGGTCTTCAGCGCCGGGACACTCACAGGCAGCTGTGCACTTTACAAGTCCAACACATTTCACATTTACATTAATCAGTCGCAACATAAAAAAGCCCATTCGGAGGGAGCTGCATAACATTCTGCTTCATTAACATTTTTGAAAAAGGATTGTTGTAAGGAGTGTCTGCAAATATAAGGATGGCAGTGTCCTAGGGACAGACCATCATCGCTGCCTTTGTAGTCCCTGAATGCTGATTTTTTAAAACACAAACACAGCAAGCGTCCGTTAAAGAGACAAGCCCTGCTTTTAAAAATTAACGCTGGCATTTAATAAATGGCACGTAGGCAGGAGTGCCCTGGCCATCATTGTGCTCCCGCCAGTGCCAGCAATCCCTGTGGATGGCTTCCCTTTTGCAAATGCCTCATCATTCCTGTTAAGAGTAACACATCATAGTCGCAACTATAATTGAGGTTGCAAAGTATTGAGACATTGCATAGCGAATTGCAAAGGAGGAGGGGACAGCCGTTATCAACCCCTTTAACTTTTCTTTGCAATTTCTCTCTTCATTCGTTCTCCACCTGCTCTATCACCAAATGACCTTCCACGACAAGAATTGAATGGGATAGAGTGAACATGTGAGATACGAACTCTGCCTGATCAATCTCTTTCACTGGACTTCGAGAGAGGATTAATTCACACCACGCACGTTCTATACCGTTTAGTGAAATGTTACTGTCAGAACACCGTTCAGAAGGCCCTGGGACAAGCAACTGGTGGCTCTCCTTTGGCTTGCATCAGTTTGGCGTACAGTGCTTCACAGTGCACGTGTGGTATAAATGCTCTGGGTGCCTGTGTGCCTTTGAATAGTACAATACAGGGATAATGCAGTGCTGTGCAGTGCCTTCATATTATATGCATGTGCTGAGTGTCTGGGTGCCTTTGGCTGTCGTGCTGAATAGCGCATATATTTCATAGGCATGTGCTAGGTTTATGTGCACCTTTGAATAATGCAGTATATGGAAGACTTTTGGCTGCATTTTAAGAGACCCAGGGCTGACTGGAGGAACATGAAAAGAGGAGGTAGAGGAATCCCCTCAGACAGATTTGTGCATTGCTGCATTCCTTTAGTTTGGGTGGGACATACTGGATAAATGGAAGCCAGGCTGTTTGTACACTTCAAAGGGCGCTCTTTGATTCTGACAGATGTCACTGGGAAGAAAATGGCACCTCTCAGCACATCTCAGAAAGAAGATGGGGTTGATAAGAGAATCATAAAGATAGGTTGGGTGGGACATACTGGATAAATGGAAGCCAGGCTGTTTGTACACTTCAAAGGGCGCTCTTTGATTCTGACAGATGTGACTGGGAAGAGAATGGCACATCTGAGCACATCTCAGAAAGAAGATGGGGTTGATAAGAGAATCATAAAGAGCAGAGCTGAGGCCATGGGTTAACCTTTTGATAAATATATTGCCGTGGCTGACACCCAGGTGAAACACCATCGCCTGTGTTGTGGGGCTATTAGATTAGGAGTAGCTCCTGCTTTCACAGTCTGCTTTCTGGAGGAAGAGAGAACTGAGGAGAGGGTTTTCCAAAGTAAGCAGACCATCACCATAAAACGAGGTTAGCTGTGTCCTGGTACTCATTGGAATTCCCACCTGAGAGCCCAATGGTCTGAAAGATTTGGTCAGGGCTCCATTTCCAATGTGAATATCATTGGGGTAAGGGGCAACCTAACATGTACCCCTAATCTCTTCAATGTTTTCTAATATGATTGGTCTGTTTTTTATCCTAGATGTTGGGTTCGAGCATAGTCGGCTCACCCAGTTGGTCCATTGCAGTCTAAGCCTCATTTGGGGTGAGTGTTTGATTTGCTCAAACGCTCCGTCCATCATCCCCTTTTGTATCGCTAAGCCTCATTTGTCTCAGTACTACCATCAAAAATATCCAGCTGAGGCTATTGAAGGCCTTTTCAAGGTCAATCATCAGTATCACTATATTTGCTAGGTCACTGAGGGCATTCCCAGCTATCTAAAATAATGTTATAATGTTCATGATAGTGTAGTGAGCCATGATGAATGAGTTTTGGTCTGGGCTAAGCAGCATTGGTAGCAGGTGCAACATTCTTTGTGCTAAATGTTTGCTAAGGATGATATAATCCATGTTTATCATTGACAGTGGTCGTATGACATTCTGCTGATATGGTTGCGTGAAGGCCTCGGAAGTGAAGTTATTAAAGCCCCTGTCATCGACTGAGGCAGATCACCTTTTTATAAGGCTGTTATGTACATTCTCGTAGATGTGGGTCAAGCAGACCAGAGTACTTTTTGTAGAATTCAATCATCAGGCTGATCCTGGTGACTCCATAACAGCAATAAGATGAGATAATCACTGTAACTTGGGCACCACATTCACCCTTATGAACAGCGATGATATTCTGCCTTTTTTTTACGGAACTTAAAATCTTCTCTCTGAAGTTATATCAACTATCCATCTATGCATTGCAGTAATTATTTTTCCCGTCTTAAACCTGATGCCTGAGCTTTAACTTAGGGAAGACTGGCAACTGTGGTCTCCAAGTAGACATTATAAAAGGTCTTTCATAACAATACCATACTTTTTTTCCAGGTGTGCATCATTTTGACCCTAAGCTGAATACAACTAGTATACATAGTTACCAAACTTCCTTCGTAAACAATGAATACATGCAATATTTCAGATTTAAATTGGCAGTGGGTTCTACCCAAGAGTAAAAAAAGCTTTTCATCTAATTCTATGATTTTATCTTTCAGAGCATTTATGCTGTTTTTATTTATTAGAGAAGCTTCTTTAGATTTTCTGTCAAAAAGTATGAAATAGTTTGGTACTAAAACAGTCCACAAGTGATATTTATCTGGATGCTTTAATGGAGCATCCACCCATCTATTAACTCCACAAGCAACTGCTCTCTCCCACATTTAGAATTAAGAACATGACTTAAAGCTAAACACCATGGCATTACATAGAAGGCTGCCAAGCTAGACTGTACATTACAGTGCACACAATCTGCACATAATTATTTCACATTTAACATTCTACTACATTACTACATACCTACCTTCCTAATAAACAAAACGGCAAACAAATAACAATAATAAGATAAAATAATAAGATTAATGAATAGAAAACATATATGAATAAAATATATACTGTAAAGTCACTACACACTAAGTCACAATAAACTGTATAGTTAATACAATACAACATTTTCAAAGCTTTTAGGTAAACATCTCTTTTTATTTGGAATTTAGAACCATGTGATAACCCATTTAAAGTATGAGTTGGTGTTCCATATTCTTTAATTTCCACCATATCACTGACAATATCAGAATCCTTGTAATCATTACACTCTTTATGTATAGTGACATTGACCGTGGCCAACCTGGATAAACTCCACTAAGAACCATTACATAAACAGGTAGGTGTTTTTCCCAGTTTCACAACTTCTAATACACCAGAAAACTTGGAAGATACTTTCTTCACATGCATAGGTAGCTAATTTTTACTTTATCACCTACTCTCAACCGTTTTTGTTTGCAGACTCTCCCATTCACCATGTGCCTTTCCTTTTTCATACAATTTTCATTCACCATCTTGTACATTTTGTTTAAATCAACCATATTCGCTTTGGGCTTTAACCAACTGAGATTCAACACCTGCTTAAGTTTCTTACCGTAAGTAAGAGAAAGGGTAAAAATGTGGTGTACAATGTGGTGTGCAATAATAAGACCAAATAGGATCTGCTACATTTTTTTTAATATTAATGAATGCTTTAAGAGCCAGTTGAATTCCTTCAATCAAAGTTTTATTGAATCTTTCAACTAAAGCATGCATATTTGGTGAATATAACGCCGTCTTCACATGTTGAATGTTAGCTTTTTTAAGAAATGGTGTAAACAAACTAGACGTAAACTGTGTGTCATTATCTGACACTATATACTCAGGTAAACCTTCCCTCCTGAACAACTCCTGTAAACATTCAATGATGGTATCAGAATCAACATGCAAAACCCATTTTATATCCACCCATTTTGAAAAATAATCTATCACCACTATAATAAAAGCTTTGCCATTAAAGATTCCTTCATAAGGGCCTAAAACATCAATAGCCAACTTTTGTCATGGCTTTTCTGGAACAGAAGTATGTAAATGGGTAATTTGTTGTGTTTTAAGCACTTTGTCTGAATCTGCACACGTTGAACAGTCGTTTACAAAACAGATAATATCAGTATCCATATACGGCCAACAAAACTGATCAATTACTTTTTTTGACTGTATTGGTTTACCCTAGATGTCCCAGATGAGTAATAGACACCAACTTCTTTCTAATACCAATTAGAGGAACAAATACTTCACCTTTCAACACAACATAATTTGCCAGTGAAAGATCTTGTCCAACCTTCCAATAAACACACAATTCTTTAGATAAATGCTTCTCTAACAGCCATCCTTTAACAATATATTCTTTCAATAATTTCATAGTCTCATCCTCCGATGTAGCTTTGATCTATTTTTCTTTGGAAATTGCTTGTCCATGGAAAGTACAACATCTATCATGGTGGCAACCACACACTCCTCACGTGCAATAAATTTACCATCAGGTACAACATTACCAGCCAATCTACACAAACAATCTGCCAGAAAATTCTGTACACTGGGTATATATACTACTCTGAAATTATATTCATGCTCTTTTGCCAGCAGCCTTATCAACATAGACAACTCTTTTCCCGCTCCATTTTTGGACAGTAATGACATTAACGATTTGTGATGCTTTTTGAGTTTAAAAGGTTTACCCCATAAATATGTCTTTAAAGGCTCAGCTACCCACACCACCCCAGGGTTTCTCTCTCTATAGTAGAGTTTTTGATTTCAGTAATTGTAAGTGGTCTTGACGCAAATGCAATAGTATTCTCAATACCTCCTCTGAACTCACTCAACACACCTCCTAGCCCTGTACCACTGGCATCTACTGATACTCTACTGTAACTATATTAGTCACAGTTTGTGAAAATGTAGGTAATGGGTTGCATCCTATAATTGCTCTTTTAACTGCTTTGAATGCCACAGTATGTTCTTTTGTCCATTGAAACTTAAATCCTTAGCAACAAAACACACAAAGGGTTGAGGCAAAAAATCCTGCACCTATGTTAATGTTAATGTTATCAATTACTTATAGAGCGCACGGTCGCCAAAGGTTTCATGGCGCTAATCATGCTTTGGGTTGTTACATAGGACCCAGTTAATAGGCTAGCCCGAACAGCCAGGTTTTAAGTGCCTTTCTGAAGCCAAGTAGGTTATCACAGCTTCTTATTGTTACCGGAAAGGAGTTCCGGAGAGTGGGTGCCAGATAGGAAAATCTGCAACCTCCAACACGTTTAAGTTTTATAGTTGGGACAGATAAAAGATGCAGATGAGATGAACTTAAACTGCGCCGGGGGATGTATTTGCTGATCATTGTTGTGATGAATTTTGGACTGTTGCCATGCAGTGCTTTGAAAGCCAGGCACCCATTCTTAAATGCGGCACGTTGCTCCACAGGAAGCCAGTGGAGCTTGGTCAACAAAGACCTGGCAGAATGCCATTTTGGTTGTTTGTATATTAGCCTAGCCGCCTGGTTCTGAACTATTTGCAGACGTTTTAGGAGGTACTGAGGCAGACCGATGTAACGGCAATTTGAAAAATCCAAGCGTGAGAGGACCAACGCTATCACAACTTGGATTAGAGCTGAATGGGTCAACAGGTGAACGATCTTCCTAATTTTATGAAGTTGGTAGAGACTAGTGGAGATCACTGCACCCACCTGCCCTCTGAGTGAGAGGTCGGCGTTAATTACTACCCCTAAGCTTTTAACTGACAAGGACGCAGTAGGAGGGGTACCCAATTCACTAGGCCAGAAGTGTGGACTCCAATAGTCCTTACTCTTCCCAGGCAACACCAATTCCGTCTTGCCTGGATTGAGTTTCAGATGGTTACTGTCCATCCAGTGCTGGATGTGAAGCATGGTGGTTTGAAATTCCACAGCAGCATTAAGGGAGTCTAGGGGAGAAATCAACTTGAGAGTAAGTAAAGCAGAGGCCTCAAATAGAGGTTGAACAGTAATGGCGACAGGGACGAGCCTTGCGAAACACCACAAGAGGTGGACATTGTGGGGGCAGTGAGAGTACCAAGTCGTACTGCTTGCGTTCTGTCAGTGAGAAATTACTGGAGCCAATTATAAGCAGGACCTTGGATACCTGCTTGTTCGACACGGTTTAACAGAATGTTATGGTTGACCGTGTCGAAAGCCGCCGACAAATCCAAAAGCACCAAGGCCTGAGGGGTACCCCTATCTGAGTTAGCTCTTAAAGTGTCTAGGACAGCCAAGACTACTGCCCCCGTTGAGTGGGCTGGCTGAAAGCCCGCTTGATTTGGCTCCAGGTATTCTGTTTTTTCGATAAAATTCGATAGGCATCTGGCCACATGGGCCTCCAAAATCTTAGACAGACATGGGAGAAGAGATATGGGGCGATAGTTAGAGGGGATTGATGGATCCGCCCGTGGCTTTTTCAGAAGGGGAACTATTGTGGCGACCTTGAAGGCAGTAGGTACCACCCCTTTGGTGAGAGATTCATTCAAGAAGGGGAGGATGCTGTGCGGTAATACTGTAAATATGTCTTTAAGTGTAGAAGTTGGGCAGCAGTTATTCGGAGAGCCCGACTTGACCCGGGTTAAGAGATCAGACAGAGTTTGGGGGCATAAAGCTGAGAAATGAATCATAGTGACAGGATTTCTGAAGATGTCATCCTGGCAATCTGTATTAGTCGGGAGGGGGATGCTGGACTTAATAATAGCAATTTGTTCCAAAAACTAATTGTTTAAAATGTTACACATCTCTTGGGTGGGGGCCTGGTTTGGTGATATTCTCTCGCCACTACTAATCTCACTGACCATTTTAAAGATTTCCTTGGTTTATTGTTCGCGTTAAATATTCTTGCTGAAAAGTGGGCCGCTTTAGCAGTTAGTATAGCCTTTTTATACTCTGTGCGGGCCAACAGAAACTGATGTCTGTCTTCAATAGTATAGCAGTATCTCCATCTCCTTTCTAATTGTCGAAGCTTTAATTTTTGTGTTTTTAATTCAAAGGTAAACCATTTACGAGCATCATGGTATCTAGTGCAAGAGAATTTAGTTAGAGGGGCATGTCTGTCACTAGTCGACCTTAACCAGTCCGCAATAGTAGTTTCTATGGCGTCGACATTTGAGTTAAAGGTGGGGACAGAGCCAGCCAGAGTGTGAATAAATTCTTGTTTATCAAGTGTTCTCCACTTTCTTTTTACTCCTCCTTCTGCCTTAAGGAGCTATTGCCTACCACTGAGACTGAGTGAGAAGTCAATCAGATGGTGGTCCGACCATATACAGGGAGATATCAGGGGCGTTGATATAGTCAGGTTGTGGGACCAAATTTGGTCCAGTGTGTGTCCTTTTATATGGGTTGCTGAGTCAAGTTCAGATAAGAGAGCAATTAAAATAATTCTGTTGCCTGTGATCCGCCGTGATCCAAGTAGTTCAAATCCCCAATAAGTAAGACCCTGGAATGATTCATCACAAGATTGGCGATTTGTTCACTTAACAAAAGCGGAAAAGAGGGCTTAGACTGGGGGGGGGGGGGGCACCAGTACAAAGGCTCCCGCTGTTGAGTCCAGTGAAATGACCATATTCTCTACGTCAGACAGTTCTAGTGGGATCGTGACGGTAAAGTTACATTTCTTATGTATAATAGCAGCGACACCCCCACCCATTTTACCAGGGCGCCGGTTAACATTCAGGATATAATAATCTGAAGGGAGGGCTGCTAGTATATCAGATGTGGAATCCGAGGTCAGCCAGGTTTCAGTAATCAGCAGTACATCCGGTTTTTCTGTGGAAAGCAGCAGGAAAATGTCCAACTGATGCTTAACCAGGGACCAGGTATTAAGATAGAGGAAACGAAGACTAACAGAATTGGCTAGGACAGCTGATGGAGGAAGCATAGAGATCCAGACTGGGAAGTATGGAAGGGCCCACTGCTATTTTTCCGATTTCATTAGTCCGAATACGGTTTACTACTGCATAGGGCAACTGGATGTAGTGTTGCGCCAATGCTCTTAATTCCGAAGATGAATAAGTGATGGTTTGACCAGGGATTATGGTCCCTGGGCCAGTTCGGGCGTGGACGGGCGCAGACGGGCTTGCCTTTGCTTCCACTTTTGGAGATACATTTAAGGACCGGCCCGCCTCCAAGCACCTCCTCCTACCGGCCGATTGGTTGAGGCCTATCGGTGGGGGAGCTGGATGAGCGTCAGGGAGAGGCGTTCAATTGTTAGACTACACACAGTTCGCGATTCGGGTAAGATTTAAAAAAGATTTAAAAAAGCACAAGTACAAAGTATCATTTTTAGCATTAAAACTGTAGCGCCAGCAGGTTGGATCCACGCGGCATCAAAAAACACATATTAACTATAGTGGCTTTAACAGTATGGCGATGGTGCTGAAAATATATATGCAAAAAATTCCTAGGCAATCTTAACAGTAGATAAACAAGTAACTAGACCCAAAGGCAGAAGGAACAGTCAAGAAGAAAAAATTATTATTTGTATAAAATAAACATGTTTTTAATACACATAGTAAACATCATATAGAAAACTGAAACTAATCAGGCTATATCACAATTCAAATTAAAAATATATACAATTAATACATATATTACCACAATTTACAACACTTTATGTAAAAAGACACCATGAAATACTAAAAGGTGTCCAAGAACAGAGTGAGGATAAAGTACTCGACGCGCGTTTCGGCGAAAACGCCTTCTTCAGGAGCCACAAGTAACAATCTGAAATTACACATAAAGAATAAATAAGATACAATTCTTGAGTGGCTTACAATCACAGGTTAAGTCCATTAAATTAATCAATTACACAACACAGAATAACAATGTTACATTACATATTACCTATAACCTAATGCTCTTGGGTCCAAGATTATTACTTTGTTTCTCACATGTCATATGATAGACATATTCTAGAACGAGATTGTGTAGTACTCACAAACACCTTTGAACTCTAATTCTCAAATTTATCGTCAAACATGACTCTATGTATACCATATTCATAACAATGTCAAAGACCAATAAACACCCCAATGTATTTAATGATAGCAACTTACAAAGGGAGACAGGAAAAACACACAGTTGGTATCTTTGTGTAAATGACAGGTAAACGATGTACCTGGGCACAGGAAACAAATATGTCATAATTAATAATAATACTACTGATGCGAGGTATATTAAAAACCAAATGAGCACATGATGTCATATAGATGCAAAAACCGGTGGAAAAACTGCACAATGATTTATAGATAATATAGTTGATACTGAGGCAGCCTATGCAGATGTACATCTTCAACCTGAAAGATTCATACATAAGCAATATCAGGTAAATGCTGAGTGCGGAAAGCTCTATTGAAATTCGCGTACAATCAAATTTATCATACCTGTAAAATCGGTATGTTGTATCCTTGCTAAAACGTTATATCCGTCAAACGGTGGAAATAACCAGGTATGCAATGAAAGTTATGAAGAGTCTGAAAAAGGAGGTGGAGAAGAAAACAAAATTATCACCACCGTCCTTTTCCAGAACCATCTATTTGCTAAGGACATAAAATGATAGAAATAGGAGGAATACCTTAGGGAATGATGTACCACATACAAAGGCAAACTCTGGTATAATCTGAAGATGTAGATATCGTTATTCGATGGTGCTGAAAAACCAGGAAATGCACCCCCTCCACTTCCTATTGGGTGAAACACAAAAACAGTCAAGAACAAAAATTGGAATTAGCCGTGATGAAGAGTAGAAAAAGCAGGTCCAGATTTTTCTTATAGTCGAAATAGTTGTTCTTTATTGATGAATATATTCAGATGTTTTAAAATCCAATCATCACAATAATTCTTTTAGCCAACGCGTTTCGTCTCTGGTGAGACTTCTACAGGGCGGGCTCAAAATTTTATGTATGATGTTTAATCATGTTCCACTAGCAAAAAGAGCTCAGGGACACATATAAATATGGTGCCATGATAATCATCTTGGTGCAATGAACGTAAGACAAATAACAGAAATAGGCAAGGTAGCCAGGCGGCCTATTGCAAGGATGCCTGTGTCGTGGGGAGATTGTTTTTGTTCAGAAAGGGTTACCTTCCTGCACAAAAACAATCTGAAATTACGTTTCAGATTGCATTAGCACACATAGAAGTTAAAAAATGGCATTGTTTCAATGTTTTTTTATGTGCAGGAAGGGAATGCAGCACACATAGAAACAGAAAAAAAAATCTAAGAAATGAATACATTTCTCCTCACTGCACCTCCCCACTGGGTAGGTGTAGCATTCACACGCATTTCCAGATTTATGATTCCTCGTACATTTGGAAATGTGTCTGGTTCCCTGGGTGTTGCCCACAGCAACACCCATGGAATGCCCCTTTCACGAAAAGTGATGCGTGTAAAGGGGCTATATTTACAAGGACAGGAAAAGTTACGCAGGGTGGCTTTTCTGTCCCTGTAAGCATAGAGCAGTAAAATTTGCCACCGGTACGTTAGAAAAAGTGACGCATCTGTGGCGCCAGGGGCTTATAAATCTGCCCCCTTGATTTTACCGGAGGGTTTACACGGCGACCCAGACTCCTTCTCTACCTCACAAAAAAGCACTGTGAACTGCACACCGTGTCGTTCCTCAATGAAGGATTAAGCAGGTAACTGGAGCCGAAAATGTATGCATCTTGTTTGTGGATGCTCCCTATGGTTCACATCCATATTGTCGCCAAAATGTAGTCGTAAAAACAGTCCACAACTAATATTCATGAATAAGCTTTAATGAAGCATCAACCCATCTTTTAACTCTACAAGCAACTAATCTCTCCTACATTAAGAATTAAGAACATTAATTAAAGTTAAACACCATGACATAACAAAGCTAGCTTCCAAGCTAGACTGTACATTACAGTGCACACAATCTGTACAGAATTCTTCCACATTTAATATTCTTCTACATTACTACACATAGCCTTTTAATTTGCTGGGTCTATGTCAGAATTGGGGGTCCGTCTTTATATCATACTGTTCCTTTCATGAATGTACTGCACCTAAAATTAGTCATGTTCAGGTTTAAACATCGGTTCGGGTATCAGTTCATACTTGTGTCATTGGTTGTGGTAGTTTCTAGATTCGTCCGGACCTTAATACATTCTTCAAGTCCATACATATATTCTGAACTATTTTTTTTAATGTCTTTAATCAAATAGATTGACAGACATCTCTCTTTCTCTTCAGCATTAATCAATGATGCTTTTGTTTACTGCTAGTGGTGATGGACATTATGTTTTTGGGTTGAAACCAGAATAATGTTTGGATAAGTATTGGTTCCTAAATATTGATGATAAAATATCTACTACTTCAGATTTATTAATATAAAATCTACACCAAATGGGAGGATATTTCTGTAAACAATATTTAGGCACAATAATTATGTAAGCTAATATTTCTGTAAATGATGCTCTGAAATGCAACCAATGGTGAGGCCCTCCTCGCTTCTTGTCTTCTAGATTGCTAATACAATGGGGTGCACTGTTCATGTTCCTCCCTTCAATGATAGTCAATGGGTTATCTGATTCACATGGTCTGTATCAGCAGTTGTCTCTCCATTCTCTGATGTTTGAAGACTAAAGTCATCTGTATTAATCCTCGACTGCAAGAATAGGTGTTGACGCCTTGTGTTGCATCTGGTAACATTTTACTAAAGGTGTCCTTTGATGTAAGGAGCACTGCCAGCCGTCCACCAAGGCTATTAGATGTTGTCAGCGAGTGCTGGGATGTACCGGGCATGATGACAGTGATGACTGAAGAGGAACAGGAACACTGCTGAAGTATGACAATTGTTAGATGGCACTGAAAGACCAGCTGTATCTCTGCACAGGTAGGTAACATTGCAGAAGAACAATGCAACATTTATGATGAATAACAAGCTCCTGAGCTGCTGTTCTGAAGAAGATGTGAATGATTAGCTAATGGAAATTAGCTAAACTATCTGGAAATTGTTTTCCCAGTAATGGCAAAGCTGAAACACTGTGAGAAATATAGGTAGTACCAAAGGATCTCACCTTGCAAATTAATGATTCACTTGTTTCATGCAATGCTTACACAATTGAGAGACCATAACACTGTAGCAGTTGTATATTACTAGCTAAGAGTTCATTATCAAATAGCTCCTCAAATGAAATTGTGTTTGTTTGGCATTCTTAGGATGCCAAACTTTATATTGAGATCTTTCAAAATGCACACCTACGGATCTCAAGTGACTGAAACTGATAGCAAGCTGGAAGGTTCTTGAGTAGCAATTGCTCATACTCTGGACTGGCTGTCAAGTTAGATGACCTCTGGCATCCTAGGTAAAGGAGCTTTCAGAGGTAAGCCCTTCTCAGCCAGCCACCAGAAGAAGGGTACCTGTCTGGAAAAAAACATGCCAGGCTGGGAAACATCATCCAGTAGAAGATGTCTCATTCTTCAAAGTTGGTCAAAGTGGAAAAGTAAATTTTGCCATGTTCTGTGTCCCTACGTGTCCCCCATCCTATGTTGTATGTACATGATTAATATGCATATGTATCCCCCATGATCGATTAAAGACGCAATTATAGTTGTGTCCATCTCTAGTATGCCAGTTTCCAGTTCTCGTGAAAGCTACGAGTATTGAGCCTATGTAAAGCTACGTTGCCACGTTTCTCAGTGTGCACGTTATTTCATTGAAAAGTCCCCGTTTCTAGGCCTCAAAAGGGCCCGGACTCAGATTCAGCTCCTGTCTTCTGAACCCTCGCTGAGGAGCGATACAACCCCCACCTGTATCCCTGACCCTTCACTTACTTCCTGCCTCACAGTGCCCGGCTCGGCCTGGCTCTGTCTGCCAGTCTGCCAAGAGTATGTTATGATTCTAGTTATCAGTCCAGCTCTCCTTCCCTACATTCCTAAGCTACTGAATCGCATCAATAGTTTCAGTCATCGTCTAGCCTTTACGTCTCCATGTAAGAGAAATACTGTATTTATGGTCATTTAATATTCCTCAACACACACTACATGTAGAATAATGCATGCACCAGTCTTAGTGTCTGTTAGCCTTTACCCTGATAACTTTTGGATTCTATCAACATGTTCTCTAAACATCAGATACTAGATAGTGTTTAGGTACATGTCGCTCTGACTCTCCAGACTTCAGTCTCTCCTTCTAGCGCAGAAGTCATAGCCCCCAGCTTCTCCCTAGTAACACGTCATTGTCAGTTTGCGCGCACCACTAGGTTAGAGGTCCCGGCTCCTTAGGTAGCCCCCTCCATGTTTCCGCCCCATTTATGACATATTCTGTTACGTTTACATCACATGTCCAT
This sequence comes from Lissotriton helveticus, assembly GCF_964261635.1. NCBI lineage: Eukaryota > Metazoa > Chordata > Amphibia > Caudata > Salamandridae > Lissotriton > Lissotriton helveticus. Next base: position 353,167,147 of record NC_136070.1, on the reverse strand, counting down.
GTACACGCCTCCTGTTACACCTACTTTCACACTTATCTTTCGCGACTGTTACAGGCCCCACCCACTGTTCCGCCTATTGTATGTACTGTAATGCAATTGTTTTAGTATATATACTTGTGTATTGTTATTAAAAGCCAGCGCGCTCATTCCAGCTCCTGCCCGACAGCTGTCGGGCCCCCCTGTTGGCTAGCCATCCCAGATCTTGCCCGTGCAGGTTGTCCTGTTCCTGTCCTTTATGCTGTATTAAACCTGCAAACTCCTACTACCTCGAATCTTGACTCTTATTTTATTGAGCTATCTGTTATTGTTATATCCAGTCAAAAATAGAGGTATTATTTATTTATTTACCACATAATGGCGCCCGAATAGGGACTTGCCCTTTCCCCACGCGCCGGAGAAGCCACGCAAGCCCCCTGATCCTCTGCAGTCGTGACGGAACCATCCTGCGCAGTGGCAGATATTTCTGCTTCAAGTATCCCTCAGGCCCACGGAGGAGACGGAGGTTGCGGTCCAGCATCCAGACGAGGCGGTGGAGGAACGCGGCGAGTCCCGACCAGAGCCCAAGCCGAGAGTCCAAGGTCCGAGGTATCCGGAGGCCCACCCGTAACAGAAGTCCGAAGTTCGTCCGTCCGGCGTCGTAGCAGTCCAGTCCAGTCCGAGGCCTTCCGTTCTTGCTGCCCGGTGAGTACCGTTGCTGGGGTAGTATCTAGACAGGGTCAATTGCATTGTCTCTGGTCCGTGGGTTTGGGGTACACAGATCCAACACGAAGTGTCCACTTAGGTGGATGCGGGTCCTGACGTGTCTCTTTATGAGACCGGTAAGTTTTGTACTGTTTTAGCAGTGCATCTAGTTTCTGTTCTAGTCCGTTCTGCTCTCGAGAAATTCATGTATTCTGTTTTCAGTATTCCAGGTAGTATTTTGTCAAAACTGTTATTGTAAATGTCATCCATATATTTCAATGTCGTGGTATGAAAGTGGTGTAATTATCGTGTTCATTGTGTATTGTATTGTGTCTAGACTACAGTTCAGTCATGCCTTTGTTTTCCAAATTACGTCAGTTAAAAACTAGGAAAGGTCTGTTAGAAGAAGCAGTTCCTGTCCCGCCTAGGGACAGTCCAGGTCATTTTATGTATCAAAAGCATGGCATAAGTGCCATATTGTATCTAGATTTGTGGGTGGAGTACACCAAACAGTTAGAAGAAAAGTACAGATGGCCCGTTTGGGGTACATGGGATGCCGAGTGCATCATGCGAGTAGAAGAAGCATTATGGAAAAAGAAAGCCAGACAGTCACAGAAAGATGCCATCGAGTTATGGCGCAAAGAATCTCATAAAAGAACCGAAAAAGAAATCAGAAAGTCAGAATTAAGTAGAGAATCCTTAGAAAGAGCCCAAGAAAGGGAATTAATCGAAATAGGTGAACGAGTTAAAGCCGAACAGTCAGACAGACAGAGGAATGCCCTCATTAAGGGTATGTATCCTCTTCTTGCCGAGGGCTTGCCAAAAGCAACCCCGGAAGCACCATGTAATTTTCCGCCACCCTTAGTTCCGACCAAGCTACGTCACAAACCGACCGCAGCTGATATTTTTCTCTCGTCCTATTTGGACGACACAGTCCCAGAATATGCAAATCCTGTTCTGCCAGCTCCTGTAAATAATGTAATTCATGGTCTTCCAGCCACCGGGGCACCTGTTGCAGTACCTGTTACGGTACCCCCGGTCCAGCCCGTAGTACAAATTCCCGCTACTTCAGTCACTCTGCCAGCACGAAGAGTATCAGTCGACGATTCCAGTATAGGGGCCGCGGGAGGAGGTCCTCCTGGTACCCCGCCGCCAAATAGACGTTTAGGGGCAGTCGAGTTACATGAACGTGCGTTACAGCGTACGCCCAAATATAAGACTATTGCAGAAATCAGGCGACTTCTTACTGAATGCTGTTATGATCCAGTCCCAGGCGAGGATAGTATGGTTATATATTCCGTACGTATAAGGCAGGTGTCCGAGTATTTGGTCACCCTACCGAATATGAAAGAAGATCTAGACAGAATGTATCGTTTCATTCGTACAGGACAAGATCCAGAAAGTATTGCTGAAGTCATGTCTCTCAGGAAATCTGAGATCCAGTTTAGGCTATTAAAGTTTCTGATCAATTGTTTAATACGGGAACAAGATTCCCCGACTAAAGATCCGGTCGAAATGAAAGTTCTGACAAGGTGGAGTGATAATATAGCCGAGGGTAAGCACAAGACACTCATTAGTATAGAGAGTATGTACAAGAAAATACGTAAAGAAATAATAAGGTTACACGAACAACGCAAAGAAGCACAAGTAAGTGAGAAAGAAAATGACTCTTCTACTGAAGAGGTAGACGATGAGAATACCGCCAGAATAGCGTATGTAGGTAAATCTAGATTTCCAGACCGACATTTACGCCTAGAACACAAGAAAGTCTTTCATCTTCCAGCACCAGAACAAGGTTCTCTGGAACAAGTATTTCAAGCTACCGATCAAATTCTGAAATCACGAATCGGTTATAGTGAATTAAGTACTATGCATGAACAAGAACTAGCCCGATCAGCAGTCCGATGGATTACTGATTCTACCACTTTTCCAGACGAAATAGTGGCACAAATGTTTCTGAAACTGCCCCCAGCCGAGCAGCGACTGGTGGGTATGTATATGATCCAACACCTCATTACACTGTATGAGGGTCAACATTCTGATCCAGGTCCGTTACATGATGTCCTGAACGAGTTACTCCAGTATAGATGGAAAGGTTTAGGTACCGATTTAATTAGTGTCATTCTAGAACAGCGCCACAAATACAGAACGTTTTTGAACCCGCATTTTGTTCATGTCTCACCTCCAGAAAGTAAACCGTTTTACATAGACAGACAGCATCCGTTACGAGAAGTACACCCAGTTAGGACACCAGATGGTGAAATGCAACGAGTATTTGTTTACACCCCAGTTACCAAGATGGAACTCTTAGAGATGAAGAAATTAATTCCCTGTCACGACAAAGATCCAGCAGGGTTCCACCGAGAATTAAAAGACATGCTCCGTATGGGAGAATACACGTATCCAGATATTATTAAAATGTTAAAAGTCCTGTTGCCCGCAGGGGTATACGAAAAACTCAAGGAAAAAGATTGGGAGGTGAGAGAGAAAAAGATCGATTGGACAGCTCTAGAAGCTGAAGATAAGATACGAGTACCAGGTACCGGTCTTGGAGATAAATGTAAAGAATTACCAGAACTATTAATACAAGTTTTGCCTAGATTATTAGCCACTAAAAAGGAAGACTGGGATGCAATCTCAGCCTGTAAACAGAAACAAGACGAAGACACTAGTGATTTTTATTCCAGATTTGAGAAATGCTTTATAATAAACAGTGGTTTGAAGACGAGTAGCGAGTCATACCCTCATCTTTTTGTTACTAAACTAGTCGAGAATTCGAATCCACAAGTTAAAAATCGAGTTTTGAAAGTCGAAAGTACATGGCAAGCTAATACTCCGTCCCAGATGTTACAGATGCTCCAGTACCACCAGAATAGAATCAGAGAAGAGCAAGAACACGAGAGAAGACGTATGAAAGACACGAAAATGAAAGTACTAGTTGCACAATCTGTTCCACAAGACAGTCAGAAGAGGGGTCCGAATCAAGCCAGTCATCCTGCAGCTCCCGTTAAAGGGACATGCAATTATTGTAAACAGCCAGGTCATTTCATAAACGAGTGTGCAGTTCTGAAACACAATATAGCCACTGGTAAAACTAAAGAAAGACCACGTCCGCCTAGACAAGAACAAGTTTCACAGACTTCTCAGCCACAGAATGCACAACAGACAGTTCCAGCACCGCAGCCTATTGCTGCAGCGCAGCATGTTACACAGCAAATGTACCAGTATGCACAGACAGAGTATCCAGAGTATCAAGCGTATTCATGAAACAGCCTAGAGAGGGAGGTAGGCTTGCCTCTCATCGAGATTCCTGTAGATCAAGAAGGTCCCTATGTTCACAGTCAAGTATTAGGGAAAGACAGAAAGTTTCTGATTGATACAGGGGCAAGTAGGACTACCATTAGTCACGACGAGGTTCCAGGGGCTACGCTCTCAGGCTCTAGAAATGTTTCCCTTGGATTTTCAGGAAAGCCTATTGTAAACGAGATATCAAAACCAGTTACTCTAGAAGTAGGTCCATTGTCCCGAACTACTGATCTGTTACTTACTAAGTCATGTCCAGAAAATTTGTTAGGCATTAAAACACTGAAAGAATTAGGTGCAGTTATTTGCTGTTCCTCAGAGGGGATACGTTTGTTTTTACGCGACTTCAAGGGTCACTATGTTTTACGAGATTTTGATCCAAGATTGTCAAATGTCCCGCAGCATCTATGGGCGCAAGGTCCAACTGATGTTGGTTTTATGCAAATCACACCCCATCGTGTGACTCTCAAGCAAGGTATAGTCCTGCCAAGAATCAGACAGTACAGATTGCCACCTGAGGCTGTAGCAGCCTTATCCAAAATTATTGACGAGCTCATTGCTCAAGGAGTAGTTGTAGAAACTGACTCCAATGTATGTAATTCTCCTATCATTCCAGTCATGAAACGTACTGATCCAAATGCACCCCCAGTATATCGATTAGTGATTGATCTTCGAGAACTCAATAAATGTATCATTCCCCAGTACCCAGTTGTTCCAGATATCTCATCTCTATTGACAGCCATTGATTCTGAGGCTACATTTTTCACAGTCATAGACCTCAAAAACGCATTTTTCAGTGTCCCCATTCATCCAGACAGCCAGTACCTTTTCGGTTTTTGTTTAAATGGAAGGAGCTATAAATTCACACGAGCTCCTCAAGGTTTCACAGAAAGTCCTAGCATCTACAGTCAAGCACTTAAGAGACAACTAGACAACATTCACATGCCAACTGACACTGCCCTGCTCCAGTATGTCGATGATCTACTGATCACAGCCCGTTCTGAACGCACTTGCGAGCGAGCGTCACTCACAGTTCTGTATTTCCTAGCCGAGATGGGGCACAAGGTGTCCCCTTCGAAGCTTCAATTCTGTGTCCAGCAAGTGATCTACTTAGGCCACTTACTGTCCAAGTGGGGTAGGCAGTTGACACCAGACCGTATCCAGTTAATAGCGAGTCTTCCACAGCCCAAGACACAGAAGGAGGTACGTGCTTTTATTGGCCTTACTTCCTATTGCAGACAATGGATTCCTCAGTATGCATTTCTAGCCAAGCCACTGATACAGTTAACGACACAGGAGGCAGCCGTATCGACTGTCCTCCCTTGGACATCTGAACATACACTTAGTTTCAATGAATTAAAGAAAGCCTTATGCCAAGCTCCTGTCCTAGCTACACCGAACTACAATAAGCCTTTTACACTTTATGTCACAGAACGTAATGGTACAACATTATCTGTTCTTACACAAGATCAAGCAGGACAATACAAGCCCTGTGCTTATTTTTCGAGCACACTAGATCCAGTAGCCCAGGCTCTGCCTGCGTGCCTCAAGTCAGTTGCAGCCACAGCACTAGCTATCAGACAAAGTGATTCCATAGTATTAGGACACTCCCTGACAGTACAAGTTCCACACTCCGTGGAAGTTCTTTTAAACCGAACACAGACCCAGCACTTGACTATTGCACGTTTAACAGGTTATGAATTGACACTATTCCAGCCACACATAGAAATCAGACGCTGCAACGTTCTAAATCCTGCTACACTGTTACCGTCAGTTTCTTCAAATCCTGCCACACATGACTGTGTGGAAGTAGTTAACACTATGACAAAGCCAAAGACAAGACCTGATAGATATTCCACTACCAGATCCCGACCTGACACTTTATGTGGATGGTTCATGTATGAGAACAAGTACAGGAGAACTAGTAGCCGCGTATGCAGTGACTACTGACACTGAAGTTATAGAGACACACCGTATTGACACCTTGTCCGCTTAAGCAGCAGAGCTAGTCGCTCTGACTCAAGCCTGCATACACGCCAAGAACCTGAAAGTTAATATTTACACAGATTCACGTTATGCATTCGGAGTCGTACACGACTTTGGAGTGCTCTGGCAAGAACGAGGTTTTATGACTTCTCATGGAACCAAGATTCAGCATGGTCTCCTCATTCAAGCTCTGTTAGATGCAATACATTTACCGACAGCTATCGCTATTATGAAGTGCAAGGCACATACGAAAGTCACTGACATTATTTCCCAAGGTAACGATCTAGCAGATCGAACAGCCAAGCTTACAGCACAGACACCAGACATACCAGTTAACAAGACACCGACATCCACTCTAGAACAGACTACTTGTATGACAGTTAAGGACCCCACTCAAGATGTCATAGATATCCAGTTACATGCTACTCCTGAAGAAATTAAGAAATGGTCCGAACAAGGAGGGGTCCAGACAGATCAGGGATGGGTGACGAAGGGTAGAGCCACATGGTTTCTCCCCGACTCTATGGTTCAAGTCATTATCAATACCGCACATAGTCCTGCACACTTAGGAGAAAAAGCCATGTTAGACAGTATCCAGAACATTTGGTTTAACAAGCATTTACGAGCTGCAGCCAAGCAGAAAGTCCGTACTTGTATGATATGTTGTCAATTCAATCCAGGTAAAAGTGTCCCGGTGGAACAAGGTGGATTCCAGCCCCCTGACCACCCTTTTGAAGTCCTCCAGATGGATTATATTCAGATGGAGCGATGTCGAGGTTTCAAGTATGTCCTCGTAGTTGTATGCGCTTTGTCCAGGTGGACAGAAGCATATCCAGTCCCAGATTACACAGCCGCGACCACTGCCAAGCAGTTGGTTCGTGAATTCTTCCCCCGCTATGGACTCCCAAGGGTCGTATATTCTGATAACGGCCAGCCATTCTCATCTGAACTGATGAAGCACGTTTCCCTTTTACTAGGGTACCAGTGGAAGTTCCATTGTGTACGCCATCCAGAAGCAGCCGGTCTCGTAGAGAGACATAATCAAACCTTGAAAATCCGCATTGCCAAAATCTGTCAAGAAAAAGGTGTAGACTGGTTAGTTGCCCTGCCAGTCGCTCTGTTTTATATGCGCATGGTCGCACATTCCAGATCAGGTCTGTCCCCGTATGAGGTCGTATTCCGCCGCCCCCCAAATATGTGGGGTACACCTAGACCCCGAAGTATTACAGATGTTTCCAGTAATATGCTGACAGATTACCTAGCTTCCTTGATGTCTGCCCTACACTCTTGTCGTTCACAGGTTGCCGCCGCATTTCCAGACAATACCGAGGTGAAACCGCATGAAATTGTTCCAGGAAGCTTGGTTCTCGTCCGGAATTTCGATCGTTCAAGTCCACTGGAGCCTCGCTGGAAGGAGCCGAAGTTGGTCCTCTTGGCCACCCGTACTGCCGTCAAGTTGGAAAGCAGGAAGGGGTGGGTGCATCTGTCACACGTTAAGAAATTTCACAGACTACAAACTGTTTCCAAGAACTTTTCCAAGGATTGTCGAGATTTTAAAGACTGCCGAGAAACTATTCTTAAGGACTGTCCCGCAAATGACATTGATACCAAGCCTCCCCTGTTAGAGAAAACTCCACAGCAGGAGTATAAAAGTAAGCTCCGGTCTAGTAAAATAAGTCAGCCAGTTTAATTGTCTAAGTCCTCCCCTAGGTGAAACGGTTAGACAGGTATCTGACATGTATGAAATAGACCCCCATAGTGAGAGAGTTAGTCAAAACTCAATCCGATGTATCGTTTTTCTAAGTTTTATATTGTTTCTCAGCCTGATGGTTACCTGCACGAGTTATGCATTTCATTTATGTTTTCCAATTTCTCATGTAAATAAGTCTTCTAATGCTACAGTAGAGCACACGTTTAGTGATCTGCCTCCTCATGAACTATCTTATCGTCTTGCTATGCGCAACAATTCATTCATCCATATGTTGCATTATTCACACCAGACCAGCAATGCCACTAATTGTTGGGTGTGTGGTCGACTCCCCCCTTTCCAGACACCGAAGGGAGTTCTGCCACTGTTTCCTTATCCATTTTCACATAACGGTTCACGTGGAGCATGGTCCACGTTGACGTCATCCTCAACTGATATGTCCTTTCTGAACAGTACATGTTTTCCAGACAAGCAAGGTCTTCCCCACAGAACAGGGTTAGATCTAGAAAATGAAGTTTATAATTTGGGTAATTATTCTTCGAATTTCATGGTCCTGAATGTTCAGTCTGATACTACTCCAGACTTACCTGCTATTTCAGTATTACCAGTCAAAGGCGAATTATGTGTCAGAAATAATGGTTCCGTACATGTAGGACATAGTGATTGTACTACTATCGTCAAGTATAGTGACAGTGGGAAATCTATTTTCAAAGCTTCACGTCATACTTATTTTGTTTGCGGTCAGACCGCATATGTTCGTCTGCCCCTCGATTGGGATGGAACCTGTTACATTGCCTTCCTACTGCCACCAGTTTTTCTAGCCCCATCTGATTATCATAGAAACACACATCTAGTACACATTAGACATAGAAGGGAGATCGAGTCCCCAATTGTCGATCAAACTGAAACTGCTCTAGAACAGTATACAGATTTCAATAGAGGTTTCTTCTTCTTTATAGGACCTATCCAGAATAGTAAGTTAATCCGTAGATTGACCAGAACCCTTGAAGCAGTAGTGAATGAGACTGCCTCTGCTCTAGGTAACTTAACCGAAGAGCAATCTGCTATGAGATTTGTCGTGCTCCAAAATCGTCTCGTTCTTGACGTCATACTGGCCGATAGAGGAGGAGCATGTAGAGTCATCGGATCTAGTTGCTGCATTTTCATTCCTAATAACGCGCCGTCTGTTTATTCAGCTATAACCAGACTTCATAAAATTGCCCATCAGTTACACCAGAATCCAGGCACCTGGACATGGTCCGGTTGGTTTTGGAGTATAATTTCTGCCTGGGGATGGAAAGTATTGTCATTTCTAGGTATTGCAGTAGCGATCATATTCAGTTGCTGCCTCTGTATACAATGTGGCCCTGCGATTTGCGGCATTTGTGCTACCTCTTGTATTCCTAGTCCCAAGTCCCGTCCTAGATCTCGTTCCAAGAAAATTCGAGACGAGCAAATGATACTGTATGAAATGATTGACGGTATCATGAATATTGATGTTTCCTGATGGAATCGTAGTGACAAGGAGGGAATGTGGAAAAGTAAATTTTGCCATGTTCTGTGTCCCTACGTGTCCCCCATCCTATGTTGTATGTACATGATTAATATGCATATGTATCCCCCATGATCGATTAAAGACGCAATTATAGTTGTGTCCATCTCTAGTATGCCAGTTTCCAGTTCTCGTGAAAGCTACGAGTATTGAGCCTATGTAAAGCTACGTTGCCACGTTTCTCAGTGTGCACGTTATTTCATTGAAAAGTCCCCGTTTCTAGGCCTCAAAAGGGCCCGGACTCAGATTCAGCTCCTGTCTTCTGAACCCTCGCTGAGGAGCGATACAACCCCCACCTGTATCCCTGACCCTTCACTTACTTCCTGCCTCACAGTGCCCGGCTCGGCCTGGCTCTGTCTGCCAGTCTGCCAAGAGTATGTTATGATTCTAGTTATCAGTCCAGCTCTCCTTCCCTACATTCCTAAGCTACTGAATCGCATCAATAGTTTCAGTCATCGTCTAGCCTTTACGTCTCCATGTAAGAGAAATACTGTATTTATGGTCATTTAATATTCCTCAACACACACTACATGTAGAATAATGCATGCACCAGTCTTAGTGTCTGTTAGCCTTTACCCTGATAACTTTTGGATTCTATCAACATGTTCTCTAAACATCAGATACTAGATAGTGTTTAGGTACATGTCGCTCTGACTCTCCAGGCTTCAGTCTCTCCTTCTAGCGCAGAAGTCATAGCCCCCAGCTTCTCCCTAGTAACACGTCATTGTCAGTTTGCGCGCACCACTAGGTTAGAGGTCCCGGCTCCTTAGGTAGCCCCCTCCATGTTTCCGCCCCATTTATGACATATTCTGTTACGTTTACATCACATGTCCATGTACACGCCTCCTGTTACACCTACTTTCACCCTTATCTTTCGCGACTGTTACAGGCCCCACCCACTGTTCCGCCTATTGTATGTACTGTAATGCAATTGTTTTAGTATATATACTTGTGTATTGTTATTAAAAGCCAGCGCGCTCATTCCAGCTCCTGCCCGACAGCTGTCGGGGCCCCCCTGTTGGCTAGCCATCCCAGATCTTGCCCGTGCAGGTTGTCCTGTTCCTGTCCTTTATGCTGTATTAAACCTGCAAACTCCTACTACCTCGAATCTTGACTCTTATTTTATTGAGCTATCTGTTATTGTTATATCCAGTCAAAAATAGAGGTATTATTTATGTATTTACCACAAGAAGATGTCTCATTCTTCAAAGTTGGTCAAAGCCTTTTTACTTTTCTGCTTTGCTCTACTTACAGATGGAATCTCCTGCCTCATAACTTGAAATTTCAACCCAAATGCAAGAAGACGATTCTACCAATATCATTCTTTTGCACTAGAAGCTCTGCACGGTATGACTCTATGAGGCATTCACAATTATTCATATTGGCATAGCTGAGATATCAAACAATTTGCCTAATGACAATGATCAGAATAGTGATACTCGATACTCTAGCAGAAGGATAATGTAGTTCTGCTTCATTGGTTGAAAGAAATCAGTAACTCTGTGTAAGATGGATTTATGTTTTCAAACTAGTTCACCAAATTATTCCACTGCTGCAAACCATGGGCATGGTAGTAAACAGTTTTGAAGAGTATACATATGCTTTAAGCATTTCTTCTTTAATCATTCGTTTAATGTGTAAAGTTAGTAAAGATCACTTCCACCCACTTGTAGGGTTTTCTAAGGTTCATCAACGATGATAATATGTTAACTTGATATGGATTTATAGAAGAAAATTAGACTACAAAATCCCATGTAGTAGGATTGGTTGAGGAAAAATGCAGCCCTAACAGTATTTTTTGCATCAATTTGTGGTAGAGAGTGGAGTTATTCAAAGCTGACAATCTTCACAGTGTTACATAGCTATAAACATTGTACAACTTTACTGAAAGAATTAAACTTTTTTGAACAGTGACAACATTGTGTTTAAGATCGAGCTGGCAATGACACGTTCAGCCTGCAGAAAATAAGGATCAATTTCTAAATGTTCTTACATCAGAAATTTGAAGAAATTCAACCAAGTGCCAAGAATATTTGAATACAGGGAGTCTAATTTGCAATAGAAGTTATTTTGTTAGGAAAACACATTGTTCATTATTGAGCAGTGAATTTGCTATGTTTGACGTTTGACAAGTCTTTCTGTGAGATTAAGTTATTTTGAAAAGAAATCAACATCCTGACAAGATCAGTTATTTAATTTATCGATTGTTTGCTGTTCTCAATTTGATGTTCTTTGATTTTATATATGTGATGATATCATTTAATTTAAGCTGAAAATAAATTTCCATTTTTATAGATCCAGTTCTTAAAGATAACTTTAAAAGCCTCTCTTATGGTTTGGGAAAATACAAACAAAGCAGTATTAAAGGCCAACTGATAACAGCTTGTAAATAGGATACTCAAACAACTGTGTATTTCCATCAAAAGAGTGCTGTAATAGGTTTTAAGAATGGTTTGCGTGGCACATCGTACAACAGTTCTCCAGGTACAAGAAGGTGTTACCTTGTAAAGCAATATACATGCTGGGGCAATAGGTTTTTCTTACAAGCCCACTGGCACTGCCAACTGCTGGGAGTGGCAAATACCAAGCCTTCCTAGTCTTGCTAAGATCTCATGCTTTGTTCTTCTACCACTGTAGAATTATGTTTCATGGCTGTGTAACTTCCTTATGCAGGTCCCTTTTACCTTTGTCATTGGTTACCTCTCTTTCTCTCCTTCCTTTCAACTGTTTTCTTTTCTTTTTCTTGTTCTGGGTCAAAGTCTGATGATGAAAAATAAGTCCCAGTACCCAGAAATGGGGGCTTGGGTAAATGTTCTTGGCCCATCACCTTCGAGCAAATACACTAATTAAGTAATGGCACCAATTCATCCTTGCCAGCATCTCAGATTCTCCATTTACTTCTACCGCAAGATACTTTCATCCCAACCTAAACTCAGAGACAAGGGCCAAAGTCCTGTTCAAGGAGTAAAGTTGTTGTTTTATATAGTGCAAACTTGACCTGATGGTATCGGGTATCAGAGCGCTTTACACAAGCATCAGTTGCGTTACATAAGGACACATTCATTTTTGTTAATCACTGGGAGATTAAGGGATTTGCCCAGAATCACAGGATGTTGAACGTCATTGGGAAGACTTGAACCAGGTTCCCTAGATTTGAGGTCCACTACCCTACTCGTTAGGCCAACTCCTCTCCCCAAGAGAGAATTTATATCACTACTTAAAGCTACATCTCCCCTTTCGCTTACATAAAGTCCCAAGCCTCTGCTTTGAGTGTTCATTGTTTATAAGTGTTGGTAGCATATATGTAGGACTACTCCTAAAGTGGAGGTTGCACGAGGAGAGGGAAGTGATATTACCTTGTATTAATTATTGCTGGTTATCGCAGTGCACTTCTCAATATTTAGCATGTGCTGTTTATTTGGCACAGCTATTAGTCCCCACAAGCACTATGGAACTCCTTAGTGCTCTAAAGTCTCAATTTACTGCAGTCAGTGTGGACAAGGATATGATGTCACAGAGTCATCCTGAGAGGAGTTGGCATAACGGCTAGGGCAGTCGACCACGAACCTGGGGAACTGGGTTTGAGTCTCGGCAATGACGCTGAACATCCTGTGATTCTGGGCAAATCACTTAATCTCCCCGTGCCCAACAAAAATGAATGCGTCCTCATGTAACGAAACTGGTGCTATGTAAAGTGCTCTGATACCCGATTAAGGTCAAGTTCACAGTTTATAAAACTCTGTTAAAAAAAAAACTAGCCATCCTTTGCAGTACAACCACTGCTCAATAGGTGCTGGGAATTATCTTAGGCTCATTTCAAGGAAAAGTATGCTCACCTTTTTAGGGTGGGATTCCAAGATGGTGCTTCTTCAGTCAATATCCGTTTCAAATCAGTCAGGAAACATGGCACACATTTATAAAAGCAGGACTTTGATCCTGAAGCAATATCTGAATATAGGACAAAATCAGAATCCCTTGTGTCTGGAAAGTTATTGAAATAGTAGTCACCTCAAAAGTTTCCAAATATCTGGAGAGCTATGGCCCACTCAATGACTATTATTCCGGCTTTTGACCAAGTCAGGAGATGTAAACATGCAGTTTAAATCAGAGGAAGGTTTCAAGCAGTTCTGTGATTTGAGGCAATGAATGTGTTTTTCTACTTTTGGCCCTATTAGCCACCTTTTATACTCTTGTTCAAAGGCTGCAGGAATACGAAGAAAGCCTTAATCGGATTCACCCCTTCCTGTGAAACTTTACTACCTTGGTAATCAGGCACATTCCTGTTCAAAACAATCAGCCTCATCTACAGAACGTTTGTCTACTCTCTTCAAACAGCACATCATTTCATAAGAAAAAACACTCACTGGACATCAATTTATTAAGTGTTGTTTGTTGTGACCTTGGGTGCTAAGTCTCTATCCCACCACACATCGCCTGAGTAAGCCTTGAATTGACTTATATAGCATATTATTTTCCTTTGTAGATTGGCCCCTGAGGAAGTGACTGAAATGTCCTGAAATGCATCGGCATTCATTTGAATACTGCAGGAACATTGTTTTTACATTACCATGTCATCAGTAGAATTGTTAAAATACATTAAATGACAATGTATTACATTTTGTATTTAATTTTTGGCTTGTTCTTGAAATATTTGCAATGTCATGACTATATGAAAAGTACAGTTTAATAAATGACAATTAAGTTTGATTACATTTTTGTTTAAACTAGTCTATTGTTTTATAAACTTTGGAGTTCCGTTGGGACTCAGTGAACAGTGCACAGTGCACTAGGGTTATCATACTTGTAGTGGTGGCTACTAAAACAAAGTAGGACATGAACATTTAAGTTTTACATGACCTGATAGTGAAAAACTCTTACATTTATTTTTCACTATTGCATGGACTACGTCTCCTAAAGATTAACATTGGAGTTATCGTATCACATTTACTAAGGATATCTTCCAAATGGGAGGAGAAAACAGATCATTTTTAGTGTCTTTGGAATTGTAATAAAATTTCCTCTTTTTGGTAAAGTTGGATTTTGAATTATAGTTTTGAAAATGACACTTTTAGCTAGATAAAAGCAAAAAGAACAGATGATGGATGGAATGATGAACAAATCAAACATTCACCCCCAGTCACAGACCTGGATTTAACCCATAATGTATTTTTCTACACCACACCAGTTTGGACCCAGTGTCATGTATTTACCAAAAATACATTGGCTCTGCACGTTTAGACAACATAAACTTAGGGGTTGGTGTCTACACTGATTCCGGACATCCCCAAAGGATATGTTAGCCTTTAGACCACTAGCTCACAGTGCCACCATAAGCACTCTAACCTTACCAAGGAGCGAATAGTTTCTGCCAATTATTGAATATAGCAACCCTTGATCATTCAGGATTGTGGAAACAGTATGGTACTCTTCGCCTAGTCACTCCTGCTCACATACTCTCAGAAAGATACACACATAAATGGTGGGGAGGTTTTCAATATACATTTATTGAACCAACGCAATTCAGTGTAAAACATGTTTGCTGCGACAATCATTAAACAGAAACAGCTGTATAAGATTACAAGCACCAACAGAGTAAATAAAAGGTAGTATTCTACCATGGTGCTCAAACAGTGAATATATGCAGGCATATAGATACATGGCAGAAATAAAGCGTACTCCTACTGTGCAGACCCTACCTAAGCATACCTAAATGTACCTAGCATGTATGTGGGTGTAAAGCCAAGAATCTCCCAGGAAAGAGCCAACCCCATTAACTTGTGGGAAGGAACGAAGGTCCCAATCTTGGTCTCAAGTTGGACATCCTGCAAGGGATATCAGACCACTGCATGCAGGAGCTTCTGCATGACGGAAACTCAGCGTCTTGTGTCAGGATGTAAGCTTCTCCTCTATCTATCTATTGTGGGTATGGTTCTTGAATACCGTAAAGATAGCCTTGGGGTTCCTTATACAATTGATATGTTGTGAGTACGATTATGCAAATGAGTCTAGAACAATACTTGTAATTATGCAAAGTAGTTCTTTCGGCCTAGGATTAAGATGACCATGACTTTTAGACAGACTATGTTCATGCTGTTATGTACGTCATGTACAGGGACTTGTCTAAGCATCCTCATGCATAATAAAGTAGGCTAGTTTCAAGGAAATCGATCAACTTTTATTCAGCACATAACTGGGTAAAAGAACAGTGCTTAGAGCCGTTAGGCAGAGCAAGTTAGGACACATGTAGGTAAAAGGTTCATGTAGCTTCCTAGGCCTTAATTGGAGAACATTGGGGTTCATAACACCAGCCATATTCAAGTCATTCGTGACACTGCAACCCATGAGAACAGTCCACTCTGAACTACCAGGCCAGGGCTTCCCTGGGACCAGAAACAAGCAACCTGGGACCGGTTCCGGGGAATCTTCCCTCATCAGCCAGGCTAGCTTGAATCAATTGGCACAGTGAGCACAGGACCCATGTCTTGGCATACTCTTCCCACTCAGGGCGACAAAAGCAAAAAGAACAGACAATGAACGGAATGCTGAACAAATCAATCTTTAACCCTGCGTCACAGATCTGTTCTAGAAAGATGACATTTGCCTGTCTTAAGTATACGTATATGTATGCTGGACCTTCATTTGCTCCTAGTCCCTTTATTTGTATACTTACCTATGTACAGTGGTGCAGCCGTGGAATGCTTTTTGCTTAGCAAGACTTACTTTCTGTTGACCCTTTAACCCTCTAATCTTTCTACCCCTATTGAGATCCCTTCCTTTTTGCAAGAGGTGTCCCTTCTGTCCATAATACTATGGAAGATCACCAAGGTCTGAGGTTTGACAATGACGTTGACTCCGAAATTTTAAAAGCCCCATCATTTCTAGGGCCCGATTGGAATACCCCCTTGGTGAGCAACAACAAGGACTTCACGTCCTTGACAGCACTTAAATGGCAAATGGTCAAAATTACTCACCATGGTACTCTGATGACAGAATACCTCAGGGCCAACATAGCCCTTAGTGGGTTGATTGTAGCTAACCCCCAACACATTTTTCTGGAAGATCCTGTATTCAAATGAGAATGGTCACTGGTAGCATGGAAATACACCAGGGACCTCCTTGACCTCCTTGATTATCAACACAGCTAATCGCTTGGCTGACACCCTTATGATAAAGATCACCCTGGATAAAAACACCTTGAAAGCTGGTATCCATATTTTGAGTTACAAATCCAAGCACACAGAGATCAACAGTGAAATTAGTGACAATAGGGATTACTTGTTGAAGTGCAAAATAAACAAACTTTAAAAAGTTATCAAGAAATTTGATAAAGAGAAGATTTACCCCTATCTCAGGGAGGCAGGGAGGACTATTCAGTAGGTGGTGATACCTCCTGAGACGATAGTGGCCCCACACACGGAGAAACACATCACTTAGTAGCAACTCCAGCTCAGGGAGTTGGGGTAATGATGAGGCTTGCTGCCCGCTCTTTATGCGATCACCGCCCCCTCCACTTTGGTTATGTTATGAATTCATACCAGGGCCCTCCACTGATGTGGCCCCAACCTTATCCCATGTATCCTCAGGGTCCAAATCCAGCTTTTCCTTCAACCTTCCAACCCCCTTTTTTTGGCAGAGGGTGAGGAAAAAGAAGAGGGACTCAACAAAAGAGAGTGCAGTGGCAGGAACCACTGTCAGAGACACAATGACAGATATGGAGCCAGACCAGCCACCATAACAGGATAAACTCGAAATGACATTGTGAATCTTACACATAGAGTTTTATCTAATACTGAGACAGCAGTATTGCAGACAGGTCTTGGCTTCATGTCCACACCCAAGGTAGACCAGTTTCAAAACAATTGTGAACTTCAGCAGTTCTTCCCGAAAATTCGCTAAAAAGCCTTATTCCACAACAAACCAGTAAGTGTGCCATCCACGTATGGCTTCATAAACCTTTCACATTCCCACCTATGGCAGACATGGTACCACCTTAGATACTGACATTTGAACAGGCTGTTTTGAGGGAGGAAAAACCCCAACACGATTGAACACCCCCACCACAAGATGTCTAGACTTGAACAAATGCCCATGCAGGCTCTAGCTGATGACACAACCAGTGCTATAAAACCTACAGACAAGGGTGGTGACATAGTCATTTTGAATACCACTGAATATGATGCGGAGCATCTACGACAATTGTCAGACAAACTGTACTATGCACCAATCATGCCAGACCCTACTATCAAATTAAGCACCACCATCAACTCTCTCATTACCTCTGGCGAATCACAGGGATGGCTGACCAAAAGCAAGGCCGAATTCCTCATCAGCACTAATCCAAAAATCCTCTACTTTTACACTCTTCCAAAAATACACAGGGGTGTCCTTCCTCCATCAGTCAGACCCATTGTGTCAGGCATAGGGTCTTTACTTGAATCACTCTTCATCTATTGTGACCACTTCCTACAACCCTTGGTCTCTAAAACCCCTTCTTTTCTAAAGAACACTAGGGATGTCCTAAACCTATTCAATGAGGTGAATGAGGCCAAAGTCGCAGTTGACCTGTTAATCACCCTTGGTGTGGAGGCTCTTTATAATAATATTCCCCAGGACACTACATTGGAAGTGATAGTGCAGATTCTACTATCTGAGGTGTGGACTTCATCCACCACAGTTAGCTTCATCCTCAAATGCACCACCTTGGCACTTAAAAATAAATGTTTTCAATTCAAAGAACAGCGGTATCATCAAACACAGAGGACATCTATGAGCAGTACCTTTGCCTCAAGTCTAGCCTGTTGCTAGATGTCTAACTTTGAGAAGGATTTTATCCAGGGTGAGAACAACCCCTACTCCACCAACATCACAATATGGCATCACTACATCGATGACATGCTTGTCCTCTGGCGGGTAGTTCTTGATATCTACAACACCTTCTGTGAATGGATCAACACCCTTAACCCCTTCCTACGATTCTCAAAGAACGTGCCCTCTGAGACCATCCCTTTTTTGGATCAACTGATCACTCTAGATGATGGTAGCCTTCAGACCACTACATACAGAAAGCCAACAGATAGCAGCAGCCTCTTACAGTATGACAACCACCACCTCAAACATCTCTGGTATAACCTGCCATTCAGACAAATCCTGGGACTATGCCGTAACTGCAGCTCTCCCAGAGATTACGAATCTCAAACAGTTTATCTAACAACTAATCCGGAGGCACGTCACTATCCACCCCATGTTGTCAAAACAGCTCGTAAGAGGGCTCAAAATAACAACAGGGCTTCCCTACTAGAACCACGACCACAAGTCCCAGATGAGACTTTGACTTGTGTGATCTTCTTTACACCACAATAAAACCGAATAACAAAAATCAACAGGAAACAATGGGTACTGGTTTTAATTAACTATACATAATACATTTTTACCTTTAACAGGAAACAATGGGGCATCTTACAAATGGGTGCCATGAATAGCCATACCCGAGGTTTGCTTTTAAACTACCCTAAACATCAAAGACGCAATTGTTCACACCAGACCCAGGAACATGCCAAAACCCACACAACAGCCTTTACGGGCCCCCTCCATGTGACAGGACACTTTCCCAGTGGCTTGTCTGGTGTCTTTGCCCTTACTAAACCTTCAAAAATTATCCAGCTAGAAGATACCCAGGCATGGACATAAAGGCCCCACACAAATTGCAATTCTAAAAACTGCATATACATGATCACCTGCCCATGTAGCAAACACTACATAGGAATGACCACTCGAGTAGCAAAAAAGAGAATCATGGAACATCACAGTGGTATGCATTGCAAGAAAAAAACAGCAGCAAAAGGAGCCCACACTACCTCTATGTGAGCCATTCCCCGAATGACCTACGTTGGACAGTGCTGGAGGTACACCCCAACATAACTAAGACATATCTGTTCCGAAAAGAACAGAGATGGATCTTTCGCATGTCCACACATGACAGGTCTCAATGATACATACTATAGGTTGAGATATGTGTCTGAGCCTCCATCTGGAGGCATTATGTCATCCTTCTCCACACAACTTAATGAACCCCTTCTGATATAGCAGCCAGTTGGGCTGACACCCTCTCTTAGACCCTTTTCCATCTATGATGAGTCAATACCAACTATGGCTCAGAACTACTATATGGGTGCACATGCCTTCCACCTGATTACAACCTAGACACTGCAGGGCTCTCATATGCCTACCCCTACCACAAGTTATCCGACCCACTACAGATCAGTGGCCAACCCGTAGTTGCTCTTGCGCAGTTTGGGGCCTATTGATTCGGCCACTCCATTGTTTACTGACAACTGCCAGTGATAGGCCCCCATTTGGGCACCCCCATATATTTGAGACTCTTTTTAAATTGCCCTACTGACCATTATCCAGATCTGATGGATCGTTACACTGGAAGCAACTTCGTCTACGTATCGCCATATCTATAATCCTCTACTTGGGATTTCACAGTTCTAGTCCCAACTTCTATACAGAAGTCCGCTACAATATAGTGCCAGACTTCTCGTCCACCACAAGTCAAGTTGCAGTCTAGAATGGCGGGCCTGTCAGTTGCAGGGCACGCAATGGCTGCACTATGTACCATTCCTGCTCCGCCCAAACAACACTCCAGCAGTAGCAGAGATCAGGGCAGGCCGCACGCTAAACGCATTAACAGCCAACCATGAGTATATACCATATCTTAGCCTATTCCTCACTTGGACAAATTTGACAAACAACTCCAGTTTCCTGTACTCAATTTAACAGTGCACGTCTATTTATGTGTGTTTTTTTAGGACAGCCAACGCTAATTAATGCATCTCCGTTACCGACTGTGGAGCCATATCCCACCCTGTAGGAAGTAAGACCCCTTGCTATCCTCAACATTGATGACACCAGCCTAAAATATGTCCCTACATTGAGCATCAGTAGTTCACAGTATTTTATAACGTTTAAACTTGTTGTTTCACTTTTGGGTTACGCTTGGGATGGGGCTTGAGATTTTGTTTGTTTGGCTCGCTGCCTGATGAACCAATTTAATTACATGTACCTTCACAAGGCATTATGCTCAGAATGTAGATACATTTGTGCATTCCAGGTGAATGAATATACATTGCCTCAAAGCTGCGCTTGATGTTATCTCTTGTTGTTCCTCTTCTATTCCCTCCAGGTCGCTTCACATACTGATTGTCTAAAGGTATAGTATATACCATTTACAATGGCTTTATAGAACACCTGTACTTTTGACCGGTCTACCCTTGAGGAGGCTAGCTTTCACTTTTCATGGTCCTGAATAATTGCCGCTATCACTTTTGACATACTAATGGCAAGAAACATGTTGGCCTACACTTGATTTTAGAGCCAACGTCCACCTTTGTCCACCACATGCTTTTATCATAACAGAGGGATCCACACATTAAAAAATAATCTCTTCGATTACCTCTAGTTATTTTCACATTTACCATACACCAGTCTACTCACTTGCAGCACCTTCACACAGCACCTCATACTTGACGTCTGCAGCATCAAAAGAACTCCGGCAAAGAGCCTCCCTGCGGGGCCCATTGGGTATTGCAGCGCTGACCCAAGGAGGAGGTGCGCAATAATGAAGCATGAATCCCCTTGGGATGTGTGAGGGACGTTGCTCCTGATGGATCTTATCCCCTGACTTGATACATCAGGTAACTCCATCCTCTCCCTTTCCTTAGGAACTGCATACCTCTGAATGCACATTTTCTGTTCTTAGCCATTTAATGCTTACAACCAGTCTCTAGATCACATGCATGGATGTAGTTGACAGCTGGGCTTTGTGTATTCGTCAGAGACAGCAGCATGCAATGGATAGCTTAGGTATACCTGGATGGGTAGGCACATCCCCTCTCATACCTGAAAAGGCTGTGTTCTGCCTTCACACAAAGGACTGAATACCCGCTGTAATTAGCCTGGAGCTATGGTAGGGGAGGCAGGAAACCTGAGCATTTCAAAGGGAATCCTCTAGAAGTTTCTCCCACTTCAAATAAGGCACCAGGGATAAATATTAGCCCTCAGACACCAACTGTTCTGTACACTTATGGACCTGTGGAAGACTGCCAGGAAAAGAGGCTGCTGTGCTGGTGAAAGGGTTGCCGAGCTGTGCTGCCCTGCTGCCTTCTTGCCTGGGTGAGAAGGACTGGACCTGCGACTTCTAATGAGGGCCATCAGAGTGACTTAAGGGGCGTCTCTTGTAATCAGCACCTGCACACCACAACTGTGAGTCTTACCCTGTCAAGTGGTGTCACCCTAGTCCTGGGCCCATGGAGGTCAGAGTAAAGGTGCTTTGCCAGCACACCTGTGGGTCCAGCAGAACTGTGGCATCCCCTCTTCTGTGTTGTGCAAACCCAAGCAGAACAGACTTTTCTCCTCTGCTCCAAGGATTTAGCAAGTGCAAGGATTTCTTATCTCCCTTGCAGTTTGCAGTCTAAACTGAACTGCCACTGCACAATGCATTCCAGATGCAAGCCCTTGCATGACAAGCTTCTTGTTGACAGCAACCTTGAAGACAGCGCAGGACTGTGCATTGCAAGCCCCACAGCTTCTTTGGAACCAGCCGGTGCGTGATGCAGGACTTCGCATTTAAAGCCCCATCGTTGAAAGTCTCCTCGACACAGACACAGGACGTCACATCACAACCTTGCAAATGGCTGGAACTGATGCTGCGTGGTGCATTACTGACCCAGACCTTTCTCCAATGCGCAATGCATCCTCAAAGTGGGACCTGGCAACACTCCGCAACCAGGATTTAGGACAATTTTTTCAGTGGATCTAACTAGATCTCTGTGGCTGGGCCATGCTCCCTCGCAGTCGGCCTGAACTTGTGACTTTGTCCCGGTCAAGTACACAATGATACAGCACTATGCCCTTCAGATGGATGGTACCCTGAGGCCCTCTCCTTCCCCAGAGGAATATTAATGAACTACAAAGCACAGTAGGGTTTCTTCTGCCTGGTAGATTTGGGGATCTACCAGGCAGCTCCCCGAAAGTGGAACACACAAATGCAGATTACTCTGGCCACATTGGTCCTTTTTAAATGAGGTTACAGCGCGGCACCAGCCACTGTAGTGTTGATTTTAAGCCTCCTGGCCTCTATATGTTTGTTGATTTCCAGTAGTTGATTTCTGACTGCTCTCCCTTCAATTAAAGTGAGATCAAGGCACACCCTCAGGCACCTTTGCTCCTCACTTCCTACTGGTAAGCCTCCTTGGCAGTGCCTAGGATCTTTTTTTAATTATTATTATTTATTTATATGTTTTTAAAAAAGTGTTAAAGATTGCAGGGATCTGTTAGCATGAGCTGAAAGCCATTTTGTACTTGGCAGCCATCTTAGTTTGCCATGTGCTATTTCCCTCTTCCAGAGCATTGCACATGCTCAGAGAGACCTAGCTAGTAGAATGCACCTGCTGTTATGTTATAACTGTCAGGCTATTCTTGCTGATGTAAGGAGAAATAACTCTCCTCCCACTTTGTTGAGTAAGCAAATCGTGAATACCCATATTAGTCATTTTGCATGCTGGTACATGCCAGAACCTCCCCTTGGTTTTATGCTGACTAATGTAACCTAAGCATATATAAGGCCCCTGTTTTCTGTACTCCTTAGAATGCCTCCTACAGTTCCCTGGGGGTACTGTGTGATGTAGTATCCCTCATCTGAGGTCAATAAATATGTTTTCTTTATATTACTGCTTCTGTGCCAATCTCTTCTTTGTTGTTTTAATAGGACCAGGTGTATCAGTGAGACCTCTGAGAAGGTTTCTATTTTCTACAAATGGCACTCAACGTGGACCTCATCAGAGAAGCGGCTATCCAAGGGAGTGGTCTTGACAGGAGACAGGAATCTACTGAGGAGGACAGGACAGAAATCTACTTTGGAGGTACTCTGTGCACTGAGATTCTCTGCCTCTGCAGGCCAGTATATTTTTGTTTTTCCTTATTTGCTTCCTCTAAATGTTTACCGTTCCTGACTGAGAACCTTTTTTGGTGTGAGTATTCTAAAACGACCGTTAGGTCACCCAGAACTTGGCAGTGAGAGGTTGAGATTTGTGCTTGGTATGGTCGTTTGTTGCAACGCTTTTTGGTTTTGGAATTGTATGGAAATTGGACAATATTATGGAATATGGAAATATATGAATTGCAATTTGTGTAGGCAGGTAATGAGGAGACTTTTCTCTACTTTTTATAAAATTTTAACGGCACTCCGTAATTTAAGTGCTGCATTGCATATAATATTTCATATGCTGCAAAAAAAGTTTGGCATGCCTGTTCTTAGCACACATAGTAGAATGTGTTGCTTTTTGGAGGTACCATTTGGAATTTAAATAGAATCAGCCGGCCTAGAGGGTTGATTCCTAAATAGGTTTAGGTATAAAAAAAACGTATTTCTTCCTTGGTGACTGCGTACCCCATGGAATTAAAATATGTACATAAAAAAGGATCCTGCTCTGTGCAGTTAGTAATGATGCAGAGCGATTGTTGGTGTTCTGCCAGCCAAAACTAGTGAATCTGGTGTATTTTAGCTTCTTCAAAATGGAACAGTCTTTGGGCTGTTTTTGTGCAGTTTTTTTAAACTACTTTTGGGAAGCTTTTCTTGTAAATATGACTTACAACTAGTATTTACAAATGGTCTGGTTTAAGTACAGTCTGTGGGCTGTCTTCTGTTTTTGTCCTAAGTGTTGATGTGTGGGTTAAATGTGTGTTTAAATGTCTGTGGTTTGACATCGGTGGTACTTGTGTGAGTAAATAGTGATTGCACTTTTTGTTTAAGAATGGCTAGCCTTAAGCGCGCTGTATTGTGTGTTCTAAGTGTATGACCCCCTTCTGTAAATGTCTGGAATGAGCTCAATGTGTTTTTTTCTGTCATCATTCTGTTATGCAAAATGTCATTTAGTTACTTACATATTAAATAAAAAATCCCGAAATGAATTATATAACATATGCTAAATAGCTGCATGTTACTATTAAATTGAAAGAGTAAGACACTATACATGTGTGCAAATTGCCACAATGCTAAAGATACAATTAGAATTCACATTCAATATGAATAAAATAGGCCTCAAAAACGAAATTGTGTACTTTGTAATAATTGTGACTGAAATACAAAATGTTACAGCATTTTCCTTAGATACATTGTATTAGATAATAAAAGGCATTCACACCATGTGAGTGAATTTGGTTGTTGCTGAACTAAACAAACATTATATAACGATAGATTTGACTACATTGAAATGCCTCAGTTTTTTAAATAGACTGTCACCGTGCTTACATTTCAACAAAAAAAGGCTTTCCAACGGCTGTGTTTAACCTGTCTCCCTGAGAAGAAGCTGTTTGACACAACAAATGGGATTTAACTCTATCAGAGTATTACAAATACATAAAAAAAGGTTTCTTTTCCTGAGAAAGGAGTGAGAATTCGACGCCTGCCGATCAAACAACAGCTGCGTCAATAGCACATGGCTATTTTGGACTGCAGGCCACAGAGAGAAAGGAATGCTGAGTCAACTAGGATTTTAAGTCAGTGTCAACCTGGTATAGAGGCTTGTATGCTTTTAAAAAGTTAACCCCTTCGGTGCTCATGACGAGCTCAGCTCGTCATGAGGTACACCTCTCGTGTGCTCATGACGAACCTGATCTCGTCATGACCACACCCATTTCCATTATGATCCAGCACAGCAGGGGAAAAAGTCAAGCAGCAAGGTGTTAAAAAAAATCAATTTCATTATTTTGGATAGAAAAATTTGAAAGTAGGGATTTCCTTTCTTAATGCCTTTTTACATAAGCACATCCGTTGTTTTGATGTTAAACAATAACTGTCCTTTAAAAAGTGGCGCAGAATTTTCATATTTCAAGTAAGGCTTCTTTGCTTAGGGTTATAAATGAATGCATTTAAATATGATAGGCAAGGAATGAAGCTTACTTTTCATATTTCTTTTTAATTGTATGAAAAAAAATATTAAAAATGAGTGCTTTAAATTCGTTTTTTAATCTTTATAAAGCCTAATCATCATACTGTGAATTCCTAGCAACAAAGTTGAATTTAAGCAGTACTGTACCGCAATAGGAGGAAACTTATATGTGAAATGTCACTTTACCCATGCGTACAAAACTCATATTTATAAGGGTATACCTTATACACTCTGGGGATTCCAATTATGCAAACATGTTGTAGGAAATTCATTTTTAAGTGCCCCAAACATCAAAGTCAAAATTGGGCAAAATTCACTGTTTAAAAGCAGTCCTGCCACTCAGTAAATGCACACATTTAAGTATAACACAAATAGCTGACCTCTATACTGCTAGAAAAGTATACTGCACGCTGCCTATAATTTAAAATATAAAAACCAGCAGAAGTTATTCTCTTACCTCTAAATTACTGGAAACAGGAATGGAATAGGTCTGCTTTTCAGCTATCAGTCTCCAGGTCACTTTGAATTGGGAGAACCGTATGGAAACCCTTGCACACAAACTAGGACAGCTGGTAAAGGGTTAAAGGTCGATTTTTACATTTAGAAGCCTAGCAGGGCTCAGAGCAAGGTTTGCCTTTGACATTTTGACCTCTAAAAATTTTTGAAAGATGAGGTGACAGCGCAAGGAGAGGAAGAGATGTTTTACTTACTTTTTGTTTTGCAAAAGCAGTGTTTTATGCACTCATATGAACAGAAGGCAATATAATGGTATATCTGAGTTTGATTAACAGATAGATTTGCCATGTATACAGCACAGACCTGAGAGGAATGTGGCAGCTTTCTCAGCAAACCCCAGATTAATTTCGTTTTATCTCTACTGATGAAGGATAACATGTGTCTAGAGATTAACAGCACTAACCTGCACCAACTTTGGTGAAACACTCTGAAAAACTTCAAGAAAGCATGTAAATTGAACTGCATTTACCAGGATGCAAAGGGGTGAACTGTGCTGGGAGGTGAAGCAGTGTGCTCCCATCCCCCTTCTGTTTGAAAAGGCTCTGATCTGACGAGCTCTTGGAGATGCACCTGTGCGCCAGGGAGAGATAGAGAGACCTGAGAGGAATGTGGCAGCTTTTTCAGCAAACCCCAGAAGAATTTCGTTTTATCTCTACTGATGAAAGATAAAATCCAGAAACACATGTGTCTAGAGATTAACAGCACTAACCTGCACTCTGAAAAACTTCAGGTAGGCATGTAAATTGAACTGCATTTACCAGGATGCAAAGGGGCGAACTGTGCAGGGAGGTGAAGCAGTGTGCTCCCATCCCCCTTCTGTTTGAAAAGGCTCCCTTGAGCCTCTGAGCTGACGAGCTCTTGGAGATGCACCTGTGCGCCAGGGAGAGGTACAGAGACCTGAGAGGAATATGTCAGCTTTCTCAGCAAACCCCAGATGAATTTCGTTTTATCTCTACTGAGGAAGGATAAAATCCAGAAACACATGTGTCTAGATATTAACAGCACTAACCTGCACCAACTTTGGTGAAACACTCTGAAAAACTTCAAGTAAGCATGTAAATTGAACTGCATTTACCAGGATGCAAAGGGGCGAACTGTGCTGGGAGATGAAGCAGTGTGCTCTCATCCCCCTTCTGCCCCAAAGCCACTTACAAGTTCACTGTGTGTCCAGCAGGAGTCAGCAGATACCTCTATAGTGGTAGCCCCCACAGGACCAGTCCATAGACATTCCAAGGGGACCCTTTCCTCTAAGGTCTACAGCATGTGAACCTCTCTACGTATCCCATAGGGATTTGTGGGCAAGTGCCATTGACCCTGAAGAATCAAGCCCACAGAGTGCAAGACAGTTCAAGTCCATAATTCCCACCATTCCAGACAGAAGTTTATCCATAAGGGGTTCCTTCACAAAGGGT
This sequence comes from Lissotriton helveticus, assembly GCF_964261635.1. NCBI lineage: Eukaryota > Metazoa > Chordata > Amphibia > Caudata > Salamandridae > Lissotriton > Lissotriton helveticus. Next base: position 353,140,039 of record NC_136070.1, on the reverse strand, counting down.
CCATCAGTAATTGTATTATGTAGGCTCCACTGCTTCTCTCCTCCAATGTATACCAATTTATGGAAGGTGTTGAGCACTGAAGGGGAGACATTTACTAATCTCACTCCAACCAAAATCAATTTGGGGAAGGTGTTGGGCACTAGAGGGGTGACATTTACTATTTACAATATATATATATATATATCCAAGCACACCCTTCCATTGACAAAAGGTAAGAGACCACTCGGGGAGTTCTGGTGTGAAGCCATTTAATGAACAAACAGGCATAATGCATTTCAGCGTTTTTTGCCTTCTTCAGATGCCTCTGTGTTTTCGATGTTGTCCCGCCTCCACCTTTAAGTATCCTGTCTCGCTCCAAATGGTATGAGAGATTGCCCCCATCTTCAACTGTGTGCACGCCCTTTGAGGCTAAAGATCTTGACCTCAAGTCCCATAATACACTTTTTACGGGAAACGCTGTGCTTGGGAAAGACAAGGTGAATGTCCACTTTCGTCAGGGTAAAGGTGGAAATAATGGCGGCAGGTGACCCTGTGATACGGGTGGTGTCCAAAAGGCTTTCTGGGTCCCCTTTACATTCAAGCCCCTCATGCGGATTCCAGGTGGGCCTCGAGTCGGGATACAGTGATTCCCTGCTCCTTGTGTAATCACAAGCTGCTCCTGGCAGAGGCCCTTCCTTTCGTCCACATTCCGGGGCGGGCCTGAGCACCAAATCCTTGGTCAAGTAACAACAGAAGAGCTAAGCCAGCGAAGCTCTCAGCCACTTGGGAGAATGGGGCCTCTTCAGCACGCCAATGGCAGCGCGCAAAATATCCAAGCACACCCTTCCATTGACTAAAGGTAATAGGCCACTCGGGGAGTTCGGGTGTGAATCCATTAATGAACGTGTTTACATTAAAATTAATACAATTTCTGACATGGGGGTTCTGGAGGAGGAGGATTGGATGGAGGCGCTGGCGGCTCCCTGGGGTACAGCAATAGCTATGCGGCTTCTCCTGGTACAATTCAAATATCTCCACAGTGTCTATTTTACTAGGATACGACTGTGGCGGGCGGGTTGATTGCCTCCCCAGTGTGTCTTCGCTGTGGTCGGGAGGAGGGCACTTTCTTACATACGGTTTGGCAGTGTACATCCCTGAACCGTTTCTGGAGGGGGGTCTTTGCATGCCTCTCGTAGGTGTTGGGGTGGGGTCTCCCTCGGATGCCGCAGATGGCCTTACTACACGTCATGGAGGGGATAGGGGGCAATATATACAAACGCCATCTCATGTTGGTGGGGCTCACGCTGGTGAAACGGGATATCCCCAGGGAATGGAAGGCGACACGGGCCCCCTCGGTGGAGGCCTGGAAGAATGGGCTAGATTTTTGTATGGGGTTGGAGCAGCCCATATTTGTGGCCAGGGGTTGCCTGCGTAAGCATTATAAGATTTGGAAAAGGTAGGCTGACTATCGAGGTCTATGGCTGGAGCCGCCAGTGGAAGCAAAGATTCATGCACTGAACTGAAGTAGTTTTGGATACGACCCAGTTGTGCAGTGGGGGGGTGGTGGTGGGAGGTGCATATGTTTGGGATGGTATTATGGGTAGGCTAATTAGGAGGAGGATAAGATCAGGCAGTAGAAATGCGACCTTGGGGGGGTGGGAGAGGGCGGGGGGAGTTGGGGGGGAATCATACTTCCTTAAAGTTCAGCATGTTTTTCTTATGCATTTAAATCCTCTGTTATACAATGTCAATAACATACTTGTTCTTACAGGTCAGATTAGGCAGATGTCTCTGGGGTACAGAGCCCTGCGTTGTAATTGCTTATTGACAAATAAAATAAATAAAATATGTTTTAACCCCTCCGCTGCGCCAAACGTTCCGCGCTGGTGCGGAACGTTCTATTGCGCGGGCGGGGCCGGAACGTTCAGCGGACGTGCGCAGCACTACAGAGGTAGTGCATGCGACGTCCGCTGAACGTGCCCCACACCGAAGGGGTTAAAAAAAAATTATCATAGGATTTAAAAATATATTCCCGACAACAAAATAAATCCATTAATAAACAAATCAAAAATTCCATTATTCTTTTTTATGACATTTTTCATAAATAAACTGATAACATATAAATGTACAACAAACTATAAATGTATACATAATTATTAATATATATTTTTGTATTTTTATATCTTAATTAAATATACATGATTTTTTTTACAAAAATTTATTCATGACATAATTTGCAACAAATAAAATAAATCCACTAAAATATTTGTAAAAATATAAAAACAGAATTAAAAAATATGAAATAATGTTTTAAAAAATATATATTTTAAAAATATTTTACATTGTTTTTTTATTTTTGATATATTTTAAATGTTATCAAATTTTGTATATTTTAAACAACTATTTTAATATTTCCAATAAAATATATGTTTGCACATTTGATACAATGTATTTATACAGTCTAGATATTTAGAAACTATTATTTACAAATTTCAAAAAGTTCATAATTATTAAAATATCTTCCTAAACACAAGAATAACAAAAATTCAAGCTAACATTCAACACAACACAATAAAAAAAATGCAAAATACCATTTACAAACCAAATTATATACAGCAATATTTTCTCCAAACAATATTATTTACAACAAAATTAAAAACATGACTTAAGATGACGGTTATATATTTGACATCCCAATATTGTTGACACAATATTTTTGCATAACAATATTTTTTATTTTATATTTTTTCCAAAGACCCCAGAGAGAGAGAGCGGAAATGTGTCATATCTTAGTAGTAGTGTGTGGCTTGAAAGAGTGATTGTGTTTCACAGGGTAGGATTTACATTGGCTGCCAGCCAAGGAGAGGATAGTCTTTGAAGCCCTGCACAGTTTATTTTATGGAAAATATCACCTTACTACCCTGTCTAGCACTATACATCATTGTTGGGCTTAGCCCTCTCTGCAGAGTCATCCCCAATTTGTTTGCCTTCACCTCTCCTATTTCTGCTGAATTCGTTTTTGTTGGCTTTTGAACTGTGCACACTTTAGCACTGCTAATCAATGCTAAGGTGCCTGTGTTCTCTCCTTTAAACATGATGAAATTGGCATACACCCAATTGTCCCATTTAATTTACTTGTAAGTCCATAGTAAAGTGGAACTATAGGTATTCAGGGCCTGCAAGTTAATTGCTATTAGTGGGCATGTAGCACTTATTGTGGCATCCACTTAAGTAGCCTTTTAAACATGTCTGAGGCCTGCCATTGCAGTCTGTGTGTTCTGTTTTAAACTGCCATTTCAACCTGGCAAAATAAATATTTTGCCAGATCTAAACCGTGCCTTTTTTATGCATAAGTCGCCCTTGGAGTAGGCCCTAAACATCCTAAAGGGCAGGGTGCATTGTATTTAAAGAGTTGGACATGTACGCTTCAGTTTTACATGTCATGGTAGTGAAATGCTCACAAATTTGTCTTTCACTACTGTGAGGCTCCCTCCTAAAACAGATAACATTGATTGAGAACAGGTAGAAAAGTCATGCTTGGTGTCAGGGGAACTGTAATTTAAAGCCCTCTTTGAAGGTAAAGTCAGAATTTAATTCACAATTCTGAAAATGTCCTTTTTAGAAAGTTGACATTTTCTTGTCCCAACTATTTGGTGCCTGCAGCCTGTTTCCTGGTTCATTTGACTGAATTTAGTTGGTAGTCGGCCTTTTTGTATTAATCCCCGACAGCCAAACAGTAGAGGGTCTGGGTATTGGGAAGCTGGACCATCTCTGGCAGGATGAGGGGGTGCGATATGTCAACCACCAAACTTACGCATCAGAGGCCGGGACTCGGCTCACACACAAACAACTTCACACTTACCTATTGTGCCTGCAGATAGACTGGGACCAGGGCAGGGAGGCAGGAAATTCTAAGCACCTCTAAAAGGAGAAATTTACAGAAACTTTCCCTACTTCAAAAGAGGCACCAAGTATAAACATAGGACACTCAGACTGACTCTTCAGATCACGTGTGCACCTATGGAAGACTCAGAAGGACATCTCTGTGTCAGAAGGATTGTTTTGCTGTCCCGCTAACCCGCTGCTCTGCTGCCCTGCTGCTTGAGTTGCTTGAGAAGGGCTAACGTAACCCTCAACCAACAACCTAATTTTTCACAATCAAGTATACATCATCTTTCTAATTTCCAGTTATTGTTTTGGTGCCAGGCATAAAGAAGTCTAGGGTTGGAGGTAGAATGATGTTTTATTTCACTATTACGTTATAAACTACCTTTGGGGAGCAATCTATCAGTTGTTATCTGTCTTACAGGGAAGCATTAAAAACATATCTATTCTGCTAATTGTTCTACTGGTTACTGGTTTCTTATTGTTGGATGTATTAGATTAAGTCTCAGGTATCAGGTATCAGGTTAAGTGTCTTATCTTTTTAGAGTCAAGATGCCCGTTGGGTGAATGTGAACTCCATAAGTTTAATTTCATTCCATAAATGAATCAGGATATTGGAGCTTATCCGCTAGCCTCAGCCATGCTCACCTATAACCATTTTCGGTGCATGCTTAATTTCTGTGCTCTGCACTTTCACAGAGCTTAAGGCTTCAAACTATGGAAAATAGTCCTATTCCAGGGCTGCTTTTGTAGCCTTCCAGTTAACTGGCTGAGCTAATGACAAGCTGCAATAGGCCTGAGTCAAAAGTGGGACCATTAGTAAAGGGGAATTAACACTTGTAAACTAGCAGCAGAATTTAATCAACACGACTATTACACCCCCCTCTCAGTCGTACGTTTCACTCAAACAAAAAATGCAACTCTCCTCATTTGCTCATGCCCCTGCTCTTTTCTTTCACCAAACTTAGACTGCTGGTAACCAACGGTAGCTATTGGATGCATTCTAATTTTCTAATTGGCTGAGTCAATCTAAGCATTTTGCAGAATGTGGTAATTTTTATTGGACAAGCATTTTGGGAATATTTAAAATGTGTAGCGTCCTCCCCAGCCAGGGAGCATGCAGATTAAATACGTCACACACAGAGCTCTGCAATGGACATCTTTATTCCTCAACATATAATCACACACATTAACACCTCCCATGCGCTTCTGCAATTCCTATTTAATGTCCACCCAGAACCGCAAGGGTCCTAGAGCTCATAATCTTAAAGACACTACGTCTCCCCCTTTGTTAAGTAAAAAGCACAAAGAGTCCCCAGTCTCCTTTATTGAAGACCATTTTCTGATTGCGTTGGTGCCAATCACATAGATTTCCATCTTGCACTTTCGAGAAGTGTCTGTGAAACAAATCATACTGGTGTTTATTTATCAGCCCAATGTCCATTTTGGTAGCTCAGTTCTTATGGCTCTCCCAAATAGCAAGGTGGCAGGACTTTCACCAGTGGTGGAGTGTGGAGTTGATCGATTGGCACAAATGGCTTGACACATGGCTTTTTTTAGATCCATTTCCTCCATCGATGCTCTCTGAATCACTCTCCTGAGGGTGTTCATAAATCATTTGACAATACCGTTGGCCTTAGGCCTGAGAGGCATACTCCTTTGATCCTTGATATTGAGTCGAGCAAGAAACTCCTTGAACTCTTTAACCTTTTCCGTGCTGATGACGGAACCGCTCCGTCATCAGCCGCGGTGGCGCTGTGCTGATGACGGAGCGGTTCCGTCATGGCCCGCCCGACGCGCCTGCGCAGCGCTGATTTCGCGCCTGCGCGGCGCGTTCTATTGCGCGGGCGAGGCTATGACGGAACCGCTCCGTCATGAGCACAGCTCAACCAAGGCTAGTGACGGAGCGGTTCCGTCACCAGCATGGGCGCGCCGTGCGGCCCCCCCGCCCCCTTAGCGCTGAGGTGGAATAGCCGCAGCAGCAAAGGTGTTACTATTGAAAGGTGGGCTATTGTCAGATTTGAGAACAGTGGGGATGCCCCATGCTGCAAAGATGTCACCAAGCTGTTTGATGAATTTGTCATTGTTTGTCAATGATGTCTTCCACCAAAGGAAAACATGAGTATTCATCAATGACTACCAAGACATAATGAACATTTTCCAGGGACCCCGAGAATTTAATAGCCACTCTCTCCCAGGCATGTGCAGTGAGGTCAGACATGGTCAATGGATGCTGAGCCACTTTGGGAGATAAGCAGATACACTAATGGCATGCTTTCAGTTCTTTCTCAACTCATTCATCTAAGCATGGGAACCACACTCGATCACTTAGTGCTCCTTTGGCAGCTGCAATGCCACAATGGCCTTCATGGGCCAGTTCAATGACTTGCTGACTGGCTCTCAAGGATGACAATTCTTGAGCCTCTCAATACGATACCCTCTCGGGTGGCAGATAATTCATCCCATAAATTCTTTAATTTAAAAAATTCAACATCATCAGCAAAGGGTTGAATGCTTTTCTTCCATGCTTGAGGGGAAATGAGGTCTTTGAGGATGATCATGTTCTTTTCATTGTTGATGGCACCAAAAATCTTCAGTCACTTTGGATGCCGAAGTGTGGCGATGTAGAGGCACTCGTGAAAAGTAATTGGCAGGGTTTTGATCTTTGCCCAACTTCTTTACAATTTCATTGTCATAGTCTTGCAGTAACAACCCCCGCCCCTCTTCTTAATGTGAAGGGGCAGTTTGGCTTTGGGATGTCCAAAGATAGTAAGCAAAGCCTGGTGGTCCATGATAATGGTGAAACATTTTCTATATAGAAACACAAAAAAAATTTCATAGGCCCACACTAAAGTCAGACTCTCCTTTTCTGGCAGAGAATAGGCACCCCCAGTTTCAGACAAGCTTTGGCTGGCATAGGCCACAATGTGTCTCTGAGCATTTGGATGACCATTGTCTTAAGCAAGGATGGCACCAGCCCCACCTGACCTGTATCTACTTAGATCTCACTATGTAATTTAAGGTCAAGATAGACCATTTCGGAGAAGCCAAGATGGCGATCTGGATGGCTGCATAACCGCTTGGCTCCGTGAGCCCTCCCGCCCCGCACATATATCCTGGCGATAAACCTGAGCAGTATTTGCTAATTTAAGTAGGTGAAGGGAAGCATTCACTTACCATCTGCTTTTGAGGCTCCACAGCGCAGTAGACCCGAAGAACTGTCTCTGTCTCTTTGGCGGCCTTCGAGGTGCTGAGGCCGGGATCTCGAGTGAGGGGTGTGTCTGGCCGTGATTGCAACACCAGCGGCCTCTGGTTGCGATGGGAAGCCGGTCGGAGAGAACCTGAGATCTGCGAGCCGAAAGAGATGATACCAACCCACTCCCAATAGTGGGTTGCCCTGCGGGAGGTGCGAAATAGCTGGGACGGAGAGAGTCCATGATGCCCAGTTCCCCTTCGGTGTGATACCCGGTTATGTTAACAGCCCTCCCTGGGAACCGGTGGGTGACTCCCGGGCAGCAGGGAGCTTGTTTAGCCTTTCGGTGACTCTCCTTTCGGCTGCCTGCCCTGACTATTGAGATCCCGCTGTGAATCCTGCTGATCCCGGGGGTCGGACCCGCTCCTGAGGTGCGGTGGAGGGGAAAGAGAACGTGACGGCTGAAATGGCGGATGATACTTTCCCGTGCACCCCTCACCCGGGCAGAGAAACCGGTGCACAAGAGAATCCCGGGGTCTGGCTATGTGAGAAACCGCCCACGCCCAAACATATACTGGCTGCACTAACAACCCTGCAGACAGCCCTGATCCGGGAGGCCCGAGATTTGGGACAAAGGATGGCCGCCATTGTTGTCCCGCTATCTTGTGATGGCACGGATCGCTCTCAAGGAGGCGCCGATGTGTCTGCCTCTGCTTCATCGACGTATTCCCCGGATGAGTCTACATTCTTAGAAACGTGGATAGATTTGGTTCATGAGCTTACTGTGGATGCACCTGTGGCGCATGTGATTGTCTCACCGGGGCCTTTCTCTGATCTGCAAGTGGAGGAACAGCATCGATACACGGCTTGGGCGGCCCCGTCGGGATTTTGGCGCTTCCCGCATCGTGTGTTTCCCTTTCCGTGTCTGGCGGGACTGTGTTCGGACTCGAGACGGTTGGCGGTGTTGACATTGTTCCAATCAGACTTCCGCCATGCATCATCGGCGAAATTTCGGTGGCTGGGGTTCTATGGAGCGGCGACACTGCCTGATCCTCCCGGTGTAATCGGACCCTTTGTGCTACTTTGTATCCCGTTTGAGGGATGGTTCAACGTTGGTACTATTGACAAACGAGGCCAGGGGTGAATTCGATTGGTACATGGAGGGACTCATGGCTTGTTGATGGTGATTTGAGGGGCGCTTAGCGGGGATGTCATTGATTGCGTTATACGTGATTGCTGCTACCTGTACTTCTTTTACCATTACTGTTTATACGATTTTTGCACGCGGAGGTGGGAGGGGCCGGATGACCAGATCGAGGGCCCTTCTCCTGTATTTTTTCTCTTCTTTTTCTCTTTTTCTTCACTGTATTTCGGGTGTCTTATTTAGGGCGACAGGCACGCTACTGGGGGGGTAGGCCGTAGCCTTTTGCAGGGGTGCAGGGTTGAGGGTTGGGGGATGGGTTTGTTATTTTGTTCTATCTTTGTTTCTATGGCCCTTTGCCCTTTCCTTTTTCGATGTCGTCGTCTTCCATGTCTCCCATATTGTGTTTCGCCGTGAGGGGTGGGGCTAGTTCGCCATGATTGCTTGGTGTTCATTGCATCTATCCTCACTCATATACCCCCTCCCCCATCTTTTTCATCTATGTACATCACTGGCGTAAAATCTTTTGCTTTAGTTAGCTGTATTAGGGGTGTGTGTGATTATGCGACATTGATTTTCATTTTATTTTTCGTTATTACAAAATGAACCGTCTCAGATCCTTATTATCGCATGGTACTTTACTTATATGATATATCCTGGATGCTACTCAGCTCTTGAACTCCGGACCGCTGTATGTTTTTATACTACATTACTTTTTAATCGATTTGAATAGCGGCCGGCCGGACTGGTTGTAGGCCCATGTTTGTATCTCCGTACTATAACAATAAAGGTTCTTTAAAAAAAAAAAAAAAAAAGATAGACCATTTCAGTTGCATTCTCAATCGCATGTTTTATTCTTTTAAAACTTTGATCCCATTAAAAAGACCACTCAAATGGGACATTTCACTTTATTAAGTCTCTTAATGGGGCACTCACTGTTACAAAGTTACAAATATACCTTGATCAGGAACTAGCCATACATAAGAAGGATCGCACTCTTGTGGGGGACAAGTAGATGACAGTGCTTGCACCACATCTGGATCTGGGGCCATTCCCCATCAGGGAATATGTGCACAAATAATTTAAGTTTGGTCAGGCGAAACTCACACTTTGCTGAATTCAGAGTGAGGCCTGCAACATCAAGTATCTGACACACTTTAGAAAGAGCCTTATCATACTCTCTTGGCATTGTCCCAAAAACCAGTATGTCATCACTGGAATTAAAAGCATGGGTAACAGGATGAATTATTTGGCATATAACATCCTGAAATATTTCTGCAGCCGAAGACACTCCAAACTCAGTCTTTTGTATCTGAACAAACCAACATCAGTCGAAAAATGTAGTAATGTACCTGAAATTCTCTTCCAGCTTGAGTTGATGGTATCCTTTGCTCAAGGAGGGAATGGAGTTTGGCTCCGTTTAATTGCCTTCCTCTCTTGATTTCTTTGTTAGCCTGGCGCATATGAATACAAATGTTCAATTTTATTTATTTATCATGTTTTGTATAGCACTAGCTGTACCCTGGGGTATCGGAGCGCTTTACATGAGTATTCGTTGCAATATAGCAAAAATTACAATGAGGTAGTTTTCAGAACTAATACAAACGGTAGAAAGCACTTTAAATATTACAAAATCTATACAAAAAACAAGTAGCCAAAAGGGTTACAGCAAATCAGGAGAGATTAGGCTAGTGAAAGAGGGAAAGGATGAAAAAGGACGGGGTAGGGTATGGGAATGGGGGAGGCAAGGGAGTGGGAGAGTTAAGGCAATATCACACAGCTATACATAGATAGAATTTAATTGAATGTAACAGGATAACAATGAGGTAGAATTCAAAACCCAACAAGAAGGTCAAAACAGCTCTAGATTAACATCGTCATATTACATGAGTTGAAAAGGGTTGCATGCTAGTCCTGAGAGATTAGCCTAGCATGGGAGGGAAAGCATGAAGAAGAGGGGGAAAGGGTAAGTGAATGGTGGTAGGCTGAGAAGGGGGGGGGAGTATTCGATAATATCTGGTGGAACGGGGCAGGTCCTATAGGGAGGACTGGAGGGAGTAGTTATCGGGAGAGGGAAGATGAGAGAGGGGGAGGAGAACAATAGGAGGCAGGGGTGGGATGAGCGCCCAGGGGCAGATTTAAGGACCCCAGTATTTGTTCAGCAGGAGAACTTTGAGGTCTTTCTTTAAGCTGGCGTAAGAAGGGTTGCAACGAAGATCTTTGGGGAGGGAGTTCCAGATGTTCGGTGCGTTCCCGGAAGAGGAGCGAGATTGTGTGTTTTTCTTGTTTAAAAGAGGAGGTACAAGAGCCAGGGTGTTGGAGCTCCTCAGTGATCTGGAGCAGCCAGCTATGTAAAGTTTATCTGTGAGGTACTGCGGGGAGCGTTGATGCAGGGCTTTGTGCGCAATGCACGCTGTCTTGTAGGAGGCTCTTCCTTCAATGGGCAGCCACTTGAGGGCTTTAAGGGCGGGGGAGATATGATCAAACCATTTAAAGTCACTAATGAGCCTAGCGGCAAGGTTCAGAACCGATTTGATAGGGGCGAGGTGTGCTTTAGGGGTTCCAGTGAGGATGGCATTCCCATAGTCGATTTTAGAAAGAACCAGTGTGGGGGATAAGAGTAAGGTTCAGGTCAATATTAAAACCGATTGATTTGACAGAGTTCGATATGGTGAGAGAGCAGTTGAGTGCAGTAAAGTCAGAGATCCAGGATAGAATGGGAAGCGAGTTGTTCTTAGGGGAGAAAATAATGATTTCTGTATTTTTTGGGTTGAGTTTGAGGTGGTTGAAGAGGAACCAGGATTGAATCTTACTCAAGGTATCATTGAGGTGAAGGACGTCTGAGCGGGATTGAATTTTATAGTAAAGTTAGGTGTCATCGGCGTATAGTTGTTAATTGATTCCCACTTGTTTAAGGATGAGGGTGAGGGGTTCCATGAAGAGATTAAATACAGAGGGGGAGAGGATAGAGCCTTGAGGGACCCTTAGGGAGTTGGGCAGAGCTTTAGAAAGGCAGTCATGGATTTTAATTTGCTGGGTTTTGTGTTGGAAAAAGGAGGTGAATCACTTGAGGACTGAACCGTTGAGGCCAAAATGATCTTTAAGTGTGGTAAGTAGCGTAGAGTGATTTACAGTATCAAAAGCAGTTGGAGATCAAGGAAAATGAGTAGGGAGGAATCGCCTTTGTCAAGGGCGTGTTGGATGTCATCAATTATGTTGAGCATTGCCGTTTCTGTACTACAGCCCTTTCTGAAGCCAGATTGGAACGAGTCTAAAAGATTGAATGAATCAATGTACTTATCTATTTGTACAGGGCACATTTTTCAAGGGCTTAGAGAGAATAGGAAGGTTAGAGATAGGACGAAGGTTATTTAGGTCATTAGGGTCACCAGCGGGATTTTTGAGGATGGGAGTGATTTGTCCCAATTGGAGGGAAGCAGGGACAAAACCAGAGGTAAAGGAGGAGTTGATGATAGAGGTCCAGTAGGGCGTTATGATATGTTTAAGGTCTTGGACAAGGTTGGATGGGAGAGGATCATTAGAGTGAGTAGATAGTTTCAGTCTGGAAATGACGTTAAGGACATCAAGTTCAGTGACAGGATGGAAGTCATGCCAAGAAGCATTGTTTTTTAGTTCAAGTATGATGGGGCCGGCTTCAAGAATTGGGACGATAAGAGGGAGCAATAAGGAGTCATGAGGGAGCGTAGCGGGTGAAGGAGAATTACAGGAAATGTCCAGTGAGGGTAGTGGGTTAAGGAGGGGAGTTAGGGCGAAGGATTGATCTATTTTGGAGATTTTTTCTGAGAAGTAGTTGGCAATTTCCTTGCATCTCTCAGTGGTGGCAATCACCTTGGGGGTTGCAGAGGAAGTTTGGTTTTTCACAATGCTGAAGAGTTCCCTAGGTCTGTTTTTGACCCGATCGAGTTGTGATCGGAAGAATGATGTCTTAGCATTGAGAATGTGTTTTTTATAGCTGGATCAAGTGGATCTGAAGAGAGAGAGATTAAAGGGGAAGGGTTTTGCATCCAAACACGTTCAGTAGATCTAAATGTGCGCTGCTCATTGTTGAGATCTGAATTGAACCAGGAATTGGAGGAGTTTTTCTGTCGTTTTAGTTTGGTCAGGGCAATTTGGTCATGGACCTCAACGATGGATTTATTAAAGTGTTCGGTGAGGTCATTGGCATTTTGTGAGGGAGGAGAGAGTTGAAGTTGAGCTTTGACTTTGGCCTCAAGTTCGCCTGGGGGGATAACGTGAAGATTCCAGTTTTATCTGTTTGATGGTTTTGGGTGGGGGGTGGTAGAACAGTGTTAGAGATCGTGAAAAGGATGAGGTGGTGGTCTGACCAATCGATGGGAACTATGGAGGAAAGGGAGGCCAACCCATTATTAGTAATGAAAGCGTTGAGAGTGGCTCCTTTGGAGTGAGTGTGGGAGTGGCATAGATGTTTTAGGTTATTGATCAGTAAGGAGGTTAACCATATGATCGTCCTTTTTGTTCCAATGGAGGTTAAAATCTCTGAGGAAGAGGTTTTTAGAGTTGGAAAGTGAGGATTGGGTGAGAAGGTCGGACAATTCTTCAACAAAAGGAAGAGGGTCACTGGAAGGATGATAGATATTGTGTCATCTAGTTGGAGGGGAGCCATGCACTTTAAGTTCTGCTCCGAGATATTTAAAAGTAGAAATAACGTGGATGAGTACAGGGGAGAGTTGGAGTTCATTTTTATAGATTATTGCTAGACCTCCACCAGTTTTGACAGGCCTATCTTTTTGGAGGATGGAGTAGCCAGGGGGGAAGAGTATGTCAAGAATGGAAGAGGAGTGATCTTTAAGCCAAGTTTCAGTAAGAAAGGCAATGTCAATGGATTCACCAAGGATGGTTTCTGAAATTTCAATAGTGTGTTGGACCACAGAACGACAGTTAACCAGCATGCAAGACAGGGGTATAGGGATGGTTGCAGGGGAGGGCAGGGGCGGATTGTGGAAAATTGCGGGAGAAGTCCAGGTGAGGCTGGAGAAGTTGGAATTCTGTTAGTCCCAAGGATCACGGGGATAGGAGCTTGTGGAATCAAAGGGTCAGTCGTTAAAGAGCATGGGTGTAAGGATTACATGGGTCAAGGTGGACAGAGGTGGGGAGGAGGTTCGGGACATGTAAGGTTCCTGTAGCTGGGTGACCGCAGAGTTGTTTTGATCAGTGCACAGGGAACTAGAAGGATTGGGGTGGTTAAGTGAGGAGAGGAAATTGACATCTTTTCTGAGAGAGGTGAATTCAAACAATAGGTATGCGAGAATGAGTTCATGTTAAGAAGCGTCTGGAGAATGAGGGAGAAGGGGAAGGAGGATGGGAGTTCAGGGGGACTAGGAGGAAGTTCTGTGTTATTCAAGACGAGAGGCCTGGGGAGAGGGAGGGGAGGGAGCCCGGGAGGGGGTGTAGAGGGGAGTTCCGATTAGTGGCTGAAGAGAGGGAAGAGAGGTGGGGTGAGGGAGTCACTGGGGACAGATGAGAGTCAGGGGAAGGAAAGGGAGCTCGAAGAGAGTGAGGAGGGTAGATCTCCAGGTTAAGGAGTGTAAGGCCAATTAGGGAGGAAGGAATTGGAGTAGGTGGTTGAGTCGGAGGGTAGTCAGATTGAGGGGGCAGGGAGGAAGAAGATGGTAGGGGGAACTCTTGTGAGATGTTGGGGCCTCAAGAGGGGTAAAGAGAGAAAGGGTGATGGTGTGGGAAGGTGGTGAATCATTAGGAGGCACAGTTGTTAAGGTAGGGGAAATATTGGGAATCTGTGCTTGGGAGACTTCAATGGTGTTTTCTACGTTTATAAGATGGGAGTTAGAGAAGCTGATAGAGGAAGTGTGGGTATAGAAAGAGTTTGGGAGGATGATAGAAGGGGTAACTGCAGTGATATGTTGGAGCCTCAAGCGAAGGAGAGAGAGAACGGGTGTATGCGAAGGCAGTAGGTGAATCATTAGGATGGGCAGTAATTAATGTAGGGGAGAGATAGGGAGTCTGTGTTTGGGAGACTTCCATGTTGTTTTCAAAGTCTGTAAGCGGGGGAAAGAGAAGGTGACAGAGGAGGTGTAGGGTCTGATTGAGATTGGGAGGATGGTGGGTCAGAGGATGGAATCAAGAGTAGGTAGGATAAGGTGCAGAAATGGTGTTTTAAGATTGTGAGATGTTTTTCCGAGGCTTGTATGAGGATGTTTCCAGATTTAAAAATGGAGATGTCTATTTCGCCAAGAAAGGTAGGGGATGGAGAGGTAGATAGTTTCAAGACATATGGGATTTTGCAAGATTTCGTGATAGGGAGGTGGTGGAGTAAGGTACTTTTCTATTTAGAGGGGCTCTTGGAGTAGAAAATGTAGTTCATTTTTACAATAGAGGTGAGACTGCGATAGTTATCAACAAATAGCGTTTCTTGGTGAAGAATTAGTTGTTTGTGTTTGAAGTTTTTCTTAGCATTTTTGGAGAGGTTGGGAGGATAGAGGATGGTCCAAGAATTGGGGCCATGTCTAGTGATAGGTGCATCCAGCGAAATGGGGGGGTGAGTGAGGGGGGCATTGTTGATCTGAATAGGGCGGGGGAGTAAGTGACTAGAGTGAAACTCCGAAGAGCGATATAGAGGCAGGAGGGAAACAGCGGTTCCAAGTATCAAATGTGGTTAGGTGATTCCAGTGGAATTCCACAGTCCTTTTTTGGCACCACCCATATGGGATAAATCCATGGCATAGGACTAGTGGATCGTTCAATGATTTCATGCTCCATTAATGTTTCTTGTTGTTTCTAAATGGTTTATTGCAAGTGAAAAGCGACTCTGCTGTGATTTGTGCAACAGGGCGAATGTCCTCCTTAATATGAGTTGCACTTTAATTTTCTTGAATTTTCCTAAATCATGAAACAACAACGGGAACAGACTTACAATTTCAGACTGATTATGAAGGTTGTAATTGAGAGATATCAGTCCCATGTCAGCAGGAGTGACAAAGTTGAGCAGGCATGCACTGGATGAGGTGCCATGAACGATATGGATCGGCGCTTACACTCATGTCGTTTTGTGTGCCATGGTTTCTGTGAATAACCCTTGCAGTGGTTCAAAAGCAGCCCAATTGTATACATTTATGCCTGATGGAATGAGGCAAGATAGAGGGGACAGGCTATTAAACTTTACCATGGCCATGATGTTGATCGAGGCACGACTGTCTATGATGAAGAATATAGGCTGATTTTTCACTGTCAGTGTGATTTTGTGACAACGTACACATGAAGTTTATCGTTTCATTTAGTAAACTCTTTTTGAATTGCGGTCTTCTTTACAAGCAGCTAATCCTACATGTGCACAGCACTCTTTGGTAGCTATCCTTAGCGCACAACGATCTTCTTCATCGGTACTCAACAGCAATGTTAAGGAGTCTTTGCACGATGAGCTCAATGACAATTGATATAGCTTTGTTTCCATTTGTCGTAGTAGTTGATGTTGCTTTTTGATTTTGTGAGCATGGCCAGAATGTTTCTGAAACCTTCAGTTGCCCATTTTCTCTTCTAGCGGTGATGCATTAGATTTTTCTTTTGCTTTGAAAACAGTTATGAAGTGATCTATTACCCTCAATCTTTGCATTTCTGTCCTATGGCAGGACATTAACCTTCATGGGTAAATGAAATCCACATCGGAAATATAACTTTGATTTCTTTACAGATGTTGACTTACTTGCATCTGTTTTTTGCTTGTGATTGCTTTTCCTGGTCAGGGCCAATTCATGATGGGCCATTCCCTCTTCCATATCAGCAGCTTGTGGATCTGCTCGCTCTTCTGCTCCCGCAGCCATTGGCATTTTCCCCAGACTGTGTGTTTCTCGAAACATACGTCTTCGAAACAAATCTAAAAGGCAGCAATCAATGATTCTACCATGCTTGGCTTCTTCGTTGTTGAAATAAGGGAACTTGCAATGCCTAATGATTGTTTCAAGTCTTTCAACAAACTCGTCCATTGTTTCACCAACCTGTTGTCGTTTGTGGTTGAAGATGTTTCTTTCAAAATTGACTTTCAGCATTGTATTGAACTTGGTTTTCAACGCTTCTTTTAACTATTGGTACGATTTTGCATTAGTTGGCAAGACTTTCTTTATCGCATCTTTCACTCCATCACCAGCAAGGTTCTTTCAGTGTTTAATGATCTTCTTATCCTCTACTTCTTTTAGCACATCAAATGTTTCGATCAATGCAGTCCACCTGGCACAAATGTTTTGTTTCTTCACCATGTCGAATGTCATTGGTGGTTTCAGAACCATGGCAGCATCAAATGGTACACTCCCTTATGTTGGCCTTGGAAGTATTTGCTGTTCGGGCAGCATTTTTGCACTGTATGCCACTAGCAACATATGCATGCATTGGCCTCTCACCTGGGCTGGGTCGTCACGTCTGATTTGTCGCCATATTGCACTTGATGGAGCGAGGTGGAGAAACAACATTTTGTATACCCCTTGTGAAGTAATTTCCTCATAACTATAACATTTAGTAATTGTGTGATGTGGAAAACATTAACCAACATACTATATAATTGTTGGACCCGGCCCTTTTGGCAGGTCCACCCCAAGACTTTTTGCTTTTTCCTAGCCTGTTTCTGGAACCTGGTGTTGGTGATTTTAGGCCTTTGCACACTTTTTCACTGTGGTACAGTCTAAAGTGCGTGTGCTCTCTGTGTATGTGTGGTGAGTGACCTGCCCTCCCTTAGGAATGAATGGGGAATATGTATGCCCATGGTAGTTCCTGATGTGTGGGGAGTGCAGGGTCGAGTTTGGTATGTACGAACTCGTGAGATTGAATGCTGCGTAATGATGTATGCGGCATGAATGTGTCTAGTGCGGAAGTGCCACTTTTAGAAGTTGGCATATTTGTGTAATTTGTGTCTGGCGTGTGATTGGCTGGTGAGCCTGGCCCAGGAGTGCCTGGGCCTGCTTGTGGATTGACTGTCTGGTTTGAGGGTGGCAGGGGCTGGGGAGCCCCAGGAGGTTGTCTGAGTCAGCCCGTGGATGAAAGGCTGCATCTGCTGCCAGGGAAGTGGGAGGAGATAGCACCTGGGAGTGAATGAGGCTGTGCCTGCCTGCCACAAAGCTGGCTCCACCTCCTGCTGGGCGACTGTCGCCTCTGCCCCTCACACTGAAAGAAGTTCCCTATAACCAGTTCTAGCTGGTTCTCACACTGCCTGCACCCTTTAGACAAAGGATTTTATAGCATAAAAAGGGGCTGTGTCCCCTTCCAAAATGTTCTTGTTTCTGACTTGAATCCTACCAGGGGCGTGCTGCTGCTTGGGCCCAGGGGAATCCCTGGGCCCTGCCCAACCCCTGGACACCTGATGGACTTTCCTGGATGCCTGGAGGACTTCTGGGGGACCCCTCTGCCTTGCCTGGGCTGATTGGGGGGGACTTTGCTTTGCCCCTTGGAATCTCTGGGACCTTTGGCAGCATGGAGAAGCTGCATTTCCCTTCAGAGAACTTGTTCTTGCTTTTGCCAGGGCTTATTATAGCCTAAAGCGCCTGGAAGCGCTTTGTTTGCTGTTCTAGCGCTAGGAGCGCTGTGGATTTTCATTTAGCGCTGGGAGCGCTTTATTTGCTTTGCAGGTTCCCACCCTGCTTATGGTTGCCCTAGCGAGTGCCCACCTCGCTTATTTGTGATTATTTTGTCCCCTGGCAGGTGCCCACCCTGCCAGGGACCTGGCCGCTATTTTTATACTTTAACTTGAGGGAGCCCACTCCTCGATTAATTCAGCCCCAGCCTACGAGTAGCTGAAACGGGCCGCCGCTCTGCCCGCGACGACCCGGAAGTGGTTGGCCGGCCGGCCAATTGCAGTGCGGCCCGGCCGGAAGTCCCGCCCCACAGTCCGGGGAGAGGGAAGAAGATGGCGGCGGCCGCTGTGGGGCTCCCGTGACCGAGACCGAGAGGGACCCCCAAGAGAGGGAAGCATTGCGTTTGTTGCCGGTCTCCCGGCAGAAGAGGGAGACCGGAGATGTGCCCAGGAGTTGCTGGCTGGAGGAAGTGATGTGCTCCCGCGGCCCGGGGCTCCCGTAGCTGTGGAGAGCCCCGTGGCCGCAAACCTGGAAGTGCGGGCAGCCGAGGAGAAGGAGAGAGGTGTTGCGGGGCCCCGGCGGAGAAGTCCTGCGCCGCCTGCCCCGAGGAGCCCCGCAGAAGGACAGCAGCCCGGTGAGTGTAATCGGGCTGGGGACTCCGGGCGGGTGAAGGTGCGAGTACAGCACTCAGGGCGGCCCCGGATGGCAGTGGGCCGCCCCAACGTCGTCTAGAGCCCAGGAGGCTCCCGTAGGGGCATGTTTGCTTTAGAGCCGTAAAGGCTCCCACGAGGTCCCCATTGAGTTGCAGAGACTCCACGAGTGACTGGGGACACCTCCATGTTAGAGCCAGAGAGCTCCAGTTCTGGGGGCATGTGTTGGGTCAGAGCCTGCGAGGCTCCAACGTGGCGCAGAAGTGATTATGAGGACATGTGTCTTGTCCCCAGTGTTTAAGGGGACCGATTTATTCTTAGAGCCCGTGGGGCTCCAATAGATGGCACAGATTTGTCCTAAGGAGCCAGTGGACTAAAGGGGCACCATTGATTGCTCAGAGCCTGTGTGGCTCCAGCATTTGGCTGCAGTGTTTGGTTTCAGAGCCTGTGTGGCTCCCACATTTTGGTGCAGTTCTGTCCTAAGGGCTAGTGAGAGCCCTGTCACAGTTTTTTTCTCCAGCTGCCCAGCAATTAGTGGGCAGCTGTACCGTTTAGGCGCAAGATGGAGAGTGAGTCCCTGAGAGGGACAGAGATGGCACAGAGTTGCCCGGCCAGTCACAGCTGCGCAGCACTTAGTGCCAGCTGCAGCGTTTAGGTCTTGTGATTGTTCCCAGGTGCCCAGCAAGTAGTGGGCACCTGCACCGTTTAGGCCCCTGACTTTTGGACTACAGGGCGTCCTAGCCCCAACAAGGCCAGTTGGCCTAGGGACTGCCACAGGTGGTGGCTTATGTAAGGTTTTGCGCAATGGTGTGGTTTTTCCTTGCACCTCTGAATGTTTTAGGCATCATGTGTTTTTGCGCTAGTGAGTTGTGTTTTCTTTCCTCGCACCTCTGAATGTTTTTATGCATCATGTGTCTTCCTTGATTTTACACCTCTGAATGTTTGATGCATCATGTGTAATGTGTTCTTGCTGATATCCCTAAATGTATTTTATTCTTAGGTGGTTGTTCTTTCCAGTACAGGTGGTCCTAGTGAGATCCTGGTCCCCTGCGTGACATTTCCTACGGTGTTTTTAGGGTTGCGTAGGTGGTACTTACCTGTTCCCAGAAGTTACTGGATGATTTATAACTGTTATTGTGTGCTATTCTTGCTAATTTGTGCTACAGTGATTTTATATCCTTTTATTCTAATTTCTGACAGTATTTCTATTTCTAAAAGTGTTGATTCTGACAGTGGCCCATGTGGCCCTGTCTTGTAAATAATCCCTTATGAATATTGCCCGTGCCAGTTGGCACAATGTACATGTGTGATTTCTATCTGCTGTGTTTTGACAATACAAAAGTTATTTTTATATAACCTTGTGTGGAGTTCCATTTGTGGTGTGCCTAGGATGTGGCTGCTGTTGTGTGCTGGCGCAAATGCTTTACACATTGCCTCCGAGTTTAGCCTCACTGCTCGTGCCAAGCTACCATGGGGGTGAGCAGGGGTTATCTTGGCGTGTGACTCCCTTGCCCTGACTAGAATGGTGGTTTCTGCCTGGCTTTGGCGTCAGCCTTAGCCTACCAGAAATAGCCAGTTCTAACATTGTTGGTCAGCGGTGCGGATTTAGACTTGTGTTTGCGCAGTGCCACAGCGACAGCTGGCTACATTACAAAACTCTGCAATTTTTAGATAGTCACATGTTTGGGATTATTGTTTATGATTTTGTTTTTCCTCAAGAGTGTCATTTTCAAATTGTGTTCCTGCGCTTTATGTTTAGTGGCAGATGAGAGAAAGTGACAGGGCGGGACGCCAGTAGAGGGGGAGGTTCCCATAGATTAGGAATCCCTTGCTAGGTCCAGTGCCAATCCCTGTTCCTGTTCCTGTCCCTGTGTGGGTAGATGGAAGAGAGGGAGTGTGGAGGAGAAAAGGCTTGCTCGGGAGGGTGGTTATCCCCTGAGTGTAGTGTGTGTGTCTGGATTCCCCAGTATGGTAGGATCCAGTGGTGGCAGCTAAAATATGTCCAGTGCGTGAAGTCCCATTCCCAGTTCCCAGAGTATGGTGCCTGGTACTCAGTAAGAGGGGTACTGGTTGCGAGTCAGGGGCAGTGAGGAACTGTCTCGCCAGTCTGGAGGGGGAGTGTGTGGATGAGTGCTGTGTTGAACTGGAGGAGTTGGTGTGAGTTTTTTTTAAAGGAGCTTGCACGGGAGGTGTACCTCTGGTGGTATGCAGGAGGTCCTGCAGAGGCACTGGACAAGAAGGTGGATGTCTGGCGGTGTGCTAGATGTTTTGCAGAGGCATTAGGGAGTGATTCTGAAAGTAGTGGCTTGTGTATCTGATGATCCTGTGTAGGTGAAGAGGTTCATGTGTAGCCCAGCTAGGTCCCAGTAGGATGGTAGGGGTGTAGGGGCTCACGTCCTGTCTCAGTGGAGGCGGAGTGAGTGTGGGACGGTGTGTCCCACGTTGGCCCGAAACCCTGTCTCAGGGCCTGGAGGGTTCCCTAAGGGAGTGCCAGGTCAGGGGCCTCGGCTGTACTTACAAATCAATTGAGGAGGATCTTCCTGTATCTAGAGGACGGGGAGTGTCTGTAACCAAAACTCCGGCGGTCCTGGTGTTTTGCTTCCCGAGGTACCGCTCCAAGGTGGGAGGGTGCAGAACTCTGGAAGGGAGTATAGAGGGACGGTGTACTTCTGACCCCGGTGCAACCTGAGGGTTTAGATCCTAGGTTGGGAGATTAGGAAACTTCCAGGTCAAGAAGGAATCTCTGCCAAGGTAGATCAGCTGAAGAGACTGCGGAGGCTGCCCTTGCTGTGTGTTCTGGGGCCCACCTGCAGTTTGTTGTTTCCACTAAGGTAGAGGGAAAGGGGGCTTTGCTGTGTGCTGTGTCCCCCCACCTGCTTGAGGAGGGACTGTGCTGTGTGCTTTGTACCTCAGGAGTGAAATAGTTTCCAGGTGGTAGACCAGTGATGGAGTGAGGTCCTGATCTGGTAGGAGAATTGTGTTCTGGTGGGTGCTTCCCTGGGAGGGTGCAGAACCCCAGAAGTAGAGGTAGCGTGGGGCATTCTTGCCCGTGACCTCTGGTCAGCCTGAGGGTGTGGACCCTGGGTTGAAGATTCAGCGGTAGTTGTAGCTACCCTGAGAGGGAGAGTGGAGAATGGCTATTGTGTGCCAGGGGTTACTGCCCTCCACTCTGTGAAGTGGTTAGGACCTGTGACATTTGGATGGCCTAGGGCCTGGTCCTGGCCGTGGATGACTAGAGAGTGCCAGTGGGGTATCCTAGTTGTACCAGAGAGCTTTAGTTGAGAGAAATCTATGTGGGTTAAGAATGATGAAAAACCAGATGGTGTCCCTGCCGTGCGGGCCCGTGTCTGTGTTTTGTCGCCCAAAGCAAGGAAGCCCATCAATAGAGTGATTGGTTTACCCTGCGTTTTGGCTGGAAGGGGGTTGTGTTGGACCCAGCCCTTTTGGCAGGTTCACCCCGAGACTTTTTGCTTTTTCCTAGCCTGTTTCTGGAACCTGGTGTTGGTGATTTTAGGCCTTTGTGCACTTTTTCACTGTGGTACAGTGTAAAGTGCGTGTGCTCTCTGTGTATGTGTGGTGAGTGACCTGCCCTCCCATAGGAATGAATGGGGAATATGTATGCCCATGGTAGTTCCTGATGTGTGGGGAGTGCAGGGTCGAGTTTGGTATGTACGAACTCGTGAGATTGAATGCTGCGTAATGATGTATGCGGCATGAATGTGTCTAGTGCGGAAGTGCCACTTTTAGAAGTTGGCATATTTGGGTAATTTGTGTCTGGCGTGTGATTGGCTGGTGAGCCTGGCCCAGGAGTGCCTGGGCCTGCTTGTGGATTGACTGTCTGGTTTGAGGGTGGCAGGGGCTGGGGAGCCCCAGGAGGTTGTCTGAGTCAGCCCGTGGATGAAAGGCTGCATCTGCTGCCAGGGAAGTGGGAGGAGATAGCACCTGGGAGTGAATGAGGCTGTGCCTACCTGCCACAAAGCTGGCTCCACCTCCTGCTGGGCGACTGTCGCCTCTGCCCCTCACACTGAAAGAAGTTCCCTATAACCAGTTCTAGCTGGTTCTCACACTGCCTGCACCCTTTAGACAAAGGATTTTATAGTATAAAAAGGGGCTGTGTCCCCTTCCAAAATGTTCTTGTTTCTGACTTGAATCCTACCAGGGGCGTGCTGCTGCTTGGGCCCAGGGGAATCCCTGGGCCCTGCCCAGCCCCTGGACACCTGATGGACTTTCCTAGATGCCTGGAGGACTTCTGGGGGACCCCTCTGCCTTGCCTGGGCTGATTGGGGGGACTTTGCTTTGCCCCTTGGAATCTCTGGGACCTTTGGCAGCATGGAGAAGCTGCATTTCCCTTCAGAGAACTTGTTCTTGCTTTTGCCAGGGCTTATTATAGCCTAAAGCCCCTGGAAGCACTTTGTTTGCTGTTCTAGCGCTAGGAGCGCTGTGGATTGTCATTTAGCACTGGGAGCGCTTTATTTGCTTTGCAGGTGCCCACCCTGCTTATGGTTGCCCTAGCGAGTGCCCACCTCGCTTATTTGTGATTATTTTGTCCCCTGGCAGGTGCCCACCCTGCCAGGGACCTGGCCGCTATTTTTATACTTTTACTCGAGGGAGCCCACTCCTCGGTTAATTCAGCCCCAGCCTACGAGTGCCTGAAATGGGCCGCCGCGCTGCCCGCGACGACCCGGAAGTGGTTAGCCGCCGGCCAATTGCAGTGCGGCCCGGCCGGAAGTCCCGCCCCGCAGTCCGGGGAGAGAGAAGAAGATGGCGGCGGCCGCTGTGGGGCTCCCGTGACCGAGAGGGAGCCTCGAGAGAGGGAAGCATTGCGTTTGTTGCCGGTCTCCCGGCAGAAGAGGGAGACCGGTGATGTGCCCAGGAGTTGCTGGCTGGAGGAAGTGATGTGCTCCCGCGGCCCGGGGCTCCCGTAACTGTGGAGAGCCTCGGGGCCGCCAACCTGGAAGTGCGGCCAGCCGAGGAGAAGGAGAGAGGTATTGCGGGGCCCCGGCGGAGAAGTCCTGCGCCGCCTGCCCCGAGGAGCCCCGCAGAAGGACAGCAGCCCGGTGAGTGTAATCGGGCTGGAGACTCCGGGCGGGTGAAGGTGCGAGTACAGCACTCAGGGCGGCCCCGGATGGCAGTGGGCCGCCCAAACGTCGTCTAGAGTCCAGGAGGCTCCCGTAGGGGCATGTTTGCTTTAGAGCCGTAAAGGCTCCCACGAGGTCCCCATTGAGTTGCAGAGTCTCCACGAGTGACTGGGGACACCTCCATGCTAGAGCCAGAGATCTCCAGTTCTGGGGGCATGTGTTGGGTCAGAGCCTGCGAGGCTCCAACGTGGCGCAGAAGTGATTATGAGGACCTGTGTCTTGTCACCAGTGTTTAAGGGGACCGATTTATTCTTAGAGCCCGTGGGGCTCCAATAGATGGCGCAGATTTGTCCTAAGGAGCCAGTGGACTAAAGGCGCACCATTGATTGCCCAGAGCCTGTGTGGCTCCAGCATTTGGCCGCAGTGTTTGGTTTCAGAGCCTGTGTGGCTCCCACATTTTGGTGCAGTTCTGTCCTAAGGGCTAGTGAGAGCCCTGTTGCAGTTTTGTTCTCCAGCTGCCCAGCAATTAGTGGGCAGCTGCACCATTTAGGCGCAAGATGGAGAGGGAGTCCTTGAGAGGGACAGAGATGGCACAGAGGTGCCCGGCCAGTCACAGCTGCGCAGCACTTAGTACCAGCTGCAGCGTTTAGGTCTTGTGATTGTTCCCAGGTGCCCAGCAAGTAGTGGGCACCTGCACCGTTTAGGCCCCTCACTTTTGGACTACAGGGCGTCCTAGCCCCAACAAGGCCAGTTGGCCTAGGGACTGCCACAGGTGGTGGCTTATGTAAGGTTTTGCGCAATGGTGTGGTTTTTCCTTGCACCTCTGAATGGCTTAGGCATCATGTGTTTTTGCGCTATGGAGTTGTGTTTTCTTTCCTGGCACCTCTGAATGTTTTTATGCATCATGTGTCTTCCTTGATTTTACACCTCTGAATTGTTGATGCATCATGTGTAATGTGTTCTTGCTGATACCCCTAAATGTATTTTATTCTTAGGTGGTTGTTCTTTCCAGTACAGGTGGTCCTAGTGAGGTACTGGTCCCCGGCGTGACATTTCCTAAGGTGTTTAGGATTGCGTAGGTGGTACTTACCTGTTCCCAGGAGTTACTGGATGTGATTTATAACTGTTATTGTGTGCTATTCTTGCTAATTTGTGCTACAGTGATTTTATATCCTTTTATTCTAATTCTGACAGTATTTCTATTTCTAAAAGTGTTGATTCTGACAGTGTCCCATGTGGCCCTGTCTTGTAAATAATCCCTTATGAATATTGCCCGTGCCAGTTGGCACAATGTACATGTGTGATTTCTATCTGCTGTGTTTTGACAATACAAAAGTTATTTTTATATAACCTTGTGTGGAGTTCCTTTTGAGGTGTGCCTAGGATGTGGTTGCTGTTGTGTGCTGGCGCAAATGCTTTACACATTGCCTCCGAGTTTAGCCTCACTGCTCGTGCCAAGCAACCATGGGGGTGAGCAGGGGTTATCTTGGCGTGTGACTCCCTTGCCCTGACTAGAATGCTGGTTTCTGCCTGGCTTTGGCGTCAGCCTTAGCCTACCAGAAATATCCAGTTCTAACATTGTTGGTCAGCGGTGCGGATTTGGACTTGTGTTTGCGCAGTGCCACAGCGACAGCTGGCTACATTACAAAACTCTGCAATTTTTAGATAGTCACATGTTTGGGATTATTGTTTATGATTTTGTTTTTCCTCAAGAGTGTCATTTTCAAATTGTGTTCCTGCGCTTTATGTTTAGTGGCAGATGAGAGAAAGTGACAGGGCGGGACGCCAGTAGAGGGGGAGGTTACCATAGATTAGGAATCCCATGCTAGGTCCAGTGCCAATCCCTGTTCCTGTTCCTGTCCCTGTGTGGGTAGATGGAAGAGAGGGAGTGTGGAGGAGAAAAGGCTTGCTCGGGAGGGTGGTTATCCCCTGAGTGTAGTGTGTGTGTGTCTGGATTCCCCAGTATGGTAGGATCCACTGGTGGCAGCTAAAATATGTCCAGTGCGTGAAGTCCCATTCCCAGTTCCCAGAGTATGGTGCCTGGTGCTCAGTAAGAGGGGTACAGGTTGAGAGTCAGGGGCAGTGAGGAACTGTCTCGCAGTCTGGAGGGGGAGTGTGTGGATGAGTGCTGTGTTGAACTGGAGGAGTTGGTGTGAGTTTTTTTTAAAGGAGCTTGCACGGGAGGTGTACCTCTGGTGGTATGCAGGAGGTCCTGCAGGGGCACTGGACAAGAAGGTGGATGTCTGGCGGTGTGCTAGATGTCTTGCAGAGGCATTAGGGAGTGATTCTAAAAGTAGTGGCTTGTGTATCTGATGATCCTGTGTAGGTAAAGAGGTTCATGTGTAGCCCAGCTAGGTCCCAGTAGGATGGTAGGGGTGTAGGGGCTCACGTCCTGTCTCAGTGGAGGCGGAGTGAGTGTGGGACGGTGTGTCCCACGTTGGCCGAAACCCTGTCTCAGGGCCTGGAGGGTTCCCTAAGGGAGCGCCAGGTCAGGGGACTCGGCTGTACTTACAAATCATTTGAGGAGGATCTTCCTGTATCTGGAGGACGGGGAGTGTCTGTAACCAGAACTCCGGCGGTCCTGGTGTTTGCCTTCCCGAGGTACCGCTCCAAGGTGGGAGGGTGCAGAACTCTGGAAGGGGGTGTAGAGGGACGGTGTACCATGACCCCGGTGCAACCTGAGGGTTTAGATCCTAGGTTGGGAGATTAGGAAACTTCCAGGTCAAGAAGGAATCTCTGCCAAGGTAGATCAGCTGAAGAGACTGAGGAGGCTGCCCTTGCTGTGTGTTCTGGGGCCCACCTGCAGTTTGTTGTTTCCACTAAGGTAGAGGGAAAGGGGGCTTTGCTGTGTGCTGTGTCCCCCCACCTGCTTGAAGAGGGACTGTGCTGTGTGCTTTGTACCGCAGGAGTGAAATAGTTTCCAGGTGGTAGACCAGTGATGGAGTGAGGTCCTGATCTGGTAGGAGAATTGTGTTCTGGTGGGTGCTTCCCTGGGAGGGTGCGGAACCCCAGAAGTAGAGGTAGCGTGGGGCATTCTTGCCCGTAACCTCTGGTCAGCCTGAGGGTGTGGACCCTGGGTTGAAGGTTCAGCGGTAGTTGTAGCTACCCTGAGAGGGAGAGTGGAGAATGGCTATTGTGTGCCAGGGGTTACTGCCCCCCACTCTGTGAAGTGGTTAGGACCTGTGACATTTGGATGGCCTAGGGCCTGGTCCTGGCCGTGGATGACTAGAGAGGGCCAGTGGGGTATCCTAGTTGTACCAGAGAGCTTTTTTTGAGAGAAATCTATGTGGGTTCAGAATGACGAAAAACCGGAGGGTGTCCCTGCCGTGCAGGCCCGTGTCTGTGTTTTGTCGCCCAAAGCAAGGAAGCCCATCAATGGAGTGATTGATTTACCCTGCGTTTTGGCTGGAAGGGGGTTGAGTTGGACCCGGCCCTTTTGGCAGGTTCACCCCGAGACTTTTTGCTTTTTCCTAGCCTGTTTCTGGAACCTGCTGTTGGTGATTTTAGGCCTTTGCGCACTTTTTCACTGTGGTACAGTGTAAAGTGCGTGTGCTCTCTGTGTATGTGTGGTGAGTGACCTGCCCTCCCATAGGAATGAATGGGGAATATGTATGCCCATGGTAGTTCCTGATGTGTGGGGAGTGCAGGGTCGAGTTTGGTATGTACGAACTCGTGAGATTGAATGCTGCATAATGATGTATGCGGCATGAATGTGTCTAGTGCGGAAGTGCCACTTTTAGAAGTTGGCATATTTGTGTAATGTGTGTCTGGCGTGTGGTTGGCTGTTGAGCCTGGCCCAGGAGTGCCTGGGCCTGCTTGTGGATTGACTGTCTGGTTTGAGGGTGGCAGGGGCTGGGGAGCCCCAGGAGGTTGTCTGAGTCAGCCCGTGGATGAAAGGCTGCATCTGCTGCCAGGGAAGTGGGAGGAGATAGCACCTGGGAGTGAATGAGGCTGCGCCTGCCTGCCACAAAGCTGGCTCCACCTCCTGCTGGGCGACTGTCGCCTCTGCCCCTCACACTTAAAGAAGTTCCCTATAACCAGTTCTAGCTGGTTCTCACACTGCCTGCACCCTTTAGACAAAGGATTTTATAGTATAAAAAGGGACTGTGTCCCCTTCCAAAATGTTCTTGTTTCTGACTTGAATCCTACCAGGGACGTGCTGTTGCTTGGGCGCAGGGGAATCCCTGGGCCCTGCCCAGCCCCGGGACACCTGATGGACTTTCCTGGATGCCTGGAGGACTTCTGGGGGACCCCTCTGCCTTGCCTGGGCTGATTGGGGGGACTTTGCTTTGCCCCTTGGAATCTCTGGGACCTTTGGCAGCATGGAGAAGCTGCATTTCCCTTCAGAGAACTTGTTCTTGCTTTTGCCAGGGCTTATTATAGCCTAAAGCGCCTGGAAGCGCTTTGTTTGCTGTTCTAGCGCTAGGAGCGCTGTGGATTTTCATTTAGCGCTGGGAGCGCTTTATTTACTTTGCAGGTTCCCACCCTGCTTATGGTTGCCCTAGCGAGTGCCCACCTCGCTTATTTGTGATTATTTTGTCCCCTGGCAGGTGCCCACCCTGCCAGGGACCTGGCCGCTATTTTTATACTTTAACTTGAGGGAGCCCACTCCTCGATTAATTCAGCCCCAGCCTACGAGTGCCTGAAACGGGCCGCCGCGCTGCCCGCGACGACCCGGAAGTGGTTGGCCGGCCGGCCAATTGCAGTGCGGCCCGGCCGGAAGTCCCGCCCCACAGTCCGGGGAGAGAGAAGAAGATGGCGGCGGCCGCTGTGGGGCTCCCGTGACCGAGAGGGACCCCCGAGAGAGGGAAGCATTGCGTTTGTTGCCGGTCTCCCGGCAGAAGAGGGAGACCGGAAATGTGCCCAGGAGTTGCTGGCTGGAGGAAGTGATGTGCTCCCACGGCCCGGGGCTCCCGTAGCTGTGGAGAGCCCCGGGGCCGCCAACCTGGAAGTGCGGGCAGCCGAGGAGAAGGAGAGAGGTGTTGCGGGGCCCCGGCGGAGAAGTCCTGCGCCGCCTGCCCCGAGGAGCCCCGCAGAAGGACAGCAGCCCGGTGAGTGTAATCGGGCTGGGGACTCCGGGCGGGTGAAGGTGCGAGTACAGCACTCAGGGTGGCCCCGGATGGCAGTGGGCCGCCCCAACGTCGTCTAGAGCCCAGGAGGCTCCCGTAGGGGCATGTTTGCTTTAGAGCCGTAAAGGCTCCCACGAGGTCCCCATTGAGTTGCAGAGACTCCACGAGTGACTGGGGACACCTCCATGTTAGAGCCAGAGAGCTCCAGTTCTGAGGGCATGTGTTGGGTCAGAGCCTGCGAGGCTCCAACGTGGCGCAGAAGTGATTATGAGGACCTGTGTCTTGTCCCCAGTGTTTAAAGGGACCGATTTATTCTTAGAGCCCGTGGGGCTCCAATAGATGGCACAGATTTGTCCTAAGGAGCCAGTGGACTAAAGGGGCACCATTGATTGCTCAGAGCCTGTGTGGCTCCAGCATTTGGCCGCAGTGTTTGGTTTCAGAGCCTGTGTGGCTCCCACATTTTGGTGCAGTTCTGTCCTAAGGGCTAGTGAGAGCCCTGTCGCAGTTTTTTTCTCCAGCTGCCCAGCAATTAGTGGGCAGCTGCACCGTTTAGGCGCAAGATGGAGAGTGAGTCCCTGAGAGGGACAGAGATGGCACAGAGTTGCCCGGCCAGTCACAGCTGCGCAGCACTTAGTGCCAGCTGCAGCGTTTAGGTCTTGTGATTGTTCCCAGGTGCCCAGCAAGTAGTGGGCACCTGCACCGTTTAGGCCCCTGACTTTTGGACTACAGGGCGTCCTAGCCCCAACAAGGCCAGTTGGCCTAGGGACTGCCACAGGTGGTGGCTTATGTAAGGTTTTGCGCAATGGTGTGGTTTTTCCTTGCACCTCTGAATGTTTTAGGCATCATGTGTTTTTGCGCTAGTGAGTTGTGTTTTCTTTCCTGGCACCTCGGAATGTTTTTATGCATCATGTGTCTTCCTTGATTTTACACCTCTGAATGTTTGATGCATCATGTGTAATGTGTTCTTGCTGATACCCCTAAATGTATTTTATTCTTAGGTGGTTGTTCTTTCCAGTACAGGTGGTCCTAGTGAGATCCTGGTCCCCTGCGTGACATTTCCTAAGGTGTTTAGGGTTGCGTAGGTGGTACTTACCTGTTCCCAGTAGTTACTGGATGATTTATAACTGTTATTGTGTGCTATTCTTGCTAATTTGTGCCTCAGTGATTTTATATCCTTTTATTCTAATTTCTGACAGTATTTCTATTTCTAAAAGTGTTGATTCTGACAGTGGCCCATGTGGCCCTGTCTTGTAAATAATCCCTTATGAATATTGCCCGTGCCAGTTGGCACAATGTACATGTGTGATTTCTATCTGCTGTGTTTTGACAATACAAAAGTTATTTTTATATAACCTTGTGTGGAGTTCCATTTGTGGTGTGCCTAGGATGTGGCTGCTGTTGTGTGCTGGCGCAAATGCTTTACACATTGCCTCTGAGTTTAGCCTCACTGCTCGTGCCAAGCTACCATGGGGATGAGCAGGGGTTATCTTGGCGTGTGACTGCCTTGCCCTGACTAGAATGGTGGTTTCTGCCTGGTTTTGGCGTCAGCCTTAGCCTACCAGAAATAGCCAGTTCTAACAGAATGCACACACAAATACACGTGGGAATACTAATCTGATTGTATGGCAAATTATAACTAACTAATTAATGGTGTTGTCGTGATGTGAAATAATGCAAAAGCTTCGGAATAATTAAAAGCGGCATAAATGTGCTTTTTGTGCATGTATTTGTGGCAAGAACCAAAGGATAAGTGAGTATAAATAGCATATATGTTGCTTATTTTGCTAGGTAACAACTAATAGGGAAACCTTAGTATAGGGGGAGTTAAAGAGAAGTGCTATATTTCAATAATTAACATTTATTTGTGTTTGTTTCTATGATAGTTCCCATTCTGGCCTGTGAGGCCTAGTGAAAATATGGCTGCTTTATTAACTGTGAATTGAAGACGAACTGAGCATGCGCAGCCCAAGTCCAAGTTTTGAATGCGAGCAGCTTGTGCATGAACAAAACCAGTTCAAGGACAACATGCCCTGGAAGTCCGGATGACTGCCAAAAAGAATGGACGTATGAGTTACTGAACGTGGGAAAAGTTCATGGAGTGGCTAGTTGAGGATGTGACTAGGCCAAAGACTTTCTTAAACAAAGGACTCTTTAAAATTCGGCTGACACAACGAAAATTGAATATTAGAATGATGAGGTGATGCTCACCCACCCCCAAATTGTCCAATCAGAACTCGAGTTTATGCTGATAGTTACTTTTGTAGATAGATAAAGTTAGTGAAAAAGGTATAAAAAGTGCTGATTTTACTTAAGAAAAAACTCTCTTTCAATTTCCTCCTGAGATGCTGACGGTATGCTGAATTTTCCTGAGATGTAAGACTTTGAATAATTTTCTATTTTTCTTTGAACGAGAAACTGAACTTTAGTTGAGGTTATTAGTTAGGGAAGTTAGGAGCAAATGGATTTTGGGAACTATCTGTCTTTTGCTTATACTTGTGTTCTGAAATCTAAATAATAATGTCTATTTTCGAACCTCTGAAATAAAAATGAATATAATTGATTGAGATAAAACTTTTACTTTTTAAAAGTCATTTTTTGAATAAAGAAATAAATAAGGCAAATAAACTGTCAGACATGCTAAATTTTGCTTTTAATAAAAATTAGATAAATGGAGTATTAAGCTGGTCTTGTATTTTCCTACGCCTAACTTTTACTAGTAGATCCGTTGACCATAATGGTGGTGTGTCTAAATAAATGTCCTATCGATAGAAACCATGGTAAAACTCTTTAAACGGCAGGTGTAAATAGTATAACTAGTTAGTTTTAATTTAGACACTCCGCTATGATTCAGCAGCTCTCCTTTGAATCTCACCGATCCATGAAGTAAGATGGCAGTGTCTTGTGAGTAGCTCACAGTGTTATGGGCCCCACTGATGAGTAAATGCATGATTTAGTGATTCAGGGAAAGGTGATATGCTTTTAGAAATTATGTCTGGAGTAGCGCTGCATCACACTTCACTCGCTTGTGCCACAAAGTACGTTTCTGCTTTTGCATCTGGTTACCACTGCCTTTAGCGTTTGCTTTGCCTGGATGATGTCTCTATGTTATAGCACAGTGCAATATCTCTTCTTTCAGCCTTACCAGCAGATTCTGGTGAACTTTTCGAATGTGCTTCTTCCAGGGGCCATGCACGGGCTGGGGCGGGGCTTTCACTCCAGATACGCCGACCTCAGACTTCTTCACATCGTTTCAGGAGCACATGGCATGCATGAGCAGTTTGCTATATTGTTGCAAACTCTCAGGGAGAACAGCCTTGTTTCTCTGGGGCACAAATCCCCTTCTCGGCGGAAGTTGTAGCATCCTTCACGGTCCGGGAGAATTCAGATGAAACAGTACACATGGAGCTCTGCAACATACGACTTTATTCTACAGCATACGATCGCACACCTTAATTCTTCCCAGCAGCTTGTGTAATTCCTGTTTAAAGTTTGCAAGGATCGTAGTGCTCATAATCTTAAAGACACTACAACATGCACCTTTCACTCCCTGTCCTACTCCCATGAATCAATAGCAAAGCAGCATTACCAGCGACTCATGTGGCTGAAACATCAACACATAGTCTTAATATATTGAATCATATTTTAAAAAAAGACTA
This sequence comes from Lissotriton helveticus, assembly GCF_964261635.1. Lineage (NCBI taxonomy): Eukaryota > Metazoa > Chordata > Amphibia > Caudata > Salamandridae > Lissotriton > Lissotriton helveticus. The sequence continues at coordinate 353,107,837 of NC_136070.1, read as the reverse complement.
CAACCTTCGACGTATTACCCTCTGCACATTCTGAAAATACTACAACACACCTGGGAGAACTTTGGCTCTGACGCACAAACGCCTCCTCCTTTATTGCGTACTTTCATTTTCACACTCCAGCTCTGTTTCCATTTCTAGTCAGGCACATGACCTATTTTTGGCACCAGCAGGAATATCACGATACATTTTTGGTCACAAGATAGAGAAGGGGAATGTTCAACCTTTGTTCTCACTCACTTCCTCAAAAGTCCCCGCATGTAGCATGTTTGTACACAAGCCAGCCCCTCTTGCACATAAACATGTTTACAGAATTATGCCATGAATTCACGGTTATTATTATAATTTTTTTAAATTATTGAGTACCATAGTTACGAAGCATAAAGTGCATCTGTCCTCGAGACAGCAGGTGGCTCGTGGTTGCGCTAATTATTGCAGACTGACACTTTTAAAGGCGGGAGGTACGAAGAGATTTATCTCTTTGAAACCCGCGGAGGATACACATCTGGGATTAACCTAATTAGAAAGTAGATTCCAGCAAAATAAGGTTCAGCGCATTTATCTAGAAGCAAATACGATATAGTTCACAAAAGTCACATCTTTCAAAAAATCTGAGAGGCATTAGGTGCTTCTCCTCAAAACCCACACGGTTTAGAACAGCACCATTCTGAAAGTGCAGATGCTGCCATTGCTTTACTAAGATCTAGGGTGTAAGATACGCACACCATATTTTTTTAGCTATAATATATATATGACAATAAAGCGAGCATGCTGTGGGGCAGAAAACAGGAGGTTTATGGAAAAATCAGGAAATGTACTCAAAGGCCTAGATGGGTCTAAAGTCAGACAAATGTGAAGAGTTCTGCAATAAACGTTGTAGTCTTCTAGCATTTATGCTGCAGGTCACCATTATTTTTTGGATACAAATAGTCCTTTACACATACAGTAAACAAAGACGAAAAAGTAGTAAACAAGTGTGGATGTCAATTTGAGGTAGATCGGTGTATTCTACCAAAATGTGGTGTTTTAAATATCATCCTTAGAAAATAGCTTGGCCAGAAAACAATGTGAAGCTAAGTATTTATAGGTAAGTATACATTTACTATTCCGAAAAACAAATATATGTATTAGTATCTCACATGGCAACTCGTATCAATGCATATGCTTGAAATATCACTGAAAAGTATTTCACTTAATCAATGTTTTTTTCTAACAATTATGTGTACTTTGTGAAAAAATGAAAATTGGTCACAGCTCAATTTATTGCCATCATAAATGGTGGAAAATGCATCATGGCTTCCATGAGCGACCGCCACTCATTAATAATGTCATCTCCCCCACATTCCTAATAACGAGCATTGGTAATGCCAAAAGGTCTGGCTTATGAATGAAAGTGACATTTATGTCACTGATGTAGACACTCAACAAGGCATCATAAATGTACTTTGTTGCTCATCTGTGCACTTATGCTTCAATTCATCCATCCAATGACTCATCCATTCATTCTCTGATACAATTGTGTAATAATGCACATACAAAATCAATAACTTATCTCAAAAGTAAAAGTATATAAGTAAAAAAATAGAAAAATATCTGCCTTCTAAGCACAGTGGGCACATGCTTGCAATAATAAAGCTAAATATAGCAGCGGGAGTATGTCTTGGAAAGGTATTGTGTAAATTGTGAGAAGCTGGCATTCATCAGGCATACATTTATAAAATTACCAATATATGCAAAATTTCAGTTTACAAAACAATATACAGCCCCTATTCATAAAGCCTAACATGAACCGTTACAGTGAAAATCTTCACCCAGGGTTTGGCAGAGTAGGTGACTAACATGAAAACCCACGCCTATGATGATAATGCGTGAGGCTACATGTAAGCAAATATCTTTCAATGGCCTGCAACATGATGAGACAATAATCCAAAAATAAAGGCTTACTGGCTGTACCATATGCTTATCAGAATAAATACGTCAGACCTACTGCCTTTGTAATGCATTTTCATAATAAACATGCTAGACCTATTGTATCGGGCATAATATTACCCTACACACCAATCGAACCTATAGCTTTTACCAATGGCTTGTAACCATAACCAATCCAGGACTTCAATACTGAGCATAAGTTTTACCACAAACTCGTGACCCAGTCTCTGTCCAGCTTTCTGGAAAGCAACACCTGTTTGGATGTGGCCCAGTTCGGCTTCCGGACGGCTCATGGTACGGAGTCGGCGCTGGTGGTCGTGCTGGATGATCTTCGCTCGCGGGTCGACACTGGTCGGGCAGCCTTTTTAGTGCTGCTCGACATGTCGGCCGCGTTCGACATGGTCAGCCACTCCACTCTCATCAGCAGGCTGGAGGAGACTGGGGTAGCGGGATTGGCACGTGATTGGCTAATCTCATATCTTCAGAATAGGCACCAGGTGGTGGCTTTACCACCTTTCAGGTCAGGCATCAGGAGAGTAGGGCAAGGTGTGCCCCAAGGGTCAGCGATTAGTCCCATTTTATTTAATTTGTACCTCCGTCCCCTGATTAGTCTGATTAAGTCCTTCGGCATCTCTGTGATCAATTAAGCTGACGACACTCAGCTTATCTTTTCCCTTGAAGGAGAAGACGCTGTGTCCAAGGAGACTTTCCATCGATGCATGACTGCCACTGCAGACTGGTTGAGAAATAATTCCCTCCAGTTTAATGGTTCAAAGACCGAGGTACTGTATTGTTCATCTACCCCGCGTCCTCTACCGGCAGATTTTTGGCCTTCATCCTCCTTGGGTACAGTGGTGGCGGCGGACTCTGCTCGCAATCTTGGAGTTATGTTCGGCCCTAAATTACAGCTCGATGGTTTTGTTAACAAAACCATTTCCACCTGCATGATGCTACTCCTCACTCTGCGTAAAATTCTTCCCCTGCTCCCGGTTCAGGCCAGGCCAGAGGTGGTGCGTGGTATTATCCTTAGCAGGATTGATTATTGCAACGCACTGCTTCTGGGGGCACCCAGCACTTTGATTAGCAAGCTGCAGCGTATTCAAAACATGGCAGCGAAGCTCGCTCTTTCCAGGCCGCGCGCAGCTTCCTCCTCCCTTGCGCTAAAAGACCTTCACTGGTTACCAGTCCAGCAGCGAATCTGCTTCAAAGCATCCTGCCTGGTCTTTAAGGCTTTGCACGATCAAGGACCAGTCATGTTGCAGAAACTTTTTTCGTGGTACCATTCAGCGAGACCGTTACGCTCCTCCTCGGCATGTTTGGTGGTGGTCCCGAGAATCCAGAGGTTACGGATGGGTGGCCGTTCCTTTGCATACGCAGCCGCCAAACTCTGGAACTCCCTCCCCCTGTCTTTGAGGAGTCTAAGGGTATTTCCATCTTTTAAAAGGGGCTTGAAGACCTACCTCTTTCCTAGGACAGTGTAACAGTGTGATTGTGTATCTGGTTCAGTAGAGTCAAAGCGCCAGGATACCCTTTGGGTGACAGCTTGCGCAACACAAATGTGCAATACATACATACATACATACAAGGCAATCACCAGCCATACAGTCATAAAATTCCCAAGTATACACAATTACAGATAGCAAAGCAAAAGAATATTTCTCCTAACATGGCTTAAAAAGGATTCTCACAGTGCAAACCTTTTATACTCATGATTTGTCTGGTACTAAGGTAATCTATGAGATTTCATAAATCAAAAAACCTAACTGTAGTTCAGAGTAATATCAAACCACCCTTAAATGGCCATTGGCTTTTACATATGTTTTTCACAATCAATATGTCAGGTCTTCTGCCTTTATCATAAATTTACATAATAAACTATCAGGCATGTGGCCTTTATCACTGGCTTGCCACCGTAACCTGCTTAAACGCATTCTACTGAGCGTAGCTTTCCACAAGGGAACTGTGAGAAGTTGACCTGGCATATGCTGTCCACTATTCTGATGCTGTGGAGAGCAGCCTTCAGGCTATGTCTTGAAGGAATGTAAAGCAGCTTGTTTTACCAGTCTATAATAACATGAATGACCAAATGAAAGGAGAACCACACCAGGTATATATATATATAACATATATGTATTTATTCTAAACACATCCCTCTAGTCTCTTTATGAGGCTAAAGGCAAAAGTACATACAGTAAACTTATTTAGCACACAATAAATTTGAACAATATACATTATAGGGGCGTACCAAACCATATATTAAGAAAGTTGGTTCTTGTTCTTCCCGATGGGTTGCATTTTGCAGTCAGCGCGGGGACACACAGTTTTGTGCAGCCAGGCGCTCAATAAATGCTTATTATTATTATTATTATTATTATTAAAGTGGTATAAGAACCACAACTGACATAGATACAAGGCCTAGAGCCTTTAGAACCGCTGAGGCCACCAGGAACCACCCAAGGTAGTGACACAGGGGACCCACAGGGAATGCATGCAGTGTCTAAACACAGGCGCGAAATGCCATTAACTTCTATGGGGAAAGTAGCAGTTGAAATTTTAAAGATTAAGGACACTTGGAAGAAGACTTGGAGCAAACCCCTTTAGAACTAGGCAGTTCTAGAGTCAATACCCACGGAAGCACCAGAGTACTTGAGTTACCTCACCCAGAGAAGCCGGGTGCATAGGTGTCTTTTGATTTCCGGTTTTGTTGTCATTTTCAATGGCGATCTGCAGCAAAGTGCTGTTGGCGACCAAGTCAAAAGTGTCCGGGTGGATCCAGGGGTGGATCGAAGATCTGAAGAACCTGAAAGCAGAGGGAACAGAGTCTGGGTCACTTGCCAGTGACCAGGAAGGTGATGAGCAGATGGCCACTGATGTTAGGTGCTTTCAGATGAAGGAGGTGCAGCTTGACTTTTCAGCCACGAGGACCAGGAGGCGTCGACGATGACCAGGAGCTGGATTCAAGCTGTCCCACAAAGGATGTCGAGTGCTGTGGTGTCGGTATCCGGATTGGCCCCAAAAAGCCTTGGCAACAGCAACCCACGCAGAAAGCATAGTTTGGCTTCGGTGCAGACCAGCTAGGTCTGAGGGACTCGCCTCTCACTGGGGAGTCAGGGCACATCTGTAGCAACCAGGAAAGCCAAGAAACAGAAGTTACCTTTGTGGGGACCCACCAGTCGACGGACCAGTGATCGCGATGGAGCCTCAAGCAGAAATGCTAGAAGTGGACCCACTGAACACTCGTGGAGTGTAGGCCCACAATCGTCAGTGCAAATGGTGCTCGGGGCTTGGACTACAAGTAGCCCAATGCACAACTTCAGGAAAGCTCAATAAGTGGGTGCACTTGCAAATGTGCATGGTGTCCAGGAGTTCCGGTTCCACGTCACTTTTGAGGGCTGCTGGTCTCAGCTTTGCTGAAATCTCGTGTCGGCCTCAGAGAAGTCTGGAAGTCCATGTCCTGAGTCGCAAATCTGTCAGGATCCGGTGGGAGCCTTGGGAATGCAGACCAGAAAGATGCTTCTTTGGTGCCTGTTTAAACAGGGTAGTCACTCCTTGACCCCAAGGGAGATTCTTCAGTCTTCTGTCTTATGTCAAATTTCCAGGATATATGTTGCAGAGTTTTGTCCAGGTGTAATCCGAAGTCCAAAGGACTGGGTTCCCATACTTATACTAAGTTCGGGGGTTGGACATACTCTGGGGACCCACCTATGGGAGGGTTTAGGAAGAGGGTTGGTTACACCCATTCCCCTTGTCCAGTTTCGTGCCAGAGCAGGAGCTGAGTGCCCCTGCAACCGGTTTGAACTGGGGTATGCACAGGAACACCAAGTGTACCCCCAGCACTGTCTGAAAAGCATTCTATGAATGCACCCACCCAGCCCCAAGGACTGAAGCCTGTCTGGGAGGTGGTTACACCTCCCTGTGACAGGAAACCTATCATCCAGGCTCCCCTGCCGGAGTTTCATCCAGCAGCCAGAGGTCAGACTTCTGTCTGTGGCTGCAGCATCCATTTTGTGATGCTGGGGCTCTTTTAAACTACTACCGGTTAGTTAGTGTTTACATGTCTTCTCCCTCTAGAAGGGTGGAATTCTAGCCCCGCTTCTAGGACTGGTGGGCGGTGGGGGGGGGGGGGGCTAGGATTCCAAGTATGTTTCCATGCAGCAATTCCAAAGTTAGTATTTTACCGCGAGGTTATAATGCACTTAAGAGTATATGGTCTGGCTGCATCACAGAACAGCCTCAGAGAATAGATTCCGAAAGCTGCAGAGGGGTCCTGCTCATTCATGGGCACCCTCCCACACAAAACCAAGCACTCTGCCTTCAGGATTGATAAGGCCTGCCATAGGAGTGACTTATAGGTTTATATGTGTCAGTGATTAAAGGTAGATATAGGTAACCTATATCTTAGTAAGGGGTGCATGCACCACCTTACCCAGGCTGCAGTAGCAGACCTATGGTGTCATTTTGGAAGGCTTCCCAGGGGTGGCATAATACATGCTTCAGCCTCTGGTAGGCCTCCAGGGTACCTGTGCCCTTAGTACCTAAGGTACCATATACTAGGGACTCACAAGGATAACCCAGTCACCAATCTGGAATGTACCTAAAGTACATGCAATCAATTCAGAGAGGAAGCAGCTAGGCCGGGGTCCTGGTTAACAGGGCCCCAGCCAGACTAAAGTCGAAAAACAGACACAACCCCCCCCCCCCAACGCAGGCACATTAAACTAACCTTGACCAGTTGAGTCTTCATATTCTAAGTGGAAATATCTGGAGAGTCCATCTGCATTGGCATGGTTACTCTCAGGTCTACTTTCCACTGTATAGTCCATCCCCTGTAGGGAAATGGACCACCTCAAAAGTTTGGGGTTTTCACCCTTCATCTGTTTTAGCCATAAGATGGTTTATGATCAGTCTGAACAGTGAAGTGAGTGCCAAACAAGTATGACCTCAGCTTCTTAAGAGCCCAAACCACAGCAAAGGCCTCCCTCTCAATGCCTGACCAACGTTGCTCTCTAGGGGTCAGCCTTCTGCTAATAAAAGCTAGGGGCTGGCCCTGACCTTCATCATTCAATTGTGGCAGCACAGCCCCTACCCCCAACGCAGAGGCATCTGTTCGGGCAATTAATTCTTTGGAGTAGTTAGGACTTTGCAGAATTGGTGCAGTGCACATGGCCTGCTTTAGGTCATCAAATGCCTTTTCCCAGCTTACTGTCCACTGAACTTTCGTAGGCATTCTTTTAGAAGTTAAGTCGAATAGGGGTGCAACAATGGAACCATGCCCCTTGACAAATCTCCTGTAGAACCAAGTCAGGCCCAAGAAAGCTCTGACCTGAGGCTGGGTAGTTAGAGCAACCCATTCCAAGATGGTCTGGAGTTTGCTCTGTAAAGGTTGAACCTGGCCTCCAGCTACAAGGTGGCCCAGGTACACAACCTGACTCTGCCATATCTGGCACTTAGTAGTCTTGATAGTTAGGCCTGCTTTTTGCAGGGCCTACAAAACCTCTCTCAGGTGGACCAGGTGATCCTCCTAGGTGGAGCTTAAGAGAAAAATATAATCTATATATGCTGCACTATAGTCTTCCTGGCCTGAGGGTTCATAACTCCCAAATGCAACATTTTCTGGACTTCAGTCCTGATACAGTCCCTGACATGATCAGGTTGCCTGTACATCTTATTTGTAACAGGCAGACTGTCCTTAGTGTCCACTTCATGATTGCACCAGGTGGTCTGACTTGGAGTCAGATAAATCATATGTCTGAACTGATTGATAACTTGTCTGCAATCAGTTTGCTGCTTGTCAGTGAGGCTGCCTGCCAAGGCTACACCATCTACTAACCCATCATCAGGGTTCTGTGAGAGCAGGTCAGGGAGTGGGTCACTCTCTTCCTTCTGTCCCTCATCAGTAGCCATAAGCAAGCCCATGGCTGCCCTGTTAACATATGGTTCAGTCTGTTGACATGAATCACCCTGTGGGGGCTCCTAGGAGTTCCAATATCTACCAAATAGGTAACCTCTCTCTTCTGTTCAACAATTATATGGGGTCCACTCCGTTTGTCTTGGAGAGCTGCTGGGGTCACATTCTCCAACACCCACACTTTCTGTCCTGGCTGGTAAACAGTCAGTACAGCCTTTTGGTTATTCCAGGCTTTCTGTAATTCCTGGCTAGCCTCAAGGTTTTTAGGTGCCTTTTTCATATACTCAGTCATCCTGGAGCGGAGACAAAGTACATAGTCCATTATGTCCTGTTTAGGGGGTTTGGGAGGTAACTCCCATCCCTCCTTCACCAGACACAAAGGGCCTCTTACAGGATGCCCAAACAGAAGTTCAAAAGGGCTGTAGCCAACCCCCTTTTGAGGATCCTCCCTGTATGCAAATAATAGGCAGGGTAGTAGGATGTCCCATCTCCGCCTAAGCTTTTCTCGGGGACCCTTGATCATATCCTTTGAGGTTTTGTTGAATCTTTCAACTAACCCATTGCATTGTGGGTGATAGGGTGTGGTGAGTTTGTACTTCTCTCCACACTCCTTCCACATTGCAGTCAAGTAACTAGACATAAAGTTTGCACCTCTGTCGGATACTACCTCCTTAGGGAAACCCACTCTTGAGAACACTCCCAAGAGGGTTCTTACCACAACAGGTGCTGTAGTGGTCCTAAGGGGTATAGCCTCTGGGTACCTAATGGCATGGTCCACCACCACTAGGATAAACCTGTGCCCAAGTGCTGTTTGAGGATCCATTGGTCCAACAATGTCAATCCCCACTCTCTCAAAGGGAACCCCCACTACAGGTAGGGGTATCAGGGGGTCCTTTGTGGTGCCACCTGCTTTGCCACTGGCTTGACAGGTGACACAGGACCGGCAAAACTCCTTTATGTCTTCAGACCGATGGGGCCAGTGAAAGTGAGGGACAATTTTGTCCCACGTCTTGTTCTGGCCCAGGTGTCCTGCTAAAGAAATATCATGGGATAGTGCCAATAGGAAGCACCTGAACATCAAAGGTATTGCCAACCTCCTGGCTGCACCAGGCTTGGGGTCTCTACTCTCTAGAGTACAGGAGTCATTCATCCCAATAAATATTATGGGTGCCACTAGCATTCTCAGCAGCCTCATGAGCAACTTGCTGTCTAAGGGGTTCAAGAGAAGGGCAGCTCAGCTGCTCCTGACTCAGATCTGCCCTGGAAGGGCCCCCTGTCCCAAAGAACTCAACCTGATCAGGCTCAAGCTCCTCTGGGACAGTTCCTTCTTCAGGAGCACAATCATCTCCCTCAAGAGACTGATCATCACTCTGAGTCAGGGGGAGCGGAAGGCACTGCCTTAACCATACTGCTCCTTTTCTTGGAAGGCACCTGGTCCATTATTCCAGAATCCAGGGCCTGTTCAGTGTTAAACCTTTTGACCTGTGACCTAGTCACAGTAAACACATGTGCTGAGATCCCTAACATTTCTGCATGGGTCCTAAACTCCACTTCAGACCAGGCTGTAGTCTCTAAATCATTCCCAAGAAAGCATTCAACAGGGAGGTCTGCACTTAACACAATGTTCTTGAGGCCAGTTACCCCTCCCCAGTTTCAATATTTTGTTTTAAATCTAAAACAACTCATCCTTTAAGGCCTTTTTGTAGCTCCATCAGTGGTATTTTACCAGTCTTCAGTTCCACATGAACGATTGTTTGAAAAGGGTGCATGCATTGTATGAGAATTTTGCAAAAATATTTAATTGCTGGAGTTCTTCTGGAATTAACACCAATTGGAACTTGTTATGTATTGCTCTGGCTGATATTTTGTTGTCCTCAACGTATCTAAACAATACTAACATATAATTTGAGGTGTTGCCTAGTCAAAGCATTCCTCTACAAATAAATAGTAGGCCTGGGTGGTAAACTCCACTGTGCTCACTGAGTTTGTGGAGTTTTTCCAACTCTGCGCTCAGCGTCAAGTGGGGAATTCTGAAAAACTCTACAGAGTGGCGCAAAGTGGAGTTCTCCCCTCTTGTGGCTCACCAACATTTGGTTTGAGTGAGTGAGCAAGGAAACTTCAATGCTAGACCACCTCCCAGTGAGATATTTCAACGCGGGCGGTCGCGGCGGGTCGCTACCACTCACTTTGAGAAACTTGCTGCTTGTGTTGAGGAAGCTACCGCTTGAGTAGAAAAGCTACTCAAGTGGCAGATAGAATATGCGCCCTCTTGCGCTGCTCGTGGTGCAGTTCATGCTGATTTTACAGTGTGGGACAAATGCCCAGCACTAATATTCAAAAGAAACACAGTTGATGGATGGAATGCAGAAGAAATCAAAACATTCACCCCCAGTCAAGAGATCTGGGTTAAATACATCATTCTTTTCCTCACCATGCCACCCCAGTTTAGACCTGGTCATATGCAAATCAGTCTTGACCCTGTGCCTCATGGAACAGTCCAGCCCAAACTTCCAAGCTGGGTCCTCTCTGAACCGGAAACACTCATCCTAGGACTGGTTTCAGGGTTTCCCCCTTCATCAGAAAGGATAGCTTTAATCCAGTGGCACAGGGAGCCCGGGACCCACGTCTGGTCATACCCAGTGCACTTATGGTGAGAAAGCAAAAGACACAAAAGCCAGGACTTAAAACATGCATTGGGCACCCTTGCAAAAATGGCACCCACCACTACCTGATCTACATTGCTGAAGGAGATACGCAGTAGTGGTGCAACACCCACTGGGAAGGACGATGCACTGATTCTTCATGGTCTTCAGCTGCGGACAATTGGACTGTGATTGGCAGTGCCCCCTGTGGCAACACCGTCAGCTGTGGCCTGCCTTCTGGCAAGCAGGAGTCCCAGGACCTGCACAAAGGGGATACTGCACAGATACCCATGTATGGCAGCATTAGCGGGGTGTCGCAAGAGTGTGCAGCAGAGATGGTGATGGCGGTGCTCCCCACAAGGAGAAGGGACACCTCACCTGACACCAGGAGGCCCAACCCGGGAGCTGGGTGGAGGAAAACTGGTGCAGTGGATGACACTCGAGAGGCCTGAAGGTAGGTGGGGGGAGGGAGCCACAAAGCTGAGGAGGGTGTAGCAGCCCACCACCTCATTAACATCCCTACCGGCACCCAAACCTATCCCTCCTGCCTGCTCCCCCAGCTGACCATCCGGAGAGCTTGAAGCAGGAGGCCCGGGCCCAAGGAGGCATGGTCCCGAGATTGCACTGTAGTAGGATGTGGGCTGAAGGAGCTAGGGTGCAACAGTAGGCTAACTGAGGAGGCCATGCCACCCTTCCCTGATTCACATTGCTAGTCGGTCACCCACCCTGACACTGTCAGATTGGAGGGAGTTGGGGCCCTGAGGGAGATGATTTTTAGAATTCAGGCCTCACAAGTCCTTTAATGGTTTACTGTCTAGAGTGCCACAGGGGAAGAGTAAAACAGGAGCGCCCCCTGCATAGCTGAGAATCGCGGCACTACAGGTGCTGACCTGGACTGGCATTGGGCCATTCTCTACCGCTGACCCTACTGGCTTCCCTGAAACCATGCAATCAGGGGGGAGTCCCCCGCAGAAGACAGACAACACTTGCCTGGGAGCCGGCACACCAGGGAGATTTCAAGGGAGGGGGAGGGGGTAGTGAAGCAGTGGCCAACCATAAGTGGCGGATTCCCCCACAACTATATGGCCCATCTCAAGTGATGACAGGGTAGAGGACTGATGGGACCTCTAGGGATACCTAGTGAAAGCTGGCCCTCATCATTCCCATGCAGGTCGTTTTCTTGCCTACCATACTCGGTTCAAGAACTCCTTTGGCCTACTCACCCAACCTAGTACAGGAGGGACGCCTCACATAGCTTGTCTGCTCCCCTGTGGCACTTGGAGTGGACCGCCTAAAGTGCACAATACCTCACTGATATTGGAGAAATTGTCCAAAATAAAGACCTGGATACTGATACCCCAGAGCTGGATGGCACTTTAAACAGTAGGCGAGATGAGGGGGATGAAAGTACTGTTACGGTACCTCATAGGGCCACACCATGCAGGACATTATGTAAGACATTACGGCCTCTTGTGATGCTCTAGAGGCTGAATTTGATCACCTATTGATGGACATGGGCTCCAGAGTGACGACCATCGGTGCTTAGCAGAGAGGGTCACAATGGATGAGACAGACAAAGAGGAACTTCCAACAGCGCTTTCATCAGCGACAGAGCTGGCCACTGCCCTGGAGGCAAAGATTGACACTGGGGTTGCAAGCAGAGGACACTGAAAATTGCTCACGCCACAACAACATCCATATGCTGGGGCTTCCGGAGCGAAGTACTGCATGGTAACTTATTTGGAAAAATAGCTCTGCAGAGGGCCTCTCCTCTTTCTTTGTCCTGAAATGTACACAAAGAGTTCCAGCACCCCCCATCCCAGGGCATCCCCACAAACGGTGCTGACTTGCATGCTCTTTTATAAAGACAGATACCATATTCTGAAACCGGCCAGGATCAAAGAGTCTATAGAGGAGGGAAACAGCACGGTCAGGATATTTCCAGACTTCTCAATCTCAAGAGACGTGCAGAAACTGAGATTTTCCTTCCTCAAAGAGACTTCATCAGGCAACAGAGCGTACAATATGCAAGGATTTTTCCATCTGAGTTCCGCGTGACAACAGAAGAGGGCTCTCATTTTTTTCAATCCACGCAGGAGGTCTGGGACTGGCTAGACCACAACCACAGCAAGATACTAGTCTTTGTATGCAAGGGAGCTGACCATGCGAATCCTGATCAAGGTGCCTTAATTCAGTTGTTCCAGCATCAGAAGAGGTCCAGCTAGAGCGGAGATGCATGATGGAGGTGGTGTCGTCATTGAGTGGCAGCAGAACTGGAGAGCCATTTCCTACAGAGGGCATAGAAACCAGAGACTCTGACACACACCATAGCTCCTTGATGTCTATAGATTTCAATGCCCATCTACCAGTTTTTACTCCGGGAACGTAAGACAAACTTATTTCAATGAAATGATGAACAGTATGCTGTAATGAACACAGTAGGGGACCCAAGAGTGTCAGAGTGTGGGGTGAAATGAGGGCAGGCAGATGTCCTCCTTGAACCATGGCCACTATGCTCCGCACAACTGATTGGATGGGAAAACTCGGCCAGGGAGAATGGAACGGTGCTACCCCCCCTTAGTTAGAGTTACACGCAGGTGCGCCTGTGACAGGTTGACTGCAGATTGAGAGTTGGGATGGGGGAAGTTGCCCACACATCCTGGGTTGCAGGAGTTGAGGTGTTTGTTGGCAGTTAAATGAGTGCGAGTGTTGTCTCGAACATTACGGCAAAAGTTATGAGATGCTCTCAGTTGTTAACAGGAGAGCCATTAATATCACATTCCTTCAAGAGCCACATTTAATAGCTAAAGAGGATCCAGCATTACAGAGACTTATTTCACAGCCTACTCAGCCTGTGCGAGAGGTACACTCATTTGGGTTTGGGCAGGAGTGTCTTTCCAACATATAGGGCATGTGCTAGACCCAGAAGGCAGGTTTTCGATAGTGGCCATTTAGAGGGGCATGATATCACCATTGTTAAAATACACACACCAAATACTGACCGGCGGACCTTTCTGACTAACCTATCGGGCCCTTTGCTTCATTCCTTCTTCACTCAATCATAATGGGAGGGGATTTCAATTGTGTGGCGGATCCTGACTTGGACTTCTTGCATCCTCCTTTGCGTCATTCACCGATAACCAGCATGGCTCAGGTTTTTTGGGATTGGCAAGCTAGATAGGGCTGATAGACACTTGGTGCTGGATGAACCTTCAGACAAGTGATTACTTCTTCTTTTTGAGCCTTCATGAACTGCACAGAAGGTTAAACACCTTTCTATGTACCCCAGACGTGCAAGTATTAACTCACAAAGTACAATACCTCTCTTGCACTATATCCAACAACAACCCTGTGCTTCTCTATCTGGCCTGGGTATGCTCAAAACCCTGCATTCCTAACTGGAAATCAATCAATCAATCAGAGCATTTGTATAGCGCGCTACTCACCCAGAGGGTCTCAAGGCGCTTGGGGAAGGGAGGTCCGCTACTGCTCGAACAGCCAGGTCTTGAGTTTCTTCCTGAAGGCGAGGTGGTCTTGGGTCAGGCGGATGTGGGTGGGGAGGGAGTTCCACGTCTTGGCAGCCAGGTAGGAGAAGGATCTTCCTCCCGTTGTGGCTCTTCGGATGCGGGGGACGGTGGCGAGGGCGTGGTTGGTCGATCGAAGCTGGCGGGCGGGAGTGTAGAAGGTCAGCCGGTCGTTGAGGTATCTTGGGCCTTGGTTGTGGAGAGCTTTGTGTGCGTGGGTGAGGAGTCGGAATGTGATTCTCTTGCTGACGGGGAGCCAGTGCAGGTTTCTCAGGTGTGCGGAGATGTGGCTGTGTCGGGGGATGTCCAGGATGAGTCGTGCTGAGGCGTTTTGAATGCGCTGGAGTCTTTTCTGGAGTTTTGCTGTTTTTCCGGCGTAGAGGGAGTTGCCGTAGTCCAGTCGGCTGGTGACGAGGGCCTGGGTGACCGTCTTCCTGTTTTCGGTGGGGATCCACCGGAAGATCTTACGTAGCATGCGTAGGGTGTTGAAGCATGACGAGGAGACGGCGTTGACTTGTCTGGTCATGGAGAGGGAGGAGTCCAGGATGAAGCCCAGGTTGCGTGCGTGGTCTGTTGGTTTCGGTGCGCTGCCCAGGGCAGGGGGCCACCAGGAGTCGTCCCAGGCGGAGGGCGTTGATCCCAGGATGAGGACTTCCGTTTTATCTGAGTTCAGTTTCAGGCGGCTGTTCATCATCCACTCGGCTACGTCTTTCATCCCTTCGTGTAGGTTGGTTCTGGCGGTGGCGGGGTCGTTGGTGAGGGAGAGGATCAGCTGCGTGACGTCGGCGTAGGAGATGATGTTGAGGTTGTGTTGGCGTGCGATGGCCGCGAGGGGGCTCATGTAGATGTTGACTAACGTGGGGCTGAGTGATGATCCTTGTGGTACACCGCAGATGACTTCGGTAGCCTTGGACCTGAACAGGGGGAGGCGGACTCTCTGGGTTCTTCCAGTGAGGAAGGAGATGATCCACTCCAGTGCCTTCTCCTGGATTCCGATGTTGTGCAGGCGCTGTTCTAGGGTGCGGTGGCAGACTGTGTCGAACGCCGCGGAGAAGTCCAGGAGGATGAGGGCCGCTGTTTCCCCGTTGTCGAGCAGGGTTCGGATGTCGTCGGTGGCTGCGATGAGGGCGGTCTCGGTGCTGTCATTGGCCCGGAAGCAGGACTGCGAGTGGTCGAGGGATCCATTCGTCTCGAGGAAGGCGGCCAGCTGTCTGTTGACGGTCTTCTCGATGACTTTGGCAGGAAAAGGAAGGAGCGAGATGGGGCGGTAGTTTTTGAGGTCGGTGGGGTCTGCTGATGGTTTCTTCAGTAGGGCGCTGAGATCGGCGTGCTTCCAGCTCTCTGGGAAGGTGGCGGTGTCGAAGGAGGCGTTGATGGTGTCCCGTAGATGGGGTGCGATGATGGAGTCGGCCTTGTTGAAGACGTGGTGAGGACAGGGGTCGGTTGGTGATCCGGAGTGGATGGAGTTCATCGTGCGGATGGTGTCTTCGGTGTTGATCGGGGTCCAGTTGCGGAGGGTGGTGGTGGGGGGCGTTGGTACGGTCGGACGGTGCGTCGGCTGTGTGCTGAAGCTGTTGTGTATGTCTGCGATCTTGCTGTGGAAGAACGAGGCGAGCGAGTTGCAGAGGTCTTGCGATGGGGTGATGTTGTTGTTTCCGGCGCTGGGGTTGGAGAGCTCTTTGACGATGTTGAAGAGTTCCTTGCTGTTGTGGGCGTTGTTGTCTAGTCGTTCCATGAATGCGGTTTTCTTGGTGGCGTGGATCAGTTGGTGGTGTTTTCGGGTAGCGAGCTTGAGGGTGGTCATGTTGTCTGTAGTAGGGTCTCTGCGCCAGGCTTTCTCGAGGACCCGGCAGTTCTTCTTGGAGCTCTTGAGTTTGTCGGTGAACCAGGAGGCTTTCTTGGTGCCGGGTCTGTCAGGGTTTTCAGTGGAGCGAGGTCGTCTGCGCAGTTGCTGATCCACCTCGTGAGGTTGATGGCGGCTTGGTTGGGGTTCGCTGAGCTGGCGGGAGGGTTCTGGCTCAGGGATGTGGCGAGTTGGTCGGCTGTGATCTTGTTCCAGCTTCTGCAGGGGACCTGTTGCTGGCTGTGGTGGAGCGTGGTCCTTCTGAAGCTGAAGTGGACGCAGCTGTGGTCTGTCCAGTGAAGTCCGGTGGCGTGGCTGAAGGAGATGTCCTTGCTGGAGAAGAAGACGGGGTCAAGCGTGTGGCCGGCATAGTGGGTGGGGGTGGTCACCAGTTGCTTGAGTCCGAGGTTGGCGAGGTTGTCCAGCAGGTTGGTGGTGTTGCGGTCATTGTTGTTCTCCAGGTGGAAGTTGAGGTCCCCGAGGAGGATGTAGTCAGCGGAGGGGAGAGCGTGCGGGCTGATGAAGTCGGTGATGTCTTCTCTGAATTGTGTGCATGGTCCCGGGGGTCTGTAGATGAGGGTGCCTCTGAGGGTTGTCTTGGGGTCAGTGTGGATCTGGAAGTGCAGGTGTTCAGCGGCGGTGAGGGTGTCGTCGGCGTTGGTCGTGAGGCGGATGGTGTTCTTGTGGACGATGGCGATGCCTCCTCCAGTCTGGTTGACGCGGCCCCTCCGGGTGATCTTGTATCCGTGCGGGATGGCGATGGCGATGTCGGGCGCTGAGGAGGCGTTCATCCAGGTTTCCGTGAGGAAAGCGACGTCTGGAGCTGTGGTGTCGATGAGGTTCCAGAGTTCTATGGCGTGTCTGTGGATGGAGCGGGTGTTGAGCAGGATGCATTTCAGGTGGTTGCTGATGGTGCTAGTCTTGGCGGGTGCAGTGCAGGTCCGGATGCAGGAGAACTTGCAGAGTTGGCAGGTGAAGGGTCCGTGGGTGCGTCCTGGGGTGGCTCGGTGGCAGCCGGGGGTTCGGCCGGTGTTGAGGGCGTTGAGGGTGGCGTGGTCGTAAGTCCGGCGGGTGGGCTGGCTTCCTCGGGGGCCAGGGGGTCTGGCGCTGGGCGCGGTCCAGGCGCGGACGGACTTGCCTTTGGCGCGCCTTCGGCGCACCATCGGCGCACCCGCTGCGCGTACGCATGCACTCTGCCATAAATGGAGAGTCGGGAGGGGAGGGGCGAGGGAGGAGCAGCTGGGAGGCGGGAGCGGGGTGGCGAGTGGGGAGGGGAGCGCTGCGAGGTGAGGCTGAAGGAACGGGGGTGGGGCCGCGGGGGAGCAGCGGTGGGGAGCGGGGTGGATCCGCGGGAGCACAATCAAGGGCACAACAGTGAAACCAGGGGGAGGAACGGCGATAGCACGGAGAGAACAGAGAGAGCAGAAATACAATCAAGGGAAACAGAGTCGAACTGAAACTGAAAGTCGAATCACTAGAAGATACCCATTATGAGGTGGTTATTCAACATAATATTCACCATTACTTTGCCAATAATAGTGGTAGAATCTCCTCTTCATTGATGGAATGGGACACGTTCAAAGTGGTTGAAGTGGTTATAATGGGTAAATGCCTAGCCAAGTTGGAAAATGTTGTTGCAGGAAGCCCAAACCGCTGAACAAGTCCTGAGGGAGGTGGAAAAATGTAGACCCTGGCGACTAGAGCCTTGTAAGGAACAAGTGACGTACCAAGTGGAATGCCTCTGAGGTTTTGACTAGAAAATCGGGTGGATTAGACGATCACTATATATTGGCAAACTGAAATCAACCACCACTTTCTTCAGTACTACATGCAATTACATACAAGCACCATAGAATACAACCACAAGTTGCTGAGGGTATAATTAGAGCCCCTGTCACTTTTAACCCTCACTGGGGAGAAAGCTCAGGAACTGGGTGCTACTGCTGAGATCTTGGTACAGGAAATCAGGAGGGAAACAAAGTCTTCCCAAGGCCCCCAAAAATATTCTTCTGGTTGGGATTCCCAATCTTCTAAGATGAAAGGCCAAAAGAAACCATGGTGTAAAGTCTGTAAACAGAATAGCCATTGGACTAATGATTGCACCAAGAAAGATGCAACTCCAGCCACCATTGTTCCTAAAGCAACTGTTCCCCCTAGTTCAGCTCTTAGTGGTGGTACTCAGCAGAAGGGTGTAGTAGGGTTAACCCTGAGTACTGAGATGGGCTCTGACCTAGTCAGAGTGCCAACTCAGGCTGTCTTGATCTGTGATGGAGGCATGGATATGTCCTCCAGTGTGAGTCCCAGTAATTCAAACTGGAGGACATATTCAATCTTTGTGGCAGTGTCAGGGTGGTAGACCGACTAGCAATGTGAATCAGTGAAGGGTGGCATGGCCTCATCAATCAGCCTACTGTGGCACCCTAGGGCCACCCTAGATCCTTCAGTGCTTGGGAAATTGCCCACCTTCTAGTACAGGGCAATCTCTGGACCATGCCTCCTTGGGCCCGGGCCTCCTGCGTCAAGCTCTCCGGATGGTCAGCTGGGGGAGCAGGCAGGAGGGATAGGGTTGGGTGCCGGGAGGAGAATCTCTTCACGAAGGGTAGGGATGTTAATGAGGTGGTGGGCTTCTACACCCTCCTCAGTTTTGTGGCTCCCTCCCCCCACCTACTTTCAGGCCTTTCGAGTGTCATCCACTGCACCCGTTTTCCTCCACCCAGCTCCTGGGTTGGGCCTCCTGGTGTCAGGTGAGGTGTCCCTTCTCCTTGTGGGGAGCATCGCCATCTCTGCTGCAGACTCTGGTGACACCCCGCTAATGCTGCCATACATGGGTTTCTGTGCAGTATCCCCTTTGTGCAGGTCCTGGGACTCCTGCTTCCCAGAAGGCAGGCCACAGCTGACGATGTTGTCACAGGGGGCACCGCCAATCATAGTCCAATTGTCCGCAGCTGCAGACCATGAAGAATCAGTGCCTCGTCCTTCCCAGTTGGTGTTGCACCACTACTGCATAACTCCTTCAGTAATGTAGTTCAGGTAGTGGTGGGTGCCACTTTTGCAATGGTGCCCAATGCATGTTTTAAGTCATGGCTTTTGTGTCTTTTGCTTTCTCACCATAAGTGCACTGGGTATGACCAGATGTGGGTGCCGGGCTCACTGTGCCACTGGATTAGAGCTATCCTGTCTGATGAAGGGGGAAACCAAGAAACCGGTCCTAGGATGAGTGTTTCCGGTCCAGAGAGGACCCGGCTTGAAAGTTTGGGCTGGGCTGTTCCATGAGGCACAGGGTCAAGACTGATTTGCATATGGCCAGGTCTAAACTGGGGTGGCATGGTGAGGAAAAGAATGATGTATTTAACCCAGATCTCTTGACTGGGGGTGAATGTTTTGATTTCTTCTGCATTCCATCCATCAACTGTGTGCCTTTTGAATATTAGTGCTGGGAATTTGTCTCACACTGTAAAATCAGCAGGAACTGCACCACAAGCAGCGCAAGAGGGCGCAGATTCTATCTGCCACTTGAGTAGCTATTCTACTCGCGCGGTAGCTTCCTCAACACAAGCAGCAGGTTTCTCAAAGTGAGTGGTAGCGACCTGCTGCGACCGCCCGCGTTGAAATATCTCACTGGGAGGTGGTCTAGCATTGAAGTTTCCTTGCTCACTCACTCAAACCTAATGTTGGTGAGCCACAAGAGGGGAGAACTCCACTCTGCACCACTCTGTAGAGTTTTTCAGATTTCCCCACTAGACGTTGAGCACGAAGTGGGAAAAACTCCAGAAACTCAGTGAGCAGAGTGGAGTTTACCACCCAGGCCTACTATTTATTTGTAGAGGAATGCTTTGACTAGGCAACACCTCAAATTATATGTTAGTATTGTTTTTATAAGTTGAGGACAACAAAATGTCAGCCAGAGCAATATATTTCAAGTTCCTATTGGTGTTAATTCCAGAAGAACTCCAACAATTAAATATTTTTGCAAAATTCTCATACAGTGCATGCACCCTTTTCAAACAATAGTTCATGTGGAACTGAAGACTGGTAAAATACCACTGATGGAGCTACAAAAAGGCCTTGAAGGAAGAGTTGTTTTAGATTTAAAACAAAATATGGAAACTGTGGGTGTAGAGAGAGATATTGATGAACCACTGATCATTCTTGTAAATGGTGTGCCTACCAAAAAGCATCAAGTGGACAGATGGAAAGGGTGGATAGATTCATACATAAAAAATATATGAACACTATAATATCCACCCACTCCATTCTAAAGAGGTTATTGGTGATGCTATTGATCTCTTTAAAATGAAACAAGCAAAAGGAGCTCTATTGAGTGTGAGTAGAAATCGTTTAGAGGCTTGCTGTTTTCCACACCTATCATATGCATTAAAACACATTTTGAAAACAAGAGTTAATGAACAAAATCTCTCTGCAAGGGAATTTGTTGACAAAGTTCAAGGTAAAGATGAATGAGAAGTTGGAATACAATCTAATTAATTGTATGGCATATCAACGTGTTACCAATGAAGGAGAACTTAAATGTGTGTTATGAAACTTAGATGCACCTACTTGGTTTCTGACATTCCCTTGTGCAGTGTATGTGTGTAGTGATTTGCTTGACTTTTTAGGAGAAGCAAACTAAAAGCATTAATAACATCAATGTAAAGACAGCACGAGATCTTTGCTCTTTGCATCCTGCTAATGTTTGTAGATATTTTAACCACAGGTGTTAATCCATGCTGTCTTTAATCTACAACTAAAGAAATCCTCCACTTGGTGAAGTTACTCATTTCGTTTGACGTAAAAAGTACCAAGCAAGAGGTGCTACTCATATATTTACATGCTGTTATAGATAAAAGATGCACTCAAATTTGGACATGCACCATCCTGAAAGAAAATTATGAAAAAGGCCTGGAACAACAAGTTCTGCACTTCCAAACACATAAGCATGGCAAGTACTGCCGTCAAAATTACAGTGGTAAATAAAAATGTTACACAAGGTGTCATTTTGGATTTCCAAGACCAGACATTTCCAAAGGAAGAGTGAACAGCTTATCTGCAGTCAGACATACACTGACTCAAAAATCACCAAAAAACACATACAACCTCAGAAGAACAGAGACCTCCATGTGTATTAATGACTATAATCCTGTGATTTTGAAATGTGGAATGCAAGTAAAATTATACAATATGTTGTAGACAACGCCATCACTGTTACTCATTCTGTCACGTGTTACATTTCAAAATCAGATAAGACAGAGCTGAAGAAGGTGTCGGAGGAGATTTCTGCAGAAAAGTCTCTAACCAAGAAATTGTACAGCTTCAGCTCGAAAATGTTTCCCATATGGACATAGGCACCTATGAATGCTGTAACCAGTTGAGCTCACCCAGTTTGTACTCAAAGTCAAGGGGAATTATTTGGGTACGTCAAGGCCTTGCAAGCACACACATCATAGTCTTGAAGGTCTTCCTGGAAAGTTAGAACCTAGCAGAGTTTGACCCCGAAAGTACAGATATTGTGAAAACAAATATGCAGGATTCTTACTATCCAAGAAGGAGTCCACACCTTGAAAGCGTGTGTCTTCTGAGATATTTTAACACTATAGATATAAAAACAATGTAACAGAAAATGTGTAGTAGTTGTTTATCATGGTTGTTTCAAAAAACAAAAGGAAGTTTAATAAAATACAGAAAACGTAGTTGCCAAACTCCTTTTAAAAAAGATTTTTTCTATATGGTACTTTTGCAACTCTTCAAGCCTTGGTATTCTGAATTGGAGTTAATCGGACACTTTGCCTTCTTTGAAGATCATTTCAACCCCGTGAAAAATAACATTCAGTGTTCAATCTTCCCTAACTACATGAAAATGTTAAATGATGAGATTGAAATTAAGCTCACATAGCCATGAATGAGGTGGAGACTACAATGTAACAAGCAATTCAAGAAAGTGTTGATTTGGAGCAGTTAGTTGGATGACCAAACAACCAGTAGAAAGAAATATCTATGGAGGTAAAAGAGAAAATAGAACATGGATTCCTCCATGAGAAGAATGAATGTAAATGCTCATCACTTAAGCCAATACTATTATACATCCGTGGTCAAGCTGGCACTAGGAAAAGATTTTAAATTGAAGTTCTCATTACCTACCTACAGAGTACTACTGTGTCAAATTTGCCATGTGTAGTAACATCACCAACTGGATTAGCTGCACACAACAGTAAAGGAATTACTTTACATCAACTACTTATGCTACCTGTAGAACGTGATAATACATTGGAGTATCAAATGTTTTCTGGTTAAAGTTGTCATGGTGTCTCAAGACTACTGAACAAACTGAAACTTTCCCTCATTGAGGAGGTGAACATGATCTTAAACTGAATGCTTGCCTTTGTTCACTTGAGAATGCAACATATTTAAAAAACAAAATATGATGTGCTGTTTGGACTAAAAAATGCAATTATGTTTGGGGACCTACTACAGCTTACCCCCATCAAAGGACAGCCTGTGTTCAAGACTCTTCTCCATGATGAAACTCAGAATTCCCTCAGAAGTATTAGAAATGTAAATATCTGGCTTAACTTCCAATACAAGGAACTACGCAGGAATATGTTTCAAGCATCTAATGTGGAATATGAAATTATTCTGAAGGATGTTAGAGAACGACTTCTCACAAAAGAGGGAAAACTTTGCTTAGAAAGTCAATATCTAAAGAAACGATTTTCTTCAAACAAGACCACAGCACAGCTAATGTATAATTTCATTGAAGAAGGGAAATCCATTGTCTGCCTAATGCCTACACTTCAAGAGTGCTCCTGTTTTAACAAACAATTATTACAACTGGAGAAAGAAGAATTTTGGGAAATTACAGCAATTGACAAAATGGAACACCAGGGGGTGAGAGTGCTGCAATATGAAAACCTACAAGCACATTAATTGGAGAAATCTGTTTACAGAACTGCGGCATTAAAAAATTGTTTACATGTTTGCAAAAACTGTAGAGTAATTTTGTGGCATGATTTAAATGTTGAGGAAGGATTAAATAATGGTACTATGGGTAAAGTGATTGTTTTCATTAACTTTCCAAATAGGAATGAGATTGATTTGATTTTATCAGAAAGATGGCATAAAGCTGATTGGTAGATGTATTGCAGGTTCTTTTGCTAATAAAATACTTGTATTCGGCGTCAGCTGTTTCCAGTTTCTCTAACATAAATCTCAAGGTTTAAGTGTAGACTCAGCTTTATTAATATAGGTAGTTATGTTTTAAAGAAGGTATGTCATACGTAGTGTTATCCCGAGTTAGAATATTGTTTTAGAAGAAGAAATAAGTACTGATAACTTATTTGGACTGAGTTACTCATGAAAGCAAGAGGGTGAAGATTGTTCTTTCACATCAAGTACACAAATAGATAAAAGGGTGAACTCTTTATTTAACACTACCAGCTTGCAAAACAGTGGGGGATATTCTCAAGAACGTGTAATAAACACCTTAAACAGCTTAACGCAACTCTTCACATCGCAGACTATCGCGGGAAAATAACGCTGTGGTAACATGGTATTCCCAACACGACGGTACCATGTGACAGTTTCACGATAACGCCCCAAATGAACGCGTTAAAATCAAAACAATGCCGCAAAAACACGAAACATGAAGATAGTAGCAATGATACCAATCACGATTAAAAAAACTGCAAAAAACAGCCACAGTCCTGCAATTCCCACGCGTCAAAAGTAGAAGAAAAAAAAACAAAAGACAAACAAAAGCGAAGCACAATGGAGATAGCCGGAGAAAGTGCAGAGGACAACCAGAACCCCACAAGCCCCCAGGAGGACCAGCCTGGGACCTTGGGGTCAGGGAATGGCAAGGACAAGAAGAGTAGGAAGAAGCGGTTCAGTCCGCAGGAAAAGGATCCTGATAATGGAGATGATAGAACACCATCAACTACTGTTTGTCACCTCAACTGTGTCATTGGTAACAAAAAATGGAATATGCAGACCATCGTGGACAAGGTGAATGCAGTCGGAGTGCTGGAGAGGACAATGGAAGAGGTCAAGAAGCACTGGGATGGTGTGAAGCACAAAACAAAGCAGAAACTCGCGAACAACCGGAAGGCAGCAATGCAGACTGGAGGTGGGAGACCAGCACCACAGGAGGAGCTGGATGAGATGGAGGAAATGGTGTCCACAGTCATCAGTGGGGAGATGGTGGCAGGAGTTGCGGGCCCGGACACTGCTCAACATGACCGGACACAACAGCAACAGGGTGAGTAACGACCAGGGACTGGGGGACGGGGGCTGATGGGCACAATGGCACACATGCACAATTAAGCATAGCACGGCTGCGAACAAACCATGCCCCACACCCCCAACTCCCACCAAGAGACCCATGCACCCAAGTATGCAACATCTCAGCACTGTATAAGCACAGAAGTAAGAGGCACACTGCATGTAAGGGATAAGGGGCAGCTAAATCAGAGCTGCAGGGGCAACTCACCCAAAATGCAGCACACACACATCACATGCAGAGCACATCAACATTGATAACAATTTGGTACAAACCGCAACACGTCCACAACAGAACATAGGACACAACTGGTCCCGCTTGTCTGTAGAAACTGGCCAACCACATTTGGCATTGCAGGGAAATGTGAGTTGACAATGTACAAGTACAAACACACATCCATGATGTAGTTGAAATGTCCACTGTCCCGCACCGAATAGGCAGCTCCCCCAAACAGTCACAATGTATACTGTCATGCAGTCTGAATATAAACATGTACAATGCGTCATCATACATGAGAACACAATGTTAAACTGCATTTCCCCTTCACATTGCAGGGGGAAATCCAACCCCTCCTGCAGAGCAGACCTAACTTCTATTCTCTGATGATGAAGTGGACCACCACACCTTCGACTCCGATGCCCTCCAACAGCTCATGGAGTGCCTCCGTACCCGCCACCACAGCTGCCTCCCAGGTCCCCCACGAGGAACACATGGCCTTCCAACGCCGTGTGTTGGGGTGCCAGGAGAAGCTGGCTGAACAGTTGCAGGTGGGTTTGACCGCATGGCAGACAAACTAGACGCCATACGTGGGTGTCTAGGTCCCATCAGGGACCACTCACAGTCCCTAATGGACAACCACAGTCGGCTCCATGCTCTCCAACGAACCATGGCTGACATCGCTAGAGTCATGACTCTGAGACAAGAGGAACTGTCAAGTCAGAGTGGCTCCAGCAAGCTCACCCAGTAGTTGGGACAAATGCGGAGGATCATGGAGAACATAGAGCAGACGTGGGCGGAAAGTGCGGCTGCCACTGCTGCACACCAGCGAGAGGCAGCTGGGTCCCTCAATGCTCTAAATACATTCCTCATGGCATGGCTGCCACAATGCCTGGCGCTGATGCATGCTGCTGCTACCACTCTATCCACATCTCCGGCCCCTGATGTGTCAGTGCCACACAGTGCGGCAGACATTCTACCTGCAGCCCATGAGGTGTCACTGCCACACAGTGCTGGAGGCAGAACACCACTACCCACATATGAGGCACATGCAACAGCAGAGGACGAAGATGCGGATGAATCTGGCTCCATAGTCAGAAGGACGCAGTAGCATTAATTTCTGCCATTTGGCCTGTTTCTGCTTGGTTCTGCCCTCTGCATCATCACCTTCCACTGTCCCCAGATGCCCTCTGCAACACTCACCTTGGACCTCAACATGGACTGCCATATTCTGTTTGGTCACCAATGACACAGCTATCAGACCACGGACTGAACTCCTTCTCACCTGATGTACTTGTCATTCCCTGAGTGGTTAAGGGGCTATATGGGTGAATGAGTATGTGTGTTACTAGCTGTATAGGTAAGTGAGTGGGCGTGTCAGTTACTGGGAATAGGACTCTTTACAACAAATAAGCTTTTCACGCATTCCATTACAACGAGGTCATTACAATGGCTGCGTTGTTTCAACATGAACCATTACATCACAAGTCGTTTCAATGACTTGCTGAAGGGGGCGCGCTGGTGTTGGATTTACAATCCAATAGCTTCCCTGCTGTTGCACAAACTGGAGTAAGAATAGTAAATAATACTATTCCTAAGTCCAGCACGTCCCATACAGCAAGTCGTTGAAACGACTTGTGATGTAATGGTACGCATGATGATAATGCGGGCATTGTAAATGCTGTTTCCCGTGAGTGGGTGGATTTATGAGTGTATGTATCATTTGTGAATGGGTCTGTCAGTAGCTATATGGGTGTGTGTATGGATAGCTCTGTGACTTTATAACTCTCTCCCTCAGTGTGTACCTTGGGAATGTAATTTTGTTGAACATCCCAAAAAGAAATAATTAGTCAATTTCCTTACTCCAATAAATGGTGGCATTCATCTGTATACAAAGAAAAAACATAAATGCAAGTTAGTATTACATTTTGTAAAAATTACATGATAAATTTAATTTTTGAAATGCACTAGTTTATATTATAAACAAAACAGTAGACATGTGTTATGCTGTTATGGTGTGTTATATGATATTAAAGTTTTTAATATTCCCTTTTTTTACTGTTCTGACCTTTCATACTTGTACACCATAAACAATGTACTGAATGAAGATTCATCCTTGAACAGTGGGGGGAAAAAACAATCATATAGATTGTAGAAAAAAAAGAACTGCACAGTATGAAACTACAAGCAGCCGACACTATGTATTGCACCCACCACAATTATTGAGTGAATTATTTTACCTATAATTACTGAACTAATTTAAACAAACCTATCTTATAAATAACAAATTTAATAATAAAAGTGGTACAGTACTACTAATAGTATAAAGGGCACTGAAATTATGAAGACACTTTTAGCGACATCACCCCTGGTATGCTGAATAGTTTCATAAACACGTAGGATCCACGTAGAACAAATACAGTATACCACTTTTTTTAGCAGTGATCCTTCTTAGAACTTTGGTCAGTGAAGCAAAAGATAAGAAAGGCAGTTTTTGTTAGAATTTATGATTGCTGTCATTTCATTCCATCCATCCAATTTCACTTTTTAAATTGAGAGTGTAGTGTCCAGGTGTTACACTAAGTCATTCATGAAAAATTATGGACATGGTAGTATAAGTTCTTCCAGAAATAGATATTTGTCCAAATTTGAAGCTTGTAATCTCTGTTTCCAATTTACTTCAATCTGCTCTGCATCGGTGTAGCATAAATAAGAGAAATTTCCACTTCTTCGTATATTGAATGTTGACATACTGATTGAAAATTTGGACAGGTATTAATTTGGTTAGTTTTTTTGATCAATCTGTCAAAACACACTGGGGCATATTCTCAAGGATTTATCGCAGAGTCATTGGCACTTTATCGCAGCCAAAGTGGCGATAAATTTATCACACCATTCACAAACTGGTGCTAACAGCCAATATCACCAGTTTTCCAGCGACAGCAGCCACAAAAAACATCGCCACAGATGACAGATGACCCCAGCAACAAACGCTAATGAGAGGCAGAGTAGGCATTCCCATGCAAAAAGCCACAACACCCCTTCGCAATATTCTCAACAACCAGCCAGATTGGTGATAAGAACCAAAAACAAGCGGTAAGGCACGTTAGCATCAGGGAATTAACACCTGCTCTGATCCGGTGTAAAGTGCGGGCAACAAGCGGCACCAGACAAGGTGAGCACAGACCAGAGCCACACATGAAGAACTACAGATGCCCTGGAGCGACTGAAAATGCAGCCCAGAGACCTCAACTGTACAAAAATACCCACCGCCACCACCCCCAGGACCCCCCCGGGCCCTACCCCAGGCACCCCCACTTTGGACAAAGATATTGCAGATCAACTCTACGAAATCATGAACCAAACAATTCACCTAAAGTCGCACAATCACAACACCTAACATACATGTTTGGTCAGAAAAATGAGAATCATACATTTATCTTAGAATATCCAAATAATTAGTTTATTACAGAATAAACCCAAAACAACTATTCCGAAGAGTCATGGCTGGTCTTCTCAAGACATTCTGTAAGTCACAGCCTGCAAGACAAAAACCTAGATAAGAAGATATGTCATGCGCTCATCAAAGTACAGAGAGAGAGAGCGAAAGAGAGATAGAAATAGAGAGAAAGAGAGAAAGAGAGGGAGAAAAAAGAGAGAATGAGAGAGGGAGAGAGAAAGAGAGAGAGGGAAAGAGAGAGAGAGAGAGAGAGAGCAAGAGAGGGAGGGAGAAAGAGAGAGAGTGAGAAAGAGAGAGAGAGAGAGAAAGAGAGGGAGAGAGAGAGCGAAGGAGAAGGAGAGAGAGTGACGACACTGCGGACCCAGGCCTCACTGCTCACCTGCTGCCACCGGTGTGTCTCCAACCACGTGCCGGTATACACTGCAGTCCCACAGGTCCATATCTGAAACAGTTTCCAGAGACATGAATGGCAGAGTCCACACAGTTGCACACGCCATCATCGCTTGCCCGCCCCTGCGCACACAGGCTGCTGCACCCCAGCCCCTCCTGCCGCCCAGCAGTGATTGCCCGCCCCTGCTCAACCAGGCATCACTGCTCACCTCCCGTCACCGCCGTGTATCCAAGAGGGCTCACCACGTGCCGGTGGAAGCTCCAAGCGTGGGCCGCCACCATGGCACCCTCCACATCATGCAGCCCGCACCTCAGGCCACCAGGTCACACACTTGATTCTGGGTCTTGATTTTGCTATGGCAGAGATCCTATCAGTGCACATGGCATCATCGTAGGCTGTACACCCGCTAATCTCTTGAGGTGCCACTTACTCTGTGAACCACGGGGCGACGCCACGTGTCGGTAGGCCCTCACTGCCCACCGGCTCAGGCCTACACTGCAGTCCAGCAGGGTTCACACTAATCCTACCAGTCCAGACCACCAGGACGGCACATCATCGCAGGCTGCACCCTACCTCAGTGCACCAAAAGACACCGTCCAGTGGCAATGTGCCTGTGCCTGCCACAGTGTATCTGGTGCCACCGAGTCTGTGCACCACAAGGCATGGACGCTTTATGATTGAGTCTCGTGGTGTGGATGCCATCATGTCACCCCCGGCACTGGGCAATGTGAGGTGGCAGGGCACTAGGCCCTCATGCATAAATGACAACCACACGGAGACACCCAGTTAGAAAGTGGAAATGGCGTCCAGCACGTGGGTCATGCCTTTTTATAGGCAGGGTCACATGTCCTATGCTGGATGGGTGAGGTGTGAGTGTAAACCAGCCATGAGGGAGTGGCTGTGACATGCTGACAACTAGACCTGTGAGCAGCAGATCCCTACAGGGAAGAACTGGGACATGTAGCATTCTCCCCACCCTGTGAGCGTAAGCGGAGTAGGCTGGTCTGGTGTATGCCAGTCCAGCATAAGGGTGTGAACAATGACCCCCGGGGCTCTGGGTGTGGTTCTGTCCTTGGCTAGACAAGGCAGTAACTAATGCGTGTGTCTCCATTGTAGTGTCCGCGCCACCCGGAACGCAATCGGCAATGTGTCACCCTGGGACCCAAGTCCTACAACATGAGCAACATGGACATAATGGGGAATCACAGAGCCTACATTCATCCATACTTCCCCACTTGCAAAATCATAGACATGACACCGGTGTGAAAATAAATGTTTAATGCACATTCAGTGGAGTGTTCTAGCTTGAGCAGTACAGGGCCATGCAAACCCCACTTTACAATGCTGTCAGTACAACACGGTTCCTTTACAATGCGGTTGTTACAACGGCCGCATTATCACCATGCATACCATTACATCACAAGTCATTTCAATGACTTGATGTATGGGACATGCTGGACTTAGGAATAGTATTATTTACTATTCCTACTCCAGTTTGTGCAACAGCAGGGAAGCTATTGCATTGTAAATACAACACCAGCGCGCCCACTTCAGCAAGTCATTGAAACGACTTGCGATGTAATGGTTCATGTTGAAACAATGCAGTCGTTGTAATGACCTTGTTGTAATGGAATGCGTGAAAAGCTTATTTGTTGTAAAGAGTCCAATTCCTAGTAACTGACACGCCCACTCACTTACCTATACAGCTCGTAACACACATACTCATTCACCCATATAGCCCCTCAAACAACCACTCACCCTCCCATCAGCTACTCACACAGCCACTTTCTCACCCATACAGCCACTCATATACCTATTCATACATCTATAGAGCCACTTACAGAACCGCTCACTCTCTTATACAGACATGCACATATCCATATAGTCACTAACACGTGCACTAACTCCTCTACACCGCCACTCTCATACCCACTCACTCACCCGTACAACCACTCACACACCCACTCACTCACCCATACATCCACTCACATACCCACTCACTCACCCATACAGCCACGCACACACCCATTCACTCTCCCATACAGTCACTCAAACGCATACTCATTCACCCATATAGCCACTCATGCAACTACTCACTCGCCCATATATCCTATCACACTGCCACTTACTCGCCCATACAGCTACTCATACAGCTGCTCAATCATCCATACAGCCACTCACAGAAACACCCTCCCATACAATCATGCAACCAGCCATACAACCACTGACATACATACTCATTCATCAATACAGCCAGTCACACAGTCACTCACTCACCCATAAATCAACTCACTCACTCATTCAACCACCAACATAGTCACTCACACATCCACTCACTGACCTATACAGCTACTCATACATGAACCACCCATATACCCACTCACACAACCACTGACTCCCCCATACTCACTCACTCACACTGCTATTCATCACCCATGTAGCCACTCATACATCTACTCACTCATCCATAAAGCCACTCACAGAACCACTCATTCACCCATATAGCCATGCAGACACCCATACGGCCACTCACACATACACTCACTCACCCATACAGCCACTAACACAACCACTCATTCTCCCATACAGCCACTCACACTGCCACTCACTCACTCATATACTCATTCATCCATACAGCCAATGACAGAACCACTCACTCTCTCATACAGCCATGCAGCCCCTCACACTTACACTCACTCACTCATAAAGCCACTCACACAACCACTCCTCGCCCAAACAGCCACCCATACATATACACACACATACACACTCATCCATACAGGCAGTCACACAGCCACTCACCCATATACCCACTCATATACCCATTCAATCACCCATACAGCCACTCACACACCCACTGACTCATCCATACATCCTCTCACACATGCACTCACTCTCCCATACAGCCACTCACACATCTACTCACTCAGCCGTACAGCCACTTATACATGCACTCACTCATCCATACAGTCAGTCACACATCCACTCAGTCACCCATAAACCCATTCACATACACATTCAATCACCCATACAGCCACTCAAACAACCACTCACTCTCCCATATATTCACTGACACACCCATACACATACTGATACAGCCACTGACACACCAGTGCACACACATACAAATACACTGATACGAGCAAGTATACACTGATGCATATACTTACAAACTGGCACATACTTATTCCTATACTTACATACCCAGGCAAACTTTCATTCATACACTAACACACCTAGGCCAACACTAATATACTGACACACCCACACACACACACACACACTAATACATACACTGATATATCCAGGCACACACTGAGACATGCACTGACACACTCAAGCACACACCTATATGTCCAGTGACATACCCAGGCACACACTAATGAATACACTGAAACACCCAAGCACACAGTGATGCATACACAAACACACCCAGGAACACACTTGTGCATACACTGACACACCCAGGCACACACTGATGCATACACACTAAGGCTCACAGATAGGCATACTGTGACATACCCAGGCACAGAGATAGACAACATGTATACAATAACGGAATAAAAACACAAGCACAGCTCTTTTTATGAGTAGATGGTGTGGTTCTAACAAGATTTTTTTTTAAAGTTTTTTCATAAATGCACCACCAAAATGTGCAAAACTGAAGAAAAAAACCATAACAAAAAGTAACAGGGTTTCTAACAAAAACGACCACAGAAATAGTTGGATGCGAAAACATTCTAAAAAAGTACATGGATGATTGGTAATGGCATCCAAATATTGTAAATGTAAATGTATTGTGATTTATGTAGTGCACGTATCACCCGAAGGCATCAAGGCGCTTGCCTTGGGAACCCGTCCTGGCTTTTTCCCTGTGGGATAACCCATACTGGGCATCTCCAAGGTGAAAGCCAGGCATCCCGCAGCGGGGTGCGCCGCCGTAGTGGAGATTAAGCAAGCTATTGCCCAGAGTTGCAGCGTGGGACCCCCTGATTAGAATAGGCACCGAGGCGAGAATTGTCGAGTACGTGGACATTTTGGGCTCAGGACCCTGCCGCGTCGGGAATTGAACCCTGGTCCCGGGCCAGACCTCTGCATCAGGGTCTGCCGCTCTAATCAGTGAGCCACACTCCTCCACAATATTCTGTCACTGATGATATGTGCAAGTCAACTGATATGTGGCATCTCAAGCAGTGGGTCACCATCTGTCATAGGTTACGACATATAGCAGGAACAGTGATGGTGGTTGTGGATGGTGCTGGTAAAGTGGCTGTAGATTTTGAAGCAACTGCAGCAGTTACTCTTTCGTGTACCATCCTCAGATAAGCTCTTTCATGGATGGTCTTAAGATGTTTTCACATCGAGCTAGTACCGTGGTTGTATTTCTTGCTCATACCATGAGACAAAACTTTCCTGCAAATCGTGCATTTAACGATTTCCGCTCTACTTTCTTTTACCCTGAGGGGATTGCAACAAATAACCACACCTTGGTCTATCTTTTAGGCGGATGGCTCTGCTCTTCCTCATCTTCTCGGACCAGGGCAGGATTGGATGCATCCATGATTTTCAAAATCTGGGCTTCTAATAAGCTGGAATATCAACCGGTGTAGCTGTCTGCACTGTTCAATAACAAATAATAGGTTTTGGGTGGGGAGTTTTCCCAAAAAACGGTGTGGTGCTAATCAGTCCAATCAAAAGGAAAGGTTGACATGCGTCATTGTGTAACATTGTGAATTCAGTCAATGGATTTACGAAGTCACTAAAAATGTGAATCCAGCAAGAAATCTGAAAAACAAATATATAGCAACATAAATTAGACTCAAATAGGTCATTAAATTAGTATGCTCTCTCTCTCACTCTCTCTCTCTCTCTCTCTCTCTCTATATATATATATATATATATATATTCACTGAAAAAACCATAGGTTATAGACCATATATAGTTAGGAATTAGCATTTAGAAAACCTTATTTCACTCACACAAAACCATTGAAATTCCATATATAGTTAGTTGCACTAACTATATATCGCGCACCCGCAATCCACTGCTGATGATGTCACATATTACATCATTCATGACATGGTCAGTGACATCACTGATGACATCACTGATGACATCTCAAATGACATCACTGATGATATCTCTTTTGACATCAATGGTCACATCAATGATGATATCATTAATGTGACAATACAATGCATCTCCTCAACTTTAATATAACCTCTGTTACACCCAGTGTTAAATACAGAGTATAATTTTTGAAACCATTGACACACCAATACTAGTTACTACATACGCATTCACTGATTCCTACGTCTACACACACATTCACTCATTCACCCATACAATCATTCATACATACAATCACTCATCTTTACAACACTATCATATGCACTCATACACCTATACAGACACTCACACTCTGCCACTCATCCATGGAGTTACTCACACACCTAGTCAGTCCTGTAAAGAATCAATCACACTTCCATTTTCTAATCTACACAGTTAAACATAGAGTACCTTACATTTTCAAACATATACTAACACATACTTACTCTCTTATAGAATCACTGATACAAGTACACATTGATCTGCACAGAGTCACACACCTCCCAGCCAGCCATACACACACTCAGTCTCCCATACAAATACTTGTGCAACCAATCAATAACCCATATAGCTACTTATATAGCTACTGATCAACACATGCAGCAGCTTGCACAACAACAGACATACTGATGCACACTTTCAGACAGTTTAGTCACTAACCCGTGCATTTAGTAAGACGCATTTAATCACTCACTCATACAGTCAATCACGCACCTACTAAAACCTTCATTCAGACACTTATACATCCACTCATTCTTCAATATGTAAAACATATTTAAACTTTACAGAAACACATAATCACTGGATGTTGTCATCAGTGATGTCATCAGTGATGTCACTGACCATGTCATGAATGATGTAATATGTGACATCATCAGCAGTGGATTGCGGGTGCGCGATATATAGTTAGTGCAACTAACTATATATGGAATTTCAATGGTTTTGTGTGAGTGAAATAAGGTTTTCTAAATGCTAATTCCTAACTATATATGGTCTATAACCTATGGTTTTTTCAGTGAATTTTCAAGGTTTTGTAAATGCTAATTCCTAACTATATATGGTCTATAACCTATGTTTTTTTCTGTGAATTTCATTGTTTTTTTAACAGCTAATATCTGTAGCTGTAAAATGTATTCTTCTTTAAATCCAAAAATATATTTTATATGTTTATGAATAATTTTTTTTTAAAATATTTTTTTTTCTTCGTTCCCGCTTCGCGAATCGGGAAGCTTCCCGTTAGCTGACCTTGATGCCGCGAAATAGACCGCGAGCCGGTAAACGTTTCTTTACCGCAAGTGCCGCGTTAGAAAACAACATCGTGACGCCTCCCGTCCGCATGACGTTCCACGTTGTCGCGTGATACGTCATATGACGTGCTACGTTAGCGAACTGGTACGCGAAGCGAGTGCCAAAGCGCAGGTTTCTGGAAGCAAACCGGGAGGCCCTGCAAAGCGCTTAACGTAAACACAGCAAGTCATGTGACTTGGTAATAACACTTTTCATTGGTTCATTTCACTTTTGGTTTCCTAATGATGTAAGACTAGGTCATATAATCTAAAATGAACACTTTTGATTGGTTGAGAACTCTTGTTTTTCCCAAATGATGAAAATCCCTCCTTCTTTCCTCACTCTGACTTTCATCATTGTGAGAGAAAGACCCTTTGTGATCACTGAGCAATGGCTTCTTTAGTAGCTTCAGCTGGTGCTTCCCCACCACCTCCACCACATCCAAGGAAGAGTGGACCACCTGCTCAAGTTGTAATTCAACAAGAAGAAGAAGAAGAGGAACAGGAGGACGAGCACGAAGAGAGGCAGTTTTTGCCTGAGCAGCCCAAGACGTCTCACCGGAAAGAAAACTTCATTTGGCAATTTTTTAAAATTCCCAAAGGTCAGAAAAAAGTAAATGCAAGATACGTAACTTGCCTTATATGTCAAGATAGACTGTCCAGAGGGACCGACAAAAAATACAGTTTCGGAAACTACACAATGCATCGCCATATGACTAGGTGGCATCCTAACAACTACAGTGCTGCACAGTTTCGGAACGACCTAGATAATCTCCCTATTATGGCCAGAAGATCTGTTGTACCGGAAGTAACGGGACCAGAGGGCAGGGAGATGGTGGCAAATATACAAATGAGATTTGGTGAAGTAAAACACACCTGCGTATTTTGCGATGGATTCATTTCCTACGGAGAAAGAAGCATCACTCTGATCAACAGAGCTATTGACTATCATATGCAAGTTTGTCCGAAACGCCCAAAATAATAAATACTTCTTTTTTTTGTTTTGTTGCTCCTGTTGAGCCCTTTACAATGAATCGTTTTCATTGCCCCCTCCAAGAAAAACCCAAAAAAATATAAAACTGTTCCGAAAAATTCAAAAACATTAAAAAAATGTTCAGAAAAATAAAAAAAAAAGTTCTTTTCAGAACTACCTCCCCGTTATTAAAAAATTGGTACAATATTTGGAACTGTGCCAACCTCTATTTCTCTTAGTTTGCTTCCTAGTTCGCTCGCTGGTACGCGAACTGGAAGCGAACCAAAAACAGTAAGTATAAGGGAAGGAAACACACACTTATGTTAAAAGAAAGACAGCTATAGGGGAGTAAACTAGAGATACTATTACCCATAATCCACTACTGATGATGTCACATATTACATCATTCATGACATGCTCAGTGACATCATCAGCAGAGGATTGCGGGTTTTTTGGCAACATGCCTTATCCACGGTTTAATAACGCTGCCTTTTGCTTTATATAAGTTTTCAAATTGTATGAAATATATACCAATAGGTCTTTATGAACCTTTAGGTAGTGCTTTTGTTCATGAGGTCTGGTCGCTTCCATACACATACAGATGTTTCAAAGATGATCAAGAAGTTTATCTGAATGGAGAGGAATGCACTGAGACGCCAGATCATTCACTAATGTGTAGGCACATACAGTTACACGATTCATGCAACAAACACCGACCAAATATGGCTTGCGTGTTGCAAGGCACGCCAGTTCCTGCTATCATCCCCACGTTCAAGTTGTTGGAAAATGGTAGTTATTTGATGCTCAATAATGAAGATTGTTCTGAGTTAATTAAAAGTATTCCTTTTATCGTAACAGTAAGTGAACGGGTTATTTGCTGCAGAAATGTTCTATTTCCTCCCACACATGAACATAGGGAGTTTTCAATCTGGCCACAAATACCAACCTTGGGACACGTTTCAACGGCATGACAAGAATAAGAGCTCTTTTGTCTCAGAGAGAGGTGGCCTTGAGTTCGGCCCGTGAAACTTTCGTACTTCACATAGCGAACACCCGTACACAGGTTTGCCTTTCAATTTCAGCAACATGTTTCCGACTATCTTTAACGCATCCTCCACAAAATCCCTGGCACACTTTTTTAAAGTTGTTACCAGTGGTCTCGTGACTTCATTTGAGAAAATCTTTGGAGTCATCCCTGCTCCCTTTCATTCCATTTTCTCCACTCTGGTTCGTGGATTGCATTTTTACTTGCATTACCAGCGGACGCTCTTGTGCTTTTTTACATTTTTAAATATGGATGTCCCTCCTATGCAACCTCCGACCCTGCAGCTGCTGACACTGTTCCGCAATCGCATGCTAGAATATTATGGCACAATGCCGTTGGCGATATTAAGCACGGCATATGGATTATCTTTTCGGTTCTCCTACTTCACCTGTGTCCAGCCTGTATTTCACTGCCTGACCTGTGATTTCGATTGGGCCATTGATTTGTGTCTCTGCGGACCGGTTTCTCCTGACGTCGACTTTAATCAGCTGATGACTCCTATCATTACTCACGAGTTGATTTGTCCTGGCGAAAGGATTATGGCTGTGGCATTGATGCATGGACTACTTGGTCCCTGGAATTTACTGGCGGCAGCACAGTCTTTCTTGGAACACAGCTTTCTTGAAAACCCACCGAGCTGTCCTCTGATGGTGATAGAGGATCCGGTGCTGGGAGAGCACGTATGTTCTTTTCCGCTTTTAAATTGGATGGCTGAACTGTTTTCGGATGAAGACGGTGACTTCCTGTTGGAGGCTGTTGCAGCTTATTTTGCATACACAGTTATGTCATAGACCTTTTTCATGTTTCATATGCTGAGTACTAGCATTTCATTGACAATTCATTGACTTAATTGTCAAGTTTTTATTATTTACCTTGCCTATTGGCTTAAGACTCGATAAAGTACTTGGCTGTTTTATTTTTCTTTAGCATTGAATTTTCCTAGTTTTTAATGCTTTACCTTGCGGACCGTCCACATATAAACTTGCAATCTGCTCTCATGAGATGGCACTTCTATTATCTTATTCAGTTCGTTTCCGGATCATGAGGAGGTGTCATCTAGGTCCTGGATATCTTTACACCGTGTTAAGTTAGCATGGGCTCATTACCGGTTTAAACGCCATTTTTCCTTTTTTGCAACTTCTGCACACGACATTTAGTTGTTGCTTTAGCTTTCCACCTAGTAGTTCATCGTGGTTTACATGAGAATAATATGTTATTGGTCTACTATCTGCTTTACTTGTTAAACTATATCTGTACAGCGAGTGCTAAAGTTTCAAGAACAACACGATACAGAATTGTTATGAGGTCTGATCTCCACGACTTCATACTCATAACATAAGTGCAACTTCTGCCAATTCTGGGCATGAGGCGGGTTTTATATTGCTTTGCCGAACACACATACACAACAGTTGATGCGGTTCACATGAAGAGAGAGCTGGTGTATGCTGATGTGATTCCTTCAAATCTAAGACACTAAAGTATGGGCACGCCCTAAACCAACACAAAGAGACCTTCTTAGCAAATAATATAATATGTGTATTAGGGAGGGTGAGATATAAGCAGCCGCGGGCCGTGGAGGGAGTTACGGTGAGGCAGGGAGGCGGGGAGGGGGAGAAGCAGGGTGGAGCCCTCTCTACCTTGCCCCTCCCCCTCCCCGCCTCCCTGCCCCACCGTAACTCCCTCCACGGCCCGCGGCTGCTTATAAGTGTTGCTAACTCTTATTCATTTACAGCATGTTAACATACTGTCACCATTCGCTTTTTATGTACTAGTAACTATGCTGGTAATTTTGCTACTGATAATATGTGTACTTGTATTCTCCACCCTGCTTCTCCCCCTCCCCGCCTCCCTGCCTCACCGTAACTCCCTCCACGGCCCGCGGCTGCTTATAAGTGTTGCTAACTCTTATTCATTTACAGCATGTTAACATACTATCACCATTCACTTTTTATGTACTAGTAACTATGCTGGTAATTTTGCTACTGATAATATGTGTACTTTTATTATCTAAGGTACTACGCCTGAGAAGACGGCATTAGTAAATAAACATTTCAAATACACATGTGTTCTTCTTAACTCCATGTTCTGGTTTCTAAGAAATATATAACGACCGACTGTTCATGAGTTCCACGTATCCTGAGGTACTATAAGTTCATATTATGGATTGTCTAAACATTGAGAGTTTGTTATATCCAATGTGACACTGTACCTAGCTTGCTAAATAGTTTTTGATTACTAACGTGAGTTTTGGGACACCCTAATTCGCCGAGGTTCCAATCCTCTGTCCACAGTTCTGTGTGAGAACAGAAACCCTGCGACAGGGGCACCCCCGACCCTTGCTGGACCTTCATCACACTTGCGATACAACTCCAGCAATGCGCCACCTTTACGGCACAGATACATCACGCATCTGTGCTGTTTTTGCCCCGTGATGCGCCGCATTGTAAATGCAGCACACCATAGGTGACGGAACAGCGGCACAGAATGACTAACACATCCCTGGTGATGCGCCAGTCATCATAAATCTATCCCTATGCTTCTTATCTTGTTAGAGATGAACCGCCATATGTATCATCAAAGTTATTTGCATTTCCTAAATAGCGAACTTTAAGGAATAAATAGCGATTCTTTACCATTCCTAGTTTGCGATGAGCTATTTGCTAATTAGCCGAATGTAGCCCAATGAAGCCCAATGTAGCCCAATGTAGCCCAAAGATGGCCGCCAGACACACAAAAAAACAAATGTAGCCCAAATATCAGCCAGATGTAGCCCAACTATAGCCCAGTGACAGAATGACCAATCAGCTTCGCAAACCTCCGTTACGCGAAGCGGAGCGCTGTTACAGATATATATCTTTTTTTGAACGTTAATTTCTCAAAATCCACTGGAGCACATATATTGAGACCTAGCAAAGGCACATCGGGCTACCAGTCCCTAATATTTTGCCAAGTTTCGTGCAAATCCATTCAGCCGTTCAATTATTATTTTTATTATTTTTTTTTGCCCCGCGGGGCCCTTTTAAAACCTCCACATCAAACCTAGGGGGTCAGCGAGGATCTACTATGCCCCCTTATAGTTATTTCCCCCTTTGTTTTGACCTCCTCTTGTCTCTCGATCCTACCGAGAGACAAGATGGCGGCCGCTACGGACTGTTTGGAATGTTGACAGACGCCGGAGAACCAATCAGCTTCGCTTCACAA
This sequence comes from Lissotriton helveticus, assembly GCF_964261635.1. Taxonomy (NCBI): domain Eukaryota; kingdom Metazoa; phylum Chordata; class Amphibia; order Caudata; family Salamandridae; genus Lissotriton; species Lissotriton helveticus. The sequence goes on along the minus strand of NC_136070.1, from coordinate 353,068,041 downwards.
AGCTCCGTTGCGCGAAAAGTCCGCGAACCAGAGCGCTAACCGGTCCGCTGTTACAGATATATATCTTTTTTTAAACGTTAATTTCTCAAAATCCACTGGAGCACATATATTGAGACCTACAAAAGGCACATCGGGCTACCAGTCCCTACAATTTTGCCAAGTTTCGTGCAAATCCATTCAGCCGTTCGGGCTAAAAGTGAGGCCAACCGCCCTATGGAAAACTCAATGTTAAAAACACGTTTTGGGACCCCCCTTTTTTCTCGGCCCCCACTGGACGAACCCCCCCCAAATTTTCAAGGGCTGCTCAGAAACAAAATGTGCCATTTTCCTGAAAATTTCAGCCAATTCCGTCCACAAACGCCAAAGTTATTAGACATAGAATTTTCAAAAAACCCATAGAGAAAAAATCCTAACTATATATACCTACTGGCGACCGCCAGTAGGTAATATATATATATATATATATATATATATATTCACTGAAAAACTCAGAGGTTTCAGACATGTTATAGTTAGGAATTAGCTGTCATCAGTGATGTCCTTTGCGATGTCATCAGTGATGTCGCTGACCATGTCATGAATGATGTTATATGTGACATCATCAGCAGTGGATTGCGGCGGGCACGCAAGTTATTAGTTATAGTTAGTACAACTAACTATAACGAAGGAATTTCAATGGTGTTGTACAAGTGAAATGTCCAGCTAACTATAACACCCCTAAAACCTATGGTTTTTTCAGGGAATTTCTAAGGTTTTTCAAATGCTAATTCCTAACTATAACATGTCTGAAACCTATGTTTTTTTCAGTGAATTTCTAAGGTTTTTTAAATGCTAATTCCTAACTATAACATGTCTGAAACCTATGTTTTTTCAGTGAATTTCAAAGGTTTTTTAAATGATACTTCCGAACCATAGCAGGCCTCAAATCTATGTTTTTTTTAGAGTATGTCAAAGGTTTTTTCAATGATAATTTTTAAATGTATTTATTATATATTTTGTTCATATTGTTTTACTAGTTTTTAAATCTATTTTTAGATATCATTACACATATTTATTGAAAATATATTTTTTCAAAAATTAAAAAAAAAATATTTTTTATTATTTCATATTCTTTTAAATATATGTATACTATTTTCTTTAATGTTTTTTTTCCAATATTGTTTTTGGAGACGCGCAACCAAAGCGCACCTTTCTCGATCACTGCACGGAACCTAGCCGCCATTTTAGGATTGTTGTGTAGGATCCGCATAGGGTGTGCGACGGGTACGAATTTTCCTACGCGAATACTATGCGACTGGTACGTCACTTGTGGCGCATACGCGACATGTACGTATCACGCTATGCGACGGTCGCGCGGTTCCGTTGACTCATATGAGTGTTGGACGCAGTAGGTGTGCGACTCCCGCGAAGATGTTTAATGTCCAAAAACATATATATATATATATATTTTATATAAATATTAAGGCAAGACATTATCTAAGCTAATCATAAAATAATATTCTTTTACTTTTAATAAAGTTACATTACTTTAAAATGCAATTTCACGAAGTCGCGCTGGGTGCAAGCTGCGTGCGCACGCCCTACGCGGATCCCATGTGACCAGAAAAAAAGAGATTTGATTGGTTCATAACACTTTGTATTCTAAGTATTGAAGGACCCCACCCATTTCAATCACTTTTCTTAGACCTTCCTTGGGAGAAGACCTCTGCTGATAATAACTTCTGTTTTTTGGGGATTGCAGACCTGGTTGTGCTGTAACTTTGAAACATGGCTTTACCACAACCATCTTCAGATTCTGAACACTCAAATGAAGAGGGGTTTGTTCCAGAACCACCATGTCCCAAAAATATGAATCTATTGTCTGGAATTTTGTTACGTATCCAGAGGGACTTAAAAAAGTGAATGCCACAAAGGTAACCTGCACAATTTGCAAGGCAGTTATATCTCGAGGAGATCTCAACAAGAAATATTATTGTGGAACTGCAAGCATGCTTAAAAACCTGCAAAGTTTGCATCCTGTAAATCTTGCGAAAGAAGAATGCAGAAGACTGTAACAGAGTGTACCACCAGCACCGCAAGTTGCAAGCACTTCTGGGGCGTCCAATTCAACATCCAATTTGGACATATGGCCCCAACTTGCTAATAATCTGCTCTGGGTGGAGAAGCACTATGAATGAATAAATATGAATACATTTGTTTAATAGATTGGTTATGAAACCAGGAAAGCAAATGTGTAGTGGTATGATTTAGCTTTGTGTTTAAATGTGTTGGTGATAACAAACCTTAAAAAATTTGAAAAAATCTGAAAAAACAGACAAATATTGAGTTAAAAAAACAGTGATGTTCTAGCTTAGAACCACACTAGCTACAGTGCACAGAGGTCGAGGGGGATCCCTACTCAAGATAGATGCACCCAACTTGCTAATGCCAAAGTTCATTGCGTAAAATGTAATATATTGCTGTGCTATGGGGAGCAATCTGTTGATTTGGTTTGCAGGGCACTGGAAAAACATCACTGTTAGAGTTTTTTTTTTGCCCTAAAGTTCATTGTTTTGTTCGTCCCTTTGACTTTTTTTTCATTTAAAAAAACACCAAAATAAATCTACAAAAAAAAAATACTTTCAGAACTAACTACTCTGTTTAAAAAAAGAGCTAAATTTGTATGCTAGTGTGTGAAAGTTTAGATGAATGTATGCGTAGTGCATAATTGACTGAAAGAATGCACTTGTGGTGTATAAGTGCAGAACTATAAGGAAATGCCACAGCATGACACTGTGAACTCTTTAGCTACAGCGTGCTGTGGTACTTCCGAAGCACAGGGATGCAACATATGTACATAAATATGTTGCAAGTATGTGCTTCCTTCTGCACTGCTGCTTAAACTGCAGCCATGTGGTGACACAGGCACCCTTGCACCATGGTGTAAGGATATCTGTTTCGTGTAGAGTTTGTTTTTGTGCAAAAAGACACACCTTCCTGCACAAAAATAATCTGTGAAGGCATTTTTCTCCTTCAATGTATGCTGTGCATTGTAGCATATATTGAAAGAGAAAAAGAGGGGAAATGAAAACAATTGTCCTTGTTGTGCCTTGCTACACCAGTTGGAGGATGATGCAGCATTCACACACGTCCAGATTTATGATTTCTGATAAATCTGGAGATGTTTCTTGTTCTATGAGTGTTCTGTACAACACGCACAACAACACCTATATAACGCCCTTCTAATGCAAAGTGGTATGTATGATGAGGTTGTATTTACATGGAGAAGAAAAGGTACACAGACTGCCTTTTCCTCTCTTTGTAAATATAAAAGAGTGTCTTGTGCTATAAGTATGATGTGCATGCATAGTATATAAAGAAATTAATTTGTACTAGGGTTAATGTCTAGGCCAATGCTTAACTATATGAGTAATAAGTAGAATAATTTCAGTACTGCAAACAAAGAACAAGATACATTTATAAACACTTATGTTTTGGCAAACTGATAGGACACGTTTATAGATTAGTGAAGGGAAGGGATGGTGCCTGATGTGACATGTGCAAACACACTTTGTGATGTGTTTTAAGGAAAGGAATTTTGTCTCTTTTAATCCTGAAATGAGAGGTGCTCTGAAGCTGTGTCCTATTTATACCTGTCAGCAATGCAATTCTCTGGCACTTTTTGCACATATGTGGTGGGTTAGTTGGCCCCCATTGACAGTCAGTATTCATGTTAACTTTATCCTGTAACTTAAAACGCCTACAGTGCATCTTTCCAAACATATCTACTCCATCCATCTCCCCTTTCTTCACCTGTGTGCAAACACAGGCCATTGTACATTTTAATACTTAGTTAAACCTACCTTCACAGTGATAGACATAAACAATGCTACACATTTTATTCAGTTGTTTTTTGTAATCTAAATTGCGGTAAATTGCATATTTTTGAATTAGGATCTGTGAAAGAAAACAAAAAATTGTTATAATATTTATTAATATATTTTTTACAGCACAGCATAATTTTAACATTTTACAAACTATTTTCTTTGCCTTTTTTGCTACGGTAAGCATATACATTAGAAATTCCTGAGCATCTTGTTGGATATTCTGCGTAAATTGTGTAGAACCAGAACATACACCCAAAAGACTATGAACATCAATCAAATCAATCAATCAAATAAATCTTTATTTCGACACATGTCATAAAAGACTAGACAATTTATAAAATACACATTTTAGAAAGAACAGAGACACAAGATAAAACCCCAAAAGTATCTGGGACACAAAATTCCTACCAGAAAACAAGTCAATAATTTAGTTTAAAAAGGAGATTTGAGGTTATTAGGCAGTTTGCGACAGTAATGGTAATGCATAAAGTTAGAAAAGATTAACCCAGATTCAATTAAAACATAACTTTTTCCTCCGTGTGGCCCACATCCAATGCAAGAATTTAGAGACAGCAATTACAATACTTTCTGAACAGTCTGTTTTGAAGATCCTTAATGCCTCTGTCCTGTTAGTAATGCCTTTCAACAAACATATAGACTTTAACCACTTATGACGTGGGTGTTTGTACTCTGGACAAATGAAAAAGATATGGGCTATGCTCTCCGGCTGGGTACAACAGAATGGACATGATAGATTATTTCCTGCAAGCCATTTACCGGTAGAGGAATTGACAGGAAGAGTACCCACCCTATACTGATGAAACCGTTTCCTATCTTCAGGGATTGTGATGATGACCCAGTAGCCTTCATAGCTGATTCATGCTTGAGCTCTAAAAAGTCTCTTGTTAGTGATGGGCCAATGCACGTTTGAAAGTTTCGCATTGACACCATTGACCAATAGTGATCTTTTAGGACCTTTCGTGATGGGAAGGGGTTAGCTGCTGGATTCTCCCACAATAAACCCAGACCATGGGATTCTGTTAGCTGTATCAATACTCCGGACTTTGAGTAGGGCCTGGGCATACTGGGAGAGTTCCGGTGTTACCCAGAGCCTCCTCCAATATGCCACTGATCTATACCTCGCCACATCCTCCAGTCATTGGCATCCCAGGTAATAGTAGAGAGGCAAGAGGGGCGTAGATGGTGGCAAACCAACCAGTCCCCTCACAAACTTGTTTTGGGAGTTAGCCAGTAGGGTAATGTTGCTAAGCCTCCATAATTCTGCCCCATACAAAATGGAGCGATACAAAAGGGGATGATGGACGGAGCGTTTGAACAAATCAAACACTCACCCCCAGTCAACTGATCTGGGTTTAATCCATCACCATTCTTTATTTCACTCAGCCACCCCAGTTCAGACATGGCTATATGCAAATCAGTCTGACCCTGTGCCTCATGGGAACAGTCCAGCCCGAACTGCCAAGCCATGTCTTCCCTGGACCGGAAACAAGCATCCTGGGACCGGTTTCGGATTCATAATCCTCATCAGCCAGGCTCTCTTGAATCCAGTGGCCAAGTGAACAAGGGACTCACGTCTGAGCATACCCTGCCACACTTAGGGCGAACAAAGTGATACAAAAGGGGATGATGGACGGAGCGTTTGAACAAATCAAACACAAAATGGAGGCACTTACTTTTGTGTTATTGATTTTAAGTGCTGGGGCAATGGGTTTTGTGGCCGAACGGCGCAGTTCCCTTAATAGTGCTCCTGCTAACTGGGCATGTCTGGTGGTTAGATGATTAATGTGGGGTTTCCATTCTAACCTTGAACCCAATGTAATTCCAAGGTAGGTAAAGAATTGGGCCTGCTCAAGCAGTTCACCGTTCATACTGACACACCCTTTCACAAACGTATGTTTGTGTATGACCATAAATTTTGTCTTTGACACATTGATGGTAAGGCCATAGTCTTTGCAGAATATTTCAAACAGGGGTACCGACATTCCATTCAACTTAGGGGCGTGCGTTGGGTAGTCCTTGAAATAGTCAATAACCCTGTTAATGTATAACGAAAACAGTGTTGGGGCTAGGACACACCCTTGTCTTACCCCTCTAAGGACCTGAACATATCTGTAGCTTGGCCTTGTTCTCCCCACCGAACCTGAGGAAAATTATCATCATGTAATTTAATGCCTTGCTCTTGGAAGACACTCCACATCTTAAGACGTGGTACTAGGTCAAAAGCCGACTTGAGATCGACAAATGCCGCATATAGAGTGCCACCTCCAAGAACAACCCACCGCCAATAAATCATAACAAGTCTAAAAACCTGATCTACAGTGCTCGTGTGTGCACGGAACCCAGCCTGGAGAGGGGACAAGACATCAGCCTCATCAATCCAGTTCAGGATCCTAGACAACACGAGCCTGGCTACCACCTTCTGGACACAGTCTATCAGGCTAATCGGCCTGTAATTTGCGCGGTCGGAACGATCCCCCTTCTTATAGATGGGGATTATCTCGGCCCCCTTCCAGGTATCAGGTATAGGGGACCCTTTGGCAATGGCATTTACAAGGGACTGGATGTAAGGTGCCCACACTCCTTTCCCGTGTAGAAGGAGGTCTGCAGGAACACTGTCCAACCCGGGCGCTCAGCCCTTGGGACAAAATTAAGAGCATATTCAACATCATTTAAGCTGAAATATAGTGGTGTGAAGTCTGCATCAGAGATGGAGATGTTGAGGCTCATCCCCGTGTCGAGGGACGGGCAGGCAAACTGCGTCTTGAAGTGCGAAACCCACGCATCTGGGGGAACATGATTTTGTGGGTGATCCCTGGGGCTCCCATTCCCCCATTTCACCAGATCCCAAAATGCTACCATGTTCCTAGTTCTACTCGCATTGTATAGCTCTGACCAATATTGTTCATCCCAAGATCGCTTTGCTTCCCGTTGGGTTGTCTTATACGTCCCCCTGGCGACTCAAATTCGATCCCTATCTTTAGATCTAATTGCCACAGCTAATGATTTATATGCGTCCCTGCAGCTTTTACGATACCATGATTCTGCCTGGATTTTGGGACTTCGTTTAGGACCAAAGACCTTCTTAATAAAAATGTCTCTTAACCTATTAAAAAAAGTTGTATGGATAGGAACAACCTTTGAAATGAAATCTTGGTCCGATATACACTCCTGGGGCTCAATTGTGGCCTTTGCCGTTAGTTCTCCCATTGTAGGTAGGTGTTCCTCTTTAAGAAGACATTCAGCCCATTTTACCCTCCTGGTATCGTTTGAGGGGTATATGTCAACAGTAGTGGGTCTGGGATCTGCCGGCATACCGTCATGCAATTCCGCTGTTAATGTTAGTGGATTATGGTCACTTTCCACCCGTTTTACGATAACCATGTCTTTGATAGATGACCAAAACTCTATGTTAAAAAGAATATAGTCTATCCGACTGCTACGTACCCCATTATTAAATGTGGGATCGCCATCTCTGTCAGATTTAGTTCTGCCATTTGCTGCCCTTAGCCCCTGCTCTAGACATAAGGTTTTTAGCTGCAGTGCAGCTTGCGTCCATCTCTTAATGGGGGGAATAGTCAGTTGCGGAATATCCCATGTATAGTCTTCCTCCAATGCTAAATCGATATTATTATTATTCAGTGGCTCGAAGCAGCAATTGAAGTCTCCAGCTATCAGCATGTTCCCTTTACCATTGTAATAGATGAGATGGGAATCCAACAAGGAGACTGTCTCTGAAGGTTTACCCCCGGGTTTGCACCTTGCGTATATATTAAATATATACAAATCTCTGCATTTGAGGCTTTGTATTTTAATAATTAGGATGTCGCTACTATTGGAAGCCAGCTGAGTAACTATGTACCTGGCGTCCTGTCTGACCCAAATCATCAGGCCCCCCATGGGTCTTCCCCTCGTACTAGGCATAGCTGGGCTGTAAAAGTTCAGAAATCCCTGTCTAAACTGGGGTTCTATCTGCCAAGTTTCCTGGAATAATATAACGTGGTAGTTGTCTATAAAAGTTTGCCATTCTTGAGATATTTGTTTATTCTTTAGGCCTGCAGTGTTCCAGGATACCAGAGATTGTGCTATGGGTAGATTATTAGCGGAACCATTGGTCTGGGGCTGACTACCTTGAAAAGCATTAACGTTTGTCAGCTGGCCTAAGTCTGGGGCGGTAACAACTGGACTCTGAACAATAGGGGGTAACTTGGTTCCGTGGTAACCATCCCATTACATCTAACATCGCTATGATGCTCCAGTGGATGAACATCACAAACGCTTTGTATTTTACTTGTATCAGTTCCCAATTTTTCATAAACGTAATGCAACAAGGAACAACATCTTTTTTCCTGATTCTGCATAATTTGCTGTTGCAAACCTTCAAGAAAAAAAACAACATTGACCACTACGTTAGCATAGCAGTTGACACCTGAACTATTTTCAAACTGATAACCAACAATCTCTTCAACAGTGTCCTTTTTCTTTTTGCTTCCACTCCCAACATTATTTTGCTTTTTTTTCTTCTCTATACCTTCTCTACAGATGTTCTCATACCTTCTTTTTAGACCTATCACACACTTTTAAAATATTGGATATTGACCTAAATTGGGAGCATACACTCTTCTTAACCTATTATACTCTTTTACACAGTTTGCATCTGCAGTAACCTTTGTGTCATCAAAATCAATCAAAAATAAACCAGATAAAGTTCTGACTCGCGACAAAGCAACATATGCCATACCCTCTTTAAACATGGTACTTCCAATGTTCACTAAAGCACTGTCTACACTTAAACCTTGAGATTTATGAATAGTCACTCCATATGCCAGAGAAACTGAAAACTGTTTTCTACGGACATATAAATCTTTAAAGAGCAAAAAACAAACTGAACAGTGGCCAGTTTGTTTCACTTCTTCAATCTGATCAAATTTAATTTTTAAAAACTCTATAGCATCTTTATTTGGATGATTAACAAAATCTACAACTTTCCCCATTGCTCCATTCACCAAACCTTTTTCTACATCCAAATTACACCTTAAAGTTAGCTGACAGTTTCTACATGCATCTAGATTCTTTTCTAAACCAGCAGTTTTAAATTTCGATTTTTCTAAAGAATCCAATTTTGTCTTCAATTTTTCTGTCAAAATAATAGTGATCCCTTCATGCTCTATTTTATATAGCTTCCATTTTTATTATTTCTTCATTTTCCAGTTTCAAAAGTTGTTCATTGAATATAAAACACTCACGCAGCATTTTTTTGTTTTAAATGTTATGTTGTCACTGAACATTTCACCTAACTATAATGTCCATGGAGCTTCTTGGAGGCTTTGGGGGGCCATATACCCCATCTCGCTAACATATACACCACACACCATGGGCCCTGGTCCACCCCTGTTTTGTTTTACAGAAGGGACAGCGGAAAGTGTTTTTTCTTATTTTTTGTGGTTTTGAGGATACTCTGTGAATTTGAGGAAAAATCTTTAAAAAAAAATGTTCTTGGACCCAAGGACCCATTCACCAAACTCATGTGGTCAGGACATCCCTAACCTGCCCCCTATGTCTCATTTTTGCATTTTTTCTCGGCCAAGGACTGAATCCTGAGTCCTAAGATGGCTGCCAGCATTTCCATGTTGATGAGGTGTCTGCCAATCAGATCTCAAAGAAGACTAGTAGGCTTTGCCGGATCCTCCAAGGTGTGATCTATGTAAAAATTTTCTTGAAAACTACTGAACACATTTACACCAATGCTCAAAAAGCACTCTTTCTGGACCAAGATCTAGCTTTCTGACTAATTTAGTGCAAATCCATTGAGAAGTTTGAGCTGTGGCTTTGTCTAAAGTTCCTATGGAAAACTGAATGCGGAAAACGTGTTTTGGAACTCCCACCTTTTTCTCGTCCCCTGCTAAACAGATCAGCAGGAAACTTTCCATGCATAAACTAGTTAGAAAGGACCACTTCTTTGGAATGCTTCTTGGACATCTCTCAAACGGTGCCAAAGTTACTAGCAACACAAAAACGGCATTTCCTATGGAAACAGAATCCTAACTATAATTACCCACTGTATGCCACTCCCCTGTATGCCACTCCACTGTACACTACTCTACTGTGTGCCACTCCACTTTACCCCACTCCACTGTACATCACTCCACTCTATGCCACTCCACTTTACACCACTCCACTGTACGCTAATCGACTGTATTCCTCTCCACTCTATGCCACTGCAGTCAACTCAACTCCATTATATGCCACTATGCTCTACAACACTGTACTTTATGCTATTCCACTGTACATAGCTCCACTCTACCCCACTCCACTCTGTGCCATTTTACTTGATGCTATTCCACTCAATACCACTTCACTGTAAGCCACTCCGCTGATTGCTTTTACGATATACACCACTCCACATCCCTATACAATACTCTATTCTATGACATTCCTCTCTACCCAACTTTGCTCCACGCCACTCCACTGTTCTCCGCTCACTCAACAATGCTATACTCCATTTGACAACAGTCTACGCCCCTTTACAGTACCACACTATACTCCACTGTGTACCACCAATCAATCAATCAATCAATCAGGGTTTTTTTAAAGTGCGACTACTCACCCGTAAGGGTCTCAAGGCGCTAGGGGTGGGGGGGTGCAGGTTCCATTCCATCAAGGAGGGGGTCTGTCGAAGAGCCAGGTTTTGAGGTTTCTTGCGAAGATGGGGAGCGATGTTGTCTGTCTGAGGTGGAGCGGAAGGGCGTTCCATGCTTTGGCAGCGAGGAAGGAGAAGGAGCGGCCTCCCGATCTGGTCTTTCTGGTGCGGGGGACCACGGCGTAGGAGAGCTGGGCTGATCGTAGGGTCCTTTGGGGTGCGTGGAATTTGAGTCGGCTGTTCAGGTATGCTGGTCGTGGAGGGCCTTGTGTGCGTGGGTGAGCATCTTAAAGGTGATTCTCGCCTCGACTGGGAGCCAGTGGAGTGTGCGCAGGTGGCTGGAGATGTGGCAGTGTTTTGGCAGGTTGAGGACCAGTCTTGCGGCGGCGTTCTGGATGTTCTGTAGCTTGCGGATGAGGTTTTTGTTTATTCCGGCGTAGAGTGCGTTGCCGTAGTCGAGTCTGCTGGTGACCAGGACGTGAGTGACTGTCTTTCGGTGTTCGAGGGGGATCCATTTGAAGGTCTTACGAAGGTGGCGGAGGGTGTGGAAGCAGGAAGATGAGACAGAGTTGATCTGGCGGTCCATTTTGAGCTCGGAGTCCAGGATGATTCCCAGGTTGCGTGCGTGGTCTGTGGGGGTTGGCGGGTTTCCGAGGGCGGTGGGCCACCAGGTGTCGCTTCAGGCGTTGGGGTTTGGGCCCATGATGAGTACTTCTGTTTTGTTGGTGTTTAGTCGTAGGCAGCCGTTTTTCATCCATTTGGCGACGGCTTCCATGCCTTCTCAAAAGTTGCGTCTGGCGGTGTTGGGCTCGTTGGATAGGGAGAGGATGAGCTGGGTGTCGTCTGCGTATGACACGATGTTGAATCCGTAGGTTATGACGATGGGGGCAAGTGGAGCCATGTAAACGTTGAAGAGCGTCGGGCTGAGAGAGGAGCCCTGGGGGACTCCGCAGGTGGTAGGTGTGGGGTCCGAGAGGAAAGGGGGGAGTCTGACCCGCTGCGTCCTGCCGGAGAGGAAGGAGCAGATCCAGTCGAGGGCCTTGTCCTGGATTCCTGCGTCATAGAGTCTGCGAATTAGGGTGCGATGGGAGACTGTGTCAAACGCCGTGATAGGTCGAGGAGGATGAGGGCTACTGTTTCTCCTTTGTCCAGTAGGGTGCAGATGTCGTCTGTTGCGGCGAGGAGGGCGGTTTCCGTACTGTGTTTTTTTCTGAAGCCGGATTGGGAGGAGTCGAGGATGTTGTGTTCTTCAATGAATGTGGCGAGTTGGCTGTTGATGGCTTTCTCGATGACTTTTGCTGGGAACGGGAGCAGGGAGATGGGTCTGTAGTTTTTGAGGTCGGTGGGGTCCGCTGAGGGTTTCTTTAGGAGGGGGTTCACCTCGGCGTGTTTCCAGTCGTCGGGGAACGAGGCAGTCGCCAGGGAGCGGTTGATGGTGTGGCGGAGCATGGGTGTGATGGTGTCGGGCGGCTCTGTTGAAGATGTGGTGGGGGCAGGGGTCCGTGGGGGCCCCTGAGTGGATTGACTTCATTGTCTTCAGTGTGTCTTCGGTGGTGAGGGCTGTCCAGTCATCAATCGCTGGTTTCCGGGTGTCGGGGTGGTTGGTGAGGGTTCAGTGTGTTGGTTGTCTTCGTCGAAATTGTCGTAGATGCTCTTGATTTTGTGGTGGAAAAAGGTGCTGAGTTTGTCGCAGAGGTCTTGTGAGGGAGGGATGTCGGTAGACTCGCTGGTGGGTTGGGTGAACTCCTTGATGATGCTGAAGAGTTCCTTACTGTTGTGTGCGTGGGTGGAGATTCTGTCTTCAATCGCTTTTTTCCTCGTTTCACTTATGAGTTGATGGTGGTCGTTGGTGGCGGCTCTGAAGTTGTTGTGGGCTTCTGTGGATTTGGTGTTTCTCCAGGCCTTTTCGAGGCGGCGGCATGTGCGCCTGGATTCTCGAAGTTCGGTGGTAAACCATCTGGCTTTCTTGGCACGGGTATTGTTGTTTTTCTTGAGGGGGGCTATGGTGTTGGTGCTGTCCGAGATCCATCTATGCAGGGTTCGGGCTGCGGTGTTGGGGTCGTCGTTTTCCGCGATGGTTGGGGTGGAGTTGTTGAGTGAGGAGGTGAGCTGGTCGTCGGTGATTTTGGTCCAGTTTCTTTGTGGAAGCAGGTGCTGGTGTCTGTGGATGGTGGGTGTTCTGAAGGTGAAGTGGACGCAACAATGGTCGGTCCATGGGAGTTCGGTGGTGTGGCTGAAGGTGATGGAGTTTCCTGTAGTGAAGAGGGGGTCGAGGGTGTGTCCTGCTGAGTGCGTGGGCTCTGTCACGATCTGGCGGAGTCCAATGTTGTGGAGGTTGTCCAGGAGGCATGTGGTGTTGGGGTCCAGTTGATTGTCGAGGTGGAAGTTGAGGTCTCCCAGTAGGGTGTAGTTGGTGGATGCGATGGCCTGCGGGGAGACAATGTCCGTGATGGAGTTGGCGAAGGGTCCGCGGGGTCCAGGGGGTCGGTAGATGAGGGTTCCTCGGAGGGCGGCGGTGGGGCTGGCAAGTATCTTGAAGTAAAGGTGTTCCATCAGTTCTGTGGACTCGTCAGGGAGTGTGCTCAGGCGGAGGCTGGGTTTGTGGACGATGGCAATTCCCACACACTGTACAACATTATAATCCTGTCAATGCCAGTGTACAACACTCTACTTTATAGTACTTTATGACACTCTACTCTACTTTATACTCCTCTATGCCACTAAACTGTATGATAGTCTATCCCACTCCACTCTACCATACTGTACTGCACTCTACCCTACTATACACCACTCTACCCTACTATACACCACTCCACTGTAAAACACGCTAATCTGCTCTACTCTACTCTATGTCACTTTCCAACACTCTACAACATACCAGTCCACTCCACTGTACCACATACCACTCTACTCTACAATACTTTACTTCACTGTATATTATGCCACTCCACTCTACTCAACTCCACACCACTGTACTCTAGAACATGCTACTCCATTCTATGCCACACCACTCCACTAAACCCCACTCCACTTTACTCCTCTGCATGATAATTTACCCCACTCTACTTTACAAAGCCCACTCCACTGAACTCTACTCCCTTCCCTGCGATTCCACTCTACCAGACTCTACTATACTCTGTGCCACTATACAACACTGTACAACCCTCTACTCCACTCTATGTCACTACACCCCAGTGTACAACACTCTGATTCACTCTACGATGCTTCCCAACACACTATGATACACAACTCGAATTTACTGTACAAGATGGCACTCCAATTTATAACACTTTAAAACACTTTATTGACTCTACACTACACCTCTCCACTGTAGTGCACTCCACACCACTGTACTATACAAAATGCCGCTACACTATATAAAACATTACTCCACTGCATTCTGCACCACTCCAATCTAATCTACTCAACTGTACTCTACTCTTCCCTAAGATACTCTACAACACTCCACTCTACTCCTCTCCACTCTACACCTCTCCAATCTACCCACTCCACTGTATCCCAGCACACTACAGTCTACAACACTTCACTCTATGCCACTCGAATGTGCACTACTCCAATCTTACTTATAGTTAAGAAAACTTTACTTATTATTTCTAAACAAGCTAAACATAAAGTACACAAACAGTACAAATTCTAAAGTTTTAGTTATGCCTTACATTTATAATGCACACACCACCTTTAAATGTATATAACTTTATTCATTCTTTATCTATAAACTAAACTTAAGCTGCACACAAAATTAGATTTCTAAAATTATACTTATACCTTTAATTTTTAATTTACATAAACCCCTCAGATTATTATAACTTACACAGCTCCATACACAATATATTTAACTCAGTAGCCAAACTAAATTGACTATAACTAGCCACTCTACCTCGCCACTCTACCATGCACTGTGTTCTCACACAAAATACAATTTGCGATGTAATAACTGTTCTTGTGAAATGCTATTATTTTAGATGGTGTACAAGTGATATAATATAATAGGGTATAAGCAGTGCATAGAGGAGGTGCGAGTTATAATTAATGTAGTGATAGTTAATTTAGTCTGACTTGAGTTGGCAACACTTTGTACAGAAGTGCAAGTGTTATAGTAATATTTGGGCGCAAATTATAACTTTAACTTACATCTATAACTAACATTTATAAGGTTTGCAGTTTAAGTTTGGATGGAGATTATACTATAACTAATCTTAAATCCTAGTTTTTTCATTGAATATATATATTCCCCAGGGTTGAAATTGACCTGGGGAGAGGGCCCTGTGGCTATCCTTCCCTATTAACAATTGGCTGGGCCCCAGTATCACTGGGGCCAGGAGTTCGAGTGGGGAGCAGGTTTGTGTGCCCACCTCCACATTTACAATATGGCCTGGTCCCGGGAGATGGGTTCCCCAGGGCTGCAATTGGCCCATGGAGAGGGGCTGCATGCCCCCCTCCCCCACAAATCCAGTCAGGCCTGCTACGTCCAGCAAAATGCTTTTTGTTGTGTGGGGTTGGCTGCATGCGACAGGTTGGCCGCAGGGCCTGACGGTAGTTGAATTTACTAATAGTACTTTTATATTACTTTACGTTACAAAAAAACTAGAATTTCACAGAAACAAAACGAAGGTCACAAGGATATTATAGTTTTAAAATACTATTAAATAAACATCGAAATTTACTGAAAAAAACCAAAGGTTACATGGAGTTTATAGATGGAAAATGAATTTGTTTAAAAACCTTAGAAATCCACTTAAAAACGAAGGTTGCAGAGACGTTAAAGTTAGATACGGATTTTACGTACACAAAACAACAGAAATTCAGAAGTTGCGGTTATATTTATCTCAAGAGACAATAACTTGTGCCCTAACTATAAATCGCCCCCTCGCCATGTAATGCTAATTACCCCACTTGTTACATCAGTCATGACATTTTCTATGACAACATTGATAATATCACTGCAACATTTGCAGTGAAATTATAGATGAGAAAACTGTGCATGGCAGGGTGCGAGATATCATAACCTTCGGGCATGAGTTATAGTTACTTAAGATAGGTATAATTGCTGAATTGCTATGGTTTTATGCTTGTAAGATCTGAACCTAACTATAACATCCATATGTAACATTTTGGTTTTCAATGACTCAAATATGTGTGTGTGTGTGTTGGTGTGTGTGTGCGTGTGTGTGTGTATATATATATATATATCTCTCTATATATATATATACACACACATATATATGCATTTTATATATATATATATTTTGTTTTATTTATATATATATATATCAAAAACAAAGGTTGCCCAATTAGGATATCACACACCTCGGGATTCCGCACAGTACACCGTAGGCGGCAACAATGAGAGTAGGCAGCACGCGCTTCAACACCATACGCGTTTCGGGCTCCCTCGAGCCCTTGATCACTGGCAGGAAATGAGATATGAAGCGGAACGTGAAGAACACTGCTTTATTTAAAGTATAGAGTCCCACCCCAGTGGGCGAAAGGCATCATGGTCCTGGTAGTCCTTGTACAGCCCCATAGACTCAGTAAGTTCTCTCTCCAAGTGGTATTCCCGCTTCTGACTCACTGTAACTCATTCGAGTGAAGGGCATGACAGCACTGTTCTCATGTAGCCCAGTCTTCCTGCGGTAAAGGCTCCCTCGGTCCACACGGGCGCTAGAGATCCAAGCACCCAGGAGCGCCTGGCCAGCGCCGGGATATCCTCGCGGCCCGACGAGCCGCTATAACATCAAAAACAAAGGTTGCCCAATGAGGATATCACACACCTCGGGATTCCGCACAGTACACCGTAGGCGGCAACAATGAGAGTAGGCAGCACGCGCTTCAACACCATACGCGTTTCGGGCTCCCTCGAGCCCTTGATCACTGGCAGGAAATGAGATATGAAGCGGAACGTGAAGAACACTGCTTTATTTAAAGTATAGAGTCCCGCCCCAGTGGGCGAAAGGCATCATGGTCCTGGTAGTCCTTGTACAGCCCCATAGACTCAGTAAGTTCTCTCTCCAAGTGGTATTCCCGCTTCTGACTCACTGTAACTCATTCGAGTGAAGGGCATGACAGCGCTGTTCTCATGTAGCCCAGGCTCGGGGAGAGCCGACGCCCACTGAGGCAGGTGGTGGGAGTTACAAGTAATGCTGATGCTTTGTGCTTTGCTGGACTAAAGCCTCTGAAGAAATGCTCAAGGGAGCATGAAACGCGTCAGGCTGGCAGATTTATGGACAGTCTTCCTTCCACTGTGCTGTCACTTGCATGAAATAAACGGATTTTAACCTTCCTGATTTGTGGCTCTTCAAAGTGGGGTAACTCGTGATTTTTGGTATTTAAAACGGCCGGTCCCGGTCGTGCAAGAGCCCTGCCACGAGTGTTGTGGACCTAGCTGCATGCAAATCGGCGAGCAGCGTTAAGGACAGGAAGGTTGTTTAGTGCAAGAAGGCACTTGCAGCGCAGAGGTAACGGGACACTTTCCAAACCCACTGGGGTTTCATTTTTACCTAAGTTTGCATCGCATGGAAGCAGCTCACTGGAGTATTATTAATGAAGGCACTACAAAGACCATCAGGCTCGGGGAGAGCCGACGCCCACTGAGGCAGGTGGTGGGAGTTACAAGTAATGCTGATGCTTCGTGCTTTGCTGGACTAAAGCCTCTGAAGAAATGCTCAAAGGAGCATGAAACGCGTCAGGCTGGCAGATTTATGGACAGTCTTCCTTCCACTGTGCTGTCACTTGCATGAAATAAACGGATTTTAACCTTCCTGATTTGTGGCTCTTCAAAGTGGGGTAACTCGTGATTTTTGGTATTTAAAACGGCCGGTCCCGGTCGTGCAAGAGCCCTGCCACGAGTGTTGTGGACCTAGCTGCATGCAAATCGGCGAGCAGCGTTAAGGACAGGAAGGTTGTTTAGTGCAAGAAGGCACTTGCAGCGCAGAGGTAACGGAACACTTTCCAAACCCACTGGGGTTTCATTTTTACCTAAGTTTGCATCGCATGGAAGCAGCTCACTGGAGTATTATTAATGAAGGCACTACAAAGACCATCAGGCTTGGGAGAGCCGACGCCCACTGAGGCAGGTGGTGGGAGTTACAAGTAATGCTGATGCTTCGTGCTTTGCTGGACTAAAGCCTCTGAAGAAATGCTCAAGGGAGCATGAAACGCGTCAGGCTGGCAGATTTATGACCGTCTTCCTTCCACTGTGCTGTCACTTGCATGAAATAAACGGATTTTAACCTTCCTGATTTATGGCTCTTCAAAGTGGGGTAACTCGTGATTTTTGGTATTTAAAACGGCCGGTCCCGGTCGTGCAAGAGCCCTGCCACGAGTGTTGTGGACCTAGCTGCATGCAAATCAGCGAGCAGCGTTAAGGACAGGAAGGTTGTTTAGTGCAAGAAGGCACTTGCAGCGCAGAGGTAACGGGACACTTTCCAAACCCACTGGGGTTTCATTTTTACCTAAGTTTGCATCGCATGGAAGCAGCTCACTGGAGTATTATTAATGAAGGCACTACACAGACCATCAGGCTCGGGGAGAGCCGACGCCCACTGAGGCAGGTGGTGGGAGTTACAAGTAATGCTGATGCTTCGTGCTTTGCTGGACTAAAGCCTCTGAAGAAAGGCTCAAGGGAGCATGAAACGCGTCAGGCTGGCAGATTTATGGACAGTCTTCCTTCCACTGTGCTGTCACTTGCATGAAATAAACGGATTTTAACCTTCCTGATTTGTGGCTCTTCAAAGTGGGGTAACTCGTGATTTTTGGTATTTAAAACGGCCGGTCCCGGTCGTGCAAGAGCCCTGCCACGAGTGTTGTGGACCTAGCTGCATGCAAATCGGCGAGCAGCGTTAAGGACAGGAAGGTTGTTTAGTGCAAGAAGGCACTTGCAGCGCAGAGGTAACGGGACACTTTCCAAACCCACTGGGGTTTCATTTTTACCTAAGTTTGCATCGCATGGAAGCAGCTCACTGGAGTATTATTAATGAAGGCACTACAAAGACCATCAGGCTCGGGGAGAGCCGACGCCCACTGAGGCAGGTGGTGGGAGTTACAAGTAATGCTGATGCTTCGTGCTTTGCTGGACTAAAGCCTCTGAAGAAATGCTCAAGGGAGCATGAAACGCGTCAGGCTGGCAGATTTATGGGCAGTCTTCCTTCCACTGTGCTGTCACTTGCATGAAATAAACGGATTTTAACCTTCCTGATTTGTGGCTCTTCAAAGTGGGGTAACTCGTGATTTTTGGTATTTAAAACGGCCGGTCCCGGTCGTGCAAGAGCCCTGCCACGAGTGTTGTGGACCTAGCTGCATGCAAATCGGCGAGCAGCGTTAAGGACAGGAAGGTTGTTTAGTGCAAGAAGGCACTTGCAGCGCAGAGGTAACGGGACACTTTCCAAACCCACTGGGGTTTCATTTTTACCTAAGTTTGCATCGCATGGAAGCAGCTCACTGGAGTATTATTAATGAAGGCACTACAAAGACCATCAGGCTCGGGGAGAGCCGATGCCCACTGAGGCAGGTGGTGGGAGTTACAAGTAATGCTGATGCTTCGTGCTTTGCTGGACTAAAGCCTTTGAAGAAATGCTCAAGGGAGCATGAAACGCGTCAGGCTGGCAGATTTATGGACAGTCTTCCTTCCACTGTGCTGTCACTTGCATGAAATAAACGGATTTTAACCTTCCTGATTTGTGGCTCTTCAAAGTGGGGTAACTCGTGATTTTTGGTATATATATAAATATATATATATATATATATATATATATATATATATATATATATATATATATATATATTTCAAGAACTCCGTTGTATCATCCAGCCATTACAGCCAGGATAAGGAACGAACCGGACCCAATAAGGTGAATTTGCAACTTTTTATTCGTGCATTTGCTCTCTGCCATGACGCGTTTCAGGCCCTTGAGCCCTTGATCATCAGTGATGTCATCAGTGATGTAATTTGAGATGTCATCAGTGATGTCATCAGTGATGTCACTGACCATGTCATGAATGATGTAATATGTGACATCATCAGCAGTGGATTGCGGGCGCGCGGGTTATAGTGAGTCCAACTAACTATAACGTGGGAATTTCAATGGTTTTGTATGAGTAAAATGTTCTGCTAACTATAACTGGTGTGAAACCTATGGTTTTTTCAGTGAATTTCAAAGGTTTTTTAAATGCTAATTCCTAACTATAACGAGTGTGAAACCTATGGTTTTTTCAGTGAATTTCAAAGGTTTTTTAAAAGGTAATTCCTGGCTATATCGAGTTTGTAACCTACGATTTTAAAAGTGAATTATTAAGTTTTTTTAGTAGCTCTTTTTATAGCTATTAATTATAATATATATTTGTTTTTTTCTAAAAATAATTTTTCAATGTATTTTTCCTGTTTTTTTTTTAATCACTTTACCTCGGAGCGCTCAGGCTGCGCGCACCTGTAAACGCACCTGTAAAAGTAGCGAGAGCGCTATCTCCCGTGCGGAAAAAAATATAAGTATGTATTTAAAGTAAATAATAATGCAAGACATTCAGTGGCATACTTATAAAAGTAATATTTTTGATTTTAAATAACCGTATTTTAACTTTAAACGCATTTCCTAAAATCTAACAAAACGTCATTCAGGCGCGCCGTGTAAGCGCCCCCGGAAGAGCCTACGTACGTGCCGCGTAAGCGCCCCCGGAAGCACTCCGGTGCGCGCAGCGTAAGCGCGTCAAGTCATGTGACCTTAAAATAACACTTTTCATTGGTTGTTAACAGTTTTTTTTACAACTAATTAAAACCACACCCATTTCCTTCACTACCTCTTTCACTTTGGAGAGAGCAAGACCTATTCACTTGTGCTCTTCAATTCTTTAGAAAGAATGGCTGCAAGACCACCAAGCAGAAGTGAGGACTCTGATGAGTTTCTTCAAGAGGACCCTCCTCAGCCAAAAATGAAGGAGCACTTCATTTGGAAATGTTTTAGCATTCCACAAGGAGAGAAAAAGGTAAATGCTCCAAAGGTGGAGTGCAAGATTTGCCATACTATTCTTTCACGGGGTGACCCCACAAGAAAATATAGTTTTGGAAACTCCACGATGATAAGGCATGTGCAAAGAAGGCACCCCCAGAACTATGCCCGGGAGAGTGTCAGGGACCTGGCTCGTAATCCCCCGAGAGATGGCGCCTCAACTTCCACCGGAGGACCAACATCATCCGTGAGAGGAAGACCAGTTGAGTTAATTCCAAATATTCAACCTGTTTTTACGGACATTACAATTAAGTGTAAGCAGTGTGACAAACTGCTTTGTTACGGAGAGCAGAGTATTCTGCTAATTGTACGAAAAAGGGAAGAACATCGCTGCCCTCCTCAGCCCTAATTTTTCCGCTTTTTTTTGCTCCTTTTGAGCAGTTTGGCATTCCTTAGTTTTGTTTTTGTTCTAAAACAAATTTAAAAACGTTCGGTAAAAGTAAAAAAAAAAAAAAAAATTAAAAAGAAGAAAAAACCCAGTTCTTTTTAGAACTACCTCCAATTCTCCAAAAAGAGCTATATTCTTTATATATTCTAAAGGAGTGAGTGAAGTGGAGTACAGTGAGAGAGGAAAGGAAAATGAGTGAGGGAGCAAAGGAAGGGACGAGAGGGGAAGGGAAGTGAAGTAGGGGGACTGAAAGAAGGTGAGTGTGGGAGGTGAGTGAGGGGAAAGGGAGTGAACATGGCGAATGAGGATAAGTGAGGAAAGCGGAGTAATGGAACGGGGGTGAGGAAGGGTAAGAGAAGAGCAGTGAGGTTGAGGAAAGAGTGGTGATAGAGGGTGGATAAAGGCAAGTGAGCGTGGGACAAGGGGAGTGAGGGAGTGAGGAGACAGAGGGAGTGAAGGAAAGAGTGAGAGAAGAGGACTGAGTGAGGGAGCATAGAAAGATAAGTGAGGGAGTGTAGGTGAGTTATAGGGAGTAAGCGTGACGGAAGAGGAGTGAGAGAGTGAGGGTATGGAGGTAGTGAAGCTAAGAGAGAGGGACTGAGGGAAGGAGAATGAGGATGTGCCAGGACAGAGGTAGTGAGAGAAAGAGTGAGTGAAGTGGAGTAAGGTGAGTGAGGTAAGGGGAATGAGTGAGTGAGCGAATGAAGGGAATAGAGGGGAAGAGGACTGAAACATAGGTACTGAGAGAAGGTGAGTGGGGGAGGAAAGTAAAGGGAAAGGGAGAGAAAGATAGGGAATGAGGGGTAGTGAGGGAACCAGACTAAGAGAACGGGAGTGAAAGAACGGCAGAGAGCATGAGTAAAGAGGGATGAAAGAGGGTGGATAAAAGTGAGTGAGGGTAAGACAAAGGGAGTGAGGAAGTGAGGGGATAGAGGTACTGAAGGAAAGAGTGACAGAAAGGGACTGAGTGAGGGAGCAAAGAAAGATAAGTGAGGGAGTGTGGCTGAGTTATAGGGAGTGAGCGTGACAGAAGAGGAGTGAGAGACTAAGAGGACAGAGAAAATGGGGGTAAGAGAGAGAGAGTGAGGGAAGGGGAGTGAGGAAGTAAGAGGACAGAGGGAGTGAGAGAAGGAGTTAGTGCAGTGGAGTAAGGAGAGTAATGGAAGGGAAAAGAGTGAAGGAGCGAAGGAAGGGAAGAGAGAGGAAGGGAAGTGAAACAGGAGATCTGAAAGAAACTGAGTGTGGGAGTGTGGCTGAGTTATAGGGAGTGAGCGTGACAGAAGAGGAGAGAGAAATTAAGGGGACGGAGAGAATGAGGCTAACAGAGAGAGAATGAGGGAAGGGGAGTGTAGAAGTAAGAGGACAGAGGGAGTAAGAGAAGGAGTTAGCGAAGTGAAGTAAAGAGAGTAAGAGAAGGGAAAAGAGTGAAGGAGCGAAGGATGGGAAGAGAAAGGAAGGGAAGTGAAGGAGAAGGTCTGAAAGAAGGTTAGTGTGGGAGGGGAGTGAGGAAAATGGGAGTAAACATGGGGATTTAGAATAAGTGAGGGAAGCGCAGTAAGGGAACAGGGGTGAGGGTGGGTGAGAGAAGAGTAGTGAGGTTAAGGAAAAGAGTGTTGAGAAACTAAATGTTGTATGTCAAACTTACCTTATAAGTAATGTAAACTTAATTACATATTTTCAGTAAATTTAATATCTGTGAAAGAGAAAATATTTATAATATATATTTCACATTACAAGAGACAAAGCAGGAGATTAAAAGTCATAAAAGGGTAGTAAGAGATAAAGTAGGAGTGAAGCACTCAGAGGAAAACAAAGGAATGGTGAAGGTCAGAGAGAGTGAAACAGAAATAGAGGGAGAGCAAATTACTAAGAGGATAATGACATGGATACATTCAGTGACAGAGAACAAGAGAAGGAGAGAGAAATGAAGTGAAAGTGAGTAAGATACTAAAGGAATGTGCATTAGGAAAACTAAAGAAAGAAAGGGGAGTAAAGAAAGGGGAGTGAGTGACGGGGAAGCAGGAGTGAGTGATGGTGGATTCATGACAATGAGGGATGGAAGGTGAGTGAGGGAGAATGTAGGGACGTACGACAGTGAGGGGACAATGGAAGTGAGGGTAACAGAGAGGGAGTGAGGGAAGACAAGTGAGAATATGAGAGAATAGAGGGAGTGAGAAAAAGAGTGAGTAAAGGGGAGTTAGGTGAGTGAGGGAAGGGGAATGACTGAGGGAGCAAAGGAAGGAAAGAAGGGGAAGAGACGTGAAGCAAAGGGACTGGGAAAAGGTGAGTGCTTGAGGAGAGAAAGAGGAAGGGGAGTTAACGATGATGAATGAGGATAACTAAGGGAACCGGAGTAAGGGAACAAGGGTGAGGGAGAGTGAGTGAAGGGCAGTGATCTTAGGCACATGACCAGGATGTTACATGTAATCTACCATGTCTGTCTCTGCATGCAATATGTGTGTCTCTGCTCATACTATTTCACTGTCTCTACTGGCAAAAAACAGACCACATATATATAAGTAAGACATAACATTCCTTTTTCATTTTAACGGCACACCCTGGATCTTGATTGCACAGCTTAGAGCCTATTTGTGAAGTAAGAGGCCTAACAGACATGCTGCCTAGGATTCCCTACTAGTACATATGCTAAAGCCTAACTGACTTTAAAAAAACATGTACTTCCATATTTTTAAAGACATCAACTAAGCAAATTATTCACCCAGATCCATTTAAAATCAAGCTTGACTCACAGTGTGATCTTAGGCACATGAGACACAAGTCATGACACACACACAAAGAGAGAAATGACACACAGAAAAAGAGAGATTATGCACGTGCAAAGTGACATGAGACACAGACACAGAGTACCCTTTAAGCTAAGAGAGGCAAACTGTTAGAAGGCACAGGTGACATTATTGAAAAATGTGAAAATGTAATTCCTTATTTCAAACAGACACTCAGTGTGATCCTTGACCAAAATTTAAAAGCCAGACATTTTACCAGAAAACATTTTCCATGGTAAATCGTTTTTGACACAAAGCACAGCCCATTTAAATGACCACTACAAAACAAAGCAGAAACCTAACTCGTTTCCGAAATACATTTCCAATATGCACCATTCAATTTTTAAACAGCATTACAAAAAAACATGACACACAATGCAAGAATAAAGAAGCACAATATGCTTCTTAATCTTCCCCATAGTGCATACAGCAGTCTATCTTTATTAAAAGAATCATTACTCACCTTTAAAAATGCTTTGGAAGATGTAGAACAGTGTCAGTCACACACACCAGATTTTCTTAAGCAGAATCTCTGAATAATGCTTCTGTCACTGCAGCCTCAGAATAATGGCACAGATTCCATCTAATTTCAGACCCATATTCTTGTACATAACCAATCAAAATTCTTCCCACACAAATTCAAAACCAAACTGCACATTTTAATTGATTGTACATTTCAACACTTTGAAACTCACATAATATTCTCCCATCCCCCCAGTGCTCATTTACCCTGTTACCATGGTAACTCCCACCTAACCCAGCACACAGTTGAAAAGTTCAGCATACTATGTTGTAAAAGAATCCAGCAAGGGTGTTTGACCTCTCAATGTACTAGCTAATCATGTGCAATGTTTCTTTAAATGGCTTTTTCTCAACCATTAAAATGACTTATTAAAAAAAAAAAAACATGCACCCTAATTTTCAGTGGTGAATTTTAAGAAAGCACCAATCATTTCTTGTTTTTCAAGTGCACTGAATCTCAACCACTTTTTTCATAATTCCTACTTTCAAACTGCCATTTCATTTCCACAACTCATCTGAATAGAAGCACATCTACCTTCAAGATGCCAAAAGTCTGGTTTGTGGGTCATAGCTTTGTCTACAGGAGTGAAAAATTTGCAAGTAACAGAGGTATTTACAACCTTGATTTACCAAATGTGGACATTGTGTGGATTGGACAGAGAGGATTAAGAAGTCACCAATTGATACCATTGATAAAATCCTTTATGCATTTACCACACCCTGACCTCATAATTGTGCACTGTGGTGGCAATGACCTCGGCACTTTGACTGGGATAGGTCTGGAAATGCTTTTAAAGGACATCTTTGGGCAATTGATGTCACTTTTTCCAAAAACTGCCTTGGTATTTTCTAATATATGCCAAAGGCAAAAATGGAACTGGTCCAACCAATTTTGTCCACAGATTGAGAAAGCAAGGAAACATGTGAATAAAACTGTTTCTGCTTTCCTCAGAGACTATGGTATGGGGTCCATATACCACAACAACTTGCGTTACAACATGCAAGGCATCTATAGGAGAGATGGTGTACATTTTACAGATGAGGGGAATAGAGCCTTCCTCTTGAATTTGAGACTCTGCATTGGTACCTACTTGTAGGTACAAAAAACACCCACATAACACAACAGCTCTTTTCAGAGCTACCCTACCTCTAAGCACTCTAAATAATTTTTTTACTCGAATTTTTTACACAGTTTTTCGCCGTGGTGCGCTCAGGGTGCGCGTACCGGTGAGCGTACATGGGAACGCACCCAGCGCTTACCCCGCTAAAATACAAAAAAATAAAAAAGTTTTTTTGCCCTTCAGGGTCCTTCTAGGCCCC
The DNA here is from genome assembly GCF_964261635.1 of Lissotriton helveticus. Classification (NCBI taxonomy): domain Eukaryota; kingdom Metazoa; phylum Chordata; class Amphibia; order Caudata; family Salamandridae; genus Lissotriton; species Lissotriton helveticus. The sequence continues at coordinate 353,042,485 of NC_136070.1, read as the reverse complement.
CCTCAGAAAACCTTGGGGGTCAGGGGGTGTCTACCCGGCCCCCTTTTAATCATTTCCCCCTGTTTAGAATGTTGACCGACATCCGACAGCCAATCAGCTTTCCGCTTGCTCACTCCCGTAGCGTGCCGGGTGAGCTCCCCGGTACGCGTACCGGAGAGCGCTCGGAGCGCGCTTATAGATATATATGTGTTTTTGAAGTTAATTTTCGAAAAAATCACTGGAGCAATTTTCATCAAATATAGCAAAGGCACTTCTGCGTACCAGTCCCTACAATTTTGCAAAGTTTGGCGTAATTCCGTTCAGCGGTTCGGGCTGTAGCCTTGTCAATTCGTCCTATGGAAATTAACATGGGGAAAACACGTTTTTGGACCCCCTTTGTTCTTGGCCCCCACTTCACGAATCCCCCCGAAACTTGCAGGGAAGGAGCGGAGCGGAGCTGGCCAAAATTTTGGAAAATTACACGCAAATTCCTCAACCGGCGCCAAAGTTATTCCCAATAGAATGTTGCGGATTTCCTGTGGTAGCTAGGTCCAAACTATAACTACTACTGGCGACCGCCAGTAGGTAATATATATATATATTGAATATGAGATAACCCACAACAAAACAACAGGAAATCATCCGGCACTCCAAGGTAGGAAAACGTACTCAGTTTATTTTAAATAATGACGAGTTCAACATCAACGCGTTTCAGGAGTCAAGCTCCCTTGTTCATGATGTTTCACCACCATTTTTTTCTTGTTAAAATACACAATACAGTGGTAGTGGGAAGCAACAATGGACACAGGATTATGTGTTGGGTTTCACTATGTCGAGAATGGCGGTCATGTTTGAACATGTTATTTATACCAGCATTCATATGTCTATGCTAACCACAAACCAGCTGAAATGCCAATTCTTTCATCTAACCTTCATTAAACTCCGTTAAACCATTTCTGTAAAACGGATATTTGAATTAGAAATATTATTTACATATTTTTGTACAATTAAAATAAACGCCAATTAACACGTTTATAAAATACAATTGTACATCTTTAACATTTCCCAAAGTGCAAGTGCAAATTATAATTGACAATTTTTCGGTTTGTGGTTACACATGGCAGCAAGTGCCCCTATTTAACCCTGGTACTTTCAATTTCTAAAGTGCTAGTGCAATAATACAAGTCTATATCAAGCATACCTAATTAACTCGAAATTAATTAACTGGAGAAACGGAAAACATACATCGAAATAACATCCTATAATGTCAATCATAAATTCATATGAGTAAAGGAAAATTCATTGACATCTCGGATTAATTTCTCGTATCACGATTGCATTTTACTCATTCAAAGTGCTAGTGCTCATGTAAACAATAATACTTTCTTAATGTAAACAATTCACTCTTATCAATGTAAACCGGGTTTCGATACAGTACTCTGGTTCAGAAATGAAGTGTAAGTGCATGTAAACAATAATACTTTCTTAATGTAAAGAATTCACTCTTATCAATGTAAACCGGGTTTCAATACAGTACTCTGGTTCAGAAATGAAGTGTAAGTGCATGTAAACAATAATACTTTCTTAATGTAAACAATTCACTCTTATCAATGTAAACCGGGTTTCAATACAGTACTCTATTTAAGAAGTAAAGTGCAAGTGCATGGGTAATCTAAGTACCACTACTTATATAAACAATGATAATCTCTCAATGTAAACATTTCACTCCTTTCACTATGGACCAAGTTCGATACAGTACTAGATTGTAAGATAAAGTGCAAATGCATATGTAAGATAGACACAATTTTCCCTAAAATCCATTTCATTAAAACCGTTTCATTCCAGTAAGAGAAGATATATCAAAAAAGTGCAAATGCATGATTATTCCTATATTACGAGTTGTATTTGTTGCAGTCTTCGTAACACCCTTCCTGTTGTTGCAATTCACAAACCAAACTACCACTATGGAATAAAAAAAGGTTTAAAAAAACCACAATCAGTTCATGGTTCCTGGTGCAGATTTACATATTAGAAGCTCTTAACCACTAAAATCAGGACAGGCATGTATAAAGATTCTCGTCTACATTCAGCCCATGCGATTCCATACAATTGAATTCTAAAATAAAATATGTCTCTAGCTTACGAAGTTCTCTTTCCATGTCTCCCCCTCTCTTTTTCTTTGGGACCTCTGCTATGCATGTATATTGTAGGCTTACAGGATTGCTATGGTGGTGAGATTCAAAATGCCGCGCAATGGGATACGTCCTGTCCTGATTGATGATCGCTCGCCTGTGTTGTAGGATTTGTTGATGGACAGGTAGAGTAGTACTACCTGTGTATATCTTGGGACAAGAACATTGTAACAGGTATACAACAAAATTACTTTTACAGGTTATAACACTCCTTATAGTTACGGTTTTATTAAAAAATGTTCTAAAATCAGTGCGATTCATGGCGTGTTGACACGCCTTGCATTTTGAAGATTTTTTAAAACCAGGTTTTTGTCTAAGCCAGTTGGAGATACCCTTCTTTTTTCAATGAATTCACTTTTTACAATCAGGTCATTGAGTGATTTGGATTTCCTATATGTGATCTCAGGATTCCTTTTTACTCTAGGGCCCAACACTGGATCATTTTTTACAAGATACCAGTGCTTCCTCAAGATGGATCTAACTTCCTTATGTTTTATATTGAAGGTGGTTATGAATCTAGAGTTATCCTGGTCTCTCAAGTGTTTGTTCTGTTCCTGTTGTTTTTTAGTTCTAATAGGTTCAAATAGTATCTTTTGCCTCACCAATTTTTTCGCTTTTGTGGATACCCCTTTCAAAATATCCGACTTATATCCCCTTTGGGTGAATCCTTGGGTCATTTCTTTTTCAATTTTGTCAAACTCCTCCTCGCTGCTACATGTTCTCCTAGCTCTATAATACTCTCCAAACGGAATACTTCTTATCAGTGCAGCTGGATGAGTGCTTTCGCATGGAGAACTGAATTTCCAGCAGTAGCTTTGAGAAAGACAGTTGTTTCCAGTTTTCCTTCAATGGGTCTGATTCGGATGTCTAAAAAATCAATCGTTGTCTTGCTGTGATGGCCTCAAACTCTAAATTTAAAGAGTTTTGGTTAAGGTCACCGATGAACAACCCGATGTCTGTCTCCGTGCCCTGCCACAGCACGAAGACATCATCGATAAACCTAACCCACAGCAAGACATGTTCAGTCCACTGGTCCAGGGGACCACCCCTGAGCACCCGTTCCTCCCACCAGCCGAGATGTAAGTTGGCATAACGGGGGGCGAAACAGGTGCCCATCGCAGTCCCCCGTTCCTGCAGATAGAAATCATCACCAAAAAGAGAGATATTTTTAGTGAGGCACCACTCCATGAGTTCTAGAATCATGCTATTTTGTGCGGCAAACCGAGCTGGTCTCTTGTTCAGGTAATACTCGCTTGCACTCAATCCATTTACATGTCTTATGCTGGTATACAGAGTAGAAATATCTAACCTCAGCAGGACCATGGTTTCAGCATCCCAGCAAATGTCAAAAATACATATAAAAAAATCAGTCAAATCTTTAATGTAGGATGGGAGTGATCTCACTATTGGATTGAGGAACAAATCTATGTAACGATAAGCGTTTTCAAATAGACTACCACAGGATGAGATAATGGGTCTCCCTTGTGGACTAGTGGGATTTTTATGTATTTTGGGGAGCATGTAAAATACTGGGACTGTCGGTTTTTCTCTTTTCATACATTTATGCTCATCCCAGCTGAGAAGCCCTTCGTCTCTCCAGGTATCTAATCTCCCAAAGAAATCTACCATTACCTTATCATATTCTTTGGGACTGATCCTGCTATAGCAACTGCAGTCCTGTAGTTGGCTAAGAGCCTCTTTTTTATACTGTTCCCTACCCCACAGTACAATATTACCCCCTTTGTCCGAGGGCTTTATCAGGAGTCCATCCTCGTACTGTAGTTTCTTCACTGTCTTGTGGAACAAAGCTTTCTTTGGATCTATTTTCCGTTTTCTTTGATTTTCCACCGAATATAGATCTTTAAGATCCCTGGTTACATTTTCCCAAACAAATCCAAATTGTCTCTTATGGTTTGTGGTAGAAATCTGGAGAGCGCCCTAAAAGGTGTGTGATCGCTCTGATCCAAGCCAGATTCAGTTCCAATTCCACCCTCCCTTTCAATCTGATTAGTGTCATCTAACAAAGTTATCATGTCAACAAGGGCCGGTATATCATTGAGGTTTAAAAAGATTGTATTATTCGTAGGAGTGTCAATCGATTCTTCCACTTGAGGATTATTGTTGTTATGCTGTCCTGTATGCAACTTTGATAACTTAAGGTTCCTGATGTAACTATAAAGGTCCATTCTACTTTTGGGATAATTGTAATCATTATTGCCACAGTAAGAAAGTCCTAATTTCAATATCATTTCTTCAACTTCTGTTATCTTCACAGAACTTAGGTTAATAATTGTTGCATCATTGTCAAATCTCTCAGTTATTTCTTTGTATTCGAGCGCAATGATCTTTTTGTTTGCCAGCCTTGCGCTCCTCCTGTATCCCTCGCCTCCTCTTCTTTGTCGCCTTCCCCTCGGCCTCTTCCCCAACCCCTTCCTTTTCCCATGCGATGGTCAGACTGTTGTTCCATCAGCATAAAACGGAATTCCTCTGTGACAGCCAGTCTTACATCTCTAGATCCTCTCCTACTTGGTTCATCCAATTCTTGCTCTGAACCAGTATCTGAGTTAACTTCACTGTGTGAGGCGGTCTGCTGGTCTACTTGGCCACTATGAATTTTTTGGCGCCTTGCCAAGTCGAATTTCTGCGCAAAGGTATAGATTCGCCCTGATTCATAATCTATGAGATCCCTTGTGAATTTTGTGGCTTTTCTATTCTTTATGCGCTTTTCATACTTTTCCAGCTTTCCTTTCAAATCTGTTTTGAATTGCCGATTCGCACCTTATCTTCATGTTTATCAAAGACCACACTCAATTCTTTGATTTTTTCCACCACTTCCAAACGCTTTTTTCTGCGTATTTCAAAAGGATACGTATCATTTTGGTGGAGCTGGCTGCAATGTTTTCTGCCCATTCTCCCAGCATCTCAATATCCGTGTTTTCATAGGAGGGGGTAATCATGATTCTAAGTCCGTGTGGGACACGTTCCACTTGCAGATATTTACTCAGGGATGCCACCTCCCACCTCCCACCAACGTGAGATCTCCCTCTTCTTAAGTTTTCATAGTTTTGTAACTGTTTATTCAAGTCTGTATTGCCAGTTGGGGCAGCCACCCCTCTTTCCTTCTGTACAGGCTGCGCTGTATCTTCAAATAGCAAGGGCCTCAAGTTCCCTAGATGCACACTCCTCGTCACTCATATTTCTCCTGGTACTATCCTACCGAGTATGTATCATTAATTAAGTCCGCTATGTCACCCAATGCGGATTTGTTGAGCATGATTCCCAATGCGCCACACAGTATACCACTCCAGCTCCTGTTTTATATACGTATATATATTCACTGAAAAAACCATAGGTTATAGACCATATATAGTTAGGAATTAGCATTTAAAAAACCTTATTTTACTCACACAAAACCATTGAAATTCCATATATAGTTAGTTGCACTAACTATATATCGCGCACCCGCAATCAACTGCTGATCATGTCACATATTACATCATTCATGACATGGTCAGTGACATCACTGATGACATCACTGATGACATCTCAAATGACATCACTGATGACATCACTGATGACGTCATCCAGTGACTGTATAATTCTGTAAAGTTAAAATATGTCTTACATATTGAAGAATGAATGGATGTATAAGTGTCTTGATGAAGGATTTAGTAGGGGCATGGCTGACTGTATGAGTGACTGATTAAATGTGTCTCACTGAGTGCATGGGTTAGTGACTAAACTGTCTTAATTTGTGCATCATTATGTCTGTTGTTCTGTAAACTGCTGCATGTGTTGATCATTAGCTATATGATTAACTGTATGGGTTATTGATTGGTTGCCCAAGCATTTGTATGGGAGACTGAGTGTGTGTGTGGGTGGCTGGGAGGTGTATGACTCTCTGCATAGATGTGTGAGCAGTTGATTGACTGGATGTATGGGTTCAAAAGTGCATGTGGAAACAGCTGTATGGGCGGTTGACTATGTGCATGAGTGTATTGGTGAGTGAATGGATATCTCAGTGCTACATGTCAAAGTAAGTACATATGTAAAACACAGTACATGTGAGAGTTACCATATATAAATAACTGTGCATAAGAGCCAGTGAATGTGTGAGTGGCTGTATGGATCATTGTGAACTTGTATCCAGGATTGTATAAGTGAGTAAATATGTTTCAGTATATGTTTGAATAAGTAAGGTGTGTATAACTGTATAGTTGAGGAAATGGAGGTGTGATTGATTCTTTGCATGACTGACTAAGTGTCTGAGTAACTCCATGGATGAGTGACAGTCTATGAGTGTCTGTTTACACTGAGTGTATCTAAGGTTATATTAGAGTCTGAAGAGGTTTATCGTATTATCACATGAATGATGTCATCAGTGATGTGATCAGTAATGTCAAATGAGATGTCATCAGTGATGTCATCAGTGATGTCATTTGAGATGTCATCAGTGATGTCATCAGTGATGTCATTTGAGATGTCATCAGTGATGTCATCAGTGATGTCATTTGAGATGTCATCAGTGATGTCATCAGTGATGTCACTGACCATGTCATGAATGATGTAATATGTGACATGATCAGCAGTGGATTGCGGGTGCGCGATATATAGTTAGTGCAACTAACTATATATGGAATTTCAATGGTTTTGTGTGAGTAAAATAAGGTTTTTTAAATGCTAATTCCTAACTATATATGGTCTATAACCTATGGTTTTTTCAGTGAATTTTCAAGGTTTTGTAAATGCTAATTCCTAACTATATATGGTCTATAACCTATGGTTTTTTCAGTGAATTTTCAAGGTTTTGTAAATGCTAATTCCTAACTATATATGGTCTATAACCTATGGTTTTTTCTGTGAATTTCATTGGTTTTTTAACAGCTAATATCTGTACCTGTAAAATGTATTCTTCTTTAAATCCCAAAATATATTTTATATGTTTATGAATAATTTTTTTTTTAAATATTTTTTTTTATTCGTTCCCGCTTCGCAAATCGGGAAGCTTCCCGTTAGCTGACCTTGATGCCGCGAAATAGACCGCGAGCCGGTAAACGTTTCTTTACCGCAAGTGCCGCGTTACAAAACAACATCGTGACGCCTCCCGTCCGCATGACGTTTCACGTTGTCGCGTGATACGTCATATGACGTACTACGTTAGCGAACTGGTACGCGAAGCGAGTCGCAAAGCGCAGGTTTCTGGAAGCAAACCGGGAGGCCCTGCAAAGCGCTTAACGTAAACACAGCAAGTCATGTGACTTGGTAATAACACTTTTCATTGGTTCATTTCACTTTTGGTTTCCTAATGATGTAAGACTAGGTCATATAATCTAAAATGAACACTTTTGATTGGTTGAGAACTCTTGTTTTTCCCAAATGATGAAAATCCCTCCTTCTTTCCTCACTCTGACTTTCATCATTGTGAGAGAAAGACCCTTTGTGATCACTGAGCAATGGCTTCTTTAGTAGCTTCAGCTGGTGCTTCCCCACCACCTCCACCACATCCAAGGAAGAGTGGACCACCTGCTCAAGTTATAATTCAACAAGAAGAAGAAGAAGAGGAACAGGAGGACGAGCACGAAGAGAGGCAGTTTTTGCCTGAGCAGCCCAGGACGTCTCACCGGAAAGAAAACTTCATTTGGCAATTTTTTAAAATTCCCAAAGGTCAGAAAAAAGTAAATGCAAGATACGTAACTTGCCTTATATGTCAAGATAGACTGTCCAGAGGGACCGACAAAAAATACAGTTTCGGAAACTACACAATGCATCGCCATATGACTAGGTGGCATCCTAACAACTACAGTGCTGCACAGTTTCGGAACGACCTAGATAATCTCCCTATTATGGCCAGAAGATCTGTTGTACCGGAAGTAACGGGACCAGAGGGCAGGGAGATGGTGCCAAATATACAAATGAGATTTGGTGATGTAAAACACATCTGCGTATTTTGCGATGGATTCATTTCCTACGGAGAAAAAAGCATCACTCTGATCAACAGAGCTATTGACTATCATATGCAAATTTGTACGAAACGCCCAAAATAATAAATACTTCCTTTTTTTTGTTTTGTTGCTCCTGTTGAGCCCTTTACAATGAATCGTTTTCATTGCCCCCTCCAAGAAAACCCCCCAAAAATATAAAACTGTTCCGAAAAATTCAAAAACAGTAAAAAAATGTTCAGAAAAATAAAAAAAAAGTTCTTTTCAGAACTACCTCCCCGTTATTAAAAAATTGGTACAATATTTGGAACTGTGCCAACCTCTATTTCTCTTAGTTCGCTTCCCAGTTCGCTCGCCGGTACGCGAACCAAAAACAGTAAGTATAAGGGAAGGAAACAGACACTTATGTTAAAAGAAAGACAGCTATAGGGGAGTAAACTAGAGATACTATTACCCGTAATCCACTGCTGATGATGTCACATATTACATCATTCATGACATGCTCAGTGACATCATCAGCAGAGGATTGCGGGTTTTTTGGCAACATGCCTTATCCACGGTTTAATAACGCTGCCTTTTGCTTTATATAAGTTTTCAAATTGTATGAAATATATACCAATAGGTCGTTATGAACCTTTAGGTAGTGCTTTTCTTCATGAGGTCTGGTCGCTTCCATACACATACAGATGTTTCAAAGATGATCAAGAAGTTTATCTGAATGGAGAGGAATGCACTGAGACGCCAGATCATTCACTAATGTGTAGGCACATACAGTTACACGGTTCATGCAACAAACACCTACCAAATATGGCTTGCGTGTTGCAAGGCACGCCAGTTCCTGCTATCATCCCCACGTTCAAGTTGTTGGAAAATGGTAGTTATTTGATGCTCAATAATGAAGATTGTTCTGAGTTAATTAAAAGTATTCCTTTTATCGTAACAGTAAGTGAACGGGTTATTTGCTGCAGAAATGTTCTATTTCCTCCCACACATGAACATAGGGAGTTTTCAATCTGGCCACAAATACCAACCTTGGGACACGTTTCAACGGCATGGCAAGAATAAGAGCTCTTTTGTCTCAGAGAGAGGTGGCCTTGAGTTCGGCCCGTGAAACTTTCGTACTTCACATAGCGAACACCCGTACAGAGGTGCACACCCTTTTCAATTAAGATTTGCCTTTCAATTTCAGCAACATGTTTCCGACTATCTTTAACGCATCCTCCACAAAGTCCCTGGCGCACTTTTTTAAAGTTGTTACCAGTGGTCTCGTGACTTCATTTGAGAAAATCTTTGGAGTCATCCCTGCTTCCTTTCATTCTATTTTCTCCACTCTGGTTCGTGGATTGGCATTTTTACTTGCATTACCAGCGGACGCTCTTGTGCTTTTTTACATTTTTAAATATGGATGTCCCTCCTATGCAACCTCCCACCCTGCAGCTGCTGACACTGTTCCGCAATCGCATGCTAGAATATTATGGCACAATGCCGTTGGCGATATTAAGCACGGCATATGGATTATCTTTTCGATTCTCCTACTTCACCTGTGTCCAGCCTGTATTTCACTGCCTGACCTGTGATTTCGATTGGGCCATTGATTTGTGTCTCTGCAGACCGGTTTCTCCTGACGTCGACTTTAATCAGCTGATGACTCCTATCATTACTCACGAGTTGGTTTGTCCTGGCGAAAGGATTATGGCTGTGGCATTGATGCATGGACTACTTGGTCCCTGGAATTTACTGGCGGCAGCACAGTCTTTCTTGGAACAGAGCTTTCTTGAAAACCCACCGAGCTGTCCTCTGATGGTGATAGAGGATCCGGTGCTGGGAGAGCACGTATGTTCTTTTCCGCTTTTAAATTGGATGGCTGAACTGTTTTCGGATGAAGACGGTGACTTCCTATTGGAGGCTGTTGCAGCTTATTTTGCATACACAGTTATGTCATAGACCTTTTTCATGTTTGATATGCTGAGTACTAGCATTTCATTGATAATTCATTGACTTATTTGTCAAGTTTTTATTATTTACCTTGCCTATTGGCTTAAGACTCGATAAAGTACTTGGCTGTTTTATTTTTCTTTAGCATTAAATTTTCCTAGCTTTTAATGCTTTACCTTGCGGACCGTCCACATATAAACTTGCAATCTGCTCTCATGAGATGGCACTTCTATTATCTTATTCAGTTCGTTTCCGGATCATGGGGAGGTGTCATCTAGGTCCTGGATATCTTTACACCGTGTTAAGTTAGCATGGGCTCATTACCGGTTTAAACGCCATTTTTCCTTTTTTGCAACTTCTGCACACGACACTTAGTTGTTGCTTTAGCTTTCCACCTAGTAGTTCATCGTGGTTTACATGAGAATAATATGTTATTGGTCTACTATCTGCTTTACTTGTTAAACTATATCTGTACAGCGAGTGCTAAAGTTTCAAGAACAACACGATACAGAATTGTTATGAGGTCTGATCTCCACAACTTCATACTCATAACATAAGTGCAACTTCTGCCAATTCTGGGCATGAGGCGGGTTTTATATTGCTTTGCCGAACACACATACACAACAGTTGATGCGGTTCACATGAAGAGAGAGCTGGTGTATGCTGATGTGATTCCTTCAAATCTAAGACACTAAAGTATGGGCACGCCCTAAACCAACACAAAGAGACCTTCTTAGCAAATAATATAATATGTGTATTAGGGAGGGTGAGATATAAGCAGCCGCGGGCCGTGGAGGGAGTTACGATGGGGCAGGGAGGCGGGGAGGGGGAGAAGCAGGGTGGAGCCCTCTCTACCTTGCCCCTCCCCCTCCCCGCCTCCCTGCCCCACCGTAACTCCCTCCACGGCCCGCGGCTGCTTATAAGTGTTGCTAACTCTTATTCATTTACAGCATGTTAACATACTGTCACCATTCGCTTTTTATGTACTAGTAACTATGCTGGTAATTTTGCTACTGATAATATGTGTACTTGTATTCTCCACCCTGCTTCTCCCCCTCCCCGCCTCCCTGCCTCACCGTAACTCCCTCCACGGCCCGCGGCTGCTTATAAGTGTTGCTAACTCTTATTCATTTACAGCATGTTAACATACTATCACCATTCACTTTTTATGTACTAGTAACTATGCTGGTAATTTTGCTACTGATAATATGTGTACTTTTATTATCTAAGGTACTACGCCCGAGAAGACGGCATTAGTAAATAAACATTTCAAATACACATCTGTTCTTCTTAACTCCATGTTCTGGTTTCTAAGAAATCTATAACGACCGACTGTTCATGAGTTCCACGTATCCTGAGGTACTATAAGTTCATATTCTGGATTGTCTAAACATTGAGAGTTTGTTATATCCAATGTGACACTGTACCTAGCTTGCTAAGGAGTTTTTGATTACTAACGTGAGTTTTGGGACACCCTAATTCGCCGAGGTTCCAATCCTCTGTCCACAGTTCTGTGTGAGAACAGAAACCCTGCGACAGGGGCACCCCCGACCCTTGCTGGAGCTTCATCACACTTGCGATACAACTCCAGCAATGCATTCGCCGAGGTTCCAATCCTCTGTCCACAGTTCTGTGTGAGAACAGAAACCCTGCGACAGGGGCACCCCCGACCCTTGCTGGAGCTTCATCACACTTGCGATACAACTCCAGCAATGCGCCACCTTTACGGCACAGATACATCACGCATCTGTGCTGTTTTTGCCCCATGATGCGCCGCATTGTAAATGCAGCACACCATAGGTGACGGAACAGCGGCACAGAATGACTAACACATCCCTGGTGATGCGCCAGTCATCATAAATGTATCCCTATGCTTCTTATCTTGTTAGAGATGAACCGCCATATGTATCATCAAAGTTTTTTGCATTTCCTAAATAGCGAACTTTAAGGAATAAATAGCGATTCTTTACCATTCCTAGTTTGCGATGAGCTATTTGCTAATTAGCCGAATGTAGCCCAATGAAGCCCAATGTAGCCCAATGTAGCCCAAAGATGGCCGCCAGACACACAAAAAAACAAATGTAGCCCAAATATCAGCCAGATGTAGCCCAACTATAGCCCAGTGACAGAATGACCAATCAGCTTCGCAAACCTCCGTTACGCGAAGCGGAGCGCTGTTAAAGATATATATCTTTTTTTGAACGTTAATTTCTCAAAATCCACTGGAGCACATATATTGAGACCTAGCAAAGGCACATCGGGCTACCAGTCCCTAATATTTTGCCAAGTTTCGTGCAAATCCATTCAGCCGTTCGATTATTATTATTATAATTTTTTTTGCCCCGCGGGGCCCTTTTAAAACCTCCACATCAAACCTAGGGGGTCAGCGAGGATCTACTATGCCCCCTTATAGTTATTTCCCCCTTTGTTTTGACCTCCTCTTGTCTCTCGATCCTACCGAGAGACAAGATGGCGGCCGCTACGGACTGTTTGGAATGTTGACAGACGCCGGAGAACCAATCAGCTTCGCTTCACAAAGCTCCGTTGCGCGAAAAGTACGCGTCCTGGGCCGCTGCCCAGTCCGCTGTTACAGATATATATCTTTTTTTAAACGTTAATTTCTCAAAATCCACTGGAGCACATATATTGAGACCTACAAAAGGCACATCGGGCTACCAGTCCCTACAATTTTGCCAAGTTTCGTGCAAATCCATTCAGCCGTTCGGGCTAAAAGTGAGGCCAACCGCCCTATGGAAATTAACATGGGAAAAACGTGTTTTGGGACCCCCCTTTTTTCTCGGCCCCCCCTTGACGAACCCCCCAAAATTTTCAGGGGCTGCTCAGAAACAAAATGTGCCATTTTCCTGAAAATTTCAGCCAATTCCGTCCACAAACGCCAAAGTTATTAGACATAGAATTTTCAAAAATCCCATAGAGAAAAAATCCTAACTATATATACCTACTGGCGACCGCCAGTAGGTAATATATATATATATATATATATATATATATATATATATATATATATATATATATATATATATATAGCGAGAGAGAGAGAGAGAGAGAGAGAGAGAGAGAGAGAGAGAGAGAGAGAGATGTTAGATTAGATTTATCACGCAATTAATCTAAATCATTTGAATGGCTTGGCAGCCACCTCTGAAATACAAGTAAAAACAGCCTACACCTCAAAAAGGTAGCAATGTGTCATCATCATTCTATAAATGGACCTGCAAACGAACATTAATACTTTAAAAATAAACTCTAACATTTCTGCAAAATAAATGTGAACACACTGGCCTTAGCAGGTATTTGTGTTGAGACTCCGCAGATGATCTACAGTTTAATTATCAACAATTTAGGCAGGAGAGAAGGCTTTTCCCACAGCCACCCAGGTAGGGGTTTACTTGAGATGTGGGTTTTACAGTGCTACTATGGGACTAGGTGCATGAAGTATGAGGATGTTATCAGCTGGATTCTCCATTAGTCAGGAATGACTTTATTAGATGCATCAAGGTCTATGTGACTGGTGAGTGGTGGACCAATTTGCAGTCAGCCTTCCTGTGGGTCTTCATTGAATTGCTTCAAATTAAAGGATGACTTGATGTACACCTTAAGGTGCCTTGTACAATAAAGTGCTGTTCAAGCCTGAGTATAAACTACTGGCCAGATTGGAAAAATAGCCAGGCTAATGGTGCAAATTGTTATATGCTTCTAGAACATGGGGTATTCTGGTAATTCCCAGATAAGTATTGTCCATCAATCAACAAGGGTTGGCTAAATTAAGCACAGGGAATGCTCACAGGAGTCCCCCTGCTGAGGTGATCAACTAATACCCTATGGGGTTAGATATGTTATAAAATTTCATACTGAGAGGCTCAATGCTCACTGCTGTCATGACACGCACAGATCAGATTATTAAGGTGTTTAATGTTGTAAAGCTCCTTATGGGGTATGTTGAAAAGCTTTATTAGCTGCGATGAGTGCCCTCCTTAAATTATTGGCCCGGATTTAAAGGGAAAGCTAGATTGCTGAGTTGCTATACAGTATGCTTCTCTGTGTCATTGAAAGACAGGCTGCACTAGTGGTAAGGGGGACTCATGAACCTGTGAGCTCCTTAGCCAATTGGAGTGCTGTGAGCATCATATTTATAAATGTCTGTAAGTGGGCTGACAGCTGGGTGGATTCCACTGTTCAATTACATTGCATGGATTTATTATAGGTCAGCAAATGTAGGGACCTCAGGATAGGATGTAACCAATACTTTTAGTATGGCAATAGTGGTTTACAAATGCATATTATGTGTATGAGGAACTTGACTCCCAAGGCACACAGTCTGCACTGCTTATCCACGTCATGCCACCTTCTACCATACCAACTGGGTTTTAGGGGGTTCAGCCCAAATCTTATTTTCATCCATTGGTTTTTCAGTCCCTTGGCCAATGTTTAGAACAAATAGATTGTAAGTGTCCCGGAGTGATTGCGGTTAAACTGCCCCGCTGCCATGAACCTTCTCCTTCGGAGTCTTCGTGCCCAGCGGATGGATATTAGTGTTGCCTTATTTGATAGCACTTTTAAACCTGCCCCAAAGGGAGATAAGCAGTCCACATATCCTTAGCTTCTAAGGCTGTCAGCGAGCTGCTCAGCTACTGATGTGAGAAGTTGGTTCCTAATCAAGTGTAGGCCACAGGATTAATTTTAACATGTCAGCCTCTGCTTGCTTCCAGTAAGACAGGATCTTTGCATTCAGGGACAGCTGCTTGCTCAAGTTGAATTCTAGTCGTACTTAGCATGAGTTGTACAGTCACGTAAAAAGAATGTTTTTCTACAGCAACTGATTTGGACTCTAGGGAATTGGTCATTCTGCCTCTGAATGACAATGGACCAGTGTACATTAGGTTTCTGATGGTCACATTTTGCATTACTTTCAAACCGGGGGACTTCAGAGACTTGTGCGGTTTGCAGAAGACCCAAGTCAGTGAGTTGGCTGAAGCCAACTGAGCATGTGTAAGAGGACACGTTCCCTATTGGACTTCATTCGATGAACCTGTTTCTTTTTTATTAACTTGTTGCTGATGATCAAGACTTTTATCTTGGCAAAGTTGATCAGTAGCTTGTTAGACTTGCAATAGTTAGCCAGAGAATAAAAGAGTCTCTGTAAAACAATTTGTGTTTGGTCAATGAGCACTGTGTCATCTTTGTATTGCAGCATTTAGATATTCTTGCCTGCTCTATTAGGGGGCAATGTACGTGCTTGTTGTAGCTGCTCCGTTTGGTTGCCTAAGTTCAGAATAATAAATAATGGTGTAAAAATGCATCCTTATTTTAGATCCTTGTTGCTCTAAAGTTTTGAGACTGTGACATAGCTTGAGCTGACCTTTATTTTTACCCATGTATCTGTACATAGTGTTATGAAAGGGATTTAGCAAGGGTGATGGAATGCTACATTTATGTAAATTAGTCCATTGTTGCCTCTTGATGCTCTATCAAAAGCTGTGTAAAAGTTGATGAATCTAATACATTGTGATTTATCTTTCTTTGCCATGGTGTCATCTGTTAAATGGGTGAGGCACAGAAGGTTATCCCTAAAATTGCATCATTTTTTAAATCCTGTTTGAAAGGGAGGCTTAGCTATTTTGCCCGGCCTATTTTTCCAGTTCCTGCTTTAGGATACTTGCATAGCATTTTCCTTCGATGTCAAGTAGGGCAATTATCCTGAAATTCTCAGGGGATGTGGAGGCCCTATTTTTGTTAATTGGGACTAACAGTGATCCCCAACACCTATTGTGAATTGAGCAGTCTAACGTTTGAGCGTTTGAAGCAGATGACATTTTCCACATGTTTCATTGTTCCCTCAAGACTGACTTCCTTTTCATCGCTGGCAAGGAGTGATGATGCAAAGCTGCTGAATTGAGGTCAACATGTAGATCCTTAATATACGTTTCCCAACAGGTAGGGATTATATTGGCCATGACAGAATGGAGTTTAGCAGCCACAGGATCATTAATCCATAACCAAAAGTTCCTTTGGGCATTTGATTTAATTATTTCATGAAGATAGGTCCATAAGACTTCCTATTCTTTCTTTTTATTAACCTGTATCAGTTTCCTGTAGGCTGATCTTAAGCATTTGCAGACCTTTGCTGTGGCATTGGGCTACAATACATTTTGACTTCAAACAGCTTATTTCCTCTTTGAGCTGACCAGACTGCAGAATACTTATGTGGGGATTTTCTGAAAGCCTCCTCTGCCACCGAAGGTGGGGGATCATGACTTATAATAGTTTCTGGCCTGCTGGATCCCTTAAAATTGTTGGGTAACTCCTTTAAATGCTGCTCCATTAGGGAATTTAGCCTATTGTGGTTCTCAGTGAGCCATTTAATTCTCCTAAAGGGTTAAACATCCTATTGGCCACCAATGCCGCGCTGCAATGGACAGGGAGAGCTCAGGGCGGCCACTTCACATTTCAGAATGGCATGATCACTAACTAGCCAATTATGGCTGAACCTCAAATGTATTCCTTTGATGTCCAAATATAGTCAAGAATGGCCATCCTACCGGGTGAGTAGTGAGTGTAAGCAAACGATGGAGTCTGATTTCAACAAGTCATTCAGAAGACACAACCCCACGTAGTACAATGCAGAACTCACTTCTTGGCTATGCTTATCTGTTTTTTGGGTTTGCATGTGGAGTTGAGGAATATTCCAGTTTTGGTTGTTTTACTCCTGCTTCATGGCATTGACACTGGGATTCATTAAGTTGTCATTAACATCTCCCATAATTATTCATTGGGCCTTTGGGTTGGTAATTTGCAAATCTCTCAAATTTCAATATGGGCAACACATGGCTTATGTCTCTGAACTTTTACCTTTGCTGAGCTAAAATATATACTCCCTATGACCATCATTGGTGCACTGTTATGGTTAGAACAGTTGACTTGGGTTAATGTGATGACGATATAATCCCCATTTCCCATAGCGTCTGTAGATGTCACAACAGACAGCTCATTTTTCACATACATTGAGACTCCCCCTGAGGCATCGCCATCCACTTTGATGTGATCGCAGTAGATTCATGGGCTGTGAAGTCAGGACTAGGGGCTGAATCAAGTGCCTAGGTTTCTTCTAGGGATACAATGTCCATCGATCTTAGATGTGATATTGCCTTTTTGTCCTCCTTTTCTGATAACCCTCTGATATTCCATAAGCACACTGTTATGGGCAACTTTCCATCCAGCTGCAGGGACAGCAACCTCCACCATGGCTCGGCCCCCCTCCAACTTGCGCCGGGGCAGCCCTTTCTTGCTAATTTTCCTCTTATTGCATTACAAGACTCGCTTGAGATTCTATCTAAGATGCGATCGGGGTCACCTTTGGACCCCTGTCCGGCCAAGCACCTTGCCAGATTGGCACATGTGATTAACCCTATGGTCAAACCAATTTTGAATCACTCCCTTGAGACAGGAGTCGTGCCTTCAGCTTGGAAGGAAGCCTTGATCCTTCCCCTTCTAAAGAAGCCGGCACTAGATCCAGCCTCACATGCCAATTACCGTCCCATTTTGTTGCTCCCGGTTCTGGCTAAGGTGACTGAGAAGCATGTGCAGGCAGTCTTGGCGGATTTTGTGGAATCTCATGGCATCCTCCATTATACTCAGTTCGGTTTTCGGGCCAATATGGGTACGGAGACGGCACTGCTTGAGGTGTCGGAAGCGATCAAGGAGGTCCAGGATAATGGAGGAAAGGCACTGCTGGTGTTGTTAGATCTGTCGGCGGCCTTTGACACCGTTCCTCATGACCGTCTCTTGGCTAGACTCTTGGAGATTGGGGTAAGGGGAACAGTGTTTAGGTGGTTCGAGTCCTTTCTCTCGAACCGCAACAGACAGTCTGGGCCCCGCCGTACTCGGCTGCAGTGCCACCATTGGAGGTGGGAGTCCCCCAGGGGTCGATTCTAAGTCCCACTCTTTTCAATATCTATATGTCCCCGTTGGCGGCGCTGGCTGAGGCTTGCGGTGCCCAGATTGTCTCAGACGACGATGACACCCAGCTTCTTTTCACCTGCAATAAGAACAGGGACTTTGATGGAGAGCTTATTAAGAACTGCCTGGGTGCTGTGTTCGGTTGGTTTTACTTAAACCAGCTGAAATGTAACCCAGAAAAAACTGAGGTCCTCTTCTTTGGGTGTCCACCGGACCCACGCTGGAAGTCCTGGTGGCCGGGTGATATCCTCCCTCCCTCTGACGAGACAGGGATGGCAAAGAATCTTGGAGTCAAGATGGACACCCACCTGTCCCTCAAACCACAGATTCTGGGCCTGGTGGGCCAATGCTTCAGGATACTGAGAAATGCTCAGGAAATTCCTTCCGTTCCTATCCCTTGCCCACAGGAAAAGCACGGTGCAAGCCTTGGTAGGATCCAGGCTTGATTACGCCAACGTGCTCTACCTCGGCCTCCCTGATTATCTTCTCTCGCGTCTGCAGGTGGTGCAGAACGGGGCCGCTCGTGCAATCTTCGGCCTTGGCCGGAGGTCTCACATTGCGGGCCTGTTGAAATCCCTCCATTGGCTTCCAATACGGAAACGCATCGAGTTTGAGACGCTGACCATAGCATTCAAGGCACTCCACGGCTCTGGTGCAGGCTACCTAAGGAAGCGGTTGGGATTTCACGTTCCTCCTAGAGCACTTCGCTCTGGGTCCCTTTCATTGGCTACTATCCCGGCAGTCAGGCGTACTCGCATCGGGGGTCGCTCTTTTAGATATCTTGCTCCCCGTGCCTGGAATGCACTGCCACTGTCATTAAGAAAATGCGCGACTCTATTGTCTTTTAGGAAGGAGCTATAGACGTGGCTGTTTTGCAATTAACTCCCCTCTGCTGTGATGGCTGTGTTGTGTTGGGTCTGACAGCGCCGGGACACTCGGTTCGGGTAGCCGAGCGCTTAATAAAACTCTATATAACATAACATAACATAACATAACATAACATAACATAACATAACATAACATAACATAACATGAGGGCCGGGTGGTTATAAGACTGGTGTCTAGGGTCAGTTAGTTAGAACCCCCAGATGGCAAGTCCAGTCCGTGATTTTTGATTGGTGAGCTGTGCAATTTGTCTTTCCCAGGCATGCTAGCTGTAATTTTCATCTCGCCTGATGTCACTGTGGGGGGCCTGGAGGCACTATATAAAATGCAGGCAAGACCTTGCATGCTGTTGTTGATATCTCCAGCCTTTCTCCTATGGCACCCACCAGCAGCAGAAGCATCTTGCATACATTTGGCACAATATTTCATTGTAATTGGCTTAACTATTTTGATATTCCATTGTTCTAATTATACATGATTTTCCTGCAGGGCCTGCACTGTTTTCGGGCTGGTGAGGATGATTTCAAAGCGTTTATTAGCTTTACTCCTGGCTGGGGGTATACAAGCAAGGGATTCAATGTCTTTTGAGCTTCGGGATTCTAGACTAGAAAGGGATAAAGAGAGTCTGCTGACATTCCATCCATTTAGTTTGTCTGATTTGCCACTGGAGATGTATTCGTGATAGAAAGTAATCTCATTACTAATCCTTAGAATAGGATGCCTTTTACTGGCCTGATCCTTGCTAGCTATATGTCCTGAGGTTTTTCTGTCTCTTATAATGTTGGCAAAGAGTGTCCCAGAAGCTGACTGTCGGGATAACCCTTGTCTAATGTATTTGGCCTGTGTCAGTTTCTCTTCTCAGCATCAGGAACACTCTTTAGGGTCTCTGCTATTTTTGGATCAGATAGAACAAGTGGTTCTTTTTGGGTGCCCACTACTTGTTTATTGATGGGGGTGCCAGCCATTTACTCCAGTGCTCGCTGTATATTAAACAGCAGTTCCTGTTTTGAAGCTGGATCATTTTCTGCTATATCTCACACCCCCAACATGCACAGTTTACTCTACAATAATCTCATTGCAAATCTTACAGAGATAATATCAAAGAAACATGTCATGAATGATAATATGTGGGTTAATTAGTAGTGCATGGTAATGCTTGAGTTATAGTTGCCTTAGGGAACGAGTTATCTTTACTTGAGAGAACTATAACTGGTACATTTCTGTGGTTTTCAGAGTTTAAAACGTTATGTTGTGAACATTTCACTTGAGTATACCATTATTTGAACTTTTATTTTTTTCATTGATTTTCTAGATTTTTTACCGTAATTTAATATTTAATAATAATTCATAAATCTGACCCCTGCCATGCATAGATGGTGGTTTGGGTGCAGGACCTGGGGCCAAAGCTCCTCCCCTCTGCACCGAACACCCAATATATAAAGTACATTTATCAATTTTCTCAAAAAATTATCAATAATTTAGATCAAATGTATATTTCAATAATGCACACAATGCAATGGTTAATATTGATTTTTTAAAAGTTTTTTTAAACCTTGTGTCTGTGACGCTTTCATTTTCAAAGTTTTAATTTTACATTTTGAGGTGAAATATGTTCAAATAAATATTCAGAGATATGTTATTTCTTCTTAGAGAAACAAAATTAAATCATACATGTCCCTGAGTCTACCTTTTAATATTTGACACCCTAATAAATGCAATCATATAAATGTTATGTTATGTTAGAGATTTATAGAGAGCATGGTTACTGCAATCTGGAGTGTCCCCGCACTAGGTTCCAGCTGCAAGCCTAGTAAGAGAGCCGGCTGAAAAACTAATGCGCCAAACATTTTCTGAAGAACCAGGTTATCAAGTGTTTTCTGAAAAGGACTTCAGAGGGTTCTAATCAAAAATTAAGCAGAAACCGATTCCAGACTTTGGCAGCCAGGAAGCTGAATGAGCTGCCACCTAGATGTATTCTACGAATCATTGGGATCATAGTCAGAACAGTTCCTGATGATCTCAGACATCGATATAATTTGATCAGGGGGAAAAGATAGTGAGGCCCTTTCTGATTGAGGATTCTATATACAAAACATAGAGCTTTAAAAGAAATTCTCTCCTCAACAGGAAGCCAATGGAGTTTTGCAAGAGCTGTCATACTAGATGTGCATCTAGGGATGTTTAAAAGCAGATGTTCTGCAGTGTTTTGCTCTCTTTGGAGCATTTTGAGCCTGGCCTTAGAGGCCCCTAAATAGAGCACATTACAGTAATCAATGTGTGATACTATGAGTGCTTGGATTACTGTTCTTTTTGCGGGATCACGCAGAAGCCCTAGAATTTTTAGAATCATTTTTACTGTTCCAAAACAGGTACCAACAATGGCCGAAATCTGATCTTCATAAGAAAAGGTGGAATCAATCCAAATGCCAAGGTTTTTCACCTTGGGTTTGGAAAAGGGCGTAGGACCTTGTTCATTCGGCCACCAGGCAGTGGACCATATGGAGGGTTGTTTTCCTACCACCAAGATTTCTGTTCTGCTTGCATCGAGTCTAAGGCAGCTGGAGTTCATCCATTTAGCTAGGTCAACCAGACAAGCCTTTAAAATCACCTGCGGCTTCGCTATAGTCCTGCACCAGGGTCATAATCAATTGGGTGTCATCAGCATAGGATACTGTTTTTAAACCATGGCACTCGATTTCTTCAACCAGGGGCTGCATATACGAAATAAATAAGGTTGGGCTCAGGGCATAGTCTTGTGGTACTCCTTGCTGCAAAAATAGTATCTTGGTGGTATTGGGCTGCTGGGAGATGTTAAAAGTCCGACCTTGCAGAAAATCTGCAATCCATCCCAGCGCAGAGCTGCCACCCTGAATCTCCATTGCCGTTTTAATAAAAGACCATGTGAGACCGTGTTGAAAGCTGCACTTAAGTCAAGCTTGACTGAGGAAGCTGCCTTGCCCTCATCAGCCGCGATACCCAGTGACTCTGAGGTGAATAAGAGTGGGATTCTGTGCTGAAGAGTGTCATGAAACTTCACAGAGACTCATGCAGCAGTTCCATCTCTTCCACAAAATCCATCAGTTAATGATTGACAAATTCTTTGGTGACTTTAGCAAAGAACGGTAACAGAGATATAGGGTGAAATTCTCAGGTCTGGAGGGATCTAATGACAGTTTCTTAAGGAGCAGAAAAACCATGGTGTGTTTACAATCAAAAGGAACACGACCCATCGAGAAGGATAAAGTTAGTAGATCGCAGAGCAAGTATGCCAGGGAAAGCTGGGTCAAGTGGAAATCCAGATTTCACTTTGGAGAAAAGAAGGTGAATCTCAACCATTGATATGGTTTTTAGGTTAAGGAGACCTCCCGATTGAGCGATTGGTAGTTGATCGGACAGGGTGAGCTGAAAGTCCCCAGCACTCTCAGGAAAGGATGCGTGGATGGTATCGATCTTCTCAAAAATTGTATACCGCAATCTGATCACATTAAATAGCCGAGAGAGGGGTTGTCACAAAGATTTGTTCTAAGGAAGTCAATGATTTGACTATCTGAATAAGATACCTAGGGGAATTTTTGGACTGCTCAATTTTCTGGGCATAGAATTGGGCATGTGTGTGCCTCAATTCTTTGTGCTATCCTTTCAGCGCGTGTAGGTAGATATTTTTTCCATCTACGTTATATTTATTCCGCCAAAGATGTTCTAGCTGTTTGCTCACTTTCTTGTTAGCTGATAATTCCTCCCTAAACCCTTTTGCCGAGGGTTTGGAGTGCATGCTAGTAATTGATTTCATGGGAGCTAGAAATTGTAAAGTCTGACTGATCGACCCTGTTGCTTGATTGTTAGCAATGTGAGGGCAGAGATTAAGTTCTGGAGGTTCCTGATTCAAATCTGCAATAAAGACTGGTGGCATGATATAAGACAATTTGCGTACTCTCCTCATGTGAGCTTGGACAGTTTTAGGGGGGGGATTCAGAGATCTGGAAAGGGACTATGTAATGGTCTGACCATGTAATGGGGATCGGAGCAGCCACCAATGTGGAGTTAGTTAAAGATTGGGTCGAAAATTTGACCATGAATATGTGTGGAAGTTTGCACTAACTGATCAAGGTGGAACAGCCCGAGATCTTCAATCAGGCACGTTACTGTGTGGCATTTGTCCTTTCTAATATGGATATTATGTCCCCTATTATTTGGAAATTAGGATAGCGCACCGAATAGGAAGATGTAATATCCGTTAGCGCATTGGCAAAGTTAAGTACTGGGCCAGGAGGATGATAAATAAGGAGCCCTGTTAAGGTACAGATCTTAGTAGGAGACAGGATAAAGTATAGGATAGAGAAGGCTGCCACAGAGTTAGTAATCTTTAACTCAGTGAAGTTGCAGTGCAGGTGTCATTTAAAAATCACCGCAAGGATAGCATAATCTTGGGGTACAGCATTAAGAATATCTGGGGCAGATTGGGCGGTAAGCCAGGTTTTGAACAAAAATAAGGCGGCTAGTTGTTGAAAGGTGATTATGTCCACGATATTTTACTTATGCTTAGGTAGTGAGCAGCAATTTACCAAGAGGCACTGATGCAGATGTAGGCTAGGCAACATTTGCTTACCTTGTGATTCCTTGCAGGATGTATTTTGAAAGAGAAATTGTACCTTTTGCAAAGGTTTAGCCTAGATTCTACATCAAGAGAGTGACGGCAGGCTTCCTGATTGCAGGGACTAGCGCAAGAAGTTCCCTTTTAGACTCATTTAAAGACACTAGGGCAGAAAGAGCAGGGGTCCTGGCCCCTGGAGCCGTCCATGCACGGACAGGCACAGACGGGCTTGCTTTTGCCACACCTTTGGCGTCAATTTATAGTCCACCTTCAAATAGAGTGGTTAGTCATCAGTGATGGGGGCAACAAAAACTGGAGTCTCAGTGCTCCTCTCCAATCAGGAAGGCTCCCCTCCCAGATTGGAGTACTGGGAAAATGAGCAAAGTTAAAATAGAGAATAAACCAAAGTGTGACATAAGTAAAACCATAAACAAATTAAAAACACTGGTAGGGGCCAACCTAAGATGGCTGCCAAATGGGACGAGAGTCAGGCACCTTCCAGCGCATAGTACGCTACAACAAAAGCAAATAGCAGGATTAGCGCAATTGAGCACAGCCACACAGGGTGGGCGTTACAGCACTCAGCAGTCTGGTGACCCCACACAGCTGGCATGAATTTATTAGCCTACCTCCAAAACTGAATGGCTAGTCATCAGTAACAGATAGGCAAAAGAAGACAGAAACTGGAGTCCCAGCACTCCTCTCTGATCAGGAAGGCTCCCCTCCCAGATTGGATTACGGGGAACATGAGCAAACTTAAAATAAAGAATGAAGCAAAACATGACAAAAGTAATACCATAAACAGATTAAAAACCCCGCTTTGCCGACCTAAGATGGCCTCCACCTGCAATGGTAGCCAGGCACCTCCCACTGCCTAGTGCACTGCAAGAGAAGCAAATAGCAGGATTAGCGTAAATGAACACAGCCACACAGGGTGCGCGTTACCGCATTTGTCAGAAGGAATCATATAATCATATAAAGTACTGGTATTTTACATTATACATATTCAGGCCACATAAAATGCAACCATACAACCAGCTCCTATGTGGTGCTGCAGTCCCAGCAGTTGAGCAAAAGCTCCAGCTTGGCAAATGCTTTAAAAATATGGAAAGTTCCCTCTTGGCCAACTCCCTACAAGCAGACATCCCCTTGCTGCCCTCGGCCTGTGGCAATGCGCAGTGGGGGATTAGCCACAGTGCATGGCCTGCTGCCAGGATCTGTGACCAAACCAACCAGAAGCAACCCCCCCCCCCCCCCCCCCCGCAGGCTGCCACACAAATGCCACACACAGGCTTTGGAGTGTGTGGTATAGAGTTTCCCATTGTTCTTGAGGACCATATCCCAAAGGGCCAAAACAAATAAATTAAGGGAAGGGTTTGTGGAGCACCATCTCCCATACTTTAAAAGGCCCCAAGGACCCGATTTCCAGGGTCAAATCCATAAACAATTGGAGGCAGGTCATGTGGCCCACTCCTCGAGCCTCATTGGCACCAGGGACCGTATTATCCGTTGCTAACTCCAATTAAAAAAAGCATTTGCAATGCAATCAGTCTCACCTTTGGGACCTTATGTGTATTTAGCTATGCTGCACATTATCCGGGGCGCTGAGACGTCTACTGTTATTTAACATGGTGGAAAGTAAGCACCAAAAAGCATGACACAGCAGGTATGGGAACACATGGAGAGAAATATTGCCTTACAGCGGGAAATGGTATAGTCCAAAGCTGTTTTTAATATGAAATCAGGGCCTACGGTGGTCATTTCACTGAAAGTACAAGATTTGAAAAAAATATTATTGTCCACGGGTGTTCATGGTAGACAATTTCTATGGACTGTAATCTAGAGAATGCTAAAGTGATTCTGGTATTTTAATGACCTCTGCTGGTCGTTTTCTATCAAGAAAGTTAAATAGAGGCAGTTGCCAGAAAAATTAAAAAAAGAAAGTCCCTCAGAAGAAAGCAATTCTGGTATTTTACTGGCCTCTACTGGTCCTTTTTTATTAAGACAGTTAAATAGAGGCCGTTGAACAGAAAATAAAGTCCCTAAGCAGAATCAGACAAGCCCTAGGGCTGATCTCCAGAGACCACAAAGTACATACACATATAAGTTTATACTAATATATAAGTATATACTACAGTATATACAAGAGGTCAAAAATGCTCGACCTAAAAAGGGGAGGAGGCCTCCTCTCCACGCCTCATTAGGCTCAGCAAACTGCATCGATCTGGGCTTATTTTAATTAGAGGAGGAAAGCCTCCCTCTTCAAGCCATATTTGGCCCTGGGGGCCTTTTTAGGCTTGGGGAGGGTGGCTACACTCCCCTCTCCCTTATTTTTGTCTCAGCCCAGGGGTATGGAGGCCACGGGCACTCTCCCTGAAAACATATGCGTCACCCCTTTGGGCACTAGCCCACCCCTGGGGTTTTTAATAAAACAAGCACGGGAGAAAGCACTTTTTTTTTTGTTGCCACTGTTCATGACAAAATAAGAGCAAATGTTTTTGGGCTCAGGCTGGGTGCCACTGGCTAGTTATAGTTAGAACTGTATTTCCATAGGAAATGCCTTTTCTGTGTTGCTAATAACTTTGGCGCTGTTTGACAAATCTCCATGAAACTTATGAAGAAGTGCTACTTTTTGACTAGGTTGCCCATGGAAAGTTTCGAAGGGATCCGTCAAGCGGGGACAGAGAAAAAAGGAGGATCACAAAACACATTTTACCCATTCATTTTCCCTGTAGGAATTTTAGACACAGCTTCAGCCCAAATCACTGAGAGGATTTACACCAAATTTGGCAGAAAGCTAGATTTTGGCCCAGAAACAGTGCTTTTTGTGAATGCTGTAAATCTGTTCAGTAGTTTTTATGGTTTAAATCTTTTTATTGATTTTTAAGACTGAGAACAACAGCAACCATAGGCCAGTGGAGAATAATAACTGTTTCAGAGGTGAGAGAAGGGAACGATAGAAGAGGAACAAATCATAAATCAGAAAAGGAGAAAGAAAGAGCTTGTCTCAACACTTGGGTACTTTACATCTGCAACTGTGTCCTGCATAACATAGTAAAGCAAATTACTCCTCCACATGAACTGCCTGTGTGAGGTGAAGCATGTTTAAGTATACTTCACATGTCAGTTCGACAAACTCGCTCGCTAGGAATCTAATGGTTGAGCCCCATGTTCTATCAAAGCATGGTAGCATGCACATGACTCCTGATGTCAACTTTTCCATACACACAAGTTCCCACAGTTTATGCAGCTAGTCCAAGTGAGTCTGAACTGCGCTGTACCTCACCAGGATTAAAGAACCTGCTTGGCTGCTCCCAGGGCCACAGCGATAGCTCTTCCACAACAGGACCATAGGGGGAAGGTCAAAGCGTTGGGTAAGCCCAACAATATGTAGCATAGAAATGTAGGCATCCCGTCTCATAAATATTATCAATGTCTGATAGGACAGCTGACCAAGCCTGTTGGATTTTTGGGCAGCCCCACAATAAATGCGTTAAGGTGCCTTCCTGCCCACATTATCTCCAGCACTGTGTATCCCTTTCTACCCTCCCCTGCGCCACCCTCACCGGAGTGTAATACCAATATTGGGCATTTTTGAGAAACATTTCCTTATCAGCAG
This sequence comes from Lissotriton helveticus, assembly GCF_964261635.1. NCBI lineage: Eukaryota > Metazoa > Chordata > Amphibia > Caudata > Salamandridae > Lissotriton > Lissotriton helveticus. Next base: position 353,015,371 of record NC_136070.1, on the reverse strand, counting down.
TGCTGCATGATAGAAAATTCATGCTCACATTCATTCTCCCACCTGAGCTGTGCTGGTGAATCTGTGTGGTGTGAAGGTGTAGTGAGAAAGGTGTATATGTCTGAAAGCAGGCATTTGTCGGAGAGGTGGGTCACAAACTATTTTTTGAACTCTGTTAGTGGGCAGCTAGCATGAGAGCATATGTCGGGCTGTGTAACCTAATTTCTCAATTTCTCAGGGCATTGTATTGCCAGTTGGTATCAAGGGGGGGAGTCCATACCCGGAACTAAGCTGTGTGAAGTCCATCGCCACCGGAGGGATTTCCGGATGACCTATAAAAGGGTTCAGAGGAGATGTCAGTGTGGAGAGACATCTCTTTTCTTACACCTTATCCCAAGCCCCCACTGTAGCCCTAGATATGGGGGAGATATATACTCCAATAGGTCCGAATTTCTTTGGAAGCCACAGCACCTTCCACACATGAATCACATTGACCGAGCGATCAATGAAACAACAGTGTTTCTCGGATGCCGTTCTGCACAATTGTATCATGTAGCGAAGCTGGGCCACCTGATAATATCTTTCCAAGTGAGGAACATACAACCCTCCATCCTTTTGTTGATACATCTGGCTACGGGCCATGCAAGCTTTCTTCCCAACCCATCTGAAATCGCTTATAAAATGTTATAGTTTGGATAACACAGAGGGAGGGGTAATAAGGGCAGAGTCTGCATGATATATAAGTCCGGGGAGTAAGGTAATTTTAACCGCCGTCAATCTACCGAGCCAGGACAATATGTTCGCTCTCGAGTTCGAGAGATACGATCTCGTCATGTTAGGAAGGGTGGCATAGTTTTCTTGTGCCGTACGCTCAGGTGTGAAGAAGATCCAAAGGCCCAGGTATGTCACCCTATCGAGGGCCCACTCAAAGGGGAACATGCTCGACAGTCATAACTGGTCTACCTTTGAGATCATCAGGCTAAGGGCCTGCATTTCGTGCAGGTAGGCTTTAAGCCTGACACCTTGCCATTTCTTGTAAAAGGGGGGGCAGGGATGTGAATGGTTGCCTCAGAATCAATAGCACATCATCTGTGTAGGCTATATTTTGTGTTTACTGTCTCCAATATTTATCCCATTGATACCAGCATGTTGGCAAATACGCTCTGCAAAAAGCTCTATTTAAGAGCGCAAATAATAAAAGTGACAGGGAACACCGACAAAATACTGGGGGTCATAACTCCATAACAGTTATTTTTCCTTTTATTCGCCCCTTTTTATCCTACCAACTAGGAGCAGGAATAACCTATTAGCTAACTAGTTAGTTATTTTTAACTAGCACAAACACCACTCCCCCCTACACTGCACTACACATATATTCACACAACTAGTGCTCCTACGTCATTTTCACAAGTCGCAGCACGTCCCAAGCAGTAGATGACCCCAATGATGAAGCATGTCACCTAGGGGCAACCCTGGGTGAGTGAGGGGACTCAAGAACATTTTTTTTTCTTTTCTGACAGTTGAAGCTCACCCATCTACGGATGTGTCAAAATATCTGCAGATTCATCAAATGATACCAAAATTATTAGCAGGTGTCCAGAAATCTTTCTTTTGCTTCAGTGAGAGCTTGACCTCGCCTTGTCCTTGTAACTCATGTTGGTGCCTTTCTTTTGCTATTTTTCCTGTTAGCTGCTACCTCTGCCCCTGATTTGGTAACTACACTTTCTTTTTTTGTGCCATTTGTTATATCGGCCCGTCTTTGTTTAACTGCTCTTTTTTGCATCCTTTGTTCCCCTCAACTGCCTCTTTTTGTATCTTTTGCTCCTCTTACTGCTCCTTTCTACATATTGGTCTCTTCTGTCAGGTGTTTACCCCTTGGCTTGCTCCGCCAATCCCGTTTTCCTACCTTACCATTTTCACCAGATTTTCTTGCTCTCCCACCGGACTATCCTGCTCTTGTTGAGCCCACAACTGCTCCCCTACACTCCTCTCACTCCCCAATGGCCAACTTAATGGGGATCACAGTGCGGGCATGCCGCCAACATGCCAAAGGCAAGCTCGCCTGTCCCCATCTGCACCTAGAATGCACCCAGCATCAGGAACCCTGATCCAAATGCCTCCTGCAGTTACACCACTGACAAACTCCACCCTGTTCAACCCAGGTCACCACCACAAATCCTGCCGCTGAGCCGCATCTCAGTCCATGGTTTGTCATTTTTCCTGCTTGCATCATCACTTCACATGCCTCTACACACCTACTCCCACTGCCCACACACACACCGCACCCATCACCAAGAGAGAATTCAAGACTCGCTCTCACACCACACACCGATCCTGCATAACAACACTTGCTCACATACATGCTCCTTAACAAAAACTCACACAGCAAGCACTCCACCAAGGTTTGGTAACTCATTAACTCTAATGCCCCTGACCTCTGCCTTCACACTGAAACCTGGCTCAACCCCACATGGGTGCAAGACATCACCAAAGCCATCCCTACAGGATACACAATCCTGCACCAGGACTGACCTCATAAACCAGGAGGAGGCCTCACCATTATCTCTTGAGAAACCATTGAGTGGTCCTCTTACCCTGGCCTAGAAGCCACATTTATGGAACACATGTACTTTAAGCTTCAGACAGACAGTAAAACCACTATCAAAGGCACCCTTGCCTACTGGCCCCTAGGACTTCATACACAGTCCAGCAACCTCCTAACCAACCTCACTGCACCCCTTGTCATGGGCACCAAAGACGTCATACTGCTAGGTGATCTCAACTTTCATCTCAATGACGTCATGAACTCCAGCTCTACAGACTTGTTTGAAATTCTTCAGAACACCAGCCTCACACAGCTCGTACAAGACCCTACCCATATCACCTGACACACCCTAGACTCCATTGTCTCCTCCAGTGACAAGGTTAAAGTCAGCCACATTACTCCACTCACAGGGACGGACCTTTCCATTTTCCATTTCCACAAACCAAGGCTACCAACCACCCCTGCGGGCTCTATCAGCACCCAAGTTGCTGCTGAAAGAAAGTTACAGAAACAGAATGGCTCAACACCATCCAACTAAACAACCCAGAACCCACAAATGACCTCATCAACGACACAATAAAATTCAACCGCCGGATCAGAACCGGTGCCAATATCCTGGCACCCCTGAAAAAAACACCAAATCCAAAAGATACAGCAAACAAGCAAGCTGGTACTATGCTGACCTCAGAGAATACAAGAGAGTTTTTAAACAACGAAAAAGGAAATGCAGACCCACCTGAGGAGCCACTGCAAGGAACACCTCAAAGCCACACTTAGACACTATCACGCTCAATTGAAAGAGGACAAAAAAAGGCCCTGAGACTCAAATTCAGCTCCAACAACTGCAAGAAACTTTTAGCCGTCATCAAGGAATTTACCAACCCAACAGCATCCACCATTATCATCATCCCTGCAGAAGAACTCTGCATCAACCTCTTTGATACCTTCCACAAAAAAACACTTAATTCTACAGTAACTTCGAAACCAAGCCACCCTCCTCGGCCTTTCTAGCCTGCTAACCTCATCAACCAAAGACTACCAACTGACAGTCAGGAACTCTCTATCCATCTAGGACACTGCAGCAATAATGAAGATAGTCTACAAAGGGGGCACAGACACCTGCCCTCACCATATCTACAGTTTCGGAAGATCAATGATCATCACTGCACTCACTTCCATTAACACTTCCCTTAAGAAAGTCACCTTCCCAGATAACCGGAAACATGCCAAAGTTACTGCCCTCCTCAAAAAACCCTAAGCCGACTCCAAAGTACTCAGCAACCGATTTCTCTTATCCCCCTCCCAGGGAAAGTTATCAAGAAGACCATTAACAGACAATTCTCTGACCACCCAGAACACCACAAACTCATGGACAACTCACAGTCAGGATTCTGAAACAACCGCAGCACCGAAACAGACCTCATGGCTGCCACAGACTAAATGCGCACCAACATTGAACAGACCACTGCCCTCATCCTCCTCGATATCTCCACTGCTTTGGACCCCGTTTCCCACCAAACACTCATCGCTAGACTATACACAGCGGGAATACAAGGACCATCACTCAAATGGATAGCTTCCTTCCTCTATGGATGGACACAATGAGTCAGGCTCATGTTGTTCATATCAAAACCCAAGGACCTGATCTGTAGAGCCCACAGGGTTCATCGCTCAGCTCCACACTTTTCAACATGTACTTGACCCTTCTGGCTAACATCATCAGATCCCACTGAATCAACATCATTTCCTACGCTGATGACACCCAGCTAATTTTTTCCCTCTCAGACGACACCGTTACCAAGACAAACTTCAAACAATGGATGACCAGCGTGGCCAATTGGATGAAAGAAAACTGCCTCATGCTTAACACTGACAAAATTGAAGTGCTGCTCTTTGGAAATAACAGCTCACCTTGGGACTAAACCTGGTGGCCTGCCAAACTTGGATCCACACCCACCTCAACCAACCATGCCAGGAACATCTTGCACACCAACCTCACCATGAAGACCTAGGTCAACATTGTCACTTTCACATGCTCTGCATGTTATCTTAAATCTTCAAGTGGCTCCCACTGGACACAAGCCTTACCATCATGCAGGCCCTAATCACAAGCAGATAAGACTACGGCAATGCACTCTATACTGGCATTCCAACCTATCTTCTTCACAGACCTCAAACCATCCAAAACCCTGCCGCCAGACTCATCTTCGACCTCCTGCACCAAACTTACACCACACCAGTACTCAAAGAGCTACACTGGCTCCCCATCCAGAAGCGCTCCTAGATCAAACTTCTTACACACACATTCAAGTCACTACACAACTTGGGACCTGCATACCTCAATCACAAGTTTCACTTGCACCAACCCACCAGATAACTTCGCTCAGCATTACTCTCACTCGCACACACACTCTGCATCCACAGAAGCAGAACAAGAGGTTGATCATTCTCCTACAAAGCTGCCAAATCTTAGAATGACCTCCCCGACAAATAAGGGACTCCTCCTCACTTATTAAATCCCACATGAAACTGAAGACCTGGTTTTTCATTTAGTCTTCTTTCATGACCATCCAGACTGCCTGTACTCAGGTCCCACCTCACTACATGCCTACACTCATATACTCAGTTCCTGGATACTCTCAAGTGTATCAAACAGTGCTCTAAAATTCCACACTACAGTACATGGCATTACATTACAAATATTAAGCATTTAACACCTTTTTGATTCTTCTTTCATCTTTGTTCCTCTTTGATGGATCATAAAACGTATTGTACCAAGGGCTAGCTAAATACACTACCTGCTGAGTATTGCAATGATAACTCAAATATCGCCAATGCTACTAGAAAACCAAGGATTTTTTTACCCTTCCCTTAAATCCCTTTGTCTGATCTGCATCTAACTTAGGTGACATTCTTGCAATGGTCTTAAGTTGCTAACATTCTGCACAGTTTCATTCAACTTAATCAAACAGGACCAATGTTATTAGTGAATGAAGTCAGCTTGTCTCCATTTATATTTAGGTCTCCTTTGACCCATCTGTTCAAATCATGAAATTCCAAAAGACAGCTAAACCTTATAAGCATCTCCCAAATTCTGACAGATTTCACTTAACCAGTGATTTTGAGTACATTTTATTTTTGTTTCTTTTTCAGTTTGAAAAGCGTTATTGAATAAATTATTAGTACATAAAGAAATCAGCAAGTACAGAAAATAGATCCAAATATGATATTAAATAATGACTAGGCTAATATCAAGATAGAAACATAAAAGCATTTTGTGGAGATTTATAGACAAGGAAGGGGCGGAAAACAAAAGAATGAATAACAGGGAAGGTGAGAGAATATTAACACTGCAATATCACCATGTACGGAAAATGGCATACAAACAAAATATTGTAAATAAAGCAATACGTAATGTACAGCTTAGAACCTAATATAACATTAGAGTCATGTAAAAAGAAAAAAGAAGGACAGAGTTGATAGTCTTCAAGGAGGTTTAAAATTTTCTGAATTGATATGTGGAAGTTTCTTCAAGGCCATCCGGTCCAAGTGTACAGTAAGTGGTAATCAGAAGAGATTTCTGTTTTGAGCTGGTTTGCAGGAGGAGGCAAAGGCAACATCGAGTCTATGAACATGACAGAGAGTGTTCCACCAACATTGTATAGAGATATTTGTAAGAGGTTTCCAGTTAAAGGAGGTGTGTTGGAATGCAAGAGCAAGCATGAGGTCAAGTAGGCCGTGGCAATGTGGGGGTAGGTATAGAGAATCAGAGAGACTCCCTATCAAGTGGATAGGTATAGAGTAAGGAATGGAAATTGTAAATATACGAGAGGTATAGAGCAATGTGGGGGAAGGTCTAGAGAATCAGAGAGACTCCCTATAAAGAGGATAGGTATAGAGTAAGGAATGGAAATTGTAAATATACGCGAGATGTAGAGCCAAATCTTATCCCAGAATTTAGAAACTGTAGGACAGAGAAAGAAGAGATGGATAATATCAGCATTAGGAGAGCCACAAGTTCAGCCATTAGAATCAGAAGAAGCAGAGAAGCGTGACAAGGAAATCGGGTAAAGATAAAGTCTGTGATAGAGAAAGAGTAAAGATTGGTTAAGGGAAGCAGAACGAAAGACTTTTAAGGATCTGGACCAAAGTTTATCCCAAAGAGCTACAGACCAAGCACAACCCAAATCTGCTTCCCAAGAGAGTTCCAGTTTAGACTTGCCACCATCTGGATTGGGAGATAAAAAGGATTTATAGATGAGAGAAGCTTTAGGAAGGGCAAGAGGTATTTTGAGAAGAGGATTTTGGGCAATAGATGAAGGCGAGGAGGGGAGGGAATAATAGGTATCAAGAAATATTGCCATAAGAGTGGCGAATTTGCGTAAGAAAGATCAAGGGCAATGAAATAAGAGTTGAAATTGGGGGAAGGAGCAGGGTGACGTTCCATCAAAGAGCTGATTAACCCACATGACACCTCTTAGCCTCCAAGTGTTCCAAAAAATGGGTCTGTTATTTAGGAGACTAAGCAAGTTATACCAGATAGGGGTATCTAAGAAAGATTTATGAGTTATAGTAGTAGGGTGAACCAAGGGTGACAAGAGGGAGGAGGTATGTCTGAATAAGGGAAGTGAAGCATAGGGAGTTTTGGCAGAGAAACGTATGACTTCATTGAAGGAGAAGGGTAACGATAACATTTGTTCGATGGAGAACCATAGGGAGTGAAGGGAGAAGGTTCCGAAATAAGCCGTCACGAGGCCTGGCATAGGGAAAGAGACTATGATAGAGACGGAAATCTGGGAAATTGACTCCACCATTAGGTTTGGCCTTCGAAGAGATGACAAAGCAATTCTAGATTTTTTGTTATTCCAAAGAAAACTTGAAAGGCACAAATCAATACGTTTAAAGTGAATTGAGAGGATGAGAACAGAAAGTAGGGAGAAGATATAGATTAGAATAGGGGCTATAATCATCTTGATCGAGTCCAACCGCCCCCATCAAGAAAGATAAAGAGGATTCCAAGAAGAGAACGATTTTTCAATTTGAGACAGGACTGCAGACATGTTTAATTTGATTGAGGCGGCAATAGAATTAAAGAACCATATACCTAGATATTTGAATTTTGAACTATTCCAAGCAAACCCAGTGGAGGAAAAGGAATGAGGAAGACAGAATTTAGTGAGAGGAAGAATTTCAGTCTTATCTGAATTAATTATGTACCCGGAAACCTGAGAAAAAAAATTAAATGCGGAGGAACAGATGATGCTGGAGCGGAAATGAAGAGAAGAATATCATCTGCATACGCAGAAAGCTTCAACTGATCATCACCGTAAGGAAAACCGGAAATGGAGTCATTGTTACGAATAGAGGTTAAAAAGGGTTCAAGGGCCAAAACAAAAAGAAGTGGGGATGAGGGACAGCCTTGAGGTACTCCTTGTTAATGAGGAAAGTAAGGGGAAACATGACCATTAACTAAGACTGAAGCTCTTGAGCAGAATACAGCAGGGAGATAAGAAAAATGAAATTAGGACCAAAACCATGCCAAAGTAATGAAGCAAACAGAAAGGACCAATCAACTCTATCAAAAGCTTTCTCTGCATCAACAGAGATAGCAGCTAGAGGAATAGAAAGGGATGAAGCTTTATTCAAAACATTGAGGAAAAGACGAGAGTTATCGGAGGTAAGCCTACTTTTAACAAAACCACATTGCTCTTTACCAATAAGATGGGGCCTAAGAAGATCTAAACGTAAAGCAAGCAATTTAGCAAATAGTTTATAGTCCACAATGACTAAAGAAATTGGACGATAATTTTTACAAAATTGGGGATCACGGCCTTCTTTAGGAATGAGGCAAATGGTTACTTCTTGAAAAGTACTATCTACCTGACCAGATAAGTAGAATGATTGGAAAAGCGTTAAGAGTTTGGGAAGTAGAAGATCAGAAAAATGTAAGTAAAATTCAACTGAAAAGCCATCAGGCCCAGGTGATTTTCCTTTAGTAAGGGTGTTCAATGCTTTGGACAGTTTGTCAAGTGAAAGATCTTTTTCAAGAACTGAAAAATTAAGATGAGAAGTAGAAGGACTAGGAAGTTTCTCAAACTAGGACTGAATGAGAGAAGAAGTGGGAGGGGATTCAGGCGTGTATACATTTTGATAAAAAAGTTGAAATTGCTCAAGTATTTCCTCATCCATGTGTAGAAGAGTATTATCAGAAGATAAGATAGAATCTATAAAAGTACGTTCTTTACACGATTTGAGATAATTAGCCAAGAACTTCCCTGATTTATTGCGACCACCATAATAACGTGCACTACTGCGAAGGAGTATATATGCGTTATCAGTCGTAGACAAGTTTAGCTTGTATGAGGTCCGAGATGGAATTAGTTGAGGAAGTGTAACATTTATGCTCCAAAAGTTTAATATGAGCCAATATAGCTTTCCGTTTCTGGAGAAAGTGCTTCTTTTTCTTAGAGACAACATCAATAATGAACCCTCCTGCAGTTGCTTTAAAGGAGTCCCAAAGAAGATGCGGGGAAATGCTGGGGTCACAATTGAGCAAACAGAATTTATCAGCAAAGGAACAAAAGGAGGAGGTATAAGAGGATCAATAAGAAGAGAGTTATTAAAGTGCCAACAGGAAAACTTGGGATGCGGGGGAAGTAGATCTAGGTCTGTTACAATTGGGGCATGGTCCGAGATAACTATGGTCTCAATAGAGGAGGATAGTACATTTTGAGATAAAGATTGAGAGAGAAAGATGTAGTCCAGGCGAGAAAGAGATGCATGAGGAGGAGAGAAAAGGGAATAATCAAGAGTATCAGGATGAGAAAGCCTCCAGGAGTCAATGAGATGTTATTGACAAATAGTGTCAAGAAATTGTCTGTGAGTCTAATGAGGTATGAAACGGACAGATGACTTGCAATCAAGAAACGGATCTATAATCTGATTACACTCACCTCCTAAAATAAAGAAATCATCTCGAAATTGAATACATTTTTTCATAATTGAAGGCCAGAAAGAAGTATCAGGTTCTGTGGGACGATAGACATTAAAGACAGTTAAAAGCACAGAATTAACTAATAGCTTAGCCAATACCCATCTGCTATCAGTATCGTTTTCTTGTAACAGAACTTTACATTTTATTTCTTCTGACATAAGATGGCAACAACATTTTTTTTATTGGTAGAAGGTGAGAATAAAACCATACCAGCCCAGCTTCTTTTTAATTGAAGTGATTCAGCATATATAAGATGTGTCTCTTGTAAGAGAACTATGTCGGGGTTATATGAAGCTAGGTGGGAAAGGATTATCTGTCGTTTAATAGGGTTAATAAAACCTTTTACATTCCAGGAAATAACTTTGAATTAAAAAACAGTAAAAAATTAATGGAAACAAACTCTACAGTAATAAAAAGGGAAAAGAAGATGCCAATAAGAAAAAGAAAGAAATGATGAGAGAAAAAGGAAAGTTTAGAGAAGAAACTGAAGCAGCACGAAGAAGAAAAATTGAAGACCGTACAAATAGAAAAGGAGGAAATAGGTAAAAGAAGAGGGAGCAAAGAGGAGGAGTTGAGGAAACCTAAGGAAAAAGAGATTAAAACTAGGGCTGGGTGTAGTTTGCGAAGTAGCGCTACGCGAAGCTGCGCAAAGTGCACTTCGCAGTACGTTAGCTACGCGTAGCACTACGCTAACTGCGTAGTACCCTGTTCGCACTGTGCAAGATGCCGTTTTCAATGATTGCACAGTGCGAACACATTTTTTAATAAGCCCCCCACTCTACAAACATGCCTCCTGTGGGGCTGCTGCTTGGGGGATGAAGTACCCTTAGCTCCAGAGGGTCCTCGGGTGCATACAAGCCCTCCTGTTACCTCCAGTAAGTCCCACTCAGGGGGATTGCTGAGAGGACTTTGGAGGCCATGCTCCCTTTCGCCACCTCTCAGCAAATGCACCTCCTGGCATCCTCCTTACCTCTAGAGCAACTTCATATGCTTGGAACAACCTGTCTATATGACCCCCTCCTTAGAGTCAGGCACCAAGTCTCTGGGTATATGGACTCTTTCTTCTGCATTGGGCACAATAATTTTGCTCCTACAATTTTTGCTACACTCTAACAGGTATTTGGCCTTCAAGTCCACCTCCGTGACAATCACTTCATAAGCCAACAAACCATCTTCTCTTCCAAGGCTCTCTCAGCCTCAGATTTTCTTTCCTCTGCAGCCACCTGGGCCAGCTTCAGCCTCAGGACCCTCTCAGTCTGTCTGTCCTTGAGCTCCTCAGGAGGCTGGGTTTAGGAGGAGACACTGCTTCCTGCATCAAATCCAGTATGGAACTCTCTCTCTGCGGGGGATCCCCTCTTTCCTTTAGAACCTGTGCCAGTAATTTCTCTACTCCTTTCCCTCCTTCTCAGAGCAAGGACCCTTAGGGGCACTGATTCTAAGGTCAACTACAATCAGGGTACTGAAGTAATCCTGAAGTAATCCTCTTAAAGCTCTTCCTGTGGTGCAGATTGCATTTTGCGGATGTCCTCCCAGACTATAAGGGCAAACTAGTACTCAAACCTGGATGTATAGGTGAGTAAATGGGTGTGTGAATGGTCTAATGGGTGTGTGAGTGAATGTGGCAGCCACTGTCTGGCTATATGAGTGATGAGGACATAACTGCTTTTGTAAGAGTGTAACTGGGTCTGTAAGTGCCTGCCTGACTGCATAAGCATGTGCAAATACATATATATATATATATATATATATATATTAAAATACATACTTAAGAAAGCTCCCACATCCAATTTCAAATACATTCATTTATACTGGCATAATACCTTCAGTATACCAATTCATCTTTCTCCTTCCATGCTCACTGTATTTCTAGTTAGTGTTCTCATCTAAGCACCCATCTATATTCCCTTCTAGTATAGTGTCTAGAAGCTACGCATTTTCTTTCAGGTTACATACACTCACTATTATCTTTCTAAATATACTTTTATCTGTCATTTGAGATGTAATCAGTGATGTCACTTGCCATGTTATGAGTGATGTAATATGCAAGGTCATAAAAGTGCATTGTGCAGGCATACGTTAAAGTTAGCTCAGCTAACTATGGCTGCTGAATTTCTCTGTTTTTTATGAGTGTAATGTCAACCTAACTATAACCTCTCTGTAACCTTTGTTTTTTTCACTGCAGTTCTAAGGATTCTATTTACTAACTGTAATGACCCTGTAACCTTTCGTTTTTTAAGTGAATTTCTATGGTTTTTCAAATTCTATTACATAACTATAACTTCCCTGTTACATTTGTTTTTTTTGAGTGAATATATATATATATATAATGCTCTGCTAGTCGCGGCAGAACGTCCCATTCAGGCCATGCATTGGAGCATTTAAATGATGAGGGCGGTGTCCTATGTACCTTCAATTGCCAAAGCCTCGGAAGAGAAGTGGGGACACTTCAAAACGCGTCTGACATCCATAGCAAATTGAACTGCTTAAAGTTATGGTTGTGCTGGTGGACTGTATACCATAAAGGTTCTTTAGAAGCATGTTGCCGTTAGAGTTCTCCTTGTACGTTGGGTACCTTGGAACTTGGATATATATATATATATATATGGATATATATGGATATATATATTACCTACTGGCGGTCGCCAGTAGGTATATATAGTTAGGATTTTTTCTCTATGGGATTTTTGAAAATTCTATGTCTAATAACTTTGGCGTTTGTGGACGGAATTGGCTGAAATTTTCAGGAAAATGGCACATTTTGTTTCTGAGCAGCCCTTGAAAATTTGGGGGGGGTTCGTCAAGGGGGGGCCGAGAAAAAAGGGGGGTCCCAAAACGTGTTTTTAACATTGAGTTTTACATAGGGCGGTTGGCCTCACTTTTAGCCCGAACGGCTGAATGGATTTGCACGAAACTTGGCAAAATTGTAGGGACTGGTAGCCCGATGTGCCTTTTGTAGGTCTCAATATATGTGCTACAGTGGATTTTGAGAAATTAACGTTTAAAAAAAGATATATATCTGTAACAGCGGACCGGGCAGCGCTCCAGGACGCGTACTTTTCGCGCAACGGAGCTTTGTGAAGCGAAGCTGATTGGTTCTCCGGCGTCTGTCAACATTCCAAACAGTCCGTAGCGGCCGCCATCTTGTCTCTCGGTAGGATCGAGAGACAAGAGGAGGCGAAAGCGAAGGGGCAAATGACCATAAGGGGGAATAGTAGATCCTCGCTGATCCCCTAGGTTTGATGTGGAGGTTTTAAAAGGGCCCCGCGGGGCAAAAAAAAAGAATAATAATAATAATCGAACGGCTGAATGGATTTGCACGAAACTTGGTAAAATATTAGGGACTGGTAGCCCGATGTGCCTTTGCTAGGTCTCAATATATGTGCTCCAGTGGATTTTGAGAAATTAACGTTCAAAAAAAGATATATATCTGTAACAGCGCTCCGCTTCGCGTAACGGAGGTTTGCGAAGCTGATTGGTCATTCTGTCACTGGGCTATAGTTGGGCTACATCTGGCTGATATTTGGGCTACATTTGTTTTTTTTCGTCTCTGGCGGCCATCTTTGGGCTACATTGGGCTACATTGGGCTTCATTGGGCTTCATTGGGCTACATTGGGCTACATTTGGGCTCCAACATATATATAGGCCAATGTAGCCCAATATATATTTTTCAAAGTTAATTTTCGTAAAAACCACTGGAGCATATATCTTGAGACATAGCAAAGGCACATCGGGCTACCAGTCCCTACAATTTTGCCAAGTTTCGTGGAAATCCATTCAGCCGTTCGAGCTAAAAGTGAGTCCAACCGCCCTATGGAAATGAAGGAAATGAATGGGTAATTTGTAATTAGCAAATAGCTCATCGCAAACTAGGAATGGTAAAGAATCGCTATTTATTCCTTAAAGTTCGCTATTTAGGAAATGCAAAAAACTTTGATGATACATATGGCGGTTCATCTCTAACAAGATAAGAAGCATAGGGATAGATTTATGATGACTGGCGCATCACCAGGGATGTGTTAGTCATTCTGTGCCGCTGTTCCGTCACCTATGGTGTGCTGCATTTACAATGCGGCGCATCATGGGGCAAAAACAGCACAGATGCGTGATGTATCTGTGCCGTAAAGGTGGCGCATTGCTGGAGTTGTATCGCAAGTGTGATGAAGCTCCAGCAAGGGTCGGGGGTGCCCCTGTCGCAGGGTTTCTGTTCTCACACAGAACTGTGGACAGAGGATTGGAACCTCGGCGAATTAGGGTGTCCCAAAACTCACCTTAGTAATCAAAAACCCCTTAGCAAGCTAGGTACAGTGTCACATTGGATATAACAAACTCTCAATGTTTAGACAATCCAGAATATGAACTTATAGTACCTCAGGATACGTGGAACTCATGAACAGTCGGTCGTTATATATTTCTTAGAAACCAGAACATGGAGTTAAGAAGAACACATGTGTATTTGAAATGTTTATTTACTAATGCCGTCTTCTCAGGCGTAGTATCTTAGATAATACAAGTACACATATTATCAGTAGCAAAATTACCAGCATAGTTACTAGTACATAAAAAGCGAATGGTGACAGTATGTTAACATGCTGTAAATGAATAAGAGTTAGCAACACTTATAAGCAGCCGCGGGCCGTGGAGGGAGTTACGGTGGGGCAGGGAGGCGGGGAGGGGGAGGGGCAGGGTGGAGAGGGCTCCACCCTGCTTCTCCCCCTCCCCGCCTCCCTGCCTCACCGTAACTCCCTCCACGGCCCGCGGCTGCTTATATCTCACCCTCCCTAATACACATATTATATTATTTGCTAAGAAGGTCTCTTTGTGTTGGTTTAGGGCGTGCCCATACTTTAGTGTCTTAGATTTGAAGGAATCACATCAGCATACACCAGCTCTCTCTTCATGTGAACCGCATCAAGTGTTGTGTATGTGTGTTCGGCAAAGCAATATAAAACCCGCCTCATGCCCAGAATTGGCAGAAGTTGCACTTATGTTATGAGTATGAAGTCGTGGAGATCAGACCTCATAACAATTCTGTATCGTGTTGTTCTTGAAACTTTAGCACTCGCTGTACAGATATAGTTTAACAAGCAAAGCAGATAGTAGAGCAATAACATATTATTCTCATGTAAACCACGATGAACTACTAGGTTGAAAGCTAAAGCAACAACTAAGTGTCGTGTGCAGAAGTTGCAAAAAAGGAAAAATGGCGTTTAAACCGGTAATGAGCCCATGCTAACTTAACACGGTGTAAAGATATCCAGGACCTAGATGACACCTCCCCATGATCCGGAAACAAACTGAATAAGATAATAGAAGTGCCATCTCATGAGAGCAGATTGCAAGTTTATATGTGGACGGTCCGCAAGGTAAAGCATTAAAAACTAGGAAAATTTAATGCTAAAGAAAAATAAAACAGCCAAGTACTTTATCGAGTCTTAAGCCAATAGGCAAGGTAAATAATAAAAACTTGACAAATAAGTCAATGAATTGTCAATGAAATGCTAGTACTCAGCATATCAAACATGAAAAAGGTCTATGACATAACTGTGTATGCAAAATAAGCTGCAACAGCCTCCAATAGGAAGTCACCGTCTTCATCCGAAAACAGTTCAGCCATCCAATTTAAAAGCGGTAAAGAACATACGTGCTCTTCCAGCACCGGATCCTCTATCACCATCAGAGGACAGCTCGGTGGGTTTTCAAGAAAGCTCTGTTCCAAGAAAGACTGTGTTGCCGCCAGTAAATTCCAGGGACCAATTAGTCCATGCATCAATGCCACAGCCATAATCCTTTCGCCAGGACAAACCAACTCGTGAGTAATGATAGGAGTCATCAGCTGATTAAAGTCGACGTCAGGAGAAACCGGTCCGCAGAGACACAAATCAATGGCCCAATCGAAATCACAGGTCAGGCAGTGAAATACAGGCTGGACACAGGTGAAGTAGGAGAATCGAAAAGATAATCCATATGCCGTGCTTAATATCGCCAACGGCATTGTGCCATAATATTCTAGCATGCGATTGCGGAACAGTGTCAGCAGCTGCAGGGCGGGAGGTTGCATAGGAGGGACATCCATATTTAAAAATGTAAAAAAGCACAAGAGCGTCCGCTGGTAATGCAAGTAAAAATGGCAATCCACGAAGCAGAGTGGAAAAAATAGAATGAAAGAAAGCAGGGATGACTCCAAAGATTTTCTCAAATGAAGTCACGAGACCACTGGTAACAACTTTAAAAAAGTGCGCCAGGGCCTTTGTGGAGGATGCGTTAAAGATAGTCCGAACCATCTTGCTGAAATGGAAAGGCAAATCTGAATTGAAAAGGGTCTGCACCTCTGTACGGGTGTTCGCTATGTGAAGCACGAAAGTTTCACAGGCCGAACTCAAGGCCACCTCTCTCTGAGACAAAAGAGCTCTTATTCTTGCCATGCCGTTGAAATCTGCTCCCAAGGTTGGTATTTGTGGCGAGATTGAAAACTCCCTATGTTCATGTGTGGGAGGAAATAGAACATTTCTGCAGCAAATAACCCGTTCACTTACTGTTACGATAAAAGGAATACTTTTAATTAACCCAGAACAATCTTCATTATTGAGCATCAAATAACTACCATTTTCCAACAACTTGAACGTGGGGATGATAGCAGGAACTGGCGTGCCTTGCAACACGCAAGCCATATTTGGTCGGTGTTTGTTGCATGAACCGTGTAACTGTATGTGCCTACACATTAGTGAATGATCTGGCGTCTCAGTGCATTCCTCTCCATTCAGATAAACTTCTTGATCATCTTTGAAACATCTGTATGTGTATGGAAGCGACCAGACCTCATGAAGAAAAGCACTACCTAAAGGTTCATAACGACCTATTGGTATATATTTCATACAATTTGAAAACTTATATAAAGCAAAAGGCAGCGTTATTAAACCGTGGATAAGGCACGTTGCCAAAAAACCCGCAATCCTCTGCTGATGATGTCACTGAGCATGTCATGAATGATGTAATATGTGACATCATCAGCAGTGGATTACGGGTAATAGTATCTCTAGTTTACTCCCCTATAGCTGTCTTTCTTTTAACATAAGTGTCTGTTTCCTTCCCTTATACTTACTGTTTTTGGTTCGCTTCCGGTTCGCGTACCGGCGAGCGAACTGGGAAGCGAACTAAGAGAAATAGAGGTTGGCACAGTTCCAAATATTGTACCAATTTTTTAATAATGGGGAGGTAGTTCTGAAAAGAACTTTTTTTTTATTGTTTTTGTTGTTTTATATTTTTTTTATTATTTTTCGGAACATTTTTTTACTTTTTTTGAATTTTTCTGAACAGTTTTATATTTTTTTGGGTTTTTCTTGGAGGGGGCAATGAAAACGATTCATTGTAAAGGGCTCAACAGGAGCAACAAAACAAAAAAAAAGTATTTATTATTTTGGGCGTTTCGTACAAACTTGCGTATGATAGTCAATAGCTCTGTTGATCAGAGTGATGCTTCTTTCTCCGTAGCAAATGAATCCATCGCAAAATACGCAGATGTGTTTTACTTCACCAAATCTCATTTGTATATTTGGCACCATCTCCCTGCCCTCTGGTCCCGTTACTTCCGGTACAACAGATCTTCTGGCCATAATAGGGAGATTATCTAGGTCGTTCCGAAACTGTGCAGCACTGTAGTTGTTAGGATGCCACCTAGTCATATGGCGATGCATTGTGTAGTTTCCGAAACTGTATTTTTTCTCGGTTCCTCTGGACAGTCTATCTTGACATATAAGGCAAGTTACGTATCTTGCATTTACTTTTTTCTGACCTTTGGGAATTTAAAAAAATTGCCAAATGAAGTTTTCTTTCCGGTGAGACGTCCTGGGCTCCTCAGGCAAAAACTGCCTCTCTTCGTGCTCGTCGTTCTGTTCCTCTTCTTCCTCTTCTTGTTGAATTATAACTTGAGCAGGTGGTCCACTCTTCCTTGGATGTGGAGGAGGTGGTGGGGAAGCACCATCTGAAGCTACTAAAGAAGCCATTGCTCAGTGATCACAAAGGGTCTTTCTCTCACAATGATGAAAGTCAGAGTGAGGAAAGAAGGAGGGATTTTCATCATTTGGGAAAAACAAGAGTTCTCAACCAATGAAAAGTGTTCATTTTAGATTATATGACCTAGTCTTACATCATTAGGAAACCAAAAGTGAAATGAACCAATGAAAAGTGTTATTACCAAGTCACATGACCTGCTGTGTTTACGTTAAGCGCTTTGCAGGGCCTCCCGGTTTGCTTCCAGAAACCTGCGCTTTGCGACTCGCTTCGCGTACCAGTTCGCTAACGTAGCACGTCATATGACGTATCACGCGACAACGTGAAACGTCATGCGGACGGGAGGCGTCACGATGTTGTTTTCTAACGCGGCAGTTGCGGTAAAGAAACGTTTACCGGCTCGCGGTCTATTTCGCGGCATCAAGGTCAGCTAACGGGAAGCTTCCCGATTCGCGAAGCGGGAACGAAGAAAAAAAAATATTTAAAAAAAAAATTATTCATAAACATATAAAATATATTTTTGGATTTAAAGAAGAATACATTTTACAGCTACAGATATTAGCTGTTAAAAAACCAATGAAATTCACTGAAAAAACCATAGGTTATAGACCATATATAGTTAGGAATTAGCATTTACAAAACCTTGAAAATTCACTGAAAAAACCATAGGTTATAGACCATATATAGTTAGGAATTAGCATTTACAAAACCTTATTTTACTCACACAAAACCATTGAAATTCCATATATAGTTAGTTGCACTAACTATATATCGCGCACCCGCAATCCACTGCTGATGATGTCACATATTACATCATTCATGACATGGTCAGTGACATCACTGATGACATCACTGATGACATCTCAAATGACATCACTGATGACATCACTGATGACATCTCAAATGACATCACTGATGACATCATGACACACCAATACCAGTTACTACATACGCACTCACTGCTTCCTACGTCTACACACACATTCACTCATTCACCCATACAATCACTCATACATACAGTCACTCATTATTACAACACTATCATATGCACTCATACACCTATGCAGACACTCACACACTGCCACTCATCCATGGAGTTACTCACACACCTAGTCAGTCCTGTAAAGAATCAATCACACTTCCATTTCCTCATCTATACAGTTAAACACAGAACACCATACTTCAGTGACATCACTGATGACATCACTGATGACACCTCAAATGACATCACTGATGACATCTCAAATGACATCACTGATGACATCATGACACACCAATACCAGTTACTACATACGCACTCACTGATTCCTACGTCTACACACACATTCACTCATTCACCCATACAATCACTCATACATACAGTCACTCATTATTACAACACTATCATATGCACTCATACACCTAGTCAGTCCTGTGAAGAATCAATCACACTTCGATTTCCTCATCTATACAGTTAAACACAGAACACCATACTTTTTCACACATATACTAACACATACTTACTCTCTTATACAATCACTGATACAAGTACACATTGATATGCAGAGTCACACACCTCCCAGCCAGCCACACACACACTCAGTCTTCCATACATCCACTCATTCTTCAATATGTAAAACATATTTAAACTTTACAAAAACACACAGACACTAGATGATGTCATTTGAGATGTCATCAGTGATGTCATCAGTGATGTCATTTGAGATGTCATCAGTGATGTCACTGACCATGTCATGAATAATGTAATATGTGACATCATCAGCAGTGGATTGCGGGTGCGCGATATATAGTTAGTGCAACTAACTATATATGGAATTTCAATGGTTTTGTGTGAGTAAAATAAGGTTTTGTAAATGCTAATTCCTAACTATATATGGTCTATAACCTATGGTTTTTTCAGTGAATTTTCAAGGTTTTGTAAATGCTAATTCCTAACTATATATGGTCTATAACCTATGGTTTTTTCAGTGAATATATATATATATATATATATAAATATATATATATATATATAAATATATATATGTATATTTATATTTATATATATATATATATATATATATATATATATATATATATATATAGTTAGGACCTAGCTACCATAGGAAATCCGCAACATTCTATTGGGAATAACTTTGGCGGCGGTTGAGGAATTTGCGTGTAATTTTCCTAAATTTTAGCCAGCTCCGCTGCGCTCCTTTCCTGAAAGTTTCGGGGAGATTTGTGAAATGGGGGCCGAGAAAAAAGGGGGGTCCTAAAATGTGTTTTCCCCATGTTAATTTCCATAGGACGTTCTGACAAGGCTACAGCCCAAACCGCTGAACGGAATTACACCAAACTTGGCAAAATTGTAGTGACTGGTACGCAGAAGTGCCTTTGCTATATTTGGTGAAAATTGTTTTAGTGGTTTTTATGAAAATTAACTTCAAAAACACATATATATCTGGGCGGAGCCTAACCACACATCTCATCGTGAGATCTGATTGGCTGTCAGCACTTCATCCAAGAAGTGTTGGCAGCCATCTTGGGACCAATATACATGATATCACCTCATTAAAAAGCATTGTAGGTAATAGAGGGTTTTAGGACTTTAGTTACATTATAAATCATTTGTTGATGGTACCATACTCATTTTAGAAATTGTGGTGTGTTCTAAGGTGATTTTACCATGTGAAAAAGCCTTCTGCTGGGATATCATGAATCATGTTTGAAAGAAAACTATTATCTCATGCTTTTCCCACAGTGGTTTGGAAGGGGATCTATAAGCTAAACTGAAAGCATATTTTCTGTAAATTCACATTATCTTTCTCAGTCATGTGAGAATGAAGTCTGACATTCTCAGTAAAACATGTACATCCAACAAGGACAGAGACTGTCAGTTGATTCCTTTGTGTTCTACTGCAGCCTCCTAGAGTGTTCTAAAGAACAACTAGAGCGCTAACAGTCCTACTTATTACAAAGGTATGGCACACCTGAAGCCA
Organism: Lissotriton helveticus; assembly: GCF_964261635.1. Taxonomy (NCBI): domain Eukaryota; kingdom Metazoa; phylum Chordata; class Amphibia; order Caudata; family Salamandridae; genus Lissotriton; species Lissotriton helveticus. Next base: position 352,994,864 of record NC_136070.1, on the reverse strand, counting down.
TCTTGATTGGAATAAAGTGGTAACTCTTAAAACATGTAATTTAAAAAGGAACTAAATGAGGGGGTATATTTTGCCATAGAAAGTATGATTAGTGCTGCAGAAAGAAAAATTAGGGCACATTTTGAGTGACGTCCCAAATCCTCTTCTATTTCATTAAAAAATTCTGACATGCAGTCTCCCAAGATGGCCACCAGAGTCAAAAGAGCCCAAATGTAGCCCAAATATCACCCAGATGTAGCTCAAGTATAGCCCAATGACAGAATGTCCCAGAGTGTTCTAAAAAAACAACTAGAGCGCTAACAGTCTTACTTATGACAAAAGTATGGCACACCAGAAGCCATCTTGATTGGAATGAAGTGGTAAGTCTGAAAACATTTAATTTAAAAAGGAATAAAATGAGGGGGTTCATTTTGCCATAGAAAGTATGATTAGCAGCAGACTTCCCTGGTGAGCAGTAGCTTTACTACAGTGATCTAATGAGCAACTAGAGTGCTAACATTCAGAATTTATGGCAAATGTGTGACACATCTGAATGCCTTCTTGATGGAACCAAAGTAAACAAGCATTGAAAATGCAATGGATCTCGCCCTCGTTTAAGTTAAAGCCATTCTGTTTGTAATGAGGTGGCTTTTTAGCTTTGCTTTTATTAGTGTTTTTAAAACTTTCATGTAAATAACATGCATATGTATGCATATATGTATATGTATGCATGCATTTATATTTGTATTTATATAGATATGCAGATTATATATGTTTATATATGTATGTATATATATACACATACATAAATGCATATGCATATATATATATATGTGTATATGTGTGCGTGTAGAGAGAGGTAGAGAGGTAGAGGTGTAGAGGTAGAGAGGTAGAGGTAGAGAGGTAGAGGTAGAGAGGTAGAGACTAGTAGAGAAAGAAGTAGAGAGAGGTAGAGAGAAGAGAGTGAGTAATAGAGTAGAGAGTGAGTAGTAGAGAGTAGTAGAGAGCAGTAGAGAGAGTAGCAGAGAGTGAGTAGTAGAGAGTAGTAGAGTGAATAGTAGAATGAGTAGTGGAGAGTAGTAGAGAGTGAGTAGTAGAGAGTGAGTAGTAGAGAGTAGTAGAGAGTAAGAAGTAGAGTGAGTAGTAGAGAGCAGTAGAGAGTGAGTAGTAGAGAGTAGTAAAGAGTGAGTAGTAGAGAGTAGTAGAGAGTGAGTAGCAGAGAGAGGGAATAGTAGAGAGTAGTAGAGAGTGAGTAGTAGAGTGAGTAGTAGAGGGTAGTAGAGAGAGAGTAGTAGAGAGTGAGTAGTAGAGAGTAGTAGAGAGTGAGTAGTAGAGAGTAGTAGAGAGTGAGTAGTAGAGAGTGAGTAGTAGAGAGTAGTAGAGAGAGAGTAGTAGAGAGTGAGTAGTAGAGAGTAGTAGAGAGTGAGAAGTAGAGAGTGAGAAGTAGAGAGTGAGTAGTAGAGAGTAGTAGATAGTGAGTAGTAAAGAGTGAGTAGTAGAGAGAGAGTAGTAGAGAGTGAGTAGTAGAGAGTAGAGAGTAGTAGAGAGTGAGTAGTAGAGAGTAGTAGATAGTGAGTAGTAGGGAGTGAGTAGTAGAGAGAGAGTAGTAGAGAGTAGTGGAGTAGTAGAGAATGAGTAGTAGAGAGTGAGTATTAGAGAGTAGTGGAGTAGTAGAGAGTAAGTAGTAGAGAGTAGTGGAGAATATTCCAAAGTTTGGCACAGCACCACTTGCACAATAAGTCCAATCAAATCATATCACTTAGAGTCCTTATTGAAGCGCTGAATCTTGGTGTATATTCAAATGCTTTTATTTTCCTTAAGTTTATGTACCACAGCCAGCTGACGCGTTTCGTTCTGTACAACAGAACTTCTTCAGGGCGTTCTTATTTCCTTCAAGTTATGTCTGTATCCTGTTGTCATATAACTAGATATTTCTTCCAAATGTTAGACGAGACGTAAGTACATTCTTATTCAAATGACTAGGTATCAATTTTACCCACACAATTCGGGCAGACTTGAGTAATTTATAGCATCCTCAAAGTCAGTCTTTCAAAAATTCCAAAGTATAGGACATGATAATCCAAATCCAAATGCTTCTCAAGAAAAGTCATTTTCAATCGTTCGGAATTTCGACGTTTGGCCAGATATGACCCAGGGACCCCCAGTATGCAAGGGGAATTAGTCGCCCCTCTGCAAACGCGCCAGTGGCCTGCGTTGCAGAGAGGTGTAAAAAGAGGCATAGCCTCATTACACCTCTGTGCAATGCAGCCCCCTGACGCATACTGGAGGTTCCAGGTGGGCTAGTTGGCCCCCAGGGAGCCCCTTTATGCAAGGGGAATTAGTTCCCCCTCTTCAAACATGCATGGGGGCTGCGTTGCAGAGAGGTGTAAAAAAGGGTGTGGCCTCATTAGACCTCTCTGCAATGCAGCCCCCTGGTGCATACTGGAGGCTCCTGGTGGGCTAGTTGGCCCCCAGGGACCCCCAGTATGCAAGGGGAATTAGATCCCCCTCTGCAAACGCGCCAGGGGGCTGCGTTGCAGAGAGGTGTAACAAGGGGCATAGCCTCCTTACACCTCTGCAATGCAGCCCCCTGGCGCATACTGGAGGTTCAAGGTGGGCTAGTTGGCCCCCAGGGGCCCCCAGTATGCAAGGGGAATTAGTTCCCCCTCTTCAAACATGCACGGGGTCTGCGTTGCAGAGAGGTGTAAAAAGGGGCATGGCTTCATTACACCTCTCTGCAATGCAGTCCCCTGGCGCATACTGGAGATTCCTGGTGGCCTTTCAGGTCTTATATAGTTAGGAATTAGCATTACAAAAACCTTTGATATTCACTGAAAAAAACATAGGTTTCAGGCCTTATATAGTTAGGAATTAGCATTTAAAAAACCTTGCAAATTCACTGAAAAAACCATAGGTTTCAGGCCTTATATAGTTAGGAATTAGCATTTAAAAAACCTTTGAAATTCACTGACAAAACCATAGGTTTCAGGCCTTATATAGTTAGGAATTAGCATTTATAAAACCTTTAAAATTCACTCAAAAAACTATAAGTTTTAGGGGTGTTATAGTTAGCTGGACATTTCACTCATACAAAACCATTGAAATTGCTCCTATATAGTTAGTTGTACTAACTATATTTCGCGCACCCGCAATCCACTGCTGATGATGTCACATATTACATCATTCATGACATGGGCAGTGACTTCACTGATGACATCTCAAATGACATCACTGATGACATCACTGATGACATCATCCACGTGACAATCACATAAACCTTTTCATACACTAGTAAAATCTTTCATCACTCTTTGTAAAATACAGAGTATCATATTTGAATCCATTGTTACAGCAATACAAGTATCTAAAAACCCACTCAGTGATTCATAGATGTATACACACATCTAATCACTTACCTGTAGATTCACTCATACATGCTGTCAATGAACAATAGAACACTATCAAAAATACTTATACACCTAAATCGACATTACACACCAGCACACATCCTATTCACATATGAAGTCATCCTACTCACTTATGCAAACAATGGATCATACTGACATATTTACTTAGCTACACACTTATACAAACACAACTTCATCTATTCATTTACATAGTAAGTCATACTTAGTGAATTATAAAATCATTATTACAAGTATAAAGTTATCCATACAGTCACTCACACAATCATTGAGTCTTATGTATACTTATTAATATACAACAACTGACACATACACTGCCTTTTATTTTTCTAGTTTGTTGGACATGTACCATTGAGAAATATATTTGCTCATCACCACACCCATAAAGATATTCGCTCACCCAAACAACTGTTAGAACATGTAGTTTTAACTTCATATATCTAGTGAATCAACTATTCACACATCTTTGGGCAGTCACACACCCCCCCAACGAACCACACACACATTCACTCTCCCATACAAATACTCAGTTAACTAATCAATAACTAATACAGACTTTCACATAGCTAGTAACCAACTGGAGAACCAGTTTACACAACAACTGACAAAGTGATACAGATATTCAAACAGTTTAGTCACTATCCACTATATTTAGTGAGACACTATAAATTGGTCAAGTAAACAGTCAATTACACTGCTACTAAATCCTCCATCCAAATATTTATTTTTATATATCCACTCATTCTTCAATGCAAATTGCTATATATATAATGCATATTTAACACTATGGATGCTACAGCAATTCATCCTCTGTGCTGCAGATCCATTATTTCCATTGTATGAGCACACAAGTAGTGTACTGCATGACAAGCTGAGCTCGTCATGAGCATGGAAGAGGTTAAATAACGAAGAAAACCACTTTCACTGGATGATGTCATCAGTGATGTCATCAGTGATGTCATTTGAGATGTCATCAGTGATGTCACTGACCATGTCATGAATGATGTAATATGTGACATCATCAGCAGTGGATTGCGGGTGCGCGAAATATAGTTAGTACAACTAACTATATAGGAGCAATTTCAATGGTTTTGTATGAGTGAAATGTCCAGGTAACTATAACACCCCTAAAGCTTATAGTTTTTTGAGTGAATTTTAAAGGTTTTTTAAATGCTAATTCCTAACTATATAAGGCCTGAAACCTATGGTTTTTTCAGTGAATATATATATTAAAAAAGTTTTTTGCCATCAAATCCAATCCCAAAGACACTAACAGCAAGGATAAAGATGATGTGGCAAATGATGTTCCTTTGGCAGCTGCCAGAGATGCGAGAACTTTGCTGACTTTATGTGACCTAGAAACTGGATCTTCTATTTCCAGCACCGATCAATCCATACATCTACCGGATACCCAAAACCAACTTCGGGCTATAAATGTTGCACAGAAGGGAGCTGGAGAAAGTCCCTTCAAAGTAAAGAGCAAGTTTGTCCCCGTCATGCCGAAAGATGCGGTTGACATTTCCATGAGTGCGTGGTGGAAGACCTAAAGACACTAAACAGGCGTATATACAGACAGAACACCATCAAGAAAAATATCAAAAAAAACTTTCAACGTGTCCAATATGAACAATTGATGGACAAACTAAGCAAGAATCCGGACATAATAATCAATTCATCTGACAAAGGAGGAAATATCGTCCTGTGACAAAGACACGAATATATGACTGAAGCAATGAGACAATTGGGCGACAGCAACTGCTACGCAAGAAGCAGCGGTTTGGAATATAAGCGGGCCCGAGACACTCTGAAACGTATGCTGATGTCATACAAACGCAACAATTTGATCTCATCCGAGGAATACGCTTTTTTGCATGTAGACAATCCGGTGATGCCGCACCTATATTTGATTCCAAAGGTGCACAAAATGAGACAACCAACTCCCGGCAGACCCATCATCTCTGCGATAAACAGCCTGGGTGAGAACATTTCACGCTATATTGACTATTTCCTGCAATGTCATGTCCAAGGTCTTGCTAGTTATATTAAAGACACTGGTGATTTTCTGTCTAAATTAGGTGCCATACAATGGCAACCCAACTGGTGTATAATAACACTAGATGTCGAATCATTATATACCTGTATGAAACACGAAAAAGGTATTGAAGCCATCAAACACTATTTGGGTAACAAATCTTGTGATTACTATGGTCACAATCAAATACTATGTGAATTGGTGAGGTGGTGTCTCAATAATAATTTTTTCATGTACGGCAAGGGGGTTTGGAAACAAATCAGAGGTGTTGCGATGGGATCCTGCTTCTCCCCCAGCTACGCGTGTTTACACGTTGGCTGGTGGGAGGAGCGGGACCTCATCGTCGCTCCGGGTTTTAACAATGTTAAACACTGGATGCGATTTATTGATGATATTTTTTGCATATGGGAGGGAGATATTTCAAGCGCACAGCAGTTTGTCCAAACTCTCAACATCAACAACAGCAATTTATTTTTCACATCCAGTGTCAGTAATCAATCTGCCCAATTTCTAGATGTTCAGATTGATATTGAAGGAATCAATATCACAACATCATTATACCGCAAACCCACTGCTGGCAACAGTATATTGCATGCCAGCAGTGGACACCCCCGCCACGTAATCGAAAGTATACCCTTGGGGGAACTTTTGCGGTTAAAAAGAATCTACAGCAGTACTGAAAAATTCGATGAGGGAGCTAGTTTGATGTTGGAACGATTGAGGGCTAGGGGGTACAGTGAGTTAACACTTTCCAAAGCGTTACTCAAAACTAAAGAAAGATCAAGAGAATCATTACTCGTGCCCAAGCCTGCTGAAGTTGAGAGTGATGACCAGTCTCCCAGACTGATCGTCACTTACAGTCAGCAACACAAACAGATAAAAACCATCATCAACAAACACTGGTCAATTCTTAAAACTGACGGTGTACTTTGCTCAAGGGTCACAGACAAACCTATCATTACCTTCAAAAGAGCCTACAGCATGCACAGCAGACTGGTAAAGCCAAGCCCAGAACTGGTCAGTGGCAGTGACTGGCTCAACAGAAAAGGCTTCTACAAATGCAGTTCTTGCCTAGCATGCAAGTTTGGGCAAAACATGACCCACTATGACAATCCTTTCTCCGGCGCTAAAGTTGCAATCAGGGGCAATTTTAATTGCCGCACGGAGTTTGCTGTGTATGTTCTGACGTGCACCTGCGGCTTGTGCTATGTGGGGAGCACACGATCGCAGGTGCATGTCAGAATATTGCAGCATCTCCGTGCAGTGGTAAATCACGACTCAGCCTACCCTGTGGCATGACATTTCAATTCAACACATGACAGGGATCTGTCATGTTTGAGTTATTATGTTATAGATGCGGTGCCTTTGCAGAGACGGGGTGGTGACAGGGACAAAATGTTGAGAAAATTGGAAACCCGATATATCATCGCGTTGGACAGTAAACAGCCCCACGGGCTTAACGCAACCGAGGATCTTCACAATTTTCTGTAAATACCATCCTCTTTTTGTCCACGTTTAGCCCATTGTCGTTGTTTTTGTATTTTCAGGTCCTGGTTTTATCCTACTGTCAAGTTTAAATCGAAATGGAACCTACTAAGATAAACCCATCAAGCATAATATAGGTACATATAAAGTGTGTCTTATGAATTTAACACACAGGATCGAATATGATATATGTCACCGTAATTTTATCTCTCTTCTTGTAAATTTTGTACATAGGTTGTAAAATTTCTATTTTCATATCAGCATTCTATTTTAATTTTTCCTAATTTAGGTTTTTTCCTACAATTTTTTTTCCCATTTAACATCAAGCACATGTATATAAATAGAACATATACTTTGAATTCTTTGAGTATATACAGTGTAAATAGTCCCAATATTTATGATGTATATAAATTCAAGTACTTTGAATTTTTAATAAATATTAAGGACATGAGCTTGGGGGTATCAGGGTGAAGTTCCACTACACTCATATTAAATGTCACATGATTGTTTTGATTTTAGGTGAAATTAATGTTTACAAATCTTATTGCTATTTATAATTGACTAGTACTGGTTATTGTATATACCGACAGGTATTTGCATTCATGCAGCAAGGATATAGCACCAGTCACTTTATTAGCCTTTGGGCGTTTTGTGCATTCATGCAGTTAGGATAAATATTTGTAAATACAAATGGGACATGTGCAATAATTGTAAATGGCAAATAATTTTTCAAATGTGAAATTTCTATGCATTGTAAAATTACGAGATGGATTGAAATTTTAAAACAGAATCAACTTGTTTTACAATTTGTATTGATTTCAGGCAAAATTTACTTTTTTACTGAATACAAATGTCAAAAACAGTCTGTTTTTTACTCCATTATGTCATCTGCACCTTTTCCATGCCTATGTTTAAAATAATCATGTGATGCACTTTAGGAGGTGTGGCCCATAGGAGGGGTCAGGGAAAGCAAGCATTTAAAAATAACAGGCTGACTAATGTTATGGTGTGTGATCAAGAGTACAAGTTACTCGAAACACGTCGCCAGGAAGGTTTTTAATAAAAGCAACATCTTGCCTGAAGCCGTGGGGTCTGTCTCCTTCTTTTGCCACGCCGTCGGTGTGGAGGTCTGGGGATCCTCATTGAATATATATATATATATATATATATATATATATATATATATATATATATATATATATATATATATATATATATATATATATATATATTACCTACTGGCGTTCGTCAGTAGGTAGATATAGTTAGGACCTATTTTCCATAGAAAATCCACAACATTCTATTTGGAATACCTTTGGTGCCGATTGACCAATCTTCGTGAAATTTTCAAAACTTACGGTCAGCTCCGGTCCGCTCCTATCCTGAAAGGTGATTCATCAAGTGGGGGCCGAGAAAAAAGGGGGGTCCCAAAACACGTTTTCCCCATGCAATTTCCCATAGGCCCTTTAGCCGCAGCTACAGCCCAAACTGCTGAACGCAATTACACCAAATTTGGCAAAAAGGTAGTCCTTAGTTCAGACTCGTACCTTTTGCTTAAATGGTGTAAATCCATTCAGTAGTTCCTGATGAGAAAATGACATTTAAAAGTACATATATATGTATGTCCTCGGAGGGTCTGCATACCCTAAGCGCACCCTGCCGTGCACGAGCTATATTCTAAATGGCTGTGAACACTCCAAATCAGCAAGTGTTGGGCACAAGACCCCCCCCCCAAAAAAAATGAGCAAAACGCAAAAAGGGGGCAGGGTAGAAATACCCTGACCCTCTAGGCCTGCTCAGGGGGTCCCAGAAGGACCCCCAAGGCCCCAAAAAAAAGTTTTTAAAAAAAGAAAACGGGAGGATGTGCACAGCATCAGTGCATGCTGCCAATAAAAAAATAATAAGTGGCATTTAGCCCCCGGGGGGGCCAAATCCCAGGGTCAATGGATTATATGTAAAGGGGGGCCCTGAGGGGCCCCCCAGCCCCGGGGACCGCCACCACCCTGGGCTTATTAAAATTGGGTGGGGGGCTCTCAGGTCCCCCCAGCCCCAGGGATCACCACCCCCTGGGGCTACAAAAGATTGGGTGTGGGGGGTCCCTGAGGCCCCCCCAGCCCCGGGGTCTGCCTCCCCAGGGCTTCCAACAAATGTGGGAGGGGGCCACATGGCCCCCCTCCTGGAGCCTTGTACAGGCCCTGGGGACAGCCACCCCCCAGGGCTGGCTCCTGCAGTGTCCCGGGGTGCCCACTCCAGGGACACTGCTGTTTGCAATGGCAGGGCGGGAGCCTCGTGGCTCCCACCCTGCCATTGCAAACTGATTTGCTTCATTGAAGCGAGAGCAGGGAAACCTTCTCTCGCTTCAATGAAGCAAAGCAGATTGCTTTTCCATATGGGGAGCAGCATTTTAGCTGCTCTCCATGTGGAAAAGCAATGCCAGGTCTTGAGGTGATATGTGTGCAAACATGCCCTGTGGCGCGTTTTAAGTTGGGGGATTAACTCCCCTTGAATACTGAGGGTCCCTGGGGGCCAACTAGCCCACTAGATAACTCTAGTAAGCGCCACGGATCTGCATTGCAGAGTATAGTAAAAACGGGCATGGCCTCTGAACACCTCTCTGCAACTGAGCCTCCTGGTGCATGCTGGAGGTACCCGGTGGACTAGTTGGCCCCCAGGGGACCTCAGGAATGAAGAGGAATTAATTCCCCAACTTAAAACGTGGCACAGGGAGTGTTTGCACACATGGCACCTCAGGCCCGTCCCCTTCCTTCACCATTGTGCAAACGCGCCCCGTGGCACGTTTTAAGTTGGGGAACTAATTCTCTTTCAATACTGAGGGTCCCTGAGGGTCAAATAGCCCAACAGGTGTCTCCAGTATGCGCCAGGGAGCTGCGTTGCAGACAGGGGTTCAGAGGCCACGCCCCCTTTTACACCTCTATACAATGCAACTCTGTGGTGCTTACTGGAGGTACCTAGTGGGCTAGTTTGACCCTAGGGACCCTTAGGATTGAAGGGGACTTAATCTCTCAACTTAGAACGGTGACAGGGCGCGTTTACATAGTTGTGAAGGGAGGGGACAGGGCCTGACGTGATGTGTGCAAACATGCCCTGTGGCGCGTTTTAAGTTGTAGAAATTCTACATCAAACCTAAGGGACCATGGGGGCCAAGTAGGCCACCATGTGCTTCCAGGAAGTGCCACTGCACTGAGTTGCAGAGAGGTGGTGCAGGCCGTGCCCCTTTTTACATCTCTCTGCTATGCAGCTCTGTGGGGCTTACCGGATGTACTACGAATTCCGATTTACGCACCTGTTATCAGGAGAGACCTCAGTGCTGCATCTTTGAGCCCAGTACTGATTCTGAAAAGTAATTCTAAGCACACTTACCAATAACTTGAATTTCCTTCCATAGGCTAACATTGACTGGTTTCACTTGGAAATTCTTCTAAGTGTGGAGTTTTGGAACTTTAAAATATTCATCTAAAATCATCATAACAACGAATTCCGATTTACTCACCTGTTATCAGGAGACAACCCAGTGCTGCATCTTTTAGCCCAGCGCTGAACCTGAAAAGTAATTCTAATCGTTCTTACCAGTCACTTGTATTTCCTTCCCTAGGAATCCATTGTCTGGTATTCACCAGAAAAGTTTCTAAGTGTCTATTTTCACAAACTAAAAATATTCCTAAAAAATCGACTGTATGACTTAAACGCATTCTTTCAACTGTTTGCAGGAGATGCAGCAGTGCTGGATCCAGGATCCACACTGAGTAAGAAAAGGTAACGATAACACTACTTACCTGCCAGGTGAATTTCCTTCCATAAGGTAACATTGACTGGTTTCACTTGGAAATTCTTCTGTGTGGACTTTGGAACTTTAAAATATTCGTATAAAATCAGCAGAACTACGAATTCCAATGTACTCACCTGTTATCAGGAGAGAACTCAGTGCTGCATCTTTGAGCCTAGTACTAATCATGAAAATTAATAATAACCATACTTACCAGTAACTTGAATTTCTTTCCACAGACTAACATTGACTGGTTTCACTTGGAAATTCTTCTAAGTGTGGAGTTTTGGAACTTTAAAATATTCACCTAAAATCATCCGAACAACGAATTCCGATTTACTCACCTGTGATCAGGAGAGAACCCAGTGCTGCATCTTTTAGTCCAGCCCTGACCCTAAAAAGTAATTGGAACCATACTTACCAGTAACTTGTATTTTCTTCCATAGGAATCCATTTTCTGGTTTTCACCAGAAAAGTTTCTAAGTGTCTATTTTCACAAACTAAAAATATTCTTTAAAAATCGCCTGTATGACTTAAACGCATTCTTTCAACTGTTTACAGGAGATGCACCAGTGCTGGATCCAGGATCCACCACTGAGTAAGAAAAGGTAACGATAACACTGCTTACCTGCTAAGTGAATGTCGTTTCATAGGGTAACATTGACTGGTTTCACTTGGAAATTCTTCTGTGTGGAGTTTTGGAACTATAAAATATTCACCTAAAATCATCCGAACAACAAATTCCAATTTACTCACATGTTACCAGGAGAGAATCCAGTGCTGCATCTTTTATCCCAGAACTGACCCTGAAAAGTAATTCTAAGCATACTTACCAGTAACTTGTATTTGCTTCCATAGGAATCCATTGTCTGGTTTTCACCAGAAAAGTTTCTGTCTATTTTCACAAACTAAAAAATTGTCCTAAAAAATTGTCCTAAAAAATTGTCCTAAAAAATTGTCTGTATGACTTAAACGCATTCTTTCAACTATTTACAGGAGATGCACCAGTGCTGGATCCAGGATCCACCACGGAGTAAGAAAAAGTATCGATAGCACTACTTACCTGCTAAGTGAATTTCCTGCCATTGGAAAACATTGGTGATTCTATGTGAAACAATTTCTAAGTGTCAACTTTTAAAATACAATAATATTCCTTAAAAATCACTACTGTAACCAAAACGTTTTTACTCAACTGTTCACAGGAGATGTCCAAGGGCGAAAACTAGGATCCAGTCCTGTGGTTAGAAAAGTAATAAATAAAGTAACTAATTGCATTTAACTAGAAATTCACATTGAGGTCAATGTTGCATTTTGTTTGAAATCGTGTTTCCCATTGCAACAACTGTAACTACTGTACTTAAAAGTCTATTGCCTATTTGCAAAGTATTTAAACTAAATTAATTCATTCTGATAAAGTATATTTTGTAATGTAATGTATAATGTAATTATAATGTAATTTAAAAAATAAAATATCTAAAACCAAATGGTTTAAAAAATGTAGTAAATCAGTATAAAAAAAATAAATGTAACAATGAATACATTTAAAAATTGTCATTTACAAAACCTTCCAAATTCACTGAAAAAACCATAGGTTTCAGGCTTGATATAGTTAGGAATTAGCATTTAAAAAACCTTTGAAATTCACTGAAAAAAACATAGGTTTCAGGCCTAATATAGTTAGGAATTAGCATTTAAAAAACCATTGAAATTGCTCCTATATAGTTAGCTGGACATTTCACTCGTGCAAAACCACTGAAATTCTTCCGATATAGTTAGTTGTACTCACTATATCTCGCACGCCCGCAATTCACTGCTGATGATGTCTCATATTACATCATTCATGACATGGTCAGTGACATCACTGATGACATCTCAAATGACATCACTGATGACATCATCCACGTGACAATCAGATACACCTCATCATACACTAGTATTACGTTTCATCACTCACTGTAAAATACAGAGTACCATATTTGAATCCATTGACACACCAATACAAGTTTCTAAAAACCCACTCAGTGATTCCTAGATCTATAAACACATCTAATCACTTACCTATAGATTCACTGATACATGCTGTCAATGATCAATAGAACACTATCAAATATACTTATAAACCTATATCGACATTACACACCAGCACACATCCTATTCACCTATGAAGTCATCATACTCATTTATTTAAACAATGGATCATACTTACATTTACTTAGCTACACATTTATACAAACACCACTTCGTCTATTCATATAGATAGTAACTCATACTTAGTGTGTTTTAAAATCACTATTACAAGTATACAGTTATCCATACAGTCACTCATACAATCACGGAGTCGTATGTATACTTATTCATATACAACAACTGACACATACACTGCCTTTTATTTTTGTAGTTTGTTGGACATGTACCATTGAGAGATATATTTGCTCATCACCACACCCATAAATATATTCAATCACCCAAACAACTGTTTTAACATGTAGTTTTAACTTCATATACCTACTGAATCAACTATTCACACATCTTTGGGCAGTCACATACCCCCCACCGAACCACACACCGATTCACTCTCCCATACAAATACTTAGTTAACTAATCAATACCTAGTATAGACTTCCACATAGCTAATAACCAACTGGAGAAGCAGTTTACACAACAACTGACAATGTGATACAGATATTCACACAGTTTAGTCACTATCCAATATATTTAGTGAGACACTATAAATTAGTCAAGTAAACAGTCAATCACACTGCTATTAAATCCTCCATCCAGATATTTATATTTATATATCCACTCATTCTTCAATGTATATTGCTATATATATATTACACATTTAAATAACAAACCAAACCACATTCACTGGATGATGTCATCAGTGATGTCATCAGTGGTGTCATTTGAGATGTCATCAGTGATGTCACAGACCATGTCATGAAAGATGTAATATGTGACATCATCAGCAGTGGATTGCGGGCGCGCAAGATATAGTGAGTACAACTTACTATATCGGAAGAATTTCAATGGATTTGTACGAGTGAAATGTCCAGCTAACTATAACACCCCCAAAACCTATGGTTTTTTCAGTGAAAAAAAAAAATATATATATATACTTGTTATGTGTTGAGTAGCATGTTTCCTTGTGCTCTTGTGCATCATGGTCCCATCAAGCATAGATTTTGGGAGACAGAATTTTTAATGTCAGAGTATAAGGTAGCAGGCAGCACTTCTACACCTTCTCCCAAGGCTCCCTTACATTCAGGGCTTTAATAAGGTGGTGCCTCCTGGGTTTGAGACACAACAGTGTTTAAAAAAACTACTTTGAAACAGGTACCTATGGGCCTCTATATTCATCTCCTTACCTTTGTTGGCAAAACACTTTTCAATTTCTCAAATATAACTATGTAACCCTTAAGGTATTCCATATAATCCTTGTTTACTTTAAAAAAAAATTATTTCATCTTGCATTCCATAGGAGCATCTGCTTTTTCGAGATGTGTGTCTGTAGCTTTTTTTATGCAACATATGACTACTGCATAATACAGACTTTGAGATGAGATTTCCTCCAGTTGTTAGTGATTTCAGGTTGTGGGTGGGCGTTTATAATGGCAGACAATTGAAAGCTCCTACGTCAAGTCTGAAGGCAGAGCAAGTTCCTTACAGTGCCTGTCAGTGGATCATTAAGGTGTGCAGGCTACATGCACAGTCAATCCTTGGCCTCTCTGTAGGACACACAGAGCGATGGTCAGATATTTGCCAACTGTAACCGTAGTAAATATTTGTGAACTCAGAATGAGGTACACAACTATCAAAATATGCCAGATTGAAAGGAAACAAAAATGCATTTCTTACATGTAGGTGGATGGGTTGCGTTGTTGGTTTGAAAATGGTTAAGTGGAGGAGATGAGAGAAGTGTAGAATCAGAATGTGAAAATATTGTGCTGAAGACAAAAGAGATGAAGTCTGAGAAATGGAGATGGAGGATTTCAGTAAGATGTGGGTAGAAGAAGGGCCAAGGTGTCTAACAGAATGAGAGGCTTCAGAAGAAAGTGGCATGAAGGGGAGAACGGGAGTGACTGAGACACTCTGAAGATGACTACCCCTTTCACAGAACTTAGGGCCCCACCTGCCATCTTAACGGAAAACGGGACAGACCGCCAGAGGTGCAGCAGTCCCACTGGGCCAATTAGGATGTGACCCCCACCCTGGCGGTCGCATCCCGCATCTTTTACATTGCGTCGGGCGGTGCTGTAAGCAGCACCAACCGCGATGTAAAAGTTGCATGTTGTGCATTGACATGCACAATGTGACAGGCACCGCGTGGAGCCTGCCACCTTGTGCATGCCAATGAAGGGGGGTACCCCCCAAGTGCACCCCCAACACACCAGGGGCCGGCAACGGGCATCCAAAGCCAAAATCAGCACACATCATAATATGCACCACCACCATATTATGGCCCAGGACTGCATGGCAGGCAATCGTAATGATTGCCTGCTTTGCCTGCGGAAAAGCGGTGACGGTCTTTCCGTCCGCCGCTGTACCCCCCGCCATTGTAATATGGCGAGGTTAAATGGCTGGCAGGCGGGGAAAGATGTCGATCCGCTAGACATCATAATGACCCCCTTGGTAAAGTTTGGCAGTCTAATATTTTCAGAATTTTAACTTTTTCAATTCAAATTATTCACAACAAAATCCTTCTTGTTGTTCTGTTACCTGTTCCTGCTAACAAGCACTGGCAAATCCAATAGGGCTGCTTTGTTTTAGATATATGTTAGCTGTTGAATAAATGATATAGTTACAGTAACAGGAAACTCACAGAACAGTACCGAAATAGTGGTCAGATGACACGCTGTGTGAAGCACAAGAGCTTCGTTTAGATGTTTTAAGTCCTTAATAACATAGCCCAGGTCTCATTGAAAGGATTCCTAGTTACCCTTTCTTGGTCACACCCCTTTTTGAAACACCTCCCCATACCTTTTTTATCCCATTTAAATAACTGCTCCCGAAGACACTTACAGGTTAGGGTAGTTTCAGGAGACAGACAAACAATCTAGGCCTTATTCTTCCCAGAGAGCCAGCTGATTCTGATGGATGTCGTTCCAGATAATTCAACCTCATCTTTTCTGAACCTTCTTCAGCCTATTCGGGTAGAGAATGGGCACTCAGTCTGGGTCCCATCTCTTTCAGGATTATGTTCAGGACTAGAAGTGGCTGGTGTGGACCAAGGAGAGCACTAGCGTTTGCAAGAACTATTGCAATAATACAGGCACGCTATCACCAAGGTTCGCACAAGCTCTATTTGGTCTACCGTGTACAAGAATGAGACGATTCCTGGAAAAATTAACAATTTTCATATTAATACCTTTGTTCGCTTAATTCATTTAGGGTGTTAATGGAAAGCTGGTGTTAAAGATCCCTTCTGAATTCTGGCTAAATGGCTGCATCATTACTGCAGAAGATAAATTCTTTTATCCGGTGACATATTTTGGTCAGACAGCGAGTGATGTTTTATTCACACTATAGGATGTTCTTCGTCAGCATGCGCATCTGGCCACAATCTTTCTAATCCTTTAGCACGCGCGCTAGCAGGAATACGTCACCATCCGTTACACCACACTGGGGCGAGAGATTAGCTTAACTGCCACGCCACTGTTAGGGGCGCGAGCTTGCCTTTGGCTCCACAGTTTACCAGACGCTGACAGCACGTCACGACGTTAAAAATGAGAGTTTTTCGGGAGTGCTGCACATATGGTTGAGCAGGTATGGCATCATTCGGTAGCTATAATTTATGCCCTTCACCCATCCCAAACATATTTTACGGTCAAACCTCAACATTTTGAATTAATATTTTGTTTATAATGTTGCCCACATTCATACTAACCAACTGATGAAACAATGATGTTTTAAAATGGCTACGAAATGAGCTGCTCTCCGGTCTTTCAAACCTCTCCTCGTTTGACGCTTCAGCAACTATTGACGTTTTGGAGCTGGTGTCCATGTGCATTTTGGATTCGTAATATTTTCAAAATGTATAGCCCCCTTGAGTTCAACTACATCATAATTTAGAAAGGGGTCGATTTTTAATATGTGAAGCTAACAAAAAATGTGACAGAGATGAACTGGAGAATGAAGCAAACATTATAAACTCACCCTTGGACGGTGTTATCAGTCACTGTATAAGCTTGTATTTGTCAATAGCCTTGTTTTCAATTGCAATTTTTATTGACAAGATGTTCTGCAATATGAGCGCATTTGGTCGGCATAGATTTCTATTTTGGGAGTTTGTCAGGGAACAAAGACATTGGGGCTCATCAGGATGGCGGGCGGACCTGAGTCCGCCCGCCATCCCTGCGGTGTTTTGACCGGCGGCCAGACATGCAGCGGTCCCGCACCACAAACTAGGATGCGACCATGGTGGTCACATTCTGCAATTTAACATTCCTGTGGGTCCGCCGCAATGTTAAAATCGCATGGCTAGCATTTTACTGCACCACATGTCAGGCACCACATGGTGCCTGTCACTTGGTGCAGCAAAACGTAGGTACCCCCCAAGTGCACCTCACCACCCCCAGACAGAAGGGGTCCTGCAACGGGCCCCTAGACCCAATCGCCACCAGCCGCCATGGAAAGGCCTTTAATTTCCCACATCCTAATATTTCGGATGGTGCCTGCTAGGCACTGTCACCATATTAGTAGCCCTGCTCCTACGGCTAGGCAATCATTACGATTGCCACCGGCGGTAAAGCGGCAGACGGACTTTGCATCTGCCGCGATATCCACCCCATCCTAATTTGGTAGTGGGTAAATCTCATTACGACGGCAGAACGATCGCCACTGCCATCCCGGCGGTGGCGATAATTCCGCCACCGTAATGAGCCCCTTTGTTCGGAGTGGTTAGTTATCGTAGATTATACTAACCCGCACCAAACATAAGGGAAAAATGTTCGATGTGTGCAGTCAAGTACGAGAACAGATTGCACTGATTTAGGTATTTAAAAATGTCAAATTAGTAAATATCTCAAAAAACTGTTTCCATAATTTAAAAGCACAGATGTGGTAAATCATGTAGTCCTGTTTCAGAATTTAGTTATTGAAATAAGGAAATGTTGATCTATTATTGTCTCACTAAACAGCAGCAGCAGAAAATAGAAGTCTTGTTAGCTTAAGGATTCCCCCAGAAATGTATACCCCCTAGAGTGGCCGAATGTGTGTGAAAATCTGTACATTTGAAATATCTCATTTTGATATCGACTCCTTGTATACTCATTATAAAAGTGTAAACAATATATGTTAGGTATTACATGTAGAAACCTATGGAAGATCAATCTTAAGCTGGCAACATAACACTTTCAAATTTGCTAAAGTATTTAGGTCCAGATGTAAGAAAAAACTTTGAGAAAATTACAACAGCAAAATCCATTTTCTAATGTGTAAATTCGATTTTACAAGTCAGAAAAGTTTTTCTGACTCGTCAAATGGGCTTTTAAAACCCGTACCAAATCATGATTAGGAAGGGACTTAGAAGGGGAATTTCTTGCAAGTTGCAATTCTAGTTTCAAGCTTCAAGTTTATTAAAAAAGTGCTAAGCTACTTAAAACCATTGCAATGAAATGTAGCTAGGTATGGGTACATAATTCCATGTTGTGTATAACAATTAACAGGATTAAAATTGAGTCTTGACATTCATGTTTAATAAGTATGGGATTATAGAAAGAAGAGAATAACATCCAATGTAGTAGTGACTTGGGACAGCCGTGCTATAGCCTGTTGTGTTTATTATGTAGGTTGAAGGTACATGTAAAATGGATAACGGATTTAAAATTTGAGTCTTTACATAGGTGCATATTTACATTTATCGGTTTGTTAAAGAGAAGATAAGGTTTGTAGTGGCCAGGGACTGCCACAGTGTTATCAGATGGAGAATTGTACTGTTCTTGAATGATACGTGTCCTTTATATTGCAGTCTTGGTCTGTTGGGCTGGGAGAATAGCGTTGTGGTGCAGACTTTGCTCGACCTTTACCAGAAATTTACCAAAGCGGCATTTCAGTTGGGGGTCCTTGGGATCAAAGCAAGGTAGGATTGCCTGCCTCCTTTTATGGATTTCACTTCGATTGAAAGCCCTTGTTAGTAGATAGCCCCTTTCTTTGCATACAGTTTTGCAGGAGCAGACTAAATGCAGCAGGTCTTCCTTTCCAGTCCTGCAAAGGCAGCAGGTGGTGGGAAGATTTGCGCGCAACCAGGGTGCCGAATTATCTTTAACTGGGAATAGCCCCAGCTGATATTT
The DNA here is from genome assembly GCF_964261635.1 of Lissotriton helveticus. Lineage (NCBI taxonomy): Eukaryota > Metazoa > Chordata > Amphibia > Caudata > Salamandridae > Lissotriton > Lissotriton helveticus. Next base: position 352,975,868 of record NC_136070.1, on the reverse strand, counting down.
TAAAAACTGCAGCTTGATAAAGGCTGGGTAGCCTGTTGCGAAATAGTTTTGGAGGGCAATAGTTGTAACCAGATGCTTGAAAATCTGGGCGCCGGTAAATATATCACAAAATACTGTCAGTCATGTGAGGTCGAGAGACTCTTGTAAGTAGACTCTTGCCGGTGATGTCTTACAGTACTGTAGTTCGTCCCATAGCATGTGGTTCAGGGTGTTTGGTTCAGCTTTCCAAATCTTGTTCCAACATTTTATGTATTCTTTGCTCCTGGCTAGTAAGTTGCAATTTGGTATTCACTGTATCAATCGTTTACAACTGAAATTCCTGCTGCAAACCAATTTAGAGTTAACAGCATCTCAAAAGAGGCACTAACTGATTTGCAAAGGTGAAGGGGCCCTTATGTTGCCCTTCCGCTTTGGAAATTGTGTTAGCAGGCTGGGGACCACTACCTGATTCCCCTGATATTTTCCCAAATGGCAAACTATTTTTAACTAGCACCATTTTTTTTAGGGAACATGGGCTGCTTTTAAAAAAGAACACATTTTCCATTTGGGAATGCAGACACAAGGATGGTGGTTTGCTTTCCCTTGCAGGCCACCATCCCTGTGTTTGTAGCCAATCAAAGATGATTGAAAATTGCGACCTCCAAAATTATTATTCATTAGGGAGATCATTCTGCAACCCTCTATGAATATTGATTTTGTGATGTGATCTATTATTGCCTTATAGCCTGCTGTAGCGGGCTATACCGTCCATTGAATGCCCTCCCCAGCTTTAAAGGCCGAAGGCGAAGGCCTATAGCAAGGGAGCGTGACTTTAATGCCAGTATAGCCCTGCTTTGCATAAGGCTATCAGAACATTCTGCCGCCAGAGGACAGATTGTTCTAACAAATAAAACAAAGGCCTCACAGAGCCAGAGGGGATTGAAATCTCCTTGGGCTCCGTGAGGCCTTTGTTCACAGCAACAGCTACGAACAACAACATTGGAATGTTGGAGCTCTAGGCATCCATAGGCCATTAGAAGCCTAGATCACTCCATTGCACTTCAATCGAGCTCCCAACATTCCAATGTTCTAATAGTACATAGGTCACTTCACAAAATCAGAGTTCATTCGCAAGAACTTGGTGCACTATATTTAAAACGTCTTGTGAAAATACTCTTAGTACATCAGGCCCTTTGTCTGGAAAACTCCTAGATAGGTTGTTGTAATAATTCTACCTCGATCATCCTACAAAGTAGCATTCTACAGGCCAGCGGTGACAGCAAGTTCACCAGTATATTTAGCTGAGGAAAGTGCCACCTCATTGCAATCAAACCAGCATTAAGGGTCATATCACATAAAGTGTGCACTGGAAGCTCTAAGTTAAGACATTCAGCTATATCAGATACAATGACTGTTTGTTGAAAATGACAATTTTCTGTACTATATTCACATATATTTCTTCTTAATCTTTTTTTGTTGTCTTTAGGACTCTGCTCACTTTGCCACTGCTAACCAGTAGTAAAGTGTTGTGCTCTCCCTTAAAACACATTGAATATGACATTCTGAATTTTCTCTATCACAATTACCCATGGATACTGCCTCAAGGGATTTTTGACATATCGCCCCCCTGGGCCTGGAGCCAGTTTTGCAACCCAACTGATGGAGATTCTTACTCTATCTGCCCTAAAACATGAGAGACTCCTTCTCATATGGGACTTAAACTATCACTTTGATGATCCTCTCAACGTCGCTCAGGAAATCAGAGAGGAACTGGCAGGCATACAGATGCTGTTAAAATCAGAAATGCCCACTCACTGCCAAGGTCATCTTCTGGACCCTATTTGCGCTAATTGGGACACCCTGACTGTAGCGCCCCCAACCCCTGTGATTTGGTCAGACCATTTTCTAGTCTCTTTTTGGGTAGCGGTCCCTGATTATGGACCTCAGAATGAGAATAGCACCCCGAATAAACGCAGGAAATGGGCAAAGTTTTCCGCAGAGGCATTTAATAAAATAATAACACTGGGAGGCCCTCCCGAGGGTGTGGGAATAGATTCTGCCTGCGAAGCATTAGACCTGCGAATCCAAAAGGCGCTAGATTACACGGCGCCATGGACTCGGAATGCTCCGGTGAGGAAATCCAAATCTGTCCCCTGGTTCAACATTGAACTGCGAGAAAAAAATGCTGAATGTAAACGCCTAGAGAGGAAATGGAGGAGATGCTTCTCTGAGACAGAGAGAGCTGGAAATAAGAAGGGTTTGAAGGAATATCACGCCCTTATCCGGAAAATTAGAAAAACCTATTACTGTACTAGAATCAAGGACGCGGACAACTCCATGAAGGAAATGTTTCTAGTATACCGGGAATTGTCAGATCTCGCCCCACTAGCAGCCCCTATAAATGGATCAGTCAACTCCTGCAATCAGGTGGCAGAGTTTTTGCCAGTAAAGTAGACACAATCTACTCTGCTTTTCCGGAGGCAGCTAGAGTAGGTGATGGGAGGGCGGAAATCCCCATGACTGCACAGGATAGCAATTGCCTCTCGGCATTTTTAGTACCTTCACTAGAAATAATATGCCACATAGCAGGAAGTATTAAATCGGGCTCACCTAGTGATTCTGTAAATGTAAAAATAAGATCAATTGTGTAAGTATTAATCTTGTATTCATTCTCTATCGAGTTCCAAATTGTTTATTATAAAAGTAATCTTTTGATGTTAGGTGAGAATTGTTTTTCAATGTGTAAAATTGGATGTATGGTATTTCGATTGACCGCCAACAATTTACCAGTCATAAAATTGATTTGCGTCATAAGCAGCATTCTGCTTCACCTTTTAATAATTACTGTAAGTGTTCTAGGCATTTGATGAATTGTACTGCTAATGGGCAACTTAGGATAGTTCCTCGTGATGTTTTTACCATTACAAAATGGCCGCTGTATCTGTCCCTAACACGCTCTTTACCCTCCACTGTTAAATATGGGTATTCACACTTTCCACCGGTGTGACATATGTTGTGTGATTAGTGCCGGTAACTGTATACCGAAGTAGGTGTTAGCCCTTATGTGGGTGTATATTACGGCATAATTATTTATTTTTTTCTGTATAAATATGATTTCCGGTTTTTGGACAAGCATTACATCGTAAACTAGATTTTGACGGAACGAATTATCATTCTTTGTACTATAATGCCCGATTTGGCCTTCACAGGATTCTCGTACATATTGCATGTATGCCAGTTACTATTCCTTTCAAGATGGCACCCAATTTGGTCACCGAATCCTTTCACATTTGGGCCTGACCTGACATTGATCATGTGACTCTGGCGTTTCTCAAGAAAACATCCTTTCGCCCCGAACAGATTGAGTATTATCTCGACTACATACCGTATTTTGGTATTGGATGCGCCAGACCCCCTATTACGGGAGCTTCACATTATTTTTCCGGTAAGACGTCCTCCTTGATCTGACCTTAGTTAACACAACAGGGAGCATGTTTTTGATTATTTAGACGGTATTTTGCAGAAACCAAGCATCTCTTCGGTCTGTTTTGTAGGAACTGACCGGATATTATTTGAGCAATTGCTCGGGCGGTGCCCATATTCGTCCCTACGACGCCCCCATTTTGGAGTGCTTACGCCTATCCATCGGTAAGACGGCTATTTGTGATGTAAGTTGTTATAGCAGCCTCACTTGTTACTATGTACAATCTGAGCATGTCCTTGATTTATTCTGCAGGAGTGCACCACGGGAGTATATGTAACCCTAATTGACGATACCCTTGTATCAGTTTGTGGAGCTAACAATTGGTAAGCAATTTTTGTCCTTCCCCTTCTTCCAGCTTGGTACTGGCACTGAAAAAATATCTTCATGACCCTATAGCTTTGACTTCATGTTTTTTAGATTTAAACTGGCAGTTTGTCGCCTAAAAATACCAATAGAAGAGGCTAACATAACTGGAGGTACGTCGCGCTTGATGATTTTTTTAATAATTAATCATTCCTTTTTTAACGTTCGAAGGAGTGGGTTTAAATGTAAATTACTATGTGCTCTACCATAGCAGTAAAACCCCAATTTTGACACAGCGTTGTAGTGCTTTTCCTTACTTCTATTCTACATGCTAGATCATCTAAATACGCTGCACAAGTTCTCGTCACATAGCCCTATTATATGGGTTCCTGCATAGTCGCAAATTCTGGGATGTATATACTTCAGTTTGCAGTGACTGTTGTCTTTTTAGAATTGTATTTAAAAGTAATCCTAGGAATGTACTAATTTGTGAATTTTTCTTTCCTTATTTCTTTGTCCATTTTGTTTGTATTGTGTTGTTTCCATTCAATGTATGTCTTGGTGTCACTTATTATGTATGGCAACTTTTTTATATATAGTAAAGGCATGTATTGATATGTCCTGATGATGGTCCTGCATTTAAAAGGGATCGAAACGTCGTCGACAGCTTACACTTGATGATTGAAACACCTTTTTATTGTGAAATCACAGAAAGTGTACTTAATTAATAATTGTCTCTTTTAATTTTGATCAATTTACAGACTTTGTCTTGCCTTGCAATTGTTTGTGTGTTTTTTTATGTTGGTATGTATGTGGTAGTTGGACACAGGCTTGTGTCCCACTTGGAAATTGTTTGATATTTTGCCACAGTTGATTATACTGATTATTAAATCTGTCCGGCTGGACACTGATTATAGATTTCAATTTTGGTCTATATTTATCCTTGTTTTTAAATTGAAATTGATGTTTGGGACCACTGTCTCATGAAATATCACCTAGTGATCCAGCACCCCCAAAAAGACTTCATGGCAGCATAAACACTCTGGAGCCCTATATTAGACACCTACTTGCACTCTCCTTCGAATCAGGACAGCTACCTATAACATGGAAGAAAGCAATAGTCCTTCCTCTGAGAAAGAAGCCCAACATTAATATAGAGAAACTTGAAAATCTGCGGCCCATTTCCCTTCTCCCCTACTTTGCCAAGATTGCTGAGAAAGCAGTCAATAAACAACTCTCTGCATTTGCTGAGACTAATGGACTGCTCCACCCCTCACAGTCGGGATTCCGCGCGTTACACTCGACTGAGTCGGCCCTGCTATTCTCAACTGAAGCCCTACGAAGATATGCGGACGAAGGTCAGACAGCGGCATTGATTCTTCTCGACCTCAGTGCCGCATTCGACACTGTAGCTCATCACAAACTGCTACAGTGTCTTAAAAAGGGAGGAGTGAGAGGCAAAGCATGGGAGTGGTTGGAATCATTTCTAACAGGCCGCAGCTTCCAGGTCGCACAGGGACATTTTAGGTCCAAAGAAATACAACTTAAACAGGGAGTGCCACAAGGCTCCAGTCTCAGCCCCACCTTATTCAATCTGTATGTGGCCCCAGTTGGAGAGATTACTGACAAATTCGGGGTTGAGATAGTGTCGTACGCAGACGACACGCAACTGATTGTGACCTTGACGCAACCAGAGGAGCAATGTGCTGCCAACTTCGCGATCTGCTTGCAAGAGCTAGCCAAGTGGATGGCGGACAACTGCCTCCTACTTAATGGGAATAAGACGGAGGTGTAGATCGTAGGCAAATCGCCATCAGTGTGGACCTCGGCCTGGTGGCCGGACGAGCTGGGTGGATTGCCCACACCCAGCAATCTAGTGAAGAATTTAGGCGTCTGGCTAGATAATAATATATCTTTGGACCACCAGACCAAACAAGTGGCAGGCCCTTGTTTTGGCATGCTACGGGTCCTAAGGAAAACATTGGATCTTATGCCCGTGCCGGTACGACAAACCCTGGTCCATGCCTTGATAACATCCAGGCTGGACTATGGAAATGTACTTTATCTAGAGGCCAGCGCAAAATGCTTCCAAAGATTACAACGCATACAAAATGCAGCTGCCCGTTTGATCCTACAACTCCCTATAAGGGCATCAGCACAAAAAGCACTGAGGACCATTCACTGGCTCCCGATTAGGGAGCGGGTGACTTTCAAGGCCCTCTGTGTAGGACACCGTATCCTTCATGGAAAAGGCCCCAGGTACCTGCACAGCCTTCTTAATCGGTACGAGCCTACCCGCCAGTTAAGATCTTGAGGCACTGGGCAGGTTCAGGTCCGGAAGTTTAAAAGAGTGAGAATGAGTGGAAGATCTTTCAGAGTCATGACAGCCATGAAATGGAATAAGCTGCCAGAGAGGATGCGTCTGGAAACCTCTGAGATTATCTTCCGGAGAGAGCTTAAAACACTCCTGTTCCCCAAAGGATAGTGCTCGCTCGAAGACACTCCCCTCAGTCATGCCTAGACTCAATTGAAGCGGCTGTAAAGCAACCAGCGCGGGGACACACTTGCTAGTGTAACCAAGCGCTTTACAAGATGTATAAAATAAATAAATAAATTCACCTGATTGGAACATTTAATATTAATTTCTTTTTAACAGAGTTTTAAATAGCTTGAACTTTACCCGAATCGGGTATCAGAGAGCTTTAAATAGCACCAGTTGCATTACATGAGGACACATTCATTTTTTGTTTTTTTCGGTGGGCACTGGGAGATGAAGTGATTTGCCCATAATCACAGGATGTTCAGCGTCATTGCCGAGACTCAAACCCAGTTCCCCAGATTCAAGGTGGACCGCCCTAGCCGTTAGGCCAACTCCTATCCCCAGTTTACTTATGAGTATGTGGTGCTACATGTATCCAAGGTCTGTAAATCAATTGCTACTAGTGGGCTGCAGTACTCTTTGTGCCACCCGCTTCAGTGGTATTGTAAAGCTTGTCTCCAAGCCAGCCACTATAGCCTGGCTGTGCAGTTTTTAAACTGTCAATTGGACGTTTCAAAATCACACTTTTAACAGGCCTAAACATTCCTTTTAAATATTTTTTTATTTAGTTATTTTTTTTTTATTAAAGTCAAGACATACATAAACAAATAAAGAAAACAAAACACAAGGCAGTACATTACAGATGTGTCGCTGCGGTGTCGGGGGAGGGAGTACACTAGCAGTTCAATCGACAGGGCCATACATTTTGGAAGGGGGGAGGGAGAACAGGAGCGAGCAAGAACACCTAATCAATAGTGGAGGAGACAATAGGTTGGGAGGAAGATAGGTCAGCTTCAAAGTCTGCGGGAGGGGGATACAGCGGGAGGGGGGGTACATATATCACCACGGTATGTGTTCCACTGATTCCAGATCGTACCCCATTTACAGGGCATGCCACGGGCAACATAAACCGTCTTCTCTCGAAACATGCACCAATCCATGTTTTGTTGCCACAGCAGAACCGTCGGCGGCCTCTGGGCACCCCACAATTGGGCAATGTCCCTTTTAGCAATCATATTACCCAGGGTCACCCAGCGAAGCTGCGCACCGCTGTAGTCATTCGGCTCCCAGACATTCAACAGGCATCTCCTCGCCTCAGGCATTGACCGCACACCCGTGACCTCACTCATAACCGCACGCACCCGAGTCCAGTAGCGCATCACGGCAGGACATTCCCAGATAATATGGAGAAATGTACCCACGAGACCACAGCCACGCCTGCACAGACCATCCACAGAGAATCCCATACACACCAGACGGGGACCTGTCACATACACCCTATGAAGAATTTTGAGCTGCACAAACCGAAGGCGCGCCGGGATCACCACTTCCTTCGGGGAAGAGATCGCCGCCTGCCAGTCCTCATCATCAAGTTCCAGACCGTCACTGGTCCAGACCGTCCAGAATCCGATCCTCCAGCGGGGACACCTCCGGGATATCTGTGCCCGAGGGGAACACAGATAGTATGGCATGTCGAAGTTGCGCATAACGAAAAAACTCCCTATCATTCAAATCGTACTCAGCTTTCAGCTCCTCAAACGTCTTGACCCTACCCTTGGTCCATACATCATTCACCCTGCTGATACCAATCACATCCCACCTATCAAAGCCCTTCGATGTCCAGAGGGACCCGAGCCTATCAGACACGTAAAGCGGAGTCGCGCGAGTCAGTTTATCCGTCCAGCCCAGAGCCGCCGTCGCACGATACCACACCTGCACGGCCGTCATGGTGGGGCCCGTGAGGGTCCTGCAAACAGACCTCGCGTACAGCGCCCTATTATAATCTCTGCCGGGCAACAGCCACTTGTCCATTTCAAACGCTGGGTTCGGCGAAGGACCATAGGTACCATGGTTAATCGCCCCCAGCTGAGAGGCCCAATAGTATCGGCGAATATCGGGAAGCGCGATGCCCCCGTCGTACCACAGCAGCGTCATCTTCGCCAGGGCAATACGGGATCGGCCCCCCCATATTAATCGCCTTTGCAGACTCTCGACCTCCCGAAAGTAGCTAGCAGGCACCGTGTCGAGCGTGTTTTGAAGCGCATAAAGGAACCGGGGCAGCGACATCATCTTAAACAGTGCAGCACGTCCCAGGGGGAAGAGGGGGAGCTTACCCCACGCAACCACATCAGCGCGGAGGCGCTGGAGAGGGGGCAGCAAATTGCGCTCATATCGAAGTACCGGGTCCAAGGTAATAAAGATCCCCAGATACTTAAAGCCTTCCCGCACCACCGAAATAGGGCAGCCGGGGGGCAAGAGAGGAGCCTCGCCCGAAAGAACATAGACGCACGACTTAGACCAGTTGATGACGAGACCAGAGTTTTTACGGAAGGAGGTAAGGACATCGAAAAGAACGATCAACGATTTCCGAGGCGACGTGAGATACAGCAGGGTATCGTCTGCATATAAGGACACCCGGTCCTCAAAGTCCGAGTTCCATCTAATGCCCTTCAAAGACGGCTCCCATCTCAACCAGGCCGCCAGTGGTTCCAGAGCGAGGGCAAATAAAAGAGGAGACAAAGGGCAGCCCTGGCGCGTCCCTCTGCCGAGGGCAAATGGGGCGGAGACACGGGCGTTGACGACCACTTGTGCTAAGGGATCGGTATAAAGCAGTTTCACCCATTTAATAAAGTTCGGGCCGAAGCCAAATTTAGAGAGGACCGCCCAAAGATATGGCCACTCCAGCGTATCAAACGCCATAGTGGTGTCCAGAGACGCCAAAATGGCCGGTTCGCGCAACGTCTCCGCCCGCGCGAGGACACCATGCAAGCGCCGGAGGTTCAATGCCGTGTTGCGGTGCGGTATAAACCCGGATTGATCCGGGTGAACCAGATTGCTTATGACGGTCACCAAGCAGTTAGCCAGCAGTTTAGCCAGGATCTTCGGTTCGGCATTGATCAGAGATATGGGCCTAAAGGAGGTGCAGCGGTCGCGTGGCTTACCATCCTTGTGAATCACAACTATGGTGGCCAATCTTTGGTCAGGGGGAAGAGAACCCGACTCCAACGATTCCAGGAACATCGACCGCAGATACGGAGCTATCGTATCCGGATGGAGCTTGTAGAGCTCAATGGGGAGCCCATTGGGGCCCGAGGCCTTCCCCGAGCGGACCGAGCGATGGCAGTAACTACTTCCTCCACTGTGGGCGGTGCCTCGAGGAGCCCCCTCTCAGGGTCTGACAAACGAGGCAGCGAGAGGTCTCGCAGAAGTAGCTGGGAGTCATGCTCGGGTCAATCGGACACAGGGGAATACACGTCACGGAAATAGTCGGCAAAACACAATGTGCGGGGTCAGTAAGACTCACTCCTTGCACATTCACAACCACAGGGACCACCCGACTCGCGCGCTCCCTCCTATCCAGCCAAGCAAGCAGCTTCCCAGCCTTGTCTCCCACATCATACAGACGCCCCTGCTGTTCCCTGCCCATTTCTTTCGCAGCATCCGTAACCAGTGCTCTGTAGTCAAGTTGTTTAAGACTCAGTAGAAGCAGTCTATCTGGGGTGACGCCGGATTCCAACTCCCCTTCGAGGACAGTGATTTCGTTCTCAAGCCGGACAACATCCTCCCGTTGAGCCTTCCTAACATTGCCAATCAAGGAAAGGGCGTGGCCCCGAATCACAGTTTTGTACGCTTCCCACAGTGTGACAGAAGAGGAGACGGTGCCCACATTATCAGCAAAGTAATGGTCAAGCGCTTTAATCAGTTCAGCCCTCACCTTTGGATCACGGAGATACCAGGGGTTAATCGGAGCCACTCGGCCCTCCGTCCCTAGCTTCGTATCTATGACTAACCATAATGGGGAGTGGTCCGATTTACCCCTAGCAAGGTGTTTTATCTCCCTGATAAAGGAGGCCTGTGAGGAGGGCATCAACACATAGTCTAATCTCGAAAGGCTGCCGTGAGCCCCAGAGTGGAAAGTGTACTGCAATTGCCCTGGATGGAGCAGGCGCCAACAATCAGTGAGCCCCAGAGTGTCCAAGAAGTCCCCCAGCCAAGATTGAGGCCGTGCAGTTTCCCGGGGAGGGTAACGATCGCACATCCCCGACACTACAGAATTGAAATCACCTCCCACCACAAGCTGACCCTCAGGGACCCCCAGGAGTACTCTTCCCAGATCGGCAAAGGTAGTGGCCTTCAGACCAGGCGGGACGTAAGCAGAGAGCAGGGTGATGACTTTCCCCTCCCAGCGTCCCACAATGGCGGCATAGCGACCCCTATCATCAAGGATAATGACGTCAATAGCGAGAGGGAGGGAGCTCCGTACCAGAATGCCCACCCCCTAGAAACAGAGGTGAAACCGGAGTGGGCCAGGAGACGGTACCCACGCCTATTCATTGCGTGGCATGTATTACCAATCAAGTGCGTCTCCTGAAGCAACACCACATCAGGGGATAAACGCCGCAACAATTGCAATATCACTCCCCGTTTTATCCTGTCCCCCAACCCGTTGATGTTCCAACACAGCAATTTAAGTCCCCTACCCCGCATCCCAGAAACCAACCCCGATCCCACCCCACACCAGACGCGACACTATGTTGCAGGAGCACATCAACACTATGCCTTGAAGAAAACAAAGAAACACAAACTGCAACCTCCCAACCCCCAAAAAAACCCTGAACACCTCACCCCCCACCCTGCACCCCTGCGTAAGACTCGAAAGCCACCCCAACTTGCAGTGTGCCTGTCGCCCCATCATACAACTAGTCTACGAAAAGAACCCCTGAGGAGGAAGACTCACCCACCCCCCGCCCACACCCCGAAAATATCAAACATTAGCAAGCAGTAGTTGCATAGCATCAAACCACAGCTGAAAGTCAATGCGGTGGCCCGGGAGCCAGCGTTGCTCCCTATTCCTGCTCCACCGGGCCGCCCTCCGCTCCTCCGGAATGTCCAAATCGTTCAGAATGTTCCTGCCCAGAGGGCAGAGTGTCAAGCCAGTCACTCGCGGCCCCAGGATGGTCGAAGAAGAATGTTCGATCTCTGTACACCACACGTAGTCGGGCCGGGAAGAGCATAGCGTACTTCATGTCTCTGTCTCTCAGCCTCCTCTTCACTCCTTGGAATCCGAGTCTTTGTTTCTGCACCTGCTGGGTGAAGTCTGGGTAGAAACTGACCGTAGAGTTTTCAAATGCCACAGGACCAGATTGGCGCGATGCTTGGAGGATCGCATCCCTCTCACGAAAATGAAAGATCCGAGCAATGATGGGACGTGGAGTGGCTCCCTGTTTAGGCGGGCCTCCCGGTATCCTATGTGCCCGTTCCACAGCAAAGAACTTGCTGAGGCCTTTAGGCGCCAGGTGGTTCAGAACAAGGTCCTCCACCAGCAGGTCCACCGAAGAGGCTTCCGATTTCTCCGGGATACCAACCAGACGGATATTGTTCCGCCGTGCACGGCCTTCAAAGTCCTCCAAGCGCCGAGAGAAATAGTCATTGGAGGCTCGCAAGTTGCCGACTTCTGTCTGTAAATCAGAGACGTCAGTAACGAGGCTGGATGTCTTTAGGTCGAGAGATTTGACCTTCTCGTTGGTCTTCGCAAGATCAGCCCTGATCAGGGTAACATCAATGGCAACCGTGTCCAGCTTATGAGTCAAGGCCTCATACTGTTGACCCAATGTGGCCTTCATGCCAGCAATGGCGCCCATGACGTCTTTTAACGACAAGTCCTCACTCGTCGAGGAGTCCTCTCCGACATTAGTCGGGGATTTGGTCGGTCCTCCCGGGGAGCCTCTGGCAAGGGTGTATCTGTCCATGACGTTAGACTGCACGGCACCCCCCCGGAGAGCCGTCTTGGTCTTGCATTTTTTCGCCCTCGGGTTTGGTGGCCATCTTGGATATCGTGCCCCGGAGGGTTGCCTGAGACCTGGTGTAAATGGCTACACTCGGTGCGCCCGCAACAGTTCAAAAGCAGAAAGTGGGCAATCCACACCATTTAGTGAGCCACACTAGGCAGGTCCGCAAATGTTGAGATATGGGAGGGTGGAGGGCAACCGAGGGAGACCGATCCGGACAGAGTCAGAGAGGTCGCAGGGCGAGAAACGAAACCGAAAGTAGACGACCGAGCTGAGGTGACTCAGGCGATCCGTTGTTGTTCGATTACTGTCCGGCTGGCAGAGAAGCAAAGCCCGGGGTGGCACCAGGGAGCAGGCCAACAAGATTCAGAAGTCGGTAACTTCGGTTCCCAGAGTCCAAATCGAAATCTGAAAACAGATAAATGATCAGCAGGGCTGTGCCACAAACGACCCATCCTCTAAGTCAGGATAGGGTACAGGATAAACGGCGGAGGTGGCGAAGGTCCGGGAGCCCTGTGCTCACGCGACCATCTTGGTTGCGCGCGAAGCTCCTCCTCTTAAATATTTAAAGTAACCACTAATTTAGCCTTTTTCCCCAATGAGGCAGGGTACCTGATGTTGGTGTTTAAAAGTGAGACATGTAGAAATTGATGTTATATGTGCCCTGAAAGTGAAGAAGACACACTTGCCTACTCCACTGTGGCAAGGTAAGCTGCCCTATTTGAAAACACTGGATTACGTTATAAAACCTTATAATAATAATTTAAAGTAGGAAGCAGCTAAAAATATAAGGCAAGCACTCATTTTAATAGTTATTCAAAACTCAATTCAATGGTGAAATCTAATTTAGATTAACTATGTTGGAAAAATGTACTTTTAGAAAAGTGACCTCTCTCTGCATAGCAAATCCTTTGGGGGCCTTTCTGCCAGTATTCCACTGTCATTTGACTGCCAATGGCCTCCCTGTGGAAAGATGTGAATTGCTCCTTGGACCAAAAACAAAGGGTTTGAGGGTGGGGAGGTGTTGGCCTTCCCTTGACAAAATGGCCTGGGCTCTGTGCCCAAGGACTAGTTAAATTTCAAATAGGCCCATCCTGTCACAAGCAGATGAACTCGATACCTGGTTTGCCCCCTTCCTTTGTCCCTTTAGTCAGCTTTGCTCCAAACACAATGGGAGGGGGAGCTGCACTAGAACTGCTTTGGAGTAACCAAAAGGGAGGGTTTGCTCATTATTGCCACACATCTGGGTGTAACCCGGGAGCTCTGACTAACGGAAGAATTGTCCTGCCAGGCTGGATTTAGGTAGAGGAGCGCTGTGGGATAGTTTACACTAAAACACACAGGAAATGCTGTTATAGTGGGTAGGATCCCCTTCTGTAAACTCTTGCCTTATTTGCTCTGGTGTGGTCAGTAGTTACCCCCACCCACATGCTGGCACTGGGCATAAATGTGACTTTCCCAGTACCCTGGTCAGAAAACTCCTGGACCTGAGAAGAATCAGAAGAAGGACTGCCCTGTTGCCTAAAAAACCTGAAGTAAGACGTCCTGCATGCCTTGAACCCAGGACCCCAGACGTGACTCCAAGGTTCAGTTGGCTGAACTCTTATTTGAGCTCCAGGACTACAACTATCTTCCAGAGGCCTTTTCATGTTCCTCAGCTGACGAGATCCAACTGGATCTGGCCTTGTTTCCTCTGCTGGCCTTTGTGGGAGTGATTCCTGACCCCCAAGTACTCCCCCCAAGTTACTGGACTCCTGGTTGTGGTCAGAGTATACTCTTCCCTGCATTACTGAAAGCTTCACCAAGCTCAACACTGAGCACCAACGCCAACAGTGTTCTTTAATTCCTTTGTTGGATTCAACACTGAGCATCACTCAATCAGTGGCTTCACCAGACTCGACTTTGAGGCGCTTCAGATCGACTTCAAGACCTCACAATGCAGTTTCCCATTGCCAGCGAGCCTTTCGTTGGATCCAGTTGACTCCCTGGCCCCGCTGAAGACTTTCTACTTCCTTAAATGTTTCTAAGTGAGAAGGTAACTGAGATAAGCATGGTCCTTTTATCAGGCCTGCTTTTTATTGTCGTTGGCCATAAATATTACCCTTGTCTTGGTCCAGCACAACCGGTTACCAGCGATTGGTCTGGATCTACTAATTGAATTGTTCTCATTTTGAGGTCATTTAATTTATTAAAACATTGTCTAGTTTTCTAAATTGGTTTGAGATTGTCCTTATGTAGTGTTTTCACTTTATTATTGTTTGATTACTACATCAATATGTTACACATTTTCTCTAAATTAAGCCTGGTTGCTCTGTGCCACAGCTATTTCATGACTTTTGTGATTTACCCTAACAAGGATTGTGATTATTATGAAGTGGGTTTTCACCTTCCCTCAAGTAATACCCCAATTTCTTACACAAGCACAGCCAGGGAACGCTAAGTTAAGATTCTTTTCCTGCAGGGCGCACCACTATTTCCCCACCATAAACAGTGGTAAATGGTTGACTGTCACAGGAATTTTCAAAGCATGTGCTGCTCTTACCTGGGAATGTAGCATCATTTAATGAGACAACTAAGGTAAACAACAGAACAAAATACAATAATAATACACAAAGCAACATATTAACACAAATAAAGTATTAACAGGCCACATTATAAGAAAACACTTAAAAACTGAACACAACAAAGTCACATTGCAATAGTGCAGCACAAAAACACACATGAACAAAAAAATGACAAAATAGATCACCACCACAACACATTTCCAAACAGCGAATGTGCACAAATGTTTGTGTTACATACTAGCACCCTCAGAATACTATTTTCACATGGTGGTAAAAGGTGTTTGGAGCAAACCACTGCATAAACTTGCCATCAAGAGCATGAAGTAGCACCAGTCTAAACTTTTCTGTGATTTTGCTTTTTCAATCTGAGAGTCCAATTTACAAAGTCTAACTTTACTCCTTTCAGTATTCACAAAGGTATATTACTTTTAAACCTACACAATTGTCTTGATGTTCTTAAACAGTGAGCAATGAATGCTGAAATACTTAGCCCTCTTGCTTAAAGAGTGTATTGTCATATTTTCAACTGTTCGAAGTCTTCACAGAAGTCCACAAAGTTTGCTCAGACTCTATCATTACTATGCTCATCAGTATGGAGGGACAATTAGGAAGCACACAGACAAGGCCCAGTGAGTCCCTGAGAGACTTCATCAGTTGGTATTTTATGGAACCTATGTATCTAAAATCCAGGGCTGCAAAAGAATACCTCTAGTGAATCAGGGAGACAAAAGAACAATCTGTTTGAAATTGTAATTAAATGGAGTGAGCACAAAGTAAGGAACACATACTTTTCATTTTCTTTTTTCTTTTTACTTCAGTAAGGGGTTTCAATAATATTTTAAGAAGATATAGTCCTTTTCTCATCATAAAACTATGCACAGTGATGAACTCATGAATAATGTAATATTGCCATTACCAGTAGGCCATCAAAATAATACCTTATATAAGAAGCAACCATTGTTTAAGGAATGCCGTATTTTAGCAAACCACCTCTTATCTGGGAAGTGGTTAATATAGCCATGTCATCCAACAACAGTTCCACCAATAATTAGACTGCAAGGGTTCGGATTAAGATAATGCCTGGCAATAGATAGTATCACATTTTCAATTGCTGTAAAAACAATGGGGTGTCATTTTATGATGATCTTTACATATTTTTGAGCCTCTTTTCTGAAGTAAAAATTAAAAAAAGAATATTCTATTGAGTGCGCACTGGACTTTGGAGGTTGTTAAACTATTGCTTACAAATATGAAATATTATATGAAATATATTATGAAATTATAAAGTAAATGAAATTAATATGAAATAACATGAAATAAAAATATCTATGGTCTTAAATACTTAAATATCTATGGTCTTGTGTTACGATGGTTCCAGTAGGCCAGAGTAAGGCCCCCAAAATAAACCTCATAGTGGTGAAATTGATGAGTCCAGGTCAATAACATAGAAATCCTCTCACCTAAAGTGGAACAGAAATAGTGCACCAAATCTGGCAAAGTCCAGTCTCCTCTTTCAAGCAGGAGTTTAAATCAAACCTGAGCTTGATTTGGATGTCTATGCTTCCATTTGAAGCTTGATCTCATAGCCATGTTATGCCGGAACTATGTTGCAGGTATAAGGAGAGGTATAGCCCTTACTGAATAAAGAATTTTAGAAGTTTCACGAATATTATGCGTACTGACCATCCCATTAGGTAGTCTGACTCAGTTTCACATCATGGCAACAGAGTCCTACAAAACAGGTTTATTGTTAGGAGAAATCATCAAGTCTACCTTTGACGCAACAGGGACTCCAGGATAATCAACTGTTTCAACACTATCTTAAGTAAAATCAGCATTTTCATTAGTCTTAAACTGTTGTTAGCAAGGTTGAGATGGCAAATGGAAATTAATCTAAAAACTGGGCTTCATCCTCTATGGCTTGAATGTTAAGACCAGGATTAGATGAAAGACTGCAATATCATCTGATAACTATCAACATTCCATTCTGTACTATTGAGTTTAACTGGGGAATAGCCCGTGACTTTTTAAGATGGTCCAGAATTGTTCTACATAGAGGCTGAAGAGGAGAAAGGAAAAAGGCAAACTTATTAAGTATCATGGGAGATGGTAAACAGGTCAGAGGGGATTGCCATGGCAACTATTCTTGCAGCCATTCTCTCATGCAGAAACTGTTTAGGGATAAGGCACCTAGCTCCACATTCCAATTTACCCAATGTATACTTCAGATACGGACAGGAGATGCTGTCAAATTCCTTTTTGACATCCAGCAAGAACATACCGATCCCTTCCTACCTTATATCTGCAATACCAAAGAGTGTGGTAACCATGTTTATGTGCGCAGCTCTTGCCCTTTGCAAGGGTAAACCCATGCTGCATTGGGGAAACTAGCTGTGTTATAATCTTATCAATTCCATTGGTCAACATTAAGGAGCATATTTTGGTATTGCAGTTCATGAGTGAAATTGAACAATAACCCACACGACTTCAGGTCATTTTAATTTTTCCTCTCTCTAGAATGGAGATGTTGAATCCCTACTGTAAAAAAATGTTGATCAATTCTAAAAATAAGGACAAGAGCTCATTAATGAATGTCTTATAACATTCAGTAAGGAGGCAGCCAGTACCATTGGCTCTCCTAGTTGGGAAATTGGACTTCAACATATTTTTTATTATACAAATTCTGAAAGCGCGTTAGACACCTAAATGCAAGACTATAAATGCACAGGTAAACACCATAGCATATTCATGGAAATATCATATGAAACAAGTCCTTTGGTGACTTAATGGGATGGGAAGAAGAGGAAAGAAAAAGGAAAGGAAAGGAAAGAAAGGAAAGGAAAGGAAAGGAAAGGAAAGGAAAGGAAAGGAAAGGAAAGGAAAGGAAAGGAAAGGAAATGAGAAAAGAAGAATTGGTTTCAACATGTACTCAGAGTTAACCTAACGACCCAAAGACAGACTGGTTTCAAACAAAATATCGACATTTCTGACCTATGTCGTAAAAGATAGACATTAGTCAGTCTTTGGAAAACAGCTTACAATCCAGTCTACAAAGAGTAGCATGGTTTAATCTGCATGAGCAGAAAATGAACATTCTTAAGGCTGAGCTAAAGAAAACTTTCTGACAGCTGCCAATGAAAAAACAATGCAAAGATGTAGAATTTGCAGGAAATACACTACTTTTAATCTTAAAGCTTCTTAAAGCTCAGTACTACTAGCATTTGAAAAACCTCACTAAATAGGTTTGTATCCAAAACGTTGCGTATTAGAGTAGGGATGAAATACCTAACTGCGGAAGCACCAGTAAATTTACTGGTTACATTGTACTTTGCTGGTTCTACCCATTGCTTTGGTGAGAGTTTCTGAAGATAGATGACTTGTTACATAGAAAGACTAAAAATACTATTATTGGATTAGGGATAGTCCATTTGATTTATTGTATGGTAGTTGACCTGTAACAGGATCTATTATCCAAAAAAACACACATGGTCAAACTTCCTGATAACTTGACATTTTGGTTAAATTAGAAATTCTTTCATTCCATTTTGCAGGCAAATCCTTTGTGGCATCCAGGTTACCACACTAGTTAAAAGTAACTATTCATGTAGTATTCTGTATCTTGTGTAGTTCTGGGCCTAGATTCCTGGGTGACCAATAGGCTTCTTTGTAAAGTAGAATCTTGAACTTTTGCAAACACAAGGAGTCCAGCCCGAACTGCCAAACCAGGTCTTCCCTGAACTAGAAACAAGCATCCTGGGACCGGTTTCCTGGTAACACCCTTCATCAGCCAGGCTAGCTTAAATCCAATTGGCAAAGTAAGCAAGGGACCCACGTCTGGGCATACCCTGCCAACTTAGGGCGAACAAAGCAAACACAAGGAGATGATGGACAGAGCGCTGAAACGTTTCAGACTCTTGAACTTTCACCTGACAACCTATCCACCTGCAGATGGAAGTACTGCCTTTAGGAAAGCTTGGGATGATGTATGCAATAACACCGGGATGGATTGCCCAAAATGCAGTTTATAAAGAAACAAGCATTAGAACTCAGAGCAATAGTCTATGCTGGGAATCAAAGGTTTAATAGTGCGTAGTTGACATAGACAGATGTCTACAGTATGTATGATATCCTCCATTTACAGATTTAGTATTAGTTCTGAAACATGAGGATAGTGCAGGGCATTTTCCAAAGAGGTTGTTTTATTTTTAAGGAGCCGAGTTTTATTACCTCCCAGCCATCTATACTATTTGATGCTCTGGAAACAGAGTTTTCTTTTGTGTTAGAGCTAGTGCCATAAAATGGTGTAGTTGGATCTTATAAATGTATAAAGAAAATATGGCTTACAGTTGAACCTATGATAATAAAAGGCTGCCCCCATTCAGTAGCTAGTGTGCATCATCCAGACATTTCATTCTCACAATAGCTGTGCTGTGCCCATATTTGAATGAAATTGATAGATAGCCAGAAAAATATAGGGCCTTAATTAGATCTTGGCGGATCGAGTCCCGCTGTGATTTTTAGGAGGACTTCCCGCCCGCCGCTTGGCAGTCTGCATGCCCTATTTAGATGTTAGTGTGTCCATAGATGAAAGACCACTGTGGCCCCACCATCATCACCTGGAAATCTAAACCGCATCAACAGCGGGAGAGATAAAAGCAGCTGTCAGAGGGAGGCCACCAGTTTCTACGGTGAACAGCCTTTACAACAAAACTTTTACAACGCACTACCATTACGACGTAACTTTTACAACGCAAACCATTACAACGCATAGCGCTGGGGGGCGCTCTAGGATAGGGAATAGGTTTAATGTACTATCCAACACCTTCCCTACTATCCACGGGGACTGGAGTTGGAATAGTAAATCAAACTATTCACTATCCAGCGCCCAAAAGCATTATGAGTTGTAATGGTATGCGTTGTAAAACTTGCGATGTAAAGGTAGGGGTTGTAAAAGTATGCGTTGTAACGTCATACATCCGTTTCTACGCTGGGCCAGTCATAGTGTGCCTTCCAGCCAACCTGATCGTGGAGTAAATCCTCTACAACTAAGTTGGGGGAATGGAAGGGATATAAGACAGAATCTCCCCTTTCCTCACATACACTTCATGTTCCTTGATGGATCCAATCTTCCAAGTCCAGCCGCTGCTGTTTGATGACAAACAAAACCAACACCCTCATGGATGCAATCGACGGTAAGCTACACTCTTCCCTGTTACCTATTGACTTGTTTGTTAACATGTGCACAGGACTCGTGAAGGTATAGATCTCTCTTACAAGCAATAGCATATAAATGTGCAATGTAGACATTTTAGAAATGTAAAGAAACACACTTGTATGATCATATTGTACGTATACATTTAGTGTAAGCTGCCTTATAAAATGGACATTTTCACAAAAAAGTATATATCCAAATAAAAATAAAAAAGTCACCATATAAAGAAATTCCGAAAATAACCATATTAAAAACATATGCAATGCACATCATAGGGATAAGTGCAAAGTAACATGATTTCAAAATTGCACTAGACAAGGTGTAACCTTTACCTTAGAAATGAACTGTAAAATAAATGTCGTTCACAAATTAAGTATTCAACATGTACATCCATGTAACATTTACCCTTCCCTAATGGAAGTCCTGTACTGAATCCAATTTCAATAGTCATAACATATTTCATACTTATTATTAAGCAAGGCAAAACAAACACACCTGTAGTAACACATCCAAATACAATTTGTAACATCAATTAGTTGGTACAAGTGGCCATTATGTGGCTATGATGAATACCTGCATCTAAATTCAAATGACCATCACATTCTATGTTAACCAGTGTATGCACTTAACAAAGTTGACATTAAAAAAATATGTTGTATTACCTGCCATCGTGGTAAAGGAAATTGAGTACTTCACATTTTGCTATGAAACATTGAGAAGAACCGAAAAAATGCTTTTTGAGAGTTATAAACATAAGTATTTAATACTAACTTAAAATTGTTTATATAATATGCTGATGTTTTTGTTGCATTTTACTTGTGACTATTTTGGTAGGTGCATTATAACAGTGGTTTAGCTATTATTTCCAGGTAGTCTACTTTGTTATTTAAAAAGAGTATGACTTTAACTGAAGCATTTCAGGTATTTGTTTGGTTTGTTTAGTTATTTTAGATTTGGTATCTTGTTTACCATGCTTGGATGATGATTTACGCATGGGAAGGAGTGACCAACAAGATGAAGATTGTTTGGTGGCAAGTATTGTATGAGTAATTTCCGCCAATAAAAAAAAGTTGAGTGAAACGTATTGGTGGCCATGCATGGTCAGAGATGACGAGAATTTCATTGGTAAATGTAGTAATAGTAGTACATTTGTTTAATAGTCAATAAACACCATAGACATTGATTAAAACATGCAAAACAGAGCATATAAATAGGTCAAACCTGGGATAAGATTATCAGTGAACTACAACCATTATTTTTCATTTGGACAGTGGCCATTAATACAAAATTTGCTGAACCCACAGTAGACAAGTTTGACATACAGTGCAAAAGTGTCAACATTGATATCTAAAACTGGCAAAAGCCTGTGCAATGTGCAAATTTAGGCAAACGGTGTTGATATTGAGACAAGGGAACAGATGGGACAGTGTCAAACTGGTACTTAACCTGACGGTATAGAAAACAACAAGAGTTTATGGAGCTAGCAGACTGCCATAGCATAAATACGTATGTGCAATGTGAAAATTTGGAAAAAAGGTGCTAATAGTCAATGAACAGATAGGGTATATCAAACTGGTACTCAACCTGACGGGATAGGAAGCAACAAGAGTTAAAAGTCCTCAGCAGCCCGCCATAACATAATACAAACAGGGGTTCTTGTCAGGGGCCTTCTTTGCCATTCGTCTTACTCCATCTGTGTCCATACATCTGCCTTGGCCAGGGTTTTAAAAATGTCCAAGGAACTGTATCAATATAATATTCAGAATTGTATTCCTTGGATCCAGTGACTTCATCTTTGCAGATCTACACGGGTTCACTGACACAACATTGATTACATATATATGTGAAAAATATTGAAAGAATGTTATAGATTACAAAAATATTGACTCCTGTACTTAAACAGGTAAGAACAAAAATATTGACTAAAAAATATTGTTGTAAAAAATATAGATGTACAAAATATTAATTTATATATACATAAAATAAAATAATATAATATATATTATATATTAAATATTAAAATGAATTTTAAGAAAATAAATTACATTTAACATACATTTTAACAAAATATAACAAATAAACTCAATTTAAAAAAAGATAAACACTAACACATAAATTATACATATATATATATATTAACAATTATTATACTATTTTAATCTATTTTAAAACTTTTAAATTAAATAAAAAAAATATGTATAGCAACAATTTAAATTAAGGTACATCACGATCCCAAATAGTAAGGATTAGAGGTGGGCGGAATTTGCGTAGTGGCGCTTTGCAAAGTTCAGCGAAACGGTAAAAAATCTCCGCGAACACGCAGAAATTTCGCGAACACACGGAATGCTTGTTCGCAATGCTTTTTCCTGTTCGCGGTCGCTGTTTGCGTGCTCAGGGAGAAATATCTTGCGAACACGCATTTTGAGAACGCGAACAACTAAAAAATTCTGCGAAGCTGCGGAATGCCGAATTTTTGGCAATTCCGCGTTCCTTGCGGAACGCGAAATTACCCAAATCCTGCAAATTCCGCAAATTCCGCAAGCAGAACGGAATTTGCCGCCCAGGCCTAGTAAAGATCAAAGCACTTCAGGAGAACCACTAAGAGGCTGACTCATTGAGGGGGTACTTAGAGCAGCACTATCCCTGGCAATAGGTGTGTTAAATATGGGGGAGTGAGTTGGTTAATCATCAAGGGCACCTAAACGGAGGAGTTAGGAGGTAAGTGAAACCCACATGTCTGGGAGTCTGCTAGCAGCCGGCACCAGGTCCCAAAGCTCACCCAACAGTGGCTGGCATCGAGCTGCATCGTCCAGCCAAGCATTGACAGTGGGCGCCGGTCTATGCCCCCAATGAATGGATATTCTGCTCTTGGCCAGCACTAAAAGCATTGCAGTAAGCTTATGGGTAGCATTTGGAATTTGCTTGGCATAACCCAGGAGGCACACCAGGGGGTCAGGAATGAGGCGGTCGAGTGTAATATCGCTGATGGTTGCACACACCTCCTGCCAAAAGGTGGAAACCCTGGGGCATAACCAGGCCAGGTGGGCGAAGTCCGCGCCGGGAGCAGAGTAGCGTGCACATCTATCGTGGTCAAGTAGACCCATCTTGAATAAGGACATAGGAGATCGATAAAGTCTGTGCAGATATTTAAAGTGTATGAGGCACAGGCGGTAGTTGAGAGAGAGGCGCTTGGTCTCATTGCAGCAGTTTAGCCATTGATCCTGGGAGATATCCGCGAATACGTCTGCGCTCCACGCACCACGAGCGTGCTTGGTACTGATGGAGGAAGCAGCTAATGTTAGAGCTTATAGCCGAGTGACCAGCTTGCGCGGGGAGGTGGAGTTGTGAACCCATTCAAGGCGGCATTGGCTGGGGGGGCCAGAGGGAACGCAGGGTTAGCATCTCTGCAGATCGTTCCAATCTGATGGTAGAAAATGCGTTATCTGGGTATATGTCTGCAAGTGTATGGAGCCATAAGTGAGCAAAATTGAGAGGTGAGGGGGACTGGAATATTTAAAAAGAGATACAAAAATTTTGGGAGCACCACCATCTTGGCAATGGCGATGCGCGGCGCAATTGACACAGGGAGTTTTTGCCATAGGTGGATCTTGGTCTCCAGCGAATCCATCTTCCAACCGAAATTGGTCCTGCAAAGTTTGTCCACGTCCCTGCTCGGCCATATGCCGAGGTTGCGAGTGGAACCAGATGCCCAGACAAAGGGGTACTCCGTAGTAAAAGTTTTTTTTGTGTCTGTAAGGGGGAAAAGGACCGACTTGCTCCAGTTAACCTGGATCCCGGACAGACAGCCGAACCACACCATCTCCTGTGTCATGGGCGCAAGATTTAACTGGGGATCTCGTACATAAGTTTTTATCTCGCTCTCTAGACACTCAAGGGTACCGCGGATGGATCCCAACACCCCAGATTGCTAGGCGATACATTCCCCCAACTTACAACCTTGAAGGCTTCCCAAAGGATTGAAGGAGAATCAACCGAGCCAACGTTATTTTCAATATAGGCGATTATGGCCGAGGGAATCTCCCCACGGAAAGCCGCGTCGTGAACGGCGTTTGGGGTAAGCACCAAGCAAAGATCCGATGCAACGTTAGCGGGAGATGCAAACAAAGGTGGACAAGTGTATGGTCGGAAAGTTTACGAGCCATATGACCCACTGATGTCCAGAAGGATCCAGCACATGCCCAGGAGCTATATTGAAATTGCCGCCTCAGATCAGGGAGTGAGGACCCAAGAAAGAAATGAGCTGCCAGACGAGTGTGAAGAAATCTGGGGCATCGGAGTTGGGGGCCATATAATGCCGCTAGGATTAGGGGATGATTACAAAGTGTACCTGCAAGGATTACATATCAGCCCTCCGAGTCAATGATGGAGTGGGTGTTGTGCTACGGGAGGCCCTTCGGGAAGAGAATGAAAATGCCACGGGAGTAGTTAGAATGAAAGGAGGAGTGGGAATCGCTCCAATATCGTGAGTGCAGTCTAGAGGCAGTCGCAGGGAGGAGGTGGGTCTCTAGGAGGAAGCAAATGTCCACCTGGTGTCGGATAAGTTGTGCATCCATAAGGCATGCTTTATGATTGTCATTTAGGCCTCCAACATTTCACGTCCATAAGGTGGTATCCGTCATGTGGTACAATGGGGAAGTTGAATAACGGATGACACAGGGAAGAGTGCAAGCGTGACTGTAATAGGCGTGTGTTTGAACAATACATGGTGAGGTACAGACAGCAAGAGCATATCAAAATACAAAACAAACAGAACCAAGAACAAGCCTCTTGTGTGAGGACTCAATGCCCTAAAAGACCTCCCCACCCACCCACCACCCACTCCAACCCCCCAATTAGGTTGAGAATCCAAACCCACCCCACCCAGGGAGCCCCAACTTGGAGAAATGGTAATACGAAGGAGAAATGGAATGATCCCAAGGGGGCATGGATCTGCCTGGCATACACCCCTGCCATATAGACAGGTTGGCCATGCCAGAGTGAGATTTGAACATTAGTGATGCAAAGCATGGAAAAACATGAAGGCGCCCGCCCCAAAGAGGAACAGCTGTGGGTCTGAGGCAATGACACACTAATGGGCCGAAAACCCAGAGTGCGAGGCATGAGACAAGCAATGAATAGGGTCCCACAGCATAGACCAATTAGTGTTCAAGTGGGGAGACAGAAGGCCAGGCGGCAAAAGTGGGTGAATGTTGATGAATTAAGATCTGTGAACAAATGCAGACATCAAGTCCTGGAGGAGAGTCGATGGGCCAACGAGCAATAGAAACAGCGTTATTCCGGAGAGGGATAGAGAAGATCAGAACCATGAGCTTCCATCATTCATTGTCACTCAAGCCTCCATCCTCAGCCTGCTGCGAGCTGCTCGACACTTGAAGCTGTTGCTTCTCCAGTTTTCTAGCAAAGGCCAGGACGGCCTTCGGATCATTGAAAAGTTGGAACTGCGTGCCCACTTTTACTCTCAGTTTGGCAAGATAGACCAGAGAGTAGGGGACATCGTGCTTCTGGAGCAGTTTCTTGGCCGGGAGGAACTCCCATTGGGCAGCCTGCACCCCCAGCGTGAAGTCCGGTGAAAACGCTAGTGAATTTTCCGGGTGTTGCACCTCACCTCTCTCACGAGAAGCGCGCAGGACTGAATCTCGATCGCAGTAGTTCAAGAGTTTGGTGATGATCGGGTGGGCCGGTGCACCCGGAGGAGGACACAGCCCCAAAGAGCAATGCGCCCGTTCCACAATAAAGCCCGGCGAGAGGACCTCGCCGAAGAAGTCTCTGAGAAGTTCTTCGACAAAGTCTGCAACTTTCGAGATGGCAGAGGATTTGGGTACGAACGTGATACGGAGGTTGCTCCTACAAGAGCGCGCCTCCAAATCCTCATTCTTAGCTTCAATGAGCTCCAGTACTTTGTTCATTTGAAGAAGCTTACGCTTGTCTCCGGCCATAGTGTCCTCAACATCTGACACCGTCGCCTCTAGTTGAGCGAATTGCAAATCATGCTTATCAACCCTGGTCTTGACGGTGTCTAAGCTGGTGGACAGCTGTTCCAGCTTGGTTGCAATGCCGTCGATGCTCGCCTCAACATCTAGCAGGATAATATTGATTCATAAGTTTTTCTCAATATAGGTCAATTTGAAACACCAGCAAACAAAATTTTTTTTACTTGCTGTTCAATTTAATATACATATGAACATATAGTTTTGGCCATATATTCGGAAGCAATAACATTGTATTCTACAGATGGAAAGCTTGATTCAATGATCCTCCTTGGACCGGCAGCCGACACGTGTTTTATTTCCTAAAGAAACTTTTTCAAGGCTTCAATAAGTTGTAGAATAGTTCCAAAAGCACTACATAGACATTCAGATCGTATTGTTGGGAATAGTCAATCCCTATACATTATAATATTCTTGTCCGGAATGAAATGGCGCCCTAAAATTTCCAATTAAATCAGATAAAAATGTCATAGATTAGTGGACGAAATGTAGCGGGCTATGATCTGCCCCTGTCAGTCAGCATTTCTTCATGTACCGAGGCTGTTCCGAGTGCGGCAAACAAACCTTTGTTTGCCAAACTCGGAACGGCCTCGGTACATGCTTACTGACAGGGGTATATCATAGCCCGCTACTTTTCGACCACTAATCTATGACCCTTTTACCAGATTTAGTTGGAAATTTTGGGGCGCCAGGCAGAGCCCACTCAAAGTGCGGCCATCTTGCAGCCAGCTAAGCCACGCCCCCTCAGATGACATGGTTACGTTTTTGAGAGATGCAGGTATCAAGCATAAAAGATGCAGTCTGTACCAACCCGAAAGTAATGGCCAAGTCAAGAGAGGGAATTGACTGGTAAATGAATGTGTGAGAGGAGCAATCATTGAAGGAGTGGATGTTTTAGGCGCAGTACGTGCCATGTTGTGGTCTTATCGCAACACTCCCCATTGGTTTACAGGAGTTTCACCCTTTCAAGCACTGAGGGCAAGATCTTCTCAGGATTTTCTCAAACGTGCATGGTTGAATAAGCTGTCTAAAATGTAATGTACTTTTAGCACTAAGCAACACATTGCGGACATGCTTAGCAACATTGAACAAAGTCAACTTAGGAGTAAAGTCAGATATGATATGTGCAAGAGAACTAAGCAAATATTTTTTGAAAGAGGAGATTGGGTTTGCATCACATTACCTAGTGCTTAAGTGATGAAGGACAAAGGGAAGTATGGTGCACTGCATCTAGTAGATGAGGTGAATAGGGATGGAAGTGCTGTGAGTTTGAAAAATGGACTATTGTGGAATGTTGTTCGTGTGGTGAAGGTTGCTTTTCTGTTGCAGTGTCCTCAGTATGATCATGCTCCAATAAAGGTGAGTTGAAACTCCAACCAAAAGGATGCGCTGAGTGGGATTCCTGTTTGTGAAACACTTGGGAAACATGAAACCAGTGTTACTGTGAAATTCAAGGATTTTGTTGTGGGTTGAATATGCAGGCATATTTTTATTTTACTTATATTTATATTTGCACTGGTAACTATTGTATGATGTTCTATTGACATGTATATTTACCATATTCTTTTGTCATCTTTATTATTACTACTTTTGTTTGAGTCTTGTTTCAGTGACCTTTTTAGTTTCTTTTTTTATATTATTATTAAGGGGGAGGTGTGTTATAATCCTTATTGGTTTATTGTATGCATGCCATCACACTCATGCCTCTATGTTTCTAAGGTTGCGGTAGAATGAGAATCTTGGTTAGGATTCTGAAATGGTAGAGGACAAGGTGACAAGTGCGAGAGCGACCTTGGACGCGTGATGCCATAGGTGATTGCCTACTGTATTGGATACTTGAATAACAAAGTTTAATCACCCTTACTGGTGCAGTGTCTCCCGTATAACAGTTTGCTGACTGCTCCATCATTATTTTATGATAGTTTTGTTCTTTTTGGAGAGCTGCTATGAATTTGTAGAGTGTTACTTGGGTTCTTCCTAACGTGGCTTGAAAGGCAATGTGCATACTTGAACTGCAGTCTTCGTTTACGTTTGTTGAGCCATGGTGCTGTCATAGACATTCTACCAGGGTATTTGGAATTTGGGTTGACGTCTGTGTCCATGATGGTTTAGTCTGCAAACCCAAGTGTTTTTGAAGTAGCCTGTTAGTGGACTTGTTTCGTCTACATTTCTTTGGTAAAATTGGGATTCTATTAGCATATTGTAGTGGATAGCTACGTCTGGGGAAGGTACAGACCACAGAACCAGCATATAAGTATTGCATCTGCTTTCACAAACATTCTGGGCACCACACACATATTGTAAACCATTGAGCCTTCTCCCATATCACTCCTGAAGTATGGGAAGACCTTTCACTACACATAAATGAGCCCTCCGCTCTTCTTAATTCCACAAGAAGTTGAAGACCTGGCTTTCGAGTAGAAACATTAGGCCCTAGGTTAGACTAAACTCACACCTGCTCAGCACCAAGATGCCCTCCCAGGTAATAGTGCACTCTTCAAATCTGCTTAACATAATATATTCTTGACTAATGGCCAACATTTATAGAGTGTAACAAATGTCCGAAGGCATCAAGGTGCTGTAGTCAAGGCAGTCTGATTCCACCTGAAAGCTGCTTACACAGTATACAAAAAATGCTAAGGACTCTGCCTATAAAGGAAACAACTAAGGGCCCAATTCCAATTCGGTTTGGAATGGATTCCGACCCACTCGGATTGGGAGAGTACGACTGACCGAGTAGGATGCATCCAGATGCTTCGAGATACGATTTGGTTGGACTCCCATTGACTTCAATGGGAGCCTATGTTCTAACCGCATCGTAATCGGGCCCTCGGCCGGGAAGACACATTCCCAATCTGATTCGTAAGGAGCAAATGCCGTTAGGAGGCCTTCCTAACCGCTATTTAATCAGGCCCTAGGTGGGAATGCTTTCCTAACAGCATCTGAATCGGGCCCTAAGTCTTTAAGGCTATCTTAAATGGCAAATGCATTTTAATTGAAGTGAGGAAGCAATTTCCACAGACTGGCTATAGAGATTGAGAAAGCTCTGCCTTCCCATCTGTTCTTCCAGACTCTGGGCAGAGTGAGCAAGCTAAGATATGCTGAACCAAGATTTCTTACTGGAATATACTGACAGAAAATCTCCTACATTCCCAAAGGACTAGCCTGATGAAGAGCCTTGTGTACTATGCAGAGGGCCTCAAACATGGTGCACTTTCTTATAGGAATCCAATGCAGATCGCATAGTCCCATAGAGACCAACTGTTGATTAGGAATGTCCAAGATGACCCTAGCCAATACATTCTGCACTACCTGCAATTTGGCCTGGATGCTGCTATTAGTGTCCAGATAAAGTGGATTACAATATTTGAAATCCGGGCATAATCAGCACCAGGGCCATCTGTTTCTGAGCCAAGAAGGGACAAAATTGGAAGTTTTTGTTCATCCTTCATGTAAGCCAAAAACAAGTTGCAACTGTACAATTGGCCTGTACATTCAGACAGGGCTCGCTGTCCAAGATCACCCCAATATTCTCGGACTTCTCTGTTGAAACAGGGAAGGTGCCTAGTGTGTCAGGCCACCAGTTGTTTTTCCAAATGAAGGATTGTGTTCCAAAGAACAGCACCTTGATTTTTTTCCCTGTTGAGCTTTGGGAAGTTTCTGTCCATCCATCTTGCTACAGCTGTCATGCAGAGAAATTGTCTACAGTAACTGCCATGACCTTGGTAATCGATACAATGATCTGTGTGTTGTCAGCATACAACAAGGCTTGTAGTCCAATAGGAGCAGAAGATTCTGGCAAGTGAAGAAACATAGAGATTAAATAGTGAGGGCTTAAAGATGACCCCTGTGGCACTCCACATGGCAACGAGAAAAAGTCCAACTGGAATTGGTTTAGCATCACCATTTGGGATCTATCTTTAAGGAAGGAAGACAGTAGGTTCAAATGATCCCCATTTCCCGTAGGTGTTCAATCAGCAGGGGAGGGGAGATGGTATTGAAGGCTATGGACAGATCCAACAGGATCAGAGCCGTGCCCTTTTCTTTGAACACTAGCTGCCTGATAGAGTCCATGCCTGACACCAGTGCAGTTTCAGTTCCATTATGTTTCCAGAAACCGAGCTGCAACATGTCCAACTATTTCTGTTCTTACACAACTCCATCAACTGGCAGCTAAGATGTCTCTCCAGTATCTTAGCAAAGTAACAAGAGAGGACAATCGTTTTTAAGGTCCTTGAATTTCGGCGTTAGGATTCTTAAGAAGTGGCTTCTCTATTGCTTCCTTCCACAACCATGGGTAGCAGCCAGAAGAAATAGCTATATACATCAAAGATGAAAGTTGATGCGCTACTACACCGTCCACCTGTGCAGACTATTGAGTCCACACGGATCAAGGGGAGAGCCCAACTTGGTGTTGAGGTGGTGCTGCTCAACTATTTCAGGGATAAGGAAAGGAAAGATTGAAAGCAGATTAGCATTTTTTTTCTTAAATTCCAGAGTATTAAGAAGTACTGACTGAGCTCACTACTTAGGGACTGGAGCTTATTGTTTTTAAATTTTAAAGCTTCTGGCTCATTATAGTTGTAAGTGATTTTAAGTTCGAAGAAATCCTCTAACTGAATGTATAGTTCTTGTGAGCCTTCAGGGCTTGCAGATAGGGAGGGGGAGTAGATAGCTGCTGCTGAACCTTAAAGAGCTCTTTAGAAGATTTGGATGCTTCAATTTTGTTGGTACAATATGTGGATTTTTCTTTTTTAAAAGCTTGTTTATAATACCTGATCCTAAGCTTGTCAGCAGCTTTTTATTGCTCCTCAGAATCATTCCTCCAAGCTTCCTCTTGAAGGTGACAAGCCTGCCTAAGAGCCCTCAGCCTATCAGTGAACCCAAGGGCCAATGGAAAATTCCTCCTCGTCTTGCCTTCCCAAAGGGGCGCAACCATATCAGTGGCCGTACACAACCAAGCTGGGAGATGCTCAGTACCCTTGTACACATCCTCCTGAACGTTGAAGGGCTTGCTACCTTGATCAGTAGCAAGAGAATCTGCAGACACCACCTTCCGGTTCTTCCTGCAGATTATGCTATTGGAGAGTGTGTTTTGCCATTATGAAGGAGGAAGCATAAGTAAAAAAGAGACTGATCCATGATCTTACCAAATGAGGGGAAGTATGATCTGAAATTATACCCGTTGGTCATTAGAAAATAAACCATCTAGGGTACGCCCAGGAGCACGGGTGGGAATCGTAACTAGCTGAGGCAACAACAGGCAGGTCAGAGTCTCTTTCAGTGCCACTGAGTCTCTATTAGCACTGCCTTCAAGGTGAAAGTTAAAATCACCCAAAACGGTGATACCACTATTCACTTCAAAGGGTTCTTTGAGGTTCGATAATTTGATCGTAAATGGAGTCCTTTGTTCAGGTGGTCTATAGTTTAATATCCAAGAAAAAGAGCTAATGGGGGATACTATGAGATTAAAATGATAAGCCTCACAGGAGCTGATACCTAAGTTAGATTCTAAGTGGCATTGATAC
This sequence comes from Lissotriton helveticus, assembly GCF_964261635.1. Classification (NCBI taxonomy): domain Eukaryota; kingdom Metazoa; phylum Chordata; class Amphibia; order Caudata; family Salamandridae; genus Lissotriton; species Lissotriton helveticus. The sequence goes on along the minus strand of NC_136070.1, from coordinate 352,944,462 downwards.
TGAGCTTTAAAAACCACTGCTAGTCCCTTTCCTGGCGTACCTACTCTGGACAATCTTAGAATAATGAAATCTGAAGGAATTACATCGACTAGGTCCAGGACTAAAGCTTCAATGGCCCATGAGTCTGTGATGAATATCCAGTCTGGGTCAAGAGCAGTCATTAAGTCAGCAAATTCCACTCTATATTTTACAATTGACCTTGCGTTAATTAGGGTCCTTAGAGCTTTATCTCAGGTTTCCCACCTTCATCAGAAGTCGATGCAGCTGTTTTACTGGTCTCAGACTTATGGGGCGCACTAACAGGCGAGTAGAAGACCATAAACCTATAGGTGCTACACCTACAAGATCTTTAATCATACATATAGGCGAACCAAAAAGTTGCACAACAAGCAGGCTTACCCTCCACTCGTTGCTATAATAGATGACTTCTAGAATACCTGATGAAAGGGGACATGTCCAGGTCCACAGGACCAGAGGTACGGGCAGCGGACACAGTCCAGATGCAGACGGGCGCAGACTGGCTTGCCTTTGGTGCGATGGCAACGTGCCCGCTGCGCGCTTCCACATACACATGCCCCTTAAATAATGTCGCTATTAAATATCTGGAACACTAAATTCAAAATGTCCCCACTCTTTCAGCCATGAAGTAGGAGGATACTACATTCCTCCGCATCAATCAGTTCCTCGTGAACCGTGGTAGACTAGGGAAGGAATAAAACTAATTAAAAGGGATCACTGCAAGAGAATAATAACTTTAGGCGCAGTGAACAATTAATATGTATTAGGAGCACGTAGAGCGCTCAGAGGGCAGCCAGAATACCAGCGCGGCCGTGCACACATTTCCCTTAAATAGTGTCTCTATTAAACAACTAGAGTGCTGTATTCAAAATGTCCCCCCTCTTTCAAACAGGAAGTGGGTAGTGTCTACCTTTCCCTCTGCAACAATCGGTTCCTTGTGACCCATGATGGACCAGGGAAGGATTAAAAGTAATTAAAAAAAGAATAGTTTAAACAGAAAAGTAACTTTAGGCATAGTGAACAATTAAAACATTTATTAAGAACAGCTAGAGTGCTCAGACAGCACCGAGATTCAATAAATCTTGGTTACATGTTATTAGTCTTTAAAGTAGGAATTGCTGATAGCAGACCTGGAATGTGCTCAGGTACGTTAGGGAGTATGTCTTTAAAGTTGTTAGTAGTGGGCTCTTGTGAACTAGTGCTTACCTCCTTTAAGTCGTGAAGTAAATGCCTTACATCTATCTCTGTTACATTTTAAGGGTGTTTCTGTTCTCTGACATTAATTACAATATTGTTCTTTGTAGTAGACCTACTATAACAAGCATTTGCATAAATTTAGTAGATTTCCAGTTCACTTTCTCGGTGCTTGTGCTTTCCTGCTTGTATGTGTATCCCATGTGTAAAAGCAACTGTTTGCCCTTCTGTGAGATACGTGGCTCTTTCTGCCATTCTGTCTAAAAGCAGTATAATTTTATTATTAATGCTTTAAAAAACATTATTATTAGATTTGCTAATATTTTTTAAACATGCATTGAAATGTTTTCAAATGTATATTCACCTATGTGCTTGTTTTAAGTTGCACTTGATTTCCTTCTGATTGTCTTTGACGTAGTCGAGATTTGGATCAAATGGGGTTTCATTTTCTGTTGTTGAGAAAATGTTTGTTTTGGTTTATGTTAAAAATACAGGTTTGGTTAGATTTGGGGATGGTAGGGTATTACATTTACATTTAACGTATAGGGGTTGTTGTAGCTTTATGATTATGTTTATTTTATTTACTTTTTAAGGTATTTTTTCTCAGGGTTAAAAGATTTGAGTTGAAGTTTTTGGTGAAGTGTCTATTTTACTATCTAAGGACTGGTATAGATAACAAAAGAGAGAATATGAGGCCCACATGTGCGTAGCTTTTTTGATATCACAAATGGCCCAATTCATAGAATTAGGCCAATTACTACTGGAGAAAAGCATTTTTCTATGTACAAAGGCCCATTTTCTGATTCAGTAATCCCATACTGAATCGCTAAATGGGTTAGCAATTCGGTTTTAGGAAGGGACATGTTAAGGGTGTCCCTTCCTAATAGCGACCCGCAGTGGTATGCAAGAATGTTTTTGCGACTGAAGTGAGGTTGAAAAACATTTGCAAGTCAAGTCAAAGAATGCTTTATTCGACAATGCATGTCATAAAAGCATTACAAGTAAAATGTTAAAACAATACAAAAAGTTAAGAACTTGGCTAAAAACCTTTGTGCAAAAGGGGAAAATAGGCATCAGATTACCCGATATAACACCAGAACAGTGATTTATGGTAGAAATAGGCATAAAAACATAAGTTTCAGATGATCTCAGTTAATCTCTAAAAACGTATGAAGGCTTATTAAACCCCACACATCACTTTAGCCCAGGTGCCCATACATGATTGGAAAAAGATTCCTTTTTCGTCAGTAATTTGCTGCGTGCAAATAAACCACACCCACCTTAAAAATGTTGCCATAGGTGATGGATCTGTACAGAGAATTCGGAGAGCTGTAGTACATGATTTCGTGCCCATGTTCTTATATGTTTGCGCCAACCAAGCTTTACGCAAACCAGAATAGGCAGGGCAGGGGAACAGCACGTGAGGAAGGGTTTCTACGTGATCAGTACATGTTTTACATTTGTTATTCTTTGTGGCGGACCATTTAGATGTAAAACACTTTAGAGGTAAAGTTACTGTTCTCAATTGGAAACACAGTTTCCATTCAAAGCGCTTGTTGATAGCGTCCCAATAGAGCTCAAGATTTGGGTGTGGTTTGATCTGTAGATGGAGCCCTGAGAGTGAAGTAGTCATGGTGCCTAAACTATTCGTGTGCAACCGTCTTCCAGTATATGTCCTTGAGTGAGCCTTTTTTCTGGAACAAAGAGCTAGAGGGACTATCCCACAGATATGAAAGGCCCACTCTTTTAAAAAGGGCCCTCAGATTTCGTAGCCAGCTGATTTTATGGAATTGGTCCGTATCAATAATGTCCCTAAAAGCCTTGGCATATACAGCCAGTTCCGGCGTGCACCATACTCTGCGCTAATATAGGATAGGTCGTAACCTTGCAAGGTCCACCATAGCATTCCTGCCCAAATCGCTCCTTAGGGGAACAATAGGGCTACTTTGTGGTAGACTGGTTATCGCTGGCAGGAACGGGTTCTCAGCGATAGTTAGCTGTGACAGATTCTGTAGGCCCCACAGCTCAGTACCATAGAGGGCTGAGCTCACCACTTTAGTAAATACATTTGAAGTACCGGGCTGAGTGGCTTTGTCAGGGAGGTCTTAAATTCCTTTCTTAGGACACCCGCTAACAGTCGATGTTTTAATGCCATGGCATCAATATGCAGCTTCCATCTCATATCCTTCTACAGTTTGAACAAATGCATCAACCTGCTTGAGGGGAAGCCCTTCCATTGTTATTCTGACCATAAAGGTTCTATGTTGGTTAAAGGCCATGAACTTGGTCTTATCAGCGCTAATTTTTAAGCCTTGTTAAAGACCAAATTCTTTATGTCGTCACAATGCGTGTTGTAAACCACTTGGAGTTTTAGAGATGATCAGGGTTTCACCTGTGAACATTAAAATCGGTATCCTTCTGCCAGCTAGAACAGGAGCATCAGTGTGGGTAGCGGCAGAAAAATTTGCCACTCAGTTAATAAAGAGGGAGATCAGTGTCGGAGCAAACACACATCCTTGACGGATGCCCTCACGTACCGGAAAGGGATCTGTCTTGTTTTCTGCATCCCCATCGGATTTGTGCAAAAATTCCCTCGTGGAGGCAAACAATAAGGGAGAGTAAGTCTGGTGGCATCTCCATTGCTTTCCATACCTCCCATAGTTTGTGTCGTGACTCGTGAGACCAGGTAAAAGGTTGATTTCAAATCAACAAAGGCACCATACATGCTGCCTTTGCCGAGGACTACTATCCGCCAATGTATTGTAACAAAGCGAAAGACCTGGTCAATTGTGCTTATATGGGCCAGGAAACCTGCTTGAAGATGGCTAATAATGGAATTTTCATCCATTCATATATGAATCTTGGCCAAGGCAAGCCGGGCCACCACCTTTTGTACGGAATCCATAAGGCTTATTGGCCTCTAATTGCCAGGCATGGATTAATCTCCTTTTTAATATAGTGGGATTATCTCTGCCCCACCAGGTGTCCAGGATAGAAGTGCCATGGGCAATTGTGTTTGCTAATAAAAGTATATATTGGGTCCATTTGGGTCTGTCTTGCAAAGAAATGTCAGCGGGGACGCAGTCTATCCCTGGTGCTTGAACTCCTGTAAGTGTATTAAGGGCACCACTAACATGTGCCTCATCAAATACCTCATCAGTAGAGTAAAATTGTATCGATACAGATCCACAGTCCTCTGCTTCATCACTGGCATATTGAGAGGAAAAGGGGCTAACCCACACACGCAGGCCAACATGATTTTCCGGGGTGGCAACACCTCCTCTACCCCATTTTACCAAGTACCAGGACCATTGTGAATTATTGCTACCACAGGCACATAAGTCCAACCACCTATCCTCATCCCAGACTTTTTTGGCACAAAGGATAGCCTTCTTATATGTGGACCTAGCAGATCGCACTCTAGCCACATTGCCTGAGTTGATTGCCTCACTAAGGGCTCCACAGGCTTGTCTACAAACAGTATTGTTTATCAGTATAGAGAAGTGTGGCTCAATGGTTAGAGCGGCAGACCCTGATGCAGAGGTCTAGCCCGGGACCAGGGTTCAATTCCCCGCCTCGGCGGGTCTTGGGCTCAAAATTCCACGGACCTGATAATTCTCGCCTCGGTGCCTATTCCAATCATGGAGTCCCACTCTGCAACTCTGGGCAATAGCTTGCTTAATCTCCACAACGGCCCCCACAACGCTAAGGATGCCTGGCCTCCACCTTGGGGGTGCCCAGGAGTGGACACCTCACAGGGAAAGCCAGGATGGGTTCCACAGCGGTATTCGTACAAGCGCCTTGAGAACCTTGCGGGTGAGTAGTGCGCTATACAAGTATCAATTTATCTTTTATTGTACCAATGGTGCTTTGGTTCAGTGTCTCTCATCCTAGCTTTACTCTGTTTTTGGAAATAAATACAAATTAAAAAAAAAATAGATTGTGCAATTGTGTAAGGTCATTTAGTGACTGGTGGTTAAGGAGAGATATCTCCATAGCTTTTACTGTATTTTCCATCTCTCTAGTTATGGAGGATAAGATTTCTGGGCGTTCTAAGATCATGGGCCCTTTAACTAGCTGCATGTTATTTGCGAGCTGGAGGTCACTACTGATGGGTGAAGCATCAGTTTGTCCTTGTGCCCTTAGATCCCTAAATACGAACCTAGAGCACAGTGGGTCTTGGTCACCGTCCAAACGACTAATCAATATGCTCGAGTGATATCCACTATTGAATGTATGTACCCCATGTCTATCAGTAGTGGTTCTACCATTGGCTGCCCTTAGACCATATTCTAAACAGAGGGCTTTCAGTTGAATGCGGCCTCGGTCCATCGTTTAATTGGTGTGTTCCAGAGATGGAATTCCCCACTGCTCATCCGCCTCACTTGCCACAAGATTATCCTCATTGTTAAGGGGTTCAAATGTCGTATTTAGATCCCCAGCTATAACTGCTGAGGCTTCCCCTCAGAGGGTTTCTAATCAATCAATCACGAAATTTGTATAGCGCGCTACTCACCCGGAGGGTCTCAAGGCGCTTGGGGGAAGGGGGTCCGCTACTGCTCGAACAGCCAGGTCTTGAGTTGCTTCCTGAAGGAGAGGTGGTCCTGGGTCAGGCGAAGGTGGATGGGGAGGGAGCTTGCCTAGTGCATGACTGGTGTCAGATTTCCGCCTCCCGCTTAGGCCTCTCGCATATGCACTGTAGAGGTCAATAGATCCATATGGGCCGGACACCAGCCTGATTGCAAAAATATCATTATTGTCTGTAGGTAAGGCCAAGATTTTGAGCCCAATATCCTTTGTAACTCAGAGTGTGAGGCACTCCGATGGCCGACCTCTAACACCCTGGGTTTCTGGGATGTAATAGTTAAGGTATCCAGGGTGGTGGATTGGCTCTATGGACCATGTTTCCTGGAAAGCACAAATATCAAATTCTTCTTTAAGATTGTTCTAATTTGGAGAAACACCCCTATGTCTCAAGCCTGCAATGTTCCAGGATAATACTGTGATAGTACGTGACATTACATTTTTGTCTGGTATTTGGACGACCCTGGGGGTTATGGGTCCTGGTGTCTGGTCTGGCAAACCCTTAGCAATACTAGAAGAACTAGTCATTGTTGGGAATATACCTTCGGGCGAGAGAAAGTGAGTTCACTAGTGTGTGCTATGTTGGTAGCCTGTGACTGACGGCAGGGGGCGAAAGACACCTTCAACCTATCTCTTTGAGAGGGGACCTGATGGATAGGGGTTTGGTAGGATGTTTGCGAGTTAAGTCGCTGATCTTATCTGGGAGGTTATATTTGAGGGGGATGGTGGTTTTGAAGAGATGTTGGGTCCGGGGATCAAAGGATACCAGGTTTTCTACTAGGTTGCGGTGAGATAGAGTTAGGGCAATGGCGTCCGTGACAGATCCCGGAGTAGAGTGCCTTTTAGCCCCGACTATATCATCCCTTATTATAGATGAACAACCCCTCACTCGCTGGATCCAATGAATGGACGTATTAACCAGAGCAGCCTCAGCTTCGTTGAGTGACATGGGTAGGAGCTCAGGTAGATTGGTCAAGCACATTAGCTGCTTCCACATAGGGGAAATATCTCTACCAAGAAAGGTGGAATGCCATTTGCATTTTACCACCAAACCCATTTGCAACTGGGAAATGATCCCTAGGGGATCCCTTCCCCTTTGTGAATATATGCAAAAACGATTTATAAGAGTAGGCAGTGCTAAAAAATTAAAAGAAACATTTTCATATTTTTCAGTTTTTGAAACACATTCCATTTCCCTTTAAGAAAAACGGGCTGCATTTAAAAAAAACAAATGTTGCTTTATTTAAAAGCAAACACAGACATGGTGGTCTGCTGTCCGCAGTGGGCCATCATCCCTGTGTTTTTAGCGATTCCCAATGGGTCGCATATTCCAACCTATCTCATCAATATTAATGAGGTAGGTCCATTGCGACCCCATTAGGAATTGTTAAATGTGTCAAAGACACATTAGTACATAGGTGTTTGTAATTACATATTAGCGAATTGCAAAAATTCGCAATTAGGTAAGTACAAATTGTAACCTACTTACATGTGGCCCAAATGACTTATTTTTAAGTTTGTGTGTTATTTAACCCCGGGCGTAGTGGGCGTAGCGGGGCTACGCGGAGGGCCACAGAGTTGAGAACAAAGTCTGTGGAGCTCCACTACTCCACCCGCCCTATTAACAATTGATTACAACTTTTTTAAAAAGTCTTTAAAGTAAATAAAAACACCTTACCTTAGCTGCGGCGTCCCCGTGCTGCCCTCCTCCTCTGCATCAAACTTTCTGGAAAAACTGCACTTGTGCGCACGCCCGCAAATACGCATTTCTCGTGAGAAATGTGCATGCTTTGGTGCGCGCATTTGAAGTTTTCGCAGTGTTCATGCAAACACCGTTTTCATGTTTTATTTTTTTCACTGCCACTGTGCAAGGGAGTCCTTTCTAACCCTTTCCAGGATTCAGATTACAAGAGGAGAGGGGCTAAGACATACATCATCGTAAGAGTCTGTTTAAAACTGTGGCACCTTGTAAGTGTATGTCTGGATTGTACATGTCTGAGGGCTGTAATTCATTCTTAGTCCCCTCACAAAGTCTCAATTTATTTCATTTAGCAGAAATACTGCACATACCTCAAGCAGCACAGTATATCCGCTAAAATGGCTCGGTCAGGGCACATTTCATTGCATCACTGTGTCACAGAGAGAAGCAGATGTGGGATCTCAAGCCCTGTCCAACTTCTGATAGGTCTGTGCATCCAGCCAAAGGCCAAGCTGTTAGTGGGCTTGTGATGGGTCTTCTCCTTGTTGAGCCGAGCACAGCAGTTTTTCCAGAACTGGAATCATGTCTTGTTTCTACCTATGTACAATGCTCTATTCCCGTCACATTGCTGCCATGTAGGAACCACAAGAAGAAAAAGCATGTTAAGTACAAAAAAAAAGTGTTGCTGCTCTGGTTATGTGTGAGCGGGAGTGTCAGTAAGTGATTCTGGTCCATAATTCTTGGCATAACAGGGCATTCATGCCAGAATGGTGGCAATGGCGCACTGGAGGTAATTCTTAACTAGATAGGACAGGAACCCCTGGAAAATGTGAAAAAAGAGGTCAACTAATGCTAAGATGTAGGCCTCATTGGCACACCATGAAAGCGATGAAATGTTTCATAAGAGCCCGCTGGCTTCTTTCAGCAAGTTGATGTGGTAATTGTGATTTAAACTGCACTATTTAACCTAAGCCTAGGCACAATTTTATTTTAAGCTGGTGGAATTTGCACAATTTCTGGAATTATGCAAACTTACTGAAATTATGCTATTACTCCACTTCACTTAATTACACGCTATGCTATTCAGGAAACAAATTCACCAGGAAGAGTGCAATTCACTAGAAACAATTACAGTTTACACACTAGAACAAGAGAATGCATTTGTGGTGCTTTTGTTTAATTACATAGTCACCTCAAACTTTGACCTGAGAATGCTTTTCATGCTAAAATATAGTGCAAAATATTAGAATTGCATTTAACGTAATTTCGCATAATTTTGTTGTGATTGAACAAAAGCACATTCAGCAAATGTTTTTCAAAATGTTCTCAAGGGAGAAACTCTATACTAAAATGTTTGTAAAAGACATGTGGCTCACTGTGCTCGCTCACTGGAATTTGGGGCGAGTACTATCCCCCATCACTTTCAAAGCTCACTAGTTACCATAGGTAAAAACGATCTTGCAATGAGGATTAAAGATTTGCTATTGCCAGGGCTGGACTGGCCATAGCAGGCACCTGGCATTTCCCTGAGTGGCTGAAAGGGTGGGGCCGGTTTAGGAGCAGTGGGACTGGTTTTGTTACCAGGCAAGTAATTAAGGCAGCAGTGTGTCACACTTTTCACCCCACCCAACCCCAGGGGAATAGTCTGAAGAAATCTCCAGGGTGCTTTGGGCTCCCAGTCCAGCCCTGGCTATAGCAAAGGTACACCAGGAAACTTCAGAACCTTTCCAAAGGGCAAAAATCAGGAACTTTGTCAGCATACAGCCATTCACAGAGACACTCACTCTCGAATACAGGCACTCACACACCAACTCACTTACTCATATACTCACTTACACACCCAGTCACTCACTCATAAATCCATTCAGACACCTACTCACTCACCAATACAGTCAATCACATACCCACACAGCCACTCATACTCACACACTCATAGTCACTCACTCACACCCACTCAAATACCCACACGTCTTACACACCCAGTCACTCCCCAGTCACTGATGCATGCACTCACACACCAGTAAAGCCAATAAGACACCCACTCACACACTGATACAGGCAGTCACAGAGCCACTCGGATCACATACGTTAAAAATAGTATCATTCATTAGTAGTACAGCTAGTATACTAATCTAACTTTTGTAGTAGGTTAATATATATGATTTACACACATAGACCCTTAAAAAACACCTACACTCACTTGTTGATGCCATCAGTGATGTTACTGGAGATGTCATCAGAGATGTCACTGACCATGTCATAAGTGATATAATATGTGAGGTCATAAGCATTGTATTGCGGGAGGCGTAAGTTCTGGTTAGCTCAGGTAACCTTAACTGCTGAATTTATCTGGTTTTGTGAGAGTGAAATCTGAGCCTAACTATAGCGTTCCTGTAACCTGTGGTTATTTTTAGTGAATTTCTAAGGTTTTTAAAATTCAGTTTTCTACCTATAACATCCCTGTAACCTTTTTTGTGTGAATTTCTACGTTTATATCTATTTCCTAACTATAACGTCCCTGTAACCTTTGTTTTTTCAGTGAATTTCAACTGTTTTTAAAATTGTATTTACTAACTGTAACCTGTAACCTTTGGAAGTGAGTGTGTGAGTGTCTTTATAGGTAGGTTAGAGGGTGTGTGAGTCTCTGAGTGGGTTAATAAGTGGGTAAGTGAATGTCTGAGTGGGTCTGTGAGTGGTTGTGTAAGTGTCAGAGTGGGTCTGTGAGTGGGTCCATAAGTATCTGAGTGGATCTGGGAATGGGTGCATGAGTCTCTGAGTGGGTGTGTGAATGGTAACTAGGCCTGGGAATAAAATTCCTCTCTGGTTGTGGTGTTTGCAGAACTTGGCAGGTCCTCATCCTGCAGAGAATGCAGAGTTACCAATAAACCTTGCACTCTGCGATGGAGCAGACATTTTTTGTTCCATAGGTGAGCGCGATCAACTGTAACTTACCGCAGCTGCAACCTGTAGTGCACCAGGAGGCCCAGGCCCTTTGCAGAGTGGTTGAGAAAGAGGGTGGGGCCTCTGATGATGTCTCAGCTATCTGGCTGTGGGGGGGCCTATTTCTGGTAACAGCAGCCAAGAGGACTTCACCCCCCAACCAGTAGTGCACCAGGAGGCCCTGTGCAGAGTCGTTGAGAAAGGGGGCAGGGCCTCAACCAAGTTTCAGTAATCGGCTGTGGGAGGCTTAAATATGGCAACAATAGGGGTTGTTGGCCCCCCAACGACTCTCTGCAGCCAAGGAGCCTTCATCTCCCAACCAGTAGTGTGCCAGGAGGCCCTTGTGCAGAGTGGTTGAGAAAGGGGGCGGGCCTCCTACAAAGTCTTAGCAATCCTGCTGTGGGAATTATTTGTGTCAACAGTAGGGTTCTTTTCCCCCAACGACCCTCAGCAGCCAAGGGGCCTCATCCCTTAACCAGTAGTAAACCAGGTGGCCCCTATGCAGAGTGATTGACAAAGGGGACAGACCTCAGATGATGTCTCAGCAATCATGCTGTGGGGGACTTACTTGTGGCAACAATGGAAGTCAAACAATTCTCAGCAAGCTAGTTTCTGACCTTTATTTTGCCTCTTTCTGCTTCTTTCTGGCCTTTATTTTGCCTATTTCTACTTGTTTCAGCCCTTATTTTGCATCTTTCTGGTCATTTTTCATCTTTGCTGTACAAAAAGGGGTGGTGATGGACGGAGCATCTGAACCAATCAAACACTCACACCCAGTCAACAGATCTCGGTTTAATCCATCAACGTTATATAGCCCACTCTGCCACCCCAGTTCAGACATGGCCATATGCAAATCAGTCTGACCCTGCGCCTCATGGGAACAGTCCAGCCCGAACTGCCAAGCCATGCATTCCCTGGACCGGAAACAAGCTTCCGAGGACCGGTTCCTGGCATTTCAGCCGTCTTTAACCCGGCTTGCTTGAATCCAGTGGCAAAGTGAGCAAGGGACTCACGTCTGAGCATATCCTGCCAACTTATGGCAAACAAAGCGGTACAAAAGGGGGTGGTGATGGACAGAGCATCTGAACCAATCAAACACTCACACCCAGTCAACAGATCTGGGTTTAATCCATCACCGTTCTTTGGCCCACTCTTCCACCCCAGTTAAGACATGGCCATATGCAAATCAGTCTGACCCTGTGCCTCATGGGAACAGTCCAGCCCAAACTGCCAAGCCATGCCTTCCCTGGACCGGAAACAAGCTTCCGAGGACCGGTTTCTGGCATTTCAGCCGTCTTCAGCCCGGCTTGCTTGGATCCAGTGGCAAAGTGAGCAAGGGACTCACGTCTGAGCATACCCTGCCAACTTATGGCGAACAAAGCGCTACAAAAGGGGGTGGTGATGGACGGAGCATCTGAACCAATAAAACACTCACAACGAGTCAACAGATCTGGGTTTAATCCATCACTATTATTTAGCCCACTCTGCCACCCCAGTTCATACATGGACATATGCAAATCAGTCTGACACTATGCCTCATGGGAACAGTCCAGCCAGAACTGCCAAGCCATGCCTTCCCTGGAACGGAAACAAGCTTCCGAGGACCGCTTTCTGGCATTTCAGCCGTCTTCAGCCCGGCTTGCTTGAATCCAGTGGCAAAGTGAGCAAGGGACTCACGTCTGAACATACCCTGCCAACTTATGGCGAACAAAGCGGTACAAAAGGGGGTGGTGATGGACAGAGCATCTGAACCAATCAAACACTCACACCCAGTCAACAGATCTGGGTTTAATCCATCACCGTTCTTTTGCTCACTCTGCCACCCCAGTTCAGACATGGCCATAGGCAAATCAGTATTGGTCCTGTGCCTCATGGGAACAGTCCATCCCGAACTGCCAAGCCAGGTCCTCCCTGGACCGGAAACAAGCATTCTAGGACCGGTTTCGTGCTTTCAACCCTCATCAGCCAGGATAGCTTGATTCCAGTGGCACAGTGAGCCCGGGACCCACATCTGGGCACACTTGAGCACTTAGGGTAAGAAAGCAAAAGACACATAATTGATGGATGGAATGCAGAACAATTCAAAACATTCACCCCCAGTCAAGAGATCTGGGTTAAATCCATCATTCTTTTGCTCATCGTGTCACCCCAATTTAGACCTGGCCATACGCAAATCAGTCTTGACCCAATGAACTGCCAATCACATCAAGTACCATGCAGAGGACGTTGGCATCCCAAAACTGGGATTATTACCAAAGTCCCTCCTAATCCCACCCATGACAATTTATGCTCCATGATGGTCATATGGGAGCCAATGTGATTCATGAAGGTACATGCTTTAAATGTCTTGTCAATGAATGTATGTGCTAGCTCGTGTGATGGTTCTTACAAAAGATTGAAATAGACGTTGGTAGTAATTTAGAACTGAATACAGAGGTTCTCTTGCTTAGAGAGAATACAATTAAAACCAGCTACTAAAAAGACTATTTACTGGCACAGTAACAATCAAATCAAAAAGATCACTTAAGCCCATAAAACAGGGCTCTCTCAAACTATCTATACTAATATAATAAAGAGAGAGCCCAAACCTTTGAGGCGGGTAATCTCAGGAACCACAGCACCAATCACAACACCCACTACAGCATTGGAAAGGACAGTTGCAGCAGATGGACATAGGCTATACAGCTGGCCACCATATACATTATGAGGGGAAAAAAACATTAGGTAAAAGTAGTCCGTTGTGGGCGTGGGCGTTCTGCTGGAAAGCCATGGGCGTGTGCATGGGCGTGTGCATAGAGCGATGGGAGCGGCATGCTGGGACTGCCGTCCAGATACGAGGAAGAGTTGCATTTACCATTTGGGCGTGTGCATGGGCGTGTGCATAGAGCGATGGGCGCGGCCTGCTGGGACTACGAGGGGGCATTGCATTTACCATTGTTGTGGGCGTTGGCCGTTAACGCGATTTGGGGCGTGTAATTTCCGTCGGATGGAGGCGAGCGGTCCCAATACAAGTGGGCGTCGTCCCAATACAAGTGGGCGTTGCATTTACTATTGTTGTGGGCGTTGCACGTTGACGCGATGTGGGGCGGCTAATTGCCGTCGGCTGGAGCGGAGCGTCAGGTGGAGCGCACAAACATGTTTGCGTCTGCAGCGGACACAAACGTTCCCATATTGCATTGAGGACACGGCTTCACAGTGGACGCATTCTTCTGCGGTGGCTGAGCCGGGTGATGAGGCGATTCTGAGTCGCGGGGTCTGAGCCAAGTGATGGGGCGATTCAGAGTAAGTTTGAAAAAAAACGCGGGCCTGAGCCGGGTGATGGGGCGATTCAGAGTAAGTTTTTAAAAAAATGTGGGGCCGGAGCCCGGTGATGGGGCAATTCAGAGTAAGTTTTAAAAAAAACGCGGGGCCTGAGCCCGGTGATGGGGCGATTCAGAGTAAGTTTTAAAAATAAATTGCCTTGCAAATTGAAAGCCTTGCAGACATTCTATTTCATCTTCGGACAACGACGGGACGGGCTGCTAGTATCATATAAAGAAGCTGCTCAGCTTAGAGGTTGGAAATGTAGCAGTTATGTCGTTTTTCAGAACTGTTTGTTCCCATATGCTGAAAGAATGCAAAGCTTGTACAAATCAAGAATTATTTTATTTTTATGGTTACTCTGAAGATAACACCACTCACTGCATAATTGTTTTGTGAGATTGGAGGACAAGTGTTTGCCTTATGGGCATGTCTTACAAAATGTTTTTCAATTAACTCCTTTTGAGAATGTTTCTTAAAAGAGTAGCTAAGTCATAAAACTAACCCGAAGTGCCTCAATAATAACAACGAGCACATGCTGAGGTCTCCCATTGCCAGATTGCATATGGTTTTACAAAAATGTATCAATGTCGTCATTATAATATTTAACTTGAGCATCTATTCTGTCACCACAACATGCCAGACTTCCTAATATATAGAGTTGCAGAAGTATAAAAACACTCAAAGCAAAACTGCTGCAAAAAGTTATTGAGTGGAACATTCCTCTCTTCAGGGTTGGAAAGACAAGTAGGGTAGTAGTAAGAGGGACTGGAATACAGTGTCTGAGAAAATGGGGCAAGAGGTGATATCCCTCAGGTTAATATCCCTCCCACAAAATCAAGGTGCTCCTGATACGCAGAAACCTTTCCTGATATTTGCATTGTTTTGCGTGCCTACATCGACAACGTTTTCTACTGGTAACAACATTGTCATTCGTGCATGAATTATGGCATACACTGACATTGTTACTGCCGGTATCAACACTGTTTTGTGGGCACAGGCTATGGCATACATTGACAATGCATTTATGGATGTTTACATTGTTATGCGGGCACAAGTTATAGCATACTTTGACATTGCATTTATTGATATTGACATTGTTGGGACTGCACATATTATAGTATCCATTGACATCATATTTACCCATTCCAATAAGATCCATATCCCATCCAACTTGTTCGGTATTCATAATTATTAAAGATTCTCCTAGGTGTTGGGAGGTAGTTGCTACAAATACTTAAAGCTTGATTCATAAAGGTAAACTTGCAGCTTTGTGTAAATGACTGCGGAGACTCAGCAGTCAGGCCTGTCTTTTCTTTTTATGTGCAGAGATCTCTATGCAACTGCGGAGTATCCACAGTCTTAAACTTACCATCAACTCATAGTTTGTGAATACCCCCCAAAAAAGTAAGCTTGCCCAATAGTGTAAGTTAACCTTTGTGAATCAGGCCTTTTGTTGTCACTTTTGTTGCAATGAATACTTCCTATCTTCTACCTCAAACTAGAGTGGTTCAGAATGTGGGTGTATGCCTTTCACTCCTTCAGCTTCTTTTTTTTTCTATAGACTCTGGGATACGGTAGCCCACTTCTGGCTCCTAAATTTCTTCTCTGGCTTCCGATTTGAGCAGCAGCAGGAGTTCAACCCGAATAGCCATTACAAGAATGTGTGGTATCAGTGCTTAATTTAAAATATTAATTTTGGTGTACAAAGCACTGCGCAGATACCCAGCTGACGCTACTAAAGGTCATTGTACTGAATATCAATACTATGTAGTCCAGAATCCACCTGTGCTTCTTAAATACACTGCCAGACACTCCCTGGCCCTTTATCTCAAAATGTTGTCTCCCTGCTTTCCTACTTGGTGACAGTTTTTCTGTCTTTCTCTTCCTCCTTATGATCCCTTTGCGTGTTTTTCTCTTACTTTCTCTCGGGTAATGTCTGATGAAGAGAAATACGTGCCGTCCCCAAAAATGAGTGCGGGTCCCCCCGACCGCAAACCACCAGCTCAAATTAGTCATTGGTGGTAATTATACTTAGAGCATTACATTATGTGGAATTAGTGTAGATAATTCCAGAATCAAAACTAGCAGAGCCAAAGAAAGTGGAAATAACGAGGACATCAGTGCTTTAACACTGATTTCCCATGCTATTCTCTATTCTCTATTCCTTGGCAGAGAAAAACATATTGTGTGCAATTCATGCTTTCTTGCAATTATTCAAAACAATAACTTTTTTAGGAGACGCAATGATAAGAGTCCCAACGCTTTACACAACATAGTCAAATCAACCAGTACATAAAAACATTTTGTAAAGAGACCATAATAATCCACCGGTTTTGCAAACCCCGTTTTAACCCCAGTGTAAGTAGATAGAAAAACAATCTTCAAAGACTGCAGCTACAGACAATCAAAGATGACTCATTTTTTAACATTGTCAGTTCATGCTTCATCAAAACACAAATGGACAGGTCAGGGGTACTGTTTCCATCGCCATTTATTTTCTTTTTAGGTCACAGAAAAGCTTTTAAAAGTTACGACAGTGAGAAGCCGCTTTCGCATAAGAAGTAGATGGCGTTCACGTTTGCTTGCGTAAGTCTCGGTAGGCCGCGAACATGGCGACCTTTGTCTGGACCTTAGCGCACGATTTCAGGGGCAGGAACGTGTAAGATGACGCAGCTCCTCTTGGGAGCACTCTGTCTACTCCTAATGGTAGGTGATGTATGTTCTGCGATCAGAGGGTCCTTATTAATCAGAATCAGGTAAATATACTGACTCAGAGAGGTCGGGTTAGCTCGACAACTCCTTCAACAAGGTGTATTTTATAATTACTGTTTAGACTTTAATGGTGAAAATAGCACGCTGAGAGAGCAAGGTGAGGTTTCATTATGCATTACGAAACCGCTCTTTTGATCATTCTAGCCTTACGAACTTTCCAGATATTGGAGATCCTAGGTGTTCTTCTCTCGATCCTGGAAATATATAGTGGTAGATTTACTAACACATTGTGACAGGTTTGCGACACAAAAGTGAAGCAAATGTCTCAAAGAGTATTGAGATTAACTTTCCAGAGCAAAACTGCTCTGGAAAGTATCAACAAATTAATGCAAAGTAGTGATATGAGCTGCTTTGTCCTTCTTTGCATTAGGGGATCATACAATGGATGCTACATGGGCCTGGCAATGCAACTACCTTGGAATTTGACTCAAATTTGAAATATAGAAGGACAAGGATCTTTGTAAAAAAAAAAAAAACGCCTCCTTCAAGCAGGTGTAATATTGGAGAAAAATTTTCTTTTCTCCAAATGTTTCTAACTGTGCATGTGTGCTGTACTGCTGAGCTGACATTATTAACCAGGAGCAGGACCTGCTTAGTATAGAGGTGGAGGAGACTTTATAGGTAGGTGTACATGTCAGTTAAAACTAACCCTGGGCGTGAAACTCCGCTCCGCTCGCGGAGTTTGCAGATTTTTGGCAACTCTGCATTCCGCATGGAAAGCGGGGTTGCCGAAAAACTCCGCACTCTGCAGCGGAACGGAGTTTTTTTTGTGTGTGCGTACCCAAAATACATTACCGCGCATGTGGGTGTGACTTACCGGGTGTCTGCGATCGCCAACGAGATTTCCCATCCATTCATGAGCGGCACGAGATTTACTAGGTTGCACGTACTCCCGCGAGAGTTTGCGATCTCGAACACGTCATTCAGGCATGCCATCGGACTTCCGGGAGAAGTTTTGTGAAGATTGCGATCCTGAACACGCAGAATTTGCAATCTGGTGAAGGTTATCTCCCGAGCAGTATCAAAACCTTCTCAAAATATTGATTTGGATTACAAACACTCCTCAGATTGACATTTGGCTGTACTTTTTTGTGCAAGGAGTATTTTTCTTTTTTTACTTTTTTTTTAAGAGGAAGGAAGTTCCCCAGAGTCTCCAACTTCCCTTTTCTGTCCAGCAGGCTCCCCCCAGTGCTTTGTCCATCTACTGCTCACTTTTCATTTGGATTTGGAGCTGGAAGGATCCCTCTTTGTGTCTGCTGCATCATTCATAATTGGATTTGAGGACGTTTTAATTTAAGATTTCACAAGTAAGCTTGAAAATTGGTGTTGTTTGTTTGATCGGGGCATTGCGCCTACATTTTTTTGTAGTTTTCATTGTTTTTGATTCAATACATTTTGGTGGGTGGCCTGTAGTTTCACTATGGGCCTACTTGTTTCTTTGTAAGTAATTGTTCTTCCTTTATAAATGAAACATGTTGCACAGTTTACTACGTTTTCCCCAACTTTTGAAATCAATTTGTAATATTTATTTAATTCACTAGCCGAGTAGTCTGCCAATACGCCTTTCAACTAGTAGGCCCAGAGCTGCTCATGGGTGCATGAAACAGCTGTTTCTGTGGTGTCTGTTGAATTTCCATCATTTAGAGCATTGATGGCATTAGATTGAAATGCAAAATGATTTTTTAAATATTTTACTTTTTTTCATGTGTGTTAAATAAATGCATTTGTTGGATGTCTGTGGTTGTTGTGTATTTTGCAACCTTTTTTTAGCCCTGTGGATTTTCGTTTTTTGGCATTGTTGCATTAAAGCCTTGTTGTTTAGCATGGCTCCTTTGTCTGGCCAGTGTGTGAGTGTGTTTGTAATAGTGGGCCAGCATTTGCCTAAGCTGAGCCTCCCGGTGTGGCCAGGGGCCATTTTGTAAAGCCTGTTTCCATAAAGGCCTGCTTGAGTTCATTGTTTTCTAGGCCTCTTGTTTGTTGTTGTTGTGAGTTACCATGTGGTTGAGGTAATGAGTGTGCTTTTGCCATAGATCTTCATGTCTTTTTTCCTTTGTTCCTCTTGGCTTATTGCTTTTTGTTGTGGTAGCCTGGCCATGTGACTGGTGGCCATTTTGTGAAGGCAGCCAGTGTGCTTTTGCCATAGGCCTGATTTGTCCGTCTTCCCTTTCTGGTTGTTATTGCCTGCCTGGCCATGTGGCTTGTGGCCATTTCGTGAAGGCAGCCAGTGTGCTTTTGTCATAGGCCTGCATTGTCATTCTTCCCTTTCTTGTTGATGTGGCCTGGCCATGTGGCTGGTGGCCATTTTTTGTGAAGGCATCCAGTGTGCTTTTGCCATAGGCTTGCACTGCCTGTCTTTCCTTTCATGTTGTTGTGGCCTGGCTCTGTGGCTGGCGGCCATTTTATGAAGGAGCAGCCAGTGTGCTTCTCCATTAGGCCTGCAAGTCTTCTTTGTGATGGCTATGCCTTCTTGCTGGTTGTTGTTTTGTATGGAATTCTTCTTTTATCCAGCAAAAAATGTAGCACAGTTTACTTCATTTTCTAATATATTTGCAATATTATTGATTTGATATGATTCACTATGTGGCCTAGTCTGCCAATGGGTTTTCAATTTTCAACCGAAAGTCCCAGAGTTACTCATGGGTGCATGAAACATCTGTTTTTGTGGCATCAGTTGAATGTAAACAACATTTAGGGCATGGATGGCATTGGATTGAAATGTGTGTTAAATAAATGACTGTTGGATGTGTGTGGTTGTAACTTGCAAACCATTTTTATCCCTGTGGATTTTCATTGTTGGCAATATTGCGTTAAAGCTGTGTTTAGCATGCCTCCTTTGTCTGGCCAGTGTGTGAGTGTGTTTGTAACAGTGGGCCAGAATTTGCCTTGGCTGAGCCCCCCGTGTGGGCAGGGGGCATTTTGTTAAGTCTGTGTCCCCATAGGCCTGCTTGAGTTCATTGTTTCCCAGACCTCCTGCTTGTTGTTGGTAGTGACCATGTGGCTGGTGGCCATTTTGTGGTGGTGGTAGTTAGTGTGCTTGCTTTTGCCATAGGCCTGCGTGTCTTCTTTCCTTTGTTCCTCATGGCTTGTTGCTTCTTGTTGTGGCCTGCCTGGCCATGTCGCTGGCGGCCATTTAATGAAGGCAGCCAGTAGGCTTTTACCATAGGCCTGCATTGTCTGTCCTCCCTTTCTTGTTGTTGTTGCCTAGCCACATGGCTGTCGGCCATTTTTTGTGAAGGCAGCCAGTGTGCTCTTGCCATAGGACTGCATTGTCTGTCTTCCATTTCTTGTCGTAGTTGCATGGCCATGTGGCTGGCAGCATTTTGTAAATGGGCAGCCAGTGTGCTTCTGCATTAGGCCTGCGTGTTTTTCCTTTGTTCCTCTTGGCTTATTGCTTCTATCCATTGCCAGCTGCAGCTCCCTGAATGCTGAATCCCACATGATGCACAATGCCAAACCAGGTCCGTTATATTTGAATTTTTTTTCCTATCCTTCCTGAGTGTACTGTACATTAATACACCAACCATGAAAGCCCTTATTGTTGTCAAACAAGTCTCACAAATGGCTACACTGTATTGTTATATTTTTTATAACTGAGCTAATAATTTTAATAATATTTATAATACTAACATGTGTGGCCACACACTAAGTTATATATTATATTTGTTTGTTTATACTAGTAGTAATTGAACCCCAACAAAGAATGCTACGTTTCACTGATGTTCTTCTTAATTCTTTGCTTTTAGGTGCACAAAAGAGGAGGAGACGACATCACCCATTGTACTGCCAGACAGAAGTCCTGCTGTGCACAGCATCACGTGACGTGTGACCACAGACATCTCTTCAGTTTGTGCCACTGCATGCTGCTGGCATCTTCAAGATGGCCCCAAAGAAAGGCACCAGGTCCAGTACCAAGAAATTTGCCAGTGGGAAGAAGGCACTGCCACTTTCCAAGACTGGTTTGTCGCCCAATACCTTTTTTGGGGAACCAAAAATTGTGCCTGCAGCAGTGGTGTCCGGGGTGCAAGCTGGGAGCAGCACCCACACATCAGTGGACCCAGCACTCAACCTAGGCCTAAGCCCATGTCTGTCGCAGAGTCAGTCATTCTAATCACGAGTCCAACACCGATGAGCAGTGATGTTGGAATTGACTTATCGTTATCGCAAAGTAGTACCCAATCATTCAGGAAACTCAGATGTGGGCAACAACAGCCGCAATCACTGCCCCCAATAGTAGTTGTTCCTCCCGAAGTAGGGGCAGTGCAGACAATCAAGCTTCCTACAGAGGGGGCATGGCCAAGCGCGGATCGAAGATGGCCACGTAGTGTGAAGCTCCATTAATCGTCCCTGCCCTGCGTCTATCCTGCAAAAAAATCTGCTCCGTCTAACGACGGCCCCGTGTGTCGGAAAAGCAGCGGTTCCCAACCTGCCCACCCAGGGTCGCCTCGCAAGTCGGACGGGAGAGATATCATCCCTGGAGAGTTGTGGCCTGCTTACTGACTGAAAGCCGGGACCACAGTGACTGGGGACGCCGGATGAGGGGTCCGGCCGGTTTGACATCATTGCACGGTGGCACCGCCTCCTGAAGGTGCCGCTGCAATTTTCCTGGAGCAGCACAGCGGGGCAGCAACTGAGGTCCACGGCAGCGGCGGTGACCGGGGGCCCGAGAAACAGATCCGGTGAGGCAGGAGGGCACAGTTGTTGGAGCAGGCATAAAATGCGACCGCCGCGAGTCTGCTAATGGTGGCAGCGCGCTTCTGACATTGGTAGTTTCCGCTCTGCTCGCCCCATCAGTGCTGAATTATGCCACACACCCGGGTCAGCAGCGGCCTTGCAGTGCCCATTTCCGGCTCACCAGTGGCTTGGAGTGACCCCCCAGAGGTCCAGAGGAGGCCGTGAGAGGGTTGGTGGCCCTTTGTACTTCATCCTGGGACCAGGACAGCCTAATGCCAGTGAAGTTGTAGTAAATTTCCCAGAGGGTCAGTGGAGGACGCCTTGCTGGGCACATTGGCAGATAATACCCTTAGTGCCTATGTCTACATGGGTGGCTGGTCCCCGGCTTTACCGCTGCTACGAAGGACTGATTTGAGGGGCCCATCTCCCTGGTGGGTGCCGGAATCGGTGCTGGATCTCCTGGTGCCCGAGCATTGAAATTGGTATCCAGGCTGGTTGGCTCCACTGTTGTGCGCTGTGAGAGGCGGTGCTTCAGCCTGCCCCGAGTACCCCGGGCCAGCTGGGAGCATACTCTGGACACTACAATGGAGCGTACCAAAGGCTCCGGAGCCCGTGGGACGAAAGTGGTGCAGACCAACAAACTAGACCGATACACGGTTTCCAAGGACACAGAGCAGAAGAGGCTGTCTAGAGATGCCACCCAATGGAGGCTGGGGAAAGAGGAACAGGAACGTTTGCTTAAGGATGTTATGGAGGCTATTACTGGAGTCAAAACCTCGTTGGAGCACAAAATGGACACTATGGCGATAGACATCAACCTTATTAGGGCCGATCTGGGGAAGCTCAATGAGAAAGTCAAACAGGTAGAAATAACGACCTCCAGTCTCGTTGGCGATGTCACACAACTGCAAAGGGAGATCCGCGAGCTCCAGGACTCTCGCAATCTAACGGACCTCAAGTCGGATGGCTATGAAGGCCTTCTTTGGCGCAATAACCTCTGTAAATGTAAATGTAAATGTAAAATGTAAATGTAAATGTAAATGTCATGGTACTTATAGAGCGCACTGTCACCAGACGGTCACCTTGCGGTGTCGCCTATTCGGTTTCCTGGTGCTGATACTCATACCGCTGTGGAACCTCTCCTGGCTTTCCCTGTAAAGTGTCCACTCCTGGGCACCCCCAGGGTGAAGCCAGGCATCCTTAGCGCTGTTGGGGCCGGTGTGGAGGCTAAGCAAGCTATTGCCCAGAGTTGCAGCATGGGGCCCGTGATTAGAATAGGCACCGAGGCGAGAATTAACAGGTCCGAGGAAATTGAGCCCGAGACCCCGCCGAGGCTGGAATCGAACCCTGGTCCTTGGCCAGAACTCTGCATCAGGGTCTGCCGCTCTAACCATTGGTGGTGGACTTGGTGGTTTGTAGACCACTCGTGTGCTGCAGCGCGGCTGACAAGCGCTTTTCATTTCTTTTAATTCTTTTCAGCTGATGCTGAGCTGTAGCCCTTTTGGCGTTTTAATACCTTGGAGCTCTGATGCTGATTACTAGCTTCAGCGCTCGTGTTTTATCCCTGCTGTTCGCGCTAAGGCTGATAGCGCTTGCATCTTTGTTGCGACGCTTATATGCTAACTGCTACTCACCCGCTCCTGACCCCGGTCCGCCCCGGCTGTGTGCCGTTTGCTGCGGAGGGTCCCTGCAAGAGCGCCACTTCCGCTTTCCGGCACTTCCGCCCTGCCTCCAGACCGCGCAGGTGAGCGGTCTAGTGTCTGCTGTGCGAGGGCTCATAACGTGCTTCGCCGGCCCCGCTGATTGACTTGGTGGTTTGTAGACCACTCGTGTGCTGCAGCGCGGCTGACAAGCGCTTTTCATTTCTTTTAATTCTTTTCAGCTGATGCTGAGCTGTAGCCCTTTTGGCGTTTTAATACTTTGGAGCTCTGAAGCTGATTACTAGCTTCAGCGCTCGTGTTTTATCCCTGCTGTTCGCGCTAAGGCTGATAGCGCTTGCATCTTTGTTGTGACGCTTATTTGCTAACTGCTACTCACCCGCTCCTGACCCCGGTCCGCCCCGGCTGTGTGCCATTTGCTGCGGAGGGTCCCTGCAAGAGCGCCACTTCCGCTTTCCGGCACTTCCGCCCTGCCTCCAGACCGCGCAGGTGAGCGGTCTAGTGTCTCACGTTGGACGGCATAAATGGCCACCTGGAGGAAGCGCAGCGGACGAGCGCAGCGGGAGCGCCGACTTCGCGCCGAAGTCGCGCACAAGTTGAGCCCGTCTGCGCCCGTCCGCGGCCGACCGAAGCCAGGGGCCAGGCATGCTGCTCAACGTCTGGTGTACTCCTCTCAGGCCCTTCGTGCCCTATCCCATCATGTCCTCCTTGCACCCCATGCTATAGTTACCATTCGAGAAAATAACATTCTATCCTCTCCCCCGCTTATAATTCCTTCTTCTCCTTCCCTTCCCACCTCCTCACCTCCCTCTGTTGCACCTCGGCTGACTCAGCCCAGTCCCAGCGGTAGTGATCCTCTCACATTACTTTATCTCAATACTCGCTCGCTCCCTAAGCATCAGTTAGACATATTCCAACTTTTAGACGGAGGTCTCATCGACATCTTACTCCTCACGGAAACCTGGTTAAACGCTGACTCTAACCCTGACATCTTGGCCGCCATCCCTGCGGGTTACTATATTCTTCATTCTGACAGAAACCCGGGCAGACCTGGCGGCGGAGTCGCCGCTATCATTCGCTCCCATTTACAGTTCACTACCCTTTCCACTCCACCCATAGTTAACACGGACATTCTTACACTGAAATTTACCTCTCCCAATTCCTCATTTATCTGCATATTAGTTTACCGTCCCCCTGGCAACTCGCCTCTCTTCCCATCCTTATTTAGTAGTATGATCTCGCAAATAGCCATCAACTCCGCTAGGGTTTTGGTGGCGGGCGACTTCAACTACTGGCCTTCAGACCCCCAGGAATCCTCCCTCTCCCGTGAGTTCACTAACTCACTGCTTGGCCTAAATTTTTCCAAACACATCTTCGTGGCCACACACAACAAGGGCCACACACTAGATCAGATCTGGTCCACCAACCTCGACATCCCCTCTCCCTTGGTCTATCCTTGCTCCTGGTCTGATCACTTTTTTATTTCCTTTTCCTTGCACTTACTCTTGTCTACCCGCCCTCCGATCCCCCATAACCTTCAGGTTCGAAATTGGAAACAGGCTGACATTCCCCATTTCCACTCTATTCTTGCCTCATCATCTCTCCCTGACTATTCTGATTTGGACTCCCAAGCCACCTCTCTTGATCAATGGCTGTCCTTTGCCTGCGACGTCGTTGCCCCCATCAAAACTGTTAGGTCCAAACGCCCCCACGACGCTCAGCGCTGGTTTACCTCCACTCTTAAGGCGGACAAACTTCGCCTTAGACAGGCTGAGCGCCGTTGGCGGCGGAATTATGACCCTTTACTCCAAGTCACGTACACTGATTTATTAAAGGCTTATAAACGATCGATCATTTCGGCCAAATTAGCTTATTTTTCTCAGAAGGTCTTGACCTCGGCATCCAAGACCAAAGAAATTTTTTCTATTGTAGCTGAGCTCTCCCTTCCTGACCGGGTCACCCCTCAGCCTCTACCCTCACAAGCCCTGTGCAACTCTCTCAACTCTTTTTTTTCTGATAAAACCTCTGCGATTAAAAATAACATTCCCCTCACTACTCTGTCTCATGATTCTGTTCTCCCCCCCACGAATCCCCATTCGTTCTCTAAATTTCCCCCCATCTCCCTGGATATTTTTCTCTCATTGCTTCAGACTGTGAGCTCTGGCTCGCCTAATGATTGCTGCCCCACGTCCATCTTAAGAGCTGCCTTCGTGGCCTGCCCCGGCCCCCCTCTTGATCTTTTAAACCAATCTCTTCTGTCAGGCTCTGTCCCTAATGCTTTCAAAAGCGCCGTGGTGGTTCCCATTTTAAAAAAAACGGGCCTTGACCCCTCCACGCTGGCCAACTACCGCCCCATCTCCCTCCTCCCTTATTTAGGCAAGGTCTTAGAGACCTATGTCACCCGCTGCCTCAGTGCCTTTATCGAGGAAACTCATTTCCTCGATGATCGACAGGCTGGGTTCAGACCTGCTCATTCCACTGAGGCAGTTGTGGTGGCAGTTATGGACACGCTGAAACAGGGAGCTGACAGGAATCTGTCCCAGGCCCTCGTACTTTTAGACCTCTCAGCCGCTTTCGACACGGTCGACCATGGTATCTTGGTCGACCGTGTCAGAAATGCTGGCATTTCTGGCTTGGCCCTGTCATGGGTGGTTTCTTTTCTTCATTTCCGTTTTCAATCTGTCCGGCTTTCTTCCTTTTCTGCCCCTCTATCCTCTCTTTCCTGTGGTGTTCCCCAGGGTTCTGCTCTGTCCCCGCTTCTGTTCAATCTTTATATGCAGCCCCTCCTTGTCTCTCTTCGTCAGTTTTCACTTACTGCTTTTAACTATGCAGATGATCTGCAGCTTATTTTTCCTCTCAATTCTTCTCCCTCCTCCTGCTCTAATTTTCAAAATGCCATGCTCTTCATCTATGAGTGGATGAACCTTAGTCAACTCAAGCTCAACCCCAGTAAAACGGAGCTGGTGGTGACCGGTGGTTCTCTTACTCCCTGGTCTCCCAACTTCTGGCCTGTAGCTTTGGGTTCCCCTCCTTGTCCAGTGAATACAGTAAAGAGCTTGGGGGTCACTATTTCTAGTGACCTCTCAATGCGGCCTCACATCAACACCGTCACTTCGGCCTGTTTCTTCCACCTCCGCCGAATCGGGAAGATTCGCAGGTTTCTATCCCAAGAGGCTCTTATTCTTGTTATCCTTGCCCTCATCACCTCACGTCTAGATTATGCCAACTGTCTATACGTGGGGGTCCCTGCCTGCCATCTTTCCCGACTCCAACTGGTCCAGAACCAGGCAGCCAGACTAATTTTTCGGCAGCCTAAACATCAGCATGTCACCCCTTTGCTGAAAACTTTACACTGGCTCCCAGTTGCACAGCGGTGTGTTTTTAAAATGGCCTGCACCATTTTCAAGTCCTTGTTTTCATGCGCTCCTGCTTTCATTTCTTCCTGTTTACACGCCTATGTCCCTTCACGTCACCTCAGATCTTCGGCTCATAACCTTCTGATCACCCCTAGGTTCAACCGCAAGAAACATGGAGGTGCCTGCTTCTCCTTTCTTGCTCCTGTTACCTGGAACTCCCTCCCCCTTGCCATTCGTCTGTCTACTGACTATCGTTGCTTTCGCAGTTCTTTGAAAACCTACCTGTTCCGTCTGGCGCATGGCTAGTGGCCCTGCCCCCGTATGTTCTCCTCCCACCCGGTCTCGAGCGCCAAGAAACCAATTGGTGTATGTGCGCGGTACCAAATCCTTTTTAATAATAATAATAATAATAATAATAACCATTGAGCCACACTCCTCCACACTCCTCTGTATTCTAGGTGTTCCAGAGAAATCGGAGGAGCAATCCCCTGATCTGTTTGTTGAAGACCTTATTCTTAAACACTTGCAACCCAAAGGCCTTAGTACATTTTTTGTTATTGAACGTGCTCACAGGGTCCCGGGCGGCTGTCCCAAACCAGGCGCTTCCCCGTGGCCCATGCTGGCTCAGGTCTTGAACTTTCGTGACAGAGATGTTATTCTCCAGAACTTCAGAGTAGGGGCCCTTCTTCGTTATGAAAATGCTTACAGCTCCTTTTTTCCGGACTTCACACAGAAAGTGCAGAGGCAAAGGAGGTCACTCCTTTCCGTGAAGCGTGACCTTAGAGAGAAGGGTCCAAGGTACTCAATGCTGTTCCTGGCGGGCCTCCAGGTCGAGGCGGAGGGAAGAGCGTGGTTCTTCCACCAACCTGACGCTCTGGCAGAATGGATTGAATATCGTGGAACGAAGAGCCCGACGGATCGCGGTGCCGGGGAGAATGCGGACATCTGACATGCTTGAGATAGAGACTTGGAGACGGCAGCCTTTGAACTTAGTAATGAGAATTTGATGTGGAGTGGGCCTGGGAGGGTGGGGTATTTGTTTCTGATTGCTGGGGTAGGTGGATCCATCTGGTTTTGAGTTACTTGCCTTCAAGGGGCCCTACATGTGACATGGATAGGGCTGGGGACAATCCAGGAGAATTCCTTTCTAGGGCGACAGGCACTCTGCAAGTTTTCGATGGGCAGTTTTAGGCCCAGAGTGCAGGGCAGCATGGTGGGGGTTGTTGGGCCGTGGTGTTTCGTTATGTTTTTAGTGTATTCATTTTCTCAGCAACGTCTATTGTGATCTTAGGAGGGGAAGTGAGCACACATATTGCACTCTACGTAAAGGAGGTGAAGAAAATGTTCAATTGGTCATGGCTGCACATGGGGGCAGTGGGATTAAATTGTTAAGCTGGAATGTTAATGGTTGGGGGACAAGATAAAGCGCAATGTAGTCCTCCAATACCTCAAGCGTCATGCCCCTGATGTTATCATGCTTCAGGAAACACATCTGATTAGGAATGCGTGCAAGGCCCTACATCGGGGGCTTACATATTCTTGGCACATGCAGGATTTACCTCCAGTTTGCGAGGGGTGGGTATCATGGTGAAGAAATCTTTTCCCCTTATGGTGAATAAGACCGGGACAGACGATCAAGGACGATACGTTGGAGTCTCGGGTGTATGGCATTGTCAGTCTATCACGTTGTTGTTGGTTTATGTGCCACCTGGCCTACAAGCCACAACCTGTAGGGATAATGGGGCGCTGTTGTTGACCATCCCGGAGGGTTTTTTAATATTAGGAGGAGATCTGAACTCCGTTGTTTAGGGTGCACTGGACCACCATCTTCTCCGTGCAGTTAGTTCTGCTTCTTGCTGGCTCCCCGACTTCCTTGATACTATGGGTTTGGTAGATGGTTGGCGGTCCTATCACCCGAACACAGTGCAACACACCTTTCACTCCGGGGCCCATGGGAGCCTATCACGCGTAGATTACTTCCTTGTCCCCACGTTCCAAATTGCCCACATTCAGGAGGTAAAACATCTGGCTAGAGGCATCTTTAACCACTCGCCGGTTTGGCTACATATGGTCCCTAGCTACAGCCAAGTGTGACGGGTGGCCTCCATCAACCCGTGGTATTTCCCTAATCCTAAAATCCACAAGGAACTCCTCGCAGCCATAGATAACTACTTTACCGAGAATTAGGGTTGTGTGGAATCTCCCCAGATCCTGTGGGAAGCCTTCAAAGCCGTGATATGGGGTCAGGCCCTTTCTTTAATTTTGGGGATGAGGAAGGAACGTCGTAGGGAAATGGAAGCCATTGAGACGGAGATTAGTCATCTGGAGGCTGACTTCAGGAGCCAAATCCGATAAACTTCACCACCTCTCTCTCAAACAGCAGGAATTTAGAGCGCTAGCTACAGACCAGGCAAAAGCCCTGGGGAGGGCAGCACAGGGGCATCTATACGAGGTGGGAGACAAGGCCAGGAAACTGCCTGCATGGTTAGACAAGAAGGAGTGGGCCAGCCGACTGGTGCCCAAGCTCAATGGGCAGGGGGGTGGGACCCTTACCAATCCCCAAGATATTGTAGACAGATTTGCAGCTCATTTCGGCATTGTCTACACCTCAGTGACTTCTTACTCTGTGGAGGACTCTCGTCAGATGTTAACTGACATAACATTGCCCAGGCTGTCGGTTACTGACAGCGAATTCTTAGATAGTGCCATCTCCACTGAGGAAGTAGCGACAGCCATCAGATCCCTCAATTTCTGAAAAGCTTCTGGTCCTAATGGGTTTACGATCGAGCTCTACAAACTCAAACCAGACAGGCTGGCCCCTTATCTCAAGAGAATGTACAAAGATGCCAGAGCCAATGGGTGCCTACCCAAAGACCAGAGGACGGCAACCATAATCACCATTCACAAGGAGGGGAAGCACAAAGAGGAGTGTGGATCATACCGGACGATTTCCCTTCTAAATGCAGGGCCTAAGATCCTGGCTAAACTGCTGGCTAACTGGCTGATCACGGTGATTGAGGCACTGGTCCATCCAGACCAATCAGGTTTTATTCCGCATTGGAATACTGCACTTAATCTTCGTAGAGTACTGGGTAGGGCAGCCTTCATCCTAGAGCCAGCTATTATAGTCTCTCTCAATGTCACCAATGCATTCAACACCAATGAGTGGCCGTATCTTTGGGCAGTGCAGGAGAAGGTGGGGGTGGCCCGGAATATATTCATTGGGTACAATTATTATATGCTCGGCCTCTTGCTCAAGTGGTAGTTAATAATAAGAAATCTGCAACCTTTGAGTTGAGTCGACAAACCCGGCAGGGATGTCCATTGTCCCCCCTCCTGTTTGCTCTGGTGAATGAACCATTGGTGGCCTGGATCCGCAGAGACCCAATGATCTGGGGTATGCATTGGACGCCAGAATGGGAGGACCGCATCTCCCTCTATGCAGAGGATATTTTACTTTATCGGACTTATCCGAGGCGGTTCTTGATTGTGGTATTGAATATCCTCACTGCCTTCGGTCGAGTATCCGGTTTTTCGATTAACTGGAGTAAGTCCCTGCTTTTTGTGGTAGCGGGAGTGCCGCCGCAGGGGTGTCCAATACAAATACTCACTAACGGCTTCAAGTACCTGGGGATCTTTCTTTCACTTGATCCTTCACTTCGATATACCCAGAATTTACGTCCCCTCTTTGATCAGCTTGCGAAAAGACATACTTCACTGGAAATTGCGTCCCCCCCAAAGGCGGCCCTTTTTAAGATGATGTCTTTGCCTCGGTTTCTAGATGTTTTAAAGAACTCCTTGGACCGAGTCCCGGCTTCATATTTCAGGAAGGTAGAGGGCCTCCAGCGAGATCTATTGTGGGAAGGAAAGCCACACATCGCTCTTGGTAAACTCTCCCTTAATTGGTATGATGGTGGTATTAGTCTCCCCGATATCAAAACGCATTATTGGGTGGCTCACCTAGCCTCCATCAACCACAGTACGTACGCCAACCCAAAGATCCAGGCTATAACATGGATAGATGGTTGCTCTCTGGTGGGAACTGCAATAGAGCTCTTTATTCCAAACCACAACGTTTTCCACTTACGGGCCCCACCAAGCACTCAGTACATGTGTGGCACACAGCCTCTAAGGGCCTGGGTTAGGATTGAAGACTTACACTTGCAACATCACTATGGTAGTCGGAACAGCTGGGTAGCTTGTGGAAAAGTAAGGGGTTTGACAAATGGGACCTAATAGGCCTCTCACGCATTGGTGACCTATGGGACAAGACAGACGTTAACCATTCTCGGCACTGCAAAAGCAATTTGACTTGGCTGATTCGGAGTTCTTCCGCTATACACAGGTTAGTCACGCCCTGGGCTCCAGTTTGCAGCGTAGAACTGCACTGAGTTTTAGATGGTCACATCTCAGACAGGACTATCTCACTGATTTACTAAAAACTCATCAATAACATAATAGACCCTCTCTATACACTTCAATAGAAATGGTCCAAAGATGGTATTGAAATGGACGACGAGGAATGGCAGGATGCCGGTTTCTCGCCCAGAGTAGTTGCTATACCTGCTCGCCTCTGACTGGTCCAGCTTAAAATCCTCTATAGGATGTATGTGACTGGACCTCAGCTGGTACGGATGAGGAGATTGGACGAGGGTGAGTGCAGACGGGGGTGTGGTCAGAAGGCCGCTTTTATGCATATAATTTGGGAATTGCGAATCCATACAATCTTACTAGTGCCTCATACACGACACCATTAATGCAGTCTTGTCCACACATCTTCGACTATAAGTCTGTAGATGCTTATTAAATATAGGGGAGCCAAATTACCTTAATACCTACACAATACAGTGGGCTACTTTGGGGCTTATGATTTCCAAGAGAAATATTGCTCAGCGGTGGGGGGTGCTACTCCCGCCTACAGTGCGAGACTGGGGAAAGACTTGGACTGGTCAATGATCCGGGAGAAAACAGTGCATGTATCCCGAGGGTGCTCTAAGAAGTGAACTATGGGATGAAATATGGGGTTTGTGGAATGCCTCGGGGGATATATGTCAACCTCCCCTTGCTACATGTAATGAGGATCCCCCTTCACCCAAGACTTTCCGGGCTATATTCTGTAATGATTGCTATTGCCATTGTAGTCATGACGTCAGATTCATCCCTCATCTGTAATGTGATTGTAATGCTGATGTTTGTTAATAAAAACTATTTAAAAAAAAAAAAAGCTTCCTACAGAGAAAGAAGGGCAAGCCACTGTTTCAGAAGATTCATTTTCTTCCAGATCCCCAGCAATAGAAAGGAGGGTTAGTCCATCAACGTCTTCTCCAAGCCCCCCTTCTGATGATCTAGACACCACTTTGATCCCGCCTCAGTCTGAGAGTAAGACACGCCACGAGACAAGGCTAGGGAAAAGGAAGGTTCCTGAAAGCCTTTGAGTTATGGAGGTAGATGTAGAAGAGCAGGATGATGACGAGCCAGTCTTCATGGAAATTAGCCCCGCAGCAGTGGAGACCAACATTACCCCATCCCAAATTGCTGGGAGGGATGTGGAACGGATACCACCAAAACAGATGATACCACCAACACCACTTCCAGCTTCCATATTTCGCCATCAGCGACCTACATCCACCATAACCACCTCAGTAGGAGTAGGTACTGCAGGGAGTCAAATGTCACACCCACCTATTACCAGTTCCTCTGACATTGCAACTGGCATCAGCAGCTGCAGAAAATTGACTTCCCCAGTTTGGTACTTTTTTGTCGGTTAGCAAGAAGGAGGTGAACATTACTATATGTTCCATTTGTGGACCAGTTGTTAGTCGGGGTAAGCTTGGTACAAACATTGTTACTGGAGGCCAAACAACCTATCTGAAAGAACACCACTTGATCAGGGAGGCGCACTTCAGTGGCCAAAAAACTACACCCATTGTTGTTGCAGGGGATGAAGAAGTAGAAGATCCAATCAAGGTGGAAGGTGAACTAGAGGGAGAGATTTTCTCTTGTACACAAAGCAGCTCTGTCCCCAGCAGTGCAGTGGTACCGCCCACATCCTCATCAGCAACATCGCAGTGGCACAAGAGTCAGGCTGGGACACCAAGGGTTCTATGGCAAGAGAGTACTGCAACAAAAAAACGTGCATTGAGCCTAACATCTGGCGTCAAAAAGTCACCTCAATTAGTGGCAACAGAAAAGAAAAAAATCCAGGCTACCTTTATCAACATGTTTAGGTCAGTGGGGCAGTAGGAATGCAATCACCCAATGGCACGTTTAAACAACGCAAAGCTGGCTAAAATGTTAGTGCTGGACCTCCTCCCTTTTTCTTTTGTGGAAGGGGTGGGTTTTCTTGAATTTGTGGTAGCCATCTGCCCAAAATGGAATGTTCCCAGCCAGAGTTGCTGTTCCAGCACTACACCACAATGTCCTGGAAATACTTGGACAAGCTTTGCAGCAGAGTGCTGTTCACACTATCCACCTGGCAACTGACATATGGAACAGTTGCCAAGCCACTGATTACATGTGCATCGCTGTACAATGGATCTCTTTTGTGGGGTTAGAGAAAAGATATCTGCAGCAGGTGTTGTTGACACTGCTGAGATTTTTAATGCCGCTCAGAAACATGCAACTGTAGCCATGTTCACCATGGAGAAATCTCATACTGCTGCAAACATTTTGGAAGACTTTGACAGCAAGGTCTTTGAATGGCTGCGTCCAAGAGGGCTTAACATTGGTTTTGTTGCTACAGACAATGGCAGTAATATAGTTAAGCATCATATTTGTACTGGTTGCACACCTTATTTATTTACCTATAACGAGTTTGTACCCCCAATTTTTTTACTTCAAATATTCATGTTGCGTGCTAAACTGCATTGTGCCCAGCCCAAAATAGCACGTATAAAACTGAACAACAGCATATTGGGACAACTTTCTGCCCCTAACCACTTGCACAGCCAATTGCATTTGCAAAGTTTTTACACCATTTTCCTATTTTCAAACTTTTTCATGTAATTTTTCACTCCATTAATGATCCACACTTTCGCTTGCAATAATTCACATCCGCATGCAAGGAAATGCCATTTCCCAAATTTCAAATGCTATTTAAAAGTAATGAGTTGGTGAGATTAAGAAGAGGTGTTTTATTAAAACATGAGTTTTTCAAACATGACCTTTGTTTACACGTGTGATTTTAGTGTGTATATTGGTGGATAGAACACTAAAGTATGTTTAATTGTGATTTACAGTTTTCCCAGACGAAGTGCCCAAGAGGGCCTAAATGCATTGGACTTCAATAAACTGCTATTGATGAATTTGGCTTCAATCGTGTTTTCGAAGAGAGGCTCGGATGGCCTAGCAAGAGCATTAGAAATTTGGGAAACGGCATTTCCTTGCATGCGGATGTGAATTATTGCAAGCGAAAGTGTGGATCATTAATGGAGCGAAAAATGACATGAAAAAGTTTGAAAATAGGAAAATGGTGTGAAAACTTTGCAAATGCAATTGGCTGTGCAAGTGGTTAGGGGCATAAAGTTGCCCCAATATGTTTGTTGTTCAGTAATATAGTTAAGGTCATGGCCGATGGTGGCTATTTCAGGGTCCTGTGTTCGGCGCACTGCATTAACATCATTGTTCAAGAAGACAGAGTGAGCAACTTACTGACCACCTGCAGAAGAGTCTGCACACATTACAGCCCTTCTTTTAAAGCCCTCATCTAGGAGGTGCCAGCACGTTGGAACTCAACTTATTACATGCTTGAACGTCTGTTTGAGCAGTACAGACCAATCAATATATCATGTAAAGAGGGTATGCTACTGTGAAAGTCATGATCATTGAGCTGGACCAATGGGGCCTAGTTAAATGCCTGACTGAGATGCTACTTCCTTTCAAGATCTTCAAACGTGAAGTCAGCAAGGAGGACTGTACTATGGGCCAAGCTATCCCCATGTTGCACATGCTACAG
This sequence comes from Lissotriton helveticus, assembly GCF_964261635.1. NCBI lineage: Eukaryota > Metazoa > Chordata > Amphibia > Caudata > Salamandridae > Lissotriton > Lissotriton helveticus. The sequence continues at coordinate 352,910,313 of NC_136070.1, read as the reverse complement.
GAACAGCTGAAGAGGGTGTCTGCAATGTACGCAGGTGTGAAGGAATAAAAAGAAGCATAAGAGTTGGTGGAGAGCTTAACCCTTCACTTATCTGAAAATACAAGGATGCAAAGAGGCATTGTGTCATCCAAACATTACATTTGTGCCACAATTCTGGATCCACGGTACAAACCATTACTGCACACTTTTATTCCTGTTTCAGACTCAGATGTTGCCAACTACAAAACTTTGATAGCTGTGGAAGCTAGTCATCTAGAAAAAGAACCAGCAGAAATTAAAGGCCACCTACTCCATGGCACAACAAGTACTTCAAGGCAGCAGGCTTCAAGTTCAACTTCAGAGCCTGAGGGCAGTGCGGTTGGCTCACAGCAGCCAAAACCACCAACACCAAGAACAACATCAACAACAACAACAGGCGCATAAGTCCTAAAATCGACACACAAATGGTTCTATAGCAAGGGTTTAAGTCCATGAGCATTGAGCGGATGGTCCAGGCCTATCTGGATGACCCAACAGAGGTCTACTTTGATCAAAACCCATTGCTATTTTGGTATTGGAAAAGGCGCCAATGGCTAGTACTCAGCAGGCTGACAATAAACTATCTGCCTTGCGCTGTTGCAAGTGTCTCTTCTGAGCGTGTTTTCAGTTCTGCTGGTGCCGTTCTGACAGTGAGAAGGCCCAGTCTCTCGCCCCAAAATATAAAGAGGTTAACCATGATCAAAATTAATCAGCACTTTATACCACTGGATTACATCATACCTGAAGTAGCACAGCAGGAAGATGTTAATAGCGACTCAGGTCATGGAAATAGTGTGTTAGATGACCTACTTCTGGGTGAACCACCAGAGTTTGAGGACGAGCTCTACTTCCCTGACAACTAGGCTTTCGAGTTACTTTTTTTCTTGCTTTGATACCCCAAAAAAAGCCTCCCAAAAAGATATAGCTAAGGAATATTATTTACTTTCATTATTTGTGTGTCTCACTGTCTTTCTGGTTCTAATCACAACAAATCCATCACCACTTTACTATTTTATTGCTGGATTGGCATTGCAACTGTGTGCAGTCAGTAAAGAAGTAAGTCCACTCTTCTGAGTCCTGACTCCAGTCCTCCTGACTCGCCCTAAATCAATTTCCCTCAACCCAGACATTGGATGGAGAATAGTACAACAAATGTGAGATGTGTGCCTGCTTCGTTGAGTCCCTCCAAAGAACCTGGCTATATATCTATCCTCCTTTCCAAGCCTAGAGGGACTGCCACGGAAAAACAGGTAAATGATGATGGCATGGATTGCACGCTGACTCTGAGTGATTAGTGGTTGTGTTATTGTGCATGATGTCTACTAGTATTTAACCCATTGCGTGTGTCAGACAGCCCCCAGCCGTCCAACGTCACAGTGGGCGTGTACGGAGGACGGCCGGGGGCTGTCAAAAACATGCCAACTCATTAATTCCCTAGCACCGCGGCGGAACTTGCGCTGCAGTCAAGGGGTTAATCTACACACACAAAAAAGTGACTCAAGTCAATGTTTCCCTTCTTGTTGTTTAAAAAAAATTGTATTACTGTAGGCCGATCCATTGCATTTTTGATTCTGGACTCACTCGAGGCACTACCGAGTTGGACAACATGATGATCTTAAGTAGCGAGATGAAGGAAGGGCTAGACAGTTTAGACACCTTTATCGATTCTTCCAGCAATTATGCAAAGTAAATATATACAGTCCGTTCCACCCAGGGGAATACCGATCTTCTTTGCTCCTGTATTCGATATAGGGGTTCCAGTTGTACCACAAAAAGAAAAGAAAATAGGTGTCAGCTATCCAGTCTAAATTTCAGGCATAAAATAGGGAAGGGAGTGGGGAAAAGTATGCACCCATCATGCAGTTTTGAGCTGTGAAAGAAGGAACCGTCACCGAGTAGGCAGACAAGTCGAGGGAACCTTTACAAGACTCCCAGAAGCACACTTAACTGGCTCCACCCTAGAAAGGACCAGGTCCTCTCTTCTACCCGCCGCCCACTCCCTAGGAACCGAGCATGCAACTATTGGAGCCACACTCCTCCGGGAACGTGGCTCGGCAGCTCGTGTATAGGCCTGGGTGGTGAGTTTGCAGAGTTTTCTGCACTCTGCACACCGCGGAGCTCGTGGAGTGCATAAAACTCTGCTTTGTGATGAGCAGCGGAGTGTTTTCCCCGCTCACGATCGCGAACTGTAAGTTTGCGACCGCTTGCAAGCGCAAGCTGCCGCTCGGGTAGAATTTTTACCCAAGCTGCAGGAATACCAGCACAAACTACAATTTGCACTGTACTCCGCCACTCACGGAACTTCATGGAGTGTTTTTGTAACTTTGCGGAGTTCCGCGTAGCAAAACTCTGCAAACTACACCCAGGCCTACGTCGTGTGGTCATTGGCCTCCAGGCACTTCCATCGGGACTTCTAGGTTGGACCCCACCTTTGACGAATCGTCTCCGCCATCGTCTCCACCTCTGGGATACTCCTCGGGTTCTCCGCCCGCATTCTTCGGTTCTCCACCTCAACAACATGCTGCTCTCTAGCTCTTCTGGGGTTATTTCTCCTTCCGGCTCTGGTGATTCCTCCCATCAGGGGGTGGGACTTTCTCTCTCCGATTCCGTCGGCCTCCGGGTCTTAAAGGGCCTGTAATGGTCCTCCTCCTGTTCGTTGGCTGAATACAGTATGTAACCAGTAGGAGCCGGGGGCTGTAAGGCAAGCAGAGGTATGGGCCAATAAGGCATCCAGCCTTCTTCCTCCATCTGGTCAGAGTCTGCGGGCCATGGAACCTGACACACCCCACCCCTGAAGTCTTCCCAATCAGGGAAGTAAGGGACACAGGACAGGAAGTCCGCATTCGCATTAAGGGCTCCCTTCCGGTGCCTGACTTTGAAAGCAAACGGTTGGAGGGACACCCTGGGATTGTAACCCTTATCACGGCTCATCCAAGTTAGTGGGGAATGATCTGTATAGAGTATGAAGGGTTTACCCTCTAGGTCAGTGGTTCCCAAACTTTTTTAACCCGTGGCTCCCTTGACCTAATTGGCAGTTGGCCGTGGCTCCCCACCATTTTTTTTTTACCAGTGGGCGGGTGGGGGGGGGGGGAGGGATGTAATCAAGACCAGCCTCCAATCTTTCTTGCACTTTGTCTGTCGTTTCCCAATCATCTCAATCTACCCCTTTCACTCTCCTGTGTCCTCTATGTCTTTCCTCCACTCTTTCTTGCACTTTTTCTGTCCTTTCTCCCTCATTTCAAACTCCCCCTTAACTCTCCTTTTGTGTCTTTCCTCCGTTTTTTACCCTCATCTCAATCCCCCCTTTCACTCTCCTGTGTCCTCTGTGTCATTCCTTCAATCTTTCCTGCACTTTTTCTGTTTCCCAATCATTTCAAGCTCCCCCTTCACTCTCCTTCTGTGTCTTTCCTCCGTTTTTCACTCATTTTTTACCCTCCTCTCAATCTCCCCCTTTCACTCTCCTGTGTCATTCCTCCAATCTTTCCTGCACTTTTTTGTTGTTTCTCAATCATTTCAAGCACCCCTTCACTCTCCTTCTGTGTATTTCCTCCGTTTTTCACTCGTTTTTTACCCTCATCTCAATCTCCCCCTTTCACTCTCCTGTGTCCTGTCATTCCTCCAATCTTTCCTGCACTTTTTTGTTGTTTCTCAATCATTTCAAGCTCCCCCTTCACTCTCCTTCTGTGTCTTTCCTCTGTTTTTCACTCATTTTTTACCCTCATCTCAATCTCCCCCTTTCACTGTCCCGTGTCCTGTGTCATTCCTCCAACCTTTCCTGCACTTTTTTGTTGTTTCCCAATCATTTCAAGCTCCCCCTTCACTCTCATTCTGTGTCTTTCCTCCGTATTTCACTCGTTTTTTACCCTCATCTCAATCTCCTCCTTTCACTCTCCTGTGTCCTCTGTGTCTTTCCTCCCCTCTTTCTTGCACCTTTTCTGTTGTTTCCCCCTCATTTTAAGCTCCCCCTTCACTCTCCCATAAATATGAGTAAACAAACCAATGAGTACCAAAATTCAAAGTTATGATGGCTAAAAAGCTAAGATTGACTAAAGGTTCCATATTACATGAGGCGCCTTTGTAGTTGTTGCATGGTTACATGCAACAGCTCTATACAAAGTGTCCGCCTCCAGCTCTTAAATGTGATAATTAAAATGCAAATACCGAACATAGAAACTCTCAGGCTGGCTTCATGTTCTGGGCAGTTCGATTATAATGAAAATTCCTGTTTTTACCTGAACAATATAGTTGTATCAGCTTTGACGTACAGCTATTAGTAATCTGCAGGATTCTATTGGTTCATTAATAAAAAAAATGAATTTCTGTGGATCATTTAACTGAAGTAAAAATGAATTATAGTTACCAGGGGGCACCATGGGAAAAAGGCCATTGGTGCGCTATAAAAGGAGAAGAAAGACAGGGGTAGAGAAACATGAGGGCAAAGAAAAGTGTATAAAGAGAGAACTGAAAGAGAGAGAAAGAGAAACAAAAGAGATAAAGTGAGTGAAGAGGTGAGAGTAAAAGACAGCAAGGGGAGAAAAACAGTGGGAGGGGGAAGTGAAGCGAGAAAGACAAAATTAGGGGAGAGAAAAAAAGAGAAAGGTGGAGACCAAAGGCTCAGAGATCGTCCTCTGTGCTAAGGCCAGGAGGTTGCACTACAGTTACTAGGGCAGATGAATTCTCTTCATGCAGCAGAAACGAAGCATCTTACTCTTGCACGTGGCCCGCACCTCAGCCTCCTCTTTTGTCCTTTAAATCCTCTCAGAAAAGGAAGGAGAAGACTGCGCCCCTGCAAATGGGCTGACACATGACAGATTTATTCCCAAAGCCGCGGCGCCCCTGGCTACTGATAACGGCGCACCAGGGCGCCGCGGCGCACAGTTTGGGAACCACTGCTCTAGGTAGTAACAAAGTTTCTCTAGCGCCCATTTAATCGGCAAGCATTTTTTTTTATCACAGGGTACCTTGTTTCCCTTGGAAAGAGCTTTCAATTATTAAACAGGATCAGGCGTTCCAGGCGTTCTGAGGATTCTCGGGACAGTACTGCCCCTATGCTGATGTCTGAGGCGTCGTTCAGCAATATAAAGGGTTTATCGAAGTCAGGGGAGGTCAGGACCGGGTTGCTAGTGATGGCATGCTTAAGGCATTGGAAAGCTTCCTTGACTTTGTCAGAAGGATGATGGAGATAGTTCTTTGGGACACCGTTTTTAGGAGGTCTGCAGGGGAGCGGCTATCTCATAATATTGGGAGATAAACCTCCTGTAATAGCCTAAGAGTCCTAGGAAGGCTCTCACCTCCCTCTTGGTTTTTGGAAAAGGAGTATTTAAGATTGCTTTGATCTTCTCCTCCTGGGTTTCAATGACTCCGTTGCCCAGGAGATACCCCAGATAGCAAACTTTTCGGAAACCCATTCTGGATTTCCGGGCATTTACATGGAGACCCGCCTTTTGTAACTCACGGAATATCTGGTGGCAATGCTCGAGATGAGATTTCCAAGATGGACTGAATATAACAATGTTGTCAAGATAAGCCGAGGAGTAGGCTTGATGATTGCTGAGCACAGAATTAATTAGCCTTTGAAACATTACGGGTGCCCCGTGCAAGCCAAAGGGAAGAACGGTGAACTTGCAAAGTCCATCTGGGGTGGAAAAAGCTGTCTTTTCATGATCTATTTTCCTTAAGGGGACCTGCCAATACCCCTTTAGTAGGTCAGGGGGATATATAGACAGTGTCCCCTAACCTTTCTATGAGTTTGTCTATTCGTGGTAAGGGGTAGGCGTCAAACTTTAAGATGGCGTTTACAGCCCTGAAGTGAATACAGAATCATACTGATCCATCTGGTTTTGGGACAAGGACGATGGGTAAGGACCAGTTACTTTGAGATGGTGTTACTACCCCCATTCGTAGCATCTTACTGATTTATGAGGAAATTACCTCTCTCCGGGCGGCTGGTATCCAATATGGTTTCTGTTTTACTACCTGACCGGGAGAGGTCTCGATCGTATGTTCTACCAGGGAGGTCTTACCCGGTAGGTCGGAAAACAGTTCAGAAAAAGGCGTCCAACAAACCAGCACGCTGTTCAGGGGTCAGGCCCTCATTCATTACCAGGTGTTCTAGGGAACAGGGGTCCACCAGAGTTGATAGGGCTAGGTGGGCTGCCCGGATAAGGAGGCTAACCAGTTTTTTAGCAGGGTAATGTGATAGTTCTGCTGTTTACATGGAGTAACCTGGATCCGGTAAGGGGTCCTTCCTATTTTGGCTACCACTTTGTATGGACCTTTCCATTAGGACTTGACTTTCGGGAGGGTTGAGGTTTGATGAATGGGGACCCAGTCGTTTACCTGTATGGTTCTCCATTTCTTTACCCTGTCATATAAGGTTTGTTGTTTCTTTTGACTCCTCTCTAGATTGGAGTATGCCAAGTGTCTCAATTTACCAATTCTAGCCTTGAGTTGTTTGGGATACTCCAGGAGTTCACTAGCATCCTACTCCCCCTTTGCCCAGGCCTCCTCCATCATCTCCAACAGTCTTTGGGGCTGTCACCCATATAACAACTCAAAAGAGGAGCAGCCTAAGCTGCTTTGGAGCTGTCCTTGGATGACGAATAGGTCAAGGGGAAGGAGGCGGTCCCAATTATTCCCCTCCCCAGTGAGCATCTTCTTTAAAGTCAGCTTGAGAGTCCCGTTGTATCGCTCGACTAACCAGGCGGTTTGGCGGTGATAGACGGGTTAAGTCGAGCATTCTGCATACTTGGGACATGAGCTTAGAAACAAAGCGAGAACATTGGTCTGTAAGGATCTGGCGTGGAAAGCCTACTTAGGAGAAGTATTCAACCAACATTTCAGCTATACTGGTCGTATTAGGGGTTCGCAAAGGAAAGGCTTCAGGGAACCTTGTGCTGTAGTCAACTAGCATTAGTACGTGTTGGTATCCCTTCAGGGTTCTGGGTAGGAGTCCTATCAAGTGCATACCAATCCGCTCAAATGGCTTGCCTATGATTGGTAGGGTTGGAGGGGCACCAGGGTTGTCCAATAAGGGTTTTTACGTTGGCACACTTGACATTCTTAATATGTGCATAAATGCCTGGCTAATGGAAATGTTGAAGGATGTTCTGTGTAGTCTTTAGAGCACCCGATAGGCCTGCTAACAGATGGGAGTGGGCAAAAAATACGATTTGGTCTTGAAAGACCCGTGGTACAAGCAGCTGCGGGGACTCGTTAAGCCCTCCCACCCTATATAGGAGCACATTGTTTTCCAATAAATAGAGATTGTGCTTCAGGAAAATGATATTTTGCCTGACCAAGATGCCCCCTGCGTATACCCTATGTTACATGTATGTGCATGTCATCCATGCATTTCCTTGTAGTGGCCTGAATCACTAGGCCTCTGCAAACATGTCCTGCATTAGAATGCCAGTCATCAAAGTCTCCCAAACGTTAAGCTAAAATGAAGGCCCATGTATTTGCATTTTGCATTGTGCACTTTTAAATAAATATCGTACTGAACCCTTTTTTGTGGTTGAGCCTGAAACCACTTTCTGAAATATTGTTTTCATGACTCCTGACACACTGAAGCTGCAGTTACGTCCCTCTGACCTCGCATACTTCTAGCTCAGCCGAGAGAAGCCCAGCAAGAGGCCTGCCAAGACAGTATTATGAATAACAGGTATCTGTTTGCTTTACAGAATCACATTTCAGTCTGGTGAAGAAGGTACACAGAACCCATCTGCATAGATAGGGCCCAGCCATTCTGTCTCTGTTTAAGTGGATTACAGTGCTTGCATCCATAGAAAGCTCATGCAATGAACGAATAAATATGCCCTTTCTGTCATTTAGTGACGAGCAACCTTTGCTTCAGATAATACATCCCCTGACTCAAGATATCAGTTAGTACCAGGCGTGCTGGTCGCCTTGACACAAGAGATCTCTCTACTAGACTGAAAGTCAGCTCTCCTCCCAGTTACACGTCAATTGCACGTCATGTCCAAGTTGCACACAAGTAGGGCAGAGTTCCAGCTGGTCATGCAAACTCCTCCTCTAAGTACCCACCCACCTATGACACCTACCTATCACCTACCTATGACTCATCAAAGTACACACCCTCATGTACGCCCACATGCTCTTATCTCTTTCTTTCTTGCTCTGCCTGGAGCGCTCCGCCCTATGTACAAGGAGTAAAATGTATATATTCTGTTCATTGTTATTAAATGTTAGAAGACTCTTCCTGAACCTCAGTGGTGATGGAACATATTCTCCCATGATTCAAGTTATTGGAATAAAGCCCATTTTAACTCAGATACCACGGACTCTGCTTCTCACTTGATGCATGATAATTGTTAATGCCTAGAAATTATACCAGGGTAATATTTTATTTACCACATTAATTTGGCGCCCGAATCCAGGGACAATCCCTTTCCCCACACGCCGGAGTTGTAGGTCCAGCTTTGCCCCCTTCTACAGCCGTGACAGACTTTAAAGTGTACACGCCATCGGGATTTCCCGCTACTCCCTCAGGCCCAGGAGGAGGACGGACTGCGACCAGGCATCCATGCGAGGCGGTGAGGAACGCGGATCGTCTCAACCAGAGCCCAATCCGTGAGAGAGCAAGGTCCGAGGTCTCCAGAGGTCCACCTGTTCCAAGGCGCATGCGTAGAAGTCCGAGGCCTTCAAGTTTCAAGATTATGCTTCCCGGTGAGTACCACTATGGGGAATGCATCAAGTTTCAAGACGGGTCCACTGTAAAAGGTGGAAACGGTCAAGACGGGTCCACTGTAAAAGGTGGGAACGGTCAAGACGGGTCCACTGTAAAAGGTGGGAACGGTCAAGACGGGTTCACGTTAATCGTGAAAACGGTAGAGACGTGCCTCATTTACATGAGCGCGGTCAAGACGGGCCCATGGTAAAAGGTGGGAACGGTAAAGACGTGTCTCATTTCTGAGACCGGTATGATTGTACTGTATTCCAGTGCACAAAGTTTTTCAAGTACATGTTTAGTTCTCTGTATCAGTTCAGATTTTGTGTTTGTTTTAATGTAACAATGTTTCTAGTGTGAATGATTGTTACTTGTTTCAGTTTATTTCTGTGTATTGTGTTTCTATTGTGTTGTTTTCAACATGCCACTTTTTTCGAAATTGCGTCAGATAGGGACCAGGAAAGGCATACTAGAAGAGTCAGTTAACATCCCGCCTTGAGACACACCTGGTCATTATATGTATAATAAGCATGGATTAGACGCTGTCTTGTTTTTAGATTCATGGGTAAACTGCACGAAGGATCTATTGGAGAAATATAGATGGCCTGTCTCAGGAACATGGGATTCAGAATGCATTATGGGAGTAGAGGAAGCGCTATGGAAAAGGAAGTCAAGACCCTCTCAGAAAGATGCCATCGAGTTGTGGCGCAAGGAGTCACACAGGAGAATAGAGAAAGAATTGAATAAAGCAGAGAGAACTAAACTAGCAGGGGAAAAAGCCAAAGAGTGGAGTTCCTTGTAAATAGCTCCTTGTAAATACGGTTTATGAAGAGCATGTCATTATTATGACTTGTTGAGTTTCTTGTGAATATGGCTTGTGAATAGCGCCATGTGGTTATGTTTTGTGCAGAGTATGTTATCATTATGTTAGGCAGGAGAGAGAGCTGGATCTCTTTCAAGTACTTGGAGAAAACGTTTTGAAGATGTGCGTATGTGTTATGTGATAACGTGGAGAGATGAGTTCATGACTTTCCCATGTACTGCAGTCATTGGGGAATGATTGTGCTTCAGCTGCCAAAGAGTTAATATCTTGTATTGAGAAGGCAGTATTTGTTTTAACATGCTGTTTAACAAGGTGTCGAGGGATTTTGGCGTTTTTTGGTGTTTGTGGGGGCGTGTTTTTGAGCGGAAATTCGTACCCGTTCCAGTGGAGGGATTTGGTTGCATTTTGGTGAGGATTTAGGGAATGGCTTGGACTACTGTGATGCCAAATTCGAAAGGGATCTGAGCTGTGGAAGTGGTGGAAAAAGCATGTTTTGTGCGGAGGTACGATTTGCCATGTTATCCAAAGGGCGTATTTCTGAAAATTGAGAAATTATTTTGGGGGTGTTCCAGGTGCGCTAGAGGCCCGGGGTTGGATCAGCGGTAGAGGAGGTGGATGGCCAGATGTGCTGAATTTTGGGGATTTTTGTTAGTGTAATGCAACCGTGTGTTTTTTATTTTTTAATAAGGATGTTTTTACAAAATATAAATTATTATTTTTCCCAATGCAAGCTGCCCTTTAGAATAGCGTGTGACAGTTATCCCACTCACTTAGGAAAGTGGCTATTTGTAAATTAATGAACGTGGCCCTTTTTGATAGCTATAATACACTACCATCTTAATGCATTGCTAAGTGTCCCCTACATTAGTTTAATTTGCATTCATTTAGTTTCAAGGCTCACCTATGTACTTTGACAGGCTGCTGATAGAAAGGTATAATATTGCACGGTAAAAGCAGTGTTCATTAAACATGCTGCCTGATATATGTCCACCAGCCTTTGAAAATAGGATTTATTATGTCTGATTCAGAGGTCAGTTAGGCTGCAATGCTTACACAGATGGTTTCAGATAAACATTTAGTGGAGAAGCTTCAATTGATATATGCAGAGAACAGTCCCAACCCAACAGTCCATGATAACTCGTTTTTTTCTCTCAACTGCAAAATGCATAGCCTTGTGTGCAGAAGCAAATTGTCCCTTTTTTGTGTGTTAATTTGCATGCTAAACAAATGCCCATGTTTCAAATGTCTTGCCTTCTAGCTGAATTAGTTAGACAAAAGTGTTTTTTAGAAAGTGGAGCTTTTAAGTAGCAGTACAGAATTATTTTAAAATGCTAGCATGTCACTTAGTTACAAAAATAAAATATGTCCTTATTAATTACTGATTTTAGAATGCTTTTTACCACGTTTTAAATTTGCTTCAGTTAAGTTAGAGAATGTTGGTTAGCTCTCTGTCCTGGGAACAGATATGTTTTGAATTACACTGAAATGTGTTTTTCGACCTTGAGACAGTCCCTCCGAGATGGCCTGGCTCCCAGTAAATGATGTTTTGTAAAGGGAGGGCTTTTTCCCTCGAGCCGTGCCTGTCTTGTTATTATTGGCCATTCTCCAATTCTTTTCCGCGGACAATTATTGGCTGTTCTCCAGCTAAGTCAGGCTTCCTTCGCAAGCAGAATAAAAAAAAAACCTTGACGAGCCACGGAGAAAATGTTTATGTAAAAGCTTCATTGACTTCAGATAAAGTCACGCTTGCAAATGAATAGTTTTTCCCTCAGTAGTGTAAACAGAATAATTGGCAGGAGTTTTGCTCTTGCAATGTGTTAAGCATCTGGCAGTCATTCAATTTTAGATCACAGTGAAGCCCGGCTTGGAGTTGATTCAAAACTCCGAGCGCGAACATCTTTCTAGAGGGAGGGGCTGCTTCTCAAAGGAGTGAGGGGTAGCGAGGCTCCAGCCTTCTGTCTATGCTAGAATAGTTTGGATTTTATTCAAATACATTTAGAGAACATATTGTAGGTAGTATGGTCATACTATTCCCAAGATTTAGAGTAGGATTTTTTCTAAACTGCAGAGCTTTTGGAAAAAGGTTTCCCCAAAATAAAAATTGTGCTTTTGAACTGAAAATTCATTTTTATTTATTTATTTTTTTTCTATAAATTTATTTTTGCTAGATTGATGACAATGTGCCCTAGTATTTACAGTCAAGCATTAAAGAGACGGCTAGACAGTATTCACATGCCTGCCAACACAGCACTGATTCAGTACGTAGACGACATCCTGATTACAGCACGTTCAGAAAAAGAATGCGAAAATGCATCACTGACAGTTCTACATTTTCTGGCTGACAAGGGGCACAAGGCCCCAATGCAATTCTGTGAAAAGCAAGTGGTGTGCAAGGACACTTGCTTTCCAAGGAGGGTGGACAGCTAACACAAGATCACATACAGGTCATTACTAACCTTTCACAGCCCAGGACACAAAAGGAAGTTTGTGCATTTATTGGCCTCACTTCCCCAGTATGCATATCTAGCCAAACCACTCATACAATTGACAACACAGGAGGCAGCCATTTTGACTGTCCTCCCTTGGACACAAGAACACACCTTGGCATTCGAGGAATTAAAAAGAGCATTATGTCAAGCGCCAGTTTTAGCGACTCCATGTTACAGCAGAAAAATGTCATGCTTTTTGTAACTGAACAAGATGGAACAGCGTTATCTGTCCTCACACAAGATCAAGCAGGAAAACACAAGCCATGTGCTTATTTTTCCAGTACACTGGATCCAGTGGCCCAGGCTCTGCCTGCGTGCCTGAAATCAGTTGCAGCAACAGCCCTAGCCATAAGACAAAGTGACTCAATAGTGTTGGGTTACCCTCTGACAGTACAGGTTCCACATGCAGTGGAGGTTCTCTTACACAGGACACAAACACAACATTTGACTGTAGCGAGACTGACAGGATATGAACTGACATTATTTCAGCCACACATAGAGATCAGACGTTGTAACATTCTGAATCCTGCAACACTTTTGCCCTCCAGTATAGTAAATGCACCACCACATGACTGTGTGGAAGTTATGTATATAGTGACGAAACCAAGACAAGACCTGACAGATATTGCACTTCCAGACCCAGACCTAACGCTCTATGTAGATGGATCATGCATGAGAATGAGAGCAGGAGAGTTAGTAGCAGCCTATGCTGTGACCACTGCTACAGAAGTCATAGAGACACAGAAAATAGACACACTGTCAGCACAAGCAGCAGAGCTCATCGCTCTGACACAAGCCTGCATAAGAGCTAAGCACTTGAAAGTAAACATTTACACTGACTCACAATACGCTTTTGGCGTTGTTCATGATTTCGGGGTACTATGGAGGGAGAGAGGTTTCTTGACCTCCCATGGGACCAAAATCCAGCATGGCCAGCTTATCCAAGCCCTGTTAGAAGCCATACATTTACCTACAGCCATTTCTATCCTGAAGTGCAAAGCTCACACCAAAAGTACAGACACCATTTCCCAGGGTAATGACCTGGCAGACCGAACAGCTAAACTTACAGCCCAGACACCAACAGACACGACAAGGACAGAGGTACCATCACTGACAACATGTATGACAGTCAGGGACCCTACACATGATGTACTCGACATACAAACACATGCCACTACAGATGTGATAAAGAAGTGGACTGAACAAGGAGGGGTCCAGACTGACCAAGGTTGGATGGTAGCCTTGCCGGTTGCCCTCTTTTACATGCGTATGGTAGCTCATTCCAGAACAGGCCTATCTCCTTATGAAGTAGTTTTCGGAAGACCGCCAAATATGTGGGGTACGCCTATGCCAAAGAAAATAACTGATGTTGACAGTAACATGCTGACAGATTACCTGGCTTCCTTGATGTCTACACTACTCTCTTGTTGTTCACAGGTTGCTGCCGCCTTCCCTGACAACACCCAGGTCAAGGAACATGCCATAGCACCAGAGGATTCTATACTTGTGTCAGGAATTTTGATCGTTTAAGTCCCCTTGAGCCACGTTGGAAGACGCTGAAGTTGGTGGAAGGACGTAAAGGCCGAACTCACCTTCATCACTACAAAAGATACTTTGGACTATTTGGAACTTTGGAACTTTTATAAAGAACACTGACCTTTGCTAGAAAAGACCCCTCAGCAAGAGTATAAATCTAGGTTAAGATCTAGTAAGTCAGACGTAGTTTAATTGTTTAAGCCCACCCGGTGGTGAATCGGTTAGACTAGATTTCTGACATGTATAAGATCACATATGAGAATAGCAAGAAGAGAGATAAGAAGGAAAAATACTGCAAGATATTACGCAGTAGATGTATAGTTACCTTGATCATTCTTTTTATTCTGTGCGTTGTTATAATCTGTGTCAGTTTATTGCTACATGTTTTTTTCCCTATTTCCTCACATATACACTCTTCCAGTAATAGTACCGCAGAGCATACATTTAGTGACCTGCCACCTCATGAATTGTCATATCGACTTGCACTACGTAACAATACATTTATTCGTATGTTACACCATTCTCACCAGACCAGCAATGCGACTGATTGCTGGGTATGTGGCCAACTGCCTCCTTATCAAGAAACAAAGGGAGTTCTGCCATTCTATTCTCTACCGTTTTCACACAATGGTTCATGTGGAGCATGGTTTGCTTTAATGACCTCAATTGATAGAAAGTACATAGCTTATCCAGGTGGCTGGATATATGGAAACCTGAATAAAGTAATGAATGAAGCATGTTTTCTAGACAAAGACGGGTTTCCCCAAAGGAAAGGCACTGATCTAGAAAATGAAGAGTATGAGCAGGGAAATGCATCTGTTAATTTTATAATGTTAAATGTTCAGCCCAAGCAAAACACAGGTCCACTGTTTATATCAGTCCTGCCAGCTAAAGGTGATTTATGTGTTAAAAAGAAAGGCTCAGTACAAATGGGACACAGCGAGTGTAAAGTTGTGGCAGAGTTTAATGATAAAGGACTTTCTTCTTTTAAAACATCACGCCATACCTATTTCATTTGCGGTCAGACAGCCTATGTACATTTGCCCTTAGACTGGAGTGGGACATGTTATATAGCATTCTTATTGCCACCTGTTTTTCTGGCCCCATCCCATTATCACAGAGATTCACAACTAGAACATGTTAGACAAAAGAGAGAGACAGATTCTGCAGGGATTGATCAGACTGAAACAGCATGGGAGCAATATACAGATTTCAACAAAGGTTTCTTTTTCTTTGTTGGCCCCGTCCAAAATAGTAAACTGATACGCAAATTAACAAGAACTCTAGAAGCAGTAGTGAATGTGACTGCATCTGCCCTGGCGAACTTAACCCAGGAGCAATCTGCTATGAGACTTGTTGTCCTTCAAAATCGTCTTGTCCTCGACGTCATCCTGGCGGATAGGGGCGGAGCCTGTAGCGTGATCCGATCTAGTTGTTGCATTTTCATCCCAAATAATGCGCCATCTGTGTACGCAGCGATAACACGGCTCCACAAAATTGCTCATGCCATACATCAAGACCCAGGCACATGGACTTGGTCCGGTTGGCTCTGGGGTATAATATCTGCTTGGGGATGGAAAGTATTGTCTTTCCTAGGAATGATCCTACTTATGATATTTGGTTGCTGTCTCTGTCTGCAGTGTGGCCCGGCCATTTGCGGCCTGTGTGCTACTGCCTGTATTCCCCATCCACGTAAACAAAGGATAAAAGATGAACAAATGATTCTGTATGATCAACTATACGGTCTCATGAATATAGATGTATCCTAAAGGGTTACGTAGGGGACAAGGAGGGAATGAGGAAAATGATATTTTGCCTGACCAAGATGCCCCCTGCGTATACCCTATGTTACATGTATGTGCATGTCATCCATGCATTTCCTTGTAGTGGCCTGAATCACTAGGCCTCTGCAAACATGTCCTGCATTAGAATGCCAGTCATCAAAGTCTCCCAAACGTTAAGCTAAAATGAAGGCCCATGTATTTGCATTTTGCATTGTGCACTTTTAAATAAATATCGTACTGAACCCTTTTTTGTGGTTGAGCCTGAAACCACTTTCTGAAATATTGTTTTCATGACTCCAGACACACTGAAGCTGCAGTTACATCCCTCTGACCTCGCATACTTCTAGCTCAGCCGAGAGAAGCCCAGCAAGAGGCCTGCCAAGACGGTATTATGAATAACAGTTATCTGTTTGCTTTACAGAATCACATTTCAGTCTGGTGAAGAAGGTACACAGAACCCATCTGCATAGATAGGGCCCAGCCATTCTGTCTCTGTTTAAGTGGATTACAGTGCTTGCATCCATAGAAAGCTCATGCAATGAACGAATAAATATGCCCTTTCTGTCATTTAGTGACGAGCAACCTTTGCTTCAGATAATACATCCCCTGACTCAAGATATCAGTTAGTACCAGGCGTGCTGGTCGCCTTGACACAAGAGATCTCTCTACTAGACTGAAAGTCAGCTCTCCTCCCAGTTACACGTCAATTGCACGTCATGTCCAAGTTGCACACAAGTAGGGCAGAGTTCCAGCTGGTCATGCAAACTCCTCCTCTAAGTACCCACCCACCTATGACACCTACCTATCACCTACCTATGACTCATCAAAGTACACACCCTCATGTACGCCCACATGCTCTTATCTCTTTCTTTCTTGCTCTGCCTGGAGCGCTCCGCCCTATGTACAAGGAGTAAAATGTATATATTCTGTTCATTGTTATTAAATGTTAGAAGACTCTTCCTGAACCTCAGTGGTGATGGAACATATTCTCCCATGATTCAAGTTATTGGAATAAAGCCCATTTTAACTCAGATACCACGGACTCTGCTTCTCACTTGATGCATGATAATTGTTAATGCCTAGAAATTATACCAGGGTAATATTTTATTTACCACAGCCTCCTGCCAAACATGCTGAAAGGAAGGGTCATTGACCTGGGCCAACTGGAAATTCCTATCCGTCTGCCACAGCTCTTGGGTAATGAGGGCACAAGAGACATTGGTTTGGGGGGGTGGTCATGGAGATGTTTAATGATGCTACCCCGGACCAAGACTAGAAAACTGGGGTTATCAGTCCCTATGATGAGATCCTCAGGAAGGTTCTGGAGAACCCCTACAGTCACTGCGGTTTAAGGGCCGTCTGGGGTTTGTATAGATATCTGTGCCACTGGGTATGTTTTCACGTCTCTGTGTACACAGCGGATCTGTACCCGTTTCCCAGGGAGAAACTGCGTCGCTCCTACTAAGTCTGTTTGTACCACAGACTGACGACATCCTGAATCCTGGAGGGTTGTTACTGGGGTGTGATTAACAATAACACTCACACAGAACCAGGCCCCCATTTCTTCGGTGTAGAGAAAGGTTCGGGGACACAGCTGACCTTCATACGTTCATCCCCGGGCTTCTAATGGGGACAGGTCCTGGCAATATGGCCCCACTCGCTACAATCAAACGTTTGCGGTCCTCGGTAGCAGGGAGTCTACGAATTATGGAAGCGGGGTTTCGGCAACTCGCTGGGGGGGGGAGCTGCAGGCTCTTTTGTAGTTTAGTACCTATTTCCCTGATAGGCTTTGCTCATTGGAATAAATATACACTGTAGTTTTCGCATAGGACTAAGGTCAGTATGCCCCTATCGAGTATATTAAACTTAATTACTTGTGTTTGCCAGCTAACTCAGAGGTCACTACAATCTTCTCGAATAAACAAGAAGGGAGTAGTTTCTGACAACCGCATAAACATGACAACTTTGTTTCCCTTAGAATCGGAACAGTTCTCAGAATCGTGGAAACAATAGATAACAGTTTCACTCAGTAAATCGTGCATGCTTAGTTTCTTTAGACTTACACAGAGATAGATAGACAGGCGTTTCAATAAAATAATTTATTGAACAGTCTTATTTCTCGTGCAAGAGATATGAGCTGTTACAATTGCAAGACAGTATGCGAAATATAATATTAACAGCATAAGCAGTAAGAAGAAATAATACTGTAATAGCATTTTCTTTTAGCTATGACATATATTCATATATAGATACATAAATAACACAGGCTAAAAATGTGAATACTCATCTTATGCTTCTAAATAGTCCTACCCAGTGTACCTAACCTAAGTGTAGTACGAGGTAAGAAGTAAGTGCTATTTTGTATAGTATGGTAAGCTATAGTTTGTATTGCCAAGAGTCCCTCTAGGTTCTAGTCTGCTCCATACCTTCGAATGAGAGAGGTGGGAATCTCTTTCCGGATCTCAATCCCTAACACCCCGCAAAGGGAGTCAGGAGACTGGAAGCTGGATTCTCTGTGAGCAGGATGACAGCGTCTGGTCAGTGCCGTCAGGCGGGGGCTCAAATGCCTTCCGAACTTGCCGTGGCGAGCCGTATCGAGCTGTATCGAGCTGTGTAGCCGAGCCGTGGTTTGCCATGGTAAGTGAAGATATATTTATACCTGGAAGGTGCCTAGGAATGCTAGCATTGATGTAAAGTCAGGCAGAGGAAGACATCATGAATGAACTCTTAAGGAATAGTTGTTCATGCATAATAAATGAGTTCTTGGAGAAATCAATAACCAAAGCAGGGAAAGTCCCAATGGCTTAAGGGTTTGGTTTCTAAGAACTCGTTGTGACGTGGGATGGATGGATGTAGGTGACCATGCCTGTATTTGGATAGCATGGCTGATGCCTAAATAAGGACTGGGATTCTATGCCTAAATATGGGCAATGTGAGTTGTGCCTATAACAGGCCATGATTCGCGAAACCTATGTACGGGTATCTAAATCGAAACACAACACGCACTCCAGTTTTGAATGATCGATATTACTTAATACTAAACATGCTAAACATACTAAAATAGAGTTACACATGAGTTGCTAAAAATATCTCTAAAACATATGTTAGAAATGCATTAAAATTGTTAGTATGCATGAAATGCAATGGTGCTCTACATATTAAAGCAATGTTCCATTCTAAGCATATGCGTACAGTGAATGCTAAATGAATGAACAAAAAGATATACACATGATGAAATGGCCCGTGATTACAGAAGAAAAAGTTTGAAACCATTTCATGACAGGTTACATAATTCAAATTGGTTGACAAGGTGACAAATTGTCTCTGGAAGTGTTCAAAGAATTCTGTTCTCTATGATAAAGTTTTACTGTAGGCAGATTACTTTGCTAAAAAAAGAAAAATACAAATTTGGAGAAAAAAACTATTATCATAGGAAAAAGTTCCAAGGTTTTGTATTTGTTTTGAAAAATGAAAGCCAAATTCAGAGTCTTCTCAGTACACTGTGTGCTGAATTAAAAATCAGTGTATGGGGATGTAGAAAACATGAAATCCTCAATTTCTGTAGACAAAAAATCGTCTACAGTTGTAGGTGATAGTTTAGAAGATTAACCGCACACGGATGCAAAGCATCGCCTTCAGCCTTGGAAGCATCAACAATGTTCATTCCCGATGTTACCTGCGTGACCGTTATTTCCTCTCGTACCTCAGCAGTAGCAATTTGCCTCCGTGAGATCTCAATGAATTCCGTCATCAGGATTGGTAGCCTCTGGGGACAACACAGAGCATGGGCCATTACAGGGTCCAGCACAGTATCAATATCTGTTGGCATGACTGATGGAAGTGTTAGACGGATGTCTAGCCCGCATTCTTCACCACAAAGCAGTCAGCGTACAACAGGTAAGATGCAATCTTGCCAGATTGGTCTGAATGACAGAAACCATGTGGTATTTAATTCTCGTAGACGAGGTAAACCCAAAAACTGTATTATGCGCTCACAACACTTCCTTTCCAGGAGAGCATTCTCCAAGATTCCGGGAGTGGTGGATTGGCTTGCCGTAGCATAGCAGTAGGAATACAAACAGAATTCCTGCAACGAGTGGTAGAATTAGCGGCAGACCACCAAACACCGAGTGCATGAAGTTTGGAATGATTCCGAGGACTGCTTCCAAAGGTGTTAACAGTCCTCAACATACGGTCTTAAATACATGCACAATACCGCTCGTATCAGACATGTTTAAGATACGTCCCAACATTTCTGTGAAATGTGTAGGGCAGTTTGTACTTAACAGAGCCTGTATCGCAGCCGAAGTACTTGCAATTTGTAGATCATAGGTTTCTTTGGCTGAGGTCAAAGGCACAGTTTGTTGCAAAAGAATGGCTTTCATTCTGCTTCAAGTATCAATTCATATAGAAGAGCTGTTCAGTGAAGGCCATAAAGGCGCCTCCCTGACTGTGTCTATTTGGGGGAACAAGACTTGCATACAGCAAGTGACCCTGGAAGTAACCGTTACTAGATATGGGATACCTGGCAACATGCCACTGCAGCTGTGATCATTCAACATAATGTAACTTCCATTTGAAAGTTGTCCAAAAATTGGAGTAATCACTGCAGCTGGTGATCCTTGCAGGTGACAGGACAAATTTGCAGTGGAACCATTACAAGTTCTGTGTGAATAAATACCCTGACATGGGAGAGAACCACTTAGTGCGTTTTCACATTGTGTACCGCTAGGAAACACTTCACGCTCCCCACTCCAATATCTGTGTGTGTAATTTAAATCCCAGGATGTCTTGATGTATTCTTTACCCAACCTTTCATATTTACCTGCTGGTATATTTTTGAGGCAATACTGAAAATGGAAAGTTGTAACAGGCAGAGTTATTTTGCCATGAATGATCCACTCAGTAGCTGTTTTTTCTGCTACCGTAAATGGCAATTTTTACAGTTTTTCAATGCTCAGCACTGTATACTTTGCTCCCCTTTTGTGCCAGTTCGATCTGTTTATCAGTGAGATTGAATTCTGAAAACTGAGACAACTTGTTGATAAAACGCCAAGGCACATAGCCTGCACGCAAGTTTTGTAGCATCCAGCCTAATAGCAAAATAGAACGTAATTGAGACTGGCCTTGTCGCAGCATGACCAAATCTTGTTCCATAATGTCTCTGGCAGAGAATACAATGTTGCCCAATGAATATATCCTGGATGACAGAGTTGTTAACCCATTGTCGACTACAGCGAGAGATTTCTCTAAATTTATACGATCATTTTCTCGTATTCTTTCTGCAGCTTCTGCTTGGGTAACCTTCCATATTTCATTATAAGCAGCATAGATACTGGCATATATGAAACATTTTTGATGCAGTTTTCTTGGTCCTAGAAAGAAATCCCAAAGGTCTGCACCTTCTTTAAGTAAAGATAAGTGTTGTTTCACATCCTCTAGTGTAGATTTCTGGAGCCAATCAAGGCACAATTTTCCTACACTGTATGTTGTTACTACCCCTGGATGCTGTCTTTGAACATAGCGTGGGTCCGGCCTATTGAAAGTAAAACCCTGTATTTTGTTCAGGAATCGTTCTTGACAGATCTTTGTGCATGTGGGCAAGAGCAACCATTTTTCCCATTCAGGATGTGATCTGTTGTGATATAAAATAGAATGTAAGTCGACCTCCCCCTGTGTAGTGTTATTACTTGCAGTTGCAGGTATGGACGGAGTGTTCATGTCTTTGTTCTTGGCTAACCCAAGGCAAGACATTTGTTGGACAGTATCTTTCAAAAACATTATTTGCTGTGGGATGATACAAGCTCTAAACAAAGCTTCTATCCCCTGCACTTGCCAATCTTTTGTACCCCAGACAGATTTTGAGTCAGTTGTGTCTTTCCAAAAGTCGAAACCCTGTCTAGACAGTTGGGCAATAAAGGCTACAGAATAAATCTGTTTCATATTAGTTAACATATTTTCATTCTTGTTTTGTTCACATTTTTTAAATAAAACGAGTCTGGATTTGACATGTTGAAACCTGAAACATATGGAAACTTCATTGCAAACATTTTTGAGATACCCTTTGGTGGTGCAGCACAATGTTCCCATTGGTTAAACATAAATATAATTTCTAGGTGATGCAGATTTATGCAAGAAATGATGACCATAGTGGTTGTAACAATAAAGCTGTTCATAGTCTGATGAACCCTCTAAATAATCATGATTAGAGAATGCAGCTGATTTTTCTAGATCAGACGTTATGTTATTAAAAGTCCCAATCATCAGAATAGGTACTAGTGGTAATAAAGTCACTTAATGAAAATTTAAATAAGTGTGGAATCTTCAAAAGTTCTGACGGGCCGAATATGTCATATTCAGTTTTGTTCCAAACTATATTATCTTGTATAGGAACGGCTGTGATGTTCACTTCTGACAAGTCTCTTGCTTCACCATGGGATGATTTGTGTGGTTTCAGAAGTAAGTACATTCTTTTGCTTGCTGTGTGCATTTGAATATATTTTCCATTTATCAGCATACTCATAGTCATTACAAAAGCTAGCCAAAGCAGAAAGAAAAATATTCCAGAAACAATCCATAGTTCAATCCATTGTGAAACCAGATAAGTCTTTTCAGGAGATGAAAAAAGTCTGTTGCTTGTTCTTTAAAAGTTCTTCGTGCTGGCGTCGTTTCAGGTTCACTGGGATCCTCGGCAAACGTGTCAAAGTTAATGAAATAGCCAGAGGCAGTTCTGTTAATGCTTGGAATTGCATCAGGATTCATAGAAATCGCTGGAACCAGTTGATCACGTGTTACGTTGGTGTAGACAGGTGTATCAGGAAGAACTGTTATTTGGGTTTCGGGAGGAATCAGTTCCATAGCATTCATTTCTCACTTCTGACCCCTCAAAGGTGATGAGTCTTTCAGTTTGAACCTCTTGGATAGTAGCTAGAGGAGTGCGTCTGCTACTTGGTCAGACTCCACATCGCCTACTGCTCAGTATTGGCCATATAGTGTGGTTTGATGAGGTCGATGAACACAAATCTTTTCTCTTTTTTCCAGCAAGGGGCGGCAGTAGCACTGTTCTTGATCCGTGGATTGCTAGGACAGGTACTAGTTGTCTGTAAGAAGGCCCAAATTCCTTCTTGTTCGCGATCTTCTCTCTAACTAGACCCCCAAGCTTTGTCATCCAGACAGGCCTTGCTGGGACGGCTGGATTTTCCCCAGTGGTGGTTGGCTTCAGGAGCACGTTGCTTTTTTTCGATTTGATCTTAGTTCATTTAAGTCCTTTAAATTGCAGTTCCTCCTGAGGCACAGCCGGGAGTAGGATCCTCTGTTCCTTTTTTAATAATTGTATATTATTTGTAACTTTTCACTGTTTTAAACTAACGAGCATTGCCTTCGCCCTGCGCTCAGCGCCCTGACAGCCGACGCGGGAGGGTGATTGGAGCAAAAACGGGAACGCCATTGGCCGATTGAAGGTCACGCCCCCTGCTCTGAGACTCGCCCCTCTGCACTACAAAAGCGCGCGCTGATCACGAGCGCTGCGCTTTAAATTGCAGTTCCTCCTGAGGCACAGCCGGGAGTAGGATCCTCTGTTCCTTTTTTAAAAATTTTATATTATTTGTAACTTTTCACTGTTTTAAACTAACGAGCATTGCCTTCGCCCTGCGCTCAGCGCCCTGACAGCTGACGCGGGAGGGTGATTGGAGCAAAAACGGGAACGCCATTGGCCGATTGAAGGGCACGCCCCCTGCTCTGAGACTCGCCCCTCTGCACTACAAAAGCACGCGCTGATCACGAGCGCTGCGCTTTAAATTGCAGTTCCTCCTGAGGCACAGCCGGGAGTAGGATCCTCTGTTCCTTTTTTAATAATTGTATATTATTTGTAACTTTTCACTGTTTTAAACTAACGAGCATTGCCTTCGCCCTGCGCTCAGCGTCCTGACAGCCGACGCGGGAGGGTGATTGGAGCAAAAACGGGAACGCCATTGGCCGATTGAAGGGCACGCCCCCTGCTCTGAGACTCGCCCCTCTGCACTACAAAAGCGCGCGCTGATCACGAGCGCTGCGCTTTAAATTGCAGTTCCTCCTGAGGCACAGCCGGGAGTAGGATCCTCTGTTCCTTTTTTAAAAATTGTATATTATTTGTAACTTTTCACTGTTTTAAACTAACGAGCATTGCCTTCGCCCTGCGCTCAGCGCCCTGACAGCTGACGCGGGAGGGTGATTGGAGCAAAAACGGGAACGCCATTGGCCGATTGAAGGGCACGCCCCCTGCTCTGAGACTCGCCCCTCTGCACTACAAAAGCGCGCGCTGATCACGAGCGCTGCGCTTTAAATTGCAGTTCCTCCTGAGGCACAGCCGGGAGTAGGATCCTCTGTTCCTTTTTTAAAAATTGTATATTATTTGTAACTTTTCACTGTTTTAAACTAACGAGCATTGCCTTCGCCCTGCGCTCAGCGCCCTGACAGCTGACGCGGGAGGGTGATTGGAGCAAAAACGGGAACGCCATTGGCCGATTGAAGGGCACGCCCCCTGCTCTGAGACACGCCCCTTCCTTTATTTCCCATATGAAGGATGTGTCCCTACAGGAAGCGCAGCGGACGAGCGCAGCGGGCGCGTCGAATGCGCGCCGAAGGCTCGCCAAAGGCGAGCCCGTCTGCGCCCGTCCGCGACAGGACGGGACCAGGGGCCGCAACCCCTGTCTCCCCAACTGTAGGCAGATCAGGCAAACCTTCGTTGGTTTACTCGCGAGGTGAGCTGCTTATGTTTAACACTCTTCCAACAGCCCCCCTTTGTGCCAAAGCTGGACCTTCCCACACCATGGGCCCCTTTAGCTGCCGCCATTGTAGATGGACTTGTAACCACTCGGAGCCACCCTCATTGGAAGTCACACCTACACAGGACTACACATGCATCTATGTTAATGCTAGGTCCCTCTCCAAACACTCGACTGAGATATGGGACATGTTACATGATAGCAGACCTGATTTTGCCTTCATTTCGGAGACTTGGCTCGGTGAGCATAATACCCCGGATATCACCGCAGCCCTTCCCACTGGGTACAAAATCATTAATCTAAATCGACAAATTAAGAGAGGAGGCGGAGTGGCCATGATATTTAAAGATAGTTTTTCATGTCACCAAGAAACAGTCACTCAATTAGGCAAACATGATGTGTTAACCATCTCCATCTCTATCAATACTCAAGTTATCCTTGGATGTGCAATCATCTACAATCCTCCAAACAGTACAACTGACTTTAGCACCCAACTCCTCGAACAAATCCTTCCGTTCTGTCTTAACCACAAAAACATTATAGTCATTGGTGACTTCAATATTCATTTCGATTTAGCCGATAATTTCCTAACTAAACAACTTACCATAGACATGGAAATCCTACAATTATCACAGAAAATAGCTTGCCCCACACACAGAGCAGGGCACATGTTGGATCTAATATTTACAAACATATTGAAGACCAACATTACGGATATAACCCCTTTGACATGGACAGACCACTATAGGATAGATTTTACCTTAAACCTACCTCTAAAAACCAACAGACCGCTAGCCCAGTTGGCCAACTCCACTAAATGTTGGAGCAAATTCTCTTTGGAAAAATTCAAGGAAGATTTTTCCTTTTTTTCTAGCTCTGAAATGACATGCGAAGAAAAAATCTGCCTCCTATGAGGAAACATAGAGAAAGCACTTGACCACTGTTCACGGACTCGCGCATTCCAATCGATTGAAATCAAAAACCTCCGAGAAATGGTATGGCCCAGACTTAAAAATTGAAAAAAGAAAATGTACCTCACTGGAGCATAAATGGAGAATAAGTAGAAATGTCGAAGATAGAGCCATTTACAAACATCAGTTGGAAATATACCACACTGCCATACGCAAAGCAAAGAAAGACTATTTTTCTCAAAAAATTTTAGAGAAAAAAAATTCGTCCAAGGAGCTTTTTAAAATTGTAAAAGAACTTTGTAATCCTCCTTGTCTTACATCCAATCTGACTCCATCACAAGAGAACTGCTCTAAAATTAGTGATTTCTTTTGTGATAAAATTGATAAAATATATGCCTCTTTCACAAACACCGCTCAGGCCCCTGTGGAGTATCAGATTGACCCCACTTTGCAAACCAACTGCTCTACCTTTGGCCCATTCTCAGAAGATGAGATCACTAAAGCCATGTCAGAAATTAAATCTGGCTCACCATGGGATGTTTGCCCACACTTTATCTTTTCCCAACTGACTCCCATAATTGGCCCCGCAGTCACTGAAGTTCTTAACCAGTCTCTGGAGCAAGCTGTTTTTCCAGAAATTTGGAAAAAATCGGCAGTAATTCCATTACTAAAAAAGGTGGGTGCGGATATTAACGACCCAGCCAACTACCGCCCCATCTCACAGCTCCCCTTTTTATCGAAGGTTTTAGAAAAACTGGTAACAAAACAACTGTCAAGTTATCTAGAGATCAACAAACTTCTCGATGTCTCCCAAACAGGTTTTAGATCTAATAATAGCACAGAAACAACGCTTTTGGCCGTAATGGACGACATTCGTATGCAGGTCGATAAAGGTAAAACGGTTGCCCTGATACTTCTCGATTTATCAGCGGCATTTGATACCGTGTCTCATAAACTGTTAATCCACATACTTGCCGCAAAAGGAATACAAGGTAAAGCCCTAAACTGGCTGGAGTCTTTCTTATCAAACAGATCCCAGTCTATTTGTTTAGGCAACTTTACCTCTACCCCCCGTAAGATTAAATATGGAGTTCCCCAAGGAGCTACATTGAGCCCAACACTGTTCAATGTATATGTCTCCTCTTTGGCATCGATTGGCAAGAAATGGGGCATTAATATCTGCTCCTACGCTGACGATACTCAGCTGATGGTTACCCTAAATGGAGATAATGACGCCAAAAGTAGATTACACAACTGCCTGTCAGAGCTATCCACTTGGATGCACGGTCATTATTTAAAACTGAACGCTGACAAATCAGAAATTCTACTTTTTGGTGGGGCCAAACAGCTCTGGGATAACACCTGGTGGCCAACTTCCTTAGGTTCCCCACCAATTCCCACATCGTCTGCTAGAAATTTAGGAATTCAGATGGACAACATTTTATCAATGAAATGCCATGTCTCCTCAATATGTGGCAAAGGATTTGCCATATTAAAAAGATTGAAAAGAGTTTTCCCCTGGATCCCACTTGAATGTAGACAGATCCTAGTCCAGTCGTTACTAGTTAGCAGGCTGGATTATGGCAACTCACTATTTGTAGGAATGTCGGACTACTTATTTAGAAAATTACAACTGGTCCAGAATGCCGCAGCAAAAGCAGTCTGTAACAAGAGAAAGTTTGATTCTGCCACAAGCTGTCTAAGAGCTTTACACTGGCTGCCCATGAGACAAAGAGCCATGTTCAAAATGCTATGTATTGCCTATAAAACAATTCACAATATAGGCCCTTACATGCTACGAAATAGAATTAAGTTCAATGCTCCAGCGCGGAACTTACGTTCGCAAGCCTCAGCCAAAGCAGCCACTATTCGGATTAAGCTTTCCAGAATGGGCGGATGTGCTTTCTCACACATTGCTGCGAAATGTTGGAATGAACTACCGATCAGCCTCAGACTCACGGATTCCTATCCCACCTTCAGGAAAAAACTTAAAACCGCACTATTCCCTACCTCAGAATAATCAATAGGCTCCCAGGTTAATGCCTTGGTTTTACTGTTATTTTTTGCAGCGCCGTGATATCCTTGTAGGATGAATGTCGCGCTTTACAAGTACACCTAACAAATAATAAATAACAAATAAAACAGCCAAATGATCTTTGATGTCAAAAGTTTTTTTTTTCACCACTGTGCTTTTGTAATCGAAATCTGGGACCCACATTCTTGTCCCAAACAGGACCTCATATGGAGTGGCACCCCCTAGAGAACTTCCTGGCAAATTGTTTAATGAGCGTTGGACCCCATAAAGATGTTTGACCCACCCATCACCCGAACCTAATACTCTAGCTGTTATAGACTGCTCTATGTCCCAGTTTTTCCTTTCCACAACCGAATTTCCCTCAGGATGGAATGGAGAGGAGTACCGCAATGCTACGCCCAAACTGGCCATGGCTTCTTTGTAAGCTCAAGAGCCAAATGCAGGGCCCTGGTCAGAGCGTAGTGTGCCTATTGCGTATGTTCCAATAAAGACTCACAAATCTTTTATTACAGTTTGGGCATCAGCCGAGGGCTGAAGCCACATCCATAGGAACCTTGAACACAAATCCACTGTGACCATGATATATTTATAGTTACCATCCCTTTGTAGGGGACCGCAGTGGTCCAGGTAAACACACTCTAATGGTTTATCTGAAATTAATAGGGGTGTCTACGCAGGACGTTTCACTGTAGAGACTTTCATCTTCTGGCATATTTCACATTCCAAAACATAGTTTTTGGTCTGTTTCCTAATGCCGGGCCACGAATATCTCAGTTTTAACAACGATACTGTGGCGGAAATACCTACATGGGCAGAGGCTATCCCTTCATGTGCTGCTAGGATTAGTCCTAATTTACGTTCCATGTTTAGAAGGACCCTATCCCCCACTCCAGGGATTCGAGCCAACGGAACAATGTTCGCATCAATTATATATGAGTATTCGAGTGGAAACTTTTTAGGTAACGCTGCAGCGCTGCCTTTGCTTGAAGCATTGACAGACAATAATATTTCACTGTCTAATCTCGCTTTTGAGTGAGTGATTGCAGCTACGGAAGCCGTTTGCACAGCCCCCTTCGCGGCTTCGTCAGCCAATGAATTCCATAAAACGTGAACGCCATCACGTTGATGACTCAGCGTGTGCATCACGTGAGTGTTTTGTAGTCCATCTCGCAACTGAACTACTTGTTCCAAAAGCGTTTTATGCTTGATTTTGCCACCTTTTGCATCTTTGAAACCATTTTGAAGCCAAGTCTGTAAATATTCTTTATATGAGTGAACACAGTAAAAAGAATTGCACACTATTAGTGTGGGGAATTCACGATCCGTATTTTCGAGTGCCAATTTGAATGCTTGTAGTTCAGCTCGCTGAGCTGTACACTCTCCTAGAGATTGTGTTTTTGTGACCATTCGGTCGGAATTTACCATTGTGCATACGACCTTTAACGATCGAGCATTACCGGGTCGACACCAAATAAATAACTTTTTTTGTGAATTATATTGTCAGGCTTCTTCCAAGCTGGTTTTTTCCTTTGATGTTATACTTGGAAGAAGACCAACAATATAATTCTCAAAAACTTTCTTTATTTGGTGTCGACCATGTCATTACTCTTGTTTGAATATACTAATGTCATCTACATAGAATTTGAAATACTATCTAATACGTGTGCACAGGCCTTGGTTTAAAATTTAGGAAATTCAATACTGTCCAGTTCAGTAGTCCCTTGACCGCCATCCCAAACGGAACTACTGAACTGGACACTATACGCGGTACCGGTGTGGGCCCAAGCTGTCACAAATAGGACTCCTAGGCAGACTGAAAACTTGGGACTGGCAAGCTGCCTTCTAGTAAATCACATAGTTTTTGGTAGAGAAAGGAGCACCCATAATTGGATGGTCGAGAACTTACAAATTCAGATATTACTGCATTTCTTCTTTTATTCACGACTGGATTATTAGAAAACCATCCATTTTGGTCGACAGACCATTTATATTATGCAGAGTATTCGGTCATTCTCTTTGAGATTATATGGTCAAGCTCCAGTTACAAGGATTCACATCATACATGGCTTCCTGATGAAGGCTCAAAGCCGAAACGCGCGTAGGACACAACTGATCTTAGCCATAATTACATTGAGTGTTTTCCTCGAATGAAACAGAGGCCATATTCCTATTGGTGAAACATCATCCTTACTAAATTGTTATATATTCCATATTAGGTTACAATCTGAATCGTGTTTATCATTAATCATTATTGATTTGTAATGGAAAGATTAGACAAACTGTGTTTTGCCTAAAAATGTAACATGTGTTATGAATTTTTGTATTAAATCACATTGTCAGACAAATAGTGGATGAATGTGGAAGAGAGTGTGGATAGGATTAGGTTATAACATAACAACACCAAAGGAATGAAATGATATGCACTGTATTCAATTCTTGAATATGAAAATGAAATACAAGTACTAAAAAATTTTTTTTAAACAAAATGATGAAAAAAGAAAAAGATATTTATTGTGTTGAATACAAATAAAAATAATTTGTACAGTAACAGCATCTGGTATATGTTACATTGATGGAGAAATCTCCAAGGTCCACTCATTATTGAATGTCCTAAATGTTTTGTACTCAATGACGATAGCACAATCAAGCAGAGTACGTAACATTTGTGGTATCCTCCCACTTCCTCGGCCTCTAACATTTGTGGGATTTTCAGGCATTGCTACTAGGCACTGTGAATGGACAAGTCTTCTTCTTCTCTCTCTCTTGTTTAGCTACATTAATCTTGTAGGCATTCCAGCTCGGTCAGCTTGTGCCCTAGACAGACATACTCATGTCGCAGACTCATATTATTTATATTTACTAGTGTCTGCAGGTGGGGCATCTGTAGTCTACAACTACAAAATTATCTTATTTTTCTATTATGACCATACTCTGTTACATCAATGGCAACTGCTCAATTTCACTTTCACCCGGACTACTACAACAAGGCAGTGAGATAATATCTGATCTGAATGATCATTGATTATATATGGGACGAAGTGAATTTACTGATTGTGTAACCAAACATGCAGCCGATAGGCCACCCATGGCAGGCTAACATGGTCGAAAATTACATAGGTAGGGAGTGGGCCTCCGAGTCGGAGGGAGGCGATTGATAAGGAGTGGGTATGTGTGCATACATACACAATATATATGCTGTGTTTGCAAAATACTAGTCAAGGGAGTATTCTGAAATACAACCTTGAATCAAAAACCTTGAAAAAAAACAGTCCATGTTTCTCTTCTAAGCAATTTTTCCATTTATCATTGCATTGCTCTTCTAGCATTATATATGTTTTAATTTTAATCTTATTCTATTCTACACCCTTGGCTTTGCTACTGTGGCATGGTTTATTTTTCTTTTACATTGTCTTCATCCAGTGACAGTCTCCACCTATGCTATGATTGAATAACATCCAGGCAGCCATCCATTCAAAGTAAACATGGCAATCATTCTTCTTAATTTCTCAACAAACCTCTCACCAGCAACAAACATTTGTAAAAAAAATTTAAACCACCACCCATGCGTCCTTCCTTGCTTGCCTTTGAGTTTGACCCATCAAACCCCCCCAGAGGATTCCTATCCCCTATACAGTTTAACCCAGGCAGGCATGATTTCTTTCATCTTTCACCCATCCTTCAACCACCCATGCATCTAATTCCTATCAGCCTCCTATGCATCCCACCCATCCTTCTCTGCCATTCATATATTACATGTCACCCATCCTTCCTCCTTCTATCCTTCTTTCCTTTTTCGTGCAACCCATCCATCAAGTCCTCTTCATAAAACCTTCCCAACTAGGTTGAAGTCAGATTGAAGAGGCTATAATTTACTCAACCCTTGCCACAAATGCTATTGCTAATGCTAAGTAAAGGGTATCTTCTTCAACCGTTATTCACAACAACTTAGTGTCTCTCAACAGTACAGTGTACACACTTGCAGCGAATGTGTATTGTCAATAAGTAAAGATTATAACTTACCACCGCCCGCCACTGCTGCTGGCTCACCCACCCCTGCAGCAGCTGCCACATCTGCTCCCTCCTGGCTAGCATCTCCTGCCCCGCCACTGGCCCAGGCACTGGTGGTTGGTATGCCTAGAAAAAACAGTACACACTTTTTGATGCCATATTCGCCTCTCCCTATTTATTTTTTAAGGTCTCACCAAGGCAGCGCGCATGCAGTGCCCTAGGAGATGACCTTTAGAAATTGGTCAGCTCTTCAGCTCTTCAAGCACTCGTGCTTGTGCTGGAATCCACCCTGCGGGATCAAGCAGCGGCGCCCATGCTATTTGAAAACAAATGGCCTGCGCGCCGCTGCTCGCTCTTGTGGATGCCAGCACAAGCCTGAGTGCTTGATTTTTGTTCATCGCTGTTCACAAGCAATGCGACCCCCATCAAACAGGACACGAAAACCAGAGCAGCTGTTGCTGATAAGTATCTTTGCTCGTGCTCGACTATTGGCTTGTTCTATTTTGTTAGCTGCAACCCATTGTGGGTTTAAAGCACAGTGTGACCTTGCTGATGAAAATGTTTTTTTTCTCCTTTATGTATGCCGTAATTTATCTGCACTCTAAGCTGTTTATGGCATGATGTCTCTCCCCTGACACTACCACACATACATATAAATTAAATACTATACTGTCATATGCACTGTGCTGCCGCACACATCTCATCATTGCTAAGCTCTTCTTCCTGCGCTCACATGTAGCCTTCACGCACCGCACTAGGGGCCCGAAGTAGGTAAAACGCATTTTCCGATTTTAAAATACCGATCCGTACCGAATCGGTATTTCAAAATCGGAAAATGATATGTAGGAAAAGTTAGTCGGAAAAATACCGATTCGGTAGCAATCGGTATCGTGAGTCGGTACGTACCGATTCGACAAGTACCGATTCGGTATAGGCCGGATCGGACACGTCCGATTCGGTAAATAAAAATGCGGATCCTACCGAATCGGTAAACGCCGATTCG
Organism: Lissotriton helveticus; assembly: GCF_964261635.1. Taxonomy (NCBI): domain Eukaryota; kingdom Metazoa; phylum Chordata; class Amphibia; order Caudata; family Salamandridae; genus Lissotriton; species Lissotriton helveticus. The sequence goes on along the minus strand of NC_136070.1, from coordinate 352,878,255 downwards.
GAAATAGAAATACGCCCCATGGGCCGAAAGGCCAATAGGAACGCATAATACATTCCGAATCGGTATTTTCCGAACAAATTCGGTAAATTCCGAATCGGAAAATACCGATTCGGAGAATGCCGATTCGTCGAGCAGGTTAACTGACACTGAAGACATCAGCCAATGAGCTGGAAGCACCCTCCCCCACAGGGAGTGGCAACCCAGGCAGGTGCAACTCATCAGAACTTTCTGGAAAGCTGCCTGAGCTGAGCAAACACAGTGAGCAGCAGTGTTAGCAGGATCCCTGTGAGACATGGCAACCAGCACTGAGAGCCAGAAGGCAGCGCGTAAGAGGAATCCAAAATTCAGCACCATGGAGCTGCAAACTTTGGTGGAGGAGGTGGTGAGGGTGCACACGCAGCTTTATGGAAGACTGTCCCTCACTGTTCCGGAGAGTACCAAGAGGAGGCTGTGGATCGACATCGGGGAGAAAGTCAACGCTGTTGGTGTCACCCACAGGAGCCTAGACGACCTCAAGAAGAGGTTTTACGATATCCGTGGCGTGACAAAGCGAAAACTGGCTGACCTGCACAAGCAGGCTGGACTTACTGGAGGAGGAACAAACCGGGCGCCACCCCTCACTCAGCTGGAGGAACTAGTGGCGACCACCATCGAGAGGGCCAGTGTCGTAGGAATTGGGGACCTGGATAGCTCATTCCGAGCTACAGCTACAGGTAAGAAGCATGCGCAACTTGACACACCATACCAGACATCTCCCCTATAGACCCAATGCACAGCCAAACCCCAGGCCAGTACTGCTAGCAACAGACATGAGCAATGCATCTTGCTAAATGTAGTCAGCAAAAGTACCCAAAAATGCCACAGCAGAAGCATAAGAAAAATAACAGTAATACAGCATCAACGTGTTTGTAATGAGATGTGCAATGCTTTAATAGTAGTGACTGGAACACATTAGCACCCAGTTGACAAATGCTTCTTTATACCTAGGGGCACCATCAGGCGGGGGAGCAGCATCAGCTCCAGCACCAACAGCCAGTGCGGTGGCGGTGGCAAGCACCAGTGCAGCAGCACAGGAGGAGGACAACAGCTGTGCCCTGGGCAATGAGGAGGACTCTGGGCATTCCCTCACACATCCACACTCCCCCCGACTGTCTCTGTCTCAGTCGCCCACATTGCTATTCTCCCCGGAGAATACACCACCACAGAGCCACCCTGCACCTGCCACATCCCCGGCCCGGAGGAGAATTGTTGCTCCATTAGTCATCATGGAGGGGGCAGCGGGTCAGGCTCCTGCACAAGACCCTGTGACACCAGCGTCACCCCAGCACACACAGCAGGGCAGCAGAAATCCACGGAGGCCACGTGCAACCAGCAGCCCAATACAAGCTCCGGGAGGCAGCGTCTTCGCAGGGCTGGAGACCAGTATGGTTACGATACAGAGGATGCAGGCAAAATCCATCCTGGCCTGCCATCGCCAGTTGCGCCTGCACAACCTGCAGATGGGTGAAATGACACAGGGCTTCAAGACCTTTGTTGACAGCAACAAGGAGATAGCTACATCTATTGGCCGAATGACCACTGCCATCACCCAGCTCTGCAACAGATTGGATGACCATGAGCTATGTCGTCGCAGGGATGCACGAATACAGAACAGGTCACTCAACCGCCTTGCAGCTGCGACTGCCCAGCTATGCCAACGTGGGGCAAACATGGAGGCCAGCCTCACACAGAACATGTCCGAGGTCACTAGGGGCATGGGCCGTATTACCACCGCCATGGAGACACTACTGATCTCCAACACCGTAGTGAATCCCGTCCTGGGCGAGGCTGGGGACAGCAGCAGCTGCAGCAGCCCTGCCAGCGCAGTGTCAGAGCCGCGCCGGAGCAGCAGGCGCTCAGCTGAGGCTGCAGGGCATTCAGAAGGGGGTGAGGCTCATCCTAGTGGGCCTGCTAAGCGCAGCAAAAAATAAGACTGCCAGTGCGGGTGAGGCAACCCGGACAATGGACATTTCTACCCCTTCTTGTTTAACTTTTCTTTTGTTGCACATCAGTGCAGTAACGTTGATGCAACATTATTAAATTTAATTTCTGAAAACATACATTGACCTGTTTGTGCATCTGTACTCACTCAGAAATAGTTGTCTGTTATCTCCTGATGCCTGTATCTGCCGTCAGTTGGTGCAGGGAGTCCAGCAGGTTGTGGTAGTGGCACAGCATTGTCATCATCAGGGTCCTCGTAGTCGGATAACTCAACCTCAGTGCCTTTCCTGACTGCAAGGTTGTGCAACATTGCACAGACAGCAATAATCTTGCAGCAGGTGATGGGGGTATATTGCCTTGCACCTCCGCTCTTGTGCAGACATCTGAACCTGCTCTTCCAGATGCCAAAGGTCCTTTCCACCACATTCCTCGTGCTTTTGTGGGCACGGTTGTACCTCCTTTGGCTAGGTGTTGAGGGGTTGAGGTAGGGGGTGAGAATGAACGAGCGTAGGGCATATGCACTGTCGCCTACAAGGAAAAGGGGTAACATTACTCAAATGCATACATGTACTTCACAATGCAATTTTGGTTATGGGGGTCTGACACTGTGTCTTACCTAGGAGGTATCCTTCACCAAATTCCCCTGCCATCAGCCGTGCATAAATGCCGCTACTCTGGAAGATATAGGAGTCGTGGGTACTCCCCGGAAACTTTGCAACCAGGTCAGTGATGACACACTTAGAATTGCATATCACCTGCACATTTATGGTGTGCCGTGACTTCCGATTGCGGAATACGTATTCCGTGTCAGCAGGGGGGCAAATCGGAATGTGTGTGCCATCTATGCAGCCAATGATGTGGGGGAATCTTGCCATCTGATAGAATTCAGCTTTTGTCTGTGCCAGTTCTGCATGGGTGGAAGGGAAGGAAATGTAGTGGTCCATCCTCTGGATCATGGCATCAAGGAACTTGTGGAAGAACCTTGACAGGCTGCTCTGGGTCACCCCTCCTGCCACTGCAACTACACTTTGATAGCTGCCAGACGCCAGCAGGTGTAGGCAGCATAGCACCTGCACCTGCACAGGGATTGCGTGTGCCCTTGGGGTGGGGTGCTGCAACAGGGGTTGGAGGTCCCTAATGAGGTCTCTGATGGTCTCTGCCTCCAGCCTGTACCTCTGTAGGATCTCTGGATCTGTCAGCATGCACAGGGTGATCCGCTGTCTGTACACCTGCTCCTGTCTCAGCCATTCCCTCTCTCCTTCCTGCTGTAGCCGTAGCCGTCTTGCTATGACATAGAAAGCTGCCATGCTGCAAGTAGAACTGCATTTTGGGTCCTTTTTTATAGGTTGCACCTGGTTACCACCTGATTCCAATCCATGGTAATTTCCGACTCTGAAATACCGAATTTGAAGCAAATTCGGTATTTCAGTGCTTACCTACATCTCAATCTTCAGCTTTTCGCATCGAATCGGATTTTCACCGATTCGGAATTTATACCAAATCGGCGATTTTACCGAATCGGAAAGTCACCGAGTCGGTAGAATTCCGATTCGGAAAAAAGTAGGAATCGGAAAAATCTCCGATTAGGTATTCTACCGAATCGGAGATTTTTCCGATTCCTACTTTTTTCCGATTCGGAATTCTACCGACTCGGTGACTTTCCGATTCGGTAAAATCGCCGATTTCGCCGGATTTCGGCCTCCTACATCCCGTTGTCTCTATTCCGATCGGTAACGGCCGAAAATACCGATTTTCGGCCGTTACCGACCGACCTACATCGGGCCCTATGTGCTTTTACCATGGTAAGCTGTCCCTTTCCTTGACACATGTTGCCGGTTTAAACTGCATTCTAACGTTGCACATTAAAATGCTGTCTTTTTTTCTTTATGGTTGTCTTCGTTGTTCCCATCTGCAATTCTTAAATGCTTAACGGATTGCACACTGCCCCTTACATGCAGTAGAAATAGTTCTGTTTTTTGAAAAAATATTTTACTTTAAGTTTCATGATGCAGACTTTGTTGGGGGACATGACCCAGTGTAGCACCACTATTTATTTGAAATATGATCACATCATTTCATATAGGCCTTCCGGAACCTAAATAAAGCACACAGCTCGTCTATGGTATTATTTGTTTGTTTTTGTAAATACTCCCTTAAGGTATATTCCCCTCCCAAAAACTTTCATTGGTATTAGCACCGCCATCTGCTTAACAGTTGCTTAAACAGACAGTTACATACACACCAGATACATTCCTCACACACCATATACGGGCCCTCAATCATTTTCATTTTGCAAGCTCCTAGGCAGGTTTTTCATCCTATTTCGTGTCACCATCTTTTATTATGTAGAAACTAGCAGCTTAAAGCTAATCATTATGTACTTTTAGCCGCATGCTGTGACTAATTACACTACCTTTTCAAATCGTAAAAAGGTTCCTTCAGTGTTCTTTTTCAGGCAAAAACATCAACAGACTTAACACAGAGCATTGTAACAACTGTAATGTGCAACAACGACATTTCCTAATTTAAAATAAAATTCACACATTGGACTATAGGTGGCTCACTTAAAACACATACACATTTAAACACTGCAGTGTTTGTAACGTGTGCATATTGCAGCAGAACACATATTTAAACTATGCATACTTTTGATCCTTCTTCCATTCTCCTCCTCTTCACTTCACATTTGTTCCCCCCCCGTCTCTCATACACTCCTCTCCCTAGCTAGGACACGTTACAGTGAAATCTCTTCTTTTCATGCCTTTCACTCCTTCTCTCCTCCACTTACACTACAGCTTACTTTGAGCACTTAATTATTGACACCTACTATTTGGCCATGCTGTGTAACAGACACATACTGGGTGTAACTGTGTACAAGCTTACATATTTAAACAATTTTAACCTTTAAACTAATGCTTAATTTGAGCCGGGGTTTTCCAGTGCTCACCATGGAACTTAATCATTAACACCTGCTCTTTGGGTGTGCTGTGTAACAAATGAATACTAGGTGTAACTGTGCACACACTTACATATTTACACATTTTTGTCATTTAAACTACTGCTCGATTTCAGCCAGGTCTTCTTTTCACATTTTCTCCTTCACTCTTCCACTCCTTTCCTAATTTCTCCCTACTCTCTCTCTCACTTCATCTATTTTTCTCCCTCCTACTCACTCTCTCCACACTTTAAACCCTTCTCCCATTGTCCTCCTCTTCCCTTCTCATCTGTTGTATTCCTCCCTCTCTCATACACTCCTCTCCCTAGTAGGACATGTTACCATAAAATGAAATGTAGCTCACACTTTTCTTCATCTGTGTTATAATTATGATTTATGTTCTACTATATTTCTTTTTATTGTGGTGTATCATAAATACGCTGTTTCATCATTTTGGCTTTCCACTAATTACGTACACCAAGGCCCAGGGTATGCATTATAGATTGTGGTCAATTAATTATTTCCCTGGTTAAATAGCACCACTCAAAGCCATAATAGCTTCACCTACACACAAGGAAAAAACATATTTTGCCATTAACATAATATTAGGCAATTACAAAACTGCATTTTCATCCACAAATCCATATTCGGTACATTTCTTCCTTACACCTCATCCTCTCCACAATAGCCTTTGCCTGTCCGATGCTGATCCTTCTTTCTAGCACATTCTTTTACCTATCTCAACGGCTCCCTTTCTCTTCTGCTCCTACCCCCTCTCATACTTTTTTGATCTTCCCTTTTTCTCCTACTCACCACCACTTCACTCCTTATCTCTACCTAATATATGTAAACAATTTGAGGATTTAAACTACTATTTACTTTGAGCCAGAGTCTTCTAGTGCACACCAAAGCACCTAATTATTAGCACCTGCTCTTTTTTTTGGAGTGGTCGACATGGAGAGGGCATGCTGAAACTTGGAACGTGGAGAAGAGGGTTTAAGTCATTAGCTATAGATATTATGCTACATGTTTTGCTGCTGTATGCAGCTACTTTCAAAATATTAACATATAAAACAAATACCAGATTTAATCCTAAACCAACCAAACCTTCAAAGAACATTCAGGATTTTTATTTTGGATATTGCATGTGTCTGCAACTTTTTGCATGTCACGTTACCGAAACTTAGTGAGCGACGTGGAAGCACAACTTCTTGTATACTGCCTCCCATTGTATTAAAATGTACATTGATAATTTGTTTGTGCTACATAGATAAACACTTATAAGGTCCCAAAGACAAGACCTATTGGCTATGCCAATGCTTGCTTCACCAGCAAGATTGACAATACAATACATACATACACCACACACATCACTAGTACAAACCAGGTACTAGTCAAGAGTATAGTAGACAGTAGTATGCCCTATCCAATAAAAAAATAGTAAAATATCTAGTTGGGAATTTTGTTGGTGGCAATTTTCAAAAAGCCTCTTAAGAAGAGGACAATCCAAAGGACTGGACTCAGTGGCTAGAGCTATTGGAGAATCTGAGTTTTAAAACTTTAAAAAAAAAGAGTGGCCAACTAGGTAAGTTACATATATACTAATAGTAATACTGAGTCAGAGGCAGTTAGATTGTTGTAAAAAAAAACAGAAACTAGAAATATAATAACTAAGTAGGTAGGTAATACAGGGATAACACAAATTTAGAAATAGACAGATCAAAGAAGATTTGGTGAAAAATAGAATTAGGAAATGGAAACAATAATAAGGTACAGTAAAGGTTAGGGAAATATAATTATTAATATTAACAACAGGAGGACTTACAGGGGCTAGCAGCAGAGCTCTCTGAGGAGCGATTCTGGCTCTGGGAGGCATCTCCAGATGCCGCCTCAGACCCCATCGTCTTCTTGCCCCTGAATGCTGATCATGTAAGATTAAATAAAGACACAAAAATCGATTGGTGTTAAACATATACCATATTTTTTTTAATGTTCTAAAAACATTTTTTGACAGGAAACGACAATTGCAATTTAATTTACCTACCTAATCTGATCAACTAGTAGTATCGTGATTGCGGACCATATAGTTATTTTATTTATTAATCCAGTGTTCCATTCCGATTCAAGAATTCTAAACCTAAATACAACCTAGCCCGCCTATTCCATAGACGTTGGAATGAATTGCCAAAAATGATATTTACTTCTTCTAAGTCCTGATCTCATTAGCAATCATCAGTGAATCAACATCTTTTGATGGGCCAATTGTTAACTAAGCTTGAATTTCCATTTATTTTAGTCCACAAAAATGCATTGATGGACGCATGCATATTGCACACACCAAATTGGTGGTTGGTTGCTACTTATGTGCTGATGAGTTGCTATATTACTCAATCACTTACAAACTACAAAAGGTTCTACTAAGGACTAGAGTCAACAGCACATGATGGAGGACGCCTCATGCGGACCGCTAAAAAATTACCAACTAATACTTATATAACAACCTACGTACCACCACTATCTTATTGAAAGGACAAAGGAAAGGAGTCTCTCTAGCATTACCTAACTTAAGTTCTCTAACCTCTTTTACATAATCAGCCTAAAGTTGCGCCGAGCACCTGTCTAGAGGAATAACAATCACATAATATAAGATTTTTAAATGTAACTTACCTGCATTTAAGCAGCAGCAGCATTCTCGCTATTTGGGAAAAAAATAATATTCGCTATAACATAGAACAGAATACACAATAGTAATATAATTAGCTACTTACCAAGTCCCACAACCTCAACACCTAGCAGATCCAGCAGGTTCTGCTCCCGGTCCAGGAAGGCGGACCACTGGTGAGTCAGCTGGTCGTGGGTGTGCCGGATCTCAGAGCAGCAAAACACTACCAGGCCCACCCTCGCCCAATGGCGGTGACGCTCCTGGATCCCATAGCCAGAGCCAGACCTGCGCCTGCTGCCAAGGTTAAGGGGAGGTGGCGCTGTAAGAAAACAAAGGCGCCCACCTCCACCTCAGAGAACAGGGCCCAGGCCTGCGCATTTTCCGTGCGACGTCTTCCGAGGCGGCTTCAGCTCGTACTACCCAGAGCCTTAGCCTTGCCCTTAGCCATGGTTCTGGGGGGTCAGCAGGTGGAAAAGAAAAGGTAGAAGTAACAATAATGTCGGGAGAAGAAGTAAGGAAGTAAAAACAAAAAGCAAGTAATAGAAAAACAGTACAGAAAACACTGTAAAAGTAGAAATAAAATGCAGAATATACACTTAGGGAGAGAGAGGTATAGATAATAAGTAGATTTCTTTTTTCTAAAGTGTAAGAAACAAAGGATTGAAAAGATTGGAGAGGGATGAAAAACAGGCCCCAGAACCATATAAAGAGTGGAAAAACGCAATGGCCATGGCCATTGGTGACTGTGTGGTGAAGTTTGTTTGATATTTCCCCCCCCGAACACGCAATCCGCATTGCCGAACGTCAAAAGTGTCTTGCAAGCATGCGGAACAAGCAACTTTGCATGCTCGCTGAACTCCACGTAGCGCTGCAGAGGTTTTTTTACCGCTTTGCAGAGTTCCGCGTAGCACGGCTGCGTGAACTCTGTCAGGGCTTAGTTAAAACAAAACATTCTAAGCTCACAAAACCACTGAAATTCACCTGTTAGAGTTATCTCAAGTGACAATAGGTTGTGCCATAAATGATGCTATAACTCATGTCCTTGCCATACACTCCATGTATCCTCATATGCAACATGTTCAAATTGATAACATACATCAAATACATCTGAAATTGGATCATTAATAACCACACTGTGCATTGTTGTATAGCGTTTTAGGACCCGAGTGAAATCCGATTTATGCCCTTGTATAGGTATAATTCACATTGCCCTTATATAGGCATAGAAATCATAACCATATTTGGACCTAGCCCATGCAGTCCAAATACAGGCATGGATACTTCCACTAGTTCCAAAAAGCCACAACGATTTCTTGGAAAACTTGGCTTCAGCAGTCAGGGACATCCCCTTTCTTGAATATTGATTTGTCCTAGAAATCATGGAGTTTTCAAAGAACTACTATTCCCTTGGGGTTTTTTGATGACGGTATTATGTCTGACTTTACGTCAAACTAGGCATCTTCAAGGTATAAATATGCCTACACTTGCCCTAGCAAACACACAGTGGTTCGGAGCATCTCGACTATCCACTTGCCGGACGTAGCTCGCTACAGCAAGTGCCGAAGGAAGCCGACCCTCCAGCTGACGCACTGATCAAGAGACTGCCTTTCTCTTGCTGAAAATCCAGCTCCAGTGTTTCCAAGCTCCCCTTGCGGGGTGTTGGGAAATCGAGTCCCTAGACAGAGATACCAGACCTCCTTCATTCTAACTAAGGTATGGAACTGATTTGACCCTAAGAGATATCTTGGATAGATTATTTGCAAAGAAACTAAACCTATGCTAAACCACTCTTACTTCTTCCCGCGTACTAGACTTAGGTTAGGTACATTGGGGTAGGCGTATTTTAGAAGCACCAGTTGAGTACTTTTAGTCTTTGTTATTTATGTATGTATTCATATGGCTTAGAAACCATTAAGCATGGGCGTAAAATCCGTTCCGCTCGCGGATTTTGCGGATTTTCAGCAAATTCGCAATCCGCGAACTCTCGCGAACTTGCCGAAAATTCGTAAATCCGTGCGAAGCGGATTTTTTGCTTGGTCGCACTTGCCAACTAGAATACTATACAATTTTGCGGGAGAAAACACTTGCGAACACGTAGATGCGGCAGGCAGCGACAATCGCGCAATTGCGAGATAGCAAAATTTACAATTTCGCACAAGAAATCCACCAGCAGGCAGCATAAACCTTGAAAATTATGATTTTTATCAGAATAACTCCTCAGGTTGACATTTGCCTGCACTTTTTTTTTTGCAAGGAGTCCATTTTGGGGGGCGGGGGTGGGAGGAAGGAAGTGCCCCACAGTCTCCAACTTCCTGTTCCTGTCCAGCAGGCTCCTCCCAGTGCTTTCTTCATGTGCTGATCACTTTGATTTGGATCTTGACCTGGAAGGATTACTTTTTGTGGATGCTGCTGGATATTTGAATTTTTGCAAAACTGAAAGCACTCAGCAGGTGCAAAAGTTCAATCTTATCATTAGTAACCATTCCCTGTAGTGCCTGGAAGGATTACTTTTTGTGGATGCTGCTGGATATTTGGATTTTTGCAAAACTGAAAGCACTCAGCAGGTGCAAAAGTTCAATCTTATCATTAGTAACCATTCCCTTTAGTGCTTCCTGAGGGGCCCCTTAAGAGTTCAGTTGCCTACTTGCAACTATTCTATGACCCTGCTCTGACCCTCACAGCAGGCTCAGAGAATAGCTACAAGTATACAACAAAGGTCCTGTTAAAAAAATTACACTGCAACAGAAAGCAATTACAGATAAGGAAGCAGGTGCCAGCCTGGAAGTTCAAATTCAGTGACACATTAATCAGCCCCTAATTCATTCATGTCAGTTGAGGCAGGGCAGGTGTGCTTTTCCCCCCATAATCTACAGTGATGAACTAGAGGGTGGCATGGGTGAGCCAGAGGGTGGCATGGGTGAGCCAGAGGGTGGCAGTGGTGAAACAGAGGGTGGCAGTGGTGAAACAGAGGGTGCTGTGATGAACCAGACATAGAAACAACATGGTCGCGACCGTTGCTACCCGACAAGTAAGTTCGCGTTTGCGAACTGGTAAAAAACCCTTGCGAAATGGCAAAAACACTTGCGAACACAAAAAAAAAAAGGAATCCGCAAAATTCGCGAGAGTTCGCGGATTTTGCGGAGTGCGAATCCGTAAATACGCAATTTCGCAGATTGCCAATTCGCAAAATCCGCCCATGCTTAGAAACCATACAATGCTTTTACAGTATTATTTTATAATACTCTTCTCGCTGTACGCATTATACTTTACAGCCTGTATTACGATTGTAGCAATTCACTTTACTTGCATGAGAAAGAAGACTGTTCAATAAATACTTTTATTGAAAACACCTGTGTCTCTATTTCTCTGCAACTCTGATGAAACAAAGCATGCACGATTGACTGAGTAAAATATCTACCTATTGTTTCTACGACTCTGAAGATACGTTAATTCTTGGTAAACAAACTTGTCATGTTTATGCGGTTGTCAGAAACTAATCCCTTCTTGTGTACTCGAGAAAGTTTCTAGTGACCTTTGAGCTAGCTGGCACTCACTATTAAGTCTAATATATTCGATAGAGACCTAGTCGACCTAAGTCCTACGTCAATTCTATAGGATATATAATTCCAATGCGCAGAGCCTATTGGGCATGGCACAGGTGCGAGCTATAGTTGCTGAAAAAAAAAACAAAGGTTACAGGGACGTTATAGTTAGGCTCAGCAAAATTCATCAGTTATAGTTATCCGAATTAACTATAACTTCACAATGCAATTCTTAAGACCTCACATATCACATCACTCGTGGCATGGTCAGTGACATCACTGATGCATCCACTGATTACATCACTGATTACATCTCAAATGACATCACTGGTGTCATTATCCAGCAAGTGTGTTTTCTAAGAGTTTATGATTGTTACCATGCAGCTCCCTTTTTGTCAAAGCAATTGGGCTCTGCTTTGAGCAAAGGAGAGCAAAATTCTCTTTCATGCTGAAGGCAGAGCACAGTTTGCTATAGCTTGGCGGGAGCAGCCATAGCAAACATATGTGTCCTGACACTCTCAGAAGTAGCAGGAACAGGGAGCTGGTTGTTACCGGGGCTGCGGGGGAGCCACGTGGCATTCCGGCATTCAATTAATCTTGAGCCCCAGGGAGGTGGTGGCCCCTGGGGCTGCAAAGGGGGGCCTGCATGCCCCACATTATTTTATGATTAATCTCTATGGAGGTGGCATTCCCTGTGGTGGGGGGGGGGTCTGAGCGGCCCCCATTAAAACAAATAAACAAGCCTTAGGCAGGTGGTGGTCCCTGGGCAGCAGGGGAGGCTGTATGGGCCTCCACTGCATTTTTCAAAATTCAAGCCTGAGGGAGGTGGTGATCCCCGGGGCATCAATAAGCCCCCCTCTTTTTTTTAATGCACCCTGGACCTGGCTCACCTGGGGGCTGATTAGAAACAAAATACAGGAGCAGTTCGGGCTGTAGCCATGTCTAAAGTTTTCTATGGGAATTACCGTGTGGACAACGCATTTTGGGACCCCCCTTTTCCTCAGCTCCTGCTTGATGTATTATTCAGACATTTTTAAGACAGCAGCTGAAGTGAGTGGTAAATTAGTTTTGAAACTTTTGTGAGGATTCAGAACTGCTTTGCTTGTAATAGACAGTGAGCGACTGCACTAGCCAGGGACACAAGTGGGCTGCAGGAAAGGCCCCTGGTGGGGCTCTGCTTCCTGCTTCTTCTAAAGAGGCGAATAATGGGTAAGTGCCATCTGCGGCCTGCCCAAGTCCACTGGAGCCACTGGAGCCAAAGCCACCCACTTAGAATCAAATGGTGGGGAGGGGAGGAGGCTGGTCCAGCTGCGCCTCCTACCATGCCTGGACTGGGACAGCCTGTCTTGGTACTGCAGTGCTGGCACTGCTACAGCTGCAGTTATAGTTTCCAGCATCTGTTCACTGTATTCATACAGCCGTCAAGTGAGTCCCATCTGTGCTGGCCTGTCTGTTTCAGGATCCATGAAGGGGTTGTGAAAGTGTGTAGAATCGCTATACACAAAGTGCTGTGTGTTGCCGATGCAGACGCTGCAGAGGTAAATGATTAAGCTAGAGCATTATCGACTCAGAAGTATCGGAACTCCGTCTGCTCGTGGAACTCTGCGGAATCTTTTGGAGTATTTCTGTAACTCTGCAGAATCACTCAAAGTGAAATTCTGCCAGCTCCACCCAATTCAATATGGTAAAAGTTAAATGGGACACACGTTAACTATCAGTGAATTTCTAAGTTCAAACAGTACTTCATTGAAACAAGGGAGAGACTGAGCTCAACTAGTGATTTGCAAACGTATGTTTCAAATAAGTTGTGGGTCAATTCAAAGGCGTACTGTCAAAACATGCATTTCACTTCGTCAGCAGAGTTCACAGAGTTTTGCACACTCCCAATAGGCTTGTAAAGTGGAGTTCAGAAAAGCTCCGCCATTCGCCGCTTTGCAGAGTTTTTTCTCACACCTGGCTCACCAATTGGTAAGTTGGTGAGCAAGAAATGGTATCCCATAGAACAATTTTTGGGCGCTAGAATGGCACCCGGGGAGATTTTCTCAGCACGGGATGTCTGAACCATTCGCAGCGAGAAATCTACTCAAGTGGCAGCAAAGAAGCATAACGCTCTGGCATGCTGGATGGTACCATTTGCACAGATTTGGCAGTGTGTAAAAAGCTTCCAGAGCCAAAACTCAGCATGTGCAGTGTGACATGCCGATTCCACTCACTTGGCGAGCTCTGCAAAATCTTATGGAGTTTTCATGTAACTCCGCATTCTGCCCATCCCTAATAAAGACGTAGGGGCCGATTGCGATGCCAGCATTGTAATCAACAGTTTTGATTCATTTCCGACCAACCCATTTGGATGGAGTCAGACAGAAATTAATCCAAACTGGATTTCCATACTGCTTCCCTGCAATTCGAAAAGCCTCCTGTAATCCCAAGGATGGTTCTTTCTGCCCGAGGGATTACAATGTCAGATTCTGACAGCCTTTATGTGCTGGTCTTTCTGACACAGAAAGGTTGTTAGAAGTCGACTTTGGGGAGCTCCAGCAGGGCCTGCATAGGTGCAAGGCCCCCAGATGGTGGCCAAGGGGGCACGTTGATCCCTGCACCCCCTGGCAGGCACTTTGGGGTGCCTGCCAGGGGGTGCAGAGATGAACTGCATTTCTTATCTTTACAATGAGAGCATGCATTCTGGTCGGAATGCATGCTCCCATTGTAAAGAATAGGACTGCGACCGAAACAGTGTTCGGTCACATCCTAATTGCTGGGTTAGGACCACAGACAGGAGGTAGGCCGGTCCCAGTACCCAATCGATGTTTGACTGACTCAGGTCTGTCTGACATCGACCTTGAGCCCATAGTTTGAAGATGCTTCTACTTAGTCAAAGATGAGGAAAAGAAAACACTACCACACTTTAGTCTCAGAACTAGAAATGTTTGTATTACTATAACAGCCAATTCACCTACCTACTGACCTATAGCTAAGCTCCTAATATGTCATCTAATGATTTGAAGAGTAATTAGCAGGTTTCAGCATAAACTGTAAAAAAACAACAGACTCATGTAATGACTATTTTGTTGTACAATGGCCCATGCATATCTTTGGAAAGCATACTGCACATAACCAGTTGCTGAAACAGGTTTTCTTCAGAAATGTATACGTCAAGTATTCAGTCTGAGTAGTCAAGATGGTGGCAGGTTGAGTTGATAGTGCTGCATTGATGAGGAACCCATTTAGATTCCTATTGAAGTTTGCCTAACTGAAGATTATTTGCCTTGCCTGAAGACAGGCTCTGCATGGTGCTCAGGGCCGTTTGTGGCCGTGTGCTTGACACTCACCTCCTGGTTGTGAAACTTCTGACACTACTGGTGTTCTGTGCTGTAAAGGAATGCTGATCCAGGCTATTGATTTGTTGGAGTGTTCTCTGTGCTCTCTGTTTTTCATTGATGGCATCAATGTTTCACAGGCAAATAGTCAAGGCTGTAGGAAAAATATGCACAGGACCCTCAGGTGCAAAGATATGACTGTCCGGTGGTGGGACACTTCACAAATATCTCGGCCACCTCTCTGTCATAGAGTATAGTGTTGCTATGGGATCGGCACCTTCTGCTGGTAATTCGATATATCAAGCTGAGGACCAGGGTACCAACTTGCAAGCTACACTAGAAGATACAGTGGGAAACCCGTGGGGCACGGCAATCGGCACAGTTGCAGGGAGTAATCCAGCTCTGCACGGCAGGGAGCTTTGACTGCCAGTCTTGGCTGAAGCAATGCTATTAATGAAAAAATCTTCCTCCATGATATGTGTACTGTTACACTTGGGAGCTTTGAGCAAAGATTGCATACAGCATCTAATAGAGCTATAAAAACATCAGTTCTGAGAGTTCAGGAGGTTGTGGCGGGGTCAGGCTTAGAGCATGCTGTTGTAAACTCTATTAACACTGCAACCCTTAGCATTGCTAATATTATATCAGCTAGCACTCTTAGCAGCACTCAGACACACCTGGTTGCCATATAAAAAGTACCCAAAGCAGTGAACATACATGCTACTGCAAATACTGCAAGGCCAACTATGAAAGTAAGCACAGAAGTAAGTAATGCATATACTCCACTGGAGCCATTATGCTCCACCGACATGGATACTAGCTTGAATTGGCTAAGCGCTGGAATCGGCAAAGCAAGTACTACTGGGTCTGGCGGTCTTGGTCATTCAGCAATTGCCTCAATGAGAATGCTGAGTCTTTTTTCTCCCTTTCTAACTATTTGATAAGGATTTAAACATGGCTGATATTATGGACTCAGAGTCAGATCTGTAGTGGGGCACTGAAATGGATAAACTGGATCAAGCAGAGAGGGTAACTGAACTACAACCTGACCCATCTAAGGTTAGTGTTGATGGGAAGGAGGTATATCAGGGCTCATATCTTCAGACGTAATTCTCTTGAAGTGACTTTACTGAAACTAAGGTATTGCAGCACGGACGGTTACACCAGGTATTAGGTTTTCAAACCTGGAGGACAAAGCACAATCTATGGACCAACAGATCTGGGGGCAGGAGCAACTATCTAAGGATCTCTCTTGGAAAGTGGAGGATCTGGAAAATTGAATACGCAAAGATAATCTGTGAATGGGTATCTGGGAAGGTTCAGAAGGGGACTATCCCTGCAGTTCTTTTGTATACCTGTTACACCAAACATTTCCAAGCCTTTGCAAATTGGATATCAACTGTCAAACAGAGAGTGCCCTTCAATTCCCTTCTACAGGATATTAGAGGTTTTCCATTCTACCTGTTTTGATGCACTTCAGGCTGCCATATGCCAACACACACATCCTTGTGCCATAGTGCAATGGCAATAGTGTGCACAGTATGGAAGGAATAGCTTTGGTACTAGAAGGGGACCCTGCCTGTATAAAAACTATCCTTAACACTTTCCTGCTGTGTAGGTGCAAAGTAAGAAAAACTAGGATAAATGAAAACATTTCTCTTAGTTTTATGCCTGCCTGCACTAAACAACAACAATGGTTCTGTTGGGGATCACACTTAAATTGAAAGATGTATTGAATACACAAATAAAAACAATATATCCGATGAAGGACATATGAGGAAAAAACAAATGAACACAATAGTAATAAAGGTACATCTTTTAGTATTAACCTTGTAGTGAATCAATTCACAATTCCTTGAGTAGCTGTCCAAAACAAGCATAACATATGGACTGGATATACATTGGGTGAGTGAGTCGTGACTGGTGAAATAGTGCTGTAAACAATTAAATGAAGTGCCAAAATAATCATACATATAGACGAAACATTACATCATGAGTGTCTACTTTACAATAAAATGTATATGTATGTATATCCAGTCCATATGTTGTGTTTGTTTTGGACAGCTACCCTGGAAACCAAGATTAGAATGAAATAGTTAGTAAATCAGTAATACATGCTTCTTTTTTTCCCTTGTGGATTAGTTGTGTTCAGTTTGTTAAGTCTGCGCTCTTGAGTTATCTGCATTTAGTAGTGTTTAGAGTAGGGATAGAAAAATGGAAGGGAATTTTAAAAAGTGACGCTGTGAGTAGTTAATGATAATAGTGGACCTGTCCACCTCTTAGCTGGGTGAATTGGATAAAAAGGGGAGTATGAACAGAATTGGGTGTTTCCAGCAGTCAACAAGGTTTGGGAAAAGTCAGAGAGATGAAAGCTAAAATAGAGTTATGGGGAATTGTATTTTTTTAATTACCCCCCATCCGCCAGCACTCCCTGGCTCAGATTCAGACAGGGGCCCTGTTAGGGCCAACTTACCTGCATGTCCACTGCCCTTTGCAAGGTGGGGTCCAGCAATTACAAGGTTGGTGGATAAGCAGGTTGGAATATGCTTAGTGGGGCCCACATAGGCACCGCCAGCTATTTAGGCCATTTACAGACTGCTGCCACAGCAAGATCCTTATCTTAGTGGAGGCAGCAGGCTCATGGCCTTCCTACCACCACACTCATAATACGGCAGACGGGCCATGGTGGTGATGGTGGGATAGCCACTTCGAGTATGGCAGCCCCCGGACAGCCCTACTCGTAATAAGCCCCATTGTGACTTTCTATCCAATTCTATCTATAAAGTGGTCAGTGTTGCTTTAGGGATCCCTAACAAATGTCTACTGGAGGTACCAGTTTATTCCTACCATGGTAAGACAAGGCAGTTGCCGAAACCTTCTGCAACTAGCTTTCTAGAGATTGCGCCTGAGAATGAGTTTTAAAATAGCACCCAATTTATGGAACACAGCCGCAAACATGTGACAGAAATTGTGTAAGAGTTTAAGATTATGCTACTACAATCTATGTAGTTGTATTTTTGATGCAAAGAAAAATATTCAGTGATACAATATATTTATGTACATTTTTGCTGTAGTATCACAGAGCTATTATCTTTTTGATTTAAAAGGCAAACTGGCTATTTGTTGCATATTCTACACTTAAGTCCTCATTACGATGTCAGTCAGAAGTGCTCTGAACGACATTCGGATTTTCCTAAGCCATGTCAAACCCATGTTTCCGACCAACTCGGAAACATTTCTGACCGACCGATTATGATAGAAGGTAACCCTTCGTTCTTTTTGACTCGGTGCTGACCGCCATTCGTAGACTCCAAGTCGGTCGGAGCCGAATCTTACGGCTCTACGGACTGCGTTTTCGACCGAGGTATTACGATGTCGGATATGGACAGCCTTTCCAAATTGGCCTGTCCAACATGGTACAGCTGTCGGAAACTGACTTTGGGGTCCTGTAGCAGGCCCTCACTTCACCCGTAGGCGTCCAGTAGGGGCCCAAGGGACCCCTCTTTACAACCATGTACAGTGTGGCAGGCACCATGGGGGTGCCTGCCACAGGGTGCAAGGTTTTTTGCAACCATTCCTTTCATCAATGGGAGCCTGTGTTGTTCGTCGGAACACAGGCTCCCATTGAAGTCAATGGTAGTCCGACCAAACGGTGTTCTGAACTATCGTGATCGGTCACCTCACTTACCGAAACCAAGTCGGTCGGAATATTTTCCGACCGACATCGCAATGAGGCCCTTAGTGCATATTCTTGCAGATGTTCCTAAATGCTTTAGTAGAATTGGTAATAGCAGCATTGTATGGATGGTTGTGGGTATATTTTAAGTATTGTTTGTATCATTGCCTGTTCAAAGTTTATTATAATTGTGTGCAGGGGGTAGTTGTTTGTTTTTACTTGTATATGTTTTAACAGTTCATAGCAAGTTTTACTTTGTTTTTTTAGGCACCCTTGGTTAATAATGGCTTTGTTAGTGTTATCATATTCGCCATGGATTGATGTACATCTGTGTGAATGGTGGTGGTCACAATGTAGACATTCTGTCCATCATCTACATTTCAAATTGACTTTGTTCAGGAGATTATTGTCAGTTGCAAATATAATTATTCTTCTGTCGTTATTCTGTTTTTTGTGTAGGAGGAAAGGTTCTTCATTGTGTGTAATGGTTAGATTTTCTCGAATTTGTATGTCTTGGTATCCTCTAGGGGCAACAGGGGTTTGACTTGTGGCTTTTATATTACATGTTATCAGTAATTTTAAAGGAGGGATTGCTGTAGCTAATCTGTATTGTTCTTATGCACTTTAGAAGTATTTATTTAAAAATGTTAATAGTGGGCGCTTGCCTCTTTTAAATATTCGGATATGTGCTTTACTTCTATCTTTGTTACATTTGAGGGGTGGTTGTGTTACCTGACGTAATTTACAATGTAATTTTTTTGCTATAGTCCTCCCATAACAAGCTTTTGCTTAATATTTAGTACATTTCCAATTCACTTGTTTGATGCTCATTCTTTCCTTGCAGTGTGTATCCTGTGTGCAAAACCAATTGTTTGCCTTTTCTGTAACGTGATATATGTGGTTCCTTCTGCCTGAAAGTACCATAAATTCAAAATTAATTATCCAGTTAAATTGTGTATTTTGTTTTCTAACATAATTTAAACATGCTTTCACATGTTTTATATTGTATGATTACATATGTGTAGTTGCTTTAATTCGGACTTGATTTTCTTTAATTTCTGTTTGATGTTGTTGAGATTTGGTTTTTCTATTAGGGAAAAAATGTTTGTTTTAGTTGTTAAAATAACGGGCTGTTTAGTTTTGGGGGCGGAGGGGTTTTAGTTTTAAGTTTACCCTACTGGAGTTGTTTTAGTTTTATACCAGTTCCTATTTTACTTACTTTGAAAGTCCTTATGTCCCATATTTATTAGTGTTGAATGTTTTGGTTTGAAGTGATTATTTTTTTCCTAAGGCTTCCTTAATATATGTGTATTAATGTATATGAGAAGAGAGAGAGAGTTTAGTAATGTCTTTTTTAACTTGCGTTTTAAAATTATGCCAGATTATATCATCATTTATTTTTTCAACATACCTATGAATGTGTATTGTTAATTTCCTGGAGTCTTGCTTCTGGCTTTTCTTCATACAGTCCAGAAGAGTAAGTTTTTCCTGTGAAAAATGGTGAGGTTTTGTACTCTTTGAATAGTGCTCTCTTAATTTTGTTTATATTTTTACTGGTTAGTTTGTTTTACAGTAAATTGTATTGGCTACTTTGTGTGTTGTTTGAGTTTTTCAAGTTATTACCTTTTTTGGTGGACAATAATTAGTATTTC
Source organism: Lissotriton helveticus (assembly GCF_964261635.1). Lineage (NCBI taxonomy): Eukaryota > Metazoa > Chordata > Amphibia > Caudata > Salamandridae > Lissotriton > Lissotriton helveticus. Next base: position 352,858,491 of record NC_136070.1, on the reverse strand, counting down.
TTTTTTACTTCTAAATATACGCATCTGTTGAATTGCTGTATTTGTATTATAGTATTGTTATATTTTAATTTACTTATTTTTATTGTTTGTAGTCATTTTTACTTCAGTGTAACAAAATGTGTTTATTTGTATAGTAGATGTATGGTGAATATATATGGTTATATATGTGAATAATGTTGTTTGTTTTATTTTATTATACATTTTTTGTGTAGATTAATAATTGTAATTTATTTGCATATATAGCTCATTAAAAAACGAATTTTATGATGTACAATTTATTTTCCTTATGTTTAGTGATCATTTTGTCCCTATTGTGTGTTTTGATATTTGTATTATTCTATATGAAGAAAATATTTTATGTTTCAATATGTGTGTGTTTTATATTGATAAAATTAGATCTTTTTGACAGTGAATTTTTTGTCATAAAAATATTTCGGTATATTTGGTTAAGTATATGGTGGCAATATTTGCCATTAAATTCTGTCATGGAACCTACAGTTCTGCATAGGGAGAATAGGGGACCTCAGGATATGTCACATGGCATTCTTAGGAGTACACCTGGAAACCTGCACTTATTGCAGCAGCCCATGCAGAATTTTCAGAATGTTAATGAACTGTAAAAGAACATTCAGGTGGAGAAAAATGTGCCTGTATTATTAATTCTTTTTCATGGATTGGGTTGAAGGTGTATTACAATGTCACATTTGTGCACATTGCTTTCTTTACTTTCTTTTAGTAAAGTAAGATTTCAGGGCAGACCCACATGCCTGCTTTTATGATTTCTTCTTTTACATGTACAGTATAAACCAGAATCACAAGTCTTTTTACAAATGTAAAAGTGCTTATTTTTGGTTAAGATTTTTCACAGTTGTTGGTAGAAACAACAATCCACCCCCTCAGAGAAGAACATATTAACGATATGTTTTTCATTGATCCACAAGAGCTTTACGAATCTATAACTGCAATCTCAATATAGCCCATCTTAACATTATTTCTTTGCACGTAACTTTCAAGTGCATGGTGATAAGAAATCTTGGCTTCGTCATCTGGCCTAGGTAGTAATACCTTCATCAAATGAAATGATAACATCCATGTTTAAGGTGTTTATAATGACCTAAATATAATAAATGAGGCATTCACTTCACAATAATCATTATTTTTAAGGGGGATTACTTCTTGCTATATTTGAGATGGGCTCATGGTGATAGAGGGAAACAGGGCCACATATTGTAGCTTAGGTAATGCATTGCTATTCCTCAGTTGAAATTCCTAGTTTAGCAAATAAGTGCACATTATGGGAAATCCACGAATGTCACTGACGACAAACTGCCTTCCTATGAGCAAGTGGATTATGAATTATAGTGGATAGTAGTTCACCACAATTAATAATGTCACTGTTGTTGATAGGTTGAGTAAAGGTGTCAGTAATTTAAACCTGAGGTAAAGCTGTTGTAGCTATGGGACATAGCAGACAGATATACCTTAAGAAAATCTGTAAAGAATTTAGATGTACCAAAACAGATAAAATGTCAAAACCACAATAAAATAATAGGGAATATTTTAAACCCTTCTCAGCCAGGCCTCCCCCCATGCCACACCCTTTTTGGACTATTTGGGGTAGTTCATGCTTAGTCCCCCATAATTCTTTGCACACATAAGGTATCCACCCCAAATTTCTGTCCTTTTCTGCCAACATCCTTAGAATTCTAAAGGTATCAGGGGTTTGCGGATTCCATTTGAGGGGTAACTGAGAAATGTAGTAAAAAACACAGCTAAATTTGTTTTGGGGGAGAAAATGGGATACAAGTGCTGCAGTAGAAAGCATATGGTTTCTTTCCTGCAAATGGTATCAATGAAGGGTTTATGGTGCTTAAATAAACATCTTCCCAGCTTTCAGGAACAGGCAGACTTTTGTCAGAAAATCAAAATTGTCTACACAGTTTTGGCATTTTACTGGGACTTAGCCTATTTTTCCTATTTTCTGTGCTTTCAACCTCCTTCCAGTTAGTGGTAGAAATGGGTGTGAAATCTGGTGAGCCTGGTGGCTCGTTCAACCTCCCACCAGGCCCCTCTCACTTTTGTCTTAATCTATCGCCCTCCCCAACCCACTCCCTTATTTCTTTCCAATATACAGACCCTTCTGGCTACCCTGGTAATTAATAACTCTTCTGTACTAGTCTTAGGGGATCTCAACTTTAGGCCTAGTGACCCTGCTGAAAGTCCCCAATCTAAGGAGTTTACCAGCCTTATGAATAGTTTAAACTTTTTGCCACTGATTCATAGCTCCACCCACATACATGGTCACACGCTAGACCAAATCTGGTCACTGAACGTTCCGTTCACACCCCCCATTAAATCCCCATGCTCGTGGTCGGACCACTCTACCATCACGTTCTCCCTTGCCCTAGCGCCCACGGTCAAACCTCCGCTTCCCAAAAACACCTGGGTTCGGAAATGGGGCAAAACAGACATGCCTTCTCTCTGCTCAGCCCTGGCCAAAACCAGCCCTGATTTATCTGGCCTTTCAGCTACCTCTCAGTTGGCCGCTATTAACAACTGGCTTACTGTGGCGGGTGACGAATTCGCCCCCTTAAAGCGGCTTACAGTCAAACGGGCCCACGCAGCTAATCGCTGGTTCACACCTGACCTCAAGGTAATGAAACTAGCTGCAAGGAGGGCTGAGCGAGTTTGGAGAAGCACTTACGATCCCGCACAAAAGGCAACTTACTTGTCTGTCTTGCAAACCTACAAAAAGGGCATCCTTGAAGCAAAACCGAATATTATACCAACAGGATAATGACAGCTGAGTCCCAATCAAAGGAAATTTTCTCCACTGTCCACGAACTAGCATCATCCAGCAGAGCCACGGTCACCATCCCCCCTTCCCAGTCCCTCTGTGACTCGCTCAATGAGTTTTTTATAGATAAGGTGGCTAAAATCAAACTCAACATTCCCCTGCCCTCCCCCACTTTTGTCAACCCGTCCCCACCCATCACTACCGTCAAACTAACCAACTTTCCATTACTAACTAATAACACTCTCCTTCCTTTACTTCATCGGGTCAAATCAGGCTCTCCCCTGGATTTTGCCCCTGCTCGTATTCTCAAAGAAATTTACTCAGTCTGTCCTACACCACCTCTGACCCTTCTTAATGACTCACTCACACACGGTTCTGTCCCCAGCCCACACAAATCGGCGATTGTTATACCAATCTTAAAAAAAACGGACGCCGACTCATCTTCCCCCTCCAATTACCGTCCCATTTCACTCCTGCCTTACCTTGCAAAAGTCCTTGAAACCCATATCACCACCCCCCTGAGCACCCATATTGAGGCAAATCATTGCCTCTCCCCTTGTCAAGCTGGTTTCCGCCCCATGCACTCTACAGAGAAAGTGGTCATCTCAGTAATGGACAAATTGCGTGAAGGTATTGACACCAACCTTCCGCAAGCCCTGATACTCCTAGACCTGTCCGCCGCTTTCGACGCGGTGGACCACTCCACCCTTCTCCACCGTGTCAGGGCGGCGGGCATAGAAGGCTTGGCCTTTTCATGGCTTGAGTCTTTTCTCGCTGGGAGAACTCAAGCGGTCCGCCTGGCTGGCTACGCTGCGACCTCCCGCAAGGTAGAGTGCGGGGTCCCCCAGGGCTCATCACTTTCCCCCCTTTTGTTTAACCTATATATCTTCCCCCTCATTTTTATGTTACAGCAGCTGGAGGTCACCGTGTTTAATTACGCGGATGACCTCCAGCTAATTTTCAACCTATCCCATTCATCTTCATCTGTCCTGAACGTCCAGACAGTAATGACGTTCATTCATGACTGGATGAACTGCAACCACCTCAAACTCAACCCGGACAAGACCGAGCTGGTTCTGACCGGAGGTGGTTGCAGTCCATGGTCCCCCTCTTTTTGGCCCCCTTCCCTTGGTGTTCCCCCACTCCCTGTGTCTAAAGTAAAAACCCTGGGGATTTTTCTCAATTCTCAACTCACTATCCATTCACAAGTTAGTTTCGTGGTTTCCTCTTGTTTTTTTTCCCTTAGAATAATTAGGAAAGTTTCCAGTTTTTTTTTTCTACCTCCGCTTTAAAAGTAATTGTGTTGGCCATGGTATTGTCTCGTATAGACTATGGTAACATAGTCTATAATGGGGCCCCCGCCTACGCGATCCATCGTTTGCAACTGGTGCAGAATCAGGCGGCTCGCCTGATCCATGGCCTGCCCAAATACCATCGGGTCACCCCACTGCTTAAAACATTACACTGGCTCCCAATAAAAGAGCGTGCCCTTTTTAAACTCGGCTGCCTCACCTATCAGGCCAGATCGGGCACTGCTCCTGAATTCATCTGTTCTGCCATTAAGCCTTACTGCCCTGGCAGAGAACTTCGCTCCGCTCATTTGGCCCTCCTCACCATTCCTCGCTTTAAAAAACAGAAAGCGGGTGGAGCGAGTTTCGCTGTCTTGGCTCCAACCTTTTGGAACTCCCTCCCGGCTACCCTGCGCACTTCTCCTTCCTACCTCCTGTTTCGGAAGAACCTTAAAACCCTCCTTTTCACGCAAGCCTACCCGACTTAGATCCCTCCTGTTGCTGCCGCCCACTGTTCACCACTAGCGCCATGAAACCGCCGGGTAAACGAGCGCTGTACAAATGTTTTTAAATTCAAAATTAAATTCAAATTGAAACCAATAATTAATCCCAGAAAGCTATACATTTCTGAATATTAGACCACATTCTGAATTCAGCAAGGGGTCATTTGTGTAGCTCCTTTATGGTTTGCCTATGGAAAGTAACAGTTAAATTAAAAGAATATTGAAATTTAGTTGAAAAAAACAGACATTTGTGGCAACATTTTCACCTGTAACTTCTTCTAACTATGGTAGATTTTTTAAACCTTTATACCGTTACGTCCGCTGGACCCTTCTGGGTTCAGGGTTATATGAGGCTTGTAGGTTCAACAAGAACCCGAGGTACCTAAAGACAATGACTTAGTTGCACCTTGCAATGTTTTTTCATTGTGTACCGTGTATACAGTAATTCATTTGGTAAAATTTAAATTGGTATCAAGTAAACCCATGTATTTCTGAAATTGGAACAAAAAATTGAGTTTGTGGGTACCCATATTAGCATATGAATTAAAGGGTATTGTTCAAATTGACTTCTTTTGTACATGCTGTCATACATTTGGAAGGCAAAAATGCATGGAAAGACAATTAGTAATAGCAAATGTTCTACTGTTTTGTGTTCCCTAAGACTCCCGATAAAAATGGTACCTCATTTGTGTTGGTAGTCTTAATGACATGAAATAGCCCAAAACGCAACAGGGACACATCCTGTTTTTCAAGTAAAAACGTCTCTTTTTTTGTAATGTGCATAGCTGGGGATTTTGGGCCCTAGCTCAGCCGGCACCTAGAGAAACCTAGCAAACCTGTCCATTTTTAAAACTAGGCAATCAGGGAAATCCAGGATAGGGTGACTTGAGTGGCTCTCACGGGGGTCTGTTATCCAGAATCCCTTGCAAACCTCAAACTTTGTAAAAAAAACTAAATACTCAAATTACTTTGATGGGAAGATCTGGAATCTGCTGGGAGCCACAAAGTTCTACTCACCCAACACTCTGAAATTCTCCTGTTATAAATGGTATCTCACTTGTGTGGGTAGACTTAGTGCCCGCGACAGAAAAAGGCCCAACATGCAACGTGAACACATCAGATTTTTCCAGTGAAAATGGACCCTGTTTTTTCAATGTGCATACCTGTGGATTTTGGGCCTAGCTCAGCCGGTACCCAGGGAAATCAACCAACCTGTAAACTTTTTTAAACTAGACACCGAGAGGTATCCAGGATGCGGTCTAAAAAAAACAATTTACCTCACATTTCTGTGATTAAAACTTCTGGAATCTACAAGGAGACACAAAGTCTAACCACCCAGAATTCCCCTAAGTCTCCCGATAAAAATGGAACCTCACTTGTGTCGGTAGGCTTAGTGCCCCTGACAAGAAATGGCCCAAAACGCAACTTGGACACATTTTTTTCAATCTGCCTAGCTGTGGTTTTGGGCCCTAGCTCAGCCGGCACCTAGGGCAATCTAGAAAACCTCTACATTTTTTACAACTAGACACCAGGGGAATCCAGGATGGGGTGATTTGTGTGGCTTTCACCAGGGTTTGTTACCCAGAATCTCTTGCAAACCTCAAACTTTGGCAAAAAAAATAATTTTCCTCACATTTCTGTGATGAAAAGTACTGGAATCTGTAGGGAGCAACAAACTTCCACATACCCAGCATTCCCTCAAGTCCGCCAATAAAAATAGTATCTTACTTGTGTGGGTAGGCCTAGGGTCATTGACAGGAAACGGTCCAAAACGCAACATGGATACTTTACATTTTTCTACTGAAAACTGATCCGTTTTTGCATTGTGCTTAGATGTGGATTTTGAGTCCTAGCTCAGCCGGCACCTAGGGAAACCTAGGAAACCTGTACGTTTTTAAAAACTAGACACCCAGGGGAACCAGTATGGGGTCACTTGTGTGGCTCTCACCAGGTTCTGTTACCCATAATCCCTTGCAAACCTCAAACTTTGTCAAAAAACACATTTTCTTTACATTTCTGTGATGGAAAGTTCTGGAATCGTGGCAGCCCCAAACTTCAAACAACCCAGCATTCCCTTAAGTCTGCCGATAAAGATGATATTTCACTTGTGTGGGTGGGCCTAGTGCAGGTGACAGGAAACGGCCCAAAATGCAACGTGGTCACATCACAATATTGCTGTGTTAAAACTGACCCTTTTTTGCAATTTGCCTAGTTGTTGATTTTGGGCCCTAGCACACCCGGCACCTAGGGGAACTGAGCAAACCTGTAAATTTTTTAAAACTAGATACCTAGAGGAATCCAGAATGGGTGAACTTGTATGGCTCTCACCAGGTTATTTCACCCAGAATCCCTTGCTATCTTCAAACTTTCATTATTGGTGATTGAAAGTTCTGAAATCTCTTGGCAGCCACAACTTCCACCTCTCAAGCATTCCCCCAAGTCTGCCAATAAAAATGGTATCTCACTTGTGTGGGTAGCCCTAGTCTAGTGCCCGCAACAGAAAATGACCTAAACCTTATTGTGGAGACTTCAAAATTATTTACCACGAGACAACCTGGTTTTGTGAGGAGTCATCCAGGTTTTTGGTCCCGGTCTCAATGGGCGTCTAGAGAAACTTACCTAACCCAGACCTTTCGGAAAACACCTGGGTGAGTCCAGGGAGGTGTAGCTTGTGTAGACCCCCCAATGTTTTGTACACAGAATCCCCTGCACACCTTAAATTTATCTTACAAAATCAAATTGTCCTCATATTTCTGTATGTTAAAGTTGTGGGATAACCAGGAAGACACACATTTCCTACCACCCAGCCAGCGGCGGGCAGCTCAGGTAGGCACAGTGGGGTGGTAGTGCAGGGCAGGGCATGGCAGGGAGGGAAGCCGATGGATGACGGAATAGGTAGCATTGAATAAATACATAATTCCTATTCCGTTGTCTGACGGCTTCCCCCGGTAATTGCCCAGCCCGACCTGACCCTCCGGCTCACCACGCTTATCTGAGCCGGCCGCCACTGCACCCAGTGTTCCCATTGATCTCTCAATCAAAATGATACATCACTTGTTTGGGTGACCAATGCAGAATCGCCTAAATACCTATCTAAAAAATAATATATCGCTTAGAGCTCAGTGTGCTATCCCCTCAATATCTATGTTTTTGGCCTTTCCCTGTCGCCGGCCCTCGGCCCACCCATGCAAGTGAGGTATCATTTTACTCTGTAGACAGAGGGGAACGCTAGAAGATAGGAAATTTGTGCTGACGCAGTTGTCCCAGACAGAAATTTAAGGGAAATGTTATTTTTTTTAGCTAAATTTGAGGTTTGCAGGGGATTCTGGGTACGGCCTCCCTGTGTCTAGTTTTCAGAAATGTCTGGATTTGGTAGGTTTACCCAGATGGACTCCCAGCCCTGGACCAAAAACTCAGGTGCCCCCTTGCAAAAAACTAGGTCATTTTGAAATGCATAATTTGATGTCTCCACAATACGTTTGGGGCCCTTCCCTGTCGCAGGTACTTGGTCCACCCATACAAGTGAGGTGCCATTTTTATTTGGAGACGTGGGGTAATGCTGGGTGGTAGGTAATTAGTGTTGGCCTGGTGTTCCCACAACTTTACCACACAGAAATGTGGGAAAAACATGATTTACAAGCTAAATTTGAGGTTTGCAGGGGATTCTGGGCAAGAAAACATTAGAAGATCCACACAAGCTACACCTCACTGGACTCCCCCGATGTCTAGTTTTCAAAAATTCCTGCGTTTGATAGGTTTCCCCAGATGACCACCTAGCCTGGGACGAAAATTTGCAACCAGTAAAGCTTTTTAAGAACTGACCTAGGTTCTAATAGGATGGTTCTTGAAATTCAGAATCACAGTGATTCAGCATCTTAGCTACCTCATGTATACTAATGATTAGTTGCCATCACAGGTGTAGGGTCCTTTGCGGTTACTAATGGGAACCTTGCAAAGATATGAATATTTTGTGATCGAGTTTGGTTGCAAAACAGTAATCCAGTAATCCATACCATAAGAATTCAGTATTTGGAATGGCCATTTTAAACACACCTCTCCCAAATACCCATGAATGAATCACTAAATGGATTTAGCGAATGGCAAGGTTTGAAAACCAATAAGTCTGTTTGTGTATCTGCCCCGAAATGGCATTACAGAATTCTCGGTATGTCACAATCCAGGAACATACCAGAGCTTGATTCTTTGTCACCATTACTTGTAGCACATTTTTTTTATTGAGCAGAGTAGAAAAATATAAGTCAGAACAAACATAAATAGGTATATATATACATCTTAATACAGTTAATGCTGTTCAATACATAAAATCGCCAGCTTTTCATATAAACGTGGGAATAATCCAATCAACAGAATTAAAGTGCATTTAGTACCATGCTACAGACTCAGCAAGCCTATTTTCAACATTAGCAGGAGTTGTCACCTAAATCATATATATTCAAGAGAGGGCCATACTCCTAACTAAAAGTGTGAATGCAGATTCAATTGAGGTCAGAGAAATACAATTATGCAGAGAGAATTGATACAGTTAACTAAAGTGCAAGTGCAAATTCAAGTATACTTTACAATTCTTTCCTTCAAAAAGAGCGTACTCGTATCGTATCTCGAAGACTAATACGTGAGATAAAAATACAAATGGAAGGCATCACCTAGATGATAATACTTAAGAGAAAACAAACATTATGAAGTGCACATCAGAATAATATTGCTGCAGTAGAATTAGACCAGCAATACCACAAACATAATAAAGTTATCCCTGCAGATCCCTCTCCATTTGTTTACACACCGAGACACATTTTTTAACAGCTCCAACCCTTTTCGCATATACTTCTTCATATGCTCTAACTCGTTTCATTTTTTTTTATACCATTCTAAAAAAGTTGGAATTTTTGCTGTCTTCCAGTTCTGCAGAATCAGGAAGCGTGCCACCAGAAAGGAGATTGATAGAAACATTCCCCCCCCCCCTTTTGTTATAACCTGGTTTGGGCTTCGTTTTGATAGACCGAACAGTGCCACCTCTGGTTCTTATGGTATATTACTTCCCAGAGTGTGGCTAAGGCCAGCACATAATTCCATCCAAAACTGACTCAGCTTAGAGCATGCACAAGCAATATGGAGCCAGCTGCCCTCACCAGTTTGCTGACAGCGAAAACAAGTATTTTCAATCTCAGGATACATTTTATGGAGAGCATATGGGGTATGATAAGCCAACCATCAGCACAGAAAAGCCATCTTTTTGACATTTGAAGCCCTAAGCGCCGGATTACCATGCTGCAAAATAGCTTGACATTCTCTAATTGAAAGGTTGCAGGACAATTCATGTTTTTTTACCAGAAAGTTGACGGCAGCAGAAGGCTCCCCTTGATTTTGAAAGAGTCTATACCAATTCCCTATACCTGTCACTTTAGTTCTAAACACCGAAGAAAGGAACGAAGTGGCGCCTATGTTGCCTAAAAGTACATTTTTATCTAACAAAGATCCCATATGGAGGAAACTAAGGAAAAGGACCCTACTCCGGGTGCCACACCTAGACTGAACCTCCTCCCAGGTGACACATCTGCCTCTTATTATAAAATGGCCTAACTCTTTAAAGCCTCTTAAATCTCAAAGTTTAATGTGGTTATGACGAATAAAAAGGCCCAAACTTCTAAGCTCTGACAGCCCCAAATATTCGAATCCTGACGATTTAGCTTTTTGCGAAAAAAAAGTGCTGAAGTCTAATTGAGAATTCTTGATATGTCTTATATCTTACTTTTTTAGGCAGTTTTGATGTTTTTAGAAAAACGGGAGCTGAGGCCCAGCTTCATCAGCCATTTTTCTCATAATAAAACCATCCAAAGTCCCCCTGCTATCAAGCAGACGAACTAAAATATACATAAATGCAGCTTCATAGTAAGTTCGGATATGGGGGAGTGCCAGCCCCCCCAGCTTGTATCTAGTTGTAAAATTGATCATTTGACTCTTGATGCTATTTTATTCCAAATAAACTGGCGGAAAAGTTTATCCAGTTCTCTGAAATACGCTGCACTAATAAATCTTTAATCTTACTTAATGCTGCTTCGTAATTTAACCTAAATAAATCTGAATAGTTATTTGACACATAAATTCCTAAATAACAGATCGGTTCAGGGGAATATGCTTGCTGTTTTAGCATATCTGGGAGATAAGTTAAGGTTACATTTAATGCTAATACTTCAGTTTTTTATGATTGACTTTATATCCTCCAATCGTCTCAAACTGAGCGAACTCCTTTAGTATTAAATCAACATTTTGTTTTTCCGGTTTGAGGTAGAGTATCACGTCATCAGTAAATAATTTGATTTTGGACCTCCCCTCCAATTGGAGTTTTTATATCTATATTATCCCTAATCCTAACAGCTAGAGGCTCTATGAAGAAAGTAAATAAAACTGGAGACAGGGGACAACCCTGTTGAGTCCCAAGCTTTATATCAATTAGACCTATTGATTTACAATTAATCCTGATCTGGGCCTGTGCTCCTTGATATACATTTTGAAGCATATTATTAATTTGCTCTGGGAAGCCAAACGTTTCACGGCCATAAAACAATGCTCCCCAATTTACTAGGTTGAATGCCTTTTAACCATTAATATTATAGCAGAGGTTTGGTGGGTGTTGAAATAATCAATTGCTTGAATAAAAAAAGCTGTGTTGGATGACATTGACCAACCTGCTGTAAAGCCCGATTGATCCTTGTGAATATCATATTGAGCCAGAGAAGTAAAGCGATTTGCCCAGATTTTCATCAGGATTTTATAATCTACATTTAAAAGACTAATTGGTCTATAAGAGCCAACTTCCCTGGGATTTTTTCCTTTTTTAACAAAGCTCACTATTGATGACTCCTTAAAAGATGCTGGGACGTTCCCTCCTGCTCTAACAAAATGAAAAAGCTCAAGCAAAAAAGGAAGAAAGCTTTATAAAATTTGGCCGGAATACCATAATTTCCACAAGCCTTGCCTCCGGGCATCGTGGCTAGAGCCAGGGAGATTTCTTCCATCGAAATATCCTTCATTAAAGCCTCTTTTTTTCCTATAGAAAATTGAGGAAGGATTAATCATCAAAATAAGACCGAATGGCTTGTTTAGATATCTGGTAGTCAGTTGAGTAAAGATCCCTATAGTGATCCAAAACGATTTTTGCAATATTATCTTGTCCAGAAACTGAATTCTGTGTCCCAGGGATTAGCAGTTCATTGATCTCCGCTGCCTCTTGTTTGGCTCTCGTTGACCATGCCTATAATTTGCCTACCATCTGACTTTCTTCATAGGTTCTCTGCTGATTTGCTTTTGTACTACATATCTCTTCCCTGATAAAGAAATCCCTCAATTCCTATTTGGTCCTGTTAAGTTCCCTTCCAGCAGCCTGACCCCTCTCAGCAGAGCTTCTCTTTTTATTAATCAAAGCCATATCGACTGCTTTTGGAAGTTCCCAAATTCGAGCTTTGCGTTCTCTAGTTTGGCCTGCCATGAAGGCTATCATTTGTCCGCGTACTGCTGCTTTAAATGCCCCCAAAACTGAGAAAAGACTTGCAGTTCCTCTAATAATCTAAAAAAATTCCCTGATCCATTCTTGCATATTCCCAAGCCATTGTTGATTAGTTAAGAGAAGCCGATCCATCTGCCACCTGGATTTTTCTCTAACCCCCAGCCTTAAGTCTATTTCCAATCTAACCAACGAATGGTCTGACAAAGAATTGGCTATAATCTCGGTATGTATACAGCTAAGAGAACAAGACACTAAATAGAAATCGATGCAAGAAACGGACCTGAATTGGCTAGAATAATAAGTATACTGTTCAGCTACACCATGAGCCCTTCTCCAAGGATCAACCAATTGATGATCCTGTTTAATAACATCTATAAGCTTCTTGGTCCCAGGTTTCATCTGCCTTTTAGCTTTATTAGAGGTGTCTAATTGTAGATCATGTATAAAGTTAAAATCACCTCCGAGAATGATTGGGCCTAGCGCTGTTCTGGCTTTCTCATTAATACTTTTAAGCGCGGCAAAATCATCTACTACAGGTGCATACTAATAAACCAAATTCATCAGATTGCCGTTTACTCTTACCACAAGCCAAATCCATTTACCATATGGATCTCTATCGAACTGAATAATTTCCCAATTTAATCCTCTTCCAAAATAGATCGCAACCCCCTTTATTGCTGCCTGAGCTGAGGCAAAATAAGCCTATGAAAAATTATTTGGGATAAACAAATTAGGTTGATTGGATTTAAGATGGGTCTCCTGTAAAAGCAAGACTTGAGGGGAGAGTGCTGCCAGCCATCTTATCAGGCCGCTGTACTTTCGCTTATTCGCGATACCATTTACATTGATCGATATAATACGAACATCACTATCCATATTTCACATTAATATTCCAATAAAACTCATCAATAAACATACCCTTATTTCGAATATACACTTTCAAATAGTTGTACTTATTTCCTTTTCCAGTGCCAGATATATTGCAATTAATATTTATATTTAGACTGCTCTGCTTATTTAATTGTTTTAAAGCGTCACCCTGTGCACCCTATTGCACACCCGACCCTCCCCCTGAGCCCGTCCCTTAGCAGTAGGGAAATTGAACCGCCCTACCGAGTGCTGGCCCCCTTTGAGGGCCCTTCATGGCGGGTGCCATAATATTGCACCCTAGTGCAATATTATGCACTAGGGTGCTCATAACCCCAGCTCATAACAATATAGAAAGCTGTTTGATTCCTATTACTTGTCCTTCGTGATTCGCTGCAACATCTCCTGTGCTTCATCCAGATTTGAGAACAAAGGAAACTTCACATTAAACCAGGACTCGCAGTTTCGACTGCTGGGCAATAGCTGCTTGTGCCCCCTGTGCCTTAAATAGATAAAGGAGTTTGACAGACTCCTTTCGGCGACGTGCCTCTGAAGCACTCATATCTAAAAAAAATACAGGAGAGGGGGACCTCAGATGATGAAAATTGCTTCTTTTGAATAGCCCTGGTCAAGATTTATGCGATAATCTGAAAAATTCACTAACATAGTTCTAGGAAATTTAGAGTTGAGGAAGGGCTGGGCTGGAACTCTGTGATCAAGGATGATCGTAAGGTCCCCAGCGAACTCAGGAAGGACTGTATTTTTTATGAAGGCCTGCACCCATTGAACTGGTTGGGATCCCTCACATTGCTCCGTAACACCAACCAGGCGAAGATTAGTCCGACGTGCATGATTTTCCAGTTCTTCAAGTTTCAGTTCCAAAGCATTCTTTAGTTTTTTATCCTCTGAGACCTGTTGATGAATTGAGGTCATCTGATCTTCTAGCTGTGAAATTCGGAACTTGGCTTCCTGTAGTTGAGTTGGCATAGCCCCCACCACCTCTTCGATTTTCGATAATCATGCATGCAATACTGCAATTTCAATTCCCTAATCTCCTCAAGAATTAAATTGAGCATGCTTTTTATATCGCACTGGAAACTGGGCGCAGATTCTGTTGTTGTCCTTATTGCTGATCCTGGCCTGGGTCCTGTTGCAGGTTCTGTTGTATCCGCAACTACTTGGTTAGGACCTTTAAGCAGCTCCGATGGTAGGGCAGGAGGATAAGGATTCCCCATTGGCCGGAAGAGCAGTGGAAGTGCACAAGTAGGGGTTAGCGAAAAAGAAGAGGAAGGCTGGGGTTGGTCAACTTGGAGAGCCCTCCCACTTTGTGTGTCCAGCTTGGGAGGCTGTTGCGGGGGCGAAGGTAGAGACTGTGTTGAAGGTTGAGAGGGTTTAGTTTTCTGGAAAATCGAGTACTCCTTGTTTTTGCCTGCCAGTGGAGGGGTTTAAACATCGGTTCTCTTGGTTTTCCGTTAAAGACTTTTATCCTGGTTCACGTGGCTCTCAATCTCACAAACTGTATTGACAGTGCTACCTTTTATGTCCAGTGTAGTTGAGCTTGTCAATACCTGGTAAGCATTATCTAATTGTCCTTGCGACCCCCCCTTGCTCACCTTCACCTTGATCTGTAAGTTACTCCTCAGAGCTTGAACAATTAGCTATGGGGGTAGACCCTCTTCGATTTTTCTGAACTCACTCCCACTCAGCTTTTGAAGTACCCTGGGTAGTTTTCATTTGTATAGTATGAGTTCTTGATTTCCTGGCACCACACTGCTCAACTCGCGAGGAGCCTGTTGTTCTGGCTGAAGGGAGCCAGCTGCTGCAGAACTCGTTGTAGCCTACACCTCGCCGGACCCGCTTCGCGGGTCCCGCAGCGCGGCTCCGAGTATCTGCGTGACCTTTCCTGTTCAAGGGGCATTTTCCAGACCGGCAGGGCTGCGAGCATTCGCGGGGACTCCGTGGACCAGGAGTCCCTGCGCGCCCTAGGACCAGCTGGGCTGCTCTCCCTGCCGGCCCGCCCACCCGCTGACTGCTGATAAGCCTATCTCACCGGCATATCGGAGGATTTCCTGGCACCACACTGCTCAACTCGCGAGGAGCCTGTTGTTCTGGCTGAAGGGAGCCAGCTGCTGCAGAACTCGTTGTAGCCTACACCTCGCCGGACCCGCTTCGCGGGTCCCGCAGCGCGGCTCCGAGTATCTGCGTGACCTTTCCTGTTCAAGGGGCATTTTCCAGACCGGCAGGGCTGCGAGCATTCGCGGGGACTCCGTGGACCAGGAGTCCCTGCGCGCCCTAGGACCAGCTGGGCTGCTCTCCCTGCCGGCCCCGCCCACCCGCTGACTGCTGATAAGCCTATCTCACCGGCATATCGGAGGATTTCCTGGCACCACACTGCTCAACTCGCGAGGAGCCTGTTGTTCTGGCTGAAGGGAGCCAGCTGCTGCAGAACTCGTTGTAGCCTACACCTCGCCGGACCTGCTTCGCGGGTCCCGCAGCGCGGCTCCGAGTATCTGCGTGACCTTTCCTGTTCAAGGGGCATTTTCCAGACCGGCAGGGCTGCGAGCATTCGCGGGGACTCCGTGGACCAGGAGTCCCTGCGCGCCCTAGGACCAGCTGGGCTGCTCTCCCTGCCGGCCCCGCCCACCCGCTGACTCTCAGGATTGCCTCATTAGGCAGGTACATTCCCCGCTGCGCGGGAGCGCGCGGGAGAAGCCCGGGACAAGGGCGGGACCGCCTGTGGCCGTCCGGGGACGATTAGGGACGGGACGGGCCACCCCCCTTATATTTGGACATCTGGACCTTGTGAATTGTGAGGATAAGTACTAATTTTTGTAATATATACCTTCTGCTTGTGTATAGACGGTGATTATGTCTACAAGGGGGAGCCGGAGTAAAACCGCAGCTGGAGGAGCCAAGGTGACCGGTCCCATTGATAATTTTATTACAAAAGCAAATGAGGCAATAGACCATAGTATATCTTTATTGGAACGACGTGTTTCTTTAGAGTTGGCAGATGCAAAAAGGTCATCATTGGGTTTGCTAGCCAACGCCAAAACACCCCATCGAGACTCTGAAACATTTAATAAACATGCTACAATAGTGGAAATACATAGTATGCCAAACACCGTTGATCTATCTGCAACCCAGTCACTGTCAGAATTACAGCTGAGTTTGGAGAAGTCACCAAATTTAGATCTGATAGAGGACTTGAATACACAATTAGATATTGTAACTGAGTCTATTCCATCAGTAAATCTTGCAAGCGGTCTAGATCCAACTATGATAGAGGCATCGCAAGTCATTCTTAATATCGAAAATACCTCTATCGTAAATGATACATCAAACATAAACTTGGACCGATCTGTTGCAAACTTTACTTCTGATACACCTATAGTTACCAGCAGTAATACCCTGGATGACTCAATTACTATCTCAAGGAATTTGAGAGGTCTGAGGGAGGGGGCTATACAGAAACTACCGCCACAAAAGTTAGTCACAACAGCTTCTAGTTCTAAGGGGAATCCCCAGGCTCAGAAAAAGCAGGGGAAGGACCAAGCAAAGAATAGCCTTAAGAAAGGGAGTAAAAAAGGTACGGTAGATTCTGCATGTTGTGGAAAAGTAAATTTTGCCATGTTCTGTGTCCCTACGCTTCATCCATCATATGTTATGTGTGCATGACCAATATGCATATGTTATTCCCCATGCCTGATTAAAGACGCAATTACAGTTGTGTCCACCTCTGGTATGTTAGTTTCCAGTCCTCGTGAATACTACGAATATCAGGCCTATGTAAGTAATGTTGCCACGTTTCTCAGTGTGCACGTTATTCAATTATAAAGTCCCTGTTTCCAGGCCTCAAAAGGGCCCGGACCACAGATTCAGCTCCTGTCTCCTGAAAGCCTCGCTAAGGAGCGATACAGCCCCCACCTGTATCCTCGACCCTTCACTCACTTCCTGCCTTGCAGTGCCCGGTGCATCCCGGCTCTGCCTCTGAGTCTGCCAAAAGTATGTTATAGTTCCAGTTATCAGTTCAGTCCTCCTCCTCTGCATTCCTAAGCTACTGAACTGCATCAATAGTTTCCGTCATTGTCTAGCCTTCTCGTCTCCACGTTAGAGAAATACTGTATTTAATGGTCATTTAGTATTCTTCATCACGCACTACATGTAGAATAATGCATGGTCCAGTCTTAGAATCAAGTTAGCTTTTCCCCTCATGACTTCTAGTTTATATCAACATGTTCCCTAAACAGTAGATACCAGATAGGGTTTAGGTACATGTCGCTCCGACCCTTCAGACTCTAGTCTCTGCTCCTAGCACAGAGTTCGTAGCCCCCAGCTTCTCCTAGTAACACGTCATTGCCAGTTTTCGCGCACCATTAGGTTAGAGGTCCCGGCTCCTTAGGTAGCCCCCTCCAATGTTTCCGCCCATTCATGACATATTCTGTTACGTTTTGCATCACATGTCTAAGTAAACTCCCAGTTACACCTCTTATTTCTCTTATCTCTCGCGACTGCTACGCGTCACGCCTTCTACTCCACCTACTGTTACGCCCACTGCAATGTAATGCTATGTGTTTGCGCTATGTATATAAGTCAATGTTTTGTTATTAAATGTTAGCGCGCTCATCCCAGACCCAGCCCCGGCAGCTGCCGGGCCTTATTGTCCTATTCCTATGCAGGTTGTCCTGATCCTGTCCTTATGCTGTAATAAACCTGCAGAAACTCCTACTACCTCGAATCTTGACTCTTATTTATTGAGCTATCTGTTATGCTATAAGTCTAGTCAAAAATAGGGTATTATTTATTTATTTACCACATAATGGCGCCCGAACAGGGACCTGCCCTTTCCCCACGCGTCGGTGAAGCCACGCCGACCCCCTGACCCTCTGCAGTCGTGACGGAACCATACCGTGCACTGGCAGATATTTCTGCTCCAAGTATCCCTCAGGCCCACGGAGGAGACGGAGGAGGCGGTCCAGCATCCGAACGAGACGGTGGAGGAACGCGGCGAGTCCCGACCAGAGCCCAAGCCGAGAGTCCAAGGTCCGAGGTATCCGGAGGCCCACCCGTAACTGAAGTCCGAAGTCCGAAGTTCGCCGTCGTAGTCCAGTCCCGTCCGAGGCCTTCCGTTCCGTGCTGCCCGGTGAGTACCATTGCTGGGGTAGTGTCTAGACAGGGTCAGTCTAAATTGACTCCTGGTCCGTGGGTTGGTGGTACCCAAGCCCACAAACGAAGTGTTCACCTAGGTGGATACGGGTCTTGATGCGTTCCTTAGTGGGACCGGTATGTTCCGTACTGTTACAGCAGTGCATCCAGTAACTCTAGTCTGTTCCGTTCTCGAGAATTCTGTTCTGTTTCTGTTTTCAGTATTTTCAGGTAGTATTCTGTTCGAACTGTTATTTATAATGTTGTTTAATGTATTTTCAACGTCGTGGTATGCCTGAATTGTTTTCCCAATTGTTATTGTTTTTCGTGTATTGTATTGTGTTCCGATTCAAGTTTAGAATGCCGCTCTTTTCCAAGTTACGTCAGTTAAAAACTAGAAAGGGTCTGCTGGAAGCAGCAGTTCCTGTTCCACCTAGGGACAGTCCAGGTCACTTTATGTATCAGAAACATGGCATAAGCGCCATATTGTATCTAGATTTATGGGTAGAGTATACCAAACAGTTAGAAGAAAAGTATAGATGGCCCGTATCGGGTACATGGGATGCCGAATGTATCATGCGAGTAGAAGAAGCATTATGGAAAAAGAAAGCCAGACAGTCACAGAAAGATGCCATCGAGTTATGGCGCAAGGAAGCGCATAGAAGAACGGAAAAGGAAGTCAGAAAGTCAGAGTTAAGTAGAGAATCCCAAGAACGAGCCCAAGAAAGAGAATTAATCGAGATAGGTGAACAAGTCAAGGTCGAACAGTCAGACAGACAGAGGCATGCCCTTATTAAGGGTATGTATCCTCTCCTTGCCGAAGGCTTGCCAAAAGCGACCCCAGAGGCACCCAGTAATTTCCCGCCACCATTAGTTCCGACCAAGCTACGTCACCAACCGACCGCAGCTGATATTTTTATTTCGTCCTATCTGGACGACACAGTTCCAGAATATGCAAATCCAGTTCGCGCTCCACCTATCCCTGTAAATCAGGCACTTTCCGTTCCTCCAGACACCGGAGTACCTGTTACGGTACCCCCGGGTCAGCCTGCCATACAAGTTCAGCCCACGTTACAATTACCGACCCTGCAAGCACGAAGAATGTCAGTCGACGATTCCAGTCTAGGGACCGCAGGAGGAGGTCCTCCTCAAACCCCGCCGCCACACAAGCGTTTATCAGCACTCGAATTACATGCTCAAGCATCACAGCGTACTCCTAAAAGTAATAAGTCTGTTACAGAAATCAGACAAGCCCTTGCCGAATGTGTCTATGACACAGTCCCAGGCGAGTATAATATGGTTTTATATTCCGTACGCGTAAGAAGGGTGACCGAGTATCTAGTCACCTTACCAAATATGAAAGAAGATCTAGACAGAATATATCGTTTCATCCGTACAGGGGATGATCCAGAAAGTATTGGCGAGATTATGTCTCAAAGGAAAGCCGAGATTCAGCTCATGGTATTAAAGTTCCTGATCAATTGTTTAATAAGAGAACAAGATTACCCGTCTAAAGATCCCGCCGAAATGAGAATTCTAACAAGGTGGAGTGATAATATAGCCGAGGGTAAGCACAAGACCATTAGTGCCATGGAAAGTATGTACAAGAAAATTCGTAAAGAAATAATAAGGTTACACGAACAGCGTAAAGCAGCACAAGTAAGCGAGAAAGAAAGTATCTCTGATCCTGAAGAGGAAGACGAGAATCCCGCCAGAATAGCGTATGTAGGAAAATCCAGATTTCCAGATCGCCATTTACGTCCAGAACCTAAGTCTATTTTTCATCATCTAGCACCAGAACAAGGTTCCCTAGAACAAGTGTTTCAAGCTACCGATCACATCCTGAAATCACGAGTCGGTTACAGTGAATTAAGTACTATGCACGAACAAGAACTAGCCCGATCAGCAGTCCGATGGATTACTGATTCTACCACTTTTCCAGACGAAATAGTGGCACAAATGTTTCTGAAATTGCCCCCAGCCGAGCAACGACTGGTGGGTATGTATATGATCCAGCACCTCATTACTCAGTATGAGGGTCAACATTCTGATCCAGGCCCGTTACATGATATCCTGAACGAGTTACTCCAGTACAGATGGAGAGGTCTAGGTACCGATTTAATTAGTGCCATTCTAGAACAGCGCCACAAGTATAGAACGTTCCTGAACCCGCATTTTGTTCATGTCTCACCCCCAGAAAGTAAACCATTCTACATAGACAGACAGAATCCGTTACGAGAAGTCCACCCAGTCCAAGGGGTGGGTGGCGTAATGCAACGAGTGTTTGTATACACTCCGATATCAAAGATGGAACTTCTTGAAATGAAGAAATTAATCCCCTGTCACGACAAAGACCCAGCGGGGTTCCATAGAGAATTAAAGGACATGCTCCGTATGGGAGAATACACTTACCCAGACATCATTAAAATGTTAAAGGTCCTGTTACCCGCAGGGGTGTATGAAAAGTTAAAGGAAAAAGAATGGGAGGTGGGAGAGAAAAAGATCGATTGGACAGCTCTAGAAGCTGAAGACAAGGCACGAGTACCAGGTACCGGTCTTGGAGATAAATGTAAAGAATTACCAGAATTATTGATTCAAGTTTTACCCAGATTATTGACAACTAGGAAAGAAGACTGGGATGCAATCTCAGCCTGTAAACAGAAACAAGATGAGGATATTAGTGATTTTTATTCTAGATTTGAGAAATGTTTCAGTATTAACAGTGGTCTCAAGACAAGTAGTGAGTCATACCCTCATCTTTTCGTTACCAAATTAGTCGAGAATTCGAGTCCACAAATTAAAAACCGAGTTTTGAAAGTCGAAAGCACCTGGCAAGCAAATACTCCGTCCCAGATGCTCCAGATGCTCCAGTACCACCAGAATAGAATCAGAGAAGAGCAAGAACACGAAAGAAAACGTATGAAAGACACGAAAATGAAAGTGCTAGTTGCACAGTCTATTCCTCAAGACAGTCAGAAGAGGGGTCCGAATCAAGCCAGTCACCCTGCGGCTCCCGTTAAAGGGAACTGCAATTATTGTAAACAGCCAGGTCATTTTATAAACGAGTGTGCAGTTCTGAAACACAACATAGCTACTGGTAAGACTAAAGAAAGACCACGTCCACCGAGACAAGAACAAGTTTCACAGACTCCTCAGTCACAGAATGCACTACAGACAGTTACAGTACCGCAGCCTATTGCTGCAACACAGCACGTTACATCGCAGATGTACCAGTATGCACAGTCCGAGTATCCAGAGTATCAGTCATATTCATGAAACAGCCTAGAGAGGGAGGTAGGCTTGCCTCTCATCGAGATACCTGTAGACCAAGAAGGTCCCTATGTTCACAGTCAAGTATTAGGGAAAGATAGAAAGTTTTTGATCGATACAGGGGCAAGTAGGACCACAATTAGTCACGCCGAAGTTCCAGGGGCTCCGCTCTCAGGCTCAAGAAATGTTTCCCTTGGATTTTCAGGAAAACCCATAGTTAATGAGATATCTAGGCCAGTTACTCTAGAAGTAGGTCCATTGTCCCGTACTACTGATCTGTTACTTACTAAGTCATGTCCAGAAAATCTATTAGGCATTAAGACATTGAAAGAATTAGGTGCAGTTATTTGCTGTTCCCCAGAGGGAATACGTCTGTTCCTACGTGACTTTAAGGGTCACTATGTGTTACGAGATTTTGATTCAAGATTGTCTAATGTTCCGCAGCATTTATGGGCGCAAGGTCCAACTGATGTAGGTTACATGCAAATCACACCTCATCGTGTGACTCTCAAACCAGGTGTAGTGTTACCCCGAATCAGGCAGTACAGATTGCCACCTGAGGCTGTAGCAGCCTTATCCAAAATTATTGACGAGCTCATGGCTCAAGGAGTAGTTGTAGAAACTGACTCCAATGTATGCAATTCTCCGATCATTCCAGTCATGAAACGTACTGATCCAAATGCACCCCCAGTATATCGATTAGTGATTGATTTACGAGAGCTTAATAAATGTATTATTCCTCAGTACCCAGTTGTTCCAGACATTTCTTCCCTGTTAACAGCCATTGATTCCGAAGCCATGTTTTTCACTGTTATTGACCTCAAGAATGCATTTTTTAGTGTTCCAATTCATCCAGATAGCCAGTTTCTTTTCGGATTTTGTTTAAATGGAAGGAGCTATATGTTTACACGCGCTCCTCAAGGTTTCACAGAAAGTCCTAGTATTTACAGTCAAGCACTCAAGAGACAACTAGACAACATTCACATGCCAACTGACACTGCCCTGCTCCAGTATGTCGATGATCTACTGATCACAACCCGTTCTGAACGTGCTTGCGAGCGAGCATCACTTACAGTTCTGTATTTTCTAGCCGAGATGGGGCACAAGGTGTCACCTTCGAAGCTTCAATTCTGTGTCCAGCAAGTGGTATACTTAGGACACTTGCTGTCCAAGAGGGGTAGGCAGTTGACACCCGACCGTATCCAGTTAATAGCGAGTCTTCCCCAGCCCAGAACCCAGAAGGAGGTACGTGCCTTTATCGGCCTTACTTCTTATTGTAGACAATGGATTCCCCAGTATGCATTCCTAGCCAAGCCACTGATACAGTTAACGACACAGGAGGCAGCCGTATCGACTGTCCTCCCTTGGACATCTGAACATACACTTAGTTTCAACGAGTTAAAGAAAGCCCTATGTCAAGCTCCAGTTCTAGCTACACCGAACTACAGTAAGCCTTTTACACTTTTCGTTACAGAACGCGAAGGTACAGCATTATCTGTCCTCACACAAGATCAAGCAGGTCAATACAAGCCCTGTGCTTATTTTTCTAGCACATTAGATCCAGTCGCCCAGGCGTTGCCTGCGTGCCTCAAGTCAGTTGCAGCCACAGCACTAGCTATCAGACAAAGTGATTCTATAGTTTTAGGACATTCCCTGACAGTACAAGTTCCACATTCAGTAGAAGTTCTTTTAAACCGAACACAAACTCAGCACTTGACAATTGCACGTTTAACAGGTTATGAATTGACACTGTTCCAGCCACACATAGAAATTAGACGCTGCAACGTCCTGAATCCTGCTACACTGTTACCATCAGTTAGTTCAAATCCAGACACACATGATTGTGTGGAAGTAGTTAACATTACGACAAAGCCAAGACAAGACCTGACAGATATTCCGTTACCAGATCCTGACCTGACACTTTATGTGGATGGTTCATGTATGAGAACTAGTACAGGAGAACTAGTCGCCGCGTATGCAGTGACTACTGACACTGAAGTTATTGAAACACACCGTATTGATACTCTGTCCGCTCAAGCAGCAGAGCTAGTCGCTCTGACACAAGCCTGTATACATGCCAAGAACCTGAAGGTTAATGTTTACACAGATTCACGTTACGCATTCGGAGTTGTACACAACTTCGGAGTGCTCTGGCAGGAGAGAGGTTTTATGACTTCTCATGGAACCAAGATTCAGCATGGTCTCCTTATTCAAGCCCTGTTAGATGCCATACATTTACCGACATCTATTGCTATCATGAAATGCAAAGCACATACGAAAGTTACTGACATTATTTCCCAAGGTAATGATTTAGCAGACCGCACAGCCAAGCTTACAGCACAAACTCCAGACATTCCAGTTAATCAGACACAGACACATACTCCAGATCCGATTACATGCATGACAGTTAAGGACCCTACTCAAGATGTCATAGATATTCAGTCACATGCTACTCCCGATGAAATCAAGAAATGGTCTGAACAAGGAGGGGTCCAGACAGATCAAGGATGGTTAGCGAAGGGTAGAGCCACATGGTTTCTCCCCGATTCTATGGTTCAAGTCATTATCAATACCGCACATAGTCCAGCACATTTAGGAGAAAAAGCTATGTTAGACAGTATCCAGACCATTTGGTTCAACAAGCATTTACGAGCTGCAGCCAAGCAGAAAGTCCGTACCTGTATGATATGTTGCCAGTTTAATCCAGGTAAAAGTGTCCCGGTGGAACAAGGTGGTTTCCAGCCCCCTGACCACCCTTTTGAGGTCCTCCAGATGGATTATATTCAAATGGAGCGATGTCGAGGTTTCAAGTATGTCCTTGTAGTTGTATGCGCCTTGTCCAGATGGACAGAAGCATATCCAGTCCCAGATTACACAGCCGCGACCACTGCCAAGCAGTTGGTTCGTGAATTCTTCCCTAGATATGGACTCCCTAGAGTCGTATATTCTGATAACGGCCAGCCATTCTCATCTGAACTCATGAAACACGTTTCCCTGTTGTTAGGGTACCAGTGGAAGTTCCATTGTGTACGCCATCCAGAAGCAGCTGGACTAGTCGAAAGGCATAATCAGACTCTGAAAATCCGTATAGCAAAAGTATGTAAAGACAAGGGTGTGGACTGGTTAGTAGCTTTGCCAGTCGCTCTGTTTTATATGCGCATGGTCGCACATTCCAGATCAGGTCTGTCCCCGTATGAGGTCGTATTCGGCCGCCCCCCTAATATGTGGGGTACTCCTAGACCCCGAAGTATTACCGATGTTTCATGTAATATGCTGACAGATTACCTAGCTTCCTTGATGTCTGCCCTCAACTCATGTCGTTCACAGGTTGCCGCCGCATTTCCAGACAATACCGAGGTGGCACCGCACGAGATCGTTCCAGGCTCCCTTGTGATGATCAGAAATTTTGACAGATCAAGTCCGCTGGAACCACGTTGGAAGGAGCCACGTCAGGTCCTCTTGACCACCCGAACTGCCGTCAAGTTGGAAGGCAGGAAGGGGTGGGTCCACCTTTCTCATGTAAAACTTTTCAAAGGATCGAAACCAGTCTTCAAAAACATTTCCAAGAACATTTCCCAGGATTCGAAGGATTGCCAGAACATTGTTTTAAAGGACTGTCCCGCACAAGACATTTTTACAACCCCTCCCTTGTTAGAGAAAACTCCGCAACAGGAGTATAAGTTAAAGCTCAGGTCTAATAAGTCAGCCAGTTTGATTGTATAAGTCCTCCCCTAGGTGAAACGGTTAGACTGTTTCTGACATGTATAAAATAGACCCCCATAGTGAGAGAGTCAGTCAAAGCTCAATCAAATGTATCGTTTTTCTGAGTTTCGTATTATTCATCAGCATAATGATTTCCTGCACCAGCTATGCTTTCTATCTGTGTTTTTCAGTTCCTCATGTAAATATGTCTGCTCATGCTACAGTAGAGCACACGTTTAGTGATCTACCTCCTCACGAATATGCATACCGCCTCGCCATGCGTAATAACACATTTATCCGTATGTTACATTATTCACACCAGACCAGCAATGCCACTAATTGTTGGGTGTGTGGTCGACTCCCCCCTTTCCAGACACCGAAGGGAGTTCTGCCACTTTTTCCTTATCCATTCTCACACAATGGTTCGTGTGGAGCATGGTCCACGTTAACGTCATCCTCAACAGATATGTCTTTTCTTAACAGTACATGTTTTCCAGACAAGCAAGGTTTCCCCCACAGAACAGGTTTAGATTTAGAAAATGAAGTATATAATTTAGGAAATTATTCGTCGAATTTCATGGTTCTGAATGTTCAGTCTGATACTACTCCAGACTCACCCGCTATTTCAGTACTACCAGTCAAAGGCGAATTATGTGTCCGTAGTTATGGTTCTGTACACATAGGTCATAGTGAATGTACTACTGTTATTCAGTATAGTGACAGTGGGAAATCTATTTTCAAAGCTTCACGTCATTCTTATTTTATTTGTGGTCAAACTGCATATGTCCGTCTGCCCCTCGATTGGGAGGGAACCTGTTACATTGCTTTCCTACTGCCACCTGTTTTTCTAGCCCCACCTGACTATCATAGGAATTCTTTCTTAGTACACACTAGACACAAGAGAAATCTCCCGATTGTCGATTATACTGAAACTGCCGCAGAGCAATTCATTGATATAGATAAAGGTGTTTTCCCTTATTTAGGTACAGTTGTAAATAGTAAGCTAATCCGTAGGTTAACAAGAACCCTTGAAGCAGTAGTAGATGAGACTGCCTCCGCTCTAGGTAACTTAACTGAAGAACAATCCTTTATGAGAATTGTCGTTTTACAGAATCGTCTCGTCCTTGACGTCATACTGGCCGATAGGGGCGGGGCCTGTAGAGTTCTCGGATCCAGTTGTTGTATTTTCATTCCAAATAACGCGCCGTCTGTTTATTCAGCTATAACCAGACTCCATAAAATTGCCCATCTGTTACACCAAGATCCAGGCACCTGGACATGGTCCGGTTGGTTCTGGAATATAATTTCCGCATGGGGTTGGAAAGTCCTGTCCTTTTTAGGTATTGCAGTAGCGATCATATTTAGCTGCTGCCTCTGTATACAATGTGGCCCTGCGATTTGCAGCATGTGTGCTACCTCTTGTATTCCCAGTCCCAAGCCCTGTTCTAAATCCCGTTCCAAGACAATTCGAGACGAGCAAATGGTACTGTATGAAATGATAGACGGTATCATGAATATTGATGTTTCCTGATGGAAACGTAGTGACAAGGAGGGAATGTGGAAAAGTAAATTTTGCCATGTTCTGTGTCCCTACGCTTCATCCATCATATGTTATGTGTGCATGACCAATATGCATATGTTATTCCCCATGCCTGATTAAAGACGCAATTACAGTTGTGTCCACCTCTGGTATGTTAGTTTCCAGTCCTCGTGAATACTACGAATATCAGGCCTATGTAAGTAATGTTGCCACGTTTCTCAGTGTGCACGTTATTCAATTATAAAGTCCCTGTTTCCAGGCCTCAAAAGGGCCCGGACCACAGATTCAGCTCCTGTCTCCTGAAAGCCTCGCTAAGGAGCGATACAGCCCCCACCTGTATCCTCGACCCTTCACTCACTTCCTGCCTTGCAGTGCCCGGTGCACCCCGGCTCTGCCTCTGAGTCTGCCAAAAGTATGTTATAGTTCCAGTTATCAGTTCAGTCCTCCTCCTCTGCATTCCTAAGCTACTGAACTGCATCAATAGTTTCCGTCATTGTCTAGCCTTCTCGTCTCCACGTTAGAGAAATACTGTATTTAATGGTCATTTAGTATTCTTCATCACGCACTACATGTAGAATAATGCATGGTCCAGTCTTAGAATCAAGTTAGCTTTTCCCCTCATGACTTCTAGTTTATATCAACATGTTCCCTAAACAGTAGATACCAGATAGGGTTTAGGTACATGTCGCTCCGACCCTTCAGACTCTAGTCTCTGCTCCTAGCACAGAGTTCGTAGCCCCCAGCTTCTCCTAGTAACACGTCATTGCCAGTTTTCGCGCACCATTAGGTTAGAGGTCCCGGCTCCTTAGGTAGCCCCCTCCAATGTTTCCGCCCATTCATGACATATTCTGTTACGTTTTGCATCACATGTCTAAGTAAACTCCCAGTTACACCTCTTATTTCTCTTATCTCTCGCGACTGCTACGCGTCACGCCTTCTACTCCACCTACTGTTACGCCCACTGCAATGTAATGCTATGTGTTTGCGCTATGTATATAAGTCAATGTTTTGTTATTAAATGTTAGCGCGCTCATCCCAGACCCAGCCCCGGCAGCTGCCGGGCCTTATTGTCCTATTCCTATGCAGGTTGTCCTGATCCTGTCCTTATGCTGTAATAAACCTGCAGAAACTCCTACTACCTCGAATCTTGACTCTTATTTATTGAGCTATCTGTTATGCTATAAGTCTAGTCAAAAATAGGGTATTATTTATTTATTTACCACAATGTGTTGGGGAAACGCCCAGCCTAGCCTTGTTGTGCAAAGATTGTACCTCCAACAGTCAATTAATAATGAAGGTTGGAGAACTTGTCACTGCCCATCTAGCCACTATAGATACACGACTGGGACTAATAGAAAAACAATTGAATGAATTAAGCACCATAATTAAAGGACCCCTAGCAAAACCCCCTCCCCCTCCTCAGAAAAAAATCCCCCAGCCAACGCCTAAAACTAAGCCACCCCCTACCACCACAACTAATTCTAAGGCACTCCCAATGGTTAAGAACTTGACAACAAAACCAATAGTGCAAACCCCAACTGCTAAACCTCAAGATAATAACAAAAATACTGCAGGGGATAATTCCACTATTGGGAAAGATAAAGCCAATGAGGTAAATAAGGAAAAGGATTGGCACAAAGGGAAGAATAAACGATTTGCTGCTAATCTCCCCCCAGGCTCAAGTCCCTATGTTGTAGTGATGACAGGAGTCCCTGAGACCCCTGACAACATAGATGAGCCATCTTGGTCCCTACTTAACAAGGTCACATATTGGTTGAACAATAATAGGCCCTTACCATCATACTATGTAAGTAAAATCTTGTCAGTACGGAGAGTACCTTGGGTAGGCCATGAGAAAAAGAAAGTTCAAGGTGATTGTGTTATTATTAACTTCGATGACCCGCGCACAGTGGACTATATCTGTTCCTGGGTCAGTGAGGGATATAATGAGGGTATCGAGACAAGGCACCTCTCATATTTCTACCCGCCAAGAGGAAATGTCAGACAAGAATGTTATGATGATAATGAATATGGATTGGATGAAGGGTGGACCCAGGTGGGACAGAGAAACAACTGGGGAGAATGGGGGAGAAATAATTACAGGTACAATAACAATAACAATCACAGGAATTACCAAAGATCTCATTTAGCAAGGGATCCCACTTGGGGGTTTCCCACATCCAATAGATTTAATACTTTTAACACTTTGGACATGGTAGATTGACTCCCATTACCACCCGAATTTCAAAACACCACAATAGATGTTAGTGTTAGGGGAGAAAACATCAATGAGCCTCAGGTGGGAAGTATACAAACAGACGAGACATGATCGATTAGTGCCCCATGAAAAAGAAGAACATGCCATACCTTATGATGTGGCGATACACGAAGGTAGTGAACACCCAAGGGCGCAAAATAAAGAGTTCAAGATAATAAGCTGGAATGTAGCTGGACTTCAGCAAAGGGTTTCTGACCCTGAATGGCTAAAGGTCATCTCCGATAAGGACATTATATTATTTCAGGAAACTTGGGCGACAACAGCGGTACATATAGAGGGTTTCCACTGCTATTGTATTAATGCTAGAAAGCCTGTCTTTGGCCGCCCGATTGGAGGTTTATTGATAGGGTTTAAGATAAGCATAGGGGGGTCTATAAAATTGATCCCATCAAAAAATCCAAACATTCAAATAATTGAGTACACTCGAAGGGTCCCATACTATCTTATTAATTTCTATAATAACGATTTTAGTTCTACTCCAAATAGGAATTATATTGAACTTTTCGGAGAACTATCCAAAATAGTGGAAAAACTCCATAATCATATAAGCACCAGGACAATACTGGCAGGAGATTTTAATGCTAAGTTTTTAACACCTAAAACGAATAATGCACAAATAGATAGGGCATACAAACGGGGTAAAGAATTAGAACGGTTCCTTAATGAACATATCCTAACAGACATAATGGATGTTGACAAAAAGGAGCCACTTATCTATATTCCATCCTTCAGAGGAAGAGAATTTTCAAGCACTGTGGATTACATTTTCATGTCCTCTGATTTAATAGATAGAGTTAATAAGGTCGGCGTCCTTGAAACTGCATTTGGGGACCACAATGCTTTAGAGGTTAACATTGGCTTAGGTCCCCCGAGTGCTCTTGTTCGATCCCTGGGGGCAAGGGATATTACGGTTTCAGCTAACAAATTGAGGTTAAAATGGCGAGGGGTAGATAGTGGACAAGTAACGGACATTAATATAAGTAACCATGGTCTGTTACTTGAATCATGTTCTTTGGATGATGGGAACCATCGCAGAATAGTTAAAGATTTCTCTAAACTCTGCAACATTATTAAATCCCTCCTAAGTGTCCCTATTAAACTGACTGCCCCTGAGCCAAGGTGGTTTGATCGCCATTGCTCAGCAGCAAATAAAGCTCTTCGCAGAGCTTTAAACTGCAAACCCAGAAGCATAGTAGATGTGAGGACTGCTAGACAGAATTATAAAACAGCTATAGGCTCAAGGAAGGCTGCTCTACTAACTGAGCAATGGGAGGCATTAACAACTGCTGCCACTCTGGGGAGCAGTACTACTTTTTGGCCTGCTGTTAAAAAGATGCGGGATATGGGTAAGCAACTAACCCCGACTAGTTGTACCATAGCAAGTGAGCAATGGGAACTGCATTTTTCTAAAATATATGCCAGCCCTGGAGTTGCTATAGAAGATTATACCCCAGGAAAATTGGAATCCCTAGAAATTACTGTGGGGGAAGTCACCGTGGCCATTAAACAGAGCCTTGGCAACAAGGCACCTGGGCCCGATGGCTTCCCAATAGATATAATCAAGCACAACCCAGAACTCTGGGGAAACATTTTTGTTAACCTTTTCAACAGTCTACCGTTTGTCCCAATACCCGCAACTTGGTCCACGAGCATAATAGTGCCTATTTATAAAAAGGGCGAAAGATCTGATCCCGTAAATTATAGGCCTATTTCGCTCTTGGACAATACTCTAAAGATCTTGGGTAGGGTACTCTATAATAGAGTTAATGACTGGGCTGAGGAAATGGGGGTACTTGACCGTTGTCAAATGGGTTTTAGACGCAAGGTGGGAACCATCGAACAATGCCTAAATTTGAATCTTTTAATTAGCAAATATAACATTGCTAAGGCATCACCCATTTACCTTGCGTTTATGGACTTATCGTCCGCATTTGACCTGGTAAACAGGTCAAAATTGTGGTCGATTCTTTTGTTGTATGGCCTGGATCCCCCCTTGGTACATTTCCTCGCCTATTTGCACAAAGATACAAAGGCACAAGTGCGGATTGACATGGAGGGTACAGTCTCTGGGCCGATTAATGTAGAGAGGGGGCTAAAACGCACCCCTGTTATTTATTATTTACATAAATGGCTTGAGCCACTCCCTAAAAAAGGCTACCCCAGATGTCCCTAAAATTAAAGGATGCCAACTACCGTGTCTTCTGTACGTGGATGATGCTGTGCTCATGGGATTAACACCTAATGCCCTACGTGCATTAGTCAGGGATTTTTCATCATACATGGGGAATTTGGATTTAAAAGTAAATTTTAAAAAATCATTCATCATGTCCTGTGGGCCGGGTGCTAAGCAATTAAATTCCATTATGATAGGAGCTGATAAGTTGCTCTTAACCAAAACTTTCCCATATCTAGGTATGGTCTTTGCTGCGAACGGCCTGTGGAGTGGGCATATTGCCCACGCCACAGGCAAGTTCTCAAAGGCCATAAACTCAATTTTATCCCTTCCCAAACCAAGGAAAGTTGGAGCAACCAAAGCAATTTTAAAGATTTATAGGCTCCAATGCATCCCAGTGGCAACCTACGGTGCCGAAATTTGGGGGTCAGTAAAAACTCCCTCAATACAAAGAGAAGAGAATCAGCTCTGTAGGAAGCTACTGGGAGCTCCGATTACATCATCAGGGTTTATCTGCCACTCGGAGCTGAATGCACCCTACATTAGTGACTTTATTGCAGCCAGGCCTGCATTATTTTGGTTAACTATCTGGGTGAATGAATATGCTAGTTTAACACATGATATTTTGAGGGAATGTTTAGCTTGCGACAAATGGAATAAGATCCCGTGGTTTCGTGGTATACAAGAGAGTCTGTCTAGTATAGACAGGGGCAACCTCTTTGAAAATCCATCTTGCATAAAGAGGACTGACAAAAAAGAAGTCCAACTTGAACTGTATGCCAATTACAGGGAAAAAAGATTGTCAGAAGAGATGAAGAAACAAACTGTTGTGTCCTATATTAACAATGGTTTATTAACCCAGCAACTCCCGCTGTATTTGACATTACCAATGTGTTGCTGGGAAAGATCTTTATTATTTAGAATGAAAGCAGGAACGGTAAAATTTTTACTTTGTTTTCCTCTGGGACACAATGTAGATGACAAGATTCCGTGTCCTTGTGACGGAACCAGTAAACAAAACGATCTACATTTCTTCTTCATGTGTAAGTTTTATATGAAATATATTAAATGGTTTCTAGCACCCTATTTTAAAAAACATAGACCCATCTCCCTGACCCAGTTTTATCTGATGCTTTTAAAATTGGAGGACGATGAACTTATATTTTGCACAAGCTGTTTTTTAAAAGTTATTTTTAATGTACGTAAAAGTATGGAATACCCTTGATTCATTTGTACTATCAATGACTACTGATCCTCCTTGCACTTTTGAAATGTGTAACTTAGCAAATGCACTGATAATGTATTTTATAGTGTCTATTGCACCTATTGTAATTGTAATTATAAATGTCGAACTGTATTTAAATTGTGATTTTATGGATTTTTGAAATCCGAATAAAGATTTTTGAATTGAATTGAGTTCTTGATTTTAGGGGTGGGTTAGATTCTAGCTGAGACAGGGTAGTAGGATTTTTAGTATGTCTCCCCATCGTTTTGAAGTTTTGGAGTTTTGGAGTTTTGGAGTTAATAAAAAAAATCAACTTCAGCTCCCTTTAGTCGTTTAATATCAAAAACTGACGTTTTTTACTCGTCAATTTTGCCAATTTGCCAGAATTTCACTGGATTTACCTGCTCCCTTGGTCCCTCAGTGCTCCAAATGAAATGCAAAGGTACACCGGTAGCCCACAGGAGAACTGCCAGCAGCTGGGTTAGCAACTGGGCCAGAGCAATAAGCACGGGAAGTTGAATCAGGACTCCAAGGCTGAACTCCAGCTGCTCGAGTTGCCCAGCCCTCTTGGGAGAATCCGAAGAATCAGGCGAAGCCTGAACAGCACAAGCCACAGACAGACAGCGGCTCCAGCACAGTCACAGCCACGGCCTCGCAACTCCAACCACTCTGAAGCTCCAAGCATTGAAGGGAGAGCACCAGCCGAAAACGGAAGGCAAGAGCGAAAAACGCTGAACCTCGCACAGCCATCAGAGCGTCATCGGTCCACTCGCGATTCCAGGTACGGGGCGGGGCAACAATCACTGATGTTACGTGGAGGCCGGATCTCCCATAGCCTCCTACTTGTAGCACCCTACAGTACTTTATTATCCAAATTAGGATAGTACATTTATGCCCTATTTTCACATCAAGTCCTCCTTCGTCTTTTGCATCGTACAGCTATGTTAACCTGTGCTTGAAACTGTTAATCTGGACGTTCAGCCCTTTATTATTATTTAACATTGCCGCCTCAAATGGAAAGGGGCGACCACTCGGTCCCCCCGAACGTATGGATGGGTGCCCCGAACCTCCCGGGAAACCATTTTGGGCGGGGTGGGCGTAGCCCAGCTGGTATGCCCGAAGCGGCGTAGCCGGGGCGCGCCTTCCCCCGCCCAAGAGGGGTTGTCCTAGACACCTCAACGGAAGACGACCACGCCCCGTAGGCATACCGGGGACGGGTACACGCCCTCCCGCAGAAGAATAAAGGAGCGGGAATCCAGAGGAGCGTCCTCTTGTTCCTCGGATCGGAAGGCTGCACCACTCGTTGCCCGTGAGCCCTCGACGGAACAAGCAGCAATTTTGAACTTGTTAATCTTGTTTTTCTCTTTCAGTTTCGAAGGCTCACAGATTTCAGGACCTCGTGGATCGACCAAGGGCGGAAGACTCAAAACCATGCCTAACAAGAAAGCAGGAAAGGGTTCCGAGACGGAGAGGTTGTTACGCCTGTTGTCGAACCGGATGGCTTGTATGGACCGAAAGCTCGGACAAGTCCAATCGCTCGGGAGAGGTCTAGCGGAGGAGAAGAAGCAATTGGCCGCATTGAACGACCCAGGTCAGCCGAAAAAGGTAATAGGCCCGGCCTTGCCGGGAGTCGTCCCCGGGTTAAGAGGGAAGCGGGTCAAAGAAAGGGCGGTCTCGGGG
This sequence comes from Lissotriton helveticus, assembly GCF_964261635.1. NCBI lineage: Eukaryota > Metazoa > Chordata > Amphibia > Caudata > Salamandridae > Lissotriton > Lissotriton helveticus. Next base: position 352,824,500 of record NC_136070.1, on the reverse strand, counting down.
GGGGTCCCAGTCCCAGAGGTACCCTCCATCGTCCCCCTCGTACCGGCTGGTAACCCGGTTCAGGAACCAGTTTTAGGCCAGCCTATCCCGGTGGTGATCACCTCGACCGAGGATGATGAAATGCCCCCAGAATTTACCGCACAGTTGACGGCATGGCTCAAAACAAAAGTCGGGGGCACAGTGACCCTGGGAGATCCGGCCGAGGAAGCCAGAGTATTAATAAAGCAGTTGCGGCAATCGAGAGATGTCGCAAAGGCGAGTGTTCCTCTTGTTCCCCCACAGGTGGCACCTGGAGTACCAGCAGCTGGTCAGGAAAAGACGGCGGCAGCAACGGCCGATCCGGGTAAGCTCGCATTGCCGATGGTGGGGGAGGGCTCAATACCCTCAAGGCGGGAAAAGGTTGCACAGCACATTCCCATGGCCACGAAAGAGTTAATATGGGGAGACAAGTATGTCAACATGTTCTCATTGTTAACTGACCATCGCGAGATGGAGTATGCTAAAACACAGAAAGATTTGTGGCACCCGAGTGTCTGGCGCGCCAAGATGGCCGAGTTCAGGGTGGACGAGACAGTGACGAACTGGGTTAAGGCCTTCTCTATATTTACCGCAGTGATGGGGGAACGTAAACCCGAGGTTATGACTGATTTGATTTGCTATCAGAATCGCATTATGGATTTCTATTCAATGTATGAGGGGGAAGAACGGAAAGGCTATGACATGAAATTCCGTAAAGCAAAAGAATTTGATGCTTCTTTGTCTTGGGATTGTTTGGACTCGGTGTCATGGCACAAGCAGCTCCTGCCAGGGGCGACAGGTACGTCCTCGCCAGGCGGGAGCGGGTCCGGAGTGGTCCGCCAAAAGCCCGGGGTGCCCTTTCGAGCAGGCACAGGGGGGGCTACCAGCCCAGAGTTGGCGGGAATGGCGGAAAAGGGGGGGTCTGTTGGGGCTTCAATAGAGGCAACTGTAACAGACCACAGGGGACATGCAAGTTTAAGCATGTGTGTGCCGGCTGTGGGAATTCCTCACACCCGGAAAGTGCATGTAGATCAAAAATTGGCGGGACGGGGGGTAAAGGCGGGTCTAAACAGGAGTGAGGTAGATTTTTGTGACCGATTGCCTACACCCGTTGATCTCATGGTTATGATTCCTTGGTTAAACAAATACCCTGATCATGTATCCGCTGGGGTGTTGAGGAAGGGATTCTTACATGGCTTCCACATCCCGGCGGGGGATTTTCGGGGGAACTCCTTTTGTAGAAACCAGTTATCGGTACAGCACAACCCAGGCGTGGCAGAAAAGAAAATAGCAAAAGAAGTCAGTTTAGGGCGAGTGGCTGGGCCCTTTCGTTGCCCGCCGGTGGCTGAGTTCATCTGTTCCCCGTTGGGGGTTGTCCCGAAGAAGGACCCAGGGGAGTTTAGACTCATACATAATCTTTCTGCTCCTAAGGGTTCCTCGGTGAATGATGCCATTGACCCAGAAGTTTGTGCAGTACGATATGCATCGTTCGACGATGCCTTGGCCATGTTGAACCACCTAGGCCCTGGGGCGCTGATGGCGAAATGTGATATCGAATCAGCGTTCCGGTTGCTTCCGGTGCACCCGCAGGATCAGCGCCTGCTAGGTTTTGCATTTCAGGGGAGTTATTACATGGATAAATGCATGCCCATGGGTTGCTCCATTTCTTGTGCGTATTTTGAAATGTTTAGCTGTTTTTTAGAATGGGCATTCACCGAGGCTACAGGGCATAGACATGTTATGCATTATCTGGATGACTTCCTGTTTTTGGGGGCAGCCGGTGATACGAACTGCGCGCAGGCGCTGTATGATTTCTGCATCCTCATAAGTGAATTTGGAGTCCCATTGGCACCAGGTAAGACGGTTGGACCATCTACTTCACTGGAGTTTCTGGGAATTGAACTCGATTCTGTGGAGGGGTGTTTCCGATTGCCAATGGACAAAGTGGTCAAGTTTCGGGCTTCCCTGATGCAATGCCTGAGTGGGGAGAAAGTGACCCTGCACCAGTTACAACAAACAGTGGGTCAGCTTAATTTTGCATTGAGGGTGATGCCTATGGCCCGCCCCTTTTCACGCTCTATCGCGCAAGCTATGGTAGGTCTCAAAGAGGGTCACCACCGTACGAGACTGTCAGGGGAGGTTCGCCAGGTTATGCGTATTTGGATGGCATTTCTGGCGGACTTCAACGGTCGAGTCGTGTGGAACTCCCCGCCGGAATCTTCAGATGAACTAGGTCTATGGACCGACTCAGCAGGGAGCGTGGGTTTTGGCGCCATCTTAGGTAATCGATGGTCGGCACAAACATGGCCAACATGGTGGCACTCCAACGGTCTCACAAGTAACATTGGTTTCCTGGAGTTATTCCCCATCTGGGTTGCTCTGATGACATGGTCTGACGACTTCAGGGACCGCTCAGTGGTGTTTTGGTCTGATAATATGACTGTTGTCGAGTGCATTAACCAACAGGCAGCACGCTGGAAATTGATCTTGAGATTGTTGAAAGAAATTGTGCTGCTTTGCATGAGATTGAATGTACAGTTCAGGGCGAAACATGTGCCAGGTGTACTGAATCATGCGGCTGATGCACTGTCTCGTTCACATATGCAGGCATTCAGGGGTTATCTACCCACAGCGGACCTAGAGGCAGCACCATTCCCCGAAACAATATGGCTAATCGGTGCCCCGGATTACAAGACCTCGTGGCAGCGAGTTTAGCCCCCAGGACAAGGAAAGCATACGAAGGAGCGTTTCGTTCCTATTGCACATATTTGGGTCACACAGAGAGTCAGAAATGGGGTCAGGAGGAATCCTTCCTGGGGTACTTGGTAGCGCTGCACAGAGAGGGCCGATCAGCGGCAACGGCCAGTAGGCATAGGGCGGCCATTTCATTCATGGCCCAGGTACACGGCATAAAAGACCCTACAGGTTCCTTTTTGGTGAAAAAAGCCCTTCGCGGCTGGCAGCGCCTTGAGGGTTGCAAGCAAGATACGAGGCACCCGATTGGCTTAGACAGACTGTCTCTGCTTTTAGCAAAGCTGGATGAGACGTGTTCCTCCCATTTTGAAGCAGTTCTGTTCCGGGCAGCGTTCACATTGGCATTCCATGGGGCTATGAGGGTGAGCGAACTTGTCGCAAGGAACAAGAGAGATATGGAGGGAGGCTTGTGCAGGGATCACATCCAAATAAGGGGTGATTCGATGGTGATCGTGATAGCCAGGTCCAAGACTGACCAGTGGGCTATGGGAAACGGTGTGGTCGTACAGCGCAAGCGTGGGTCCCCCATCTGCCCGTTGAAGTGTGTGGAAGACTATTTGGCGCTAAGGGCGGCCGCATGGGGGGGAGCTTGCTCCGACACAAGGATGGCACTCCACTGACGAGATTTCAGTTTCAGAGGGTGCTAGCACTGTCAATCGCTGACGCGGGCATGGACCCGTGCGATTTTGGGACCCACTCCTTTAGGATAGGGGCTGCTACTGAGGCTACAGCCAGGGGTCAGAGTGCTGAGGAAGTGAAACAATTGGGCCGTTGGTCCTCGAATTGCTTCAAGAGGTATGTGCGATTGCACATGTTGTGAGTGATCAATTGACATGCACTCACGTTTTCTGTCTTTGTTTACTTTACAGTTTCGCGAGCCTGCCATGCGGGGCGGAATTTGAGGTCGACCCAGCACCAGGAGACCAGCGGTCAGAGGCCACCGACTGGAGAGAGGATGGTATGGGTCGTGGGCCACTCATACGTGAGGCGCGCCGGCGACGTATTCAAGGAAGGTGACGCGATTCACGCACCTGGGGAATACGGGTTCAGAGTGTCCTTCCATGGGAAGGGTGGGCTCGTTTTGACCACTTTGAATCATTTTTCGAGGGGCTTCTAGGGCGGTATAGGTCACCGCCGTCTGTAGTCATAGTACACCTGGGAGGCAACGACTTGGTGACACTGGGTAGACGAGTGTTACTTGAACGAATTGTGTCAGCGGTTAGCTGGTTGGCTAAAAGAGTCCCGGGGTGTACGATTGCCTGGTCCCACATGATTCCTAGGAAGATGTGGCAGGGGGGCCTTTCAGTGTCAGCACTGAACCATTCAGTTAAACGGGTCAATAATAAAATAGGTAGATTGTTACGTTCTGCGCAGTTGCATAACATTCCTCATGGGTGTATTCGGGGTGATCAAATGTATCTGAACGATGGGGTTCACCTGTCCAGGGAGGGGAATGACTTACTCATAGGAGACTTCGTGGCATGGCTAAGGGGTTTGAGGAAGCATGACCTTTAGGAGGATTTGGGGGGACCGGATAGTCGGTCAACTATCCGGTCTGTGGCGGTAAGGTCATGATCGGTGAGCAGTAATTTCAAGGTCCCTAGAGTGGGGCGCCACCCACAATGGATGGGAGCGCCCAGGGGAAGACGGCCATTGGCCCCTTCCACGGGGAGGCGGCACCCACTAAGGATGGGGCGCCTAGGGGGAGATGGCCATGGGCCCCTCCCAGGGGGGGAGGCGGTTAAATGCCCCTCCTACTAATTTCCCGGGGCCAGATATCCGCGACGGCGGATAGAGAGTGTGGGGATGGGGGGAGAGTCCACGCTGTCCTTCCTACAGAGACCTCATACGGGAACTCGGACGACCCTTAAGATGGCGTCGAGTAGAAAGGGGGCCCCACCACGACAAGGGAAGTTACAGTTGGCAATGAGGGTACAGTCCTCTGCGCATGCGCCGCTCACACCGTGAGGGCGGGAGTCTGGTAGTAGGGATCTGACACCGGTTAAGACCTTGCCGTGGCCCTTAATGCTAGGATGTACAATTTGAGTTAGAGTGTATGCATTTTCAGGATGTTAGCCAAAAGTACATGACTGCATCGAAATGTAATAAATGACAAATTGTACATTATGCATAATGATGAAACTTTTATTTAATGTTTTAAATTTTGTTTCATATTTTAATAAATACGGCCGGGAGGGTGACTCCCTCCCGCCTTCCAAAAGTTCAACTATTGTCCGACTTCCCATTCTTGGGGAAACGTGTTGGGAGGGGGTGGCGGGCATCCCGGCCATACTACAAATATTTAGCTCTTGTGTAACGCAATCAGAAGAAACCACTGTATTTAGCCTAATATTTTGCTTAACATTTTGCTTTGTGAAACATAGTTTATACAGTGCTAGATTTGCTAATGAAATACCCTCTTGCTGAGGTGGGGAATGAATGTACAAGAATATGCAACCCATTCTTCAATACCCTACAGACACAAAAATGGGTTAAATGCTGCATGCAGAGGCATTTTCTATAACACCACATTTAATGATCTTTCAGATCTTATTTTCAGGTGAATGGCCATTAAAAGTGAAATGATAGAGCGTTCCTCATGCTCAGTTCAACTCATTAGACTTGATCTTTTTCATATAAACAATCAAGAATGTATTTCCCACTCGTCCCAGTCTGTTTGGTGAGTTTAAGGCGGCAGTGAATGCTATCCACAATGCATAGCGCACCTTGCAGTCTTTGTTGGTAAAACCACAAGCGACACTTTAAATGCAGTATCAGATCTGCTCGTTTGAACAAAATGCATACGCTGCTCTCGATTTGACATTATCTACTTGGCTCAGTGTGGTGACCCTGCTCAGAAGCTTTTTGTGCTGTCTGTGCTTCAGACATAGGGAGCATACGGATAAATTAAAAAGCAACCTATGCTTCGAGGAGAACAAATAAACAGACAATAGAAAGGTTACAGGGAAAAGCATATTGCCAAGCTATATTTATGCCTGTGAGCTAGAAAAACTAATTACTGTCTCTTCCGATAAAAGTCAATGTCTTCGCCCTTTCTGATCAACCTCCTGTGAAGGCAGAGGAAGAAAGCGGCATAGAAGGAAAGAGAAGCGGATGGAATACTCGGATTCGCAAATGAATAGAACATGAAAGGTGGTAGATCGAGCAGATAAAGCCTCCCTAGGTCATTCTGTGCTAGATACATAGCACTGCAAGACACAACCCACATGTGACAAGTAATAAGCAGGTGTTTTGTTTGAGCTGCATGAAGGAGAGATGTCAAAAGGTTGACTTAATTCCTCCAAAATTAAACAACGACTGTTTTAAATGGCCCAAGGTAATAGCCATCAGCAGAATCCAACGGCTAGACTATGGGTGTGTGAAGACACAATGTTTTTCTCTTGCAAATATCCCATAACTCTTTCCAATAGCATAATTACTACCCGTAATTGCTAAGTTGTATGCTTGTGACTTTCAGATTTAAAAATAGCGTTCGCGTCCATTTTGAATTGTTTTTAAAAAAAAAAGATGGCCAACATCTGTCCAGTTTCAAAGGTGTGGGCTAAATGTTTTTCGAAATAACTTACAACAAAACAAAACATCCATTTTCAGCACGACCTGACACTTGCGAGGAATTAGTTGTTGGCCCACGCAAGAAAATATTTCTGGGCGGGGAGTGGGGATCTATGTACATTTCTAAACATAAAGGGCCATATGTATCAACATTCCGTTTTGCGATTCCTAAATAGCGATTTTTAAGGAATCGCTATTTAGAAATCGCAAAATGGTATGTATGTAGGAAATCGCTTATTTTTAGCGATTCCTTAAAATTCCTTAATTGCGATTAGCAAATTGCTAATCGCAATTAAGGAATCATTTCCCATTAATTTCTATGGGCCAGGAGGCCCATAGGAATGAAGGGGAAATTTGCGAATCGCAATTTGCTAATCGCAAATTGTGAATATTTACAAGGGTGTAGGGGTGTCTCAAGAACACCCTGCTGCACCCCTGAAAATGACATGTGTGCGCATATGGCGCACATACATGCCCTAAGGGCATGTATGAGCGTCACATGGCACATTTTGATTTTTAAAAAAATGCTTTTTTAAAAGAATTCGCAACTTACCACCAACTAGAAGTTGGTGGTAATATGCGATTCCTTAATGGCATTTTGGAATGTTTTTTTCCTTGATACATTGCATTTAAGGAATCGCAAAATTTGCAATTCCTTAAATGCAATCGCAAAATAAGGAATGGCAAATTTAGCGATTCCTTATTTTGCACCAAAAATGTTTCATACATACCATTTAGCGAAAATGTGTTCGCAAACGCCGGAATTCTGCGAATTTCGGCGTTTGCGAACCCATTTTGCCTTGATACATATGGCCCAAAATCATTATACAACAGGCAGGAACATAATTGTAATCGCCAAAATCGATGTTAACAATGTAACAACTTTGCTCCCCTACGGTATGCACCTAAACCCATCCCTAAGTTATTTATACAACAGTGCTATCCATAAATATTATTGTAACTCAGACAGCTGTAAAACAAATCTAAATGCTGAATTTCATTGGCTCCTAGATTGTAAATATTTCCCAGGAAGAATAATAACTCGGTATTGTTTCTTTCTCTATTACTACTGTTCATTCCTTTACTAGTGTATTGTTTTTTCTGAAGTTTTGCGCAAGCCCCTTAAGGGAACAGAGGTTACTGCTGAACGGTAATGGCAATTCTCGGTATTATAAGAGGAAAAACATTAAGGCCTTTATTTTAGAATACTGAAACATGAGAGAGAACTTCCTTGCTACCTGAGTGGCTGCAGACTCGTATGTGAACACCCGTCCCTACAACTACAGCACAAAACTTCTAACGGTACTGCCAGGGTACCAACTATTTATTTTTACTGCTGAGAATATTATGGAACAGAACTGAGCAGCTCTAAAAATGCATTTAAATGATTTGAAGCAAAAAAACAAATGCATCTTACGATGCTTTTAATTATAATATGGAAGTTCCATTGGCTACAATTGACATTTGACAAATGTAGCATAAAATAATAACAATAACATAGAACAAGAACAATTAAATACAAAGTTCAGATTGCAACATCAGTTCTTTCTCGGGATTAACGCATACGGTAGAGTAACAGCAGTCGCCTATGCTTCAAAAGCAATGCATCACATGTACGTCTCTTCCAAACTGCCACAAAAAACGTAGAATGACGGGCACCACCCCACCTAGGGGGCGTGGTGCCTTTAGTGGCAGCAAAGGGCGGAACATGGGTTGGAATCCCTTCCGGGTCGCGAGACCCCAATGAGGAAGAAGAGGGGCTCAAACGTGGTTAGAAAGCCGGAAATGTGCAACCGGAAACCCGTCATGCGGGGTACCCCGGAACCAGTAAACTGGCGGGGGCTTTAAAAGGCCGAGGGGCAGGGATATCGCCCTCTAAAAAGTTACACGCTGGGTGAACCGCCTTAAGCATCGGCGGTCTGCGTTAAGCATCGGCGGTCCGCGTGCAGCTTCGGCGGTCGTACGACTTTGTCAGGTGAGAGGGCCTCGCAGTGGGGTATAAATGCGCAGGTTAACGAAGGCAGTCGAGGTAACCAGGGGGAGGCTGACCGCCCCCTCCCCAGGAATCATAGCGCGGCATTTGCGGGGGGCGGAGAACCTTTTGCCCACTTCTCATCTTTGTTCAGGGATATGGATTATGGGCACGATGCTTCGGTCGGGAGCGGGTCTCACCCAGAGGGCGGCTAGCTCTGTGCACAGCAGCGCCTCGCCGCAAATTGGTTAAGCTTGGCGGCAAGGCTTAGAATAAAAGCAAGTCTGGGGCCTATCTTTGAGTGGCAGCTCTCTTGCACCGCCGCCCCTCAGTCACAGGGTGCTGGGCAGCTGGGTAACGATTCCTAAACTGCACGCAAGCTTCTTAACAGTAATCGGGCACAGTTGGAACTCTGCGCAATGTGCTTAGCGGGGAAACAATAAGTGAGCGGCTGGAGACTTTGGGGATTCAAGCATGAGTCCGGTCACCAAAGTCTGCGTTATAGCTTGAGCATATGACCTTATGCTTGGTACATTTACATGCAACAAGCATTGGCAAAGACCACAGGTCCCGCCTATACAAGGGAAAAGCGCACTTGTTTGCATGAACAAATAGCAATGGTGTGAAGTGATGACATGTTGACACTTTAAGGAGGTATGGTGAGTGTGTGGGTATAGGTGAGCATTACTAGCACCAAGATGACCAGGATGGGCTTGCGGGGGTATGTGCATGGTTGCATGCGGTGGGTACTGGGTTACAGGTGGCTAATGTGAGTGGAAAGGGTGAGCTGGTGGAGTAGGTATGGTCATCGCCCAGAGCAATGCTACGCTGGAATAGTAAGTATGGTCAGTGCCCCAGTCAGACGCATGGGGTGGAGGGTTTCAAGCGGCAGTGCGGATCCTCAGGACCCATGGTACAAACGAGGCTAGAGGGGAAAGGAACGAGGACTAATGATTTTCTGTTTCCTTTAGTGCAGAATGCCTTCTAAACGGGCTCGAAAGGGCAAGGACGCCACAGCAACAAAGGATGACTTTCGCTCGCTGGCAGAGCTGTTAGAGGTCACTAGGGAAAAAGGCATTGACTGGGCGCTACGGACGTTGTCGCAAGGGGCCGGGAGGAGCGCTCAGCAAGACGCAACACGGGTCAAGCGCGTGCGGCGTACACGGGAGAGGTTCAAAGACGTGCAACTGGATAAGCGCAACAAATCGGGGACGCTCAGGCCACTACCTCAGGTGAGGTAGGGGTCATAGACAAAGCAGTCTTGGTGGCGGACACTGCACAACCTACAAACTCGCCCCCCCTGGGCCTGTCAGGTGGGCCCATTATGCCGGTGGGCACAACAACGTTAAACAATCTTTCGCAGACGGTGGGGCTACCAGTAACAACGGGTGCGATGCCCCCAACGCCTATCACTGCACAAGGTGCTCCCCCGGTGGTAGCACATCAGGGCAGTGGGATAGCACAAGTGTGGTTTCAGTCAGGTGGTGTGGCTCAATCGCCAGTGGCAACGTCGCAAGGGCAAGCGCATAGTAATAGCGCAGCAGCGTCAGTGGGCCCTCAGTAGCACCTCCCATGGCCATGGGGTAAATAGTCCCAGGGCAGCCATCACTAGCATACAGCCCACTGATCTATGGGTCGGCATCTATGGCAGTAGCCCCCTTGGCGGGGATCACGTGGTACGTACCAGTAGAGACCAAGGAAAGAATATTCAGGGGAGAGTTTGTGGATGTTTTTGACCTCATAAACGCCGAGGTGGTCCCGGAGAAAAGCAGGACGGGAAAGGAGGGGGAGCTGAAGCAGAAAAGAGTATGGGTGGATTGGTCGATTAAGAATTGGATCACAGGGTTTGCTATCTACGCGGCAATCATGGTTGAAAGGTACCCCACAGTGGCAGCTCAATTAATTAGTTACATGTCTATGATTCATGGGGCGGCATCAGAATTCCCAGGGACAGGGTGGCTGCAGTATGACAACAAATTCAGGCAAATGAAAGCAGTTCATCCTGAAGTAGTGTGGGATCAGCGTGAGATAAACATATGGCATTCAGTGTTTTACTCAACAATACGAGTGAATAAGACGAGTCAGCCCTTTCGGGGGGACAGAGGGGCAGGAGATAAAAAACTGGCCTGCTGGCAGTTTAATAAGAATGAGTGCAATTGGGGCGCAGCATGTAAGTTTAAACACTGTTGCTCTTTCTGTGGTGTGCAAGGACACCCAGAGATTAGATGCTTCAAGAAGTTGGGGAGGCCAAAAGAGCATCCTGTGCACACCAAATCCCAAGCCAAGGGACGTTCAACCCAAGCACCCTAGGAGCTCACCCAGGCCCATCCGGCTTCACGTCCTGACACATCTCCTTAGTAAATATGACAAGATACAAGAGGCTCAGTTTTTACATAGCGGCTTTATTTTTGGCTTTCGCATCCCATCCTCTGCTACCCCATCCACGGCTCCACCGCGCAATCAACGTTCAGTTCTCCAAAATCCAGAGGTGACTAGACAGATAATCGCGAAAGAAGTATTGTTGGGGAGGGTGTCGGCCCCTTCCAACAGTTACCTAGGCCGACCTCGTATGCTCACCATTGGGGTTGGTACCAAAGAAAGAGGAAGGGAATTTCCGTTTGATCCACAACCTGGCGAGCCCACCAGGGTTGTCAGTTACTGACAAGCTTGACCCAGACCTGTGCACGGTGTGTTACACCACTTTTGACATGGCAATACGGAAGCTGCAAGGACTAGGAGAGGGTGCGTTGATGGCTAAATCAGACATCAAGGCAGCCTTTTATCTCTTGCCAGTCTACCCTGATGACACGAGGCTCCTAGGGTTCACTTTTGAAGGGGAGTTTTTCATTGACCTTTGCAAGCCAATGGGGTGTTCTATTGCGTGCGCGGTTTTTGAAACGTTCAGCAGGTTTCTAGAGTGGGCGGTGCAGCAATTTCTAATATCTGTATCATCTGCTGAGGTGGTGCATTATTTGGATGATTTTCTGTTTCTGGGACCACAGGGTTCCCTTGCATGTAGGAAGGCCCTGCTGGGCTTCCAGCATCTGGCTAAAGCGCTGGACGTACCTTTGACCTTCCTAGGCATTGAAATTGACACCAGGGAGGGGGTGTGCAGACTTCCCAAGAAGAAGGTAGTAGCGTTTGGGCGGCCATTGAGGCTTGCTTGTCAGCACGTAAGGTGACACTTCACAAATTGCAGGTCCTAGTGGGGCAGATGAATTTTGAACTAAGGATGATACCTATGGGCAGGGCTTTCTCTAGAAGTATCGCAAGGGCAATGTCTGGCTTGCGGGCCAAGCATCATCACACCAGGCTTTCGGCGGAGGTCAGGAACGACTTAGCGATTTGGAAAGATTTTCTGAAAGAATTCAATGGAATAGTAATGTGGCAACAACCTACTCTCCCCAAAGCAGAGTTGGAATTGTACACAGATGTAGCAGGCAGTGTGGGCTTTGGGGCGGTCTTGGGTCCCAGGTGGTGCATGCAGCACTGGCCGAAGGAGTAGGTGGTGTCAGGGCTTACCCGCAATATTACCTACTTAGAGCTGTTCCCAATTATTGTGGCATTGCATTTGTGGGGTGACATTCTAACGAACAGGCATATTGTGTTTTGGCCGGACAGCATCTCGGTCGTGATGGCGATTAACAATCAGAGGGCTAAATGCACCTGGGTTCTCCACTTATTGAAGGAATTAGTCTTGCGATGCTTGCAGCGCAATGTGCACTTTACTGCTAAACATGTGCCAGGGGTGGACAACACAGTTGCTGATGCCTTGTCCCATTTTAAGTTGGCAGAGTTTCGCAACCGATAGCCGCAGGCAGACAAACAGATGACGAACTTCCCGGAGGGACTATGGAAGCTTGGTGCCCCACGGCCCCCGAGTTGATAACTGCGTCATTGGCCCCCAAGACCAAGAGTATGTATGAAAGGTTGTGGCAATCATACCTGACTCTCCTAGAGGGGTCAGGGTCCGTAGAGAGGTTTTCACCACAAAGTGTCCTAGAATTCATAGTTCATCAGAAAGGGAGCGACAGATCGCTAGCTATAGTGAGAAGACAGCTTTCGGCAGTAGCATTCTACGCGGGCTTAGGGGGTGTTGTGGACCCCACAAAAGACCCAAGAGTTAAAAGAGCAATGAGGGGATGAGAGCGCTTAGGACCAGGAGTGAAGGACAGTAGGAGGCCTATAGACGCTAGCAGACTTGCAAGTATCTTGGAAGTACTACCCAGGAATGGAGTTGTTTATACAGACCATTTTGGGAGCCCTTGATGAGGAGCTAGAATGCGCAGGGGGGGAGGTTGAGTCCGCCAGTGAGCGCCTCGCCCTGTGGCCGGATCCTGGGCAAGAGAGATGACAGGGACTCCGTTTGTCGGCAGCTGCTTGGCCCCAGAACAGGGCTGGCAGGCTATTGGGGGCTCCGGGCTGGCAGGAGAGGGGGCTGACCTGCGGGTGGCTCTGGACTCTCTGGCCCTACCCAGGAAGCCGGTGCTTGTCACAATCAGTGGCAAATTATCTATCTGCGGCTCTGTTGGCCGGGGGGCGGTCAGCATAAAGAGAGCAGAGTGTCTTGATTATGGCCTGCTGGCACAGCCCGAAGGAAAAGCAAAAAGGACCTGTGGAGAGACAATTGTAAATACAATGGAAATGTATAACCCTGATATCTTATTTGCGTGTTGTGGTGTTTTAAATAGAGCAAGAATAAAAGATGGTCACAAGATTAATCGAAGTGAGGCCAATGGGGAATTGGCAGTATCTGAAGTTAATAAAAATTACACTGTGAAGACCAACTACTGACTCAGATGTTTCTATGAGAGGGGGCAATTGGGAAGAGGAATGTGAAGTGCACTTTGTATGCCGACTCTTAAAAATACAAAACGATACCCTCTAGAATAGTGAAATTATGGAACAAGAATGATGTAACAGTTAGCAATTTGCCAGACTGCAGATACATGAGTCTATTTTCCAGTCAATAATCCCAGAGAGGGACATCTCCCTTGTATTGTATGCTGAAGTACAATAATACTTTCTAAAAGTATGTAGCAGATCACACAGCGGCTGCATATGGCCAGAGGGGTATTTTTAAAAGCCAGCTTCAGCCGCAGCACCAGCATTAAGTGCCCCCATGTGGAGCTCATGATGGCGAGTTACTACATATTAGGCAAATGCATTATTTACACTTACAGTAAACATATTTTATTCTCTCATATAGTGAAAATTCTAAAATGGTTTACGGTCTATGACTACATCAATAGTGCAAAACTGTAAATACTGTTCAAGTACAAAACGTGTATGATCAAGCCTGAAACATTTTGTCTAGCTCCCTGACCTTTATCAGTGGAAATTCTAGGTGCTATTTCGTTTTTTCTTACACACATACTTATCATAAAAATGACAATGTGACCTGGATATTAACCGTGGACAAATATAGATGTATCAAATAACATATCTACCACCAGAAGAATCACAGTTCATTAGAAAGATTCAATTAATCTATGTAAAACATGGAAAACAATTGCTATCAACATATAGTTCTGACTTAATGGACCTGCAAATGGAGATTTCGCGCATACTTCAGCCTTAGGTCTCCCAGCTTAAATGCCATCAATGCCTTGTATGTCTAACATCAACATTGGTAAACAATGATAACATAAGGTGAATGTTCTTAAAAATACACATGGCAATGGAAAGTCACTAGAAGCAAATCCTCTTAGCACCCATGTATCTGTGCCCCCGGGTCCTTCTCATTCCTCAGTTGTTTAGCTGTGTGTGTGAGGCTGATTAATAGGCAATTCACAATGGTAGTCTTTGCTTGGTTAGTTGGTTGGAGCCATTAACACTCGCTCCTTCCCTTCTTGTATTATATGTAGGTTATGTATACAACCAAGTTTTAGCATGACATCTAAGTATGAATTTCATGTTTTGATCTCACATTGCATGCAAGACAATTATAATTTTTGTTTGAAAAATGTTAACTCATAATGAATGTGTTTAATTGCTATTTGTGAAATGTACTAAAAATGTGGTGCATTCATGTGTAAATTACTTACTGTCCAGTTTGTTGATGTCATAGAGTCAGTCTTGAACAGGAATGGGGAAGATCGTGAGTTCAATAGGAATTCAGTTTATGTACGATTTAGTTGTTAATGATGGATGGACATCCAGGTGGTTGTGACCATGTAGTGTTATGTGTTTGAGGTAGGCCCACACAAAATCAGTGCCATCTTTTATCATGGACACGTTTTCTTAGGTTGCCTTTCCTTTCACACAATAACCTTTTACCCACATTTGAGTGTGTGACAATGTTGAATTAGTTTCTCTGAAACTGCTATGCTTTCAGATTCTGCTTCACCTACCATTATCACGATTCATTGAACACCACGTACAAGGTCTCGATAGACATTGTGCAAATGTCATTCTATTTTGTATCCACAGGGTGACATGGCTATCTGTAGAGCAAAACAATGCTGGCTAGCACAGGACTCACAAGGATGCTTTTCATTATAAATAAACAAGCATTTCCGGTGTTTAGTTTTAGGAGTGCTTTTCTGACATTGGCAAAGTCTCTCCATGCTGAAGCTTTGGCCCACCAGTTTTCTGACATCTTGTTACAGGGCGTCCTGCTCATGACAAAGATGGGGAATTACATTGTTTCCAATTAGGTAACCAGGGTTGGATCAGTCAATAATCCCAGAGAGGGATTCTTGGCTAGACACACACACGTGACTTAGACACTTAGGTTAGGGACTGCATAGTAGGAGTACAACCAATTCTCTAAACTGTATTTTATGCCTGCATATATACATTTCTTTACCACTTTGGGTGGAGCTTTTTATTCTGTTAACCATACTGGTGCTTTTAGTAACTTTCATTTGCTTCTGTTTATTGATTATTGCAGTACATATATTCTATACAAGAATCACGCTAGTTCAATAAACATTGGAAACGTCCCTCTGTGTATTTCTTGCATATATATTTCTGAGAGTACTAGAGCACAAGTGACTGAGCAAAAGGCCTCTTGATCTGTTACCATGCTTCACAGAGGTCCAGGGTTGTCATGTTCAGTGGTTGCCAGAAACAATTTGCTGTCCAACTAGGATTAAGGGGTCTTATAGTGGCACTGTGAGCTAGGTGGTCTAAAGGACATCATATCCTGAGGGTACAGTATGGTGGCACCTACATGACAGTAGGTTATTTTTGCTGGGAAAGAGACTTCCATGTGCTGCAGTGTGCTATTGAGTAGAGGTGGTATGAAATGTTGGAACTTCTCAAAAGAGCACCTAGTACTTCAAAATAGAGATTAAACAGTTTAGTGGATAGGATAGAAAGTTCATGTACTCCTTAAGAAATAAAGATGGAGAGGGAGGGAGAGTTGTATATATGTATTTGTTTGAATTACTTTTAAGATAGGAGGAGAACTACCTGAGAAATGTTCTTCTCAGTTATTTTCTATTTCAAAATTTTAGGAGAGAAGAATGGGTAACCTTGATGAAAGAATGAACAGTCTTACTGAGTGAGGGAGACATCTGCCTTCTTCATCTGCTTGCAGTCTTTTCTTTAGGTGCTATGGGCAACCATCCAGTTACCGTGCAGCTGCAGGATGAGAATATATGTCCTGGCTAATCTTACTCTGCTCCTTTAAGATGCACTACCCAACCAGCTATAGAGTCCAGACAGCAAAGAAAGACCACAGTTGTTAAAGAGCAGTACGCATTACATCCTCATTCAGCCCCATCCCATCATAACAAGGATACTGTACAATGATATTGTAGTCTGCCTCAATTAATCAGTTTTATATTTGCATTCATGAGTTTCATACTCTCTCATAAGGTTCCGAGTAGAAATTAGTTATTGTCACTGGCACTCATTTTCCCTCACCTCACTTCATTGGGTCAGTCAACCCCCTCCCTTTGACATAAAGATATGGAATGTCAGGCATTTTTTTTGTTCCGGTGAAGGGTATCTATGACCACTTTCACACTACGATTCTGAGGAAGTTCTTGTTAATGCATTTTCTGTATGACCGGGTGAATAAAATGCAAGAGGGGTACACCGAGATCATGAGAGGTTATGGTCTTTCCTTTTTTTAAAGTTTGCAGTTGTATACAGGGATACCTTTCACATCAAGCAGAAAGTGACAGTTGTCCCGCCCCAGAAGTGATGTCACTTCCTTTACTGGTACTTCTGTTAATCTGGGGGCCACTACCCGGAAGTGACATTACTTCTGTGGGTCACGTGTGTTGTGACAACACCCTGGTGACGTGCTAGTCACATGCTCAAGGTTCTACCACGTGTTTATGTAGCAACCCTCAATGAACAAGAGCCCCTGGAGTTGAGGTAAACATGATGTGATGTAGAGGAGCACGCCTCTTTATTTTTTATGGTTAAAATACATATAAGGAGCCCCTAAGCAACCTATGCCAAACCCAGGAGTCGTCCTCCAGAAAGAGATCAATCAGTCATTATGAAGAGATACAAACACCTCATCAAAAAGACACCCTTTGATGGTGGTTTGAAGACTATTGATAGATATTATCATAGCCTGACACCAGCAGCAAAGGAGAAAAATGTCAGCAGAGGGACCTTATGGAGGGTAGTCACAACATCACTGGTTTTGAGGAGGAGCCCTGCTGGTGATTGGAAACTCTCAGCCTCAAGGATTTTCTGCAACTGATATCCCCCTTTAAGCGCTCCAGCAGAGACAGTGAAGCCTCGAGTAACAAAGCAAGGGCTGGAAAGAATTGTGTCTGCATGGAAGGTAGTGAAGAATCTATAACAGTTCCTAAGTCACCAGTCTATGAAGATATGGGGTTTCCAGAGGAATCGGCTCTGGAGGCTATTGTCTTCCAACAGCAGTGCACTAACTCCAATTCCAGTTAAGCATCGATGGACCATAGTGACTCTCAAGATTTCAGAGTCCAGGCTGAGTCCCATGAAAATGACTAGATTATTAAAAAATAATAATAGACACTTACTTAAAGAGTATATATGGGTATATTTCATTTTGAACTAATAGGCTGTCTTTCTTTTTTGAACCCTAAAAAGTAAGCGTGGGCGTAAAATCCGTTTCGCGGGCGAATTTGCGGATTTTTGACGATTTCACGATCCGCACGAAATTGCCCAATAATCCGCAAATTGATGCTACGAATTATGTTGGTTGGTCGGGCTTGAAAAATACAATATCGCGCGCACGGCGTTGACTCTGAGCCTGCCGAGTTGTTTTTCTCCTGGTTTTGCGTGTGCTGCGCCATTTTTGATCTTGCTGCGTGATCGCGCGAGAGTTTTTCGAACGCAATTACGTTATCGCGGCTTGCCATCTTGCGCGGCGAGAGTTTGACAACGCGAGTACGTCATAAAGGCCCGCGACGGTGCACAGCTGACTTCCGGCGGGAGGTTTGAACAGCAAAAATTGCAATTCTGCACAAGAAATCCACCGCAGGAAGCATAAACCTTGTGGAAATGATGAATTTGATCAGAATAACTCCTCAGATTGACATTTGGCTGCACTTTATGGGGCAGGAGTACATTTTTTGGGGTGGGGTGGGAGGAAGGAAGTGCCCCAGAGTCTCCAACTTCCTGTACCTGTCCAGCAGGCTCCTCCCAGTGCTTTGTCCATGTCCTGCTCACTTTTCATTTGGCTGTGGAGCTGGAAGGATTACTTTTTGTGGCTGCTGCTGCTGGATATTTGTATTTGAGGACTTTTTGGACTTTGGAGTTTGGATCACTTTTGGACTTGCAGTTGAGGCAACTCCAGTTCTAAAACTTTTTTCACAACTTTAACAAAATATATATTGTGTTGGGTAGCCACAGTATCCAGTAGGCCCAGGGTTAGTCATGGGTGCATGATACAACTGTTTCTGTGATTTTTTTTAACTCAATTCTCATTTATGTCATGGAATTTTAGCTCACTGTTATATGTTTTTTTTATTTTTTTTTATTTTGGGGTGCCGGTAAAGCCTCACTAGCCAGGAGGCCCAGGGGTAGTGAGTGGTGCATGGACCAAGTCTTTCTGTGGGGTGTCTTGAATGTAAACATCATTGAGGTCATGGATGGCATTGGATTGTGGTGATTTTTATGTGTTTTTCGATTTTTTGGGGTGTTGATGGGGCATGGCCATGTGGGTGGGGGCCATTTTGAGGGCTGGTACAGGCAGGGCATGGCCATGTGGTGGGGGTCAAGGGGCCATTTTGAAGGCAGGCAGTGTGCTCAGGCCTGCACCCATTTTGCCTTGCTTTTATCCATTATGCCCAGGGTTACTCAGTGGTGCATGGGCCTAGTCTTTCTGTGGGGTGTCTTGAATTTAAACATCATTGAGGGCATGTATGGCATTGGATTGTGGTGATTTTTATGTGTTTTTCGATTTTTTGGGGTGTTCATGGGGAATGGCCATGTGGGTGGGGGCCATTTTGAGGGCTGGTACAGGCAGGGCCTGGCCATGTGGTGGGGGTCAAGGGGCCATTTTGAAGGCAGGCAGTGTGCTCAGGCCTGCACCCTTTTTGCCTTGCTTTCATCCATTATGCCCAGGGTTACTCAGTGGTGCATGGGCCTAGTCTTTCTGTGGTGGGGTGTCTTGAATGGAAACATCATTGAGGGCATGGATGGCATTGGATTGTGGTGATTTTTATGTGTTTTTCGATTTTGTGGGGTGTTGATGGGGCATGGCCATGTGGGTGGGGGCCATTTTGAGGGCTGTTACAGGCAGGGCCTGGCCATGTGGTGGGGGTCAACGGGCCATTTTGAAGGCAGGCAGTGTGCTCAGGCCTGCACCCATTTTGCCTTGCTTTCATCCATTATGCCCAGGGATGCTGAGTGGTGCATGGGCCTAGTCTTTTTGTGGGGTGTCTTGAATGTAAACATCATTGAGGGCATGGATGCATTGGATTGTGGTGATTTTTATGTGTTTTTCGATTTTTTTGGGTGTTGATGGGGCATGGCCATGTGGGTGGGGGCCATTTTGAGGGCTGGTACAGGCAGGGCCTGGCCATGTGGTGGGGGTCAAGGGGCCATTTTGAAGGCAGGCAGTGTGCTCAGGCCTGCACCCATTTTGCCTTGCTTTCACCCATTATGCCCAGGGTTACTCAGTGGTGCATGGGCCTAGTCTTTCTGTGGGGTGTCTTGAATGTAAACATCATTGAGGGCATGGATGACATTGGATTGTGGTGATTTTTATGTGTATCTCGATTTTTTGGGGTGTTGATGGGGCATGGCCATGTGGGTGGGGGCCATTTTGAGGGCTGGTACAGGCAGGCCTGGTCATGTGGTGGGGGTCAAGGGGTCATTTTGAAGGCAGGCAGTGGGCTCAGGCCTGCTCCCATTTTGCCTTGCTTTCATCCATTATGCCCAGGGTTACTTAGTGGTCCATGGGCCTAGTCTTTCTGTGGGGTGTCTTGAATGTAAACATCATTGAGGGCATGGATGGCATTGGATTGTGGTGATTTGTATGTGTTTTTCGATTTTTTGGGGTGTTGATGGGGCATAGCCATGTAAGTAGGGGCCATTTTGAGGGCTGGTACAGGCAGGGCCTGGCCATGTGGTGGGGGTCAAGGGGCCATTTTGAAGGCAGGCAGTGTGCTCAGGCCTGCACCCATTTTGCCTTGCTTTCATCCATTATGCCCAGGGTTACTCAGTGGTGCATGGGCCTAGTCATTCTGTGGGGTGTCTTGAATGTAAACATCATTGAGGGCATGTATGGCATTGGATTGTGGTGATTTTTATGTGTTTTTACGATTTTTTGGGATGTTAATGGGGCATGGCCATGTGGGTGGGGGCCATTTTGAGGGCTGGTACAGGCAGGGCCTGGCCATGTGGTGGGGGTCAAGGGGCCATTTTGAAGGCAGGCAGTGTGCTCAGGCCTGCACCCATTTTGCCTTGCTTTCATCCATTATGCCCAGGGTTACTCAGTGGTGCATGGGCCTAGTCTTTCTGTGGGGTGTCTTGAATGTAAACATCATTGAGGGCATGGATGGCATTGGATTGTGGTGATTTTTATGTGTTTTTCGATTTTTTGGGGTGTTGATGGGGCATGGCCATGTGGGTGGGGGCCATTTTGAGGGCTGGTACAGGCAGGGCATGGTCATGTGGTGGGGGTCAAGGGGCCATTTTGAAGGCAGGCAGTGTGCTCAGGCCTGCACCCATTTTGCCTTGCTTTTATCCATTATGCCCAGGGTTACTCAGTGGTGCATGGGCCTAGTCTTTCTGTGGGGTGTCTTGAATTTAAAACATCATTGAGGGCATGGATGGCATTGGATTGTGGTGATTTTTTGAGTGTTTTTCGACTTTTTGGGGTGTTTAACTGATGTTCCACTGGCTTCCATCGCTTTTAGGTGCACAAGAGAACCACTAGTGCCAGGAAGAAGTCCTGCAGCGGTGTGTGCAGCACAACGTCACGCGACGTCACGTGTGGCCACAGACAAGACAACTCTGCAACTCGTGCAACTGCGGCATGCTGTTCTGACATCTGAAGAAGATGGGCCCAAAGAAAGGTGTCCGTAGCGCCTCAGCGAAGAAAGTTGCCAGTGCCACTGCCAGTAAGAAGGAGCAGAAGAAGCAAGTGGCACCACCTACCAAGGAGACTGGTGTGCCCACCAACACCTTTTTTGGGAGAAAAAAAACTACGCCTGCAGCAGCAGCGGTGTCCGCCGGGGACCAAGCTGGAAGCAGCACCTCCGCCTCATTGGGGTCAGTGCCACCACGCCAAGTTAGGTCCAAGACCATGAGTGCTGCTGAGGCAGCCACTTTACTTTCTCAATCACCATCGACCAGTGATGTTGGCTCATCACAAGAAAGTACCATCCAATCAACGCCGGGTGTAACTCAGCTGGCGAGTGTTCAACAATCACAGCCGCAACGACAACCACAAGTGCAACTAGTACAAGCGCACGTACATGGGCAAGGAGAGGCGCAAGTACATGGGCAAGGAGAGGCGCAAGTACATGGGCAAGGAGAGGCGCAAGTACATGGGCAAGGAGAGGCGCAAGTACATGGGCAAGGAGAGGCGCAAGTACATGCACAAGGAGAGGCGCAAGTAGAGGTGCATGGAGAGGTGCAACTAGAGGTTCATGGAGCGGAACAAGTGCCTACAACGCTTGTTCCTCCAGAAGTAGGGGCACATCAGGAAATTGATATTCAAGTGGAGGTATCATCCGAGGAAGCCACTCCTCCTGAGGATGATCCATTGTCTTCCAGATCCCTAGCAAGAAAAAGGTCAAGGAGGGCTGCTACTACTACTACTCCAAGTTCTTCTTCAAGCCCCCTTCATTCTGATGACCTTGATCGTGATTGGAACCCAGCAATGCAGTCTGACAGTGAGGCACGCCATGAGCCGACAAAGGTAGCTAAGCCTAAAAGGAAGGTTCCCGCAAGGCTTCGACTTATGGGTGATGACGACGAACAAGTGGTGTCTTCTTCTGCTGATGAACAGTCTGATGACGACCCAATCATCCCAGACGTCACTCCAGCCCCAGCGGGCATGCAGCAGACTGACATTTTCACCCTATCCCGAATGGCTGCTGAGCGGGATCATCAAGTGGGTGGCGTGGCACTGGTACCACCACCAACGCAGTTAACTACAACACCAAAACAACCTACAGCTTCCATATTTTTCAGAAGGGCTGGCAGGGTCCTCCATCCAGCTCGACCTCCATTACCTCAAGTAGTGGTGCTGTAAGTGAATGACGTATTCAGCCACGCCCATCCTCCACTTCATCTGGCATGGAAAGTCAAAGTAGCACCTCCACCACCAGCAGACATCTCCAATCCCCAGTTTGGGACTTCTTTACTGTTAGCAAAAAGGCGGAAAACATGGTTGTTTGTTCGATTTGTAAAGTATCAGTTAGTCGGGGTAAGCTTGGTACCAACTATGGTACCGGAGGACAGAGAGGTCATCTCAAAAGACACCACCCTATCCAGTGGTATGAGCACCTAAGTACGATCCAGGAAGTCCAAAGTAGAACTAATCCAAATGTATCCATTGACATTGCATCTTCTGCTGACGAGGGGCTGATTGTGCAGGAGGGAAGTCAAGAACCGACCGACAATTTTTCTGGTACACCCAGTACCCATGGAGCAGCACTGCAGTGGTAGCGCCCACGCCCTCTACCCCTGCAACATGTATGAGGCACACTAAGGGGTCGATTCCGATCCGGTAAAATCCCCGTCCGTACGAATTGTATCCGGAGCCGTTTCCGTACGACTCGTACGGACGCCGTACGACCGGACGATTCCTATCCCGATCGGCCGACCCGGGTGCGATTCGTACGGTACACGTCGATTCGTACGGAAAAGCGCACGATCACCTACACACCGTACGGCGCGTACCCCCCATGATCGCAGGGGTACGCGCCGTACCCCTGTGATCATGCGGGGTACGTGCCGTATACCCAGCGAACATGGGGTACGTGCCGTACACCCACCGTACATGGGGTACGGTGCGTACCCCATGTACGCTGGGTGTACGGCACATACCCCGCATGATCACAGGGGTACGGCGCGAACCCCTGCGATCATGGGGGGTACGTGCCGTACCCGGGGGGGGGGGCGTTCCGTACCTGTTTTGTCGCCAACTCTGCGTTTACGACTGTTTTCGGCTCCCGTAGGAAAAGGGTCGTACGGCGCGTACCCGACACGAATCGTACTTGCTGGGTCGTAAAAACCAGCCGCGAACCGTAGTGATGTCGCGTACAGCCGGTTCCGAGTGAAACTCGTATGGAGATCTGAGTCGTATGGAGTCCTGTACGACTTGTACGGAGTTTGGCACCTGGTACGGATCGTACTTCGTCGTACGTACGGGACGTCTACGGGTACGATTCGTATGGGGAAAAAACTCTCCGTACGACGATTCGGAGCGCATTTTACCGGATCGGAATCGACCTATAAGAGTCTGGGACAGACACCAATGCAAAAAACTAAATCAATGAGCCTAACTGGTTTGAAGTCTGCATCATCATCATCATCATCACGTAAAACGGTCCAGCCCACCATTAGCAGCATGTTTTGGTTGGATGCGCCATTTGAACGCAACCACCCAACGGTACGTCTGTATAACGCAAAGCTGGCTAAAATGCTAGCGCTGGACCTTCTCCCTTTCTCTTTCGTGAAAGGGGTGGGTTTCGTGAATTGGTGGCAACAGTCTGCCCTAAATGGAAGGTTCCTTGCCGGTCCTATTTTGCAAGGGTACAAAATCCTGCGCACTCAGAAAGAGTCTCAACAACAATGTGACAGTTAATCGAATTTGCACAAAGAGAAATTTTTATCCATGGTCGTTTTCATGAGATTCACTTCCGGGTTTTGGACGCCAGTAGAGCGAGGGCGATTGTGCCACAGGATTTCATACCACACGTACCCGTGGGTTATGTCTTGTTTTTCTTTGGAATTTGACCAATTGGACACAACCAGACTTAATCTAAGCTTTAAAACTATAAGGAATAATATTGACGAATTGGATTGAGGTTCTCAGATATAGCGGTGACAACTATTTCTCGTGTTTTACACCATAAGGAGTACCCTTCCGGGTTGGAATTATCACCGGAACTGGGCCTAAGTACTGACGTTTCAGCCATTGAGCCCTGAAGAGTTGTAGTCTCTGTGTATGTACAGTCCTACAACGAAACACGTGTCGGCTGGCTGTATATTTTTACCTATTTGATGACCTAATAAAAAGGAGACCTCCATGAAAACGACGCTGGATAAAAATTTCTCTTTGTGCAAATTCGATTAACTGTCACATTGTTGTTGAGACTCTTTCTGAGTGCGCAGGATTTGATGTTCATGTTTATAAGGGTGTATTTCTCACGCTCTAATTGAGGGGTTCTCAAGGGTCTCCCCTCCCTGCTTGCACCATTACTCCTGATAAAAACTTATTACGTTTACTTTGCTTGAGAGCCTATAGATCCCGAAAACTCAAAACCCTTTTCTCTGGTACTATTTTGCAATGGTTGCAGTTCCAGCACTACATCAAGATGTGCTGGAGGTGATTGGCGCAGCTATTCTGAAGAGTGCTGTTCGCACTATCCACATGACAACAGACATGTGGACCAGTTGCCAAGCCCTTGATTACATGTGCATCACTGCACACTGGGTCTCTTTTGCAGGGGTCGAAAAACAGTTTAAACACAAAGATGTTGACACAGAGGAAGTTTTTCAAGTTACTCGCAAACATGCAACAGTAGGCATGTTTGCCATGGAGAAATCTCACACTGCACCTAACCTTTTGGAGGAGTTTAACAGGAAGGTCAATGAATGGCTGCATCCAAGAAATCGCACAGTTGGTTATGTTTCCACGGATAATGGCAGTAATATAGTTAAGGCCATGGAGCAAGGTGGCTATTTCAGAGTGCCGTGTTTGGCGCACAGTATTAACATCGTGGTGCAAGCCTTCTTGAAAACAGAAGCGCCAGTCGTCAAATTACTGACCATCTGCCGAAGAATCTGCACACATTTCAGCCATTATTTTAAGGGCCGGAAGCAGCTGAGGAGCCTTCAACATGAACGTAAACTGCCAGTCAAAGGACTAATCCAGGAGGTGGCAACACATTGGAACTCCACCTTTTACATGCTTGAGCGTCTGTCTGAGCAGTGGGAGGTAATAAATGAGTATGTCTATAAACTGGGTTCTACTCACAAAGAGATGAGGCTAGAGTTGGAGGAATGGAAGCTAATTGCAAGCCTGACAGACATGCTTCGTCCTTTTGAGCTCTTCACGCGTGAAGTCAGCAGGCAGGACTGTTCTTTGAGCAAAGCTATCCCATTGTTGCGCATGCTAGAGCACCGACTGAAGGAGGTGTCTTCAACGTTCCGAGATGATGGTGAAAAGCGAGAAGCATATGATTTGGCGGAGACGTTATTAAGGATCCTACTTCACAATGAAAGGCTTAAAAACATACATACAGAACAACATTACATTTGTGCCACTATTCTGGATCCACGGTACAAAAAGGCAGTGGCTATCAAAGCATTCATTCCTTTTGGTGAAGCAGAAATTTTAAGGTACAAACATTGGCTAGCTGTGTCAGCCACTCGGTTCGAAAAAGAGCGGCAGAACCTTCAAGGAGGCAGCACAAGTACAACTGAATCAGCAGGCCATCCGGCGTCAAGTTCCACTTCTCAATCCGTGCCCGAAGGGAGTCACTTTCCCTCACAGCCGTTAACGACACCAGCAACCGTATCATCATCCTCACCTGCACCAGGCCGCAAACAAAAATTGTCGGAAGGGGATTGGCTAACTCAGGAAGGGTTTGCTCGGTCCACGGATGAAAAGGTCGCAGATGGTACGCAAAGTGGATCAACCCTGGAGAACCTTGAGTTGGTGGTGCAGGCCTATTTGGATGACCCAACAGAGGTCTGTCATAATGAGAACCCATTGAGATATTGGTATACGAAAAGCTCTGTATGGCGACTGATCACCAACCTGGCTCTAAATTATTTGTCTTGCCCACTCGCAAGTGTGTCTTCTGAACGTGTTTTCGGTGCTGCTGGTGCCATTGTTACTTCGAAAAGGACCCGCCTTTTGCCCAAAAATGTGGAGAGGTTAACAATAATCAAGATGAATCAGCAATTCATACCACCCGATTACAAAATATGTGAATGCACGCAGAGGACACCAACTTAGGTGACACCAATGGAAGTTCTTCTCGGTCACCAGACCTACTCCCGTCTCAATTCATAGACTTTGAGGACGAGCTCTGCTTCCCTGACACCGAGGGCTGAAAATGACTTCCTTTTTTTCCGTACTTATTCACTTTTATTCCTGTGTGTCTTTCTTTGTTTTGCTACTTTTACCACAACAAAACTCTAATCACCTAATCACAACAAGTCCATCATCAGCACTGTCTTCATCTTATTTTCCTTATTGATTTGAAGGTGCCGCAGTCTTCATTCAGATGTTCACAAGTTCACAACTCAATCATGCTCCTCTATCCTCCTCCTCCAGACTCCCCCTATCCATTTCCCTCAAGGCAGATGGATGGATTATGGAGAAAAAACAAACTTTGTCTTCGTAGACAAGTCCCCTCAAGTGGGACTGAAATAACTGGCTGACTACATGCTTGCTGATTGATGACAGACCTACTTCTGAAATTTACAGGAGAGGCTGCCCTGTGGGCCCTCACTTTCCGAAGAAGATGTGGACAAAATGTAGAACAGGTAATGAATAATGAGAAGATGGCATGCAGTGGACAGCAATGGCTGTCTGTCTCTGTTGAAACCAATTGCTGTTTGTTTTTTGTGAACAGCGCAATTTGCCATGTTTTGAATATACCAGTATTGCAGGTTTTTGGGGGTTTCTTTGGGGGTGTTCTAGATTTGCGGTGCTGGGTCGGGGGGTCTGGGAGCACTGCTGGCAGTCTAATTTTGATTGCATTTGTTTTTCAGCAAATCCACGGTGGAAAAGGGAAGTTAGGGCCAAGCTTCACAGCGCATTTGGACTGAATTCCAGGTTGGCCCGAAAATTGCTATGTCTCACTTTTTAAGGTTTTGCTTTTTGACTGTTTGGGAGTGTTAAACTTGTTTCCGTCAGGGTTGACGGGTCTGGGGGCATTGCTAGGAAGGTCTAATACCGGCTAAAAGTATTTTGGAGAAAATCCCTGGTGAAAAAGTTTTTCACTTTACAAAGTTTTCGCTCACTTTCGTGTTTTCAGGGGCCTGCTTGGGGGGGTTCCATGTGTTTGGGGGGGTTGGGGGGGCTTGGAGCAACGCTGGGTATGGATAGTTTTGACTGCAAATGGTTTGAAGAAAATCCATGGTGGCAAAGGGGAGTTAGGGCCTAGCTGCAGAGCGCGCACGGAGTGATTTTGGAAATGTGCCTAAAAATTTCTAAGTCCCCATTTTTGTATTTTTGCTTTTTGGCTGTTTGGGGGTCTTCTACTTGTTTTCGCCTGGATTGACGGGTCTGGGGGCATTGCTGGGAAGGTCTAATACCGGATAAAAGTGTTTTGGAGAAAATCCGTGGTGAAAATGTTTTTCACTTTACAGAGTTTTCGCTCACTTTCGTGTTTTCAGGGGCCTGCTTGGGGGGGGGGGGTTCCTGGTGTTTGCGGGGTTGGGGGGGCTTAGAGCAATGCTGGGTATGGATAGCTTTGATTGCAAATGGTTTGAAGAAAATCCATGGTGGCAAAGGGGAGTTAGGGCCTAGCTGCAGAGCGTGCACGGAGTGATTTTGGAAATGTGCCTAAAAATTTCTAAGTCCCCATTTTTGTATTTTTGCTTTTTGGCAGTTGGGGGGTCTACTACTTGTTTTCGCCTGGGTTGACGGGTCTGGGGGAATTGCTGGGAAGGTCTAATACCGGATAAAAGTGGTTTGGAGAAAATCCACGCTGAAAAGCGTTTTGGCACTTTTTTTTAACTTAGGGCTCGTTAGGGTTAGCAGCAGTATTGCATGTGTTTGGGGGTGTTCTAGATTTTTGCAACTGGGTTCTGGGGTCTTAGAGCACTCGTGGGAATGTCTAATTTTGGTTGCAAGTGGCTTGAAGAAAATCCATGGTGGGAAAGGGGGGATTTGGCCTAGTTAAAGAAAGCGTTTGGCACTATTCTTAACTTAGGGCTCGTTAGGGTTAGCAGTATTGTATTGCATGTGTTTGGGGGTGTTCTAGATTTTTACGACTGGGTGGGGTCTTGGAACACTTGTTGGAATGTCTAATTTTGATTGCAAGTGGTTTGAAGAAAATTCGTGGTGGGAAAGGGGGGTTTTGGGCATACTTTCTGAGTGCGTTTTGGCATGATTTGAAATTAGGCCTCTGCGAGGTAGCAGCAGTATTCTGCACGTTTTTGGGAGGGTAATGTGGGGTGTTCTAGATTTTGGGGATTGTCATCTCTGAAAGTGAAAGTATAATTTTTGCACTCCACAGCGTGCCTTATATATTTTTTTCTCCGAGGTGTATTTATCACTTACTGTTGTGTTTTTCCATCATCAATTACAGGCAGGCTTTTACCCTGTGCCATCGATGTACTACTCAGGCTTACAATTAGCGATCCGCAAATCTGCATCAGGCAGGCAGTGGACAGTGTGTCTGGTCACCAAGATTGATCAACGGAGCATCCGATGGAATGAAGGAGTACCGCGAATAAGAGGAATGGCTGGATGTATTAACTTCACAAATTCAACGGGACAACTACAAAAAACAGTAACAGTATCCAAAATTCTCCTTATATTTTAAATGATATTCTTAGGAACTTGAACTTACTTCTACGAGTGTGACTCTGTGCGTTTGTTTGATCTCTGCTTCAAACTCATCCCTCCAGCTATTTGATACGTCTTTGCTATGTTTAACACTAATTTAATGTTCTAAGTGTTTATTCTCTCTGAGGGCAGAGAGGCAAGTGAAATTGCGTAATGACTGCAGCCCTGTACTGTCAACTTGTTTCTTCGTAGTTACTAGTAAGTTGCAGTAAGTAGTAGTACTACTTTTCAGTAACCTAACCATCCATTTAGTAAACAACTTCTGGCATGCAGTAGTGCACTTCCTTTATGTCCATTTAACCCCTTCCATGCTCATGACAAGGTCAGCTCGTCATGCAGTGCACTGGAGCTGTGCTAATGACGAGCTGACCTTGTCATGAACAATGGGATTCATAAAATATCAGCACCCAGCGGGAATTGCCTTAACACCAATGTGGTTAAAGATTTATCAATATCTTCAAATCCAAAGATTTGTTTTTCTTCATTTGTTGTTTGACTGTCCATGCTGTGTTTTTTTTCCTCTCTACCAAACTTTCCCAAAAACCCCCATTCCCATCCAATTTTCAAACCCTAACCCTCTTCCCCTGGGCTGTGTGGTATTTCATTGAGTTGTGACTGACAACAACAATCAATTCCACACACTTGCTGGGAAGGATAAGGTCAAAGCAACCAGAAGTTCATGCGCGCCATCGTGGATTGATAAGAACATCCTCCTCCTACACGACGTGAACAATCAAATGCTTAATGCTTACCTTACGTTGGCACTGCTTAGGCTACAATTTAGGGCACTGTTCTGTACCGTACTATCTATTGTACTGTTTCTAATGCTACGCTCAGGCCACTCAATGTTTAATTTCCTCTTTTTTTCATATGGTGAAACTGCCAGTGTGTACCACTACTGCTACCAGCACAACAATGATATTGCATCCATCGAGGATTCAAGTCAACAACCAACCTTAATCACCATTTGCAATGCAGCCAGCCCTGGGGCTACCCCGATTCTCAAACACAACTCACAGGTATGATAAGCATATTGGAGAGGTAGTAGAATAATGGGCTAGGAGGACTAAGTTGGGAGGAGAGCAGAGACTGACAGTACTACTAGTAAAGTACAGTAGTAGGGCTACTAAATCTACTAACTCGGTTACTTGCATTTTGGTACATTTCAGGACTAGATGTTTCATTCATGCTGGTTTGTTTGAAGAAAACAAACGTCCAGTAACCACCGCCAACCCCCACACAAAATAATATATGAACGTGTATACTGTGTTTTTTTAAGAAAAATAATTATTAAGAAATATATATTCGTGTTGTTTTCAGCACAACAATAAAATAAATTACCCAAACTCACCCCCCTCCCTAACCCAACCAATGTCAAAAAGTCCAAAAGTCCCCTTTCCCAAACACCCAATTCCCACTCCCCCAACAGTCTTTAAAAAAGGGGCAAGGGACAGTCACTTCCTCCGGTGGCGTAGTTTGGCAAGCTGTTGCTGCATGTCCCGCTGCTTTTTGCCGAGGTCCCGGAGCTGGCGCTGATGTTTTTCGGCCAACCGCTCCAGGTAGTCCACTCTTCTACGTAGCCGGCGCACACGAATCATCCAGGATCTGGGGGGGGGGCGCTGATTTTGTTGCTGCTGTGCGGCGGCGGCGGGAGGCTGTCGGGCCACGACTCCGTTTGGCTGGAGGCTTCTGGCTGGTGGACCCGGGGGCAGTGGAGGAGGATGTAGATGTTGATGTCTCCTCATGCTCCCGAGCCCACAACCGCCGATACTCGGCACAAATAGCCTCCAGCTTACGGGCCCTGGCCCAGACAGCCATCTCCTTACGGGTGAGCTTTTTGGGAGTAGCATCTATGAAGAAAGAAAGAAAAATACTGTAGCCAATAGTCTTTAACATAAAGTCAAAATAATTCAACGGAAGGTTGACACTCAATAACACGAGCAATTAGCAAACACAGTATAACTTTATGGCATGTATCTTTCCGCCGTCTTTGTAAGCCTGTGACACTGTGAGTTTCAGGAATTCCACTAGCAGCACTATAGGTGGACTCACTACTACATACATAGTCAGAGAGTACTAAAAAAAGACCTTTTTTACTTTTTTTCTCTTGTTTTGCAAAAAGAAATTACTGGTACGTGAACTTGTGGTAGCCGCCATAATGGCAGCTCACTCAGCTTTCACCCAAGAAATACAGACACAGGCCATGAGGATGCAGACTCGCAGTACTTTAAGCAGTACATGCAGGTGGGGATAGGAATGTCTTACGTTTCTATAGGGGTGGCACTGCCACTGGCCATACTTCATCCACTCAGCGTCTGCTCTACTACATCATACACCTCTGCTATCGACGAGGAGGATAAAGAAGTTAACATCCAGGCTTCCAAAGTACGTCTATGATTCTTCTTAATGTCTCAAATGTACCAAAATGTCTTTTTGTCAACAACCAACTAACACCCTTTTCATTATATTTTGGAATCCGCCGTCTTCTTATGTTGAATTGCATTCAACAAAACCATTCTTTACAGTCATAAATATTAAGACTCGCCCGACCTTCGTTTCACCCTTCTTTAACTTTTCGTTCTTCACATCCCTAAACTACATCTGATATGACTTGGCTTCACAATAAAAATTTGCCAGCTGAGTTGAAGTGAAATAGAGGGGGCCAATGGTTACCAGAGAAGTACCGCCGCTAATGCTATTAAAAGTCAAGGTTGACTGTCTTCTCCGTGATAGCCCAAAAAGTAGTTCTAAATTAGTAAATGTTCTTGATAGTACAGTGTACTTATACTAGTGTACTGTGTACTACTGTACAGTACATCATACACTCCTTTGCAAGCCTACTCAAAAAAAAATTCAATAAGTAAGGAGTATAATAACTTCCGCCGCCGCTGAGTCTTCCCCCCCAGCTCCCCCTGTTGGCGCCGCCGCATCCAGAGTGGACCCCTCCGCACTGCTGGCCCGGCACTGGTGGTCATCTGTTGTGACGTCTAGGAAAAACATGTCATATTTTCAGATGCCATACACAACCCCCTATTTTGTCTCGTAATGGAAGAAAATGTTACATAACACATTTTTTATTACTGGGATTGAAAAAAGTAACGGTTTTGGGGGGTGTTAACCTTTTATATGCTTATTCCATTAAATGCTACACTTCTTCTTATGACAACTGATGAATGCTTGCTCAACGTGCACCATTTTTCTCATTACAGAAAGAAGATTCCATTGCCCTTCTGGCAGACGATTCACCAACTACTACTAAGTCATCACCAGCAGTACTTTAAGTACTTTAAAGAAGGTGGGGGCTTTCATTCATGGAAATGTTGTTTAAACTTTAACCTCATCTTCATCCATCAGAATACTACGCTATTAAAAATAAAGAAATAATGTTTTCATTTCTTAATTGAAAATAAAACTTTAAAACTAACAAACACTGTGTGGTTTTTGTTTACGAGTGAGTGAGCGGAAAGGTTTGAACTACTGCATTTGGCTGTCATGTTTCAGTGACTCAGATAGGCCGGGACTCAGAGGTAGTCTTCTTCTGTTCTTCTGGGTCGTAAAATCATTGGTCAGACATTCTAGATAGTTGGTCAGGGGATTGGGGGTTCAACTTCTGTTCGGACTGAGGTATTTCGAAAGTCGAACTGCACCTATCATCAACAATGTCCTATTTATCTTGTCCATATTTCTTTGTGTGCAGATAGTCCCTGAAACGCTAGCGGTATGGGATGTGCTCCTCTCAAATCAAAAAGGCAACTGCTACCTTTTACTTGGTGTAAACAATGACATTTTGTTGTTGGAAAAAGTCATCACCAGCAGTACTTTAAGTACTTGAAAGAAGGTGGGGGCTTTCATTCATGGGAATGTTGTTTAAACTTTCACGTCATCTTCATCCATCAGAATACTACGCTACTAAAAATAAAGAAGTAATGTTTTCATTTCTTAATTGAAAATAAAACTTTAAAACTAACAAACACTCTGTGGTTTTTGTTTACGAGTGAGTGAGCGGAAAGGTTTGAACTACTGCATTTAGCAGTCATGTTTCAGTGACTCAGATAGGCCGGGACTCAGAGGTAGTCTTCTTCAGTTCTTCTGGGTCGTAAAATCATTGGTCAGACAATCTAGATAGTTGGTCAGGGGATTGGGGGTTCAACTTCTGTTCGGACTGAGGTATTTCGAAAGTCGAACTGCACCTATCATCAACAATGTCCTATTTATCTTGTCCATATTTCTTTGTGTGCAGATAGTCCCTGAAACACTAGCGGTAGGGGATGTGCTCCTCTCAAATCAAAAAGGCAACTGCTACCTTTTACTTGGTGTAAACAATGACATTTAGTTGTTGGAAATTGTCAAAGCACTTACATTAAGAAGACTGGAATAGACAGCAAGGGCAACCCAGAGGACTGCACTCAGTGCCTACAGCTATTGCTGTATCAGAGTTTTGTTTCACACCGTTTGCCGAATGGGCAAGCTTAGCTACCTACACAGACCGACTCATAATTATAAATAGTAGTAGCACAGAGAGTGATGGTAGAGGCAGGATAAGAATGTAGAAAGTAGTCCACATTAGAAGAAGATCAAAGACTATTTTGTAAAACATAGAATTATTAGGAACCAGTTTGTAATGAATAGGAGCTGTAAAAGTTAGGGAAGTATAAGTATTAATATAACAATAGAACAACTTACTGGGGCCAGCAGAAGATCCTGCAAGGGACTGAGCCTCTCCACCTTCTGCCACCGGAGTCTCTGTCGCCCACGGCGCCTTGCCCCTGGGAGGTGCTGGTGATCATGAAATAAAGAAACACAACATGGATGATTGTTTTTTTGGAAATTTTTGATTTCTTTGTACTCAATCTAAAATTATGTTGGGGAAACAAATTAACATCAATTGCATCTGATCTGGTCAACTAGGAGGATAGTAGTACAGTATTGCAGGATTCGCAGACCGTCTAATAGGAAAGTTATGTAATTCACTAACTACATCAACAACAAAAAGGTTCTACTACGACTGCCATCACTCAGCAGCACAAGACGTCGCGTGACAGACACAGTCCGTCATCATGATTGCAGACCACTAACAAATGTCCTATAACAAGTAATAAATAATATACTCAACGTATCAATCCACCACTATCTCTTCAAAGTGGCAGCAGCAGGAGTACAAAGAAGGAGTAGACTGAGTCTACTGTCTCTAGCATTACGCAGTAATGCTCTCAAATGACTCAAAAGTTGCAAACAAGTAAGCACAGTAGCAACGCCAATAACTAGGCGAGCACCTGCAAAGACAGAAGCTATTTAAACATTAATTTACCTGCAATGTAATCGAATCAGCAGCATTCGTACTCTTCAAGAAAAAAATAGACTAGCAATATAACAGAGCAGAAGGAAAAAAGTAGTTATTAACCCCTTTGAAGCTGATGACAGCCCCCAGCCGTCATGCATCACGGGGCTCGTGTGCTGATGACGGCTGGGGGCCGTCATAAACCCGCCCACTCGTGATTCTGCCGCACAGGCGCAGAATCGCGGCCGCGCCCAAGGGGTTAAATAGCTTCTTACCAAGGCCAGGGATCTCCAATCCTAGCAGGTTGAGCATGTCAAGCTCCCGGTCCAGGATGTCACTCCACCGGTGCGTCACTTGCTGGTAGGTGCGCCGGACCCCAGACACCTTATACATGCGCCGGCACACCTTCTCCCACAGCTGGCGACGCTCCCGGAGGCCGTAACCGGAAGCAATCCGCCCACCTGCTGCCCCGGTCTTAGGGAGGTGGATTTGGACAAAAACCATCAAGGCGGCCACCTCCACCGCGGAGAAGATCTCTCTGGCCTGGACTTCCTCCCCCCTCAAACGCCCGCAAGGGAGCCGGGTACGGGGTGCTGGGCCCTTCCCCTTGCCCTAGTCGCCTCCCTTAGCCATGGTCCTGGGCACAAGAAGAAGGAAAGAAGAATAGGTGTGAAAAAAATAAGAGAGAGAGCAAAAGAAATAAAGTAGGTAATAAAGTAACAAAAAGTAAAAAAAAAACGCAAAATATAGATATAGGAAATTGAAGAGAGAGATAATAAGCAAAAAAAAGCAAAAAAAAGTTCAAAAAAACATAGGATTACAAAGATGTAAGATGGATAGAAAGGTAGCATGCCCAAAACCATAGCAGTGAATGAAAAACAAGATGGCCGCGCCCATAGAGGACTGCGTGGGTAAGTTTGCGCAATATTTCTCCCGCGAGCACGCGACAACGCCCGCGAACACGTAATCGCGCGCCGCTTACGACGAGAGCATGCAACTAGCGCCCGGAAACGGAAACACGTCACGCAAACAAGATGGCCGCGCCCATACACGACCGCATGGGCAACCCCGGGGTCGGTGCGCTGCCACCGGTCCGAGAATAAGCAAAAAACTGCGCGAACACGCAAAAAAAAAGAAACTCGCAAATTCGCATGAATTCACGGATTGCAAGTTCGATTTCGCACGAATTCGCGCCCCGCGAATCTCGCGAAATGGCAGAAAAACGATTTTTAGAAAACTGAAAGCACTTAGCAGGTGCAAAAGTTCAAGCTAATTTGTAACCATTCCCTGTAGTGCTTCCTGAGGGGCCCCTCCAGAGTTCAGTTGCCTACTTGCAACTATTCTCTGACCCTGCTCTGACCCTCAAAGCAGGGTCAGAGAATAGTTACAAGTATGGCACAATGCTTCTGTAAAAAAAATAACTGCAACAGGAAGCACTTACAGCTAAGAAAGCAGGTGCCAGACTTGAAGCACAAATTCAGTGACACATTAACCAGCCCCAAATTAATTAATCTCAGTGGAGGCTGGGCAGGTGTGCTTTCCCCCATAATCTACAGTGGTGAACAAGAGGGTGGTAGTGGTGAACCAGAGGGTGACAGTGGTGAATCAGAGGGTGGCAGTGGTGAGTGCTGAACCTGAGGGTGGCAGGGGTGAACCAGAGGGTGTCAGTGGTGAACCAGAGGGTGCTGTGATGAACCAGAGGGTGGCATTGATGAACCAGAGGGTGGCAGTGGTGAACCAGAGGGTGGCAGTGATGAACCAGAGGGTGGCCCTGGTGAACCAGAGGGTGCCGTGATGAACCAGAGGGTGGCAGTGATGAGTGCTGAACCTGAGGGTGGCAGGGGTGAACCAGAGGGTGTCAGTGGTGAACCAGAGGGTGGCAGTGGTGAACCAGAGGGTGCTGTGATGAACCAGAGGGTGGCAGCAATGAACCAGAGGGTGGCAGTGATGAACCAGAGGGGGGCAGGGATGATCCAGAGGGTGGCAGTGGCAAACCAGAGGGTGGCAGTGATGAACCAGAGGGTGGCAGTGGTGAACCAGAGGGTGGCATGATGAACCAGAGGGTGGCAGTGATGAACCAGAGGGTGACAGTGATGATCCAGAGGGTGGCAGTGGCAAACCAGAGGGTGGCAGTGATGAACCAGAGGGTGGCAGTGATGATCCTGAGGGTGGCAGTGGTGAACCAGAGGGTGGCAGTGATGAACCAGAGGGTGGCACTGGTGAACCAGAGGGTGCTGTGATGAACTAGAGGGTGGCAGTGGTGAGTGCTGAACCTGAGGGTGGCAGGGGTTAACCAGATGGTGTCAGTGGTGAACCAGAGGGTGGCAGTGGTGAACCAGAGGGTGCTGTGATGAACCAGAGGGCGCCAGTAATGAACCAGAGGGTGGCAGTGATAAACCAGAGGGGGACAGTGATTATCATCCAGAGGGTGGCAGTGGCAAACCAGAGGGTGGCAGTGATGAACCAGAGGGTGGCAGTGGTGAACCAGAGGGTGGCAGTGATGAACCAGAGGGTGTCAGTGATGAACCAGAGGGTGACAGTGATGAACCAGAGGGAGACAGTGATGATCCAGAGGGTGGCAGTGGCAAACCAGAGGGTGGCAGTGAT
Source organism: Lissotriton helveticus (assembly GCF_964261635.1). Classification (NCBI taxonomy): domain Eukaryota; kingdom Metazoa; phylum Chordata; class Amphibia; order Caudata; family Salamandridae; genus Lissotriton; species Lissotriton helveticus. Next base: position 352,788,131 of record NC_136070.1, on the reverse strand, counting down.
GAACCAGAGGGTGGCAGTGATGAACCAGAGGGTGGCAGTGGTGAACAAGAGGGTGGTAGTGGTGAACCAGAGGGTGACAGTGGTGAACCAGAGGGTGCTGTGATGAACCAGAGGGTGGCAGTGGTGAGTGCTGAACCTGAGGGTGGCAGGGGGGAACCAGAGGGTGTCAGTGGTGAACCAGAGGGTGGCAGTGGTGAACCAGACGGTGCTGTGATGAACCAGAGGGTAGCAGTGATGAACCAGAGGGTGACAGTGATGAACCAGAGGGTGGCAGTGGTGAACAAGAGGGTGGTAGTGGTGAGTGCTGAACCAGAGGGTGGCAGCAGGGGTGAACCAGAGGGTGCTGTGATGAACCAGAGGGTGGCAGTGGTGAACCAGAGGGTGCTGTGATGAACCAGAGGGTGGCAGTGATGAACCAGAGGGTGGCAGTGATGAACCAGAGGGTGCTGTGCCCATACACGACTGCATGGGTAACTTCGCCGTGCAAGCGGCCCGCGAACACGCAAAAAGCCCTGTGAAAATGCAAAAAGCCCCGCGAACACGCAAAAAACCAAAAATTCGCAATTTCGCACTAATTCGCGAATTATTCTAAACGCGAATTCACTTTCGCACGGTTTCGCGGACCGCGATTTCGCAGATTTCGCAGATTTCGCCCATGCTTACTAAAAAGCATCAGCATAAAGAGCCGTGGTGGAGGGGAAGTTGCAAAACATTAATATCATAAATCTTTACTGCTTATGCTGATCAAAACAGACTGAAGTTCCACAATCCAAAACAGAGAGTCGCATAAGAAATGTGTTTGTATCTATAATATCACAGATTTAGAAAATTAATTTCTAGGTGTACCCCACAACGCCATATGGCCTGATAAAGGCTTTCCTGCAATATTTGTGAGTGTGTGTGCCAAAAGTGACTATTATAACCTCTGTTATGGCCATACAATTAATGGTCCACAGCAAGAGACTCATGAGTGTCTATACAAGTCATACGCTTCAATTTTAATAACAATTTGTTTCAGAAATTATTAAAACAGCAAGCTCTTTCAAGTATTCCTGGGGCATTTTGAGACTTTTCTTGCTGCCTGCCCTTACCTCCGGACATTGTTGCTGCCCGTCTCCCTACCGCCGCCGCAGCGTCTATTTTTTAGCGGCCGCAGCGTGGAGGGGGACCACAACCCCCAGGCTCCCTTGCGGCCACCGTGAATCCTGCGCCTGGAGGCGCTTATAAGCAGGCCCAGCCCCGGTGGAGCGGGCGTCTTTCGAGTATTCCTGGGGCATTTTGAGACTTTTCTTGTTGCCTGCCCTTACCTCCGGACATTGTTGTTGCCCATCTCCCTCCCGTCGCCGCAGCGTCTATTCTTCAGCGGCCGCAGCGTGGAGGGGAACCACAACCCCCAGGCTCCCTTGCGGCCACCGTGAATCTCGCGCCTGGAGGCGCTCATAAGCAGGCACAGCCCCGGTGGACGGGCGTCTTTCGAGTATTCCTGGGGCATTTTGAGACTTTTCTTGCTGCCTGCCCTTACCTCCGGACATTGTTGCTGCCCGTCTCCCTCCCGCCACCGCAGCGTCTATTCTTCAGCAGCCGCAGCGTGGAGGGGGACCACAACCCCCAGGCTCCCTTGCGGCCACCGTGAATCTCGCGCCTGGAGGCGCTCATAAGCAGGCACAGCCCCCACGTCGCAGGATCGTGCGCGGGTCACGCCGGGCGAAGCCCGGGCCAAGGGCGGGCCTGTTATAGCCCGTTACAGACCGGAAGAGACCGGACCGGGCCCACTCTCTTACACTCTCTACAAACCGTGAGTACTACCAGTCCGTCTGTCATCTTTGAGCGTGGCTCATGGCGGGCCGCAGAGGCATGAAACCTACTACCACTACAGGGCATGTCATTGGGACTTTGGACCAATTCATTGTGAGGGCATCATCGTACTTGGAACGAGAGATAGCCATTTCAGAACGGCAACTGTCCCAGGATCCGGCATTTCTAAAAAGATCTTCACTGGGCCAGTTAGCTCAAGCCCCCTCACCAGTCCGCCCTCACCGAGATTCCGATACGGTAGGACCATCTTTAGACCATTTTTGCCTTGTAACCATTATGATTGTTCCAGCCATCGGAACGGACAATTTAGACACAATTGGGGTTGAGGGAACTGTAGACACTACTACCCCATCCGTCTCTCCTACACGTAATGAAGGAGCCATCCCCAAAAGGAAACGAGCGGGAGCCACACTTCGGGGTAGAAAACCCAAGCAGCAGAAAACAAGTGGCCACACTGAAGTATCTATAGTGGACCCAGGTGTGCCAATAGATCCTGTGGTGCCAGTGTTGAATAACTGTGATCAACCCCACCAAGACTCGCCTTTAAACTCTTTGAATGTAGATCTGCTACTCGATAAACTATCTTTGACTCTCTCTCGAATAATACAGCTGCTGGAGCAAAGGCTTACGCCAATCGAAAATAGGCTAGCTAACCTAGAGGATTTAACTGCTAAAAACACTGACCTAACTAAGGAACTAACAGCCACCGTAGCCCATGGTCGAGTACAGCCCAATTCAGTTGGGCCTGCGCAAATCAATCTCCAGCCTCTACCCCTTATATCGCCAATTGCACAACTAGATATTCATGTTGAATTGTCTGGTACGCTACAAGGACAATCTTTACCTAAAGCAGCAGAAATACCACAACCTATTCCATCGGCAAATCACAAGTCTGTGGCCCGACCTAAGAAGAACGACTTTCCTTTAGAACCACCGTGTATTGATCTCCCCCCAGAAAGCGCTCCTTATGTGGTGGTCTTAACCGGGGTCCCAAAATTGGCATCTGACCGAATGGAATCATATACGGAACTTAAAAATAAAGCGATGCATTGGTTGGACACCTGTAGACCATTGCCAAGGAATGTGCGATCACAAATCTTGTTTGCCAGAAGGGTTGGTTGGGTGGGACCTATAACCAAAAACGTGGAAGGGGACTGCTTTGTTATTCATTTTCAAAATCCCATGGTGGTGGATCATGTTTGTAGGAGTAACCCTAATTGTGTAGCTTTCAAGATTAAAACTATGAAGCTAAGTTATTTCTATCCCCCATCAAAAATGTCTTCTACCCACCAAACTAGGTTTTCTGCCCAACGGCAGTCGCCACTTGATGATAGGTATGATGAGGAGGGCTTGTGGGGGTGGAGGGGTAGTAATCATACTTTAGGTTTCCCGGTTACCAACAGGTTTAGTGCTTTGGATCAGGTTGACTGACTAAGGGCGCCTATTATGAGCTGCCCTCAGTCCACTACAACCCAGCAGAGGTCCAAAAACACTAACGTGTTGACAGGGATATTAGACCACCAGCCAACATCTACGGAAGTCATGTACCCCGGGGAGCACTTGCCTCGAAATCCGAGCGAGTATGTGGCTGGGTCAATCCACCATGTAGGTCCTATGGGCAAACTTACTATCCCTTCCGCCGGTGGCCAAACCGCGTGCGCTGAACCCTTATGCCTTACCCTTTTCAATCATAGGGGTGGTCTCGAGCACTCAAAGCCTCAGGTAAATCTGGGTAATATGCCGTTGTCTCGGGATAAAACATTGAAAATTATTTCCTGGAATATTGCGGGCCTAGCAACCAACTTAGACAATCCTGACTGGTGCGCCTTTATAGACCTTCACGGGATCTGCCTATTCCAGGAAACTTGGGCTTTAACCCCCCATTATAGAACCGGATATATTACCTATGCGGAACAAGCTATTAAGGGCTCATAAGGGAGACCATCAGTAGGGTTATGCATTTGGGTGGGTTTACACCTTGGATTCACCGCAAAAAGAATTGATACACACAGCCCAGACCTTACGTGTATTTTGTTGACCCACATGCAATTACCTAAAATTGCACTGATTAACATCTATTCGCGGCCTGTACGGCACGGTGGAATTTCCCAGACCCTAGAGTCTTTAATTACTCTATTGAAATTTCTCCCAGGTGACACCACTCTCTTGATTGGAGGTGACTTTAATTGCCACTACGAACCCCTCAGTGGTGTCCCCTCTATTTCTACAGAGGAAGATGAAACTTGGTCAATTCCACCACTAAGTATGTACTGTGCCAAAGGCTGGACCCCCCTGGTTCTTCAGCTCACATCCCTTACCTATTCATTCTCTTTAAGGGCATGTAATAGGCGATTTCGTGGGGATTCCCCAGGGCAACCGACCTATAGGGGACTGGGCCATGCCTCCGTGATTGACTACTTTTTGGTTAGTCTGGAACTTTGGCATAAGATTCTATACTTCCACATAACTAGGCGCACGGAGAGCGATCATGATCCCCTGACTATTGACTTAGATCTGCATCTGGTGAATGAGGACCATGACGATGCTACACACATAAAAGGTGATCTAAGAGTGGTACAAGGCGGGAGGTGAGTCCGCTGGGTAAAAATCAAGCAGTCAAAAGAAAATATGGCCTCTCTGTATCAGAGTATACTTCCCCAACTTGAAAGGGTAAACCTCATGCTTGAAATTTCCACAGATAATGGCGTGTCAGGCGACATTGGTGGTATCCACGAGGAATTAATTGAAATCCTAGCGGATTCCTTTTATAAATTTGCACCTTTAAAGCCTAAAAGATAGGAGGACATAAACCCCTGGTTTTCCAGGGGATGTAGGGACGCCAAGAGTGCACTCCTAAAAGCCCTCAAGCAAGGCCATAAGTCACGTGTCACTGAAGCTAGACATGCATACAAGAAAATTATCCTCAACGCAAAATCTGAATGGGAAACTGAACGATGGCAAGCCATTAGGGCTGCGCTCATCGCAAAAGATTCAAGGCCCTTCTGGAATCTCGTTCATATCGGGAAACCGGAGGGTAAATCCTCGATTGACCCGAACATTCCCGAAGAATCTTGGGCCCTTTATTTTAAGGAGCTCTATTCTATTACCTCGAATAAGAATAGTGAACCCCCGCCTAGCCTATTGGCCATGGACCCGACGTGGGGTACGCCTCCCTGTACGCTAGTGGAGGTTCAAACGGCACAAAAGACCCTCCAGCAGAATAAAGCGCCAGGGTTAGACCGGATCCCTGGTGACCTTTTCAGAGACAAACAGATAGTATGGGCACCTTACCTGTCCTTACTGTTTAATGCTATCCTCCAGGGTTCAGAGTTACCATCTACCTGGACGGGCGCGGAGATAATTCCCATATACAAAAAGGGTTCTCCGCTTGAACCGCCCAATTACAGGCCCATCAGCCTTATTGACGTGAGCCAGAAAATCTTTGCTCGGCTTCTCTTACAGCGCTTGCAGGACTGGATTGATGAATACAGTATCCTGACACCGCTTCAAGCGGGGTTCAGGGCCAAAATTTCTACGACCGACCAACTCTTCAGGCTCCAGGTCCTGCACTGGAAACACGATGTATTGGATGGGGGTAGCTTATATGTGACCTTTGTGGACTTAAAATCCGCATTTGATATGGTGGATCGCAACCAGCTTTGGAACATACTGGTATCAATGGGGGCTCCACCATATCTATGCTACCAATTTAAACTTCTTCATGAAGGGACATATGCCAGAGTTCGTTTTGGTAAGAACTGCCAATTAACGGGCCCGTTCCCAGTTGAAAAGGGTGTTCAACAGGGCTGCGTTCTTTGGCCCCACCCTTTTTTCCCTTTTTCTTAACGGGCTCATTGATGAATTACTGGCTACTAAAGACATTGACACCCCCAAACTGGCCTCACAAAGATTTCCTGCACTTATGTTTGCAGACGACACCCTGCTGCTTTCTAAATCCCCCATGGGTATGCAGCCGGTGTTAAATCAGTTTAATATTTTCTGCAAAAAAAGGAATCTGGTGGTCAACATTAATAAAACCAAGTATATGGTTTTTAACGCCAACACTATCAATTGTCCCCACCCCACGATGGAGGGTATGCCCTTGGATAGGGTCCCTATTTTTGAGTATCTGGGTCTAATGCTGAATGACAAAATGGGGTGGGCTCCCCAAAAAACCAAGGCGAATCTAAAACTTACGCAGACTGTTGGGGGTATTCTAAAAGTACAAAATAAATGTGCTGTAAAAACAATAAGTGCCCCTCTTGAAATCTTTAGCGTTCAGGCAAGGTCTTCGCCCCTCTATGGGGTGGAACTTTGGGGTCATACATCAGCAAATGAATTAATTAATACAGAAAATAATTTTATTAGGCAGATTATGTCCCTCCCTAAAAACACGACGCTTGTGCCGATAAGGCTTGATCTAAACATTCGTCCTATTGCTGACGTCATAGCTTCGCGGCCTCTGCTGTTTTGGAGGAGACTATGGAGTACTCCTGAGCTGGCGTGCTACAAGGAAGAATTAAAAGTTGTTTTGGGTTCTTTAGGTGCCGATAAGATCCCTTGGCTCTCATTTGTTAGGTAGTCTTTCATTTCGATTGGTCTAGAGAACCTCTGGATTAACCCCGAGGCCTCTAGCTCAGTTATTTCCAAAAATCACTTGCCTTAACAATTAAAATATTACAACCTAACGAAAGTACTTTGTGCCGCCAAATCTCCAAGCCTAACTGACGAGTTCCTTGATTTCAAAACACATTACGGCTTTGAGACTGAATTAGACGTTATACAACCTACTCTAGCAAATAAGCTGTTTTTACAATTCAGATATGGAACTTTGCCCTTATATGCATTTACTGATAGGTGGACAGGAGCCCCACTTCGTCCTTGCCCACGTTGTAGGAAGGAGGAGGAATCCCTTCTTCATGTTGTACTTTTTTGTCCAATTTACGCTGTAATTCGGTAGAAGTGGGTCATCCAACTATGTAAAAACTTGGGCATCAGGAACTTTCTTGTCTTTTTTAGGATTTTGAGAACTGATACTAGTCCCATGATAGTTGCTGCAGTAGCAAAGTTCCTATTCTCAATGTGGCAGATACGTAGTCTAATTAGTTATACTCTGCAATGTTTCTGTACTAACTAAATCATGTAGATTCCGGGAATGAACTATGTACACATTTAATCTTACCCTTTTTTAACAATATCTAGACTTAATTTATATATTTTTTAATTTTAAAATCTGCTTTCCCATTGTGACATTTTCGTTGGGTTGATGCATCCTAACTGGTCAGCAATCAAATGTAATTTTAAATATGATGGAGGAACTTATGCACTCTTTTTTATTATTGTGTATGTGCTTTTATGGTTGTGTCCAACTGAAATAAAGTCTTCTTGAATTTAATTAAAACAGCAAGCTGTTCATATTTGGAACACACACTGAGGCAAAATCTGCTGTTATAGAGCTTTTTAACATAACTTTAAAATCTAAGACGTGGAGATATTCCCTGGCCTACAACACCTACCGATATGTGGATGTTCTACATGCATTTATAGATGCTTATAAGGTCAGTTATCAGAGAACCATTAAAACATCTCCAGTAGAGGTTACGAATGATCCACTGCCCCCTAAATTTTGGAAGGCATTTCAGGCTGAACTATTTCAGCCTCTACATTCCATCTGCCTCCAATCTTTGTATCTGGCCACTGTTCCCGAATGCTGGAAGTTAGCAGTAGTGTCTCCTCTGCTCAAGAAACCAACGTTGGATCCCGCCTGTCTCTCCAACTACAGACCAATTTCCTTGCTCCCTTTTCCTATTAAGATCCTGGAAAAATGGGTGACCCGCTCTCTTTCGGGCTTCCTGGAGAAAATTGGATGGTTCGATGAGTCACAGTTTGGCTTCCGTCCTGGGCACGGGACGGAATCCGCACTGGTAACCGTACTGGACAACCTTCGTTCGCGTGTCGACAGTGGTCGGGCAGCCTTTTTAGTGCTGCTTGACATGTCGGCAGCGTTCGACACGGTTTGCCATCGGACCCTTATCGGGAGGCTTGAGGAGTGCGGGGTCACAGAGGGAGCAAGAGACTGGCTGGTATCCTACCTCAGCAATCGGCAGCAGTTGGTCTCGCTACCTCCATTTCGATCGGAACCACGGAAAGTAGGGCAGGGGGTCCCTCAGGGCTCGGCCATCAGCCCTATACTCTTTAATCTATACCTCCGCCCTCTGGTCCAGCTCATAAAATCTTTTGGTGTCTCGGCTTTTAATTACGCTGATGACACCCAGCTGGTCTTTTCTTTGGAAGGAAATAACGCGGTCCCACTGGAGGTCTTCCATCGCTGTATGGCAGCCACAGCGGAGTGGTTGCGGGCTAACTCCCTCCAATTTAACAGCACTAAGATGGAGGTGCTTCACTGCTCCATGGACCGGATTCCGCGAGTACTTCCAGAGAACTTTTGGCCTGTGACTTTTACCGAGCCAGTGTCGGCGGCGGAGTCAGCTCGTAATTTGGAGGTGATCTTCGGCCCAAGTTTACAGCTTGATATGCACGTTAACAAGACCATCTCTACGTGCATGATGCTGTTACGTATGCTGCGCAAAGTTCTACCCCTTCTCCCCGCTCAGGCCAGGCCAGAAGTAGTGCGTGGGACTATACTAAGTCGCTTAGACTATTGTAATGCGCTACTTCTGGAGGCTCCAAAAAATCTGCTGGGGAAGTTACAACGGGTGCAGAATATGGCCGCTAAGCTGGCTCTCTCTCGCCCCAATTTTAGCTCTTCTACCTTAGCTTTAAGAGATCTTCACTGGCTTCCGGTGCACTCGCGTGTACTGTATAAGGCGGCATGTCTGGTGTTTAAGGCAGAACACCGACAGGGTCCAGTGTTACTGCAGAACATGTTCGCCTGGTACTCTGCTGGTGGTCCCGAGGTTTCAGAGAGTTAGGATGGGCGGCCGCTCATTTAGTGTAGCAGCGGCTAAACTTTGGAACTCCCTGCCACTCTCTCTGAGAAGCCATAGGGATTACCTTCCATTCAGGAAAGCGTTAAAAACGCATCTCTTTCCAAAAAATGTTTGAGCTGCGAAAAGTGATGTTGACCGAAGTTCAAGCGCCAGGATGCCCTTCGGGTGACAGGATCGCGCTTTATAAGTACACAAAATAAATAAATAAAAATAAAAAATAATTCCTTAGTGTTGTGGAGATCAGTGTTCAGGAGCTGTTTCGCTGCCAAGGTAAATAAGCTTCTTTTAAAAGGTGATTATATTAGGGGGTATTTATGATTGGCTTCAAGCAGACTTTTAGAGACACAATATTTACAGTGGAGAGTGCAGAGCTTAAAGAAGGTATATATAATAACAGGATAAAAGACTAGGATGGAGAAATGGTGTCTGGTGCCTTTTACAATGAAGAGTTACAAAATGTACCGAATGATCCACACATGTTGTACATAGTTTAATAATTCTGAAATGGAAAGGTGGCAGGATTAACAAACAGGATTTTTTCAAATGGGGGGGTGCCCGAGAAATATAACAGTTGAGTGCTTGCCAGTTCCCTATAGTATTTGTGAGTACAGGTGCTCTCTGACAGTCAGAATATGGAGACAAAGTAATTTTATATTATCGTGCCATCCAACGCCTCAAAGGACATATTACCCGACAATCCAATTTTTAGTTATACCCTAAAACTGGCTAAACCTGTGGACCTAAAAGGGGACTGGGATGTAGCCCTACCAAGAACATGGAATATATGTGCAATGCTCAAAGCCAAATTTACTATAAAACATGATCAGGACCCCATGAGCATTCAAGCTGGCTTTCCTCACAGCTATTACCCAAACGTCACAGCGGTTGTCAAGGCCATCAAAAAAGCCATAGCCAGCATCAAAACGTATTCAAATATTCAGCTTGTATTAGATAACATTAGAAGGAAGGTGTTTCTTAAATCTCCGAATTGCAATACAGCGTTTAGGTCAGGTAGAGTCGTACCCTATGTGCCCCTATATTAACAGATAGTTCTATACACTCTACATGCATTGCAACACAATGGAGCCGCAGAGGACTCGGGATAGTTATTCACCATTGTCAAGACGGGTCAGGGTGAAGGGGCAAAATAATATATTAACAAATATTCAGTATATTAGACCTGACTACGCATCAATTTTTAAAGACCATTTTGACACTATGTCGGTCATGATATAAGACAATCAATCTGAGCCGGTATCATTTAACATTCCTGAAAGTTATTGTTAAGCTTCATTCAAGGCTGCAACACAGCAGCAAATATTAAGAAGTCATCATGGTGATCATGAAAACATATGGCAACCCTGCTCTGTACAGGGACTATTACAGACACCAGGCCAGATATGGAGGGCCACAATTCTTTCAAGAGGCCTCTGTTATGTATGGGGTGGGACTTGGAGTTTTTTTGGTAAAAGAGCTCTGCTTTTCCTGAGAAGAGGTTATGAAATTTCAAATCCCCACGTTAAAGAAGCGGCCTAGAACATTGCCCAGGATATGGTGGGATCTGTGACTGAACGCTTGAACAAACAACCCCAAGAAGGAGCTGGACTTGTGTACAGGCCAAGTACAAGCGTTAAAGGGAAGTGAAGGTCTTCAAGGCATAGGGTCCACCACCTCCCTTTAAAAAAAGGAGGTGCTCTTCAAAAAGCACTCACAAAAGAATATCAGTAAGGCGTTAGAGACCCTCAAGGAACAAGAGAACACCTGCTAGTATAAATATTTTTTTAAACGCAACAACCTGAAACATGGCCTTTGTACATTGCGCATTGGGAGAATGCACCAAATCAGAGTTAGAATTATTTTCTCTAAAGCCCACTCAAACCAGTATCAAAAGCAATTTTTCCCTGGAAGTATCGTCTCTAGACCATCATTACCATCAGGAAGACATAACCCTCAGTGATCAACTCATCATGCAAAGTGATAACATGTATGCCTACAGAGTCTAAATTGAGAGTATTCTAAATTACAGCTGCAACGCCCTGGACACAGAGCATTCTTAAGGGCTCGTCTGCAAGGATACTTATGCACATTTTGAAGACAAGTAGCTGGACAACGACAATCGAAGGTTTGTAAAAAAGCAAGCTTTGCAGTCAGCAGTAGACAGTTTGACCTCCTCGGGCGTATGCATTCAGACCTTTTCTTCCAAGATAAACTGCCCATCAATGGTTTCGATCGTAAGATCAAACTTAACCGCCACAAGGGTTCATTCTATCTCTTCAGCGTGGATGCGGAACAGGACAAACTGATCATACTTTCCGCTAGTTTCTTTGTAAAGAGAGTGACAGTGTCCCAAAATGTCAGACTACTCATGCCGAAGATTTACAGGTAATGAATTTCAAGTACGTGGTTTAAAGAGTAGCTCTGAAGATATTCAGCATCCCAGCCAGTACAGAGTAACCCAGAAGCAAAATTCATTGTTGGGGCAACTACAAAACGTATTAGCATAGGTTTTGTTGACAACAGCCCATTTGGCCGTCCCTAAACCTCAAACCCGTTCAATAGCACACAGCTCTGTTTCCTGAGTGGCTGTGATTCCTGCAAAAATGTACACATCCAGCTTTGGAGATGCCAATTTTATCAGGGAATATCTGGGCTTGGTTTCGATAACCGGAAAGCATCTATGTGAATCTGGAGTTGTCATGTCAAGAGAAGGATATAGGACAGGCTACACACTATTTTCTTTCAATCTGACCCCTGACATGGAATACGGTGACCACTACAGCATGATCAAAAATGGAAAACTAAAAGCAGAAATACCTTTTAGTCAGCCCTCGGAAACGAATGTGAACATGGTTCTTTTCTCTGTATTCAACAACATCATTCAGATCAATCATGCCCGGCAGATTTTGTTTGACTATCTTTAAAATATTGCAAAATGATCACTGTTCAAATTTGGGATTTCTTAAGCTGCCATAAATACGCTAAGAAATATTTTTTTGTTGTTTTTCCAAGCAGCACTCTACCTGGTTCAATAGGGCCTGAAAGACCATGCATGATTGTCTTTAACACAGATCTGCACCACATGAAAGGAACTCACTGGGCAGACCTGTTTTTAGATAAAGACAAGGTTACAGTGTTTGACAGCGCAGGGTCGTTCCCCGAGCATATGAGTTATACAAAACCTATTTTCAAGTATGTAAGAAAAGCTGCTGTTAGGGTGGAATATATCAAAATACAGGTACATGATTCTCTCACCAGCACATGCGGGGAGCATTGTGTATATTTTATTAGTAAAACGTCTCAGGTTATGACTTTTAGACTTTTTTTAATCTAAATTCGAACAACCTAGTTAACAATGACAATATTGTTATAAAATATGTGAAAGAAAACTGTAGGTCTACATCAAGCGCTGTTAAAACAGAATAGGCAGTTTGTCAAAAGTGCAAGGTTGTGTAACACCTCTTATGTGTAATAGTGACTGTCTAAAATAAAAGAATAAAAACGTGAATGCTGACTCAGTATCTTTATTATAATTAAAATATGTCAGGAACACTTTGAAAAGTTAAAAGGTTAGCTTACAAAAAGTTTTTTGTAGTACAAGCAACACAGTGATAAACTTACTAAAGAACTAAAGAAATAGAAGAAAAATGAAAAAATGGTAACTATGGCAAACCTATACACACACAGGCACACATATACATAGATTCATAAGTCAGAAGAAACATCAGACATTTAACCACATGTTCATTTTGGACAATGTATGTTTTTTAGGTTCCAGAGGCAGAGCCTCGCTGCTCCAAGAGGAGGATAGTCAGATATTTCAAACTTTCAAGCAGCCACCTGTGTTCTCCATTACAGACAATTGTCAAAGGAATGTTGAGTTTTGCAGAGGCTCGTAGAAACTGTTCCCAACTTCTAGGTGCTTTCTGGAGCGATAGTGTTTTGGGGTGTGTAAGACCTTTGACTAGGTTGCACATGTGGGATCTAACAACTGGTTTGACCTTTGTATAGGAATTCACCTCGCTCCTTTCATGAGGACAGGTCTTTAGAAACTAACATTTTACTTAGCAACATTTGTGTGGCCACTCTGCCCCTGACCTATATTTTATAAAATTTCTTCAACAATGATGTCTGAGGCTGGTGGTGGTTCTTGAGTCATTGAAGGGTGTGGGTGAGTGTGTTCAGAGTCAGTTGCATGTAGAGCCCACCTGTTTTGTTCAGAATCCCCCTGCCTGTAATATTTTAACAAGTTTTGAAGAGCGCTGGAGTAAAGACCTACAATGTGGTAAGGTTTTTAATCAGTACAGTTCAAAATGTTTTTAAGCTTGGCGTCCTGGTGCTGTGCCTCATTTTTCCGGATATCCCAGGCATCGCCTGTAGACTTCCCCAACTATTCCAGCTGCGGTTGTGGTACCAAATACATCTTTTGGGCATAATCTATCAGTTCCCAGTTAGGAGGCTGGTAATTAGCATTCTAGCTATGCCCAACAAAGAAACTATAAAACCTCCTTACTGCTTTATTAGTTTCTTCTTGGAAACGAGGGAAGCCCTTTAATTACTGAGCTTCTTGATAAGGTGGCGCTTCTTCTTGAAAATGTGGAACTGGTGCTCTGCTATAGGGACATTACCTTTTAGGGTGTTAAGGGTGATTTCTGAAATGGCAGCCACAAAATCATTTGAGCCACAGACAGGATGGTCTTTCTTTGCTAGGAGCTAGCTGTGACTGGCATTTTTAGGAGGGCTAGATTACAGGGTAGACGTGAAAACATGGTCAATACTGGGTATTATAAGGTGCAGAGTGTAAATGTTATGGGAGACTCTTTAACAATTCTTTTTATTGGCCTTGGACTGGGTTTTAAGTGGGTAAGTGATGGGGAAATCAGGTGGGAAAATAGTAGCAAGCAGTCTGTATTCTTCAGGAGTATTGGGCTTTAACTCTAGCAGTAAGTACCCGCTGGGGTTTCTCTGTAGCGTTGGTAAAGGCTTTCAAGAACAACTGTGTGTTTATGGTGTATATCTGTTTAGCTATAATGAATATCTGTTGTTTGTCACAGGGTTTTTAAAAAAACAGGTATGAGGCATTGAGAGCTACAGAACGACTGTTATTACTCTTGTAAAACAAGTTTTGCACACTGTAACAAATGCTTAGATCGCGATGGAGTAAAAACGTTCTCTATCTCATGGTGAGGCCCACCTTCGCTCATAAGGTCATCTATAATCACCATATTTACAAGGCCCATTGGTATCAATGCATCGTCATTGAGATTATTCGGTATGCCTTCCATAAATTTGATGTGTGTATAAAGATCTTTCCAGCACGAATACACCCAAAGAATATAGTTAGGGGTTTGGGATAAAACACTGGGAGAATTTTCAGAAGAATGGGTGCTTCAACTTGGTGTCCATAATCGGGGTTGCAAGACTCTAATTTACCTTCAATAACCGTTCAGTTTTGTTGTCTTCAGTCAGTACCCTTTAATCAAATACTATGTGCAAAGTTTTATGCAATAAATATGCAGCTGGACACCTCGTAACATGGAGCAAAAAGATATTTAAACAGTTTTTCAGGATCTGTTATGATAGTCGTGCTTGACAAGTTTGTATGCAAATTTACCCCATAAGGAGTTGATGCAGAGCTTGGCTAGCTGTCGTCTGGCTGGGTTGACTTAGTTGAACTCTGGTCTCAAGCCTATACCCTTGTGAGCATAGTAATAATCAATATATTTTAGCTTTGAGGCCTTGTGAATGCACCATTTTGGAAACCCTGATGCCTCCTGCTTGTTTCTGAGAAATGAGTTAATATACTCAGAAAAGAGTTGGGTTGTAGTCCTCTCAAAGTACCAAATTTTGTGTATTTTTCCAAGTCCGTATTTTTTCTCTAGGGCCATCTGTACCTCAATGCTACAACAGGTCCCGGCGAGCACCCATTGCTCGTCTGTGTGTCTGCACTCTCCAGTCTCTTTATTTTCAGCACATGTTCGACACAGGGGGAACATTAGCTTAACATCGACTCTCTATGGTAGTACAGGGAAGTAAAGCCTCTGGGGTGGGTAGACTTGACAGTTAACTAACCCAAGGTATTCATTTATGGCTTTAAAGTCCCTATATATGAAGCTGGGGTGACCTAAGGGGTATAAGTCTTCTTTTTCACAAAGGGATCCAGACTCGTGAAATTGGAGTAATGTATTTTCCAATAAAGGAAATAAGGGCCCACGCAGTATTCACCATCCTGCAAGACGTGTTGGATGAAGATGTTTTCTTTGTCAGAGACATACATGAGGTATTGAATAGAGCGGTAGAATAACGCTTCCGTTTACCGTTATAGAGGTCGGGCGGCACTAGAGCTATGCTTTCAGGTTGTAAAAACATGTGCTTGTAGATAGACATACAAATGGAAACCAGTGTGACGTGTTGAAAAGGGTCGATGTACTCTATGGAGTTTGTCATCCTGGCGGTACTGGGTTTCAGAACCGTTTCTTGTTTTGTCATCTCTACAACAATGTCTCTGAAGAGATTGCAAGATTTTATCAAGATCGTTACATCTGCCTGACAGTACGCTTTCAACTTGGTTTGAAAATGAAACTCTTTTTGCGGTTTTCACCATACTACTGTGGAAATTTCTCTTTCTCCTCTGGTATCATATACCCAACATTGTAGCTGTCAGGCGTAGGCATGGGACCTGCATAATTCTGATTTGCTCAGGTGTTAAAAAAGTGGGGGAAATAACCTTTACAACCTGAAAAAGAAAGGCTTTTGTCAACTTGCTCAATTTCATGGGCAGAAAATTCAAAGTATCAATGAACCTTATGTGTAAAGGTATAGTTGTTAGCAACATCTGTTTGGAGCCCTGGGTGATGAGTTCAATAGGCATTAGTTCAGAAATCATATTTTGTATAATAAAGAATGAGTCATACACTTTTGAGTTACGGGCCATCAGGGTATACCCTTTGAAATGTTATCTAAATGAATGTGCTAAGGAATTCATTGAGGTCCCAAATGCAGCTATTTCTGCTCTACTCTGTAAACGTTTAGAGAGGTTTTCTAAAGATTACACAGCGTTAAACACATTGTTGGTCATTCATTTGGTGAACAAGGAGCTGTCAATACCCTGCCCATGGAGGCGAAGCTGAAAGAAATAATTTGGCCCCATGTTGTGTAACAACCACTCTACGAGCGTTTCTATGGCCTGGTGAATAGCTAAAAGATCCTGATCACGTGAGTTTATGCATTCTAAGTTAACAAACTGGAATTCTTCATAATACTCTGTAGCAATAAATCTCTCAACATGTTGCAGTATCTTCAGACGCTCTCTAAAAACACCATCTCCGAATCCTCAGATTGGGGAATTGCGTTCAATGTTACTCCCAAGTGAATCATTTTGGGGAGGGCTGACTATGACTTTGAGGCAGTGTATTTTTAAGCCTCCTTGTAGCACAAATTCTGGCTTTCTTTAATTCACTGATTAAAAGCCTATGCTGCTTGGCACTGTTGCCCCACTTTTGTTTCTTAACAGCTCACCCGTTTTAAGGCAGCACCTCAGAGCTGGAGCTGGTTTGAACGTTCTCAGGAGTATTTGCTGAAAATGCCTTCCCTGATTCCCTTGCTACAGCCTTTACTTCAAGACCGTCTTTCTGTTCGGTGAATCCGGGTCTCTCAGCTTTGACTCAAGAATGTTTGAAAAGTCTGGAGTGCCTCCTGCCCTCTCCTAAATCTGTGTTTGGGGGTCCAATCCGTGCTACGTTAGGATGAGGTGTCATGTTATTTGAAACATTTAGGCTTTTCTGTGGGGTTCTAACTTCCTTTTGGCCGTGTGGACTCATAAAAACCATCGCACTTTAGTAAGGATGTCTTGTACCTCTTTTTATAATTGAAAGTTTGGACTGAGTTTTTAATGAAGCTGGCACCCGCGCTCTTTACGGAGTACCGCAGACCTCGTCAAGATGAAATAATGTCAACTTCTGCAACGTTGATTCACAAGATTGTAACTCCTCTCTTCTATTCCTTTGTAACCTCTGGATTATCTCCCTCTGTACATTGCTCAGGGGTTGGTTCTTGCTTGTCTTTCTTTCTCCCACAGTTTTATGGCCTTAGAGTTCAGATTGGATTTTAGTTTTCTGACAGCCTGGTGCATGTCTTTCTTATATGACCCTGGTACAGGTTTTTGGGCTAGAACTCATATTCCGAGGCATTATCTGTGACAGTAGGGTTGGGGAGTAGATTACCCTGAATCTCCCCAGACCACACGGAGTTCTAAAAAACTCTGGAGCTTTTTCCTCACTTGCCCTCACCAACGTTAAGTTGGTGAGTGAGGAAAACCAATCGCTAGACTACCTCCCAGAAAGATTTCTCATTGCGGGAAATCGTGAATGGTCAGGACCGCTTGCCTTGAGAAACCATCTGTTCACCTTGAGGAAGCTGCCACTCGAGCTACAGAAAGAATAAGCGCCCTCTTGCGCTGTGCATGGTGCCATTCGTACAGATTATCCAGTGCAGAACGAACACCTGGCGCTACAAATCAGCGTGAGCTAATCACTCCGCCACTCACGGAATTCCACCGAGGGCTATTCACTTCACCCTCCCGTTCATTCCTACTAGTTTGAGTATTTATACTTCATACAGCAGAAATGTATTACATTCTGCAGATACTGCTATTGTTTACAATATTATAGTATTTATATGTCTTTAATGTGTGTTATATATGTTGCCACTAATTCACTTCAAGATGTTAGATGTGTCTTCCAGCAGCAAATAGGTGGGCATTTAAAGAATGCAGATAGTCATGCAAAAGCAGTGCCTAGGTAACTTTGAAAGTAGTTAGGTTCAGCACCCACCTGGAAGTCCAGCAATCAACACAACTTTCCTAAACCTAGGCTTTTAAAAGTGTGACAAAACAGTGCAGGTTGACATACATGTGCAAAAAAGGACATAGGTCCCAGTCTTTTCATGCTTTATGTCCCTTGGGGTAACGTGTTCTCTAATATCCCTTAAGACATTGTTGAGAAATGAGTAGCAAAATGGTACATCTTGCAGCTCAATTACCCTAAAAACTGACTAGAAACCCCTTGATGATAAAGGCAGTTCAGACTGTGTCCTTGGTCTTGAGTCAAGACCAAGCCCACTCTAATTGTTCTACAAAAACATCTTGTAGTTTCACAAAAGAAATTACAATTGAAGGACTCTAGCTCCCTTGTAAAAAGGTCTTTAAATCAGGTTTTGGTCAAAGTCAATTGCCAAAGTTTTTTAAATGCAAAAATTCTTTCAGGGGAACCCTTACAACCCCTGCGAATATTATTTGAAAGTGTTTTGCTATACATTATCTCTGATGCTGGGCATCATGGTTAAAAAACAAAGTTAAAAAAAGTGCGATTGATGTGACGGTCAAGTGATTTTGTAGAGAGGAGCGCTATGCATTCAGTTGCCCACAAAATGACACTAGTAATTTTTTTTATTACTGATTTGGTTTGAGTGCACCATGGAGGGGGGCGGGGAGAAGCACACGAGAGATCGAGAGCAATATGGAGTGCAGTACGTGAAGGCGGGCAGCCTGAGAAAGCATGCACTCTTTGGATTTCTTTACCCTCTAAAAAAGTAGTGCTTGAAAAGCAGACAGTAGAAGCATAGAAGCCAACTAATCAAACAAGATGGTAATAAGGCTATTCTTCATGGGAGGCACAAATATACAATTGGAAAGTTGGGACACAAATAAGTAGCAGGCAAATGAGAGTAACAAGCCAACCACTGGCAAGCAATGGGCATGCTCCAAGCCTCTGTATGTTCTTAGTAAGCCTACAATATATCTCCCAACAGACAGCGTATGCACTCTCAAGTGAGTTCAACCTAAAAAGTGGCCATCTTTCATCAGCAAAGTTGTTAAAGTGCGTGTCTCTGGAGCCATCATTCCAAGCTTGGATAAGAGAAATCCAATCATCTAAGGTAGATTATTTTGCTAGAATGATCCCAGTATCACATTATCAGTTCTGCTTGGCATTCTTAAATCCGAGCCTTCTTTGAGTTCTGACTTAATACTAATTGTTTATCATTGCGAAACAATGTTCTCTTTTTGTGAGAAACCCTTCCTGCTATCTTCATGTGCTTTCATAACACAAGGGACATTTCTAATATATATTTTAGACACCCAAATAAGAACATCCAAGATATTTTTGAATAGATATCAAAATTTAATAGTGTACAGATGTGTGATGAGGGTCTGGAATAATCAAGATTTTCCAATTGGCAATGATTTTTTTCATTTTCTATCCAGTGGAATTTCTTGGCACAAGTACCAAAGTACATTCTGGAGTGTTTTTGCCAAACAGTTTTTGGTCCCTGTTCAGCCATAGCTTATTGTGCTAAAAGCAGTAATATTTTTTAGTTCAGTACTGTCCAAAGTTGGATAAGCCGGGGAGATCCTTGCCAGTTTTTTCAGATAACTTGGAAAACAATTTCAATTTCGATTTATTGCACATAAATATATTTTATGAGGATGTTCTAAAACTCTAGCATGGATCCAACCTGAGCCAATCTTTCTTATTTGAATGCACTGGATGGAAAAGGAAGGAGGATGAGAACTACTGGAGTGGCACTGTCACTTCTTCTCAAGAAGTAGAGTGTGCACAGAGTCCACTAGTGACGTTATCATTGCTCAAACCCCTGCCTACTCATAGTGAGCAATTTTTCATTACCACATAATGACTATGCAAGACAGTGATATTTATGAACTCAGAACCTGCAGTGTTTTCATTCTTTACGCAAACTCATGAGCTGAAGCTGGCCACCGCTATGTTCACCACTATAGATTTCAAGATCAGGACAAGTGTTAATGGTAGTCCAATACACATAGGCATATATTCCCTAAGGTTCTGTGGAGGACCTCACTTGACACAACAGAAAACAGAAAATTTTACTTGTACAGCACCCTTCCCTTATGGCTACCTAGGGTCTACTTTAGGGGTGACTTATGTGTAATAAAAGGGGAGTTTGGGGACTGGCTAGGGGTTTTAAATGGCAGGTTGAAGTGGCAGTGAACTGCACACACATGCCTTGCAATGGCAGGCCTGAGCAAACAGAAGGAGATGATGGACGGACCACTGAAACTTTTCAGACACTCACCCCCAGTCACAGATCTGGGTTCAATCGAT
This sequence comes from Lissotriton helveticus, assembly GCF_964261635.1. Lineage (NCBI taxonomy): Eukaryota > Metazoa > Chordata > Amphibia > Caudata > Salamandridae > Lissotriton > Lissotriton helveticus. Next base: position 352,768,231 of record NC_136070.1, on the reverse strand, counting down.
CATCATTCTTTAGCTCACTTTACCACCCCATTTCAGACCCAGCAATATGCAAATCAGTCTTGACCCTGTGCCTCATTGGAACAGTCCAGCCCAAACTGCCAAGTCAGGTCTTCCCTGGACTGGAAACAAGCATCCTGGGCCCGGTTTTGGGCTAACAGCCCTTTTCCGCCAGGCTAGCTTGAATCCAGCGTCAAAGTGAACAAGGGACCCATTTCTAGGCATACCCTGCCAGCTTAGGGTGAACAAAGCAAACACAAGGAGATGATGGATGAAGTGCTGAAACTTTTCAGACGCTCACCCTCAGTTACAGATCTGTGTTGAATCCATCATCGTTCTTCAGCTCACTTCACAACCCCAGTTCAGACACAGCTATATGCAAATCGGTCTTGACCCTGTGTCTCGTGGGAACAGTCCAGTACAATTATGTTGCGAGTGTTGACATATAGCCATCCTTTTTGGACTACCTCTGAAAATCAGTGAAAGGGTTTACAGACAGTAACCATTCAGAAATGCAGTTACAACAATGAAATATGAAAGGAATGTTTTTATTTTCTGACTTTTACAGTATCAGGCAATGCAGAGTTCAGAAGGTTGCCATTTATGGTTGCTTTGTATAAGAGTGGTATGCCATTCTTGTCTAAGTTTTTACATACCCTGAGAATATTGCATCTATCTACTGAGAGATAAAAAGGTGGCTTTACCAACAAACTCAATATTCTGGTATGTTAATTACATTTCTTTGTAAGTTAAAAAATTGATTAATATTGTATAGAATTATGTCATATTTGTAATAAAAGATTTTGAAATATATATAAGTATTTAAAAAAAGAAAGGATGGTATATAATTAAAATTGTAAGTGTTTTATATATCTATTAATAGGTAAGTAAGACATAGTTTGCCTCAGGTGCAGACTAGGTGTCTGTCAAGTTAGTTCTCCGTGGAGCTCTACATTGCAGTTGTATTCCCTTTCTCCATTCTGTAAGTGGTAGAAGAAAAGATTGCACACTAATTGTTAAACTTATATGTAATTTTGTAGTATAAAATGGCAAAGTTCTATATGTGTGTATATATATGATGTGCTGTTTATAACAAATGGTTTTATATGAATTCTGGGAGTTGTAGTCTTATGTCTTTAATTATAAAAGAAGACTAGAACACTCACATTTGAAAGTGGAAACTATGCACTGTAGCTGTATATGAATTATGAATCTATCAAAGTTGATAGGTGTGTGTTACATACTCTTTAGTGTAGGTGTTGGAGAATTACACAGGATATTTGTTTGTGCATACATGTTTAGATATGTTCTTTAATTATATTCAGTTTGGCATATGAAATATAACAGTGCTAGGCACTGTTATAGCAAACACTATATAAAGTATAGCACATATGATGCCCGTGACACACATGTTTGTAAACCATAGATGCTCCCTCTCACCCATTGATGTATCAAGCGAAGCACTTATATATTCACAAAGATAGTCACAAAGTAGATCTATATGTAGCTCTATCAAAGGCAGTTATAGAAATGTTTCTAATTTATAAAGCAGGCACTGATGTATTTGTTCAGCAATGTATGCTCATATTTCTAGCGCTTTCAAAACAGATACTCAGATACTGGTATATTTTGTAAAATATGGTATGGGGCTGCTAGCTAGGCTGTGGTGCAGGGGGCTATGTGGTTAATACGTAATATATGTACTTTTAATATTTGAGTGAACTTGAGTGGAACTGAAACACTCATTCAGATATCTGCTAAACAACTGACACTGTCAAGTTTACCATGCAGAGAAGTAGCTCTTCGATTATGTCTCAGACCTGCTATACTTGAGCTTGTGCATGCCGTTTTACTGCTAGGCCAACTTTCACATTTAAATGTCCTAGAGAAGGCATAACATGCTCTTTTACCATATATACCTAACCACTCAGCTAGGCTGCAGCTATGTAATATTACAGGGTGTTACATGCTTAAAATGTAACGCACAAACTCTGATATTTTAGTGAGCTATATCCTAGAGATCAATGTGCCCAATTATATATCCACCCTGGCACTGACACTTCAATCTGACGTAACTTAGTAGAAAAGTAGACAGAGACTAAAACAGCCATAAGGACTGTGATAGAAGGACCTATACATTCACTTACACAGATAGGCACATGTGTTATGTATCTAGCGCTGATGGAGGTAATTGCATAAACACTTAAAAAAAACAGAAGTAGCCCTTGCATAATTTCTCCTGCTTGCTACACTTGAGCCTGTGCATGTAGTTTTATGGCTAAGCCAACCTTTACATTTAAAAGTTCTAGAGAAGGCATAAAATGTTATTTTACCATATATAACTCACCACTGACGTTGGCTGGAGCTAGGTCATAGGATAGGGTAGTATATGCTTAAAGTAGCACATGTACTGTGAAGTTTCAGTGGGTTATATGCACTTCTACTGACCTCTGTATGACATTATATATCCACCCTGCTGCTGCCCAGACTTCAATCTGACATACCTAAGGAGAAAAGCAGAGAGACACAAAAATACACAGTGAGGTAGTCAGAGAAGCACCTAAATATTCACTCACAGGCTGAACTGATATCTATTTAGTGGTAATGGAGGAGGCTTTACACATATTTAAAAAACCCAATATTCACTAACTCACCCAGGAGGCAATCCATGTATCCACTTTCAGACACATTTAGAGAATCATACATGTCACAAAGCGAGGCAGTGATTTAGTAACAACCTTATATACACATATAATCACAGGCCCAGACAGGAACTGACACACTGATTCAAATATCTAGTAAGGAACTGACACTTTCAACTCTACCATGAAGAGAAGTAGGCCATGCACCCTGTCTCAAGCCTGCTACACTTGAGTATGTACATGCACTTTTCCTGCTAAAAGTCCTACAAAAGGCATAAACTACTATTTTACCATGTATACCTCTCTGGTTTGATAGGCTGCAGGTTGGCCTCAGGGTAGGTTGGTATGTACTTATAATGTATCAAATGTACTGCAAAGTTGTAGTGAGCTATATGAACTCCTAGATGCCCATGTGCCCAATTATACATCACCCTCATGTCACAGACTTCATACATGTACTCTGAAGTTTTCATGAGCTATATACACTGCTAAAAACCCATGTGCTCAATTATACATCCACCCTGCCACCCACACTTCAATCTAAAATAGTAGAAAAACAAAGAGACACTAAAACACGCTGGCATTCAAAGAAAAGCACTTAAGTTTTCCCTCACACAGAGAGGCTTAAATGACATGTATATTGCGCTAATGGAGGCAGTAGCATACACACTTAACTAACTGAATACTCACTAACACACCAAAGAGGCAGTCCATGCAGGTCCTTACAGATACATTTGGAGAAGTAGACATGTCACAAAGAGAGGTAGTGATTTGCTAACAAACATACATACACATCCAATCACATCCCCAGATAGGAACTAATGCACTCATTCCCATATATCTTGTAAATAACTAACAGTTTCAACTCTACCACACAAAGAAGTAACCCTTGCATTATGTCTTGGGGCTGCTATACTTTAGCTTGTGCATGCAGTTTTACTGTTAGGATCTGTGTTGTCACTTCAAACTCGTACATAAGGTGTAAACTACTCTTTTACCATATATAACTGAGCACTAAGGTGGGCTGCTGGTAGTTAATAGGGAGGGTGATAGGTACTTAAAAGGTAACATATGTCGTCTGAAGATTGCCAGAGCAATAGATGCTACTGTAAATTAAAAGTTTAAATTGTTAAAATATGTAATGTGACACTATGTAATTTAGTGGTGAATATACTTCTCAGAGAAGAAAGAAGCAGAAGCAAACAAAGCGTCTCCATAGAACTGGGGAACAAAAGCATCAAAATGCAGAAATTGTGGTGATAGGAAAGGGGACTGTTGGTGAGAGGACAGAGACATTTCTTAAAATTGTTTGTGCACAACTGGAAACAATGCAAAAAGTAGTAAACACAAACAAAAGTAGCAATTTCTTCACATCTCTTGACCATAGCTAACAGCTTGGGGGGGGAGGGCTGATGCAGGTTGGTTTTTGACAATGTTAAGTAGTTCCCTAGGTCGATTTCAGACCCAGTTAAGTTGTGAACGGAAGATGGAAGCTTTTTCATTAAATAGGTGTTTTTTATAGTTGGCCCTTGCGGCTCTGAGGAGGACAAGATTTGGGGTAGAAGGCTGTTGCCTCCATGTGAGTTCAGTCTGCCTGAGAGCTCCTCTCTCATTATTAAGGTCCGTATTGAACCAGGATTTGGAGGGTTTACTTTTTTGCAGTTTTAATTTGGCTGGGGCAATTTGCTCAAGGGCTTCAACACTGGATTTGTTGTAATGTTCTGTAAGGTCATTGGCACTATGGAAGAGAGGGGCAATCAGAAGATGAGCTTTAATTTTGGTCTCTAGTTCGTACGGAGGAATAAGGTGAAGATTTCTGGTCAGTTTCTTTTGCATGATGGTGTTTGAGGAAGGGGGGCACAGAGCTGTTGATTGTGAAGAGGAAGAGGTGGTGGTCGGACCAGCCAATGGGGATAATACGGGAAAGAGAAGCCAGGTCCTTGCTAGTAATAATAGCGTCTAGGGTGGCAGTGTGTAGGATGAATTGCAGAGTTGTTTCAAGTCGCTAATATCAAGTAAGTAATTGATGAGTTTAACCAAGGGATCATCATTTTTATTCCAGTGGAGGTTAATGAGCATGTTATAATGATGGATAGTAGAGTAGTTGAAAGCGCTAGCTATTTGGGGGTCAAAATTAGGGGGGATTTGGATACTATTGGTGATGAAAATTCAACACCTGCAGCGGAAAAAATCAAACACACACTGAGGAAGTTGGACAATTTGCATTTAACATTGGTGGGTAGGTGCAATTTAATAAAAATGGTGTACTTTCCTAAATTATTATATCTAGATAGAGCTATTCCCCTTCTTTTTTCTGATCACTGGCTTAAAAAATGTGATAATATTTTTTCACAATTAATTTGGGCTTATTCAAAACCCAGAAGGTCACTTAAACTACTGACACTTTCTAAAGAGCACGGGTGCTGACACTACCTAGTTTAAAGGTATATATTTGGGCCACGGCTCTTGTGCATTTTACGATTCTTCTAAGGGAATTCCCCAGCGATGACCTATCAACATACCCTTCTCATTTTGAACTGATAATCGTGGCGGAGGTTTGGGGATGCCTATGGCACCAGCTAGAGTTGGGGTATCACAAAAGGGTCAGATTTAAGACTCTCATGACTGTCTATAAAATATGGGTTCCTATTCGTCGCCTTTTGGAATTAGGCATGATCAATGTTTATACTCTACTCCAGAGTAACTAAAAAACCTACCAGAGATATTCACTGACTTATGTATGACTGAGGTCCGAAGTTAACAAAATAGGGTGTTTTTATTTGGCCTCAAGCCTTGTTTCGTTAGAGGAACTTAAGATCAAGTTTAATCTTACGCATAAAGAGTTTTTCAAATTCCTTCAGATAAGGGACTTTTTACAGAAGAAAGGGGATGAGCAAGGGAAAATAGCTAAAACTAGATTGGTGGAGAAATTAAAAATCTGAGCCCCCCTACCCATATAGGGACTATTTATTGTCTTTTAAATGGGTTTAATAAAGGATGATATGGAGAAGTTCTCAGAAAGGTGACAAACTTGATATTACAGATACTCTGTTTCATCAAGCCTTTTTAACTGCTCCAACAGCACTGATGTCAGCTAAATTGCAGGTCCTGTTTTATAAAAGGTGTTTCTTTTTATACTATACACCTTACCGCATTTCAAAGTGGAGTGAAGTGAAAGGAACACTGTGCCCACGTTGTGTCCTTTCCAAGGCAGATATAGTCCACATGTCTGCAACTTACGGATCTCTATCAATGGTTATTAACCAAATGGGAGCATTCTTTAGAGATAAATTATGCCTGAAAATAGCTATGACCCCAGACCCAATCCTATTGGGTACAACAGAGAGTGGTAATACCAACAAGGAAAGAGAGATATTATATCCATGGCTACGTGTTTCCTTGGCCTGGTTAGACCCAGATCCCCCCGTTTTCCAGCAGTGACTGGCCCGATTGCTGCCAACCTATGATCTATAAAAATCTATTTACGCTCTGAAAGGCTCTAGGGCACAGAGGAAAGGTCTTATAGTATGGGAGCACCTGTCCAGTTGGGTAAATCAAAATAATGGATGAATTTTATAAGCACTTTATAGTATTGGTGGAGTAGAATAATTGTTTTAACCAGCTTTTGAATTTCTTTCTCCTTGTCTCGTTCGGGGGGGAAGAAACTTTTGCATATATTTCTTCTTTTAAGCTCTGCATTTTGTACTAGCCCGGTAGGATACACAAGAATTGTAGCAGCGGACCTTCCAATGCCGCACCTGAAACCCAGTTCCAAAAATTTAAGAGTTTTGTGTGCAGCCACCCTCGACGTCAGCTGCTAATTGGCGTCGCTGTGCTAACCAGATCACAGGTAGTTTTTTTGACTTGTATGGGGGCGCACAGAAAAAGAAGTCCAAAAGAACTGTCAATTTTAAATATATGAAAAAATTCCTTTATTCTGTATTGTTCATTTTAAAAAAACACAGTCACAGTTCAATTTGCAACAAAATATCAGCCAACGCGTTTCACTCCATACCACGGAGTTTCTTCAAGGCGAATAAATTTAAACCGGTAACGCGTGCCCAGATCCTTAAAGGTCATAAAAAGATTTTGTCTCAACAATATGGATTTCCAGTTGTCCTGTCGGTTTGGTGGTACTATGCGCGAGCGCCTCGATTCCACCTTAAATTAATCGTGAACCTCCGTAGAACAATAAAATTGTATTATATTTTCTAGTAAAAAGCTTTTTTTTGGAACCATCCACGCCGTGACTCTGATGCGGAAGATAAAATTTTGCTAGGTTCATCACTTTTTGAACCAACACTCGTCTGTGTGAGTAGGGACTGATTCAGCTTCCCTCACCATGACTCCAAGTACCGGAGCGTGACACGTCACTACTAGAAAATATAATACAAAATAGCCCGGTAGGATAGTTTAAAAGAAGAGGTGAATTGCACGTGCACTTAAAATGATTGACTGAATAGAATAATGGTTTATATCATTATGAAAAGTCTATGCATTTATTTCTCTTTGACCTATGTATTTTACCAGATATAGAATGTGATCTCTAATTGATCTGGTTCCTTCCTCTTTTGTATGTAATTTCACAGTATGTAGATGGATAGGGGTGGGGGTCATTGGGGGGAACGTGTATTTAAAAATGTTCTAAAAAAATATATATATTTTTTAATGTAATACTAAGTGGATATGCTGCAATAACTGCACCCTTGACTTACTACCTAAAACTGTTTTGAAAAATAAAATAAAAACTTTTGTTTCTCCAACAAGAACTTCTACAAGCCACTACTATATGATATTTTGTGTACATGAGTCATCACCATTTTCCACATTATTTTACCTACACGAAACAATGTTGGCAACAGCATCTGCTTCATAATTGTATGTCATATTCTACTGATAGAACAGTATCAAAATAGTTAAAACCAATGTTTCTTAGATTATTGTACTCATTTTGAAAAAAGTCAATAATAAGTGAATTGTAATGAGTGCTATGCATAGTGTCACTTATTGAAAAAGATGTACTATGCAGCATTGGATTTGTTTTACAATCCATTGATGTATTTTTCCCCACTGTTTGTTGATGATGTTTTCATACAGAGCACTGTTTATGGTGAACAAATATGAAAGCTGAGAACTGTAAAAAGTAGAAAATACTTTTTGGTGTGCATTGTATTAAAATGTAACAGTATATGTAATTTTGTTATAATTCTGTAATTTTGGAGAGGAAATTCTAACATAATTTTTCTCTTTTTTCACATGGAGTACAGCAAAATTGTAAGTGTCAAACTACTTTACTGCAACCTATGCCTTCATTCAATAATCCTTGCACCAGTCATGCACATATTCAATCATGCATGTTCCACACATATACGCATAACTCACTGATTCGCTCATTCGTACATCCATGCACAACTAATTACTCGTTGAAATATTCATGCACCACTCTTGCACTCATTCAGTCATCTAAGTACCACTCATGCAGTCATTAAATCATCCATGCACCTCTCATACTCTCATTCAAATATCCATGCAGCACTCATGCACTCATTCAATCATCCACACATCTTTCATTAAGTCATTCTTACATTCATGTACCACTCATGCACCCATTCAGTCATTCATTTACCACTCATGCACTCATCCAATCATCCATGCACCACTCATGCACTCATTCATGCACCACTCATGCACTCCTATGTAATGTAATGTAATGCAACTGAGCTTATAAAGCGTCTGGTTACACTTGCCAGTGTGTCCCCGCACTAACATATGAGCCCCCACAGCCTCCCCCTGCCTTCACGTCACCAATGCTCCTGCACATCTCTAAGATCTATCCCCTCGGGAATAAGTGGGTCTTCAGCTCTTTATGGAAGACCACCTCTGAGGTTTCCAAACGGAGCTTGAGGGGTAATCCATTCCACAATTGGGCAGCCAGAAAGCGGAACGATCGCCCTCCCATTCTTGCTCTTCTTTAGGGGCCTTCACTAGGCCCACCACACTAGATCTTAGATGCCGAGTCGGCTTGTGGGGAGTAAAAAGATTAAGAAGATACCGAGGGCCTCTCCCCTGTGTGATCCGGTGACTGACACACAGGGCCTTAAACTGTACTCGTTCCTTAACAGGCAGCCAGTGTAGCGTCTCCAGCGCTGTTTTAGAAGGAGCTCTCTTAGGCAGCATCAATACCAGCCGGGCTGCCGCATTCTGGATGCGCTGAAGCCTCTGGAAGCACCTCACATTATCTCCCAAATAGAGGGCATTGCCATAGTCCAGCCTTGCAGTAACCAATGCATGGACTAAGGATTTTCTAGCCGTGATAGGTAGTAGGTCCAGAGTCTTTCTCAGGCCCTGAAGAATACCAAAGCAGGTGCCCGAAACACGTCTTGTGTGATACTCAAAGGAAATTTTGGAATCAATCCAAAGCCCAAATTCCTAACTTGCTCACTAGGTGTGGGGAGTGGACCAAGCGTCTGAGGCCACCATGCTGAGGTCCAGACTGACGGTGCCTTTCCAACGATCAGCACCTCAGTTTTGTCACCGTTAAAACGAAGAGAATTGCTGGCCATCCAGACCGCGAGGTCTTGTAAGCAAGAGGTGAAATTGCTAGCCACACTCTCTGCTGGCTGTGCCAAGGTCACAACCAGATGAGTGTCGTCAGCATAAGACACAACTTCCACCCCACAATTATCAGTGATCTCTGCCACAGGAGCCACATAAAGATTGAAGAGGGTAGGGCTGAGGCTAGACCCTTGAGGAACCCCTTGATTTAAGCTTATGGGTTTGGACCTATACGCCCCCTGTGCTTCTCGAAAACTGCGGTAATGGAGAAATGATTCCAGCCATTCCCACGCCCTCCCCCACCACTCCTCCCCTTCTTAGGCACTGCAGCAGAGTGTGATGTGACTCAGTGTCAAATGCAGCACCTAAATCAAAGAATAATAATCCACATATCTCCGAAGAGTCTCGTGGAGAAAAGCAAAGCTGACTCCATTGAGTGTAGAGCACGGAAGCCAGATTGCGTGGGATGCAGTAGATTATGAGTGTCAATATGGGACATCAGTTGTTGATTGACCACCTTCTCCGCGATCTTAGTAAAGTAGGGTAGGAGTGAAATTGGGCACAGGTTGTTTAGCTGGTCCATGCTTACATTCATTTTTTTTTCAAAGGGAGCACCACTGCCTCCTTCCAAGCTTTCCGCACCTTGCCTGAGCTGAAGGAGAGTTCTAATAGATGTCTAGTAAATGGCTTCAAATTCTTGCAATTCCCCCTCAAGAGTTTAGCAGGCGCAGGGTCTTTGGGTGAGCCAGATTTATTGCTAATCGCTATCTTGCTCAGCATATCCCCCATAGGGACCCTGAATGCCACCAGACTGTCTCTTCAACTAGATTGCTGGATGCCTCCTCTTTCCCATGCCCATCCCTGGCTTCCACCAGAAAGGTAGCATAAAACCTATCCACCTTATTGGCAAAGTACTCTGCCACCTGATTGCAGGATACCACAGATCCTGACACAGGTGCCTCTCAGCTAGAAAGCGAGGATATTTCTTTGTACACCCGGAACAGCTCTTTAGCTGAGCTGTCCGAGTTTCCTATCCTCTCAGTGTAATAAGATGTTCTTACTTTTCTAATTAGAGCGTGATATCCTTTAAGGCTGGATTTATATTCTGTTCCATGTATTGGCAAATAGCCTCTTCTCCAACGTCTCTCCAGGTGCTTACACGCTGCCTTTGCCTCCCTCAACTCCGCCCCAAACCATGGGGCAGATTTCATCCGTCTCTCCGGCCCTTTACTAGACCAAGGAGCCGTACTGTCAAGAGCCTCCAGGATGGGCCTATCCGAATCCTCTCAGGCAGAGTCTATTTACAACCCACCCGGAGGTCCACCACACACCAGAGCCTTATAAAAGTTCTCCGAGGAGAAGCCAGCCCATCTCCTCTGTCTCTCCTTTGCTCCCACCTTCACCAATAATTTTCCTGCTGTTCCCATTACCCCAAAGGGAATCAAAAAATGGTCGGACCATATTACAGGTATCGGGGGTTTAATTTCAAGTGCCTCCCAGTTGCCAAAAATTGAGTCCAGTATATGTCCCAAATGATGTGTAGGGAGCTCAGATTTTAGCGACATCTGCAGAGTTATAAGCTCTTGCCGCAGCTCCTGGGCTACTGGATTGGAGATGTCATCTAAATGCAAATTCAAATCTCCCAGCAGAAGAAACTACTCATATCTGAGGGCAGGCTGCATTAGACTTTGAATGAGACTTGTTGTAAATTTCGTTGCACCTCCAGGGGGTCTGTTCACTAAAAGCTCCTTCATAACATAGTTATTAGAGACTGTGATAGAAAAGAAACCAGCTTCACTATCTAAAATATCAGTCGGCTCTAAAGTGCCCTGTATATTGTGTTTTAGATCATGGCAATCCCTCCTCCCCTTCCCGTGGGTCTATCTATTCTACAGATTCCATAACCAGGGGGCAGTGTCTCTATAATTTCTGGGACTGACTATTCATCAAGCCACGTCTCTGTGAGGAAGAGAAGTTCCACCTGACAATCCATCAGATAGTCGTGTATCTCAACCCTGTGCTTCCTTAACGATCTGCAATTGATCAAGGCTCAGCTGAGTAACTGCCCAGAGTCCCTACCCCTCAGATGGGGCGTTAGCGTAAAGGGGCAATACCTGCATCTCATATTCTGGTCAAGCTTCTCTGAGTTCATGCTGTGTTTGCAGCAGTCCCCTGCCCTTGCGCCTAAAGCTAATAAATCCCCTCAGGAATAAAAAAAAAAATCCTACCTCAAATCCTGCAGGGGTTCTGGCCCCTGGCCCCGGCCGGGCGCAGACAGGCGCAGACGGCCTTGCCTTTGGCGCACCCGCTGCGAGCATCTGCTGCATGGTCGCTGGGGCATGTGAGCTTTATGCAGGATCTCCCCTGCGAACTAGTCCACTGACCTCAGTAGACAGAAGTGCCTGGCACTCCCTACCCTGCCCTCCGCGCACGGTACTAGCTACCATGTCGAACCAGGGCGGGAAGGACATGGCACCGAGCGCAGGCCTTCACGTTAGGGTAAGTACATAGCAATATCCCCACTCCTTCCCTAAGTCCCCCAAGCAGTTACCAGGCTTCTCCACCCAAATTAAAAATACAAGTAAAATGCTTTAAAACAATGGTAAGATTGATGGCACAAGGAACCTGAGTGGCTGTGCAGCGATTTGAGACGACACTGCCACCGCCCTCCTTCCTTGCAGTGCCACCGCTGGTCCAAGCAAGCTTTATGCAGGATCTCCCCTGCGAACTAGACCGCCGACCGCAGTGGGCGGAAGTGCCTGGCTCTCCCTACCCCGCCCTCCGCTCAACGGTACTAGCTTCCGCATCGGACCAGAGCGGGAAGGACATGGCACTGAGCGCAGGCCTTCACGTTAGGGTAAGTACACAGCAATACCCCCACTCCTTCCCTAAGTCCCCCAAACAGTTACCAGGCTTCTCCATCCAAATTACAAATACGAATAAAATGCTTTAAAACAATGGTAAGATTGATGGCACAAGGAACTGTGCAGCGATTCGAGAGGACACTGCCAACGCCCTCCTTCCTCATACTAATACCCGTACACCACTCATGCAATCATTCAATCAATAGTGTACTACACATGCAGTCATTCAATCATCCATGCACCTCTCATGCACTCATTCTAATATCCATGCACCACTTTACGCATTCATTCAATCATCCATGCACTACTCATGCATTCATCCAAGCATCTATACAACACTCATGCAGTCATCTAAACAGCACTCATGCACTCATTGAATCATTCATACACCACTGATGCACTAATTGAATCATCCATGCTTCACTAACACACTCATTCAATCATCCATGCAATAACCTTGGTCTCATTTAATCATGTATACTCCACTCATCCAGTCATTTAATCGCCAAGCTCTACTTAAATCCATTTTCTATTGTGGTTCTGACTAGAACGTTTTCTTAACGTCTGCTTTGTTTTGCTATTTGTAAGGATTTTTTATCAAAGGGTGCAAAAATAACAATGCTCCCCATACAAAAGCTGCAAAACACTAGTTAAAAAAATAATAACAGTTGTCCGCACCTCTGGTGGGATCTTCTGACCAGGTACTATCACTGCAGCCAACGATAAAGATATTCCTCCAGCTTTTCTTTGTTTTCTTGCTAACCTTAGTAGCTTTGTATGATATGTTTTAAATGATACAGCATAGAAGTTGGTCCACAACTGTATCTTTCATTTGAGCCTCTCCACAATGGGTTTTCACAAATAGAGCATTTCACAAGTTTTGCAGCAGTTTTGGACTCTCCAGATGGAATTGTAAAGAAGTCTCATGCAAAACTGGATTTTTTTTAGCAGGTTCTTCATCCTCAGAGTCTTCTGCTACTACCTCCTGGATGTTCCCATCCACTTTCTGTGTCACTTGGCCCACCTCTGATGGTCCTGTAGCCACTTTGCAGTTCAAACATAGCAACCAACAAATTCTTCAGCTTGAAAGAACAGCCACCTCCTGTGATTCTCAGTAAAATGAAAGGAAGCTTCAAGAAAATAGATATGAATGGGATCTCAATTTTAGAAGACTTGAAAGGTCTTTTATCCAATTAAATCACCTTGTGTCCCGGTCACATGACATTCGCAATGATTGATGTTATCGCGAATAACGGATATCCTAATAAAAAGTAGCTTTTTATACAATAACTAGAAAAATATAACATTTAAGATTCTGTTAAAAAACACCTGTTCTTTACTATTCCATAGAAGATGTTTAAATATGTGTTTATTATATATATACATATATATATATATATATATATAAATATATATATATATATAGTTGTTTTAGGTTTTTTTAAACAACCATGTGCTCTTCATGGCGCTCAATCACTTCGTAGCGACTGGCGACACCACAAACAAAATAAATAGATATATAAAAATGGTGTTCTTCATAAACACATTATAGCAGAGTTTATTAAACATGGAGCAATTAAACTGTTTTGGTAAATATTGTTTACACCATGTGCATATATGTGTTTTACTCTTTATAGTTAAACATTTCTTACAATAATGGCATTAGTGCCGGAATTGCAAGTTCACAATGATGACAATATCAATTTTAAAAAATATGTGTTCTAAATAGAATAACAAAAATTATAAACAGCATCACACTAACATACAAAAATTATTATTTCGTTATACTCCTGTGGTATATAATATACAATTACAGGATAAAGTTACAAAAACCTTTGGAAAAAGTTGGAAAAAATGTAAGAAACTTAAACAATGTAGTTACAAAACACAATTTAGAAACATTAAAACATCACTGCAAAATCTAAAAGTTAAAGGGATGTTATAGATGGAAATTACAATTTTAAATAAACAACTAAACACATTGAAAAATAAAAAAGCTATAGGGATGTTATAGTTCACATTAGCATTTAGAAAAAACCTTAGAAATTCACTTAAAAAACAAAGGTTACAGTGACATTATAGTTGGAAACAGAAATAAAAAAACAAAGGTTGTGTGCGTGGCTACGCAGCGTAGCGTGATGGCCGCGAACTAGAGTAGCTCCTGCGATCTGTCTCCCTACCGTCTATCCTGACATCTTCTAAACTAAAGAAAAGGGTTTTTAGGATAAGGGGAAATGCTGGGTGCTCTGCTACTATTTAAATTATGGATATTGTGAAGCAAAGTAGAAACAGTGGTGCAACAAGGCGAGGGGATAAGCCCTGTAACCCCTCAATGAGTGTGTAGTGAGGACCACACACTAAATACAGACAGCTAAATGCCTATTGCACACATCAGAAAGATTGAGTAAATGTTTGTGCCACGATGGACACCTTAGCAATCAATTTGTAGCTGTCAGAGAGAACACCAATGTCTTTCAAGATCAGATCTTCATTTAATATTCTTTATAGCTAGCCGACGCGTGTTTCGTCGCATGGGAATGTAATGATTCCGCGACTACTCAGGGCTGTAGGTTTAAGGTGGTACACCAAAGGTCGCTAAGCCAGTGATATTTCCGACCCGGCTCTGCTCTAGACCAGTTAATGTATATGGGTCTGTTAGAGGTCTAGAGGATGAACCTCAGTGCAGGTGATCTGTCATCTGAATCTGCATACTTGGCGATGTGGACGTTGGTGAATTCTTCAGAAGAGTGTTGCTCTTAATGGGTTTGTAGGTGGTGAAGTCCCGTAGGTCAGTAAAGTAGTAGTAGGGGAGTCCATTCGCTCCCAGCAGATAGCCCCGGTGCGGCGAAATGTATGAGGCGTATTCTCTGGTAGCGGTACGGGAAGCCGTGTTCCGGGTTGAAACCCATTAAGAGCAACACTCTCCTGAAGAATTCACCAACGTCCACATCGCCAAGTATCCTGACATCTTCATCAGAGCCCTTAGCAGTGGGTGTGCTGCCGGAAGGTGTGGGGTTTCAGCCGAGCCCGAGATCAGGGCTGTGGGACCGGCGAGACCAGAGCCCTTCACCATCTGTGGCCTGCCCCTCACCTAGGATGGGGCCCTGCCATGACTGCCGGAGCTGAGCGAGGCGTGGTGAGGTGAGGTGAGGTCCCGGTCATTGCGAGGGACTGCGGTCTGGGTCCGTGCTCTGGAGTGGGGACAGAGGCGTGATGGAGGCATCGGCCTTCCCGGAATGATAGCAGCGGAAGTGTGCCAGTAGAGCCGGGCCCCCCACTGGTGGCTCATTACTCCGTGCAACCGTCTGGATTGGGGAGGACGTGCCCACCACGGCGAGACCTCGGCCTTGGCCCCTGGGGGTATAGCGGAGATTATAAGAAGCAGCCGTGGAGCCTTGCACCGCCAGTACTCGGGATCCGCATAACTGCCTTCACTCCGGGGGGGGGGACATACGCCTACAGCAAAATTATATAATGCTTGTGAAGCGGCAGATGGAGCAAAAGGCGGCCATTCTTTGAGGGCACAACGGAGACCTGTCGAACCTGGTAGTCTGAAGGGGCATCCACTGGGCATCCTGGCTGATCCGCTGTGACTCACAGCCCACTCAAAGTTCGGTGAGGGGGACCATTAGACTTTGGAAGACTGAGCTTGCTGGCTGGAAAGGCCTATTGGGTGCACCTGTGCGTGTTGGCGTATCTGCGACTGCCCTTCACTCGCAGAGAAGTGTCGCTCCAGGGGCAGGCCTTCAGCATCTCTCCTCCCCCCTCCCTGGGCATATAATCCTTGGGCGGTCAGAGCTCTTGCTGGATTTGGGACACCGGCCATAGTATCCCATGGTGCTGTGACCGGTGATGACACCCCTAACCTGGCAAGAGATGAGTTGGCAGCTACCCAAGAACGGACTAAAATGTCGTTCACAAGGGTCCCAAAGGTTATGCAACAAAGTAAGCTGGATGGTTATCAGCTCCCAAAGGCAAACAACCAGGAACAACAAGGCAGAGATTAGGCCATGGGGGCAGCAGAGGGGGATGCCCCCGAACTCACCCTTAAAGTTGTTGTGGAAGCGATCTCCGGGGTCAGAACTTCGCTGGAGCAGAGGATGGACGCCATTACGACAGAGGTATTCCTTATTAGGGCGGATCTCGTCAAAATGAGCAAAAAGTCAAGCATGTTGAACTTACTATAGCTGAACTAGTCGATGACACCTCCCAACTCCAAATCGAAATTTCTAGAACTGAAAACATTCAGAAAGTTTGTGGAAGACAAACTGGATGACTATGAAGGGCGCACTAGGTACAATAATGTGCACATTCTTGGTGTACCGGAGAAGGCAGAGGGGCAGGCGACTGATCTCTTCGTGGAGAACCTCATAAGGACCCTCCTGCAACCCAAGGGCCTGGCAACATTTTTTGTGATTGAAAGGGCCCACTGAGTCCCCGGGGGCAGGCCGGGGCCTGGAGCCCCTCCGCGTCCCATACTGGCCAGGGTACTTTACTTCTGAGACCGAGATGTAATATTGCAATGTGCCAGGGTGGCCTCACCTCTTCGATATGAAAATTCTGAAATCCTTTTCTGTTCAGACTTCACCCAGGTGGTACAGAAGCAGAGACGTTCCTTTCTTGCCATCAAGAAGAAACTCAGGGACAGAGAAATAAAGTATTCTATGTTGTTTCCGGCCCAGCTCCGGGTGGAGGCGGTGGAAAAGCTTGGTATTTTGAGAACCCCGAGGCAGCTGTAGACTGGCTGGAGGGTTGAAGAGGGGCTAGCGAGCACAACGCCCATTGATAACTCAACCTGTTTGGTAGCTAGTCTGTGCTTCATTCCCGAACTTGGGGTGCCACAACCCTGTTGTCACCATCGTCTGTGAACCATTGAGTGATTGGCCGAGGTGTACTGTATTCAATAGTAGACACCAGCTCTGTACAATGACTTAATCGAGTGTTATAATTGTACCAAGTAGGGCGGGGGGTCAGGGTGGTGGAGCATCTCTTCTATCTGTTTTTTTCTGTTAGTTTACAGTTCGGGCGATAGGCACTCTGCATTGTTATTTTCATGGAGAGTTTCAGGCCCAAAATGCAGGGCAGCAGGGAGGGGGGAGTTGGGTGGGGGTTGTAAGTTGGTGTGTATTCAAGTTATTTCGACAACGTATGTCTGTTTGTATCAAGAGAAATGTGAGAAGCAGTTAGGTCTTCATGAGTACCCACTGGGATAAAAGCTTGCGAATGTTGAACTGCAACGTCAATGGGCTTGGGGACAAAATAAAATACTGCCTTATTTTGCAGCACATCAAAAGACACTCCCCAGATATAGTACTCCTCCAAGAAACACACCTGATGGGCCACTCATATAAAGCACTGAACAGATGGGGTTATAAACTAGTGGCCCATTCAGGCTTCACAACTGGTTCTAGGGGAGTGACCGTCATGCTCAATAACTCCTTCCCCCTTTCCATACTATCAATATGGTCAGAAAACAGGGGCCGATACACCGCAGTCACGGGGCAATGGGAAGGGAACACACTAACTTTGATGTCTGTCTATGTGCCACCTGGCCTGCAGAACAGTACATTCAAAGATATAGGCACCATGTTGCTTTCCCTTCGGAAGGTCTCCTGCATTGTAGGAGGGAACTTCAATTCGGTAGTCTCTGGTGCATGGGATCGCTATCCCCCCTGTGACATTAGCCCCTCCTATTGCTGGCTTCCAGACTTCCTGGACGCCTTAGGACTAGCTGACACATGGCAGGCGTGCCACCCAGATGGTTGTCAATTTACCTTCCATTCAGGGGCACATAATAGCCTATCCCGCATAGACTATCTTCTTGTGCCCGGGTCACAACTCACTAATATCCGAGAAATCAGACACATGGCACGAGGAATCACAGATCACTCCCCAGTGTGGGCTCACCCGGTCCTAGGGTCCACAAGGGTGGGAAGGGCCCCCCTCATAAACCCATGTACCTCCTTAACCTGTGGTTAAAAATCCCTACTCCAGACCTTAGAAAATTATTTCCAAGAAAATGAGGGGTCGGTAGAGCCCCACCTAAATGTTATGCGAAGATTTTAAAACCATCATAAGGGGGCAAGCCCTCTCTCTGATAGCTGGGGTATGGAAAGAGAAGCAGAAAGACCTGGTTGAAGTCGAGAACGAGGTCCTCCGGCTGGAAGAAGAGATCGGAGAGGAGGTCACTCAGGAGAAATTGCACACCCTGCAACTAAAAAGAGATGAATATAAAGCCATAGCCACTGATAGAGCAAGGACATGGGAGAGGGACAAGGATGGCATAGTGTATGAGCTAGGGGAGAAAGCTGGGAAACCGTTAGCCTGGCTTGACAAGAGAGAAATGGTGAACAGGCTGGTGCCAGTGCTGGTAGAGGATGGGGGTAAGACAATCACTGACCCACAGGACATCGCAAATTAATTTGCAGCGCACTATAGTACTGTACACAAATCAAGCACCCCCTTGCTCGAAAGTGACTCCCAGGAATTGCTCTGGGACATACGACTCCCGTCCCTCTCAGCTCAGGAAGCGGCTGCGCTAGATAGGGATTTTACCAATGATGAAATAGCGCAAGCAATAAGAAATTTCCAGGCCGGGAAAGCCCCCCAGCCCTAATGGCCTGCCCATCGAGCTCTATAAGCTAAGACCAGATGAAATAGCCCCGTACCTGTGAGCTATGTTTAAAGAAAGTAAGAGGGTGGGTTCGCTTACGCCTGATCAGAGGATAGCAACGCTGGTTACCATCCATAAAGAGGGCAAACCAAGGTGTAAATGTTCCTCCTACAGACCAAACTCTTTACTTAATGCGGAACCCAGAATATTGGCAAAACATTTGGCAAACCGACTCACTCAAGTCATTAATGGGTTGGTGCACCTCGATCAATCGGGCTTCATACCTCATCCCAACACTGCGCTAAACCTACGTAGGGTGCACGGAGTGCTGGGAAGGGTGTCCACCATCCAGGAGGCGGCAGTAATCGTTTCATTAGACGCCACCATGGAGTTCGATACCATCGAATGGCCATACCTGTTCGTGGTACTGGCAAAAATGAGAGTCGGACCTTGCTTTATAGAATGGGTCAAACTCCTTTATTCGGAGCCTCTCGCACAAGTGGTGGCCAACAATAAGAAAGTTGAACCCTTTAAACTTAGTCATGGGACCCGTCAGGGTTGTCCTCTATCCCCCCTACTCTTTTCCTTCTCTCTGAGTCATTGTCAGAATGGATCTGGAAAGACCCAGTTGTGTGAGGGCTGCGATGGTCAGAAAACTGGGAGGATGGCATCTGTTTGTATGCGGACGACATTCTTTTATACTTAGCCTCCCCCAAAAAGTCACTCAGTGGAGTGCTTGACATATTTACAGTCTTTGGCAGATTCTCGGGGTACTCGATCAACTGGAGTAAATCCCTTATGTATGTCCTCAGTGGGGATCCTCCCCTTTATTATTATTATTGTGTATTTTATAAAGCACGCAGCTACCCCAACGGGGTGTCCCGGTGCGGATTGATTAGAAAATGATCTCCCCAGACAAAAGCTTACAGGCAGAATAAAAATGTTTTCAAGGAACGACGGAATGCAGGTTCTGATATACTCATAAGCAGATTAAGAGGCAATTTGTTCCATCTTCTGGCGGCGCATACCTCAAAAGTTTCGCTTCCTGAACGGACTTTTTTAAATCTGGGAGTTACCAGTATGAGTTTGGTGCTTGAACGAAGGGCTCTCGAATTACTGTAAGGGCGGAGGATGGATCTTAGATGGGCGGAGCCATTGCCCTTTGTAGTATGATAAGCTAATGTCATGGCTTTAAAATCAATTCTCTTAATTACGGGTAGCCAATGCAATTCACGAAGATATGAAGAAATATGCTGCCTGCGGGAAAGGCCGCCGATCAAACGAGCAGCGGCATTTTGAACCATCTGGAGTTTATGGCATAGGCCTGTGGATAATCCCAGATAAAGTCCGTTCGCATAGTCCAGGTGAGAGATTATAAGCGCGTGAACTATCATTTTCCTGTTAACACAAGGCAGATAGTTTATAAGTTTTTTCAAGACTTGAATCTTAGAAAAACACGCCGCAGTAACAGTTTGGACCTGACGAAGGATAGTTGATGGTCCCATCGAACTACCACATTTCTAACTGAGTCCTTCGGGATGGGGGCTTGGCTCAAGTCTTTCGGCCACCATAAATTAGAGTTTAATGGGGATGGCTGATTAAAAAAAAGCACTTCAGTTTTTCCTGCATTCAATCTGAGAAAATTTAGATCCATCCATTTGGCAATATTTCTAAGGCAGGATTTAAGGGGGTTAAAAGTGAAGGAAGATGGCTCATCAAAAGTAAAAAGCAGCTGAATGTCGTCGGCATAAGACGTTGTTTTAATGCCCGAGCGAGAAATCATTTCAGCTAGTGGGGAAAAATACACATTAAATAGGAGAGGGCTTAACGATGAGCCCTGAGGGACACCCCATTTCAGTGGCCTGGCTGTGGAAGTAAAGGGAGGGTTGTGGACCTGTTGTTTTCGGTCCGATAGGAACGAGCCTATCCATTTAAGGACCTTGCCCTGGATTCCTATAGTCCTCAATCTTTTCAGCAGTATAGGATGAGAGACGGTGTCGAATGCTGCTGATAAATCCAGCAGCACTAACACCGCCCTTGAGCCCCGATCAAGTGTCCAGCGAACAAAATCCGCCATTTCTATGAGGGCTGACTCTGTACTATAGCCCCTATGGAAGCCATGTTGAGAGTCATGGAAGAGGCCGTGGTTCTCTATAAAGCTAGCAATTTTGCTGGTGGGCTAGTCTTTCCAAAATCTTGGCTGGAGCTGGAAGGAGTGATATCGGCCTGTAATTGGCCGGATTCTCTGGATCTGCTTTGGCTTTTTTTAGGATCGGAACTAGGAAGGCATGTTTTCATGCCTCCGGATAGATACCGGAGCTCAAAGAAGCATTCCATATTGGGTTAAGAAGGGGATTGAGGGAGGACGCTTTATATTGTTTTGCAGGCCAAGGATCCCCAGGAGATCCTGACCTGCAACTTAATAATTCCCGGAGGGAAGACTCCTCAGATATTTCCATAAATTCTGTAAGAACTGGACCTGGGGTGTTAAGGTCCATCTGTGCCTCCTAAGAGTCAGAACTATCGCTAGTAGGAAAGGAGGCATAAATCTGAGCAATCTTTTCCTCAAAGAATTCGGAGAGCTGAGTGCAAAGTTTTTGGGACACTGGCTGCTGTCGGATCAGAGCTTGGGGGTCTGTAAACGATCTCACAATTGAGAAGATTTCTCTCGGGGCATTACTAGCCTTGTCAATTTTATCAGCTAAAAAGCTTCTTTTATACTTGACAATCAGTTTTCGGTACTCCTTAAGGGCTTTGCGGTACTCTAGTTTACTATCTGTCGAATATCCTGATCTCCAGCGCCTTTCCAATACTTTACACGCGGATTTCTTTTGTCGTAGTTCATCTGAATACCAGGGGGCTCAGGGTGAGGCCCTGAATGTTTTTATAGGCCTGAGAGGAGCATATGAGTCAATTGCCTCTACGAACCATTCATTGAGATTAGAGATGCGTGAGTCCAAGTCGTCATCGGCGGGAGAAGGACTGCCATCTTTTAGATATTCTTGAAGGGTGATCTGAGAGATTTCACTCCAGTTTCTACCCAGTTCCCTCGGGGTTAAAGTGGGTCTATCGGAGCAGGTCATTAGGATGGAAAAAGGGATAAGAAAATGATCTGACCATATAACTGGAATAGGATCATCAATCGAAATATCGGAAAGATTGGAACAGATTAAGTCCAGTGTGTGGCCGGCTCTATGGGAGTGCTTGATATATTTACAGTCTTTGGCAGATTCTCGGGGTACTCGATCAACTGGAGTAAATCCCTTATGTATGTCCTCAGTGGGGATCCTCCCCTCCCCCCCGGATTGCCCAATACAAATACCAATGATAGGTTTTAAATACCTGGGGATGTTCATTACCACAGAGCCCAAACACTATTACGACTGCAATCGGCTCCCTCCCATTACAGAGATTGAGGCACGATATTGCAAGTTGGAAAGGGCTACCGCTCTCGATGCTGGGGAGGGCAGCCCTCTTTAAGGTGATGGCATCGCCACGTTTCCTCTATGCTCCGGAGAACACCCCGACTTGGTCCCTACAAGATAAGTCAAGGATATTGACGGATTTCAGCGACAAATATATAGCATTGAACAAACTAGTTTTAACCTGGTACGATGGAGGTATAGGTCTTCGGGACCTTAACATTTTTATTGGGCTGCACATCTAGCTGCCATCAATCAATGCACCTATCGTAGACCTGATGATCAGGGATATGTTATGTTATGTTATGTTATGTTATGAGCTTATATAGCGCTATATCACCCAGGGGTATCTAAGCGCTGTCAGCAGATACACAGCATCGGTGAGTACAAAAGCAAGATCACAGAGGTCCCCACGCCTCTTCAAAAAGCACCGTCTTCAGCTTTTTCCTGAACAGCAATAAGTTTGTTTCCTTCCTAAGTTCCGCAGGAAGATGGTTCCATGCCAGAGGGACGGTGCTAGAAAAGGCTCTGCCGCCCTTGGATGTGAGGTTGTACCGAGGGCAGAGTAAGTTACATGCCTCAGCCGACCGGAGGGACCTAGTAGGTAGGTACCTAGGGAGCCGGTCTTTGATGTATTTAGGGGCTGAGCCGTAGATAGCTTTGTGTGCGATGCAGAGACTTTTAAATTTGGTTCTTTGGGCAATGGGCAGCCAGTGTAAGGTGCGGAGTAGGGGCGTAGCACGAGTATGCCTAGGTTTCTTAAAAATAAGCCTGGCCGCATCATTCATTACGACCTGTAGTCGTGCCAGAAGGTTGTTTGGGAGGCCATAGTAAAGAGAGTTACCATAATCCAGGCGTGCTAGAATTAAGGCGGATACTGCCAACCTCATTGTGGAGAAAGATAAAAATGAGGAGTTTCCGCAGCTGGCGAATCAGACTTGCACAAATACCCACCACAGATGACACCTGCTGGGTCATCGATAGTCGGGCATCAATTTTGATGCCAAGACTTTTGACTGCTATTGCTGGTGCTGGAAGTGGCCTTAAGTCAGTCATCCAAAACTGGTCACACCAAGGGTTGGCAGCTGTAGTAATTGCCAAGACTTCAGTTTTGTCTGGATTTATTTTTAGTGAGTTACTTGACATCCAGCTGATAGTAAATTTGAGTATGTTCTGCATTCTCAAATGGGCCTGAGCAGTGTCGTCAATCTGAATCAGGATCTGTGTATCGTCTGCATAATTGTAGACTCTGCAGTCCATCCTATTTAGTGACGCAATCAGTGGCTGTAGGTATATATTGAAGAGTAGAGGTGATAGAGCCGAACCTTGGGGCACGCCACAGGTCAATTTTGATGACTTGGACACAAGGTCGGCAAGCTGCACTCGTTGCGCCCTATCTTCAAGGAAGGATGTCAACCAGGCCAGGGCTGTACCCTGATATGCCATGGATAGATGGCCATTGCCTTGGGGATACCACAATAGGGCCATATACTTTAATCCCAATTAATCCCACCTAACAGGGCTGACGATACCCTCAGTCCAAATTTGGAATGCAGCGACTAGAAGTCTGGAGTGGGAGCAGAAACTCACACTGGCAACTCCACTGTGGGACTCGGAACAGCTGGGTACCTTAAGGTGTTTGACAACTGGGCCCTGATTGGGATCTTGAAGATTGGAGACCTCTGGGTGAAGGGAGATAAGTTAACATTTGTGGCACTGCAGCAGGAGTACGAACTGATCAACTCTGAGTACTTCAGGTACCTGAATATTCAACACGTGCTGATGGCACACTTGGAGAAAGTCACCTCTCCCCCTGAAGCCTCGCCTTTAGAAGACAGGCTGTTAGTTGGATACCTACCTAAAAAAGCAATCTCCCTTACTTATAAAAAGTTGATAAACCACACTTTAGACCCCCCACTAGCAGATGAGGGAGAATTGGGTGAGAGATGGACTGGAGTTGGATGATGAAGAATGGCAGGAGGCTGTGGCTTCCCCGAGGAAGGTGGCAATTTCTGCTAGACTGCATCTTGTCCAGCTCAAAATACTACACAGAGTATACGTTACAGGGCCCCGTTTGGTTCGCATAGAAAGTGTAGAAGAAATTGTAACCAACTAGGCACCTGTCAAAAGTCCCCACAAGTTGCCAAGCTTTCAAACGCGTTAGGAATGCAATCTGTTACTTCAGACTGTGTATGCTGTGCGAATAAATTCGAGGTGCAAACCACCCTGCAAGCTGGCTCGTTCTCGCCTCAGGGCATTTTGTTGTTGGATGTGAATGTGGCAGCCTGGCCGCAGGGAACTTGCCACCGCTGGTTTTGTGGGGCCTGTCGACAGGAATCTCTTGTTGAAATGAAGGCGCAGCAGGGCAGAAAGAGGTTATCAGCAGCAGTCACGGCCTGGAGGCCCACATGGGTTTTTAATGAACTTTATTAGTGTCACAGATTCAATGGAACCCACGGAGGTAATACATGCCTTTCATTATACTACAAGCACCAGAATGCCTTTCACAGAGCCCACCTGGGAGCAATAATTAGTGCATGCGTATAAGTGCTTGAGGCAGCATTTCCCTGACTATTTGTGACTTTCCTCTGATGAAGAAGCTGCCAAGCTTTGAAACGCGTTAGGAATGCAATCTGTTACTTCGGACTGTGTATGCTGTGCGAATAAATTCGAGGTGCAAACCACCCTGAAAGCAGGCTCGTTCTCGCCTCAGGCCATTTTGTTGTTGGATGTGAATGCGGCAGCCTGGCCGCAGGGAACTTGCCACCGCTGGTTTTGTGGGGCCTGTCGACAGGAATCTCTTATTGAAATGAAGGCGCAGCAGAGCAGAAAGATGTTATCAGCACCAGTCACGGCCTGGAGGCCCACATGGGTTTTTTAATGAACTTTATTAGTGTCACAGATTCAATGGAACCCACGGAGGTAATACATGCCTTTCATTATACTACAAGCACCAGCATGCCGTTCACAGAGCCCTCCTGGGAGCATTAATTAGCGCATGCGTATAAGTGCTTGAGGCAGCATTTCCCTGACTATTTGTGACTTTCCTCTGATGAAGAAGCTGCCAAGCTTTGAAACGTGTTAGGAATGCAATCTGTTACTTCGGACTGTGTATGCTGTGCGAATAAATTCGAGGTGCAAACCACCCTGCAAGCTGGCTCGTTCTCTCCTTAGGGCATTTTGTTGTTGGATGTGAATGCAGCAGCCTGGCCACAGGGAACTTGCCACCTCTGGTTTTATGGGGCCTGTCGACAGGAATCTCTTGTTGAAATGAAGGCGCAGCAGGGCGGAAAGATGTTATCAGCAGCAGCCACGGCCTGTAGGCCCACATGGGTTTTTTAATAAACTTTATTAGTGTCACAGATTCAATGGAACCCACGGAGGTAATACATGCCTTTCATTATACTACAAGCACCAGCATGCCTTTCACAGAGCCCACCTGGGAGCAATAATTAGCGCATGCGTATAAGTGCTTGAGGCAGCATTTCCCTGACTATTTGTGACTTTCCTCTGATGAAGAAGCTGCCAAGCTTTGAAACACGTTAGGAATGCAATCTGTTACTTCGGACTGTGTATGCTGTGCGAATAAATTCGAGGTGCAAACCACCCTGAAAGTAGGCTCGTTCTCGCCTCAGGCCATTTTGTTGTTGGATGTGAATGCGGCAGCCTGGCCGCAGGGAACTTGCCATCGCTGGTTCTGTGGGGCCTGTTGACAGGAATCTCTTGTTGAAATGAAGGCACAGCTGGGCAGAAAGATGTTATCAGCAGCAGTCACGGCCTAGAGGCCCACATGGGTTTTTTAATGAACTTTATTAGTGTCACAGATTCAATGGAACCCACGGAGGTAATACATGCCTTTCATTATACTACAAGCACCAGAATGCCTTTCACAGAGCCCACCTGGGAGCAATAATTAGCGCATGCGTATAAGTGCTTGAGGCAGCATTTCCCTGACTATTTGTGACTTTCCTCTGATGAAGAAGCTGCCAAGCTTTGAAACGCGTTAGGAATGCAATCTGCTACTTCGGACTGTGTATGCTGTGCGAATAAATTCGAGGTGCAAACCACCCTGCAAGCTGGCTCGTTCTCGCCTCAGGGCATTTTGTTGTTGGATATATATATATATATAAATATTTATATTGTGTGTGTTAAACACACACACAAAAGGCTGTGTGTCTGCACGATCGGGACACAGAAAAGTCGCACTCAAGGGGTGAATTTGCAAAAGATTTATTTTGTGGTTACTCATTTCGATCTTGTGGTCTACCTCACGGCCATAGTCAAATGTGTGCACCATCACCCTTGAAAAGAGTTTAGAAACTTGTCAATAGACATAGAAGTTGCAAAACATTGTATATGCTTCTACTAAAACAGCGATTAACAGTGTGTATATATATATATATATATATATATATATATATATATATATATATATATATAGTTCACAAAAAACCATAGGTTTCAGGGGCGTTATAGTAAGTTGGACATTTCACTCGTACAAAACCATAGAAATTCCCCCGTTATAGTTAGTTCAGCTAACTAAAGCTTGCGCGCCCGCAATGGACTGCTGATGTCGTCACATATTACATCACTCATGACATGGTCAGTGACATCACTCATAACAACACTGATTACTGTTTTTTTGTGCCTTGGTTCTACCGAGGCACAAGATGTTTGCCAACACTTACTGGTTTGGAGTGTTGACAGCCAAATAGAATACAGCTCGATATTTTCTCAGAAACTACTGAACGGATTTACACCATTTAACAAAAAGAGCTCTTTCTGAACCAAGGGCTACCTTTTTGAAAAATTGGGTGTAATTCCGTTCAGCAGTTTGGGTTGTTGCCTCTGCTTAAATTTGCTTTGGAAAATTGCATGGGGAAAACACGTTTTGGGACCCCCCTTTTTTCTCGATCCCCGCTTGCCGAATATTCCCGGAACTTTCAAGATAGGAGCGGACCGGAGCACCCAACAAGTTTTAAAACGTTTGCGAAGATTTGTCAACCGGCGCCAAAGTTATTGGGAATAGAATGTTGCAAATTGCCTATGGTAACTAGGTCCTTACTATAACTACCTACTGGCGATATATATATATGTATATATATATATTCCAACATAACCCAGTTTAGGAAAATAAATAAATCCACTGGTGCCGTGGCCACATTGCATAAACGGTTTTTTATTTTTAGGCTTCGGGTAGACCCGACGCGTTTCGCAGTTACCTCACTGCTTTGTCAAGGGTGATTCAATAAAGTAAAATACACATATTTAAAGGTGCAGGGTTCAAACTTGATAAACATAGTAAAAATACTTCTGTTTTTAGTCTCAAGCAGAGTAAACATACTTAGTTTCCCTTGTTTGCCCATTGATACATTATAGCTATTCATTAGCTGTGATTTGTAAACAAGTCTAGCCCAAGTGGGCTGGTGTAGTACTAATGTTGATGATCCATAAACAAATAATACATTTCGAACATTTACACTGTCGTAAATTTCAAAATAGTCTCTTAGTCATATAGCTCCAGTGAGCTAGTACACCGTTCAGGGCAAATCATCCTTGGAAAATACGTCTTTTTGTCTGCAAAGAAACAGATGAAAAACTGACTTTAAAAACTAGTTTGAACCCATAGTTTCCAAAACATTCAAAGTTTAAACTTATTAAAATCAAACAGAGAAATGCAGTAAGGATGAGGTATGGGTACAGAACATGATTCATCTTAGGTGTATAGAAATCTCATTGTCCACATTCAAACCATAAGGAATCACGGTGTTATATTTTATGATAGTTTTTGACTCAAGCTTTCTTAATTCAAGTGTGCGGTTCCCTCCTCTCTCCCTCAAGGGTATTGTGTCTAGCACACAGAATTTGAGCAAATTGGGATTTTGGTTATGTTTTTCAAAAAAGTGTCGAGCAACTGGGTATTGCCTGTCATTTTTGGTGATTGCTCGCATATGCTCTAAGATACGCATTTTTGCCTTTTTAATTGTGCTGCCTATATAAAATAGGTCGCAAGGGCATCTCAGAGCATAAATAGCAAATTCTGTTTCACAGGATAGGTGTTTCCAAATTTGAAATGCAGCAAAGTCTTTATTAAGTTTCACACTTTTACAATTCTGGCTGAAACGGCAAGCTTTACATTTAGAACATGTAAAGAATCCTTGTACTGGGTTTCTTTTCTTAGTTTCTCTAATCTCGCCTTTCATTAATATATCCTTCAATGATTTATTTCGTCTGAACGTTATAGATGGTTGATCAGACAAATTTTCTTTCAAATCTTCATCGGTTCTAAGAACCTCCCAGAACTTCCTCAAGCTCTTACGTACCTCCCATGCTTGGTTGTGGTATGTAGTGATAAATCTCATCTTGTTGTCACTTATTAGTTCCTTCCCTTTGTGAATGAGCAAATCCTCTCGCTTCACTAGGGCAACTTTGTCAACAGCAGTTTGGATAGTTTTAGAGCTGTATCCCCTCTCTTTAAATCTAGATACCATCACTTGTTGCTCTGCTTCAAAATCCCCGGGAGAGCTGCAATTGCGTTTGGCACGCAGCAATTCCCCATAGGGGATACTATTGATAAGATTTCGCGGGTGACAGCTCTGAGCTAGCAGCAAACTGTTGCCAGCTGTCTTTTTTCTGTACAATTTACTACAGATAGTGTTGTTGACAATAGTGAGTTCTAGATCAAGAAATTCAATTTTCTTTTTGCTCATTTCACTAGTAAATTGCAAATTGCAGTCATTTTGGTTTAGTTTGATAACAAACTCTTCTGCCTGGTGTTGCTCACCATCCCAGATACAGAATACATCGTCAATGTACCTTACCCAGAGGACGACATGATCTTGGTACTGATCGATCTTCCGGGCAACCTGCTCCTCCCACCAGCCGAGGTATAGACCTGCAAAGCTGGGAGCAAAGCAGGTTCCCATTGCCGTCCCCTGGGTCTGTTTGTACAAAACTTTATTGAAAAAGAAGAAATTATTCTTCAAACAAAGTGCGATCATTTCAAGCACCATGTCTGAATGTAACAGAAACGATAATGACCTTTCCCTTAGGAAGTGTCTACATGCCTCTACACCAGCCGCCTGCGGGATGCTGGTGTAGAGACTGCACACATCCAAACTCATAAGTAGATAGCTCTCCTTCCATTCAATTCCATTAATTGTTTTCAAAAAATCCCCCGTGTCTTTGTTTGTTTGCTTTGTCAGAAAAGCCGCAATATTAAAAGCTTGAGTAAAAATACCCCCGTGAGTGCGTTATCGTTTTCCTGGAGCAAGGGACGGTTGGAGCTGGAATACATATATATATATATATATATATATATATATATATATGCAAAAAAGGAGAGAACTCTGGGTAGGTCTCAGTTTAGGTGGAAAGCAGCTCCTGTTAGAGCACTCTCAACACCAGCGACACTCTAGAAATGCTCACCTCAAATGTCTGTTTTTCTATCAAAGTTTTTAAGCATAGGATTAGACAGTGCTATCCATGCCGAGATAGAAAATGACAAAGTCTTTTGCCATTTAAACAGCAAAGTCTTTAAGCATAGGACTAGTACAGTGCAGTCCTTGCCGAGCTGTCAAATAACAAAAGCCATTTATCACTCCAGGCACAATATTACAGCTTTGAAATGGTAAAATACCAACTCAAGCCAACCTGAAATGAATAAAAGCAACCCCTGACACAGTGTTTCGCTCTAATTAGAGCTCTTCAGAGAGGTATAGCTTTGTCCAGACACAAGGGAGCACCCATTATTAAGTCAAAACAAAACCCTTTCAGGCATAGAGTGACGCATAAATTATGCACAAAAGGAGAGAACTCTGGGTAGGTCTCAGTTTAGGTGGAAAGCAGCTCCTGTTAGAGCACTCTCAACACCAGCGACACTCTAGAAATGCTCACCTCAAATGTCTGTTTTTCTATCAAAGTTTTTAAGCATAGGATTAGACAGTGCTATCCATGCCGAGATAGAAAATGACAAAGTCTTTTGCCATTTAAACAGCAAAGTCTTTAAGCATAGGACTAGTACAGTGCAGTCCTTGCCGAGCTGTCAAATAACAAAAGCCATTTATCACTCCAGGCACAATATTACAGCTTTGAAATGGTAAAATACCAACTCAAGCCAACCTGAAATGAATAAAAGCAACCCCTGACACAGTGTTTCGCTCTAATTAGAGCTCTTCAGAGAGGTATAGCTTTGTCCAGACACAAGGGAGCACCCATTATTAAGTCAAAACAAAACCCTTTCAGGCATAGAGTGACGCATAAATTATGCAAAAAAGGAGAGAACTCTGGGTAGGTCTCAGTTTAGGTGGAAAGCAGCTCCTGTTAGAGCACTCTCAACACCAGCGACACTCTAGAAATGCTCACCTCAAATGTCTGTTTTTCTATCAAAGTTTTTAAGCATAGGATTAGACAGTGCTATCCATGCCGAGATAGAAAATGACAAAGTCTTTTGCCATTTAAACAGCAAAGTCTTTAAGCATAGGACTAGTACAGTGCAGTCCTTGCCGAGCTGTCAAATAACAAAAGCCATTTATCACTCCAGGCACAATATTACAGCTTTGAAATGGTAAAATACCAACTCAAGCCAACCTGAAATGAATAAAAGCAACCCCTGACACAGTGTTTCGCTCTAATTAGAGCTCTTCAGAGAGGTATAGCTTTGTCCAGACACAAGGGAGCACCCATTATTAAGTCAAAACAAAACCCTTTCAGGCATAGAGTGACGCATAAATTATGCAAAAAAGGAGAGAACTCTGGGTAGGTCTCAGTTTAGGTGGAAAGCAGCTCCTGTTAGAGCACTCTCAACACCAGCGACACTCTAGAAATGCTCACCTCAAATGTCTGTTTTTCTATCAAAGTTTTTAAGCATAGGATTAGACAGTGCTATCCATGCCGAGATAGAAAATGACAAAGTCTTTTGCCATTTAAACAGCAAAGTCTTTAAGCATAGGACTAGTACAGTGCAGTCCTTGCCGAGCTGTCAAATAACAAAAGCCATTTATCACTCCAGGCACAATATTACAGCTTTGAAATGGTAAAATACCAACTCAAGCCAACCTGAAATGAATAAAAGCAACCCCTGACACAGTGTTTCGCTCTAATTAGAGCTCTTCAGAGAGGTATAGCTTTGTCCAGACACAAGGGAGCACCCATTATTAAGTCAAAACAAAACCCTTTCAGGCATAGAGTGACGCATAAATTATGCAAAAAAGGAGAGAACTCTGGGTAGGTCTCAGTTTAGGTGGAAAGCAGCTCCTGTTAGAGCACTCTCAACACCAGCGACACTCTAGAAATGCTCACCTCAAATGTCTGTTTTTCTATCAAAGTTTTTAAGCATAGGATTAGACAGTGCTATCCATGCCGAGATAGAAAATGACAAAGTCTTTTGCCATTTAAACAGCAAAGTCTTTAAGCATAGGACTAGTACAGTGCAGTCCTTGCCGAGCTGTCAAATAACAAAAGCCATTTATCACTCCAGGCACAATATTACAGCTTTGAAATGGTAAAATACCAACTCAAGCCAACCTGAAATGAATAAAAGCAACCCCTGACACAGTGTTTCGCTCTAATTAGAGCTCTTCAGAGAGGTATAGCTTTGTCCAGACACAAGGGAGCACCCATTATTAAGTCAAAACAAAACCCTTTCAGGCATAGAGTGACGCATAAATTATGCAAAAAAGGAGAGAACTCTGGGTAGGTCTCAGTTTAGGTGGAAAGCAGCTCCTGTTAGAGCACTCTCAACACCAGCGACACTCTAGAAATGCTCACCTCAAATGTCTGTTTTTCTATCAAAGTTTTTAAGCATAGGATTAGACAGTGCTATCCATGCCGAGATAGAAAATGACAAAGTCTTTTGCCATTTAAACAGCAAAGTCTTTAAGCATAGGACTAGTACAGTGCAGTCCTTGCCGAGCTGTCAAATAACAAAAGCCATTTATCACTCCAGGCACAATATTACAGCTTTGAAATGGTAAAATACCAACTCAAGCCAACCTGAAATGAATAAAAGCAACCCCTGACACAGTGTTTCGCTCTAATTAGAGCTCTTCAGAGAGGTATAGCTTTGTCCAGACACAAGGGAGCACCCATTATTAAGTCAAAACAAAACCCTTTCAGGCATAGAGTGACGCATAAATTATGCAAAAAAGGAGAGAACTCTGGGTAGGTCTCAGTTTAGGTGGAAAGCAGCTCCTGTTAGAGCACTCTCAACACCAGCGACACTCTAGAAATGCTCACCTCAAATGTCTGTTTTTCTATCAAAGTTTTTAAGCATAGGATTAGACAGTGCTATCCATGCCGAGATAGAAAATGACAAAGTCTTTTGCCATTTAAACAGCAAAGTCTTTAAGCATAGGACTAGTACAGTGCAGTCCTTGCCGAGCTGTCAAATAACAAAAGCCATTTATCACTCCAGGCACAATATTACAGCTTTGAAATGGTAAAATACCAACTCAAGCCAACCTGAAATGAATAAAAGCAACCCCTGACACAGTGTTTCGCTCTAATTAGAGCTCTTCAGAGAGGTATAGCTTTGTCCAGACACAAGGGAGCACCCATTATTAAGTCAAAACAAAACCCTTTCAGGCATAGAGTGACGCATAAATTATGCAAAAAAGGAGAGAACTCTGGGTAGGTCTCAGTTTAGGTGGAAAGCAGCTCCTGTTAGAGCACTCTCAACACCAGCGACACTCTAGAAATGCTCACCTCAAATGTCTGTTTTTCTATCAAAGTTTTTAAGCATAGGATTAGACAGTGCTATCCATGCCGAGATAGAAAATGACAAAGTCTTTTGCCATTTAAACAGCAAAGTCTTTAAGCATAGGACTAGTACAGTGCAGTCCTTGCCGAGCTGTCAAATAACAAAAGCCATTTATCACTCCAGGCACAATATTACAGCTTTGAAATGGTAAAATACCAACTCAAGCCAACCTGAAATGAATAAAAGCAACCCCTGACACAGTGTTTCGCTCTAATTAGAGCTCTTCAGAGAGGTATAGCTTTGTCCAGACACAAGGGAGCACCCATTATTAAGTCAAAACAAAACCCTTTCAGGCATAGAGTGACGCATAAATTATGCAAAAAAGGAGAGAACTCTGGGTAGGTCTCAGTTTAGGTGGAAAGCAGCTCCTGTTAGAGCACTCTCAACACCAGCGACACTCTAGAAATGCTCACCTCAAATGTCTGTTTTTCTATCAAAGTTTTTAAGCATAGGATTAGACAGTGCTATCCATGCCGAGATAGAAAATGACAAAGTCTTTTGCCATTTAAACAGCAAAGTCTTTAAGCATAGGACTAGTACAGTGCAGTCCTTGCCGAGCTGTCAAATAACAAAAGCCATTTATCACTCCAGGCACAATATTACAGCTTTGAAATGGTAAAATACCAACTCAAGCCAACCTGAAATGAATAAAAGCAACCCCTGACACAGTGTTTCGCTCTAATTAGAGCTCTTCAGAGAGGTATAGCTTTGTCCAGACACAAGGGAGCACCCATTATTAAGTCAAAACAAAACCCTTTCAGGCATAGAGTGACGCATAAATTATGCAAAAAAGGAGAGAACTCTGGGTAGGTCTCAGTTTAGGTGGAAAGCAGCTCCTGTTAGAGCACTCTCAACACCAGCGACACTCTAGAAATGCTCACCTCAAATGTCTGTTTTTCTATCAAAGTTTTTAAGCATAGGATTAGACAGTGCTATCCATGCCGAGATAGAAAATGACAAAGTCTTTTGCCATTTAAACAGCAAAGTCTTTAAGCATAGGACTAGTACAGTGCAGTCCTTGCCGAGCTGTCAAATAACAAAAGCCATTTATCACTCCAGGCACAATATTACAGCTTTGAAATGGTAAAATACCAACTCAAGCCAACCTGAAATGAATAAAAGCAACCCCTGACACAGTGTTTCGCTCTAATTAGAGCTCTTCAGAGAGGTATAGCTTTGTCCAGACACAAGGGAGCACCCATTATTAAGTCAAAACAAAACCCTTTCAGGCATAGAGTGACGCATAAATTATGCAAAAAAGGAGAGAACTCTGGGTAGGTCTCAGTTTAGGTGGAAAGCAGCTCCTGTTAGAGCACTCTCAACACCAGCGACACTCTAGAAATGCTCACCTCAAATGTCTGTTTTTCTATCAAAGTTTTTAAGCATAGGATTAGACAGTGCTATCCATGCCGAGATAGAAAATGACAAAGTCTTTTGCCATTTAAACAGCAAAGTCTTTAAGCATAGGACTAGTACAGTGCAGTCCTTGCCGAGCTGTCAAATAACAAAAGCCATTTATCACTCCAGGCACAATATTACAGCTTTGAAATGGTAAAATACCAACTCAAGCCAACCTGAAATGAATAAAAGCAACCCCTGACACAGTGTTTCGCTCTAATTAGAGCTCTTCAGAGAGGTATAGCTTTGTCCAGACACAAGGGAGCACCCATTATTAAGTCAAAACAAAACCCTTTCAGGCATAGAGTGACGCATAAATTATGCAAAAAAGGAGAGAACTCTGGGTAGGTCTCAGTTTAGGTGGAAAGCAGCTCCTGTTAGAGCACTCTCAACACCAGCGACACTCTAGAAATGCTCACCTCAAATGTCTGTTTTTCTATCAAAGTTTTTAAGCATAGGATTAGACAGTGCTATCCATGCCGAGATAGAAAATGACAAAGTCTTTTGCCATTTAAACAGCAAAGTCTTTAAGCATAGGACTAGTACAGTGCAGTCCTTGCCGAGCTGTCAAATAACAAAAGCCATTTATCACTCCAGGCACAATATTACAGCTTTGAAATGGTAAAATACCAACTCAAGCCAACCTGAAATGAATAAAAGCAACCCCTGACACAGTGTTTCGCTCTAATTAGAGCTCTTCAGAGAGGTATAGCTTTGTCCAGACACAAGGGAGCACCCATTATTAAGTCAAAACAAAACCCTTTCAGGCATAGAGTGACGCATAAATTATGCAAAAAAGGAGAGAACTCTGGGTAGGTCTCAGTTTAGGTGGAAAGCAGCTCCTGTTAGAGCACTCTCAACACCAGCGACACTCTAGAAATGCTCACCTCAAATGTCTGTTTTTCTATCAACGTTTTTAAGCATAGGATTAGACAGTGCTATCCATGCCGAGATAGAAAATGACAAAGTCTTTTGCCATTTAAACAGCAAAGTCTTTAAGCATAGGACTAGTACAGTGCAGTCCTTGCCGAGCTGTCAAATAACAAAAGCCATTTATCACTCCAGGCACAATATTACAGCTTTGAAATGGTAAAATACCAACTCAAGCCAACCTGAAATGAATAAAAGCAACCCCTGACACAGTGTTTCGCTCTAATTAGAGCTCTTCAGAGAGGTATAGCTTTGTCCAGACACAAGGGAGCACCCATTATAAGTCAAAACAAAACCCTTTCAGGCATAGAGTGACGCATAAATTATGCAAAAAAGGAGAGAACTCTGGGTAGGTCTCAGTTTAGGTGGAAAGCAGCTCCTGTTAGAGCACTCTCAACACCAGCGACACTCTAGAAATGCTCACCTCAAATGTCTGTTTTTCTATCAAAGTTTTTAAGCATAGGATTAGACAGTGCTATCCATGCCGAGATAGAAAATGACAAAGTCTTTTGCCATTTAAACAGCAAAGTCTTTAAGCATAGGACTAGTACAGTGCAGTCCTTGCCGAGCTGTCAAATAACAAAAGCCATTTATCACTCCAGGCACAATATTACAGCTTTGAAATGGTAAAATACCAACTCAAGCCAACCTGAAATGAATAAAAGCAACCCCTGACACAGTGTTTCGCTCTAATTAGAGCTCTTCAGAGAGGTATAGCTTTGTCCAGACACAAGGGAGCACCCATTATTAAGTCAAAACAAAACCCTTTCAGGCATAGAGTGACGCATAAATTATGCAAAAAAGGAGAGAACTCTGGGTAGGTCTCAGTTTAGGTGGAAAGCAGCTCCTGTTAGAGCACTCTCAACACCAGCGACACTCTAGAAATGCTCACCTCAAATGTCTGTTTTTCTATCAAAGTTTTTAAGCATAGGATTAGACAGTGCTATCCATGCCGAGATAGAAAATGACAAAGTCTTTTGCCATTTAAACAGCAAAGTCTTTAAGCATAGGACTAGTACAGTGCAGTCCTTGCCGAGCTGTCAAATAACAAAAGCCATTTATCACTCCAGGCACAATATTACAGCTTTGAAATGGTAAAATACCAACTCAAGCCAACCTGAAATGAATAAAAGCAACCCCTGACACAGTGTTTCGCTCTAATTAGAGCTCTTCAGAGAGGTATAGCTTTGTCCAGACACAAGGGAGCACCCATTATTAAGTCAAAACAAAACCCTTTCAGGCATAGAGTGACGCATAAATTATGCAAAAAAGGAGAGAACTCTGGGTAGGTCTCAGTTTAGGTGGAAAGCAGCTCCTGTTAGAGCACTCTCAACACCAGCGACACTCTAGAAATGCTCACCTCAAATGTCTGTTTTTCTATCAAAGTTTTTAAGCATAGGATTAGACAGTGCTATCCATGCCGAGATAGAAAATGACAAAGTCTTTTGCCATTTAAACAGCAAAGTCTTTAAGCATAGGACTAGTACAGTGCAGTCCTTGCCGAGCTGTCAAATAACAAAAGCCATTTATCACTCCAGGCACAATATTACAGCTTTGAAATGGTAAAATACCAACTCAAGCCAACCTGAAATGAATAAAAGCAACCCCTGACACAGTGTTTCGCTCTAATTAGAGCTCTTCAGAGAGGTATAGCTTTGTCCAGACACAAGGGAGCACCCATTATTAAGTCAAAACAAAACCCTTTCAGGCATAGAGTGACGCATAAATTATGCAAAAAAGGAGAGAACTCTGGGTAGGTCTCAGTTTAGGTGGAAAGCAGCTCCTGTTAGAGCACTCTCAACACCAGCGACACTCTAGAAATGCTCACCTCAAATGTCTGTTTTTCTATCAACGTTTTTAAGCATAGGATTAGACAGTGCTATCCATGCCGAGATAGAAAATGACAAAGTCTTTTGCCATTTAAACAGCAAAGTCTTTAAGCATAGGACTAGTACAGTGCAGTCCTTGCCGAGCTGTCAAATAACAAAAGCCATTTATCACTCCAGGCACAATATTACAGCTTTGAAATGGTAAAATACCAACTCAAGCCAACCTGAAATGAATAAAAGCAACCCCTGACACAGTGTTTCGCTCTAATTAGAGCTCTTCAGAGAGGTATAGCTTTGTCCAGACACAAGGGAGCACCCATTATAAGTCAAAACAAAACCCTTTCAGGCATAGAGTGACGCATAAATTATGCAAAAAAGGAGAGAACTCTGGGTAGGTCTCAGTTTAGGTGGAAAGCAGCTCCTGTTAGAGCACTCTCAACACCAGCGACACTCTAGAAATGCTCACCTCAAATGTCTGTTTTTCTATCAAAGTTTTTAAGCATAGGATTAGACAGTGCTATCCATGCCGAGATAGAAAATGACAAAGTCTTTTGCCATTTAAACAGCAAAGTCTTTAAGCATAGGACTAGTACAGTGCAGTCCTTGCCGAGCTGTCAAATAACAAAAGCCATTTATCACTCCAGGCACAATATTACAGCTTTGAAATGGTAAAATACCAACTCAAGCCAACCTGAAATGAATAAAAGCAACCCCTGACACAGTGTTTCGCTCTAATTAGAGCTCTTCAGAGAGGTATAGCTTTGTCCAGACACAAGAGAGCACCCATTATTAAGTCAAAACAAAACCCTTTCAGGCATAGAGTGACGCATAAATTATGCAAAAAAGGAGAGAACTCTGGGTAGGTCTCAGTTTAGGTGGAAAGCAGCTCTTGTTAGAGCACTCTCAACACCAGCGACACTCTAGAAATGCTCACCTCAAATGTCTGTTTTTCTATCAAAGTTTTTAAGCATAGGA
The DNA here is from genome assembly GCF_964261635.1 of Lissotriton helveticus. NCBI lineage: Eukaryota > Metazoa > Chordata > Amphibia > Caudata > Salamandridae > Lissotriton > Lissotriton helveticus. The sequence continues at coordinate 352,730,247 of NC_136070.1, read as the reverse complement.
TTAGACAGTGCTATCCATGCCGAGATAGAAAATGACAAAGTCTTTTGCCATTTAAACAGCAAAGTCTTTAAGCATAGGACTAGTACAGTGCAGTCCTTGCCGAGCTGTCAAATAACAAAAGCCATTTATCACTCCAGGCACAATTTTACAGCTTTGAAATGGTAAAATACCAACTCAAGCCAACCTGAAATGAATAAAAGCAACCCCTGACACAGTGTTTCGCTCTAATTAGAGCTCTTCAGAGAGGTATAGCTTTGTCCAGACACAAGGGAGCACCCATTATTAAGTCAAAACAAAACCCTTTCAGGCATAGAGTGACGCATAAATTATGCAAAAAAGGAGAGAACTCTGGGTAGGTCTCAGTTTAGGTGGAAAGCAGCTCCTGTTAGAGCACTCTCAACACCAGCGACACTCTAGAAATGCATATATATTACCTACTGGCGGTCGCCAGTAGGTAGTTATAGATAGAACCTAGTTTCCATTAGGGGTGGGCGTAGTTCGCGAAGTAGTGCTACGCGAAGCAACGCGAAGTGCACTTCGCACTACGCGAACTTCACGTAGCACTACGCGAGCTGCGTAGTAGCATGTTCGCACTGTGCAAGATGTGTTTTCAATGATTGCACAGTGCGAACAAGCATCCGGCACTGTGCAAGCATTGAAAACGGCATCTTGCACAGTGCGAGCTGTAGTTTTCTGCTGCTCGAGGAGATTATTACTCGAGCGGCAGCTTTCTCAACGCGAACAGGTAGTTTCTCATTGAGAGCTGTCGCGAGCATGCTCAACCACTCACAATGAAAAACCTGACCTCCTCGCGTTGAGCGTTGCTTGCTCGTGGTCGCAAACATGACGTTCAGGACCGCGAACAAGCAAGAATCTCGCCGGGATGTCATTTTGCTTGCTCGTGGTCGCGAACATGACGTTCAGGACCGCGAACAAGCAAAAAATGAGCGCTGCACTACGCTTCGCTGCACTACGCATGTTCGCACTGTGCTACGTGCCGCTCGCGTAGTGCGAAGTTGCAAAAACTTCGCACACTCCGCGAGCGGAGCGTAGTGCTTCGCCCAGGCCTAGTTTCCATAGGAAATCCACAACATTCTATTTGGAATAACTTTGGCGCTGGTGGACGAATCTTTACAAATTTCTCCAAGAAAATGGCCTGCTCAGTTCCGCTCCTTCCCTGAAAGTTTGAGGGTGAGTCAGTGAGTCAACTGGGGGCCGAGAAAAAAGGAGATCCCAAACGTGTTTTCCCCATGCAATTTTCCATAGGGACCTTTAGCCAGGGCTACAGCCCGAAAGGCCGAACGGAATTACACCAAATTTGGTAGATAGGTAGAGTTCGGTTCGCAGATTGTGCTTTTTGTTAAATGGTGTAAATCCGTTTAGTAGTTTCTGAGAAAATCAAAAGTAAAATCATAGCGATATCTAGAGACGGAGTTCTGCACGCGTACGGAAATTCGTACAGTTACGAGCACGAGCTGCTTGCTGATTGGCTGTCAACTGTCTGTCAACACTCCAAACCAGGTAGTGTTGGCAGCCATCTTGTTGGTCGCTAGAACCGAGTCACAAGAAAACAGTAAAACAAAGTTGAGGAATAAGGAAAGGGGGAAGGGTGGAAACATTCTGACCCTGTAGGCTTGCTCAGGGGGTTGTACATGGATTTTTAAAGTCAAATTTGTTTTTAAAAAATGTAAAATCGCGGCGTATGCGTATGGTACTCGTATGCGGTAGAAAAGGGAAAAACAAGTTGAAGTCTGTTTTATTCATTAGGTGTCGAGGGCAATTTTTAGAGCTATATTTCTATGATAGTATGTAAAACGTTCCGATTTTTTTTGTGCTCCAGTAGTACTCTGTACGTATGTGCAGCCTTGTTTGCAGGCGCACTTTTTTTAATTTTTCTCAAAGTTCGCCAAGAAAACCTCTCCTCATTTCAGGTATTACATTTGCCGCTTTTTTTCCACGGGTCGAGTTTGTCATCCTCTGGTATACTTTTGTAATATGTTAATAAACATATTGTATCTATGTTTATTTGAAATGTAGTGTCGAGGCGCCAAACGTTGATTACATAGTCCGTCCAACCACCATTTTAGTAGTTTTCCTCAGTTATTTTTATTATACCTGTTACTTTCATTTTACCCTACACATATTTTCTGTGTGATCGATGAAATTTCCTGCCACAGACACCACGGTGTTTGTCCTTGGCCTCCGATCTTATCAGACTTTGTAGCACGTATAGCTAGAAACTAATTTGAAGGACGTACTCTCTACGCATGCGCAGCCTTGTTTCCAAGTGCACGTTTTTTTCTTTTTCTTCAAGTTCCCCCAGCAAACCTCTTCTCATTTCAGGTATTAAATTTGCCGCTTTCTTTTTCCGGGTCGTGTGTGTCATCCGCTGCTATGGTTTCGTAATATATTAATAAACATATTCTATCTATATTTATTTGGAATGTAGTGTCGAGGCGCAAACATTGATTACATAGTCCGTCCAACCTCCATTTTAGTAGTTTTCCTCCGTTATTTTTATTATACCTGTTACTTTAATTTTACCCTCGGCATATTTTCTGTGTGTTCGAGGAAATTTCCTGCCACAGACACCACGGTGTTTGTCCTTGGCCTCCGATCTTATCAGACTTGGTAACACGTATAGCTAGAAACGAATTTGAAGGACGTACTCTCTACGCATGCGCAGCCTTGTTTCCAAGCGCACGTTTTTTTTTTTTCTTCAAGTTCGCCAAGCAAACCTCTTCTCATTTCAGGTATTAAATTTGCTTTCTTTTTCCGGGTCGTGTGTGTTATCCGCTGCTATGGTTTTGTAATATATTAATAAACATATTCTATCTGTATTCATTTGGAATGTAGTGTCGAGCCGCCAAACGTTGATTACATACGCCGTCCAACCGCCCTTTTAGTAGTTTTCCTCCATTATTTCTATTATACCTGTGACTTTCATTTTACCCTTCGCATATGTTGTCTGTAATCGATGAGATTTCCTGCCACAGACACCACGGTGTTTGTCCTTGGCCTCCGATCTTATCTGACTTGGTCACACGTATACCTAGAAACTAATTTGAAGGACGTAAGCCACAGCCATTACAACGCATGTTCGTCAACACAAAGAGATTATTAAGATTATGCTTTTATCATGCGTGGTAAATGCATAGTAGTTGGAAAAGCATGTGTGGTAAAGCCACATGCGTGGTAATGACTTCTTGGTGCCAATCAGGCGTTGTAATGACTGTTTCCCTCCCAGGACACTGCAGAAACTGGGTCTGGGCGTGAGGGACTCCAGGGCACCAGGCCGAGGGCCACGCAGCCCCTCTCATACAATATAGAAGTCTTTGTGGGGTTATTGTTTCCGTGGTTTGAGGGGCGTCAATGAGGCCCACACACCTAATTTTGTAGGGGGGTAGGCATTCCATGGGGAAATGTCGCAAGAGGTTTGTTAATGTGGTACACATTGTTTGGTATTAGTTTGATTTCTTTACCATGTTGTAGTGTATCCAGAGAAAATATCTCAGTAGTGTTCAATGCTAGTCTTTAACATCTTACTATAGTACTTCAAGACTATAAATATTTCTATTGTGGATCGCCACCCCCCACATAAAGAAAAAGTAGTATGTCGTTTTTTTAATTAAGTTTTATTAAAAGAATAACTGTAAATTAAACTTAATGATAACTATATAATAAACAACCAGAAAAATTCCTTTAAAAAAACAATAGCATGAACAAATTGGGAAATTGACTCCAAAAGACGTATGATTGGTAATCTGCAAAAGAAAAAAGAAAATTAGAGTTTAGAAATATGTAGATGTGACTAATTGAGCTGAAGCATTACAAGTCAAGGTAACATTACGATTTTACGTGTGCAGTGTGCCTGGTATATTTCAGTTCCGTTATAGTGCCGCGTTCAAGTGGTGTCTATATGGAAGTGCCTACTGCATTAGTGACACAGAAGTTGTAGAATGGGATTGTAAATATGCCGTTTTATTTCTAATGCATTGCAATGAAGGGTTTCTATATCTAGACCTCTGCGCTTACCGTTGTATAAACACTGTGGACAAACACTTCGGCCAGTGGAATTCACAACTTTAGTTGGGCTGATCTTCTACACGTCCAAGCAGACAGCAGTGTCTTATAAGTTTAAAAGAGAAAGAGAAATGATGTCACAGAGTGAGAGAGAAAGAGAGAGAAAACAACATTAAAACTGTCTCGCAGAGTCTGGAGTTGAGATTTTTTCTTGAAAAGTCATAGGTAGATTTACAAGCTCCTTGCGTCACTTTCCCCATGTTAAAAGTGACAGAAAAGTGGCATAATAAGCTTGTAGATCTGTTTGTCAGACTGTTGTAACCTATCTGTTGTCACTGCTCGGAGGTAATTATACATTGTAGACAGAGAAGCTGCTGTACACTACGTACTCTCTCCTTTGACAAATAAAGGTAATACTACGGTTTTACGAGTGCAGTGTGCCTGGTACATTTCACTTGTTATAGTGCCGAGTTCAAGTGGTGTCTATTTGAAAGTGCCTACTGTGTTACTGACGGAAAAGTGGCACAACAGGAGTGTAAATATGCTGACTTATTTCTAATGCATTGCAATGAAGGCTTTGTATATCTAGGCCTCTCTGCTTACCGTTGTATAAACACTGCGGACAAAAACATCGGCCAGTGGAATTCACAACTTCAGTTGGGCTGATCTTCTACACGTCCAAGCAGACAGCAGTGTCTATAAGTTTAAAATAGAAAGAGAAATGGTGTCACAGAGAGTGAGAGAGAGAAAGCGAGAGAAAATAACATTAAAACTGTCTCGTAGAGTCTGGAGTTGAAATTTTTTCTTCAAAAGTCAGACGTAGATTTAGAAGCTGCTTGTGTCACTTTTCCCATGTTAGAGGTGATAGAAAAGTGTCGTAATAAGCTTTTAGATCTGTTTGTGAGACTGTTGTAACCTATCTGTTGTCACTGCTCGTAGGTAATTATACATTTTACAAAGTGAAGCTGTTGCACACTACCGACGGTCTCCTTTCACAAATAAAGGTAACACTACAGTTTAACGTGTGCAGTGTGCCTAGTACATTACAGTTCCATTATAGTGCAGTGTTCAAGTGGTGTCTATATGGAAGTGCCTATTGCGTTAGTGACACAAAAGTGGCAGAACGGGATTGTAAATAGGCCGAGTTATTTCTAACGCATTGTAATGAAGGCATTGTATATTTAGCCTCTGTCCTTACCATTGTATAAACACTGCGGCTAGTGGAATTCACAACTTGAACTTAAATTTTCTTCTACATGTCGAAGGAGGCAGCATTTTCTAGAAGTTTAAAAGAGAAAGAGAAATTATGTCACAGAGAGTGATTGAAAGATGGTGCTCTACGTGTGGAAGAAGCCTTCACTGTAATCAAGAGAGCTAATCATCTCAATTTAGATAATGTTGGATAGAGCAGAGTGGAGATAGCAACGTCAAAAAGTTTAAGAAAAGAAGAGAAACGATGTGAGAGAGTAAGAAAGAGAAAGGGAAAAAAGGATATTGAAATGTGAGAGAAAGACACACGATAGGGGAGGGGTACGTAAAGCCAGAGGCGCAATCACAGTGAAAAATATCGGGGGTGGGGGGTTCTAGAAAAAATTTGGGGTGGGGGCTCAAGTTCAAGGAAGAGTGGAGCTGCAGGGGCTGTAAGCGGGGGGGATATCAAAGCCTCATTTACAAACAAAATGTGTTTGAAAGACTTGTGACGTACTCTGGTGTGACTGTGTTTGGGTCCAGGAAGCTATGTCATCGAAGCTGAAGCCCCGTTAGCGCAATGTTTTTTTTTGCACTTGCTGTATACTACAGATTCTCTGTTTTGACAGATAAGTTGTTGTTGTTTCAGAAACAAGCTTCTTTTCTCACCTTGTGCTATTGTCGTCGCCAGTGTTACATAATCCATCGTGAAGCTGGACATCTAAAGGATATTAAAAGAAAGATGTTATGATTGGTAATTATTACAATATTAATTTGGAGTAAGTTAATATCACGCTTTTATAGACGTTGCAGGGCCGGTGTTCTATCGATAGCCTCATCCCATCTGTCTGTACACCGCCCGACAGAATTTCTACGCATGCGGATAATTCTGCGCAGCAGCACTATGGTCCATGTCTTAGATGCATGTAGTTTTAAGCTCACCACTCAGAGTTAAAGTATACAAGTGGAGTTCATTAAGACTGTGGTTGGTTGCAATTTAATTTCAAATACGTTACATTAATAGAGAGCCAGAGATGGGACCGAAAGCTATTTCGCAATACAGATTATAATTTGTTTCGCCCTGGAACCTTTTTATGTTGGTTACAATTATACAATATTTTTTTGTAGGTTCCGATACTGTGCCATGGCAGCATCCATGCTACAGGTCAAAATGGCGGCCCCGCGTACATAAAACTAAATTGAAAAGTCGTTTTCTTTCTATATTTTAAGCGGGTCTCTCTAGGGCACTGACTTAACGCTGAATATTCCATCATTATTAAGGATATTTTGATGGTGGAAGGACCGCATTTTGGATTGTCTATGCGTAGGGTGTGCACAACCAGACGGGGGAGCAGGAATAGACAGGGAGAACCTGCATGTATCGGCAACCTTCTGACGTAGGTGGTGTACATATCGACAGGGGTGAGCATATAGTTAGAACACCGGAATGGCTACCGGGCATTTTGACATTTTGCCGAGCTGAGGACTTGAGGGCATATTATCAAGGACCAGTGTTAAAATTATCGCCGTTTTATCGGCAGGAAACTGCCGATAAAACGGTGATAATGGGCTTGATAATAGGCCCTTGTGAATTCCCATAGAAGTCCATGTTCTAGTGTTAACATGGGCTTCTATAGGAATGAACAAGGGCGTATTATCAAGTCCATTATTGCCGTTTTATCGGCAGTTTCCTGCTGATAAAACAGCAATAATTTTAACACCATTTCTTGATAATATGCCGCTGATTTCGTTGATGGGGACCTGCGTGTGCAAAACGAAATTTATTTTGCATTGTTTAATTCTCGAAGCAGACGCAGGTCTCCATCTACAAAATTAGCCCCTACCGCAGTGACATCAGCCTCCAGCTCTGCAGAATGTGAAAATGGCTGTTAGCCAGTCCGGCTCTGAGAGGTTGATTGTCACATTTATACGAACTGTTTGTATTGTGAATATATTCCGAACATTTCAGCGATTATAAAAATGTTAGTGCTATTGTGAAAAAAAAATTAAACATATAAATTGATAGATTATGGAGGAGTACGTTCGTCTAAAACAGTAAGTCGTATTTTTGTATGTAGTCAGCTACAACCCTTTGCCTCTCTCTAATGCGTACTCAAGCCTCACTGCTCACCTTTCGGTGGAAAAGAGACCTTCTTCATGATGTAGTCCCGATCTCCAACAAAGAAGTCTCATATATGGTGCCGAGTCTTGATATCTGTATGGGTAACGACATACTCGTGCTCCTATCATCATCATCGCAGGTTCTTCACCCGCTCAGTGTTTCGGGCACCACTAACTCAGTGACCAAAGAGGCCACGCATGTAGAAGTGGGCCACTTGTTCGGTGCTTTGGGAACAACTCTAAAATGGCATACAACACGTGCGCTCCGTCTTTATTATACATAGGGTCACGTGTGTAGGGACGAATACGCTGAATGGGTGTGGTGTGGGTGTATACCAGCCATGAGGGAGTGTGTGTGTCGATCTGACAACTAGACCTGTAACTAAGAAATCACTACAATGGAAATCTGGGCCTCATAGTGTTGTTGTGTTTTCCTGGTAGCGTAAGAGTGGCTTTCTTTTTTCTATGTGACGTTACGTTACAGTCACTATGTATGTGGCCTATTTTGTGATGCATTTTATTTTGTAATGTATTTCAAATACTACTTGTGGTAGGGTGGTTTAAAATAAACTGCGAAGTGTGCTTATGAGTTAGTTAAGTGTAGAAGTATTTTTTTTCTTCTATTTTCTATTCTATTATAATTGTGCTGACTTTTGTCCTTTAGCGTGCAGTACTATATTATTTTATAAAATGTATAATTGTTGAAATCATGTTTGAAAGTAGAATGTAAGCATGTAAGCTGCTCTCTGTGACGAAAAACAATGCCGGCTCCTGCAGGAAGTGCGGAGCCGGCTGGGACCGTGGAGGCTTTGGGTCTCTTCCCATGGTCGGCAACGTTAGATTTGAGGTCCGGGGGATGGGGGGGGCATATTATCAAGGACGGGTGTTAAAATTATCGCCGTTTTATCGGCAGTTTCCTGCCGATAAAACGGTGATAATTAGCTTGATAATACGCCCTTGTTAATTCCCATAGAAGCCCATGTTATTGTGTTAACATGGGCTTCTATGGGAATTAACAAGGGCGTATTATCAATCGCATTATCGCCTTTTTATCAGCAGTTTCCTGCCGATAAAACGGCGATAATTTTAACACCGCCGGTCCTTGATAATATGCCTCGGGGTTCTTCGGGGATTATGAAAAATTAGTGATAAAGGCTATTTTTTTAATGTTATATTTATCGTACGCGTAACAAGCACGTATGGACGACGTAGCGTGCTAAGATTGGAAGTCGTCCCATAAGTGTACTGAAGGAAGAAAAAGAAGAATATTTGTAAGATATTTATGAAGTGTATGTGTTTAGATGTTGGATGGCTCTAAAAAGAGCCCTTGTGTTTATTGGTATTTTTTAGTACATATAAGTAAGTACCAATGCAGAGTCTAAAGTTCAAGAGGAAGACTCTGTTTCCCTCATCTGTAAAATGTACACCGTCTCTCCTATAGATGTCATGGATATTGAAACGTAGATTGTTGTGGTAGATGGACCCCATTCTATAGTCTCGGAGAAAGGCAGAAACAGATTTATTCACATGTTTCCTAGCTGTTTCAATCTGTGGACAATAGTGGTTGGGCCGCTTCCATTTCTGCCTTTGGCATATATTAGAATATACAAAGGCAGTTTTGGGGAACAGTGTAATCAATTGTGCAAAGGTGTCCTTCCTAAGCATTTTCAGACCTACCCCTGTCAAAGTGCCTAGGTCATTGCCACCACAGTGCACAATTATGAGGTCAGGGTGTTGGAGATGCAAAAAGGATTTCACCAATGGCATCAATTGGTGCCACTTTAACCCTCTCTGTCCAATCCATTTAATGTCAACATTTGGTAAACATAGGTCTTTGTGAATTCCTTTCCGTTCTGCGTACCTTTGACTCCAGAAAATATAGCTGTGTCCCACAATCCATACGGTGAGCATCTTGAAGAGAGGTCTGGATGCACTCTGAAGGTCTCTGTAAATGAAGTGGCAGTTTGAAGTGAGATTTTTTCTAAAATGGTGGACAACATGCAGTTTTGAAAAAAGAAAAGGATTGATTAGTTGTTCGAGAACATTCTGCACTAAGCTAGGATGAATGTTTCTGTGTTTTAAAAGGCTGATTTTTATTGGTTAAGAAAAAGTGATAGAAAAGAACGTTACATAAGATAAGCTGGTATATTCTGGAGTCAAGCACACTTGCTGTTTTAATTTGCAACAATGTATGATTAACTTTTCACCTGTGTGCTGAGTTAGGTGTTCCGTGAAGTGTTTATTTGGTAACTGGCAGATTGTGAAATGGGGGAAGGGTTGAAAGTTTTGTTAGTTGGAAAGGGTGCAAAAGTTCAAGCAATATAAAAGTGTGTTTCGTTTTGATGTAATGTGGGAATAAATGTATTTTTTTATTTATTTGTTTATGTGTGTAGATTGACAGGAAAAGTTTGCTATTTGCTAATGGACTTCCTGTTGTCCTAGGATTGCGTAGGGGTGTTGACAATGATCCGAAGGTCAAAATGTTTGATGGCATTTGTTGAGCATTTGATTGCCCTGGGGACCACCACCTCCCATGGCCGGCTCCTGTAGTGTTACGGGGTGGCTATCCTTGGGACATTGCTGTTTGCTATGGTAGGGCGAGAGTTCTCTTTGAAGTAGGAAAGCAGATTGCTTTTGGTCTGAGAGATCAGCATGTAAGCTGGTCTCTCTGACAAAAAGCAATACCGGCTCTCGAAGGGCGCAGGGAGCCGGCTGGGACCGTGGGGGTTTTGGGGCTTCCCCCACGGTCCTGAACGTTATATTTGAGCCCCGGGGGATGGGGTCCCCAGGGATTGAAAAACATTAGTGATAGATGCTATTTTTTTGGGGGTATATTTAGTGTACGCGTACTGTGAAAATTTTGAAAGTCTCTACGTAAGCGTACGTAAGCAAGACAAAATCAATAAAAAATATATATTTTACAGATATGTATAAAGTTTATATGTTGGTTGCTTGTAATGAGACCTTTTCTTTTTATTGGTACTTATAAGTAAGTGATTATGCATAGTCTAAAATTGTTGAGGAGCAGTGTTTTATACAGTGGTGAACTTTTGTCCCCTGTTGACAGGTGACTTTTGCATGATCTGTTGGGGGTAGGGTGGAAAGTTATGTCAGTTGGATAGGTTTGAAATGTTAAAACAATGGAAATGTGTATTTCGTTTCGAATTAATGTGTGAAGGATTTTAATTGGTTGTTTATATGTATGTATGTGTAAAGTGAGAGGGAAAATGTTCCATTTCGTAGTTCTGGTGGAAACAGTGAACTAGAGAGATTCTGTATAAAATGTCTACTGCGTGAGTGGCATTCTTCTTAATGTAGAAATCAATTTGAAAGGTGAGTTGATAAATTGTATGGGAATGTATGTGGTGCATGTTTGTACATTAAGGAATTATGGGGCATATTGTCAAGACAGGCGATATAATTATTGATGCTTAGTCGGCAGAAAATTGCTGATAAAGCAGCGATAATGGGCTTGATAATATGTCGTATGGAATTCCAATCGAAGTCTATGTTACATGTGAGGGACATCTAACATGGGTTTCGATTGGAATTGCATAGAGCATATTATCAAACCCCTTATCGCTGATTTATCAGCAGCTTTCCGCCGATTAAGCGGCAATAATTGTATCGCCTGCAGGGCTGGACTGGCCGTAGCGGGCACCGGGCAATCCCCCGGTGCGCCACACGGGTGGGGGCCGGTTTTGGGCCCCTGGTGGACGTTTTTGTTACAGGGCCGTTTTTGCAGACTTGGCTGCAAAATCGGCCCTGTACCAAAATCGGCTGAAAACCGGCCCCGGCAAAGGTCTCGGCGGCACCTCCAACCCCCCCGAGTGGGGAGGTGGGGGCCGGCCGAGCACTTTGCCAGGGCCGGTTGTGGTTCCCAGTCCGGCCCTGATCGCCTGTCTTGATAATATGCCCCGATATTCGCGCCTTGTTTAACGTTTTATAGTAGTAAATGTGTTTTGCTATAATGCATGCTGTTATGTTATATTGCTTAATATCACATTGTGCGTCTGTGTAGTTTAAGGAATTATGTGGCATATTATCAAGAAAGGGCTATACATTATCGCTGTTTTTGTTGGCAGGAAATTTGCGGTAAAGCGGCGATAATGGGCTTGATAATATGTCGTTGTGAATTGCCATAGAAGACCGGTTATGGTGTTAACCTGGGCTTGTATGGGAATTCACAAGGCCATATTATCAAGCCCATTATCGCTGCTTTACCGACAGTTTCCTGACGATAAAAGCGGCAACAATGTGTCGTCCTTTGTTCATAATATGGGCCTATATTTTTCACTTTTTCCATAATTTCTAGCCTCTTTTTTTATACTTACCTCTGTCTTCTCTTACTCCTTTCTCTCTCTTGGTAGTACTGTCTTTTACTTATATTGTCCTCTGTGGTGATATCGCCCTTTTTTGTCTTTATATTTTCCTATTTCTTCTCTTATTCCTTCTGTCTCCTCATTTTGGGGCATATTATCAACAAAAGGCGATACATTATAGCTGCTTTTATCGGCAGAAAACTGGTGATAAAACGGCGATAATGGGCTTGATAATATGCCCTTGAGAATTCCCATAGAAGCCCATGTTCTGATGTGAACATGGGTTTCAATGGGAATTCTCAAGGGCATGTTATCAAGCACATTATCACTTTTTTATCGGGTGTTTTCTGCCGATAAAAGCTGCGAGAATGTATCGCCTTTTGTTGATAATATGCCGCTTTGTTCCTATTCTCTTCATATTTAATTTTTTTCTTGATACTCCTTGTTATGTCTTCTTTTTTGTTTGTTTCCCTCTGTATATAGTCTGGGTAGATTTACAAGCCCCTTGTGCGTCTTTGTTCTGTCAGTTTTGTTTGATGTAATAGTGGTGGAAATAATGTAGTAAATTGCTTATGTATTTGGAAAATGAGTCACTGTTGTTCACTGAAATATAGTAATTATATACAAGGAATATGTATAGTCACTTAAACGTTTTTCAGTAGTAAATGGTAAAATGCATGGTCTCATATTTTTTGTCTAATATCACATTGTGCATGTGTGTACATTAAGGAATTAGAGGGCATATTATGAAGGAGTGGTGTTAAAATGATCGCCGTTTTATCGGCCGGAAAGTGCCGATAAAACGGCGATAATGGGCTTGATAATACGCCTTTGTTATTTCGTATAGAAGCCCATGTTAACACCGGAACATGGGTTTCTATGGGAATTAACAAGGGTGTATTATCAAGCCCATTGTCGTCCGTTTTATCGGTAGTTTCCGGCCGATGAAATGGGGATAATTTTAACAGCGGTCCTTGATAATATGCCTCTATATTCACACTTTTTTGTATATTTTCTACTCTCTCTTGTCATACTCCCTCCTGTCTTGTCTTACTCCTTCCTCTCTGATTATACTATCTTCTTTTTCTTATACTCAGCTCTCTTTTTATAGTTATTTTTTTCATACTTGCTCCTCTTTTTGCATATTTGTCCTATTCTTTATATTCTCTTTTGTCTTTATATTCACCACTGTTGTCATAGTACTTACTGTGTTCTCATAGTACTCCCTCTGTCCTTATACGGTCAGTCTACCTTTATAATTGTGTTTACTCCACATGTTTGTCTCTGTGTCTTTTTACATTCTTTCCTCTTTCTTCATATATACTCTTCTGTTCTTATATTCTCTCTTTCTTCTTAGTCTTGCTGTTCTTTGCAGGTACTCCCTATTCTTTTCTCATACTTTAGTTTTTATTCTAATACTCTTCTCCCTGTAGTCACATTTCTCCTCTCTTTTCTTACCCTTTTCACTCTTTAATAATATTGCCGTCTTTTATTATTGTCATATTCCTCTCATTATTTCCCCCCTGTTCCTATAATCCTCCCTGTTTTCATATTCTGCTCTCTGATCTCTTACTTCTGCATGTCTCCTCATACTACTGAGTTTTTCTTATACTTTCTTTTGTCCTATACTCCTTCTCTCTGTTTTCATATTTTCCTCTTTTTCTTCATATTTCTTTTCTGTTTTAATTTTCTGTCATTTCTGTTTATACTTCTTAAATCTGTTCATATTGTTTGCTCTATTCTCTTATTCCTCCTTGACTCTCTTCATACACTCTGCAACAGTTTCTTCATCTTATCAGTCTTTTCATAGTGATCTGTCTCTTTATATTTGTTCCTCTTGTCATATTTCTGCATGTTTTGTCATACAATAGTTACTGTTTATAATCCTCCATCTGCTTATACTCCTTCTTTTCTCCTCAATCTGTATCTTTTGTTCTTGTACATCCCTTTTTTCTTTATGTTCCACTTTTCCTCACATTCTTCATGCTCTCTTCTGGTACTGTTCTCTGTGTCCTTAATCACACTCTCCTTTGCTAGTATTCGTTTTTTGTTCTTATAGTTGCGTGTCTTTTCACATATTCTTTCTTTTTTCTTTAGACTCTTTCTCTCTCTTTTTACAGTGCCCCCTCTGTCCTGTTACTCTCTTTTTTCTTCTTATACTCTTTCTTCTCTCCTCATATTTCCATGTTTCTCTTTATACTCTCCTTTACCTATTGATACTTTTCAGTTTATTCATACTTCCTTCATCCGTTTATATTACAGTGTCTGTTTATACTCCCCTTTTTGGTTATATTTGTCCTTGTTTCATAGTTTTTCCTCTCTTGTTGTAAGTACTTTTATTTCCATTATCTCAAGTTTCTCGTCAGAATTCTGCCTCTGATCTTATAGGTAATATTATAGAATATTTCATAAATTTATTTTTGTAATGTTATATATTTTTTTTTAATAGATTCTGTCTATCAATACTGAAGAAACGCTGTAATGCCTACCCGAACTCAGAAGAGGAAACAACGAAAGAAAGGTGTTTATTTGAAGAGGTCATCCACAAGATTTACATGAAGAACCCTGTGTTAAGAAAAAGAAAAAAAGTCCTGGTAAGAAAAGGAACACTTTTCTGAGGAAAATATTAAAGACTAAGAGTAGTGTGGACAAAGGGAAAAATGGTATTAGTGTGTCTGCAACGAAAAAGAAAAAGAAGAATCATGGAAAGTCAACAGCAGAAAAAATAGTGTATAGTAAAAGGAGGAAAAATCAATTTATGGAAATTAGGAAAAAAATGTTTTAGAATAGAGTTGTTTCAAATTTACTTAAAGAAAATAAGGGGTGTAAAGGGGTGTAAAACATCATTTTATAAGAAGAAGAAGGGTATAGAAAATGTTGTTGAGAAAGCTTTGGAATTAAAAACAAAATTGTTCATTTTAGTAATCAATAGAATGCGATCACTAGATAAGCCAATCCATTTAATGAAGGCAAAAGTAAGTGGAGAAGAGTGATTAACAGAAGTAATTTTTGTGAATTTTTTTGGGTGAATGGAAACATAGTTCAAGTTCTGAGCCTTTTTTTAATGAAGAAAGTTATTTTCAGAGTAATGATTTGTTGCATGCAGTTGACACTAGTGGTCGTGCTTATGGGGTTAGACATGGTTGTCCTATTGAGAAACAGAAAATTGTTCCTAGAAATGCAGAAGAGGTGTTAGCTGATGAAGTTTTAGGGAGATGTCCTAAAGCTCCAGTGTACACTTGGAATTGTAGTAGTATTGGCAGTGTACGGCAAGAATCTATTGATTTTTTACCCAATTTCTTACGTAGCTATACTAAGAAAAGTGTTAAACAAAATATTAAGATGTTGCAAGGGCTAGACCCTTGCAGAGTGAGAGAAAATACTGGTTTGCAAGGTCATTCTCTGGCTTGTGTTTCTAAAAAAGTATGTCGAAGTGTTTTTCACCATTTCAGGATGTTAGCAGTACATCATTCTGAAATGAGGAAATTAGTCAGAAGATTGTATTATGCAAAAAGTCCAGCTCTACTGTTAAAGAAGTTGAACAGTGCTCTTTTGCATGGATGTGTATCAAGTGTAAAGAAGGTTTGTGATGAAATTGAGGTTAGTTATTTAGGTCCTGAGGAAGACAGTGCAGAAATTGAGATAATAATAGAAGGAAATGTAGAAGAGAATGTACAACATTGTAGTACAGAAAATGTTGAGCAAGAAATTAATAAGTTTAATGTGATTTCAGGTGAAAGGCCAAATTATTGTTGTGTCTGTTGTCGATGAACTCATTATAAAAATCAGACCAGGACTGTTGATCTGTATTTAAAAAGTGAAAAGGAAAATAATAATGAGTGGAGGGATTTTGCAACTTATTTGTTGGTAGAGAATTGTTTTAATTTGGGTTCTGATCAGCGTATTTGTAAATATTGTTATAAGAAATTAGACGAGAACAAAATGCCTGCTAGAGCTGTGCATAATAATCTTGAGTTGATAAATATTCCTTCTGAACTGATGGAATTAAATACCTATGAGTCTATTCTTATTCAATGTGTGCATCCATTTCAGGCTGTTGTTCGTATGGAGCCTAAGACAGGAAAATTGCCTCCTTCTGATTTACAGAGAGGATTAAAGGGAAGAGTTGTATACTTGCCTCTAGATTTAAAGATAAATATTGAAACAATTGGTGTAGAAAATGTAGAGGATGAACCTTTAGTTATTCTTGTTAATGGCGTTCCTATTAAGAGTAAGAAAATCTGGCAAGAATTAGTGGATGTTAGGAAAGTGAAAACGGCAACGTTGTATCTGGTAAAAAATAATCAATATTACAAAAATGTGTATGTGAGAGAAGAAGAAATAACTGTAGAAGAAGATAGTGACTTGCCTTCTGCACAAATTGAAAAAGTGGATTTGTCCAGAACTGAAGAAATCTACTAACATTACAGTGTTCATCCACTGCATTTTATAGAAGTGATGGGGAATACTATAGAGTTATTCCGAATGAAAGAAGCAAAAGGAAGTCCCATTAGTGTATGGGAAAAAAGCTTGGAAGCTCGTTTTTTCCTCAATTGTTTCCCACAGGAAAAGGAGGACGATATGATGACCGACCTGTGCAGATTCCTGCATCTGAATAACGAACGTCAAGATTATATGCAGAAGATCCAAGATTTCGACAATGTATTCCGTATTTGTTTCATCTTTTGTTTGAGAGTGATTTGTCTGGACTTTCCTATGCAATAAACTATATATTGAAAACAGGTGTACATCTGCAAAATGTTTCGGCGAAGGAATTTAAGGATAAAGTACTGCAGAAAGATAATGTTTTGGAATCTCAGCTAATTAATCTCATGGCTTGTCAGCGTGGTACTAATGAGTATTGGTACCGTCGTCATGGAGATTTGAAATGTATGCTAAGGAACTTAGGAACTCCTACATGGTTCCTTACTCTAAGCTGTGTTAAATATGCTTGGGATGATTTACTTCAATTTCTTCGAGAGGCAAATCCAAATATACTAAATATTGAATACAAGACACCTGGAGAATTGTGCTCTTTGGATCCAGTTAATGTATGCAGGTATTTCAATCATAGATTTGAAGCTATGATGTCTTTTATCACCAATAAAAAAAGTATCAAGCATCAGTTGCTCCTCACATACACATGCTAATATGGATCAAAGATGCTCCCAAATTTGGAACAGACTCGGATAATACTGTGTTGTCTTTTATTGAAGAATATGCTACATGTGATATACCCAAAAGTACACAAGATAAGGACTTAAGACAACAAGTCTCACAATTCCAAATCCATCGTTGTGGGAAATACTGTAGTCGAAAGTACAAATCTAAGGACAAATTCTACATCAAATACCGATTTGCATTTCCACGACCTGTAATATCAAAAGGAAGAGTGAACAGTTTTATGTCATCTTTGCGACATACTATAACAAAAAAGTCTCCAACAAATACCTACAACTTAAGAAGAAATGAAGAGTCAAAATATATAAATGACTATAACCCAGTCATTTTGTCCATGTGGAATGCTAATATGGATATTCAATATGTTGCGGACAATTCCATTGCTGTTGCTCGATATGTAACATCCTACATAACAAAATCAGAAAAGACGGAATTGAAGGAAATGTGGGAAGAGATTTCCCACGAGAAGAGTCTAAGTAAGAAGTTATATACTTACAGTTTGAAGATGTTATCTCATCGAGAAATTGGAGCGTATGAGTGCTCGAATCGGTTATCATCTGCAAGTCTTTATTCCAAATCTAGAAGAATCATCTGGGTGAGTCTAGGTTTTGCTGCAACACGACACCATGTTCTTAAATCTGTACAAGAAATTGATTATTTAGCTGAAAAAGAGCCAGAAAGTACAGATATTGTGAAAACAAATATGTTGGATACATATTATCCAAATAGAAGTCATCATCTTGAGAACATTTGTCTCTATGAAGTGCTGCAAAACTATATTTTTAAATGGAATGTTACCGAAAACATTAATAATAGTATATATGCCGTTATTGGTTCTGAAGGATTTCTGGTGATACAAAGAAAAGGACATTTGATTAATCACCGTAAACTGAGTTGCGAAACACCTGACAAAAGGGAATTTTACTATTTAGCTCTTTTGCAACTTTTCAAGCCATGGCGTTTAGAATTGGAATTACTTGGACATTTAGGGCAGATGTAGGTCGCCAAATACCTGTCGGTAACGGCCGATTTCGGCCGTTACCGACCGGTATTTGGATATTGAGATGTAGGGGGCCTGAAGTTACAGAATTGGTAAAGTTACAGATTCAGTATATTTACCGATTTGGTAAAATACCGAATCGGTAAATTTACCGATTCTGTAAATCCAGATGTAGGTGGCACAGAAAACAGTGCCACAGGCCCTTAGGAATTTGTTATTCACCACCAAATAATACTTGGTGGTAAATAATGAATTTCTGTGTACATGCACATCTGTGCATGTACACCGGTGCCATGTGGCACACATACATGCCCTAAGGGCATGTATGTGTGTCACATTGCACACAAGCCAGAATCAGGGGTGCAACAGGGTGTCAAAGTGACACCCTGTCCCCCTTGTAAATTCGGTAATTTTACCGAATCGGTATTTACCGATTCGGTAATTGACATTGATTCCTGTGGGCCTCAAAGCCCATAGAAATCAATGGCAATTACCGAATCGGTAATTACCGATTCGGTAATTACCGAATCCTACTGATTCGGTAATTGAATTGGTAAAAATACCTACATCCCGATTGCCAGTTCTTAAATACCGAATCGGTATGATTCGGTATTTAAGAATCGGTAATCTGGGATTACCTGAGAGCTATGAAGATTCCTTCAATGCAAGTAAAGATACTATAGAAAGTCCTGTTTTTGCTAATTATATGAAAATTTTGAATGACGAAATTGAGCAAGAAGCTAGAATTGCAGCTGAGATTGCTAGAGACAGTTCTCAAGACAGTCAAAGTTCTGCTCCATTGAGTCAGCACCCACTAGGAAAACCAGTTGTTCAAAATGAGGCCGCAACTGCTATGGAAGAGGTGGAAACAGCAATGTATCAAGGTCAAGAAGATGTAACAAACTTAGGAAACTTGGAAGAACAACTAAATCTGGAGCAGAAAGAAATATATGAGCAAGTGAGAGAACAGATTGACCATGGATTACTTCATGAGAAGAAAGAGTGCTCTTGCTCATCATTTGAACCTATCCAAATGTACGTGAGTGGACAAGCTGGAACAGGCTAAAGTTTTTTAAGTAAAGTAATCACAACTTTTTTACAGAAAACATCTGAGTCGCATTTGTCTTGTGTTGTCACTGCTCCAACTGGATTAGCAGCCCACAATATTACAGGAATTACTTTACATCGTTTATTAATGCTACCAGTAGAGCATGAAAATAAATTAGAGTACCATAAGCTATCTGGAGAAGCTTCTTATGAAGTTTCAAGAGTCCTGAGGAAAATGAAACTTCTCATTATTTATGAGGTAAGCATGGTATCAAACTTAATGCTTGCTTTTGTGCATTTAAGAATGCAGCAAATTCTTAAAACAAAACAAAACTTTCAAATTTGTTTCCAAATGAAAATAATGTCCCAGAGAAAATATACATGAGAATTGCAGAAAAGCAATCTGTAATCTGCTTAATGCCAACACTACGTGAATGTTCTATATTCAATGAAGAAATGTTAAAGTTGGAAAATAAAGAAATTATAAAATTGGAAGCTATTGATAAAATAGAACATGGAGGAATCACTATTATTTTGAATGAAAAGTTGAAGAGGAAATTAGATTCTTTAGAGAAATCGATAAGTAAAACTGCAGGTTTAGAAAAGAATTTGTATGCATGTGTAAACTGTAGGGTAATTTTACGCCGTAATTTGAATGTGGAAAAAGGTTTAGTAAATGGAGAAATAGGTAAAATTGTTGATTTTGTTAAATATTTAAATTGAGATGGGATTGAATTTTTGAAAATCTAATTTGATGAAATTGCTGAAGTACAACAATTTAGTCGTTGTTCATCTCGGTTTTTGCTTGTAAAAGATTTGTATGTACGCAGAAAACAGTTTCCTGTTTGTTTGGCATATGCAGTGACCATTCATAAATCTCAAGGTTTAAGTGTAGATAGTGCTTTAGTGAATATTGGAAGTACCGTGTTTAAAGTGGAGATGGCATATGTTGCTTTGTCTCGAGTCAGAACTTTATCTGGATTGTACTTTATTGATTTTGATGAGACAAAGGTTAGTGCAGATGCAAATTGTGTGAAAGAGTATAATAGGTTAAGAAGAGAATATGCGACCAATTTAGGTCAATATCCAGTATTTGAAAAGCGTGTGGTAGGTAGAAAAAGAAGATTTGAGAATATCTGTAGTGAAACTGTAGAGAAAGAAAAAAAACAGTGCGCCTGCTAGCAAAAAGAAAAAGGACAGTGTTGAAGAGAATGTTGGTTATCGGTTTGAAAATAGTTTTGGTGTCAACTGCTATGCTAATGTAGTTGTTAATGTTGTTTTTGTTCTTGAAAGTTTGCCATTGAACATTTTCGGGAGGGTAAACCTAATAAAAATGGTTATTCTGCCAAATATTACTTTCCTTTTTAACTCGATACCTTTGTCATTCAGTCCCAAGGGTATTGCCAAATTGCAGGGATGAATAGGATCTTTCATCTGGAACTCTAAATCGCCCAGAATCTCTCTGAAAAAACTGGGAAGAAAATTGAAGACAGGTGAACTCGCTATGCCTGACATTCTTCACTACTGTCATGCTTTTCATTTCAAAAACTTTAGGTTAATGGCCGACAAAGTTGATACATCTTGCTTGGGCCGGCTATTTCAGGCACTATTACATGGTATTCCCCTAGGACATGAATTCTTTTTATTTAAGTTTGGGGACCCAAAATTATACTAGAAGGTTAGACTGAAGGTTTTGGGCACGGCTCTGAGAAATTGGGTGTTTGTCAGAAAAAAACTAGACATCCCCTATTATACACCCCTGGCCCCTATATGGGATTCCCCGGGAACACCCGAATGTCTCAGAGATCAATTATCGCTTCCCCTCAAAACAGCTGGTATTATGCAGTGGCAAGATCTCCTCGATGAATCAGAATTATTGGGGTGGGATTCACTTTCTCGGCTGACAAATGGAACTCTCACCAGGTTCAAATTTTATCAGTTATCTAGCTGGTGGAGTACTATATCTTGGGATTTAACATCTAATCCTACGTTTGAACTGGTAAAGAAAAAAGGGAGCTGGAAAAAAGAGATTTCCTTTTGTTATGAGGCTTTAAATGAGAAAGATGAAGTCACAGAACTTGAACTTAATAAACTATGGGGAGAAGCAGTGGCTTTGCAGGGTGATAATTTACCAGCTTTGTGGGGAGATTCCTTTAAATTACTATATACAGTAGTGAAATCAGCCCCCTTAAAACGAAATCATTTGTTCACCATGTATATAGTGTACATATCCCCCAAGAAATTGGTTAAGTTTACGAACCTTGAACATTGTTGCCCACGTTGTAAGGCTTCCGCTGCGGACGATTTGCACATGTTTGTTGAGTGCCCAAGACTATTGCTTTATTGGTCTAAAATCAAAGAATTTATAACAGAAGTTTTCGGTATACATTTTGTCATTACTCCTATGATTATTCTTTTTGGCCTAGGGGTAGAATACCAGCTTAATGAGATGAGGACCAAATTTATATTTTACGTAATGATCTTAGCTAGACGGGAAATATGTAAGTCCTGGAAGTCAGAGAATGCCCCCGCCTTTGCTGACTGTCTAAGATATATTATATATATCAGTGAGTCTGATATTGCATGTGATAGCTCTAGCCTTAATAAGACCTGGGCGGCCCTAGTGGCTTGGCGGAACAGATGAGAGTATTCCTATGATTTCACCTGGGTACTGTTGGCACTTTGTCTCCAACCTAACCGAGGGTCTTCCAGATTAAAGGGTATGGAGTGGACATAGCAAACAGCTTAGCCTGGAGGGGGATTCTCCTTTCTCTACTATTCTGGATTGAATTCCTCGGATTTAATCCTTGAGGCTGGTACATCGTAATGTGGAGAGGAGGAGATACCCTATCTAGAATACCCATCACTGGTATATGGGAAATAAAAAAATAAAAGAAAGAAAGTTTGCAAAAGCAAATTGTTGAAAATCGGGACGAAAGATTCTGTTCATTGTTGTATTCTGTTTATGTGAAATGTAGTAGTGATAAAAGTAAAATACAAAGTGTTTCTGATATTCGAAATGTTTTGGACATATGCTCTGCTTCTAGTCAATTTACGCAGAACATTCAGCAAGATTGTCAGGAATTTTTAATGTTTATGCTTGGTGTACTGGAAGATGAAGGTATAAATATTGAAAACCTTTTTGGCCTTTCTTATAAATGGCAACATGATTGTCAAAATTGTTTGTTTACATTTAGCACTAACATAGACACTGAAACATTCATATATTTGACTTTACCTGACTGTGAATCAGTGTCTTTTAACAATCTAATTAGAGGAGCAACTCAAAACATGGTGTGTAGCCAATGTAAATCAGAAATGTCATCAACATTGTTTATACAAAGATATGGACAGTATGAAATTTTAATGCTGCTACGTTGTAGAGCTGATGGAAGAAAATTCGAAACTTTAATTAAAAATATTGTAGCTGGGCAAGTTTCAATATCAGGAAGAACTTTTGTAGCTGTTGCAATTATTTTTCATGATGGACCTTCTACAACATCTGGACATTACACTGTTTATTTAAAATGTCTGAAAGGTTGAATACATTGTAATGATAATCAATTAGTTTTTAAGCAATGTTTGCCTAAAGAGTTATCAAATTCTTACCTAATATTTTTAAAGCCAAAATTTTCAGTTCAAAATTTGGCCTTTTTAGGATTACTGCTGTTAAGGTACATTAGTCTGGTTTTGTAGAGTATTTTGTAAGTGCTGGTGTGGAGGTTGAAGGTGACCCTCTTGTTGATATTGAGGCAGTGTAGGTGTATTAGGTGGTGACTGATATGGCTGCAGCAGGTAACATTGATAATCAGTCAGGTGGTGGTGTTTTGAATTTGTTGTAGTTGTTGTAGGTGTTTGGCTGGAATTCATGTGTAGAGTGTTTAGCCACAGTGTAGTCTGTTGCTGATGAGGGACTGTGTTACTGTTCTTCTTCTTTTGGTAAGGATCCACTTGTAAATGTTGTGGAGCATGTGGAGGGTGTTATGGCAGTACGAGGAGACGGTGTAGACTTGCCTACACATGGATAGGGAGGAGTTTAGGATGAATCCTAGGTTGTGGATATGGTTGGTAGGTGTTGGTAGTGTCCACAGTGTAGTGAGCTAGCAGGAGTCTTCCGAGGCTGAGGGGGTGGTTCTGAGGAGGAGTACTTTCGTTTTGTGCGTTTTCATGTTTAGAGAGCTGCTCTTTATGTAGTTGGTGATGTCCTTCATTGTGTCGTGGAGGTTGCTTTTGGTGGTATGTGGATTCTTTGTGAGGAAGAGGATGAGCTTGGTGTCGTCGATGTAGGAGAGGATGTTGAGGTTGTGATGGCGGGTCACTTGTGTGAGGGTGGTCATGTAGATGTTGAATAGCGTCGGGCTGAGGGATGAGCACTGGGAGACGGAGCAAATGGTGTTGGTGGTTTTGGATCAGAAGGCTGGGAAGCAGACGCTCAGGATTACTATTGAACAATTAGCAAACTAAGAATTTGACGCATACTATTTGGCCGTGTGGAATAGTATGTGAAACCACAAAGGACTTGTTGTTATATATTTTGTCAGCATATATTTGTAAGTAATATTATTTACAGTGTATGAAAATGAATCATAATGTTTTGTTATGTTATGATTGTTTGAGGTGTCATATTTACATAAGAAATTGCTCTTAGAGAAAAACATTTAGGATATGTTTTATTTCTAGTTTTTAGATTGTTATTGAGAATGTTGAATGTTTTTTTTAGATAATCCTATTGATTATTTTTTTTTGCCCGCTGTTATATGATGAGTACTATTGAACTCACTGTTTCTAGTGAAATTCAATATTTTCTGAGAACAGCAAAAAAGGCAAATGTAATACTTTACAAATTATTTTGTGTTGTAAAAGATATATTGTAATTTTATAATATATACATTTTGTATTATTTAATATGCTTAAGGTAAGTACAAGTAGCTGCTAAAAATGGTCAATGGAATGTGCTTCAAAACATGGACGAGAAGGTAAGTGTGTAAAGATGGTTTGTATCTTTTAAGGATATTTCAAAAAATTATATACTGGGTGTACCTGTCAGAACCCCTCATCAATCAGTGGATATGATAGTAACTTATCTAAACCCTAGCTGCTGCAGGAGAGATAAAGAATCCACAAAGAAACATACTTGGAGTGCTTTAGTGGAACAGAGGAATTCTAAGATGGCCACCTCGAGGAAAGACGCGGTGGCGGTCTAGACATTTAGCACACACCTGTGGGGATTCCTTGGTGAGGCGCGCGCTCCCTAACGAGTGCGCACTTCACCTACGACGTTCCTGAGTTCAGACCCATTTGCAATTGCTCAATAGATATTCCTGAAGAGAAAGCACAAATATTTCTGAGAGAGTTAAAGAATGTTCCTGGTTAAACTTACCTTAGTTATCGTCCCGCAACTAGAATTCAGCTTCGGAGTTAGAAGAAGCC
This sequence comes from Lissotriton helveticus, assembly GCF_964261635.1. Classification (NCBI taxonomy): domain Eukaryota; kingdom Metazoa; phylum Chordata; class Amphibia; order Caudata; family Salamandridae; genus Lissotriton; species Lissotriton helveticus. The sequence continues at coordinate 352,705,935 of NC_136070.1, read as the reverse complement.
CACACATTACACAGCGGTTGATTTTCCTGTCGTGGCTCCATCAGGGCAGACGGACTCAGTCGTGTTCAGCGTCTGAAGAGCATAGAGAGAATAAGAAACCATACAAGAAACCTAAGTGATACCTTATAGTTGACAAAGGTATATTCTTGGAAAATAATCGTATGACAAGTTACTGAGTGACTAAACTTACCTGGCATTATAGAGAATATTGAATATATTCTTTCGATGTATATTCTGTAACGTAAAACGAGAAACGATAAAATTCGTGATAAGCAAGGTCTTAAGGGAAAAGAACACATTGAGTAAGGAATACTAGAAACACTGTTGAATTAAGAAAGAATGTTAGTGAAAAACACAAGATATTCAAGGATTGACAGAATAGATAAGAAGCAACAGCATAAAGAAAGGTTAGTAGAAGAACACAAGGAAATTAATAATATACAAATTAGATAATAAACTAGGTTAATGAATGTTACATAATTATAGGTTATAAGCAGTGAGAAAAATAAAGAACCGCAAGCTACAAGGTTGCAGATAAATACTAGAGGAGAGGCTAGTTCGAAAGTGGAAGAGGTGGGTAATTAGTAGGGTTAGACTAAGTTATAGATGAGGAATAGAGATAGAGTAAAGACATGAAGTATTCAGAAAGTAGTGTGATAATGATGTCTAAATATACACAGATGCACAGTGTTATTCTGGACAATGAATAGCATCTTTTGCATTTTACTAAAACACATTTATTATTTTGGAATGGGTAAGGTGAATAGATATATTCTACATTTTTTAGTAGTGTATTTTAGTATAATAGCCTGAGTCTTTTCCTATAGTCATAAGGAGGGACTGGTTTCAAAATTTAAGAAAAGCTAAGAACAGGATACTCTTATAAGTAATTATATTTATATAGCTTTGCAAAGGAGTAAAACTCTAGTAATGGAATGTTATTAGATAATAGTATTTATATAGTATGTTTTGCAGGCAAAATAGGTGAAAACTGTAGTTTTGTGGTATATCTTATGAAAAGTGATAATATTAACTGTTTATATTTTCATAGGTGCACAGACATAATATCGACTCCAAAATATCGTTTGGACATAATATCGACTCCAAAATATCGTTTGGAGAAAATATCGACAGGACAGAATATAGACAGCCAAAATATCGTTTTTAAGGTAAGTGAAGTAATATCGTTTTTAAGGTAAGTGAAGTAATATCGTTTTTATTTTTAGGGTTCAGGGTCAGTTTTGGGTATTTGGGTAAAGGGGTATTTTTAGGGTTCAGGGTCAGTTTTCAGTTTTTGGGCAAAGGGGTATTTTTAGGGTTCAGGGTCAGTTTTCAGTTTTTGGGCAAAGGGGTATTTTTAGGGTTCAGGGTCAGTTTTCAGTTTTTGGGTAAAGGGGTATTTTTAGGGTTCAGGGTCAGTTTTCAGTTTTTGGGTAAAGGGGTATTTTTAGGGTTCAGGGTCAGTTTTCAGTTTTTGGGTAAAGGGGTATTTTTAGGGTTCAGGGTCAGTTTTCAGTTTTTGGGTAGAGGGGTATTTTTAGGGTTCAGGGTCAGTTTTCAGTTTTTGGGTATTATTTTATTATATTTTATTACTATATATATATGTTTAATAAATATGAAATAAAAATTTTTTTATTTAACTTTCATTATTTTATTTAATTATTATAAGTTAATTTAAGTAATTTTAAGTATATTTTAGTAATTAATTATTCATATTAATTTAATTTAAAACTGTTTTTAGTAAATACGATATTTTTTACAACTATATTTTTGTAAACGATATTTTTAACTCGATATTTTTGTACTTACCTGTTTGTAGATAGAAACTCGATATTTTGACTGTCGATATTTTCTCAACGATATTTTTGATGGTCGATATTCTGTCCGTCGATATTCTTTCAGTGATCCATTTTCATAGAAGGAGCAAGAACATAAAGGAAAAATTATGGAAAGAGAACAGGCTCATACTGAGGAGATTTTGGATATTATCTTGATTATAATTGAAGAATTAATCGTATCTGTCACAGGCAATGAGAGTGAAGAAGGGGAAATTAGTGCTGGAGAAATGAGGTGTGATTTTGAAGACGAAGCTTTGATGGAGATTTCCTGGAAGTATTAAATGATGTTGAAATTTTAGAACAAATTAATTCAGAAACTGCTAACGAGGGAATTGATCTGAATGACATATCTGATGAACTTGTGTTGGAATGTCTGTTCAATTATGAGATGTTACAAAAATAAATTTATTGTTTAAAAATAATAAAGGTTTGAGCACTATCTACTAATGTGTTTATTGTACTAATAGTGAAGCACTTATAGATTCAGTTATATATTCTTTAAATGTTTGTATTGATGTAAAATATGCAAAGTGGGTCCGAGGGTATGGATTTCTTAAAATTCGTATGGAGCATACATGCAGTCTTGTATGCACCTGCATACTTGTGTTTTATGCCTTCATTTTCCCAGTCTGTATCCTTAGACTTCCTCCAAACACTCTGTCACTGTTGTTTTAGTTTTGTAGTGAGTCATTTATCGGTATGTAGTAATCCATTCACTACATTAAAACACTAATGGGCACATTTATAATAACTGGCACATCCCCAGGCATATGTTAGTTATTGTGCTCCGTGATACCACCACCATGGATGTGCCGTATTTACAATGTGGTGTACCATGGGACAAAAATTGCACATATATGTGATGTATCTGTGCTGTAAAGGTGGTGCATTGTTTGAGTTATGTTGCAAGTGGAACGCATCTCCAGCAATGCTCTGGGGGCCCTATGCTGAGGATGCTGTGTCAATCCTTACACCTGCTTCAAGCTAGTGCAGGGTTTTGACACAGCATGACCCCAAAAGTGACAAAGTGAAATCTTGTAGATTTCAGTCAGCCACTTTTAGGAGGTGTTCCTGCACCGCAACGCCCCCCCTCACCCCCCTGCCCCATGTAGGAATGTCTCCTTCTGGTACAGGGATTTACAATGTGACGCACCTCCCAGAGACGTCACAATCTAAATACCACATACCATGGCGCATCTTTTGCACCACTGCTTCATCAGAAAAGTGAGGCAACGGTGGTGTAAAAGAGGCACAAGGAGGTTGTAAATCAGCCCCTAACAAACACTTACAAATTCACCCAGGCAGTTTCACTAGCAGTGCATTCTTTTTGAATTTACTTTTGTTGTTATTTTACATAACAAATATGAAATGTAACTTTAAAAATAAAATAAATCTAAGTATTTATAATAAAATTGTAGGAAATTACTATAAAATGAAAGAAATATAATAATTAATACATTTTAAAATTATCATTTACAAAACCTTTGAAATTCATTGAGAAAACATAGGTTTCAGGCATGTTATAGTTAGGAATTAGCATTTAAAAAACCTTAGATATGCACTGAAAAAACCATAGGTTTCAGCCACGTTATAGTTAGCTGGACATTTCACTCATACAAAATTTTTGAAATTCCCCCATTATAGTTAGTTCAGCTAACTATAACTCGCGCACCCGCAATGCACTGCTTATGACATCATATATTACATCACTCATGACATGGTCAGTTACATCACTCATGACATCACTGATGACATCTCAAATGACATCTCTGATGACATCACTGATGACATCATCTTTGTGAAAGAGTGGCAGACCTCCTCTCACCCTGATATTACCTTTGATACACACATTCAAAAATAGGAACTAACATTTTCCAAAAAATGGAGATACCAATACCAGTTACAACAACCTATTCAGTAATTCCAACATCTACATCCACATCCACTGATTCACCAACAGTTCTATATAGTCACTCATACATGTACTCACTCATCATATGTACTCATACACCTATACATCCTGTTACACACCAATACTCATCCACAGAGTTACTCACACACATACTCACACATGCAAATAAACTATCAAACACTCATTTACTTGCATATACAGCTATACACACACCACTACACTTACTTCTACAGAAAAGTACACATACTTACTCTCTTAAACAATCACTAATAGAAACACATACTTATTTATACAGGAACTCTTCCAATCCCTCACTCTTACATAAACTCACTTATATACATCAATACTCACATATACTAGTTAAAAACCTATGTAGTTCTCATAAAGATACTATTGAGACAGGCATTCACTCACTAACACACCCATACACACAATTATCCACCCATACAGTCCTGCACACATGCTGTCTTCAAAACACATACAAACAATGAGTCAGTCATTCATGCATCTGTGCGCTAAGTAATACCCCAACCAAACCATCCAGACACTTATTCTGATACTCAAAAATCCAACTAATAACCTATATAGACACTCATGTAGCTACTCACCAACCCATGCAGCCACTTATACACAAAGGGAGACACTGATACAGATATTTATATATTTAAATATTACTCGCTAATACATGTATTCACTCAGATATACTTAATAAGTCAGTTATACAATCAATTTTACAACAAAAAACATTTAGACACTTATTTACCCATTTATTCGTCCATCAACCTTTAGATATACATATATAAAAAATATTTATTTTTCAGAAAGACACACATTCACTGGATGATGTCATCAGTGATGTCATCAGTGATGTCATGAGTGATGTAACTGACCATGTCATGAGTGATGTAATATGTGATGTCATCAGCAGTGCATTGCAGGTGCGCGAGTTATAGTTAGCTGAACTAACTATAATGGGGGAATTTCAAAGGTTTTGTATGAGTGAAACTATAACATGGGTGAAACCTATGGTTTTTTCAGTGAATATATATATATATATATGCAATGTAACAATTAATTTCTACAAATATCCAATCATAATGTATTTCCAATTTCATAATTGATTTAAATGGGGCACGACTGGCACATTGTGAATAACCACGTGGTTTTAGAAACCATGCTTTGTGTGAATATGGCAACCAGTACAAATCTCCCTGAGGCATTCACCAAATTCGGGCCAAGTGGCCTTCTGCCGGGAGACATAATAGATTCAGGCCAAGTAGCCTTACAAATGGTGCCATATAACAAAAAGTAATAAAAAGTTACTCACATTTAGTGAAAGCACAACTGCATTCCACTTACCATGAAAAAGACAAAAAATGTTTAACGCAATGTCTGCATAATGAACAAATGTTGAAACAAGTTAATGTCTTAACTGCAAACAAAATTAAATACTATTAGTATTTAAACCAATTCCCTAACCCCTACATGCTAAAGAACATGCTGAACAAAGAAAAGTAGGCCTGTTTTACTTACAATATTTATGCATCAAATTGTACAAAGGTACAATGCAGGCAGCACTTTTTCTAGACGTTTATCCTATCTGTTTGCATCCCCACCCAAGTTCATCATGAAACTACATTCTTTCTCTCTCACCTGCTCTTTGTGAATGTCATTATTGGGTCTATCTATGCCAAAGGTCTTGGAAGTGTGCCCCCCCTCCCCCTGCGTGCACGTGGCTGTATTGCCAGGGCGGCGCAAACAAACATGGCTTAGAAGCTCGACCATGTTGCATTTCTAGACTGTCTTCATTTATCGTAGTTATCTTAGTTAAAGTGCATAAAAAAGCATTGGAACGTTGATCCTGAGTGCAATAGGGGCAGTGAGGTTTGTGGCAGGGTCAAAGACACGGCTAAATAGAACAAAATATTCTGTAACTGTGTTGTTGTTCATTCAGGATACTGCACATAAAATAACGAATATATCTTGAATGAAAAATAAATGCAAGTGAAATTAATTGGTGAGAAGCTCACTCTTTTACATTATGAAACTTCAGTTGGTTAATGTGATCATTGCAGATGTCTATGTGTGTGACCAGGGAGTGATAGAAATGAATCCTGGTTTGTGCAATAAGTACTAGCGACCTTAGTATTTATATTACTACAAGGTCCCAGCCTATGGCAGAAAGCACTATAATATAGGCTGTTGAAACATGATTTAGTGTTTAAGATAAAGCAATTGCTTTCTATGTATATATATTATCAATACTTAATGTACCTAGTGGAAACATTTTCTAGGGGGCCATTAAAACGATGCATGGCAGAACTAATCTGATAAGCTCCTTGCATTGCCTCTCAAAAAGAATACATCTTTATTGCCATGAATCTTCAAGTGACTTCATCAATTAAAGTCTATACATGCTCCCAAACATTGCGCATATTGACATTTCTTTCAGGTAGCAAGCACTCCGGTAAAAAGGCCTGTTTCTTTATCTCTTTGTCCCTCTCTTAGCTTCACAGGACAGGAGACATGACACCCTCTTCAAATTCAGCCGAGGCACCTCAAGGTTTGCATTAACACTCCTGGTACAGTTTTTTAATTTACAAACGGTAACATTTAGAAAGCATGGGCACGTTGGTCCTCATGGATCCCACCCACTTTTACTTCTGTTTACATGCAGATTTCCTTTCAGGTGAGAGGGGGTGGCAAGGTGTAGGCCAGCAGAGTTGGGCTGTGATGCAGAGCTCTCATAGTCTGGACCCCTGGAAAGAGGAAAATAGCTAGAGCCATGGGATGGCCGAGAGGAGTGGCACTATTTGGAGCTAAGTTTTTTTAATTTACAAATGAACAGTGGTAGTTTCCTATGGGAGATGCCCTAAGGAAGGAGATGAGATTTGGTGACTTTTTCTTTTAAAGCACGATTATTACCTTTAATTCAGCAGGTGCAGTTGCCCTTGGGCCAGAGTGAGGCAGGTCACTTCACCTCATTTATAATATTTTGCTACAAAAATAGAAAAGGGGCAATTTTCCCTGCTAGGATTAGAGCCCATGTCACCCTAGTTGTGCAGGGAACAGGCCTGAGCAACAGGGGCTAGATGTTGGTCTTTAATTAAATTTTTACACAAAGGAGAAAATAGCCTGCTTTGGGCATCAGGCCTTGGAGTGATGGATGAAATGGGCATAGAAGACAGGGCTCTATGTATAATTGATGCTGAGGGCGCAGTGGCCTAGTGGTGTGAGGGTCAAATAAATGTTTACAACTACGGCTGTTACTATACTTTCTTGCTTGAAATGTGCCCAGTGCAACCTTGCTGCACCAGTGTTGCTTTGGGCATCAGAGCATGACTCGGTGGGAGGGATTGAAGCTGAGAAGATAACTTAGCTTAGACTCAGAGATGATGAAATGTGGTGAGGCAAAATAGGAGCCCTTGGTTTTTGCAAATGGTAGAGACAGATACTTTGTTAGGTAGTAGCTTTCATTTTCTTTGGGCAACCTTGTGGCACGGCGGGGGCAAGGCATGGGAGCTATCTTTTCTTCAATGGACGGAGATCTTGTTTCCAGATTGGAGTGATGACTAGGCATGGTGGGGAAGAGGTGAAGCAGGCCTAGAAAACAGCCTGCTTATCGGAGCCACTGCTATCATTAGTGCACGGGGTGGAGTTACACTGCGACATAAGAGTGTGAGGAGCCAATTATGGCCATTTATGGGGAGTTGAAGTTATTGGCCTATTTCTGTGTTTGATGCATGTGTTCTTTTAAAAGTCTCGAAATGAATATGGATTATGATCTATAGACAAAGTAGCACTGAAATGATTTCATTAGCCCCGCCCCATGCACTCAGCACTACCCTCCCATTTGCCAAATCCTTGCCATAAAAGGTTGGAGGGAGGACCGACTCAGAACATTTTACTCAGGATGGCTCATGGCAAAAACTTTGAAGACTTCTGGTCTATGCTGTTTTGTTTTCCACTCTCTTCTCCGTTCTACCCTCTCCATTTTCCTCCCACTTCCTGTTATGTATGGATGTAAGCCTCTATGTATGCAACAATTTGTGTTTGCGTTAATATTTAAAGGAAAAACCTAACTGAAAAGCAGAATCCTAACGGAAAAGCAATGGCGAGATGTATAAAGTATTATGTAAAGATATTGTCAAAGAGCGATGGGATGGGCAACTGAATTCACTCGACAACTGTAAACCCTCCTATCTCCACCTGAATCTATAAAATCTAAACTTAACCACATTCAGAGATATAAAAGGACGATTACACCTGTTCTTTTTATTAAAACATTACGCAATAAAGAGTTAAATAGACAGCACTTAGCAGAAAATCCGCTGTTGTGAGAGTCAAAGCTCAGAATTATGCTAAATTGTAAACCCAATATATGTCACACAACTAGGCATCTATATTAATCGGATGCCCAATTGGCACCTGACCATTGCAAGCCCTCATAGGGCAGCAACTGCAGCACATGCTCAAGACTAGCACATTGCAGTGGTGTTGTAAATGCTCATCATAAACCGTACCAATCTACAGTCGTAGGATGAGCATCAAAGAGTGGTACCTTCACATTGTTCTTCCTTTCTTTGTCCCTAGACAGGTATAATTGCTGGAGTTTTAGTGAATAACGTCTCCTTTTGCTGACTTTCCAATGAGTGTTCATTTTCGCCCATTAGGTGTGAGACGCTTGCATCTGCATTTGAAAGACTATCTCTGCTCTCTGACCTACTGGCCAGTTTAGCCGATGATTTTCTACAAGGAAAAAGACAGAAAGTAAGGAACTAAATTTTATTTTGCATTTCACTACTCTGCCAATTGGCACTACGACATACTACTTTCAGCCAACAGCATGTTGCATTGTGGTGATTTTAGTTTTGTTTTTAACAGTTTCATAATGTTCTCAAAATCCCAGCATGAAAATTGTTGGTCGCTAAAATGCCAGAATTGGCTGAAAGTGTTATACACAACATGGATGTACTTGTAGGCTATGTTTAAAAAGTCATCTAGTCATTCAAAAACTGCTTATTTAACATGTAAAACCAATATTAAACTCCGCTCACATATTTACACTCTTTCTTTAAGTTCATGCACACAAAACAGGATTGGCAATGTGAATCGTTTGTATTTTTGGGAGTGGAATATTTAATACAGGAGCATTGAGTGGGTGTGAATATCCAATTTCTTAAGTAAAAAAACTGTGGATGGACAGTTTCCACGAGGAACAGTCAGTACTGATGTGCATTAGTTGAGCCTCTGTCTAGAGAGGCATTGTGGACGAAAAATGATGAGTTGAAAGGCTACCTTGAGTGATTGCCACTGTTTACACTATGTGCAAGCATTCATACTGTGACTTTTGGGTGCTTGGTGGCCAAAAATATGCCTGACAACTACGGGGGTGTGGAACTAGTGGACTTTCACTATAAGTAATTTCACGGAGTGCCCTAAAAACTTGGCGAGATTCTGCAGCGCGTAGTGAGGCTAAGGAGGACCGCGCCTCCGGATAGCCGTGAGTGATCGCGGACCGCTGCCCCGCCCCCCCAACATGGCGATCGGCAAGCATTCAGCATGGTGTTCCTGGGAGCCCGGGAGCATGAGGGTTTTGTATTGCATCTATTTTTTGTTTCTTTCACGGCTTGAGCGGAGCAGGGCCCTCGGGGGGTCCGCAGCCGGGAGTTTGCCATTTTGCCCGCACTGGTGCTTGCGAGTGAGGAGAAGGAGCACTTCTTCGGCGGCCAAAGAGGAGAAAACGGCAGCGCCCGTTGAGGTGAGGAGGGAGTGTGCGCCTTCCAGTGACGGCCTGGACAATTGTAACAACAGTATAAGGTGCAGGAAGGACAAAGTGAGCCCAATTACAATTGCAAAGGTGGCAGTGTATGGAGGGGCTTGTGGAATAATTGGCCTTTACCTCTGCTGTGACTATACTGCTTGTATGCAAGTCCCAGAGTACGCAGCATTAAAAGTATTTAAAGCATTTAAAGCACTCGCAATACCAATACCAAGCCTCGCTCCTAGCTCCATTCCGCTTTAAGAACTGGTGCAGCAACCCCTAGCGCCTCCTAGTGCCTCCATTGGTTGGGCAAAAAAAAAACACAGATTTATTTTTCCTGGAGAGAGTTTCAGCTCATAAAGGCGCAGATATTCAGATAAGAACTTTCCTTACCGTAATCCACAGGTGACTTTATTGTGAAGGACAAACAACAACCTAGGTGGAACAATGGGCAAACCCCAGAAGGATGTTAGTACTGTTGCTAAATTAAATAAAGCAGAGACTGCAGCTTGCCTTAAAACAAAAGCACGCCAGGCTCGGGCAAAAAAGGCCACACTCCAAGCCAATAAGAAAAAGGATAAGGGAAATGATTTCAGCTCTCCTGATCTTAACAGCACCCCCAAGAGTTCTGAGGATGAGTCTTTCCATTACTGTTGCTCCTCAACGTGAAGGGTTGCCTGAATTAATGGCTGATCAGGCATGTGCCATACCGGAGCCGACTGTAACTGCCGTCACATTGACAACGTCTCCACAAGACAACCCAGTGCATAAAACAGCCCACAAAACATCCCAGTACAGGATGGTTCAAGGAAAGGTGGAAAAGGAGTAAAGGATTTCCAGCTGTTCGTAAAAAAAACTACCCTACAATTGTCACAGTCCTCTTCACCAAACCTAAGCTCAGCATCCAAATCTTTGAGTGCTTCACCGCAGGGGGTAGGATTGGCGTTAGCCGGATCCGCAAAAGAACTAACTCCTAACTCCATCCAGGCTCAAGACGTGGGAAATGAAGGCAGAAGGATTGTGATGGATACTTCTGTGAGCTTGATGTCATCTCAGCCCCTGTTACAATCTCAGCTTCAACCCCAATTGAGATCCCAAGGGAAAGCACCGCCAGAAGTTTTGTCAGCCCAGGCGGACCCAGAGGTAGGAAAGTTGACTACCGAGGCTGACGGCCCACCAGGTGATTCCTGCCAGAGCATGGTGAGCATGGAGACCAAGGGGGTCTTTCAGCTAGATATTAGAGACCTGCTGAATTTGATTCTGGAGGAGGTCCGTGAAATGAAAAAAACGCAGCAAATGGAAATCGCTGCTTTGCATCAGAGACTATGAAAGATCGAGGAAGCGATGACCGGATTTCCCATTAGACTGCAGGAAGCGGAAGCGAGAATTTCTGTCTTGGAAGACCAAATCAATCTGGCTTTGGGGAAGGCAAAAGAGGCGGCTAAAAGGAAGAACTACCTTGAGAACAAGCTGGAGGAGCTTGAAAACCACTCTCGGAGGTCTAACCTCCGGATCGTTGGGGTCCCAGAAGGGGTAGAAGGTTCTCAGCCCCTCGCTTGGGTAAACACATTTATCAAACAGCATGTCCTACCTGAATTTGAGGGCGACCTCACTATTACAAGAACTCACGAGTACCCGCGCAACCTTTACCAAGCTCCACGATACCAAGAACTAGCTTGCTGAACTTTGTCAATTTTCGCATAAAGGAAAGGATTCTGACAAAAGCTATTCAGCAGGGACAGTTCTTTGTGAATGAGACAAATAAGTGTTGCATATTTTCCGACATGACTGCTGCTGCCGCACGCAGGAGAAAAGAATTTGTTAAAATTTTGCATTTGTTTAAAGCTCATGGCACGCAGGCATCAATTGCTCAGCAGTCCAAACTGAGGGTTTTGGTCAAAGGAAAGTTTTTTAATGTTTTCAGACCTTGATGAGGCTCAGGCTTTGCTAAAGGAGATTTCAGCAGGGTCTAACGTTTGAACACTGGTATATATAGAGCTACCGGTAGTAATGGCTGCATCCTGGGTACCCTCTTCAGAAACTCATGTTGGGTTGGATAGGGAATGTATTACAGATAGGCAACTGTGTATGGCAATTCAGAGTTAACCTTTGTGAAAATGGGGAAAAAAAGAAAAGAAAAAAAAGGGGGTCCCTTATATCTAGCAGTAGGGTCCAGCACTTGAATACAGAAATGTACAGAGAATTACCAGTAGTAATGGTAATATTAAGGGTGCCCCCCCCCCGAGATACAAACTGGGTGAGTTAGGAAATGCACTTATTGATAGGTAACTGTCAGTAGTAAATTAAGAGTATGTGTTGCCATCGGTTCTTAGGTATGGACTCTGGCATGCACACAGATTGACTTTTTTTTCTTCAGTATTGTGGGGGGGTCAGGGGATAGCGGGGTCACCAAGGGTAGGTTAGATGGGAGGGTCGGAAGGTGGATAGCTTGGCTTTGGGGGGTATTTCCACATCCCGACGGGTGGGTAGTTGTTTTTCTTTTGGGGTGGGAAGGGGGAGTAAGCAGTTATAAAATGAGCGGTAGCTGGGCTTTGATTGGAATTCGAAGCAGGAGTAAGCAAAGTTTTGTTGTAGCTGGCATGGCTTATCGACACAGGTTTAGCAACGATGAGTAAATGTAATATTCTTTCGCTCAATGTGAACAGAATTTTGAACAAACAAAAATATGGAGCCCTAATCAGATTGCTAGCCTCGTTTGCACCCCAAGAACTATTTTCACAGGATACAAATTTAAAAACCAACTCCCCTACAATATTTCTTCCAAGAATGTACTCTCGTGCCTTTTTCGCTTCTGCGGGTTTGGCAAAGCGAGGAGTAGCAAGTTATTTTTGTAGTGGTCTCCCATGGGAGTTTGGCCAAGTGATGTGAGATCCTCAGGGGAGAAGGATATGGGTGGAGGCTAAATTGAATGTTACGAGATAGCATTTCATTAATTATTACAGCCCTATTGTAGATGACACTACTGCCCTGTGTAAAATTAGTGAACTATTAAGGGGGATACCTGGGAAATTGATTATGGGAGGAGATTTCAATTTTGTCCAGGACCTAAAAAAGATACCTCGAACAAAAGTAAAAAAGAGCTTAAACCCAAAACTAAAAGGGTGATTGAGGCCTTAAAACAGGAGCATATTTTGATCGATCCCTGGCGAATTGTCAACCCATCAAAATTGGAATTCTCATGTCACTCCAGTCAATCCCATACGGCCTCTCGAATGGATTTTTTCTTAATTTCACAATCTCTGGGTTGTACAACTTCCGACATAGAAATTAATCCATTCTCCTACCATTCTCTTATCAAACTTTGTAGAAACTGGGGTAAACAAGAGGCCAAGATCCAGGTGGCAGAAATATCGGCTCCTTTTACAGGACCATCAATGGGTGGCAGATACCAAAGAGTGGATTGTTGAATTTTTTAAGATTAATCTGAACAAGGCAGAAATGTTCTCAGTTTGGGGGGCATTCAAGGCTGCCCTCCGTGGGCGAATGATTGCACTTTCCACCTCTTTAGTTAAAATAAGAAAAGAGAAAACTTTTAAACTCCAGCAGAAGCAACAAAAACCAGATATGCACCGTGTGCAGGTTTGAGGGACGCTAAAGCAAAGTTAGATAGGGCCAAATTTGAGTTAAAGGAGTTTTTTACTTTGAAAGAGATTGCTAGCTCTAGAACCTATTTACAACGTGTATATGAGGAGAGTCAGATGGTTGGCAAGCTGCTCGCTGTGAGTGTGAAAACCAAACAGGAGGCATCCACTATTACAGAAATTATAGATCCCAAAACTAGATTGTCTGTAACAGGTAAAGAAGAGATAGCTCAAGTCTCTTTAGATCACTACTCCCATATATACAACTAGATATGAATCTGGAGCAAGTCAAGTTAGCAACTATTACGACGGAGTAGAGCTTCCTTCTCTTTCAGGGTTTAGGGCGGAACAGCTTCTGCTAGACATCTCTGAAGAAGAGATTATAGGGGTTATCAAGTCCATTTCAGGAGCAAAAGCCTGCGGTGCTGATGGCTTTCCTATGGAGTTTTTTAAAACTTTCTCCAAAGAGCTGACCCTGTTCTTGGTAAATCTTTTCAACAACATTATCCAAGGAGGGTGTGTTCCCTCAAGATTTAAGGAATCTATATTGGTTAGTTTTGTGAAAAATGGTAAAAATGGTAAAGATAATAATTCATATAGGCCTATTAGTCTCCTCAAAGCGGATTTTAAAATATTAATGAAAATCTGGGCACAACGCTTTACGCCCATTGCCCAGGAGCTTATCCACTGTGATCATACTGGGTTTGATGCAGGGAGGTACATGTCTACAAATACTCAATTTTTAATTCAAGCGCTGGATTATGTGACAAACAATAAAATACCTACTCTCATTACCATGGTCGAAGCTGAAAAGGCATTTGACCTTGTTAAGTGGGATGCTCTTTTTTTTTGGTTTGGGTGAATTTGGTTTTCCAGCTCAAGTGTTAAACATGCTAAAAAATATCTACCAAGGCGCTCAAGCCCGAGTGATAGTTAATGGAGACGCAGTTGGGACCGTGGAAATAAATTGTGGTACTAGACAAGGGTGCCCAATGTCCCCTCTTTTATATTCTTTTTTCATTGAACCCCTTGCTGTAAGAATTCGTGACAACTCCCTTATCAGAGCTCCATGTGAAAGGATGCCAAAAGTAAAATTATTTGCAGACAACATAATTATGTACCTTTGCCCGGAAAAACAGATCGTGGAAGAAGCCCTTTTAGAATTTAGCAACTTTGAACAAATAGGAGGCTATAAGATAAACCAAAAGAAAACAGAGGTGTTATTATTTAACTCGAATGGTGACTGTCTACCCACGATTGTAAGAACTCAGGCCCAGAAAGGCGAGCCAATCAGATACCTGGGTATTAATGGCTCATGCCATATAGATCAATTATTTATTCTAAACTATACAGCTGGCCGAATTAAAATTAAAACTCTATTAGATAATTGGTCCCTCTTACCCTTGACACTGATTGGGCATGTTGCACTCCTAAAATTGTAAAGTCTTCCTTTATAAATATTTTTGTTTGTCAATGTACCCTTATAAATTAATGCTAAATATTTTAAGGAAATCGAGACTATGTTTAGGGAATTTGTTTGGAACAAAAAGGCGTCTAGGGTCAAATTGCCTATACTACAACTAGAGACTAATCAGGGGGGTTTAGCCCTTCCAAACATCCGCACATACTACGAGCCTGCGTTATTAGATCTTACTGGTGGAAACAAACGATCAGATGGACACATATTTTTTTTTAATATGATTGCTGAGTCCGGTACACAAATCCCTGCATTTCTATAAACATCTAATTACCGAAAAAGTCGCACTATAAGACCGTCCGTGACTATTCTAATCGACTTCAATTGCTGTTTAAACAAACAAATGTTTCCAGATTTGCCTTTCTGAAACTGGATGAATGTAGGGGGTTTGGCCTGCATATTCATTCAAGTCATGTTAAGATATGGAAAGATATTGGCCTTAAGCATTTGGGCCAGTTTCTCATTGGTAATAAAATGATTCCCTGGGAAGGAGTAATAGGCAGGGTAGGGAGCCGAATGAAGCCAGGGTTTTTAGAATATATACAGATTACAAATTTTATTAAAAAAATTATATTCCCGTTAAGAAGGGCTCCAACTCTCCTGGCTAATGCACTATTTTAAGTAAATTTGAAGGGAGTGGGAAACTGGTATTCCTTACGTATGAAGCACAAGGCCCTTGGTGGAGGAATTTTGGGGTAAAATAACCTGGGAGACGAATTGTTCTTTTTCTCAACAGGAATGGCAGGTTATTGCCCAATTAGCAAGTAAGGCCCTAAGAGCGGCTCATTTTAAAAGGATGGCCTTCCTGTCATGACGGCTGGCTTATTATACTCCAAAAAAGCTAAATAAATGTCATCCGGAAGTAGACAATAAATGCTTTTGATGCCTCTCCCAAGGTGAGGGAGATTGGCTTCATACTTTTTTACATGCCCGAAGCTTGAGATCTTTTGGGAAAATATTTTTTTAGCAATAAGCCAGTCAATAAAAAAAAAGATCAACCCAGAGACAGAAGTGGCTCTCTTTGGACTCTTAAAAGCTAGGTCAGAACTGACCAGAACTGAAGAGATGTATATATCAATCTGTTCTACAGTAGCAGGCTCATTCATTCTCCAAAATTGGCGGTCTGAAGAGATTCCATCTTATCTTAAATGGGTAAATAAAATGGCAAGAATAGGGAGATTTGAGGAAGCATATGGTAAACGGGTTGGTGCAACAAAAAGGTTTGCAGTGGTTTGGAAGTTTTTTGACAACTTAGCTGTATTACAAGATCTCTAGCACTTTAGCACGTTTGCACTTTAGAAAATTAAGCACTTTAATGCACTGTACTTTCAACCCCGAGTAAAGGTTTTGTACTGTAGTAATAATACCAAAACAATCGTAGAGGCGTCCTCCTCTGCCAAAGGGACAGGACGCCAGTTGACACAATGTCTTAAAAAATAGATCCCTTTGGGAATTTCTGCATACAACACACAACTCTTAGTTTTGTCACATAACCCAACCAGCAACTAACCCAAATACACTCATCCAATAGGAGCTACAAGTGTTCACCAATTAATCAAATGTAAAAAGTGTTTCATTTATTTATACCTTCTAAGTTTATTATAACACAATTAAATCACAATAAAATAAATTTTTCAATTTAAAACAAAAGTACGTGACAGCGTGACAAATCAACATTCATGTACAATTAAAAAAACTTAATGGGACAGGATCTCACAAACATTAATGTCTCCCAAGGTGCATAACAACGTGACAAATCAATATTCATATGCAATTAAGTACTTGTTTAGGCAAAATCTAACAAACATTAATGTCTCCAAAAGGACAAATTATCTTTAAAAAGTGACCAAGAAGCGACGCGTTTCGGTGGTCTCACAGGTCCAACCACCTTCTTCAGGCTTTTAAAATGACAATAATCACATCACAGAACTTTCAATATCTATAAGACACAAAGAATACATATATATATGTATTTATACAATACAATATGGTCATATCAATAAATTATTCATGTACACAAACAGTTCCAATACATTTGTATTTTTCATTCTTTTTGTTAAACACTTATTAGAAAATATAACCTAAACAAAAAAACCTATACATTATGATCATTTGGTCAATTAACTTACCCGTGCTCCTTCATACCACATTCACACCACAGAGCCTTTTGTATGCCCACAAACAGACTGGTAGTTCATACCCCTTCCTGTATAGCAAGATGGTATTGAACCATACCACAATGCATTCAAAGAATATGAACAACATAGCAAATTTTTTACGGGGACCCATCTGCAGGTACAACCCACTTAGAAAGAAAGGGGACCTCCCATTCTCCTTGCAGTATTAGAATTTTATTTTAAATCAAACATCTGATGGTAATTCACTAATTATTTAGGGATCCATATATGGGTTCAACCCACTCGAAAAGAAAGGAGGTTGGGGAACCTCCCATCCTCCTTGTACTGTAGAAATTGAGGGATAAATCCACTGTGTTACCAAAAGGATTCCTATAGTAGTTTTCATAACTTATAACAGTCATGGGACGTAATCATTCATTCATCCCACAACACTCACCCTCAATGCTAATACATAGTTTCTACTGTGTATCTACATCATGGCACCTGTGCCAATGTTTATATGAACTCATAACCCACCTTGATCAGGGCTTGTGATATTATTAACACACAGGGCTTAAAACTCCCGGTCTCCAACCTTCCTCGTTAATATTCTTTCAGGATATCCGTTTCTAATAGAAAAAATATATAAATACACATCACAAAATATTGCACGAGCCTTGTAATCCTAGTGAGGATTGTTGTAGATTATTCGGCTAAATGATTTTAGAAACCTACCCAAGAATGGTTAAAGGCGAAGATACCGCCGTCTGATTCTATAATATTTACGGTCCGACGCAAGCTCCAGTCTCGGGTGAGTAATGCCTAAACCAGATATAACAGTAAAACGCAGGACTCATGTTAGTGAATGCCGAGGGGAATTTTAGCTATTTCACAACAACCAAAACAATTAATTTACCTTAAAATACAGTGTCCAACCCCAAAGTTGTGAGTCGAACATTGAAGCCAAATATCGTCATGCCGTGTGGAATTAAAAGCAGCCTGCATTTCAATAAAAATATATATATATCAGCAGGCAAGGTAGAACCCCTAAAACATGCTGACATCCATGAATAAATGACGATATAAAAAATATAAACTACTAAGTGCAAACGGAAAAAACAAGGAGGGGAAAAACGCTGGGGGAAACAAAAGGCTCTAATTTATAAACAAAACACCCAGCATCCCCAAAACACCCTACATAGGGTGCCACGGGGTTTTAAAACATCACACGTCAAAAAACGTCTTACCGGGATTCAAAAATCTCCAATCTGCAAAAAGCTCCTTTGCCTCTCGTAGCCCCCTCATTACTGGCCCTCTATATATGTGTCGAGCAAACGCGGAAAATCGCTGTATGATCGACATAGAAACAGGACTTCTACTCTGTCATTAAGTTCCCGTGGAATGGCGGACATTTTATAATGGTTCTGGACTTTGCCATGTCTGCCATCTGTCATGAAACTCTTCTCGGCTGGAGAAGTAAAAAGAATCAAACTTCTGGACGCATGAACATGCCTCAATGTGTTGGTAAATCATAGCATGCTACACGCATTTACTCTAAAAACTCCTCATACATTATCTATTTGTTGTTATCTTATCGAGACATGGTGACAATTATTTCTCGCCTGGCCTCAAATTGGTATTGACAAGCCACCGATTCATTCTTTCATGTGTCTATTTCCACCTATCACTTACACAGGTCAGCATCATATAAAGAAATTCTCCTATAAGCAATCCTACCAACACCTATCCATTAAAACACATTGTATATTGTACAGCCACAAACAGTAATATAATGCAAAGCACTCATTGTTTTATTTTGCTCAGCATTACCATAATTCTGTATGACAGGCATCCAACAATGTATAATCAGTACCCTATTTTAATAATCTATCCCACTCTTCTCTCGTATTTAGGCCTTGTCGAATCGTATTAAAAATGGATATATAACCTTGTTCTCTTGCTTTTAGTTTTTCTTCTAGATTGCCTCCTCTCTTGTTCATGTCAACCTTTTCAAGTATGAACCAAACAAAATCCACTTCTGTATGGCCACAATCACCGAAATGTGCAGCCAAAGGGGCATTGGGCTTTTTTGTCTTAATGGCTGATTATGTTCAGCTAAGCGCACCCTTAAGTCGCGGCCAGTTTCACCTATATATGCCAGGCCGCAAGGACAACGCAGTAAATAGATTACATTCTTAGTGCGGCAATTATTGAGGATGTGAGCTCTGATTGTCCTGCCATTATGTGCTATTTCTTTAGCTACCAAACATTGTTTGCACATTTGACAATAACTGCACCGCACATTACCAGTAGCAGTCGTGTTATCCAGTGTTCTTTGTCTCAATTTTTGTTAATCTCCATAAGTATGGACTAGCTAGCTGCGTAAGTTCATATTTTTCTTAAACAAAAACAATGGTTTTTCCAATTTTGCCTCTTCCTGATCATTCAGGATATTCCTAGTGTTTATTGACCACATTTTTGAATCTATTGCTAAAATCATTAAACAAAAAATTTCCCTGAACCATAGTATACTTAAAGATTGCCTTATGCTAGAAAATGTTAGAAAGATTCCCTGGCTCGCTTATGTTAAATCTAGCTTGGAGAAAATAGGGCGTCCCGAGCTCTTTATTTCCCCAGAGATGATAACAAGAACGGACGTCTTACAGACAAAAAATGCTATGATGAACTTGTTATCTCTACTAGATACAGTTGGTTTCCTGATTTCTATCTCCTCTCTCTGTATTTTATTGTGATTTTAATTGTGTTATAATGAACTTAGAAGGTATAAATAAATGAAACACTTTTTCCATTTGATTAATTGGTGAACACTTGTAGCTCCTATTGGATGAGTGTATTTGGATTAGTTGCTGGTTGGGTTATGTGAAAAAACTAAGAGTGGTGTGTCGTATGCAGACATTCCCAAAGGGATCTATTTTTTAAGACACTGTAGTAATAATGCCAAGATTTGTCAATTGTGAAAAGGTACCGATGAACTAACTGATTTACTTGAATTCTTGATGATTATCCGGTACTTGTTACTTTAGGTAGTTTTAGATGTGAAGGGGATAATTAAATGCTGTGTTGATGTTTATGAACTTGTGGTGGCCAGGACTCTCTGCTTTATTTCTTTTAAAGATGTGTATATCTTGGTCTGATGAGTTCCAGCTTTTAACCGTACATATGATATAAGTGTATTTTATATAGGATATATGATATATGTGCGTTATATGTGGAAATATGAGTATTATTCCTCCCTGATGACCAATGCTATGTTATTTTTTGGATCTCTGCTTTGCTCAATATTGGTCAGCTTCAAAGGGCTGACCAAACAGTCAGGGCCCAAAGCATTGGGCAAGCCACTCCGCCCCAACCCACCCACCCACTCGCGCCCATCCAGGCATACAGTTCTGCTTTCTTGCAGCACGAGAAGCAAAAACATAAAATTGTATTTAAAGTACCATTTTATGTTTCTGCTTCTCGCTCTGTGAGAAAGCAGTGGGGCGACACTCCTCCACCGTAATGGAGGAGCCGTCCCTGTCAAGAAGTGAGCAAGAACTGAACAATGTTGATTGACAATGCACCCGCTCACCCCCACCCCTGGCATGGGTACAATTAAAACAAGACTTGTACGTCACAATTCCAAATCACAGAAAAGGTTTTTCGAGTCTCGACCCGTGTTTAACAATCACTGTGCCATTCGCTCTTCGTGACGCTGCACACCTTTCATAAAAAGTGAAAATGTCAGTCTTAAAAATTAAAAGCATGTTTTTAAAATATGAAAGGTTCACGAGAAACCAGTAAGTATCACAGGCAGCCAAGAGTTAAAGTCTCAGGCCATGGGGACCCTGGCTATGCCGAAGTCCAGCAGGAGCCTCGAGGTGGGGAAACAAGCCCAGGCGAAGGAGCGCCAGCCTGCTCAACCACCCCAGACAAGCCCAATACAGTGAATAAACCATTTCAACCTGCAGCAGCCAGGGATTTAAATACCCTGTGATGGGCTCGCTGAAGCTGCGTATGCTACTCATTGACATGGACAGAGTCTTCGCGGACTTCACCCGAATACTTGGTACTACTCATGTGACCAAGTTCTTTCCTTTGTTGTAATATGATCTCCTTCACCACCGCCAACAATGGGGAAAAGGGTGTGCAATTTTGCCAGTATGTAGCAAGCATTAGACCTGCTCGTAAAATAAGGTTCTAGTGTGAAAATAAATTCAACGGATACCCAACCTACTAAATGGGGTGGGTAGGTTAAACAAATTAAATCTTCACAGTAAGAGTTACACTGCTTTTTTCATTCAATATGTGTCTATGCGCCTACCAGCAAGCAGCTCAGTGCTAATTAATTCCGGTGGAGCGGAGCAGCGTAATTTAACCATTCCGAATAACAAGAGTAACACAGAATTACTAAATTCCTCCAATTCCGCCTGCAAAGTTAAATATTCCGAAAACCCCTACTGATAACTTGTAGCTGGTGTAGCTTCCCAATTATACTACTGCCAATGTTTGTAAATTCTAAAAAGCAGTAAATGTGCACCCAGTCAAGGAATACTATCTTTTTTACTTTTCTGGTCACTATTTATAGTTAAGATCCCGATCTAAAAGATTAACAAGTTAAAACCTCTTATTGTAATAGGATAAATGAGAAAAACCAATGAAGACATACCAGATCCAGGTGCCCCGTACCCAATTACCAAACCAAAAATGCATCTAAAGGGTGGCACACCCAAAACACCTCTGCAGAAGCTACAACCCTGCCTGTGCCGCATGGACCCGGTAGTTCTTCTTCAACCTGCAAAGGAGATGTCATTCTTCCATATTTACTCTATTTGGCAAAATCTGGCTTAAAATTATTTTCCATAAAGATTCATTTGGCAGCTTTTACTGCCTACAGAAAATGTCCTTCAGAAACCTCTTTTTTTAAAATCCCAGTTATCAAAGACTTTTTAGAAGGGTTGAAAAAGGTTTTCTCTCCCATGAGGCATCCTTCTCCTCCCTGTGAGCTCAATATAGTTCTCTCATGCCTTATTAGGGACCCTTTTGAACCCATTCACAAATTGTCCTTGCAACATCTCTCATGGAAAACTGCTTTCCTCGTAGCGATCATACGGTTTGCGAAATCCATGCATTGTATTCTCACAAGCATTACAATGTTTTAACCTGTAATTCCAGTGCTCTCTCATGGGAATCTCCATTGAAGTCATAATCAACACTCCCACCTCCCCACTGGAGATGACAGGGTTGATTATTGGACCTATCTATCACTGCCACATATCATCAAAAAGAACTGAAGCAACTGCCATCTGCTGGGCATGATGAAATAATGATGGTCTGTGAGTCCACAAAGGCACAGACACTGTTTTTGTTCTCACATAAATCTATACTGTCCAGCTATCCTTCATTTCTCTACTTTTATCAAAAGGGTTTGTGAAAGAGATTTAAGCTGTTTTTACAATGCATTGGCTTTAAATATGCTTACATATATGGGTTTCCTGACTTTTTTTAAGTAAAAGCTGAATAATTTTACTATTGTAGCCTTTCTTATAGGCTGCATAATGTTCTTCTCTCAACTGTTTCTACAGGCCTTCCTTAAGAAAGGCGAACATCTACACCTAAGAAGATATGCTATGAAAAAGTGCCCTATTTCATTGAGTACCCCCTGCCCATACATACATATATGTGGGGCCAAAAAGTTAGGGTTCTTTTACAATATTTAGCATACACCCAGTAATGATCATAACATTATGTTACAAATTAATTTCTTGCGTGACAACACATTTAATAAAAAAATGTCTGGCAGTTGGGATGTCTTTAAAGTACCCTTCATTCACTTTATTTTTCCAAATATCATTTAAAATTTCACATCCAAACAACTTGTTTGCAGCAAAAACACTTTGTCCATATTCAGACTTTCTCAAGGCTGTGAATGATAAATATATATATATTTGTCAAAAGTAATCTTAAAAACACAAAATATTATTATAAAAATATCATATCCAGCTAAAACATAAATAAATCTCTTCAAATCCAAGTGTTCTCATTATGACATCACGTTATTGCACCAAAAATCATATACACATATGAAAGAAAAGTATTTAGAATAGTCAAAGAATTAAGTTGTCATTAAAAATATATTCCTGTACATCAATGTCACTATTTTACTCTGTTACCCATATTCATATCTACTTTGTTACAACTTGTTCTCAATCAATATACCTACATCTCAATTATGTAAAACTTAACCAACTGTTGGAGATACGTTTACAATCATTTGATAATCCTCTATGTCTCATACCATTCAATTATAATATTAATGTATGATCCATAACATAATAAGCTCATTTAACTTTAACCATTAAAGTTCACTTGCTTACCATATATTTTAATATTAATACTTCCAGTCCTTTCATGTTCGTGGTAAATTTCTGTAACCAATCATGTCCAATATTCATATTTGTAATTTGTGTGTAGGTTATGCATATCCTGTTAAAAATGGCACATGATTTAGTCCACTTAATACTTACTGTTGTTCATATTTGTTTTCTATCCTGAAGCCATCATTGACCTCAACGTTTCTGTATTTTGCTTATTAACACTTGGACTTCTTCCTAATATTTTTTGTATTTAATAACTTTCGGAGCTCAATACCTCATCATTCTTTTTTTTCAAAATAATCTAATTATCCATGACTTTCTAAAAACATTCTGTGTATTTGCACAGCACACATTTATTACATTACTGCCCATCGTACAATAGAATGACCCTAAGTATGAACTCAATCAATTCCTTTTAATATCAATGGACACTTGCTACTGTGACCCCCCCCCCTTCCCATTGCCAATATATACAGTCTGGATCAGGAACACGGTTTGGTATGTAATCTAGACCAGTGCGTTCCCATCGTATTGCTGACTGTGGCCATAGTGACCCCCCTCGTTGCATATATTTAAATAAAACGAGAACAGGATAGCAAATTAATTGGTATCGATGCGGTTCATGGTCTCAGTTACCATTTCCTCGAACTTTGATGTACATGATATATATTCAGAATGATAGCAATTTGATGTTTACTCTAAACCAGCCCATCCTTACCCGATTTGCCAGCAGTCACCATTTTTAGATTCCCAAATTTCCAATCTGTTTAATGCACACTATGTATCAGGATACAGATCTAGTTTATACCAATTTAGTATATGCGCTAAGATAAATTAGTAACTGTTCATATCAGCTTTTAATACTCCCTCACTAACTATACGTAAAATATACACTTGTGGCACATCTTCTTGTATAAAATGACGTGTATACGTAGTACGTATTTGCGGTCCTCATTTTAGCACCCCCTTCCTTACCTAATTCTTACACATATGCTCACTTTGAAAGTGGCAATATGATATGTCTTTGTCAGCCAGAACAACAGTTTGTGTATTTCCCTGCTACCTTTTGACTCCACAACTTACAACCACATGTTGTGATTCAAATCCTCATCTCTATCCCAAATAAATATTCACCATTTTGCAGGTTCTATCCTCTTTAATACAGTTTTCAATCTATGCCATATATAATCCTCTAAATCCCTACTGATAGTCCACATATATCTCAAACTTCTTTGTACACCAAGTTAATTCCATATTCACAGTATCTGTCATTTCACAAGCACTTTTGTTTACGAGTATCGCAGATCTGCGGAGCATCACCGAATCTATGGTGCTGACAACAAAACACAACAAAAAGCACCCAGGGTGGGCCAAGAGCCTGACGGGTGGCATGAGATTTGATTTTTTTGGGAAAGCAGGCATGCAGACCCCGCCCTGATTCTTCAGAGGCCCCATCTCCTAAGACCAGTATAATTATTGATGGGGATAGGACATGCAGCCCACCTCCTAAGCTTCTTTATTCTCCCTGGGGACCCCATTCCCTAGGGCCAGTGTTTATTTCTTGGGGAGGTGGCAGCATGCCCCCTATCTGAGCTGTAGATCAGGCCTGGGGACCCCACCACCCTGGGGTCTGATAAAAGCAGTGTCTTGGAAAACCATCCCCCAGGACAATGCTATGTTCCTTGCCGAGGAGAGTGCAGGCACAGAATATAAACTTTGATCCCTATCAAACTCTCCCAGGCAGGGAATATCACTTTGTTCCTGCCCAGGCTGGAGCAGAGAAAGAAGCTGCTCCCACCTAGGTGGGAGCAGACAAAAGAAGCCGGCTCACGCGGGCACCTAGTATGAGTGCTGGCTGGGGCCTCGGCAAGGACTGAGGTGGTCTTGGTGTTCCCCTTGTGCTCCCAACTTATAAAACGAAATATTTAAAAAGTGTGTGTGCCCCAGGTGGGTACTGGGGCACCCACTTTTTTTTCAAACGATAAAAAAAGAATGATAAATAAGTAGTAGATGTTGCTCATATGTTATTCACTACTCTGACAAGGAGTGGCCCATAATCCTCTGCGAGTGCTTCTTAATCATATTTGTTTGATCCTGGCGGTGTCTCTAGAAGGCAAGCATTTTTTAATGTTCTGGATGGCAGCAGGGAGCACAGCAGCCCTCCCAGCAACATTGAAAAAAACACAGTAAGTCTCCTGGGTCATTGAAACGGTGACCCCGGGAGAATAATTGCTTGCACTCATTTGAATAAACACGCTCAATGTAAATTAGAGCCGCAGTGTGTTTTTCTTTGAGGTGGTCTGATATGACCAAACTAGAAGGTAAACCACAGGCGGTGGGATTTACAGAGGTTCGCTACCCCACTGTGTGCTTGCCATATCAAAGAGGCTTGGGTTCTAGTGATGCGTCTTTTGGATACGTATCTATACATGAACATACACATGTGTAGATATACGTAGAGATATATATGTATAGAAAATTAAATTCAAAAGTATTAAATTATGTTTTACAGATTATAAATAAAACATAAATTTGTGTTTATCATAGAAGGACATAACTGAAACAAAATTAAAACCAAAACAGAAATAACCAAGAAAATTAAACTATAAACAAACTTAACCAACTAACTCACACAAACAATTAAATTAACAACATAAAAGGCACACAAATTTTACAAACGTAATAATCTAAAAATGACAAAAGCTGCAAGAAGCGGAAACTGCAGAACCTGAAAACTGAAGTAAATATATATTGATACCTACATTGCAAAGTAAGTAAAACTTATATTTTAACTAAAACTTACTTTTAAATAAAATTGTAAAATAGCAAATAAATTCCAGGAGGTTGAATATCCCTTTGGCGAAGAACATCTGAAAAGGAGTTGCTGCTGCAGGGAAGAATTAAGATTATGTCTTAAATTAGGATTTTGTCTTAAATTACGATATTGTCTTAAGTTAAATTTAAGTTTAATTTAAGACAAAATCCCAACTTAAGACAAAATCCTAATTTAAGACTACTAAATGTCTTCTGTGAATATCAAAAGTAGTAAGTTTAGGATTTTGTCTTAAATTAGTTCTGTGAATCGGCCCCTTTGACTGGGACCAATCCTTTTGTTTTATTTGACCAGGGTTCCATAGCAGTTGACTTCAAGTCACGCCTAGGTCCCAGTCTACCACTTCCATTGACTATCATCTGCTTTGTGTTTTTTGGCACTATTTCAATATAAAACTATAAAAAAAATCACACCTCTAGTTCCTGTTATTGGATTTTTGCTGTTTTGGTGTCATTTTGTTTATACAGTTTTACTCTATGTTTCTAATTCGGTCTGGGATTTTTATTGCAAGGAGTTTTGATTTATTGCTGTTTTGGAACTGCATAATACTTTACACATCGCCCTAAATTAAGCCTGTCTGCTCTGTGCCATCACTACCCAGGGATTTGAGCTCAGGTTAATTTTGTGACTTTGATAATCCATCCTGACAATGAGTGTGATTATGCCTTGAACTGGCAGTCACCCACGCCAAATAATAATATTCTTTCTTACACCATTGATACAAGGGATCTTTGTGGCCCATGCAAATAAATGAGAGGTGACCATTAAAGAAATGTGCTTATGCATGTCTGCTTTCTTCCAGCTGGGTCTGCGTAACAAACCCAGACCTTGGTAGGGCCCTCTAATGGTTAGTTGTTTTGTCCTCAGTTGGAGTTTCCTATACAAATCTTTTATTTATTTACGTTTTTTTTATAGTGCAGCAGGTTACCATCCATCTACCCTGCAACACTTTATAATGGAAGGTGGTACAGATCTCAGCTAAGACCTGTGATAACGACTCCTATAGATCCAACAGTTAGCTTTAAAGTTCCATCCTTCTTTTTCATGGATCGAAGAAAGGTTTTTAGGGCCTGATTATGATGCCGGCACAACTGACTTCTGCGATCCTGTCAGAATGCGGGCAACCACCGGATTACGATCCATGCATTGTTAACTCTAACCAACTGCTGTAATACCGCTGACTCCAATAGCCTTTCTCTGACCGCCGAGATGTCAGTCGGAGAAAAATAGCATCCATAGGGCAGTACAGGAATCTCGGACCACAGTCTGGATTACTGTGTGGGTTTCCGATGACTTGCTCGTGTCGGTCCGACTGACTGCCTTTGAACTGTCCGAAATGATGGATTTGGGGTACATACTCACCCAAATCCACTTCTATCTAGCAGTCTCCACCATGAATCCCTTCCTCCAGGTCGCCCCTACACCTGAGCACTGCACCCCAATGACTATGCTCCTGTAGGTGCCGGAATCCACATAAGTCCTTATGCAGTATGTATCCCCATTGACTGCAATGTGCACATTCTTCCACACTCTAGCAATGGTGAACATGGTGCACCCGCACGCACTTTATTGCAGTCACAATTCCAGGATAGAACTAGGGCTCGAGTAATTACATTATGAAGCTTGGTTCGAATCTTGCAGGCATCATCATGTGGAAGGTGGTGATTTTTGTGATGGGCCAAATCTGTAGTGACAAGCAGAGATCCTGAGTGGGCTGTTCTCATCAGAGGCAATTCGAAAGGGATTGAATTTAGATGCTCTTGAGCTGGGAATCAAAGGTTCACATGGAGTCTGCTGTACACCACATTGACTGGGGTATTCTAGCCATAGGTGAAACTGGAAATGTATCCAGAAGGTTTTTTGTTCTAACCTGGGATTGAATCAAATGAGAATTAGGTGTTATAGACTCAGTTTGAAATGGATGTAAATCAGGCGGTTTAGATGTTAAATCATCATACATTTCATAAGGTCTTATGTTGTAGCCTGAGATGTAGTGTAATCTTCATGGTCAGGTAGTTAAGTCTCGGATAAAGTTGCTTTAGGACATGAGGGCTGGACTTTGTAGGCTCAGATTAAGTATTTTCTACAGGCCGAAGGCTGTGTGTTTTAATCTCAGCTAGAATCTCAGGTCCAGCATGATATGTGAAACCGTTAATCCTTAATTTGAGCTCGCATTTAGCTGCATGTGACATCTGATGCAAATTTTAACAGTTTAGGGGCCGATTCCGATCTCGGTTGGAAAGCAATCCGACCGAGCCGGATCCGGGGTGTTTTCCAACCGATCCTGACTCCTGTAGTCCGACCGAGCGAGTACGATGCAGCCGTATGCTGTCGGACTCGGTTCGGTCGGACTCCCATTGAAGTCAATGGGAACCGATTGTGCGATGCATACATGGCTCCCATTGACTGAATGGGTACGTTGCGGACAAGTGCGCTCCCTACAGTGGGTCACGCTGGTGCCATCCGCACCGTACCTGTCTGTTTTAGGGAGACCCATGGCTCTTCCCCTGTGTCTGAGTCGTAAGGCTGAGGGTAACAGGGGGTCCGATGCGGACCCACAAAGTCCAACTCCTGGAGCTATTTCAAGTCGGAAGCTCTGACTCGATCTGGCTGTCCGAATCGAGCATCGTACTGGCTCGGTCGGAATTCACCTTCATTGCGTGCCACGTTTAGCTTACGGCCGAGACGTACAGAGCGGTTCGGACCCGGAAATTATTCGGACGGAGATTTTGCGCTTGTTCGCATTGTACTTCGACGTCCGGATCTGTGTACGAACCGGACGGAAATTCAGCCTCCGAATCTGATCCGCTAATGCCGAACTTGATTCGGTGCCATTCCGACCGAGATCGGAATCGGCCCCTAAGTGTTACACGTACACCTGTTCACTCCTCTGCATTGGTACATTTTATATTATGCCTCAAATGGTGTGTGGTACACACAAGGTAAATTAACTAACAGGTGGGGACATGGTGTCCAATCCCTATACTCTTTATGAGCACAGAAGCAAATGCGTTAAAACAAAACAGGGTTTAAATACACAAAAGTTGTACAATATGGATAGGCCCTGGTGGCCCCTAAAACCATATACTAAAATAGTGGTATAAGAACCACGAATCTAAAAGGAAGAAGGCCTAGGGCCTTGGGAATCGCTGGGACTTTGAGGAGCTAACAATGGTTAGTGACCAGGAGGCCCACGGGATGCGTGTGCAGTGCTTGAAGTTACACGCGGTGCGCCCATAGACTTTCAATGGGTGCATAAAAAGTACAAAGTTACTGCAAAGGGAACCTTCAGGATGGACCAGAACCTAACAATGTAAAACCTAGACACTAGAGATGTTTCTCTCAACAGGAGCACCGGAGTGCCAGCGTTACCTCACCCACAGGAAGCGGGTGCATAGGGTTCAAAGTGCGTCGGGTTTCGTCATGCGGGTCAATGGAGCCTGAAGATGAAAATGCTGCAGGCGGCCAGTCGAGAAGAGTTCCGGTGAATCCAAGGATGGATCTGAAGATGTGAAGACCTGAAAGCAGAGGGGACAATGTTCAAAGTCACTAGCCAGTGACTACCGTGGAACCAGGAGGGAACCAGGCGATGTCGGGTGCCAACAGGTGAAGAAGGGAAGCTTGTCTCTGCAGCCACGTGGACACGAAGAGGTCAGCGACGTCCAGGAGTCGATCACGAGCTGTCCCACGCAGGCTCCCGCTGATGGCGGTGTCGGCAACTTGATTGAAGCAAACAGGCCTTGTCAAAAGCAAGCCACGCAGGGAGTGAAGAAAGCTTGTTACTCTAACCAGCAAGGTCAGAGGGGCTGCTCCTTTTTACAGAAGCGAGGGCCATTCGGGAGCAACCAGACCAGCAGTGTTGATTGTAGATTTTGTCGCCAAGATGGCCACTAGCCAATGGGACAGTAACCGGGATGACGCATCAAGTGGCAAAATGCAAAAGGGCCCCACGCAGATCGTGGAGATGCTGGGGGCTGATCTTCGGTTCAGATGCTGCTCGGTGGTAGGGCTTCTTAAACCTCAAAGCACAGCATTGAGGGTGCCTCAGGTGCTGCGCAGTCAGCTTCTCGGGGGTCTTTCAAGATGGCCGGTCCCACGTCTCTCAATGCCTCCACGGGTCTCTTCTTTTCAGGGACTGTGGATCGAGCTTGGAGATGTCTGGGAATCTAGGTCTTGTTGGGCTCTCGGCTTGGGCTCCGGCGGGAGGCGGCGGCAAAGCAGATGTCGAGTTGCTGGATGGTGCCTGTGTTCACAGGGTGGTCACTCCTTGGCCACAAGGGAGATGCTCTTCAGTCTTCTGTGCAGCACAATGTCGAAGTCCAGTTTTCTTCTTAGTTGCAAGTCGAGTTCAGGATGATCTGAAGTATTAGGACACAGCTCCTACTCTTAAACCAAATCTAGGGGCCTTATCATCTACTAGGTCCCTCCTCTGGGTGGGACCAGGAAGGGGGGTGGTTACACCCCCTTTCCTTTGTCCAGTTTCGCGCCAGAACTGGGGCTGGAGAGCCCCAGGACCGGTTTGAACTGGCATATGCACAGTGACACCTTGTGTGCCCCAGGCATGTCTCATTCTTTTCAGCCCTCCCAAACCCACTACACAAAATCCTGTCTGGGGTGGTGCAAGCACCTCCCCTGACAGGAAACCCTTTGTCCAAGCCTCCCAAGCTGGAAGGACTCCCAGCAGCAGGAGGTCAGACTTGTGTCTGTGGTGGCAGCATCCATTTTGTGATGCTGAGGCTCGTGTTTAACTTTACCCAGGTTTCAGGTTAGGTA
Source organism: Lissotriton helveticus (assembly GCF_964261635.1). Lineage (NCBI taxonomy): Eukaryota > Metazoa > Chordata > Amphibia > Caudata > Salamandridae > Lissotriton > Lissotriton helveticus. The sequence goes on along the minus strand of NC_136070.1, from coordinate 352,675,245 downwards.
CATGTCGTGTCCCTCTAGAAGGGTGGAATGCTACCCCCGTCCCCGGAACTGGCGAGGGGGTAGTATTCCAATTTGTATGACACCTTACTCGACATGTTTTGATAAAGCCAAACCAAAGATAGCATTTAACCCCGAGGTTCATAATGCACTTAAGAGTATATGGTATGGCAATATCATGAAACAGCTGAAGGACCTTGTTCCGAAAGCTGCCGACAGGCTCAGCTCATGCCAGAGCACCATCTCACATATTTCCAAGCACTCTGCCTCCAGGATTGATGAGGTCTACCATAGGAGTGACTTATAGGAACATATGTGTCCATTTTGGGTTAGATATAGGTATACTATACCTAAGCAAGAGGTGATTACACCAACTTACCCCAGCTGAGTGATCATCCAGTTGTGTCAAATAGCTAGGCCAGGCCAGGGGTGGCACAATACATGCTGCAGCCCCTGGTAGGCCTTGGATACACCTATGCCCTGGGTACCTAGGGTACACAGTTACAGGGGCCTATAAGGTGAACCAGTTCCAATTGGTAATGCACCTAGAGTGCATTGGCATTAATTTAGAGAGAGAACAGCAGGCTGTGGGTCTGATTAGCAGGCCCACAGCCACATTAAGTCAGAAACCAGTGAAGCAAAAAGCAAAAATTTGGGGTGACCATAGGATAGCAGACCCTTCTCTCCTACAGTATACACAAGGTAAATTAACTAACAGGTGGGGACATGGTGTCCAATGAAGATGATGAGCTTTGGCTGTTTTAGTGTTGTCTGGAATTTCTCATCTATCACAATGGTTGTGTGTTGCAATTTCAGACTGTGCATCACACACGACATGCCATTTGGCCATTGCAGAATCAATAGTGTCTCTTATACTTCACAAAGTATAGCAGTTGGAATAGCCTCATAGATACATCTGGAGAGTTTTAAGGCTCAAAATCTATTTGAATATGTAGGTTTTCAGTAGCTGCCTACATTTTAAGCAGCCGTTCAGTAGTTTAGATAGTTAAAGTAAATGAATTCTACAGTCAAAGACAGGGACTTTAAAGGCCCTGCTAATAGAGGTTCTTGTGCCTGGAAATTGAATCTTGCATAGTTGTACATTTCCATTTTGATGTTTGCTGGTAATATTCAGCATGTTAGATAATCTGCATTTCATTCGGAGCAATGAAATGTTACTTGCATAGCTCATAAACTACCTAAGCCTTTACACAGATTAGAATCCATCGAAATTTGTGGGAAAACGGCAGAAAATCAGCACACAAACTCCAGAAAGGAGTACGTACCATTGCACAATAAACTACCAAGCATTGCTTATGTCCTTGTTCAGCCAGCCGGTCAAGGAGCGCGGTTCCAGAAACCAATAGTGAATGCTCTACATTTTTCAAGTCACTTTACTAATTAGAATGGGCTCTTCACACTCATCAGGCTTTTTGCGCAGAAACAGATCAATTCAGCAGATTGTGCCTTTAACAGCATGCAGATTGTAGCGCTTGCTGTTTTCAGATTTGCCTAAACTAGCTCAAGTGAATATTTTGTTCACCTATAAATTAAGTTTAGTCCTCCTGAGAATTGTTAAGGACTTTTTCAACCAATCAGTGCCTATTCTAATGAAATCACCTTCAGAATTGAGATGGTACCCTGAATTTCAATGTGTTTCTGTCTTATGCTTCACACCGAATATCCTTATTCTGTTTGAATAGTTTATGAATCACCTTAATTTTTCAAGCATTCTGTCTCTAAAATGAAACATGTACAGTCGAATGCCTCTGGCACTGCGTCTATGTAACAATCTGCTCCACATTTCATCATTCTGGCAGATCCAAGATTTTGGGGCTTATTTACAAGGCCCTTGCGCCACTTTTGCGTAATTTTTAACATGGGAAAAGTGACGCAAATGTGGCGCAAGGGCCTTGTAAGTCTGCCCCTTTGTGTTTTTACAGGACACCCACGGTTCGAGTTTCCTGACAATTGTTCTGAATGATTATGCCTTGGCGCTCGTCACAGAGGTCTAGCCTCTGCTGCATAACAGTGTCCACCCAAAGCTGTGCTAGATTTAACACAGGTGGCTGTTGTCCCCATGCCCAGGCTTGAATACTACTGTCACTTGGCTATTGCTTGTAATAGTAGTGGGATACAGGCTTTCTTTCCTGACACCAGTGAGTAGATATCCAACTGACTCTCCACGGTGGCGTGCTTCAGTGACGTTGAAGGAGTTAAATCAAGTCACTACATTGCAAGAGTTATACTTGGGGTCATTAAATGGAAGTACGTTTTCCAATTTTCACATCACCAGACTTTTTGCATTATACCCTTAAGAGTCCCACTGGAGCGTTACTGTTGTGAGCACACACAGTCCTGTTAGGGGACGTGGGTTGGAACGTGTTTACTGTAACACAGGGAAGCCAGAAAAGTACCTGGGAAATTATATCCACAATGACGTATTTTTGGAGCCCTTAAGGTATGGCATCATCAATAAATGCCAGTGCATTTGAGTGGTTTGTATGTGGAAAATAAGAAGCTAGATTAGAATACAGCATACTGCTGTAGTCGTTCTTTCACTTCTATGGGTTGAGTCTTAGTCATAATCAATAGTACAAAATACAATTGAGTACAACCATGATTTTTTCTTAAATACATGGAAGCATTTGAATTATATATGATGTACTGAAGATAATTACAAAACCAGACCACATCAAGTTATATCGCTGTGGCCTTTCTTCATTCATATGATTACATCAAATACTGTGGTGCCACAACAATCAGCATTTCATAATAACACTTTACATTTAATTAAATTAACACATACATTTGTGAAACAGAATATATTTGCAGGTCCAATAGATATCTATCTGATTAACGGAGACTTCATGATGACATCAATGATTCTTTTTTGTCTATAAATACTGAGCACTTTATCGAATATATTATTGTCAACAAGACCTAAGGGAGTCAAAACAAGTTGTGTCCTCAGAAATGTGTGAATTACACTAAATTTTGAAACCGCCCTTGGCAGGGCCCCTTAGTGTTGTGTACATGCCCCTGCCATCCTTTGCTATGCACCGGCTTCTGGCTTGCCAATCATCCACCCCAGTTGGTCAGCAGGAGTTCTACATCAGGAGAACGAAATTTACAGATATATATACCAATATACACATATCTTGTTACGGTGAGGACTAGGGTTGAGCACATTTTGAATAATTTGATTTTATATAATTACGCCAAATTTTGGCAAAATTATGTGAAATTACTCATAATTACACCAAATGTAAATCTGTCATTTAGCGCTATATTTTGGTGTGAAAGGCATCTTCTCATCAATTTTTGATGTACAACGCATTTCATGCTAACAAATTGTACAAAATAGAAAACGCACAACAGCCACTCTCATTCTGTTGTTCAAATGCATTTGTGGTAAATGTTTATGTGGAAGGCACATTGTGGTGAATTTGTACATAATGTAATGTTCTGTTACTGAAGTTTAAAAAGCACGCGCAAACCAAGTTGTTTCAATGGCACTTTGGAGGGGACAAGAAGGTGAGATACAGAGTGTTCGTTGTATGCATGTGTAAACAGCCAGGTTTTTAATGATTTCCTGGATTCTGATTAGTGAGATGCCGATCTTATCTCAAAGGGAAAAGAGTTCCAAAGTTTGGCGGCGATGACAGAAAATCTGACTCCACCCAGTCTCTTCTTCTTGAAGTTGGGATCTGATATGGAGCTCATGTGAGCAGAGCTTAGTGAGCGTTTAGGGTTGTACTTCTGGATTCAAGAGGTGTTTTGGTGTGAAGTGATTGGAAAAGGATGCAGCCAACTTTGAAGGTTGCTCTTTGTTCTACAGGCAGCTAGTGGAGGTATTTCATCTAGGGGGGATGTGACATCGTTTGGGTTGTTCATAAATTAGATGGGGTGTCTAGTTCTGGACAATTTGGAGCCTTTGATGAGGCATTTGGGCAGGCCAAAATAAACAGACTTGGCATAACCCATCCTTTAGAGGATGAGGGAAATTACAGCTTGGACAAGGGCCTCAGAGGTGAGAAATTTAGCAATTTCTTGATTTTGCGGGGCATTAGGAAATATGAAGAGATTACTGAGCAGATTTGTTGAATCATCGATATTTTGGCCTTGATGGTCACCCCAAGACTTTTTACTGCTTTTTAGGGTTGGGGAAGCTCCTTATTTGGGTGGCCAGAATGATTTGGCCCAGTATTCAAGCTTATTTGAGGTGATAATACCTTATGTATTTTCCCGTTTAATTTCAAGTGATTGCTGTTCATCCAATTGTGGATGAACAGCATTGTGGATTGAAAGTGCTCTTTAGTTCAGGGGAATCATCTCATTTGAAAATTAATTGCATGCTGTCTGCATAGTTGTAAATTGTACAATTTATTTTGATGAGCGTGGAAACCAGTGGACAATTGTATAAGTTAGAGATGTGCTAATAGAGAAGATCCCTAGGGGATAGAGAAGATTCCTGGGGGACTTAGGATGAGGTCAATAGAGTCAGGCGAATGGAACAGGAGCTGTCTCTTAAAAAGGAGGTGATCCAACAAAGCCATGGGTCCCTCTGCCCAGCAGCCTCGGTACGGTCAGTCAAGAACTTATGGTCCACAGTGTTAAAAGCCCCCAAAAGATCGAGGAGTACTAGTGCCTGGGAAGAGCCAGTGTCTGCATCCACTCGCATGTCATCAGTCACGGAGAGGATGACTGCTTCTGTGGAATGGGTTGGCAGAAGCTTGCCTGACCAGGGTCCACAAATTGGGACTTCTCCATGAAGGTGCAGAGGTTGCATGTCACACTCGCTTCTAGCACTTTTGCAAGATAAGGTAAGAGGTAAATTGGGCAATACATTTTCACCTTGTTTTTACTGGTGAGGTACCACTATTGTTACTTCTAAAGCACTGGGTACTTTTCCTGAATTGAGGCAAATGCATTGTACAGCGAATGGTGTGTTATTATACGTGTAAAGTAATAGCTTAATTTCGGGAATTTCAAGTAACTAGCATAACACTAACATTCCTGTCATTAAGGTGGATTTTCAGGGTTCAGGAATGGGTAGTGCATATGGGTGCTAACAGAGTTTTAAGGCTCAGGGATAGATAATGAGGTTTCCTAGGGTTGCAGGGCGGGAAGCACATATGAGGAATAAAGGATATCTGCAGGGTCGTGGGTGGTGTACAGGGGTAGTAAGGGTTTTGGGCTCAGGGATGGACAATGTATATGTGTTGTAATGGGCTTTTTTGGGTTCAGAGGTGAGTAGTATATAAGGGTAGTAAGGGGCTTTAAAGTTAATGGATGGGTAGTGAGTCGATTTTAGGGTTTGGGGAGATGTAGAGTAAAATTAAATCATAGAAATGTAAAAAGTAATAATTTATGTTTATAAATACATTACACAGTTACATATAGTTAATACTAATTTAATTTACATGTAATTTAAGTACCTCACAAATAGCGTTATGAGATTAATTATATATACTAAAAAATGATTCATTTTAAGGGTATCTATTTTTATATTATAAATGATGTAATAGCTTTTAATAGAGTGTCAGTTAAAGACTGATATATTTCCCTTACAATGATGCTACCATAAAATGTCCCCGTCCATCACCTGATCCCACCCACAATAATGTTTCTACTGTACATAATGTATGCATTCCTGTACGTTTTTGAGAGGTAATTTTCTTCCACCTATGGAGAGTGCAGTATATTTGCCCTGTGTAATTGTCCAAATGTCCTTCTTCAAAGAAAAAAAACAAAAGGCAGAGAAATCTGCTCTCAGGTACTTCCTCATCTAATTCCATTTTGAGATTTACTATTAACAATAGATAGTGCTGTACTCTCAGTTAAAAAGTGTTGACAATAGCCATCTCATTTCCATAGTAGAGTTTGGACTATAGATATACAGGCCTACTTTTTCTCTCGCTGAAAACGGTTTAATAGTTTGGTTGTTACAGTGTTGATGATTTCTAAATATCCTGCTTCTAGTGGTAGTCTGCAGTCAATCACATCAAATGAGGCAGGTTTAGACCTATAGTTCTAAGCCCTAAGCACCTGGTTGCATTATTCACCTGAAGATGAAAAAAAGTTCTGACCGGGAAAATCTGTTGAGAACTAAGGAAACAATGGTGGTTGTAGGCTACCACAAAATCTTTTCTAAGCCTGCATTAGTGCCGTTTGTATGAGCAGGAGTCGGGGAGCTATGATAACCTACCACTGGAAAGAAACTTTTTTTTATGAGAAAGTAGCAAAGTATTACATTTGTGCAAGACATTATGGAGCCTTCCACACAGATACGAAGAGTTGGCAGTCTTGCATATGTCAGCATTTATGGATTCCAACCAGGAAGCTGTCCTTATCTCCCTGTGAGTGGTCCAACAGTGGTCCGCTGTCAATTTTGTACTTGAAAAAACCTGCTAAAACTGTTAAAGAGCTGTCAGTCAACCACGTGCATGACCTGCTAGCAGCAGGGAACACAGAATGCAGCCCACCATTGGAGTTTGTTTTTACGTATAGCTCAAACTTGACCCAAAGGTATTGGGTATCAGAGCGCTTTGCATGAGCACTAGTTGGAAACATTTATTTTTGTTAGGCACAGGAAGAATAAGTGATTTGCCCAGAATCACAGGATGTTGAGCGTCATTGCCGAGACTCGAACACAGTTCCCCAGATTTGAGATGGACTGCCCTAGCCCTTAGGCTACATACTTTCCACCTGAGGATGAAACCATTCCTACCCTACAAACCTTCCAATAGTAACTGGGTGTTAGTGCGCAATGGAGAGGCCTGGGACCAAATCTAAACAACCTCGCAGAACAAACCCTTCTGCGCGATGCTCACTCTGTTAACTGGAAGTGTATGAATTTCACTTTTGTTTGGCATCTCTTCTTTCTTAAAGTGCCTAAGAGTGCTAGGAAGTCGTGTTGGATCACATTGTTAGCACTGTATGAAACACCTAAAAAATAAACATTAATAGGCATTTGAGGAATTAGATATTGCATTGTGAGAAGCTGAAAAAGTGCATGATGTTCTTTAAACATTAGTGGGTTACAAGGACTCGGTAGGTACAACTGTTTATTTCATAATATAATATAAGAAGTACAGCGACAGCAGGACATGACTGCTCCGGCTCCCTCCCTTCCTCCAACCACCGGCCCCAACAAATACCACCCGCATTCTATTTCCATAGGAACCTCCACACTCAAGTAGAATGCAGAGACCCAACACATCCTTCCCCTTTTAACACATAACAAAAACATCTTAACACAAGGATGCCAGTGCAAAGTGTCTGCAATTTTAGAATACAAATAAGCAATACATTTAACACTTTCCACAATGATTAGATACCACTAAGAAACAATGATAATTATGTACATGGGAGGAACTCAGCCAGAGCTAACCCAGGATAAAATCTTGTAATTTAATGGGTAGATTTCTTCTTCTAATAGACAACCACTTGCTCACACCTTTATTTGCAGTTCCAACACACTTCGTGCCATCACTCAGCTCAACCCTGTGACGTCCACCAACATCATGGGCAATGGCCAGTTTGTCCTTATTCCACCACTTGCCATCATCTAATTTGACAAGGCACCTTTTTCCCACCACCACTCTTTTGGGAGACGAAAACTTAGAAACGCCTTTAGCGACAACTCTAGGAATTTTAATTCTCAGAAAACCACCCACCTTTACCGTTGACAAACATCCACATTTTCCAACATACTTGTTCTGTGTTTGCATTCTTTTCATTCCTACCTCATCCAACCTGTCTTTGGAGACAGAAGATTCTCCCATCCACTCTCTTATCAGTTTAGACACAGGAACTCTACCTCTCAATAATTCAAAATGTGACACCCCCGTATCAGAGATGAGAGTGGTGCGAACAGCCCACAATAATTTCCTTAACTGAGCCTTACAACTCAGTATCTTCACTTTAGATAACTGAATATTGTCCTTCATATCTCTTTTGAACCTTTCCACCAGGCCATTGCTCCTGGGATGGTATAAGGGGGTTCTGGTGTGCTTGATTCTTAAAAACAATTGAACCTCAACAAATTGAGATGACGTAAACTGGCAACTATTGTCAGACAGGATCTCATCTGGTATACCTTCCGTCTCAAAAAGAGATTCCAAAAACTCAAGAATCTTTGAATAATTAGGAGATGTCATGAACTTGACCTCAGGCCAACGACTATAAAAATCCACCACAACAATGCCATACTCCAGCACCCCCTCGGTCAAAACCATGGGGCCTATAAGATCAATTGCTATCTTGCTCTAAGCCTTGGAGGTAATTTCCACTACTTCCACCGGACTGGAAAATGTAACTTGAGATATATCACTGATGACGCAACTAATACAATCCCTTACATAGCTTTCCACACATTTGTCCAATCCTGGCCACCAGACATTCTCCTGTATCCTTCTCTTCAAAGCACACATACCTATGTGTCCCCCATAGGCAAGTGCCATCATTTTACATTTCATTCCTTCAGGAACCACTAACACACTTGAACGGAAATCAAACCACTGACCATGGATAATTCTTCAAAAACAAGCTTGTACACATTACTCTTCACCCCATCTGATTTCCATTGTGCCCAAACTTGAATAATGCCCTCTTTGGTTTCCTTCAACTGCTCATCCAGCTCACATGCAACAACCCATTCACTTTCAGATATGGCCCCATGACACTGTTGTCCCAGCACACATACTAATTCTGCATCAATACTCCCATCATCCATGGTCTCATCACACTTCTGATGATCACCACGGGGAAAACAAGACATGCAATCCGCTAGTACATTCTTGGCACCAGGTACATACTCTACACTGTAGTCATATTGTTGAAGTCTATATTGCCACTTAGCAATTCTTGGAGTGGCATGTTCCATCTCTTTGGTGGTAAACAGCTGAACTAGAGGCTTGTGATCAACTCCCACTGTGAAGTGTGTACCCCACAAATACATTTTAAAATGTACAATGCCCCACCAACATGCTAAAGCCTCTTTTTCAATCACTGAGTATGATGGGGCAGCGACTCTTAAGAAGCAAAAGCCACCACTTCATCCTTGCCATTCCTACGTTGCAAAAGTACAGCACCTAAACCTAACTTGCTGACATTGATCATAATGATACTTTCATCTTTAGTGTCAAATGGCTTTAACGGTATAGCACACATGACCTCCTTCTTGATATTCTCAAACTCCAGGTTGCACCCTTCACACCAGATGAATTGAACATTCTTTTTGAGTACATTATGCATGTTAAACTTTTTTTCAGCACACTTTGGAATTAACCTGGTATAGCATTCAATCAGACCTAAAAAGGCCCGCAATTGATCCTTGTTGTGGGAGGTTTAAACTGATCAATGGCATCAACCAATTTGTTCTTGAGTTCCCCCCCCTTTTCAGACAACTTGTTCCCTAAAGTAATCAATTCTGAGAGAGTTGAAATTGCACTTGTCCGCACTCAGTGTCACCCCCTTTTCTCTTAAGATAAATAACACTTACCACACTCTGCGGTCATGTTGTTCCTGATCCTTGCCAAATACTAGGACATTGTCTTGAAACGCGATGACCCCTTCCAAACCCTTGAATAATTTCTCCACCTCTCTCTGTAAGACAGCAGAAGCTGAAGCCAACCCAAATGGCATGCGCTTGAAACGATATAAACCTTCAGGGGCTATGAAAGCAGTCAGGTGCCTAGAGCTAGAATGCAAATCCATTTGATGATATGCTGAAGTCATATCAAATATACTAAACATGTTGCCCCCTTTCAAAGCTGATACCATTTCAGTGATGTTTAATTTTTTATTATTAAATTAGGTTATTACTAATTAATAAAGCGCCCGAATCCCCCCTGAAGGGGTATCTCTGCGCTATGGAGGAGCTACAGTAAGCCAAGGGGAGGGACAAGGTAAAATAGTACAGTTTCAATGAGCCTTCTGAATTGAAGGTGATCAGGGCATTGCCGCAGATGGGTAGGGAGTTGATTCCAGTAGAAAGGGGCTAGGTGAAAGAAAGCTTTCCCACCCAGTCACAATTTTTGGAAACACGGTACAAGAAGCAAAGATTTAGTTCCTGAGAGCAGTGGCCTAGAAGGTGTGTAATGAGTGAATGAACCTGCAAGATAGCTGGGACCTTTGCCTTTCAAGGTTTGTGCACAATACAATACGTTGGGGAGGGGGTGGCGATCGATCCAGATCTGATTATTAAGATCGCGTAAGTCCACACACATGCAAACAGCACCATTAGCCTTGCATGCCAAAACGATAGGGGCAACCCAGTCTAAGCATTCTATAGGTGTGATGACACTTTCATCACACAACTTATGTAACTCCTTCTTCAATTCAGCATGCAAGGCTAAAGGTACTCTCCTAACTTTATGAACAATGGAGCACGCATTCTCGTCAACTATTATCTTGTGTGTTAACCCCTATAGTATACCTAAATTATGCTGAGAAACTTCCAGAAATTCATCCTTTTTTGGAAACTTCTCCCCCACAGAAAGAATTGGCAAATATTATTTCTTTAAAATTACTTGAGCAGGATTATTGGAATCTAACACTATTCCTAGATTATACTGATCATGCCAGCCTAATAAACAAGCATCATCCTTGGCAATATGTATCACACACTCAGAACTGATATTTTGAAATTTAGAGTTTGCATTGAGTTCCCCTATTACATCTGTGGACTTCCCACCACACCCAACAGGCCACATTTTAGAATCTTTTAAAGGACAACTTCTGAATTTGTTATGCCATACATTTTCACTCACCATAGTAAATGGTGATCCTGAGTCTGTCATGACCTTCACATCAATTCCATTGGTGTTTAAGGTACAGGAAGGCCTTGTGATATCATTTTCTGAAACCCCATACATATTTGCACAATTGGCATTCTCAACAATTAACACCTCTCCCTCTTTGCTCATGGAACTATCATCGTCAGCTGATTTGTTTAGCCTTACATAATGGATTTTGCTTGGTTGCTGTCTGCCTGACCTGCAAACTCTCGCAAAATGTCCCTAACACAGGCGCTTGGCACATGTGCTTTCCTTGCCAGGGCACACATTAGCATTCCTAAGATGAAAGGTGCTACCACATCTAAAACATTCTAATTGTCTGTAATACTGTCTTTTGTTTGTCTTGTCAGATAATTTTCCTGCCTCCTCCTTGATTTTATCTTTCTTATGTTTCAGCTTCACAGCCAAGAAGTCCTGAAACTTTACATCCGATAAAGTCATTTGATCCTTGAATGCATTAGTACTTTCCATTCTGGAGGCTATTTCAACAGCTTCATCTAATGTAAGATTTGGTTTAGATAATAACGCTTCTTATTATTTTTTGTAATTAGTCTTCTCAACCAATCGATCTCTTATCATCTCCTCTTCAAAATCTCTGTACTCACATGAAACAGCCAGAATCCTTAAAGCACCCACATAACTGGCAACAGAGTCTCCTTTGTGCTCTTCTGTAAAACTTATGTTGTTCCATAATCACGTTCTTCCTAGCTGTGTATCTCAGATCTAAGGATTTGATAACCGACACATATTTATCAGTAAAACTATCCCCTACACCTTCTCCATCAAGAGGAAGGACAACTTCCTTGGGAATGTGATTTAAACATTTTCCGACCTTCTGAGCCTAAATAGTGAAGGAGAATCGCAAATTTCTTTTTGTGAGTAAATGAATCCCCTTCCAAAGCTACCAAATAGGTCTTAAACGCTACTTTCCACTGTTTCCAATCTTGTTCAGGGGTTTTCGGACTCGGAGAGAAACCTTGTGGAGGAACTAAGGAATTTTTCATTATGATCCAGGTAGCGTTGGTTAATAGATGAACTAAGTACAGTGTTAGGTTTCATATAGGTGCCCTAATATAGGCACGGGTGACATCATACCCTTTCACCTACATCACCTCCCCTACACTACACAGTAATAAGCATTTTAGGATTGAACCTTTACCTAGTTCTAGTCCTGGGCACAGAAGGAGGGTTTCCCTAAACAGTGGCGTTCTATGACTTCATCTTTAGACTGACACAGTATGAATGAATATTCATAAGGGTTCTTGGAAACCAGGCTGGGGCTACATCCACCTGAATAATATATACGTACAAGGTTCATCCAATATGGCATCGCCAACCCAACAATGGCTAATACAAGAAACACAAGGGACAAAGTAAACCTAGCAAGTTTTCTGTATAAATACAGCACCTCTTGCCAGTATTAGAGAGAGGGAAAAAAGACTTCCAGGCTGACACACTGACCAGAGATGCTGAGGCTCCTGCATGCAGATGCTCTAGATGACAGTGGCCTAAACATCCCTTGCCGGTGTCCAACTCAAGACCAGGGTCCTACACTCTCTTGCTTCAGGTAATGGGGTTAGACTAAACCTAGAGTGATTCTTGGCTTCACACCTACTCACATACTAGGTACATCTAGATAGGCATCTTAGGAGTATGCATGCTTTCCTTTATCATGCATTTTATATCCATGTATGTGTTCATGACTATTGCAAAATGGTAGAACTGTACAATCCTTTTAGATTCACCGTAATGCAGATCATATATCCCTGCTACTGTCTAATGGTTGTCACAGCACATATAGTTTACACTAGAAGAACAAGTGTGCAATAAATACTTATTGTAACACGCCCGACTGTTTCTTCTATGTAAACTCTCTGAGAAAAACTAAGTGAGCACGAGTGACTGATAGAAAGGTAGTACATTGTTCCCAGGATCCTGGGGAATCAGGGTTGTCATGTTCTAAGGTTGCCCGAAACTATTCTCTCCCCGATAAGAGGAGATTATAGTGGCACTGCAAGCTAGCTAATGTAAACAGGCTAACATACGCAGTGGGGGTGTTCAAAGTTAGTCTGCCACCAATCCTACAGTTTGTTATCCACACATGCAGGTCCTGTATGGGTAATATGAGAACTACACTACATGGCGCCACCAATGTTGGATTGGTACTTATTTAACAGTAGAATCTAAGTAGTTCAGTTGTGCTTATTCTCAGAGACCCCTATTCACAAAACGCCAGAGTTATCTGGAGTGGGTGGGCACAAACTCCACCACAGCTGAGTAGGTGAAAAATCCTATTTATTGGCTGTTGGTTAATCAAGCTTGACAGGACATAGTGTTCCAAAAATTGTGCAATAAAAACCTTATCTTAGTTCCCTTGAACAAACTTCTTCATTACAAAAATGACTAAGGGCGAAGATAAGCTGGTGGTGACTCAATGCATCTCAACAGGAGATGAAGAGGTGAGCGGAATTCTAATTGCACCAAAATACAGACGTACAATCACCCTAAAACTATTAGAAAATGGCTTACAATCTAGGGGTGACATAGTAGCTTTTGTGATTGAGGCACACAAATCAAACAAAATAGAGGTATTCTACTCATGGGTTACATTCCCAGCAGCAGATGCAAGAACACAGACATTTCACTCATACACAGAGGGAGATGCACCAGAGAAATATTCTCCATTCGAAGACATAGAGATTCCACTCACTTACCAGGAACATCAATACTGGTTTAAAGGCGTCCTACTCCACTTAAGAGGAGGAGTAAGGGTTGGTCCGTTAGGAAGACCAGGAACACATTGAAACAATGCCACAGCCAGACTTACTCACTCAACACAAAGAATTAATTAAAATCTACAGAAACATGACACAATTCATGAGAACTTTCACAGTCTAACCTGCAGCAGTTGCAATAAATGAAACTCAATCTCAGAGTACAGCAACTAAATTAACTCCACAAACATTACACGCAGTAATGGGCAAAATGCCCACAAAACATGAACAAATACCATTCTGGGTAGCTCAGAAAATAACTCCGCTTGAGGCAGTATTCTCAGATACTACCCCATTTGAAAAACATAGAATGCTGACAATCTGCTTGCCCATGGGGATAACACCACAATTAGAGGATTGTACCACTTGGGGTACAGTCTTTACTGCCATATATATCAGAACTCATGGTATTCCTTCATTAGCGGTGATACCAGATGTATTAAGACAAATACAGAACAAGTACGGGGCAGAGCCTGCTCTGAACTTAGGGATGAAGTTACAAAATAACTATGGCCATAATACTAGCTATTTTTAAAGGGGAAGCATCATCAGTGGCAATCCGCCAATGCCTAAGGGAGTTCAGTCAATTTGAACAACCACACAAACTACCCAAAATAATTGAAACTGCGTATGCAGATATAGGCAGAGACCGTTTGGATCAGAAAGCTTTAAAAGCTCAACTGATGGGCAGTCCTGAAAAGCACACTTCTAAAAAAAAACAACAAAACTATACAGAAAAAAGATCACAATCCCGAGGTAGCTCTCCCCCACAGGAGCAATCTGAAAAGATGTATAACCTTAGGAATAGGGATAATATTAGGAAACCTGCCAGGCATCAGGATACTGATACACATTCCTCTCGTTCCTTTCAGGGTTCATCGGAAAACTCAGAGAGAGAAGAAGGACGGTCAAAACACAAGGAAGAGTGTACCAAGTCCAGAAACAAGCAGCACACTCAAGACTATACTTCCAAATAAGAAGAGAAACCAAAATCAAAACCTCAGTTTAAAAAGAAGAAAGTTGCAGGCCTGAAGATCAGACATGCCCAGAATTCTGAGGACACAACTTCTGAACGGGGAATGGGCTCTGACGATGCTAGACAGTGCAACAGAAGTAACAATAGCTCGCCAGAACCTGAAGGAATTACTGGTGACAGCGGACTTGAATGATTACATCACGGTGGAAAACCAGATAAAAGGGTGAGCGTCCCACATAAGTTGCATGAAATAATACTCCAGATGGAGGGGGACAAGCCCAGAAAAATAAAAGGTCACTTTTGAAAGAACCTATCATCTGGTCATGACATCCTGTTAGCTGAACAAGATTGGCCACCAGCATTCCTTAGTGCCCTAGGGGAGAAGATATAATTTTTCCATCTCTCTCCGACCTCGTTCCCATATATGTTCAATACACATATGCACAAGAGTGTGCAGTAGCCCTAGCTCCAACATTATACAAAAATCATGCTGGATGGGATGAAAATTCAACCTACCACGTGATCCCTTTAAATGTTTCACCAAATGCACAAAGGCAATATCCAATAAAGCAAGAAGTTAAAAAACAGGTCAAGGAGATTTTAGATCAACTTGAATATCAAGGGGTGATTCAAACATGCTTCTTACCAATAAAGAATCCTGTTTCCCGTATCAAAACCGGACACTACATATTGTGTAGTTTTAGATTACAGACATTTAAACACTTGCACAAAGACATTTGCTGCCCAAAAAGCACACAGTGCCACATTAATGAATAACATTGTACAGAAAAAATTCAAAACAACACTTGATATCTCAAATGGATTTTTCTGCCAACATATAGCGCCTGAAAGCAGATATTTGACCGCACCCTCAGCGTTAGGGTCCCAGCGACAATTCTGTTGTTTCCTTCAGGGGTATAAGAACAGCCCGGTGTATTTTCAGCAAGCGTAACTAAGTTGCTCCAAAAATTTGATGAGGAATCATTGTGAAATGAAATAAAATGAAATGAGGGTTTTTATAAAGCGCGTGTATGCCGTGGCGTCTTAGCGCTTACTACCATGAATACTGAGTGAGGAGAAGTACAGCTGGTTATGTACAGCTAACCAGCCAGGTTTTAAGATTCCTCCTAAACTGAAGTAGATTGTTTTGGGTTCTAAGATGCAGGGGCATAGAATTCCATAGCTTCGGAACTGGGAAACAACCTTTACAACACAACTTTTACAACGCACTACCATTACAACAAAACGTTTACAACGCAACATCCATTACATCGCATGCCATCACAACGCAACCATTACAACGCATGACACTACAACGCATACCACTACAACGCATGTCATTACAACGCATAACATTACAACGCATAACATTACAACGCATAGTACCCTTACATTATCCAACACTTACCCTACTGTTGCACCCCATGGAGTTAGAATAGTAATTTTTACCCCTACACTATCCAACACTTACCCTACTGGTGCAACCCCCTAGAGTTAGAATAGTAATTTTTACCCCTACATTGCACCCCCCTGGAGTTAGAATAGTAATTTTTACCCCTACACTATCCAACACTTACCCTACTGTTGCACCCCCCCTGGAGTTAGAATAGTAAATTTTACCCCTACACTATCCAATACTTACCATACATGCAATGTAATGTTATGCGTTGTAATGGTATGCGTTGTAAAGGTAGTATGCGTTGTTTTTTTTAATTCGTTGTAATGGCATGCGTTGTAATGGAATGCGTTGTAAAGGATGTTGCGTTGTAAAAAATGCGTTGTAAAGGTATGCGTTGTAAAAGTATGCGTTGTAACGTCATACATCCTTCGGAGCTAGATGTCGAAAGCTTCTACCGCCCTACTTCAGCGTCTTTATCCTTGGAACTATTAGCAAGGATGCCAAGGCGGAGCGGAGAACTCTCTGTGGGGCATAGCGCTCAACATATTGTCTAATCTGTCCTGGTCCCCTTCCGTGCAATGCCTTATGTAAAATACACATAGACTTAAATTGGATCCTATCCAAAATAGGGAGCCAGTGCAGCTATTCTCGAATTGCACGACTAATAGAGCTGAATTTAGGTAGATTCAGTAGTAGTCGTGCAGCTGCATTCTGTAAAGTCTGCAGTGTATGTGTCACACTTTTTTTGGCTCCAAGGTAGAGTGAGTTACAGTATGTAGATGATATTTATTTGACAGATGATGACTTAGAGAGGCACTTGACCAGGGTAAGCACCATTATTATGAGATTTGCCTCTGAGGGCTACAAATTTAACTTTAAAAAAGGAAAAATTGTCCACCTCAATGGACTATTTTTAGGTTATGAGCTGTCAAGTGCAGGGAGAAGTCTGGCAGCTAACTTTTTAGAAAAGTATGCGCTGCTTCAACCTCCAAAATCATTAAAAAATCTACAATCAATACTGGGATACCTAAATTTCGGCTCAACATACATTTTGGATTATGCAGAAAAGGCAAAACCTTTCTACAACTTAATAAAACCTGACTTCTCAGTTAGACATTGGACACAGGAGCACACAAATATCCCACGTTCACTAAAGGAAGAGATAATAGCTTCCAAACACGTGTAAATGTATGCCACTTGATGATCCATGTAATAGCGGGTCAATGTGGGTACTCTTACTTAACCTTTAATGAAGGCGAAACAGTACCAATCGCATACCAATCACACCTGTACACAAACGCAGAAATGCGTTTTACTTCAACAGAGAAAACCCTGACTGCAGTTCAGACCGCAGTAGCAAGAGAAAGAGCACTGGCTCAGGGGAAACGAGTAATTGTTGTAACCCTGGCACCGGCTTTAGAGGCTGTTACAAAGGCTAGCATTCCAAAAGCAAATGCACTACATCCGAGATGGATACAATGCCTAATTCTCTTACTGCAATGGACGTTGAATACAGATTTGATCCAAATTTAAAAACACAAGCATTCCTGCAATACGAACAAGAATATCCTCTATCAAATGAAATCATGCCTCTAGATCAGTATAAATACATCATTTACACTGACGGATCTGCTCAACTGGCCATAGAGAGTAAGCAACAATTCAGCGCAGCATGTGCTATCGTTAAAGGTCGCATGCGGGATGGGAAGTTCAATCCAAGTTTCACAAAGACGCACCCTCTAGGAGGCTGCACAGCACAGTTGGCAGAATTAAAAGCATTAATACTGACACTAGTGAATACGGATCACAAATTCCCCACACTAATCGTGTGTGATTCCTTTTACTGTGTGCAATCGTACAATGAATACCTACATAATTGGGAGAAAACAGGTTCAAAGATGCAAATGGTGGCACAATTAAGCATAAAATACTATGGGAACAGGTAGTAGAGTTGAAAAACTAACTACCAAGGGCTCACGTGATCCATACACTGAGTCATCAACGTGATGGCATTCATGTTGAATAGAATTCATTGGCTGATGAAGCTGCAAAAGGGGCTGTACGCACAGCTTCCGTAGCTGCAATCAATCATTCAAAAACGAGGATAGATGGTGAGATTATGGTTGCTGTCATTGCTTCACGCAAGGGCAGCTCAGCAGAACCAAAGAAATTTCCCCTCATGTACTCCTACAAGTTAGATGCAAGCAACATTCCGTGTGCTCAGATTCCTGGAGTGGGGGATAGAATAATACCAAATATGGATCGCAGACAAGGTTTGATTGTTGCAGCAGACGATAGTTTGGGCTCTGCGCACACAGGCATTACAGCGACTATTTCGTTATTGAACCAGCGCTATTGATGGCCAAGTCTAACAAAACAAACTAAGGACTATGTCTTGAAATGTGACATCTGCCTGCAGATGAAAGGCTCCACCATAACACGCTCGGAGCAGACACCATTATTAACATCAGACAAACCTCTCGCTTGTGTGTATCTGGACCACTGCTGCCCCCTACAATCTGATGGGGCTTACAAGTATATCTGGGTGGCAGTGGATTCATGCTCAAGATTCCTATGGGTCTGGCCTCAGTTCTCAGCTGACGCTGAAACTGTTATCAAAGATTTGTGAGTCTTTATAGGGACATACGCAGTTGGCACGTTACATTCTGACCGTGCATTTAGCTCTTGGGCTTACAAAAAGGCCATTGAAAGTATGGGCGTATCATTGCGCTACTCCTCTCCATACCATCCTGATGGAAATTTGGTTGTGGAGAGGAAAAAACGGGACTTAAAGCAATCTTTAACAGCTAGGGTATTAGGAAAGGGTGGTAGTTGGGTCAATCACTTATATGGGGTACAAAGAGCCCTCAACAACCAGCCAAGAAGTTCTCTAGGGTATGTCACTCCATACGAGGTGCTATTTGAGACAAGAATGTGGGTACCTTATCTTGATTGTGAAGGTGCAGTGGCTAATGAAAAACCATTTGATATCCATGATCGTTTGGCTGTTTTACAGGATCTAAATGATTCCAGGACACAACAAAGTTATGTCCACATGAAACAGACCGTCACTGGGGAAGTCAAGGCAGTCATGGCAAGACCTGTCTTGATCCTAAAAGTCAGGGATCTGGTCAGAGAGAAAATAGCAGACAAAAAAGAATTTGGACCATCATACAGAAAGCCTGTACCTGTCCTAGCAATTCATGGAACAAGAGTTGTACTTTTGCCGCCTTTTGCCGTGAAAAAGGAGAAAAGAATTGTCTCAATTGACTTAATCAAACCACACTTGTGGCCAATACTAAACAGTAGGCCTCGTGTACTTCAGAGTAGCTGACACCCTCATCTCGCTACAATACAAGAAGTTCAAACAGAAAGACTCATCACGTTTGAAGAGCCTCCTGTACGGAATGATGGACTAGGCAACAACGCTATGGAACTCGTTCCCCTTAAACCCGAAGTTCAACTTCAAAATCAAACTCAAAATAATAACCAGATTGCAATTAGACCTAATATAGACGTCTAGGTCAACATGCCTCGATAAGAGCAAAATGCGATTTCAACAAATCCCAATGCAATTCCAACAATTAATCGAACTGCTTCTGACTACTTCATGAACTTTGATACAATTCCCTTGGATCCAAATGAACCGGAAACAACCCCAGCCCAACAAACACGCAAGCAACAAATCAAGAACTTTCTGAACTTTCTCAAAAAGACGTACCTGGTATTGCCTTCGGTAGAACTATGGGTAATTACTGGGATACTGTTTTCTTCTTTTCTGGCTAGGCTTAATTATAACTTTTAGCATGCTTATTAATGGAAGATACCTTCAGCAAAGCTCTACAGCCCAAAAGGTCAACTTGATTTTGCAGCCACATCAGTCGTCACTAAGCATGGGCGCAAAATCCGTTCCGCTCGCGGATTTTGCGGATTTTCGGCAAATTCGCAATCTGCGAATTCCCGCGAATTTGCCAAAAATCGGCAAATCCGCGAGCGGAAAGGATCCGGGGGGCAAAAGTTCAAGCTTCAAGCTTGTAACTATTTTAGAATGGCGCCGGCAAGCTGCCAGCGCCATTCTAAAATAGTTACTAAGTTAGCTTCAACAGGAAGCACTAATAGAAGCAGGTGCTCGAGTTTAACTGAATTCGAGCACCTGCTTTATTTTATCTATTAATGCTTCCTGATGAAGCTAACTTAGTAACTATTTTAGAATGGCGCTGGCAGCTTGCCGGCGCCATTCTAAAATAAAACAGGAGAGGGGCAGAGGGCAGAAGGGCACAACAACGAGTGGGGCAGAGGGCAGAAGGGCACAACAACGAGTGGGGCAGAGGGCAGAATGGCACAACAACGAGTGGGGCAGAGGGCAGAATGGCACAACAACGAGTGGGGCAGAGGGCAGAAGGGCACAACAACGAGTGGGGCAGAGGGCAGAATGGCACAACAACGAGTGGGGCAGAGGCCAGAAGGGCACAACAACGAGTGGGGCAGAGGGCAGAATGGCAAAACGAGTGGGGCAGAGGGCAGAAGGGCACAACAACGAGTGGGGCAGAGGGCAGAATGGCACAAAAACAAGTGGGGCAGAGGGCAGAAGGGCACAACAACAAGTGGGACAGAGGGCAGAATGGCACAACAACGAGTGGGGCAGAGGGCAGAAGGGCACAACAACGAGTGGGGCAGAGGGCAGAATGGCACAAAAACGAGTGGGGCAGAGGGCAGAAGGGCACAAAAACGAGTGGGGCAGAGGGCAGAATGGCACAAAAAACGAGTGGGGCAGAGGGCAGAAGGGCACAACAACGAGCGGTCTCGCACAAAAAAAAACGCGAACACGCAAATCGCCCCGCGAACACGCAAAGCGCCCCGTGAACCCGCAAAAATTAAAAAATCCGCAAATTCGCGAATTTTGCGGATCCCGAATTTACAAATCCGCAAATTTGCGGATCGCGAATTCGCAAAATTCGCTAATACTTAGTCATCGTGAACAAAGAGACTTGTCACCAGTGAACATCACAGCAGTTCCTATACCGGACGGTATAGCTTGGGACAAGGTTGATGTTGATATATTCGGCCCGACCGAACTTTCTCATGTATTTACATTTTCATTAAGTGAAATCATTACCTTCAGTACATTTTCTGATGATTGGGACACTGAAACTGTTAGTAACATATTGCCTGATTTAGTAAAAACTGCCACACTTCCGAACACTGAAATGTTAGAAGGTACTTCAGATTTTGACACTTTGTACTGTTACCAACAATATAGTCATCATATCTTACCCAAATCGATAACACCTAGAAATGTTTTCGAATATCACCAATGGGAACATTGCCCTACTCCACCAAAAAAAGTCGTTTTCAAACATTTGCACACAAATTTTCATATTTTTCAGGGTTTAACACCACTGGCCCGACCTCATATTATTATAAGGTTACACCAACATCAGCACCGAAAATTACGCTGACTAACATCAAACAGATTTACTCTGCTTCTTTTTTTGCCCAAATGTCTGAAAAGGATTTTGACCTATGGAAGAACACAATAGGCTTAAAATCGGTCTAGGGATCTAGGGACTGGCAAGTCCAGGGAACAGAAGCGCTATTTAGACCCACGCTATGTGAACACCCTGGGGTAGTGACATCCTATAGTGTTGGGAAGTTGTGCCTTGATTGGCTAGAAACCTCATCACTCACAGAAGTGAAACAATACTTATCCTTACTCTCACAGGACAAGGATCTTAGGGATTTTTTTTAGGTCCCAGAAAGACATGTCAGAAACACTTCATATATGCTGGCATTTATGCTGCCTACAATGAAATTTGGAAAATATCCCAACAAGAGGCTGCAGAGAGAATACAGGAAATTGACCGTATTAACTTAGAAAAATCGTTAGCTGTGGTATATAATGGGTTAACAACTTTGACCTCCAGGATATATTCTATAGGCAACATTGCATCTTCGGCAATAGACATACTGGATCAAGATTTGGCCATATTACAACACGGGCAATCTCAGTTACGGTCTATTGTGTTACTGAGCTGGACGCTGCAATCTTTGTGTGCAGGCTATGTATGTATGTATGTATGTATAAATTGTTTTGTAACGCGCACTGTTACTTGGGAGTATCCTGGCGCGATGGGAAGGAGCAAAAGGAGAACATACAAGGATCAGCTTATGTCACACTTCTAAACAGATGAGTTTTTAAATTTTTCTTGAACTGGGCTACACATTGGCTGGAACGCAGATGAAAGGGAAGGGCGTTCCATGCTCGAGCCGCTACTACTGCAATGGATTGGCCACCTAGCCTGGTTCGCTTGAACCGGGGAAGTGTCATTTTAAACAATGAAGATGACCTAAGTACTCTTATAGGGGCATAGAGGGAAAATCTCTTCCTCAGATAGGCCGGACCTTGGCTATGCGCCTTGGTGTTTCATCAACAGTACGTCACTGTTTTCTGAATATATTCTAACAGATAAACAGGTTGAAATGGCACTAAGGGGGGCTAAATATATAATGCTGCTTATTGAAAAACTGGGTAGACTACCCTTTACAGTGGTGGAATCACCATCTACAGAATGGCTAATCCATGGCCACATAACTCTACCGGTCACTACTTTTCAGTTTCAATATTGCCTTGAACAAAGACAGGTAGGCAAATATGAAAAAATGGGTAGGAAATACGTTACGGAATCCTGGGAATTACCATATAGATTTCAATGACGGAGTGGGGATCGAGAAGAGTTTCTAAGTGGTACAAACTGCAAGAATGCTTTAAGGGGTTCTCTCGTTTGCCAGGACATTTCATTGCATGGAGCATGTAAAGGTACGGTAGCGAATTTGTCTTGCCACATGAAAAGGACTCCAGCTGCCGTGATTACACCTGTATTCAAGCTACTCTCGAATGTGAGTTACTTGATGCTGAACAATCAAGGTTGCTGTGGGATACTAACGGGCATTGCCTACCTGGTCACTGTGAACTCCAGGGTTACTTGCCGTATCCAAGTATTGATTCCCACAACAAGTACAGTCAGGGAGGAGCCGTTATGGCCTTTGTTGAATGTTTCTTTTATACAATTTGATACTTTGAGCAGACTGAAACCGTGCTTTTACAGCAAACCGTACCCTTAACCTCCGCTCGAGAGACCTTTGATCTTCAAGTCGCAAGGACCTCGACTGAGATACAGGCACTTATACGTACATACCGCCCCTTTCATTTCGTAGAAATGGTGAGTCGTATCTTTAAAATATCTGATACGAGTGGTATTGTATACCTATTTAAGACCATAGGGTCAGGATTTCTAAGCACCTTTCAGAAGATCCTCAGAGTAATTTCAAACTTTATACACTCAGTATTTAGAAGCATTATTGGAGGTCTACCTCTAATATTGCTCCCAATAGCAGGAATCCTGACTGTCATTTACCTGCTGCGCAATGGACGGCCCAATCACCAATGAGATGGCAAAAGCTCTTCTGGAACGGAAATACCGTGAACGCATGGTACAACAGCTGGGCACACCTCACCTATGGGAACTAAGCACCTCTTGGTTCCTGTCGTTTAGACCGATCTGGATGGCTGCATCTTACCTGTTCTTCAATGCTTGTTTTGCGGAGAATAATGCATGTTGGATCTCTGTTTGACACTTGCGATGGACACGCCTGCGGACCTTAACACCAAGCTGGAACCCTTAAGGTCCCATGCTCGGCAATGTCACCAGCGTATTCCTATCTTGATGGCTGCATTCCTTGTGAACCAGCTGGTGCCTTTTGCTACAACTGGGTTGAGCATCAGCTCTTCCACTAGCACTAGCACTACCACCACTAGCACCCAGGTGTCGACTACAGCACCAGCTACCTCTACACCAGCTATTGGCAGTACTGAATATCATTTGTGCTCCATTAACGTACTCTGCGAGGTGTTACAAGGTCCGGCTCCTGCGGCAGCAAGCAACAGCGATGTTGCACCTCCCAGCCAGGACACTTAATCTATAATTGGCTCATCGTGTGCTGGGAAAGAATTCTGATTTTTTTTTTACCCAAATCTCAACTAAAATTGGAACATTTTATAAAATTCCCACTTTCGCTAGAAAAGCATGGCCTTCTAAACGCTTTAAGTTCAATTTATATAAACAAACTCATCTAGGACTTTTGCTTAAATTATCAATTCCAAAACTAAATTTCAAAGGATTTTTCCCCCCATAAACTGTTTAAAAAAAATATTTTAATGTTTTAAACATGTATATAAGTGGCTCACTGATAATTTTATACGCTGCTACCCAGTAAAAATGTGTCGTTCGCTAGCATTTTAATATTATTGACTATTTGAAAGAGGAGTGGGTGTTATGTTTCATATAGGTACCCTAATATAGGCCTGGGTACCATCATACCCTTTCACCTACATCACCTCCCCTACACTACACAGTAACAGGCCTTTCAGGATTGAACCTTTACCTAGTTCTAGTCCTGAGCGCAAAAGGAGGGTTTCCCTGAACAATTGCATTCTATGACTTCATCTTTAGACTGACACAGTATGAATGAATATTCATAAGGGTTCTTGGAAACCAGGCTGGGGCTAGTTCCATCTGCATAATATCTACGTACAAGGATCATCCCATACGTCACCCTCCAACTCAACAATGGCTAATACAAGAAACAAGGGGCAAAGGAACTCTAGATACTTATCTGTATAAATACAGCACCTCTTGCTAGTATTAGAGAGAGGGAACCGAGACTTCCAGGCCGACACACTGACCAGAGACACTCAGGTTCTTGCATGTAGACGCTCCAGCTGACAGTGGTCTAAACATCCCTTGCGGGGTGTCCAACTCGAGACCAGGACGGGGTCCTGCACTCTCTTGCTTCAGGTGATGGGTTTAGACTAAACCTAGAGTGATTCTTGGCTTCACAACTACTCACATGCTAGGTACACTTAGGTACATCTAGATAGGCATTGTAGGAGAATGCGCGCTTTCTTTTATCATGCATTTTATATCCATGTATTTGTTCATGACTATTGCAAAATGGTAACTGTACTATCCTTTTATATTCACTGTGATGCTGATCATATATCTCTGCTGCTGTCTAATGTAATGGTTGTCGCAGCACATTTATTTTACACTAGAAGAACAACTGTGCAATAAATACTTATTGTAACATGCCCACTGTTTCTTCCGTGTAAACTCTCTGAGAGAAACTAAGTGAGCACGAGTGACTGAGCGTAAGGTAGTATATTGTTTCCACGTTCCTGGGGGATCAGGGTTGTCATGTTCTAAGGTTCCCAGAAACTATCCTTGCCCTGAAAAGAGGATATTATAGTGGCACTGTTAGCTATCTCATGCAAATAGGCTAACATATGTGGTGGGGGTGCTCAGAGTTAGTCCTCCACTAATCCTACAGTATATGTTATCAAACGCATGGGATACAAAAACACACTAGGGGGCCTCTGAAACTCCCAAAACACCTGAATGGGTTGGATGGGTGGGTAAGTGTACATTTTCAGTCAGAGAGATATATTCATCACTCATTGGCTTGTAGTAGACATATGGGATGGTTATTCAGGGCGGTAAAAACAAGCATAGACATGGATAGACAGAAGGAGACATGTTGCACAAGAGCATGGCACAAATAGTCTGGGCACAATTTACTATCCCTGTGTATGAATGCATTAATACACTAGAGCCTAAACTGTTTACTTTGACAAAGCTTGTTGTCAATTGTCAATCTACTTGAGGATTTTAGATTATATAATTTTCTGCTTCAGTTTAGCAGTTTAGCATGGGCAAGTAACATTATGCTTAGGGTTTTGAAAGGAATGAAGACGTGGCTTGACCAGTCTAAGATGAGAGCGTTAGAGATTTGTAAGTGTTCTTTAAGAACATATGGCTCTGGGCAGTGCCTTTATTTTGGGGACGGAAGGTGCAAAGTTGTAGTAGGTAGCTGTTTGATAGGAAGGATTAGAGGAGGAATGTGTAGGTGTCTTTGCCTTTTTCCCAGTAGAGATTGAAAATTCCCAGAAAAGCGAATCACAAGACGAGGTAAGCTGATTAACCCTGGGTATAGCACTAGGCCACGCTCGCGTAGTTTGCGAAGTTTGCGTTATTTCGCACTACGCGAATTGCACGTAGCACAGTGCAAACACGCATAGCGTAGCGTCGTGCAGCAGTCATTTTTTGCTTGCTCGCGGTCCTCAACGTCAAGTTGGTGACTGCGCGAAGCAAAATGACAACCCAGGGAGACTTTTTTCTCATTCGCGATCAGCAACATCAAGTTGCCGATCGCGAGCAGGAAAATAAACCTCCCAGCGAGATTCTCAATGCGGGGAGGTCAGGTTTATCATTGCGAGTGGTTGCGTATGCTCGCGACCGCTCGCGATAAGACACTACCAGTCCGCGTTGAGAAAGCTGCCGCTCGAGTAGAAATCTACTCAAGTGGCAGAAAAAGACCGCATTGCACTGTGCAAAATGCAGTTTGCACTGATTGCACAGTTCGGACAAGCATCCGGCCCTGTGCAATCAGTGCGAACAGCATTTTGCACAGTGCACTATGCAGTTCGCGCAGCTATGCGTAGTTCGCGTAGTGCGAAGTGCACTTCGCATAGCTACGTGTAGCGTTACTTTGAGAACTACGCCCACGCTTAAAGCTGATCAGTACTACAATCATCAATAAAGTTATTTTTGCTACAAGATGGATGGGATGCATACAACAGTCAGCATCACTGTTTTGTTTTGGTAAATTTGCAGTAACGTTACAGTGAGACACTGGAAAAAGGAGTTTGCTGTGTTAATTAGTTTATTGTAGGAATAAAAACCCCACAGCTCACCAATTTTTTGCTGTTCTGGTGAGAAAGATAATATTGTGTCCTAGTGGTAAGGTAGTTGATTGGAGGATGAGCACAGCAGTAGTGTCAATGTCACAATCTTGGATGAAGGCAAGTTTGTCAATTGCTTTAGAGACCTCAGAGCTCATTTTTAGGTGGGCAGCTGTGATATTACGTGCAGGAAGTGAGTCATTAGATTTAGGCAAGGTGATTCTTGAAAGATCACGAAGACATATTGAGATTTGACTGTATTTAGAACATCTAGTTCTAAAACGTATAATAGTTTGTGTTGTGAGGTTTGTAGTCACAGAGTATATGGGTGTGTGGGGTACGTTTGAGATGATGTGTATGGAAGATTGCACAGAGCATTGGACCTGGTGTGCATGGACTCTAATTGTAAGTGTACCAGTAGGTTCTAATGGGGTAATTATGAGAGTAGTCACGTGTAGGAGAGTGCTTGTGGGAAACACATCGTAAAGGTGATTATCATATTTTCAATTTAATTTCAAGCAGTTAACTTTTGGGAATGGATATGAGATATGTGTTCTAGTCATTTCTAAGTGGCTGTAAAATAGCAGGTACATTAATTGCACAACTCATGTGACTCGTGCTAATCGGTGTTCGAGTCCTTCTATTGAGAGTCACTTTGTGTGCTATGGTTTTGGTGTAGGTGGTCTGCACAGGGAAGATAGTTGATAGAGGGAAGTTGTATCAAGGGATGGTGGCTACTAAGAGGGCTGTGGATTTGTCCTTGGTAGTATTTTCTTCTGTTTAATTATAGGCGTATCTTTGTTCCAAGTTATAATACAGACTAGCTTAATTTATGCTGGTTTTGTGCTGCCTTATTTCATTCCACGATGTGTATTGTATGATAGTAGGGTTATTGGAGATTGCAGTTTGGCGAGTTATTGGGAGTCATAGGCAGTAGAATTTGATAATCATGGTATTGGTATTAATGTTCCGAGCCATGGTACAAGCTTTCATTACCATCAGGGTACCAAACAATGTGGCCAGTACACAGATGTAGATACCCCAGGATTAGTTCAAGATCTTCTTATTTTCACAACGGGGGATTCACGGGCCACGGCCCATATTTCTGGAAGTGGTACCAAGAGAGAGCAATATTCCATGTAATGGATATTTGTGCTCTTTGTTACGAAGAACAAAAAGCATTTTGCACAGCTTTATGGGAATATGCTCTTACTTAAGGAATCAGTTTCAATGTCACCCAGTCTGCAACTATAGTATTTGTCACCAATTTGGGTTTGCGCCTGAGTCTGATCTGATGTTAAGATTGTTGGCCATAATACAATATCACAAAAAACATCTAGGCTATTGATCTTTAGAGGAAGATTGAGTAAGGGTAGGCAAAGTATGCTGCTGATGGGTATCCTTTAATACTTAAATTAAATGTGGTATTAAGATATCACATTTGGTTAACAAGGTGTGTGTCAGCATACCATCACACTTGGTTTGCAGCACGTAGAGCTAGTACTAGTACAAAAAAGACCTAGACCTTGTAGGCACTTATAAATTCATCCTTTTTGGGTATACCAATTATTGCATTATTATTACAAAACGTACTCCCCTTCCATTAGTTATTGGGGTAGTTGGTATATCCTAGAAATGTGCATCCTTTAACAATCGCCCGTTCCCAAAAAGTAAAATTCAGTTGCGAGACAACACAAACACACACACTTTAGTGTCAAACTGTGATATAAGAAAAGCGAAAAAAGTGTGTGAGAGCGAGATGGCACCTCACGGGCACACCACCAACGGGAACATGGCAGGTACTCACCAGGATTGCCCTGTTCTCATCATTGGCACCATCAAGCTCAGAAAAGAAAAATGTGTCAAGATTGCCAAAAATTTCGATGGCAATGAAACATGTCGGCAAGTAAAGTAGTGTTGGTTGGATAGTTAGTAACCACATCTACTTTTTTTAACTCCCACACCCAACACAAGAGACAGAATAAAATTGCATATCTGTGTTGTTGTGTGTGTTTTTTATATGTTGTTTGACACTCCATTGGTTGTCTTGTGGTCTTCTTTCACTGCATATCTTCACAAAACACTTTCCTTTTGTGTTTCCTGGACACATTTTTCTTTTCTGAGCTTGATGGTGCCAATGATGAGAACAGGGCAATCCTGGTGAGTACCTGCCAGGTTCCCGTTGGTGGTGCGCCAGTGAGGTGCCATCTCGCTCTCACACACTTTTTTCACTTTTTTTATATCACAGTTTGACACTAAAGTGTGTGTGTTTGTGTTGTCTCGCAACTGAATTTTACTTTTCGGGAACGGGCGATTTCTAAAGGAGGAACATTTCCAGGATATACCAACTACCCCAATAACTAATGGAAGGGGAGTACGTTTTGTAATAATAATGCAATAATTGGTATACCCAAAAAGGATGAATTTATAAGTGCCTACAAGGTCTAGGTCTTTTTTGTACTAGTTGCATTATGAGTGGAGGGCGACCTATGACTAGCGTTACCCTCTAAGCTCCTGTTTGTCTTAAAAAATTGCAGCACATAGAGATCTAAAATAACCCTGAGTGCAACTTTGGCATGTCTGTGGACAGCATTTAGAAGCAAAAATCACCTTTGGGACAAAATCATAAGTTAGGTGCAAGATCACATTTAGGTGCAAAATCACTTTTAGTGCAATATCATGAGAGCAGAAACAATTTTAGGACCACAAATCAAATTCAAATGCAAAAACACATTTATACGCAAAATGTAATTTAGATGCAAAATCACTTGGTGCATCAGCAGAAGTGAGGAAACACTTTTTAGGTGTTAAAACACATTTAGGTGCAAAAGTACATTCATATTCAAAATCACATTTACGTTCTACAGTGCAGCATCAAAAAGAGTTTGGAGACATATTTAAGTACAAAAACTCATCTAAAAAAGCAGGAGCTCTATGTATTTTAAGGACGCTCTGCTCCAGTCTACACCACAGCGTGCTTTAGTTTTAACAAAGTGTGCCTAGCGCAGAACGGTGCAACGAACGAATTATCAGCAATGCACTGCCCTCAGGACAGTCACAAACGTATGCCTGCCCAAGGGGCAGCTTATTAGTAAAAAAACGGAGCAACTGCTTGTAGCAGCTGCCATGTCCATCACTGTGCGGGTGGCACTGGCCTGCGCTTCAAAGGGGTGAAAGAAAGAAATGCCCCTGCAGGAGGGTGCATTTAGAGACTGCACCCGCCTGCAGATGGATGGTTGTGGCACCCATGGGATACCTTCACACTCTCCAGAGGTCAGCCCTCATGGGCCACACTAGCTGTGCACCACCTCATGGCCTCATAATACGACATGAGAAGAAAAGTGCTTCCCGAATTTCCTTGGGACCACAACACCATGCAAATGAGGGAACACACTCATAAGATAGTACCGGCACTATATATGAGCTGGCACTATCAGTATTACAGACCAGCTGCACAACATCTGCAGCCCCTTCTTTAATAAAAAGCTCAGAGAACTCAGAAAACAGGCACACACTCCTGTTGCTTTCCTGGGAAACTGTAAGGCAGCCCCAGGAGCATCACGCCTAGCTGCATATTTACTCAGTACACAAGAAAAATGTGGTAACAAAATGTCATATTCGGTGTAAACAGTGTGCATCAGTATGAGATCATATTTAGTTGCCACAAATTGAGGTGCAAAATCATAATTGATTCAAAATCAACTTAAAGTGTGAAAATCCATTAAAAGCTTAAATTACACGGATGTACAAAATCACATTTTGGGGGTATAAAAGCACCTTTGGTACCAAGTAAGCTTCATCAAAGTAACAGATTTAGGGCAAAATAACATTGAGGTGAAAAATAATCATTGGAACAACATGACCAGGAGCGTGTAAGCACCTTTAGGAGCAGAAATCACATTTATGTGTAAAATCATATTTAGATACACAAACATATTCAGAAGCAAAAAATAAATGGATTTGTACAAAATCACATTTAAGTGTTAACTTGTTTATATGTGCGAAACTATGGTGACTGCACCACAGAAATAAGGGAGCAGCCAGTACTTTAAATAGACAGCTGGTGTCCGGTATTGAGTACCTGTAACTCCTTAATTTGGAAGGGAAAGTACCTGCCCTTCTCAGCACAGAACAGTACCAGCACATCTCAGAGCAAACAGGGTTTCTAAATAGTGAGTACCTGCTCTTCTAAATGTCCATCTAAAGGACTGGGAGTGGCATGAACACAATTGAAAACGCCATATTTTTTTGCAAAATAAAATAGGCAACATACTTAGGGACTCCATCAAAAATGAGGGGATTAGTGGGGAAGTACCGAAATTACAATTAGGTAAATGTCTTTAGCTCCTTTTGATGTGTTTTGGAAGAATTCGGGACGCTGGAGACACTGCGTGTCAGTCCGAATAACTCATCCTATCCTGGTTTTACAGGTGGCAGTCTGGTACTTGCAGTTTTGCTTTTCATAATATAAAGACAGGGATATAAGTCCTTGATTTGTTAAAAAAAATAAATAAACAGCACTGGCATTGGAGAACTTGAGATTCCTGAGAACGTCCTGGTGGAAATTCCAGGTCCCCAATTGCCAATGGTCCCTGGATGCAGTTCTTGCACGAGGATTTCCACCAACCCTTTGATCAGATGTTGAAATAATTCGATGCAATTCGAGTCGAATCGCGGAGTTCCTTATTTTGTCTATCGGAATCCACTGGTTTCGTTTTTTTTATGTGTTAATGTGTCGTAGAAGTCTCTTGATTTTTCTCACTGGACGTTTAAGTGCAATGTTTAAATAAAAAAAAATAGTTCACAACTGGGCTCTTCGGAAATCGGGTGTAAGAGTTCCAGCTACGCCTCTCGGGTGCCCATGCCTACGGGGTGGCAGCGCGGGTGTCTGAAAGGTGGGGGAAGCCTCCCTGGGACTGAAGGCAGCACTGGAGCCGAATCAGCATTTCTGCCGCGTGAGATTCTGTTTGTGGTGTTCCCTCGGCAGAGAGCACCGTGGGAAGTGCGGGAACCCCCTCCGAACGGAGAATTCAGTGTCACCGAGAGGAGGGGACAGCCGGGTGCCAAACCCAGAGCGGCCCGAGCGCAAGGGGATGAAAAATCACTGCAGCACGCTGAGAATAGATTACATCCAGGGAAGGCTGGCTTTGCTCAGTGTTTTTTTTTTTTTTTTGCTTGTGTAGCTCCAGCACTGTCCTCCGTGCTCTCCGGGATTAGTTTGGCAAACCTCTCTCTTACACAGACACAGTACACGCTCTCACTGGGCAACGGTGACAGATAGTTGTGATCTGACAAAAACTGACAGCAGGAGAATACCCCACCTTCTTTTTACACACCCACCAACCACAACAAACCACCGTGTCAGGGTAAAGTCTGCTGCCAGTCTCTCTCTCTTGCTTGAGGGTACAACTCCGAACAGCATTTGCCTTTTTGATATTTCCTTTTTAACAGCAAAGACATTTTTTCCCTCGTGGAGGCACTGTGAACTTCTGAGACCTTTTCTGGTTGTTCCTCTGAGTAATTAGACGAATGTATGTATTTTTCCTGGGATGTGGTATTTGCACTTAGAGTTGAGCTGAAGATGTTTACGTCTTGTTAGAGAATTGTAATATTTTCGTTTTCGTCGCTGCCGGAGAGACGCCGTGGGGCTGATTCTTCGCCTCTTTCATCTCTCCAAGCCCAGCACAGTCGAGGGACCCGATTGGATGTGGGGCTGCGGATTTAAACGCATCGTTAGTCCACGTCCGCCCTTAAACTTTGCCTCAGGTGAAGGGAAAAGGCAAGTGAGCAGGATGGACAGCGGCAGTTCCGGAAATCGCTAGAACATTCCCCAGAGGAGGAATCCTGCCCTGAGGTAAGCGCTGCCGGCGACTTTTCTCTGTCACTGTTGTCTAAAATCGCGTTCAGCCAGTGCGCTGTGGTGTGCCCGATAGGGCGGACAGTCGTTTCTCCAGCATGCCAGCATCTTCCAACTGGAGAGAGAGTCTCCAACCAGATTTTCTTCTATTTCCTCATGCATTTCTCAACGCTCTTACATTTCAATTTCAATATGTGACATTTTTTTTTTCATATACATGACACTCAACTTTAGAAAGTTCAAAAGTGTATACAGAACTCCCATTCTTCCTTGATTCATGCGTGTGCAGCTTACATAGTCCAGGATTTGTACTGTGCATTGTGGGACTTGTATTTCTTTTGATCATATTATAATACAGGGCCGGCTTTAAGGCAGTGCGACGGCACTGGGGTCTGACCTATAGAGGGGGCTCTGTGTTTAGAAATAACGTATGATTGGAAAGATGAGGTGTGCTTTTGCCTGGTGGTGGTGAAAGAATCCGAGGTGGCGATCATGGGGTGTGGGGGCACCAAAAATGATTGTCACACTGGGCGCCACCAGTGCTAAATCCGTCCCTGTTAGAAAATAAGGGCTACAAGTCCCCAAATGTAAAGCAGAACTCCTGAATTGAATAGGATGTTCATTTGTGGACCTTGCAAACTTGAAAAGTTAGGGTGCTGTGCGTGGGAACAGAGGGATTTGCCCAGCTCCTCATAAACGTTAACTGCAGCACATACCCACTATTGGGCTCATTATTCAAAACACTAATGTTGCTGAGACTGACATCCAAGTACTGTTAGTCTATTAGGAGCATACGGTTCTGGATGTCTGGGAGTATAGTTCTAGGCCACTGGGAAGACTGCCTGATGTGCATGTCATACCTTGGAATATTGTTTCTTTTTTAGAGGGGAGGCCATCAAAAAATCATATCCCATAACATTGTGAGAGGAAAATATGTAAATGACACCCCTCTCGATTAACATTACTGGACACAGGGTAATTATTGAGAAGGTATTTTCAGACCCCCAACAGGGGAACGGGCAGCTGTGCCTGGCGGACAGACTCGCACGATTATTGCAGACCAACTCTGCACCAGTGCATGCCAAGGAACAGTTAATCTATGCAGACAGTCCTCGATGGAAAATTGATTTAAAGGAGACAGGGGCAGATAATTGTTACCACCTACTAAGAACACTGTGACTACAGCCCTTCTTCTCAGGGTGTAACGAACCTCACAGAAATGTGGGTGCTTGTAGCATTTTCAGCAGAGCAGTAATAATTGTCATTTTCAAGGGATGGGTTCTAATTTAAATCTGTCTCAGGGAGGCCGCCAAGCAGAATGCATGCACTTCGAGGATACATGGACTCTGTAACACACTTAACCACAACATGGTAGGAAATCTGGGCAGCCTGTTTCATTTCTTTGGTAGGGCATGGTCGCCTTTATCCGTACTTTCTGGAGCTAGATGCAATATTTTTCATGAGGTTTGGGGCAAATCCACCAAAATGCACATTTGTTCCAAAATATCCATCAACATTTTTTTTTTTTTTGGTAGTAGCCAAACAATTTCAGAACTGGCAACGTTAGCAAGTTAGAATTGACTCCCTAAATAAGACATACTGTGGGTCATGGTTGGGTTGTTCAAATAAGCAGTTTAACGTGGATTATGTGCAGTAGTTAATCGAGGGGAATAATAAAAGCCAATACCAGAAACAATTGATTAAGTAGTGTAAATGCGTCCCGGGGGGAGGGATTTACTCAATTCCAAGAATATTTTTATTAAGATGTTGTCTCTTTTGACAGCTTGGTATAAAGGTAGTGGCCACAAGATGCAGTTGCTGGGGGAAGAGGTGGAAGTTGGAAGATATTTCCACTGCAAACTCTAATTGAATAATTGGTCATTTTATTTACAAAGCACAGTTTATGCCTAAGAAGACTTCTTCACACTTTTTCTAGTCTGATATGAACTTGGGATACGTTACAGCATCCTGGTTCTGTAGAAGGCGAACAAGGGCATAACAGAGGTCTGTCACATCATCCTTGTTGGGCAGATCTAAAAGTTTAGGCAAAAGGCAGCCACCTCATCATGGTCAGCCATGAATCTGCCCTAGTGGCTACGGTAGACATCGCAAACAATCTATTGAAATATATTCACCTTATATAATCTACTTTTGGACTTTTCAAATAACAGTCAACTTTATTCAGTGAGATGTAGGCTCTGAAGCTAAAAAGAAACATTCAATGTAAACCTGTGCACTCTGAACTCGTGCATTAGCCACACATTAAGAGAACATATTTTTTATTGTTAACAAATGTATGATACGTTTGCACCTGCAGTCCTCCATTTAAAAGTTAAACCTAGGGAATTGCTGTATTGTGGAGTCAGATCACTCTGTCCATGCCCAAGGCTAACAGCTGAAATTGGACCCGGATTTACTTAACAGTGCAATGCTTTCTTGTTAGTGCAACATGTTACATCCTAGACAGAGGCCTGAGGTTTGTTCCTGTCCACCCATAGATCCGGGTAATATATAAATACAACATTTAGACTCTACCTCTAGCAATGAATCCTGAAAATGTACCTGAGAGGACTCCTAAGGAGTTGACAGACAGAAGATGGGTATCAGTCTTTGAAAGTTCAGCAATGTATTAAAAAATGAGTGGCTCAATCTAAAGGTTTGCTAAGCCACCACTGAGTGTGTTACTCACAAATAAGCATGACCATTGCATGGCACAGTATCTACATGACAAACTGACATGAGTTTTGTAGTCTTTGGACAAGAAAGGTTTTTATTCAGAAAGGGGATTGTCTCTTAACTTGGAGGGTAGACTAACATGCAAAGCAAATGTACTTTTCACACAGTTTGAGTATTTATGCATCAAGTAATTGTTCGCTAGCATTTTAAGAGCAGGAAAAGAAAACAAATAAAGGCCTGATGTATACAAGAGTTTTACCCATTGTATGACCATGGGAAAATGTGTTAGTACAAATCATCATGAATCATTTGTTGTTAAAAAAGAATAGCAAAGTCAATAAGTCGTGCCTTTGGGACCATTGCCAATGTTTTTTTAGCTAACATTTTAAAAACATTAACAATGCCTTTGCTACTGCCTGCCAGTCATTTTATAGGTATGTGCACCATACATGCGAGCGCCTACAAAATGATGCAAGAAAGCAAAACAGTGCTTTTTATGAACAATCTATGTACATAAAGTTAATTTTAATTTTAAATTAATTTCAAATGGCATATATTTACCCATTTGAGGTTCCACAATCAAGGGCATCACAGTGCCTAGAGGCAACAATTTGCAACTTATTTCTATACTCTAGTTGAAGATACGGACCGCGGAGAACTATTCACCGCATAATACATGACCCCAACTAGGATTCCGGCATAGCGGCATACATGCTTTAAGTGAGTACCGCATGACAAAGATTGGGCTCCAATTACAGCCACTCCAGAGCCATACCATGTGTCAGTTTCACTCTGAAACATCCCATGCATCATTAGCTCTCAAAAAATAACTATGCATTCATCCAATGCATTGGACGGGTGCTTCCCAAACCTACATCCTGATGATGATCCTGTCTAAATTGCATGTTTAGGGTCGAAACGTTGACTTGACACAACTATAGTGTACTGTTTTTATTTGGATTCTGGAGCATTTCTCTTAGTACCAACTATTTATGCATCCTGGATCAGTCACTATTTTATGAACATAGATTGTATAGCATCAACACACTTTACGTTCACTTATTTTCACTTGCACTGTGTTGTTGCACTGTTTGGGATCACCTCTTTACTTACAAATTGATTGAAGTATAAAACTGCAATAATTTTTTCTATTTGTTAAAAAATTAACACATAATTGTCCAAATTAAGAAATGGAACCAATCGCTTGATGGTCTAAATAACTCTCTCCAAGAAAGTAGAGGTTCGCAATTCCCCATTTAGGGACCATGATTGTGCTTTATTACTAGATCACCCAGGCCTAGGGTTACTGGGTTGCCCCTTTTCTTACAAAGGCTCTATTTTTTCTTTTTAGTTAACAATTGAGTTGGATAGTTAACTGAAATGAAAAGAAAAGGCACAATAGCATTTCTTTTAATAAAAGTTTTGGCACTGGTGTGGAAGCACAAAGGGGGAGAAACACAGGGCACAGAAGCAACAAGGGATGTGGAAGCAACACATGGAAGGACGAGGGGACTCAGAAGGAACATGGGACTCGAGAACAACACACGTTTGGGGGAAACTAATACAGAGAGCACAGGTGAGGAAGGTAAAAACGGGAAAAGAGGAGTGTGTAGGTGGAGGGGAGGTACACGGAGGGCAGGGGGAGCAATGGGTAGGACATGAACGAGCACAGTCTGGAGGGTGATTGGGGAAGCACACAGGTGACCTCGAGCATCACGAAGTGCAGTGGAAGAGAAGTGCATGAGAGAGACAGCTCAAAAGCACCTACACTTTCAAAGAGTGCTTAACACAACATGAAAAACTAGTGCTTGAAAAGCAAGCAGTGAAAGCAAAGTTGCCAGCCAGTCAAAAGCATGGCAAAGGGGCAATGCTTCATGGGAGGGACAAACACAAGACTGACAAACTGGAACATGAATAAAAAGCTGACTAATGGGTGACAGGAAAGCCAACCTATTGTAAGCACTGGATGGGCTACGTGCCCCCCTTAGTTCTGGGTAAACTACAATATGCCTCGTAACAGGCACTGCCTAACAGGCTCAACCTAAAAAGCATGGTAGATAAAATTATGCCACTAGATGTGTGTCAATACACTGAGCGATATCTGAGCGATGTCAGTCACTTGATATTGTAATGATTATCTAGAGCAGTTATCACATCAAATATCGATATATCTTCCACAGCTTTCCTTTTTAAAACAATGCTAACAGAGAAGAGTACTTTTTATCAAAGGATATTTGGCATGTTAATTAATACAATTTGGTGTAAGTTAACATTGTTTTCACCAAGAACTAACTGATCATATACTACAAATACCTTGTGAAGGAATTTCTAAGCACCATTGCCAACTATCCAATAAAGTGCCCCTGTTAACAAATTTCAACCCTTTTATTTTTAAATTTTTCATTTTTTTTATGTCAATCACACACATTATTAAAACGAATCCAACTCAAGGGTGACATGTATCAGTGACAATGGAATAACTTGAACTACAAGTTGACAAGCGTCAACCACAATGACCGTGCCAAACTGCCTTGTAGAATTGGCTTTGACAAAATGGAACACAACCAACCCTAAGTTAAGAAGCATTAGGCACTTTTGGTGTGTCTTAGCTACCCAGTGGACGCCATTGCACACAATGAACAAGCTCAGACTCTACATTAACAAATGTTGGGCACAATATACCTGACCAGGAACTATTATCACAATATATTAGGCATGGTGGACCATCTCACAGCCAGTATTTAAATACACTGGGCGAACTGCACTGCATAGGTATCCCATTGCATTGTTTTAGGCCGTCTTTGGAAAGATGAAGCAGAATCCCTAGATCATAAAATGCTAACGGGTGCAGTACTCCAGTCTGTTGGGACTGTGTTCGCCTAACTTTCATATTACACCAACCACTGAGCTACATGACATCCCGTTGAGTCAATTTCCATTGCTTCAATAGGAAGCTAATATATATATATATTATTTTTTTTATGGTGCAGAAGCTTTGGGTGCATGTTAATGTTTT
The DNA here is from genome assembly GCF_964261635.1 of Lissotriton helveticus. Classification (NCBI taxonomy): domain Eukaryota; kingdom Metazoa; phylum Chordata; class Amphibia; order Caudata; family Salamandridae; genus Lissotriton; species Lissotriton helveticus. The sequence goes on along the minus strand of NC_136070.1, from coordinate 352,636,947 downwards.
TTACATTTTTATGTTTTATATGTTTAGACGAAATAAAACTATATTTGATTGAAATTAAAAAATATAAATCAAGAGCTGAACTGCATTTGGGGTAGGTTGAGGGCTCGAGATTCCCTTATAAATGTACTGGAACTCAGAAGGTACAGTGCTTACAATGACCCTGCTCATGATCCAAAATGAAGTAAATTGAGAGAAAGGGATGTGTTCACTTATCCCTCGAATATCATTATGCAGATTGTTTCAAACAGCACACAGGCTCTAAATCTGTTTTCCCCTCCCTGAAGTTATCAAAACCTGGAATTACGAGATGGACTCTGAGGATCTGCTAAGAAATGAGAAATGACTGGGGTAATCTGTAATTCTGGGTTCCTCATTTTGTGGCAGACTTTCATGAAGATGTTTTGGCTGCTATTAGCTGCCAAGCTCTCCAGGTTAAAGTTGCGAGACCTGCTATATTTCCTCAGATCTCATAATCCAGATCGGGCCGGTAACGGTTGCTACCAGCCCCATTCAAATTAAGAGGCCTCTTGTAATGAGGGCCATATGGTGAAATGGACCCACAGCCTCCCCATTCCAATTCATTGGATACAATGTACTGACTAGCAGTACACATTAAGTTATTAATTAACTGGGCAGAACCTAATTTAACAGTAAGACAAATTGGGACAGCACTTAAAATATAGGCCTTGCTAATTCATAGGATTTGATTTGGTCATTGCCAATGTCGCAACAGGTGATGAGATAGGACAGGTATTTCTTTTAGTTGAAACCATAAATCAACAAGTAACACTCTTTTGAGGAATTTCATAAAGGTCCACATTAAAGGCCTAATTATAAGTCTGGCTTCCCATAGACCGCTAGGCTCATGGGGGCGCATCAATGGCGGTCCTCCTACTGCCCTATTACAATTAGGCCAGTCAGACCGCCATTGCCCCGCCGCAGCCGTCAGGGAATATCCAATCCATGGCCGTGTTGCGGCAGTCAGGAGGCCGCAATATGCTTGGCGGAACCGCTGCAATCCTGTCAAGCGATATTACAAGTTTCCTCTCCGCCACGGTTTTCGTGGCGGTTTCTATTTCATTTAAACCATGGCAGGAGGAATTAAAGCGGGCCCTGCAGGGCCCCCTTGTGCGTCTGCGCCTAGGTTGCAGGCGGGTGGGCATGGCATGTGCTCCCCGTGTGCATGCACACCAGTTCCTGCATGGACTTTTCAGTCCATGTCGTGCAGGAACTGTGTTTGGTGTTCCCAATGAGGTGCCCATTTTTAGGGTTCCGCATTGTGAACATAAAAGAAAGCCTGTCAGACCCGAGAATCACTCGTAATCTGGCGGGTTGCCGACAACAGGTGTTTTGCACCACCAAACTCCTAATCAGGACCTAAGTTGCCACCTAACAGTCAATAAAATGCAGTGCGTATAAAGATTTCATGTGCATTTTAAAATGGCTTGGAAATGGTTAAAGTTGCTAAAGGCGCTATGCTGTCAACTGCAACACTTCAACAAAGCTTTAAAATACAGTTGGCAAAATGGCTTAGGTGGTTCAACACTCAAAGCTGAAATATGCAGTGACAGTCAGAGGCAAAGCAGATTCAGCCTTCCATCCTTCCAAGGTAAGTACATCGAGTACCATGAAATTGGTGAAAGGTAACACTTGTTATTCACACTGCTCAGAAATGGCAGCAGTCTGGTGTGAAGCTCAACAAAAAAAAAATACAAGATGGTAATTAAAATTAAGCTTGATGCAGAATAAATTGAAAAAAATGAGCAGAATGATGAGTGACCAGCCCCAAAGAAATGACATGGTCCTTGTAGCTGGGTAGGGTATTTCAAGGTGGAGTCAGAAGAAAAGGATGGAAGGTCTTCTTCAGTGTGGAAAGTACACTGAATTCCAAGCAGAAAAAAAGCGTTTTGAAATGTTTGCAGTTCAGTTGTGCAGAAAGTCAGAACGCCACATGCCTTGGGAAAGGTCATTGTTTTTCCCTGTAAATTGCAGAGGCCGCCGCACCCGCCCGAAGGGTGGGGGAGGCTCGAAGGCCGGCGCCATAACCCTCGTGGTGCCACCAGCGGGGAAGAACTGGTTCTGGGCGCTTTGATGCGCACAGGAACCAGCGGAAGAGGGGTGCGCACCAGCCACCCGACCGGAAGTGACCTGTTGACCTGGCGCCCCCAAGGGGCGTCCAATGGTCAACCTGGCTTTGTTTGAACCCCCCAATCAGGGGGACTCACCTGAGACCTGCATAGAGGGCTCAGGAGGATTTAAGCGACGCCGCCCTCCCAGCAGAAGCACATCGCATTCGAGGAGCTGGGAGAACGGCGCGACGGCAACAACGACTGAAGCCCACCCACCCACACCTAAGGAGCAGCAAAAGTCGCAGTGCTGGATAAGGGAAGGGGCGTTAGCGGAAATCCTACACTGGTTGGCTAAGAAAACACACCGGCGGGCGGTGTGTAAGAGGATGGCCACTCACTTTTGAATGCCGCACGGCAGGGTGACGTGGCGGCATAAAGGAGGGGAGTAACAGGGGGAGACGGCACTCGCGGCCCAGACCCGGCCGGACGGCAGGGCGCAATTTGGTAGCGAGCTGGGGACCTAACTCCCGACTGGAAAGCTCCCCTCCACAACACGCAGAAGGCGTGGGCAACCAACCACTGGAGCACCAATAGACTGGCAACAAACTGGTTGCGTGCAAGCCCCATTTTCGAACTAAAGAGGGCACAAAGAGACTGACACCTGCTACTAGAAGAGGGTGTCATAATGTGTAATATGCCAATTATGATTGATGAGTAATGTTCGAAAAATGGAAGATTGCTTGACACCAGTTTGTGTTATTAATATGTCTTTGGTTATTAATAAACTGCGGCCAACAACGTCCACTACTGATACCAGGCTTTGTTGGCTGACATTATTTCCCACCTTTGCCAGCAGCAGGATGCGGGGGCCGGTAAGTATGGAGACTAGGGGTCTCCGCAGAATAGGCACATGCGAGGGTTATTACAAACGTGTGTAGTAATTTCTTTTAACTCGTTATCGTCTGCTACATTGCCCAGCTGAGCATATAAATAGAGGTGTAAATTCTTGAATCTGCCATTTCCTTTATGTTTAACTCTGCCAAGTGGTTGTTTGCGTTCAAAGTAAAGCCTCTTGTCAGGCAAATGGACAGAATACACAATCGTAAATGATGTACACAATCACAGTAGTGTCTAGTTTAATTATGCGATGTGGAGTACATATCGAATGCATTGGATAAGCAGGTTAATCCATTAGCAAACCATAAGCCAGTGACTTGTATGCTTGTGGGCGCAGCTGTTGCCCTGGGGGAAGCAAGCCTCTTGCAAGGAGGAAACGTGAGAATTCCTCAGCTAATACAAACGTTTATTTAAAAAAACATCAGCACTTTGGGCACTATGCTTTGCAAATTACTTGGGTGCATTGATAATCATCATTGTAATGTTTGAAATGTTAAGTATTCTCCTGTCAGACAATAAAATATATCAATAAACAACATCAGGATCAACCGCACACAACCTCATCAATCTACAAAATTTCCATAGATGCCATGGCTCCAAGTTTAGAAAATACTTTTTCAGAAATGCAACAAAAAGGTATATTTTGTGGTCTTTCCATTTAAGATTTCACATCAAGTTATACATTGAAAAGTGTAGCTTACTTGCAGTGCTTTACTTTGCGTCTATTTATTGGGAGAAAAAGAAAAATGTCAACCCTATACATTCGATTTTGTTCACATATCTTAAAATACCACAACCCCGTTGATAGGTTGCTCATTCACAATATAGAACACGCTTCTTATTAACTGCAAGAAAAGCTTGGGTGACTAAGCTGTTTATTCAAGAAGGATATTGATACAAAAACAAATGTATCTGACGTACAGGAAGTTTTTTGGTTCTTTTGTCTGAGTGAAGGACATTTGAACATTTTCGTTCCCAGGGCCACTATGTGGTTCCTGAAAGGTAAACACAGTGACAGTCACTGTGCTCGCCAACCCAGCGGAAGACTGCCCTCTTGTTCAAGGGTTTCCGTCTGTGAAGACATCTGGAAACTTGTAGTTACTCCACCTCTAAATGGGGTGAGAGAACCGTGAGGTTTGCATGTGAGAACAACGACAATGCATGGCTTTACTCCTGCCAAACCCTAAATGACCCCTGAGTGCTTGGTTTGAGGTTCTATTATTTTATTTAATATATTCAGGTATTACCATTTACTTGTGCACTTAAAAATTATGTGCAATACCCTAGCAACTCATTTACAGCTATAACATCAATCACATTCACAATTACAACATGAAATAGTTTTGGCCATGAAGAATACAAATTAGATTGTATCACCCAAAATGAACTGCTTAAAACTAAAGACGTCAGTCGTGGAGTCTCTACATGGCTTGATCCCAAAGTGTGTATGGCCATTAGCATGAGAACATTCATTGCAGGCTACCATATATTTATGTTTGTAGCCAATCTTAGTGAGGCGCAAATAACGATCTGCCTATTTAATATTCATTAAGCAGGCCATTTTGTGACCCTCAGCAACCGAGGGCCTCATTTATGAAAAGTGACGCATCGCTGCGTGAAAACAGCAATGCGTCACTTTTCACTGCGCCCTCCTTGCGACACCAATGATGCGTCATATTTACAGTATGACGCATCATGGCGCAAGGAGGTACAGATACGTCAGTATTTCTTAAATATCTGTAAGCGCAAAAGTGACGCATTGCTGGAGTGTGTCACAAAAATTACGCAACTCCAGCAATGCGTCCTTTCACATGGGGCAAGCCCCATGTGAAAGGGCCTGCGTCAGTCTTACGCCTGCCATGAGGTAGGCGAAAGATATTGAAGCATTTGCGTCCTAGAAGTGGCGCAATGAAATCTCATAGATTTCACTGTGTCACTTCCAGGACCCTCTCTTGCATCAATACGCCCCCCTTGCATACATTATACCTGGCGCAGGTATAATGTGGCGCAGAGGTTTACAAAGTGACGCATCTAGGTAGATGCATCACTTTGTAAATAAGGCGCATTTTTTACGCCACTGGTGCGTCACAAAAAGTGATGCACCAGTGGCGTAAAAGTGACGCACAGCCTCATAAATGAGGCCCTGAATATTTTGTGCCACTACCTATAAATTACACAGGCCACATCACAAAATGAAAGACTGGTCAAGAATTTCGGTGCACAATGTATGACCTTTTTGCAATCAATCTGTCCATGCATCTGTCCTGTGGTCACTTGCAGTCCCTGAGTCTGGTCTGCAGAGGTAAAGGTATCACTCATGTTGTCTCCTATCAATTGGGTGCCTTTTCTGCCCCTAGGCGTGATTCCACGTTTTTCATAGATGATCTTTTGTTGTGTTTATGATGCAATTGTCTCTGTCATGTGAAGCCTAAGGCCTTTGTTCATGTCTAGTTGAACAGGTTGGAAGACGCGTGTAGTGATGCTGATCAGAGACCTGCTACTCCCCCACTCCCCATGGCCTTCCCTCCTGCTTCACTGGGCCCTTCTCCCTCTATGGGGATTCATTCAGGTAAGCCCGGACTGTGCGCCATTTTTCTTCTAATTTTTACTTTTGAATATGTGTGTAATAATTGTACTGCAAGTTGTGCATAGTAACGGGTTATCCATGTTGGCAGCAAAGTCCGAGTAGCACTGACCACGTGAGTCAGGGATACCAGCTCAATTGAGGTTCTGTTTGAGCAGGACAGCTTAGCGCTTCTAGCTCAGTAGTGCATATAGTGCTACCATAAGTAGAGTGCAACGGGTCTACTTGTGCCCTCATCTTAGATGATTCTCCGCCGTACTATGGTTTCACTGTCAGGCTCACGACCCACCACCCACTCGCCTTCTGACCTCGGTTATCAAAGGCCTTTGGTTTCAGCAATACCCGCACTGCAAAGTGCCTTGAAGCGCCGCTAAGCAGGTGGTGTGGATATACAAGTTCTGTGTTCTTGCATTTGTAGCAGGGTGTTTGTTGAAGCATTTTTTCCAGGCACCTGTGAGATAGTTAGTTGGTGCTGAAATGTTTTCTGTTGTAAATTGTGTTTCTCGCACAAACAGATGTGCTAAGCAACACTTTCACGTTTGATGGCTACTCGCTTGATATGGCTTTCACCTCCGAAGTTTAATAAGAGGCGTACAGTTTATTATTTCATTTAATGATTCATTTTCCTGAATTTTGATTTGTTCTACGACCAACATTGTTAAATAATGGTGAATGCATTGTATCAATAATAAGTATAATTGCTCAGTGGGTTAATGCACATGCTGCATATGTCTGTGTGTAAACTGCATGTCAGGAGTTCGTTTGCTGATGGGCTAGTTTAGTCCTTCATATTTCCAAGTTTGACAAAATGGATAGACAACTATAACACCCAGTAATTCCAGTTTCGAAAACCGAAATTGCGAGTGCAATGCAAAAAAGTATTATTATTAAAACTTCAAATATAGTTTAGCACAATCATCAGTGCAGCATCAGTGTATTGTTATTTTGTTATTACATAAACGATAGGGTTCACAGTGGATGCGCGTTCGAAAAAGCAATTTGTTAAGAAAATAGGTGCTACCGGTGTTTCACTTCTCAGTTTTTAGGCTTGGCTTCATCAGCCTTTTTGTACAATGCACGTTGCAGCTATTTGTTATATAAAAAGTAAGTATAGTGTGAAATAGAAATTGTAAGGTTGTGCTTGGGAAATAATACACCTCCTTCTTGACTTGCGGGGTCTAGCAAGGTATTTCGGGAAACGGCTTTTACAACGAAGCCGTTTCCACGAAATCTTTAACCACGCATGCAGTACAACGCATGCGTGGTTACAACTAATGCCTTTACCACGCATGCCTTTACTACGATGTTTGTAGTAAAGGCATATGTGGTAAAAGTAAAAAAAAAAGGGGGGGCTTGGGGGGGTCTCCCCCCCAAATAAAACAACTCACCATAAGTCACGTCGGCATCAGAGTCGATTAAGAGAAATCGGTAAAAATATGCCGTTTTCTTTTAACGACGTATGACGTCACCACGCAAATAGTCGGTGAAAGGTTTATGTGTGCTAAACGAATTCCGTTGTAACGCATGCGTGGTAAAGGCATGCGTTGCAACGGAATTCGTTGTATCATCATATATTTGGTATTTCCTTGTGTCGTTTGTCTGTGAGATCCCGATTCTTACACTGGCCATGATGGGGCCAACCCTTTACAGTAATTACTTGTCTGCATTTCACAACAAAGTATAATTGAAAAAGATGTGGAGTTTTTTATTTTATTTTATTTTGCAGAGGGCCTCAACTGTAGCCTGGAAGAGGCTACCTTTGCCTCCCAGTGAAATCATTCCTTGCATCCATTGAAATCAGTAGGGCAAAACAAATATCTAATTGTTACTATTATAAACAAGAAATATGTGTTTCCATAAAAACGTTCTGTGATTGTTTTTAGAAACTGTTGATATCGTGATACGTGTAGATGTTACAGAGGTAAATGACTTAAACACGTTTGATCAAACCGAGATCGTGGGCTGAGGAGACATACAGGACAAGAATTCCAGTGGTACTGATGTATCAATATGTTGGGGGAGGGGGGGTTTAAGACATTTCCGGGCTAAGTTCGAGCAAGTGAAATATGATTTTTTCCATCTGTGGCACAGAATCTGGGTTACTTTCTAGGGGAAAAACCAATGCAAAAGCAGTTGCTTTTAGGAGAACAGTGAAGGGCTGGGCAATGTATTTATCTTGATGGTAATTGCATCGTTGTAACTGAAAGTAGTTTTGAAAGCAGCTTCCCTGTCTCTGCGCCACTCCTGCCTGCAGGGTTCTTCGGGCACTCTAGCAGGCAGGCAGGCGCCTCATAAAGGCGCCAACTGAGCAGCTTGTTTTAATGCACAGTCATGGTTTGGGCGGTGCAATCCTCTTAATGCAATTACTATTAGGGTAATTACATTGCCCAACCCCTGGCTGCGCTAGACCACACAAGCATTCCTCGTTCTTTGCATCCCTCACTGCATGGAATGATGAATATTTGTGCTGAAAGCCATTCTGTCTTCATTACACTTTTTTTTAATCAGGTCCTGGTTTTTGCTTATTCATTGAAAATGCGTGAAATTGCCAGAAGTTGTGCATCTGCTTACGGCAGATTCAAAAAGCATTCCCTCACGCCTAATGCCAGTGAGACTAATGACTGAATAGGCATGCACGCTACTCTCCATTGTTACCTACTGATGATCACACCACTGGATTGTATTCCTCCAGAGAGAGAAAGAGAGATTTAGAAATGAATTGCCATTTTACTACTACTTTCTGATCCTTGATTATGGATGCTTGTGCCTCATGCAGGGAGACAAAGTTGACGGGCAACATTTTAGATGTGAATTCCCACACCTGCAACACCATCTACACCACTATTTAAGGAGAGGAGTATGGCTGGCCTTAGCAAATACATGGTTAGTTACAACGGGCCCCCCAACACCCATTCAGCTGTTTGGAGAATTCTATGGTGAGGCCTGGGATGCTTGGCGTCCATGGTGAACCTCATTTCAACCTCAATTGCGTGGACGCAGAAAGAGGCATAGGTGTCTGGAAGCTGGCAGCCAATTTAGGTTGTGTCATCACTAAATGGTTTTGGATCAACCCTAAATTAACCCATTAACTTTCCTAATAAACCTGCAACAATATTTTTATCAATTGAAAACGGTATCCTGCCTGTTATGTTACTTTATCTGCATATGTGATACCCATTAATGCAATTATTTTAATGAGCTTGGTGAGATGCTTTGAGATCTCTACAAGAGAGAGGCGAAAGAGTGATTTACCATGAAACCTGCATCTATGTAGCTTTACTCATAGATTGATGGATACTGCCACCGAGAGAGCACTCACTGGGCTCCCTTGCAACTACTCAATGATTGCCTCCTTCCCATTAGAGAATTTCTCATTCCATCTTTTAGACAAGGAACTAAACATGGCTGGCTTTAGCACTAGTGGAGCCGGAACAAGAATCTTCTTTTGGCACTCCACAATGACCTTCTCCACTGATTCCATCACTACCACCCTCCAATAGTGCCCATCATCTCATGGCCGTCTTTCACATGCATTTAATCTGTATTAGCAATGTAGGGTGTTGAAACACTTTACATCACACACACATTATATGGAGACAAAGAATCACACATGTGCAAATCAGTCGATAGAAAATTTTACATAAGACAATGAGGGTTACAAGGTATAGGAATCACGTCATCCATACTCGTAGGGTGTATATTTTAAGGGTGTTTAGTTTGGAGAAACACAGTCTCTGGATTTAAAACAGACCTCTGTAGTTGGGGATGGCTTTACTAATAAGAGTATTTTTCTATAAAAACTAATAATTTTTAGCAACATTAGGATAATGAAAAATGGTGCAAGTTGTTTTTTGTTCTATCCTATACCATGCAGTTTGCGCATGCAGCTCTCTGACCATTCATAAGTCCTTGTGCTATATTATGATTGTGACATATGAAATGCAACTAACAAAAAAATATATGTATATATGCACCAAGAGTTTGTCTCTCTCCTCCACAAAGTCAGCTCTGGCGCCCCCAGTGACTGCTGTCCTCCGCAAGTCTTGAAAGACGCTTTTCTAGCATGCCCAGGTCCCCCACTAGCATTATTAAACAACTCTCTTGCCACTGGGGAGGTTCCATCTTCTTTCAAGCAAGCTGCAGTCCTACCGATTCTAAAAAACCCAAATGCTGACCCTACCCTACTCAGTAATTACAGACCCATCTCCCTCCTCCCATATTTAGGAAAGATCCTGGAGACTTATGTCACCCGCTGCTTGAGCTCGTTTGTAGAGAAATCCTCTTTCTTGGATCCTCAACAAGCAGGATTTAGACCCCTCCACTCCACCGAGGCGGTCATAGTAGCAGTCATGGACACTCTCAGGAAGGGTGCTGATAACAATATCTCTCAAGCCCTTGTCCTACTGGATCTCTCAGCGGCATTCGACACGGTCGATCATACTATTTTGATCGACCGTGTCCATAACGCTGGCATTCAGGGAGTGGCCCATGACTGGCTCAGATCTTTCCTTCATCAGCGTTCTCAATCTGTTCATCTTTCCACTTTTTCCGCTCCTTACACTTCCCTTCCTTGTGGTGTACCCCAGGGTTCTGCACTTTCCCCTCTCCTGTTTAATTTGTATCTCCAGCCACTTTTAGCCTCCCTTCGAAACGCCCCAGTCACAATCCTTAATTATGCTGACGACCTTCAGTTAATTTTCCCCATCACTTCTCATCCGTCTTCCCGCATCGATTTTCAGTCCACTATGTTGTCCATTGCGGAGTGGATGTATCATAGTCATTTAAAATTAAATCCTACAAAAACAGAGCTTGTCCTGGTAGGAGGACCCTCGCATCCTTGGAATGCCACCTTCTGGCCCACCACTTTGGGGTTAGCACCCACTCCGGTGAGCTCTGTCAAAAGCCTGGGGGTGATCATCTCCGATGATCTTTCCATGAAGCCGCACATTAACGCGGTGACATCTGCCTGTTTTTTTCACCTCAGGCGAATTCGCAAGATCAGTCGTTTCCTTACTAAAGAAGCATTAATTCAAGTTGTCATCGCGCTCATAACTTCCAGGCTTGACTATGCTAATAGTCTGTATGCTGGAATCCCCGCCTGTCACCTCCACCGACTTCAGCTGGTGCAGAATCAGGCCGCCCGGTTGATTTTCTGTCTGCCCAAATATGAACATGTCACCCCCCTTCTCCGTACTCTTCACTGGCTCCCCGTCTCGAAGCGCTGCACTTTCAAACTGGCATGCACCACCTTTAAGGCACTTTCGAACGCAGCCCCTCTGTTCATATCCTCAACTCTGTCTCGTCATATCCCTTCTCGAGCTCTCCGCTCTGCGTCACTCAACCTTCTGGATGTCCCCCGATTTAAAAGGAAAAAACATGGTGGTCTGAGTTTTTCGGTCTTGGCCCCATCGACCTGGAACTCCTTGCCGCCTTTTCTCCGTTTCTGCCCTAAATATGAGCTGTTTCGAAAATCTTTAAAAACTTTGCTTTTTCAAGCTGCTTTCGACTAACTCCCCTCCCTAGGTCACCGGTTACTGTTTTGAGCGCCAAGAAACCTATGGTGATAGCGCGCGGTACAAATAATTTTAATAGAATAGAATAGTATGCAGTACATGTATATATGCAGTAAACCACTGAGTTATCCACATTAAAATATATAGTGTTGTGATCTGCATGGTACACTTTATTTGCAGAAGGCATAATAATCATCTGCTCTACTGTTGGATTTGGTCCTTTCTACCGGGTGATTCCCCAAACATTTTGCTTTAACCCTCTTGTTTTCTGAACCCATGTTTGTTGGTTTCTTTGGACTTTGTATACCCACTAAAGCAGCCCTTTAAACATGTCCCAGGCCTGCCATTGCAGCCTGTTTGTGCAGTTTTAAACAGCAATTTCAACCTGGCATAGCAAACCTTTTGCCATGCCCAAACCTTCCATTTTATTACATATGTTAACCCATGGGTTTGCCCTAAATGGCCACACGGTAGGCTGCAGTTTATTTAAAGTTGGACATGGACTTTTAAGTTTTCATATCCTGGTAGTGACAAATTCTTAAATCATTTTTTTCTGGAAGGCCAGCCTCTCCCATAGGATAGCATTGGGTTAACTTATTACATTTAATAAGTGATGCTTTAAAATAGGAGCAGGATGGAATGTTGAAATTTGTGTCCAAAGAACTGTAATTTAAAGCCGCTTTAATAGTAAAGTTGGATTTTAAGTCACAATTCTGAATCTGGCAATTTTAGAAGGATGGAATTTTCTTGTCCTAACCATTTGGTGCCTGCAGCCCATTTCCTGGTTCACATCATTAAGTGTAGCTGGCAGTTGGTCTCTGTGTATTGCTGCCAGACAGGGAAACAAAGGAGCATAGGTGTTAGCAGGATGGGCCATCTTTGACTGGATGTGGGGGAGGAGCTGTCACCTACCCCATTTGCACATCACAAAAGCTCTCCCTGAGCATACTCACAAAGGGTTTGACGCAAAGCCATTGTGACCCCAGGTAAGCTGGGGCCAGGGAAGGGTGACAAGAAATTCCAAGCACCTCTGGGGACTGTAAACTTTCATAACCTTCTCCTACTTCAAAGTGGGCACCAGGTATAAATATTGGACCCGCAGACCTTAATCTTCAGTAACTCCTCTGGACCTGTAGAAGACTAACAAGGACTGCTGTGCCGGTGTGCTTCAAGAAGGACTGCTACGTTGCTGCCTTGCTGCTTGACTGAAAGGACTGGATCTGCATCTTAAACCTAGGAGCAACAGAGTGACTCCAAGGGCTAATTGGCTGGCCTTCTGATCAGAGCCACAAGGACAGTAAAGGCTTCCACCACTTTAAACCCAGCACCTGTACTCTGTCCCCCAAGTGGTGCACCCCAGTCCTGGCTCATGGAAGTGGACCTGAAGGTGCTCTGCCAGCCCAGATGTGGTCAGAACCAACACAGTGCTACGCAGCTCCTCATAGTTCTGCTTCAGAACTGCAGCAGGAAGATGCATCTCTGATGCCAAATGTCGCATCGCAGCCTGCAGCCTCCTTGGAACTGCTGCTATGCAATGCCTCCTTGGCGTAGACCATAGCATTGCAAGAGACTCATAGACGTTCTCCTCGATGATGATGCAGGAATTTGTATGCAGACCTGCAGCTTCTTCGGAAATGCCAGTGTTCAACATCTGTTTGAGACAAGACTTTGCTTTGCAAGCCACTAATCGATGGCATCCTCAACGATGACGCAAAACTCTGCATCTCAGTCTCACAACTCCTTGGAACTGCTGCTGCGCCACATATCCTCATCATGGGTTCTTGCAATGCTATGTAATCAAGATTTAAGGTACGTTGTTCACCGGGTCTAACTTAGTCCCTATATCAGGCATTGCTCATTGCTGTCAGCCTGACTTTGTGACTTAGTCCCAGTCTGATGTGACCAGATAACCACAGTTCGAGCTTTGTGCTTGTAGGGGCTGTTTTTACCTTAAAATTTGAAATTGCATATCTCAGATTCCAGTGCTTGAATTTTTGTTGTTTTGGTCTCAAATAATGTATTTTAATTTGCTCAAATTTTCTAAATTTGGTTGGGATTTTTCTTGTGTTGTGTTTTCACTTTATCACTGTTTGAAATGCTGCATAAATACTTCACACATTGCCTCTAAGTTAAACCTGACTACTTTTGTGCCAAACTAACAGAGGGTAGAGCGCACGTTAATTTGGGGTCTGCTTGTGTTCCTCCCTGACAGAGGCTGTGGCTTCTGCTTGAGTAAGTTTTCACTCTCCTCAACCAGTAATCCAATTTCCAACCGCTACTTTATGATGTGTCAAAACTACCACTAGACAAATCTCTGATCTCTCTCTCCAGCAGGAATATTAATCACCAGACTTATCCTGGTATTTTTACTGTTACCTGAAAACTGCTGGACAGACAAGGTACTCTGCAACAGGTAACTTTAAACACAGGCCCCTGCCTGTCCAGAGATCCGATCCAGGGACAGCTGCATCGGTTGCACCACTCTAAAGCTGGCCCTGAAATTGAATATGCCTTCATGAGATTTCTCGATAAATAACCAATGAAGTTCTTTATAAGAGAATGACATACTCTGTGCAGTTCTCGGAAAGTCAATCTATCTGAGTTCCGTAATAAAATAGACATGCATATTTTGTGGCGTATTATGACATGCATGCGATATCAAAAATAGAGCTCAGAATGGTATACACGGATTACATTGAAGTACTACATATATGTGAACATTCTAAAGAGGCCAAGGGTCGAACAGTCAGGCAGGTATCAATGCCGTTAACAATAAAAAGTGACCACGTATTGGATAGACACTTAAACTGAAACCTTCATCATCCAGTACAGGGGTTGCAATTGATCCACATAGCTATTTGAGGCAAGTCACATTTTTATATGCATAGTGGATGTATCAAGTGTAAGCAGAGCAACAAAGAAGCAGTACCCAGAACAGGATAGAGCATTACATTGCAAGTGGGTGCCGTAGAATAACAAAGTGGGTTGGCTGAGAAAGGAACAAGGGGACTTGATCGCATATGGACACAGGCTGGCCGGGGCATTTGAACAGATGGCAGAATGGGGCTCTGGAGAGGGGGTTGCATTAGGTAGAGTGGCAGAGAGGGGTTATGAAGTGAGAAGTGTTGCATGAAAGGGTATGTTTTCAGCTTTTCAACATATTTACTAAGTAGGAAACCAACCACAGGGTGAGACTTCCCCTTATAGAGAGCATGTCATTTGTTCTTAAAAAATGCAAATTGCATAATGCATGTGTTTCTTGGGAGAGAGCCAATATATACCCAGGTGGATATCCAATAGGGAAAAGTGTGTTCCTTATGAGAGTTTGGGAGTCTCCACCCTCTGCTCTGCTGAGTATCACTCTAAGGCAGCAAGTGCCAAAGCCGGATAGAACATTACACCTGCTTCAGATATGTATATTTAAACCACCTATTCTTCACATGTCGACATGGATAACAATGTCTAGGGCAACATGTTTTACTTACAGTGATACCCCCCTATAAAGGTAGCAAGTGTGTGGCAGCCCTTCTCAGAGAGTGGTTGTAACAGTGGTAATCTTGTGGCCAAGGACATGGAGAGACCATGAGCATCCGATCTTCAGAAGGAAAGCCTCTGCTTGGGACTCCACCTGGTGGGCAACTAAGTGTGGCCCTCATCCATTTCCATTACCCATGCAAAAAATATTGAAATCCTCCTGGACTACTAGCTCGACATGACAGCCCAAGTAAATGTAGTGGCCTACACTTGCTTCCACATCCCTAGGCTACTGCGAAAAATCTTCAAATGGCTACCAGAAAACACCAAGAATATGGTTACACAGATCTGGATTACCACCAGACTTGATTACCGTAGCACACTCTACACAGGAATCACTATGATGCTCCTGAACAGGCTCCAAACCATTCAAAACACCACAGCTAAACTCATCTTCAGTCTTCCTCATCACACTCGCAGTACCCCACATCTCAGAGATCTGAATTGACTCCACATCCACAAATGCACCCTGTTCAAACTACTCACACACAGATGTAAGGCACTACAAAACACTGCCCCGTCCTACTTTACCAACTGCATACGCTTCCAAACACCTCCCAGGCACATCCACTCAGCTGGACTCTCACTGGCACGCATGTCCCACATCCACAAAGCCACAATCAGAGGCTGCATCTTCTTCTATATCTCCACCAGAGCATGGAACTACCTCGCTCACCACATCAGAACCTCCTCATCGCTTCTCGAGTTCCCCAAGAAGCTGAAGACCTGGCTCTTCAAATAACCTCACCAACGAGCGAGATGCCTAACCCACCTGTAAAGTGCCTAGATATCCTCACAGATGATTAGCTCACTATACAGACCCTCCAGGATTTCGCGATTTCGCGATTTCGTGGTTTGCTACGAAATCGGCACTTTTGTAAAAATGCAGCGATTTTTACATAAGTGCCTGCTTCACGTTATGATGACACCTATTTTCTTAATTTCTCCAGAAAATATGGTTTGTACTGGGTCGATAAGAGTGTTTATTTTTTTCACAAGATTAAATACTTGTATCTGCACATGCTGTTAAATTAAGTATTATGTTGCTGCCTATGAAGTGGGCCCTGTAGCATGCGATAGGGATAGATTTATCACTGTTTCAAATGCTCTGTCCGGAACATTCTGTAGTTAAAATTAACTTCCCAAATCTATGAAAAGTGCAGCTGAATACTCGCTATTTGTAGGCTGCAATTTCCACAGTGCCATCCATTATGCTCTACCTTTATTTTTAGCATTACACTGTACCTTTCACGACATTGTAAAAAGATCTTCCTTTATATAGTGCACTCACAACCTGCCAGTCACTGCCCCCACTGAAACCGTATCCCAAGGAGAGAGAGTACTTCGGTTCTGGTGGTTCCACCAAGAAGTAGCCCTTTTTCACACATTTCCAGCGAGAAATTAAAACTTTAGGTAAGTAGAAATTGGTTATGAGGATACAGGATGAAAGAACCAGTGCAAAAATTGAACAGCAAAAACAACAGTTGTCTTTGTCTTTTCTATTGCAGTGCAACCTCTCCAGAATACATTGTGCCAGGACGATCCTTTTCCTTATACATCACCCAAGCCCACCCCAAAGGCTTCAGAGAGTTTACTGGCAAAGCATATATTAATGACAACTTCCCCCCTGTCTCCCAGAGGGATGGGCAATATCCGCAGTTTCAGACCAACACAGAACACCAGGCAACTGTATAGCGCTCGGTCCATGTCGGGGCACCTGTCACCAGGTGAAGCCCCCTAAAATGGTCAACTCTAGGCATCTCGGGGTAGGGCAGAAAGGCCAGGCCCACAAGCAGGTCAGTTCCCCCTCCAGTCAGTCCAGCGCCCACACAAATCAATACCCCGCCATAGGGTCAGTCCAGGAAATCATCCCAAATTTTTTGGGTAGCCCCCTTTTTTGCTTGCTAGAAATTCCACATCAGGGGAAAGAGTTAATTGGCAACTCACCCTACCTCTGCCGGATTGCTTCAGTGATGGCCCCTAAGACTGTGTGAATGAAGAGCTTGTGGCCCTGGATGACAAATGCGCCCCCATCCTAGGGTACGGCTCTTTATCTCCAAGACACCACACTATGAGTGCTTAAAGATGTAACTCTGCACTAGTATTATAGACTGCCCCGGTGAGCTACAGCTCTTGATTCGCAGCCCACCAAAAACCCCTCGCTCATCATCACATCACATCAGGACCTATTTCAAAGTGGAATACTCTGTTAAAACAGTTTCCATTGTTTTAAAGCTGAAAATGAATGATTATGAGTAAAATAAAGTGCCACAAAAATGCTGCTAAATTTCCATATTTGTGCCGCTAAATTTCCATATTTGCGCCGCTAAATTTCCATATTTGTGCCGCTAAATTTGCTAATCCATGCCGCTATATCCTGGGGGGTCTGACTATACAAATAACTGGGGTAAGTAGACAGACATGGGTGCAGCTATCAATGGAGCAGTAGGGATAGTTGCACTAGGGGGCCAAGGGACATACTGAACCCTGATTATTGCGGTATTTTACTACCTACCCAAAAAACGGGTTTCTTGTCTGTGCCATGGCCTACAGCCTCTTGCTATGCTTTTGTGAAAAGAAGGGATAGAGAACAAGATGCAGGAGAGGTCACTCAACCATGAATTTATACACCCATCAACTAATCCATTCACTGAATCTGATTATACACATACACTCATACAGTGTGTTTGCCTTCCTGTGTGTGTACTTGTAAGTGTTAGAACTTACACTGTCCAAATAGAGACCCTTGCTTCTAGTCAGGGTAAGGAGGAAACCCTCTGCGATAACCCCTGCTCACCCCCTTGGTAGCTTGGCACGAGCAGTCAAGGCTTATCAAAGGCAATGTGTAAAGTATTTGTACCAACACTCACAGTAACACAGTGAAAACACCACAAACCGACTCCACAACAGTTTAGAAAAATAAAGATATTTAATCTAAATTGCACAAGACCAAAACGACAAAAATCCAACATACACAGTTCAAGAATATGGTTGCAAAAGAGTTCTTAAAGTTGCGATAAAATAATCCACAGTTGCGTGAAAAGTTCACAGTTGCGTCACGTTTAGCCAGCAGTACCTTTAAATGCGACAAAGTTCCAAAACAGAACCTGGTGCGGTGGAAAACAAGCGATGCGTCACTCCTGAGACCTTGGGAGGCGATGCTATAACCCCGCTCGATGTAGCGGGCGTGTTGCTATGACACCGGTCTGTACGGGGAGGGATGCGATACCTTGTATGGATTCCGGTGCGGAAGTTCCACAGTGAAAAAGCTCACAAGGGCATGATGCGATGATCTTTGGGGCTGCGATGATCTCTGGGGTGACAATGCGTGGTCCAGCGGCGATCTTCCTCTCGCAGCCCCTCGATGTGACTGCTCTGCGACGATGTTCACAGCGACATGATACGGTCCGCAAGCAAGCGGTGCGACGATCTCTCCCAGTGACGACAGGCTCTGCGACGATACTCGCAGCGATGGTAATCTTCCCTCACCGGACTGGTGCGTCCTGCAAATGAAGGATGCGACGACTCTGGCAGCGGCAACAGGCGCTGCGACAATCTCGGCCTTTGTAGCGGCGGGATTTTCCTCGCACTGACAGTGATGCGCTCCGCAAGCGAGTGGTGCGATAAAACTTGCAGAAAGACTTTAAAATCTTGGTTTCCAGCTTCCCAACACAGGTACAACTTCCTGAGGCACCACAACTGGCCCAAGCACTCTAGGAAGGGCTCTCAGCAGAGTTCAGGGAAGCTGGGGGTGAAGTCCTTTTGTTCTGGGACTTCTTAAAAGGGAGCCAGCTCTTCTCAGGCCCTTGGAGATTCCTTCAAGCAAGGGGACACAGCACAAAGCAAAGTCCTTCCTCTCTCCTTGGCAGCAAAGCAACAGCAGGTCAGTCCAGCAGAGCAACAACAGGACAGTCTTCCTTCTTCAGTTTCAGCTTTCTCCTTGGCAGTCAGGGGTCCTGGGGTCCTGTACTTATACCCCTAAAAGTCTTTGATCCCTTTGTGCAGGAGGTCTCTGAGCCTGGTCTGAACCAGTTCTGGTTGTTCCTTGAGCACTTTGTTCTCCTGGCCTCTCCTTTCCTTTCAGAGAGAGGGGCAGGGTCGTCAGCCACCCAGCAGGAGGCGGAGCCAGCATTGTGGGAGGCAGGCACAGCCCTATTCAGGCCCAGGTGCTATCCCCTCCCACCACTCAAGATGCAGATGTAGTCATTCAGCCTAGGGCTGACTCAGCCAGCTTCCTGGGGGATCCCAGCCTCTGTCACTTTCAAACCAGACAGTCAGTTCACAAACAGGCCAAGGCATACAGAAAGGTCAGACAAGAGAACAGCAACTTTCTAAAAGTGCTGCTCTCAAACACAGGATTTAAAATCAACCTTTCCTAAAAGATGTGTTATTAAATTCTGAGTTCAGGGATACCAGACTTTTACGTCCTATCTTGCTCCTATTGGAAGATATGCTGGTAGCCACTGTAGCCAGCATTCCCCATGATAGCCTATGGGGCAAGCTAGCCTTACAATAGTGAAAAACGAACATGGCTATAATTCACTATCAGAGCATGTCACCTGCACTAGTACATGCTCTACCTTTCACATACACTGCACCCTGCCCAAGGGGGTACCTTGGGCCTTCCATAGGGGTGACCAATGTGTACAGAAAGGAAAGGATTAGGCCTGGCCAGTAGGGACACTGACCAGGAGGACATGGCACTTCACAGACTGCACACAGGCACTGTGGTGGCAGGCCTGAGACACCATTTTAGAGCTACTCATGTGGGTGGCACAATCAGTGCTGCAGGCCCACTAGTAGCATTTATCACCAGCCCTGGCACACTCAGTGCACTTTACTAGGGACTTCTTGGTGACACAGATATGCCAATCATGGATAACCAATCACAATAACAATTTACACAGGGAGCACTTGCACTTTGACACTGAACAGCAGTGGCAAAGTGCCCAAAGCATCTAAACCAGCAAAAACGAAATCCAGCACAGCATCAAAAATACAGGAGTTAGAGGCAAAAAGATAGGGGGAAACCACGCCAAAGATTCCAGGTCTAACAGTAAGCATGTGCACCTTTTTGTCATCTGTTTACAAGGTTATCTATACATGTAATAACTTTGTGTACATTAAAACCTGCACATGAGTTTGTTCCTGTATCTGTCGGTCTTTCAGTTGACTTCATGTGTGCATGCATTTGTTCTCTCCTGTGTGTGCCTTCATACTCTGTGTACGAAAGCCAACATATGGGCTCTGTCAATGTTCTTACGTTATGGCACCCTGTGCGATGGCACTGATGCTTTTAGAGGCCTAGTAATTAAGCCTTCTTTCTCTTTATTGCCTCCTGGGGTTTCCAAGCAGTGTCATGGCACGAGCTGAAAGTACTTAGCCCAGATTGCCTGTGACTGCTATTTTGATGCACACATCTTTTGTGAACTGCACGTCCTTCCCCTTGAAAATTAACTCATTAAGGAACATATGTAACCTTTAAAACGAGGCCACCTGCTGTTTTCTGTAGTGGCATGCATTAATCTTTTACATGCCTATAGAATAAGGGTCAATTTTGAGTGAAAGAAGATGCAGTGCTGAGGCTTAACCGTTGACTGCATCGGTGAGCCCTCAAAATACTTCTATGATAGCAGGGTGGGTCAGAACAAATGCTACAGAAATGTATATATGCACGCTACACCTGACATCTTTAATCCCATCATCCTTCACATTTAGATATGAATGATAATCTGTAGGGTAAGCTATCTGCTCATTACACAGCTGCACATCTTCAGGGGGGCTATTTGGGGTGTTACACCCTCTAATAAATGTGTTCTGTGGTAGATAGTTGGGTACAGGTGCTTGATGTTGGGTATGGTGAGGTGTTTGTCCGATTTTGCTTAGAATGTTTACATACACCTATACACACACACACAAACTTCTATCTGTTTAAAAGGCTAAAAAAAATAGTTATTTTACAAATTATTGAATTATAAGTACACCTCACAATCACACGTCCTACTGCTTCTTAAGTACCCCTGCTGACCTGCTTCCCATATAATGTATAAACGTGATTATTGGGAAATCTGAAGTGTACACCCACCCAATCTTACTGACCAAGCTACGCCCCATCATCACAGTGCCATTCAACAGAATCTAAAGCGACCATGCGATCAGGATTGCTTCTGGCCTTTGAAATAACATGTAGAGCAGGGGTCTTCAAACTGGGGGGCGAGCCCCCCTATGGGGGTGGACCTCCACTGATAGGGGGTGGGCAGTAGGCCGCTCTGTAATGGGCCATCATTAACATCTTTTGTTATTTATTTCCTGGCTGGGAGAAGGTGTCAAAAGGTTGTATTTTTGGCAATAATGTATGTGATTGCATTTTTAAAATGGCAACAGGACATAAGTGCAATGTTTAAATAAGTCTAGACATATTTAAACATTGGCAGTTTAATAGAATAATTGTGAAAAAGTTTGAGTGGGGGACTGCTGCTTTTTATTTTTCACTCGAGGGGAGGCACAGCATTACAAATTTGAAGATCACTGATGTAGAGCCATGTCAGACATGCAGGGCCGGACTGGAAACCGAAACCTGACCTGGCAAAGAGCTCGGCCGACCCGGGGCGGAGGGGAGGCTAGCAGAAATCTTTGTGGCGCTCTTTTTGCTGGGGGCTGATATTACTGCTATCCTGAAAAACTGACATCCGGTAATAAAATCAGCCCCCGGGGATCTAAAACCGGCCCCCACCCTGGCGGCCCACCGGGGTAACGCCAGTGCCCGCCACAGCCAGTCAGGCCCTGTTAACACGCCCAATCTCTGATACAGTGATGTGGAAAATTCAGCACTCACCTTTTCTAACCGTGTGGCCCCTATGTATCTGTTATTTAGTCTGTCTTGTTGTTCGTTGTGCATGTGTTTCGCTTGATATTCAATTTGCTTTGTATCGTCTTAATTGCAATGTAACACATTCTGCTTCTATACCTAGAACCATTGAGGTGCTGCAGTCTACGTCGTACCAGAAAAATATATAAAAATTGTTTTGTTGATTATCGGGTAGTCCTGCACATATCCTCGGCCATCAAGATGGGGTATTTGTTAATCTCACCAACTGCACAGCCATCTTATGGGTTGCTAGCAAAGACCAGGCCTCTGTCTCCGGTCCGCTTGTTGACAAATTACAAATCGTTTTTATTCAAAGCACTTCACCATATACATATTTTTCTGTTATAATCACAATATTGACACCAATATTTAATTTGATTGTATTATGTTGATCAGTTTATTATTTCTAAGTGCTTCAAATACGGTTTGGTACGGGCACACAGTGTAGGGTGTTTGGATGGAAGTGTGTCTATGTTTCGATCCTGTGTGGAAAGTGTTTCCATGTGGTTTGTGAGGACCACTGAGATGCTGTTATATTGTGTAGGAGTGCAGTGCTAAGCCTTGTGATGGATGAAGATGTTTGAGAGATAGGCACTCAGTTTATGGTTTTCTTTAAGCTGGCGGCTTTGAGCACCTCTGCAGGTCCCATTTTAGTATTTATGTTCATAGTCCACTTAGCTGGTTGCTGTATTGGATTGTCCATTCTGCGATATTTTGTTTAAAGGATATGGTCCTGAGCAGACACCGATGAAAAGCAGAAGTGGTGGAGAAATCTGCTGAGATGGACTTCTTAATATCATCCTCCATCTGATTGTTATTGTAAGATGCCAAGAAGTTGCAGTGGTATGTGGCTAGCCAGGACCTGCAGTTTTAGACTAAACTGAGTCTTCTGTCGGCCAGCAGTATGTGGTAGTTATTATGTGCCTGTCCAGTTAGTGATGGGTGGCTTATTGCTATGGACCGGTACAGTAGTGGGTGATCTACGTGACCCATAGTGGTTTGGTTTCATGTGAGTGTTAGAGTGTCAAGCAGTAAAAAGGGAAATATTAATCAGCCTGTAATATTTACAATGGACTGTCTGCCGATTGTTATGGTATTCATTTTAGTTTGGGAAATATATTGTATTGTAATTGCTTTAAATATGTCTTACTACCTCTGACAATGCATTGTTGTCATTTTTAGGCATGCCCATAACGCTGCTCCAGGTCCCTGGATTAGTTTTTTTTTTATAGTGCTTGTTGGTTTTGGGATTAGTTGTGTGCACTACAGGAGCCAATCCATGCATTTTCTCCAGTTTCTATGTGGTAGATTACCTCAGTAGGAATTTGGTGAGCTCTTAAGTGGGAGAGGCAGATATGGGAGTTTCATGCATTGGTTGGCAGTATTAATAGTTGAGCTACAAGATAATTGGGTATTAGGTTACAGAGGTATGACATTTAAAGGAGAAGATGTCATATTTAAAATGAGTTGTGGGCAATATGCTGAAATACAATAATAGGGATTAAGGAAAATAGACATGTGATTTAGTGTAGGCTGTACTCGGGGAGAATAATCATGCAGTGAAAAGAAGGAGAGTGTTATTTGAAAGAAATAGGAGAGTTGAGAGTTGTCAAGAGTTTAAGCCAAAGTCCGTTTTCATGCAGGGATTTTAGGAATAGTGTGAAGACTTCTGAGACAGCACACAAGCCTAAAGAAAGTAATGGCAATATTTGCATGTGTTGTAGTAGCATAGTGGGCAATGAGAATACCACTGAACATACATACAACAGGTAAATAGTATTAAAATAAATACGGTTTCATTTTCCTATAAAACCCGATGGAAGGAAAACACAAAATAGGACTGTTGTACTTAAAATTTTTGTGCTAGAGATGCTCCTCCTCCCCTTTCTCTTGGATGATCAGAGTGGGATGTAGGAGAACAGAGCCTGTTTTAGTGGATTTGTGTAAAATAATGCGTCTCAGGGCATATAGTACTGGTACTGTGTTTGATCTGAAGCACTCACAATATAGGATGAATAAGATCCTCTTCCTGGCTGTCATTCGGCTTTCTTGTAGCAGTAATCAGACACACTAAAGGGAAGGCCCTGCCTAGAAACTTCCTCACCTGAGCAATGTGAATTGTAGTCTCAGTCCCACTTCCCACATTCCCCATGTGTCAAACCAGCAGTGCTCAGGGAGAACAAATAATTAGAAACCCCTCACTAACGAGGGCATCTTGGAATTTTTGAGGGGAACCCGTCTCCACCTCAGGTCCCCACCACAGCATCTGATGTCTACCAGTAAGCCACAGGAATGCAGGCAAATGCTGCATCAACACTTCAAGTAGTGCTTAATTTGTAAGACAATAATTGCGGGGGTCCAAAATTTTGCTCAGAAGACTGTAGCTTGTGCTACGACTACGGGGGGTGCTGAATACCAAAGATGCATATTCTTGTTTGCATCTCATACCCCTTTCATCCATCCCCAGAAGCTCCTTCCCCTTTACCTCAATCTTGCAGGTCCATTGTCTTCCTTGCTCTCTCCCTCTGTCACTGTTTTTCTGTCTTTCTATTCCAATTTATTTTACCCCAATTCTGTTTTCTCTCTTTTCCTCTGGGTGAAAGTGCTGATTCCCCAAAAATGAGTGATGGTGGGCCTCACCTGCAACTACCATCTCAAATGAGGCACTGGAACTAAGACAAAAGATCATCATGAGCATAACACAAGGCCCTCATCCTTCAGCATTGAGGTGGGGGCCCTAGTCTTCATTCGGAGGGGGCCTCCAAGGCACCTGTCATCTTCACCAATAACGTCTGCCTGGGTGTGGGTCAGGCCTCCACATACTTTGCTGGAGGCACCACCAGGTTTCATCCCGCTAATTAAAAATAGGTAGAACAATATGCCCAGTATTGCAAAAGTAAGGTTGATAGGGTCAGAGTTCATAGCACAACTGCAATCAGTATTTTTGCCACAAAGTGACATCGTCTTTCAAAGAAAATTGGCCCATTTTTATAGATTACTAAGGAAGGGTAGAGTGTAACTTGATGATACGGCCTAATTTGTGCCCTTGGTTGCAAGAGGCGGGCAGCGACACTCATTTTTGACGACCAGCCCAGGACTTATTTTTCTTCAACAGATTTATTGACCCAGGATAAGAGCGAATGGCTGAAAATTGGAAAGAAGCAGGAAGAGAAATATAGTAAAGCAGTGACTAAAGGAAAAGGGGGGGGAGCGGGGATGAGAGAACCTGGAAAAGTAGTAGGAAGGAAAGATGTGGAATCAAGACCACGCAGCCTTACTATTTGGCAACTCTAGCCTTGGACCATACTGTCAGCCAACTCTTAAAACACTTTGGGCCAGATTTATCAAAGGGTTTTGCCCATTCTATGTTTAGGGGAAAATGTGTTTGTACATATGGCCCTTTGACCCTCTGCACTAATTATTATTATTAGTAGTAGTAGGAGCGACGGTGTTAATAGTATCCTGAAAAGATGCTCTTTAAGTATTGCACTTTTCCTTTGAAACGCTAAGTACCTCATTGTCAAAATGGACTCTTTGTTTGATATTCTGCTGATGAGGAGCGTTTTGTTTTGTTCTAGCATGTCAAGCACGCCGTGAACCTTTTCATTCGCTTCTTTTATTCTGCCGAACGCTGTTAGCAAAATGACTTAATGTTATCGCAGCAGACTCAACTTTCTGTGTGTTCTCGGTTTTCTCGGGGTCATCCAATGCATTAGCAGGTCTTGGGATGCGTCTTGTATTGTGACATGATGCACAGTGATCGGTCTCGCGCATGGGGTGTTAGCTAGCACGTTCCGCCAACACTGGAGTGTTTGTTTACAAGCACTGCTGACGACGTCTCCGTTTAGCATGTTGTCAACACCAGAGAATTCTAAACGGTGGCAATTTACTCAAGACAAGGACGTGTCTGTAGTGCCAAGATCTGCTACAAATGTGCGATTTATGTGAACATCGGAGCCGAGAATACACTTTTCCAAAGCTGCACCAGCTCTCTGACTGTGATTAGATACAAGTGTCAAACGAAGTGAAGCGGTCTTGACAGATCAGCTAAACCTTGAGGACGACTTCAGCCACCCCGGCTTTTTTAATTCAGCCAAGCCCACCAGGCAAACTAGGACTACCACGTTTTACTTTTCACATTGTAAGTCTTGGACTACAGATCCCAGCAGGCTCTGAGCTCTTAGCTGGAAAACACTGCTGAAGGATGAACGTCGCCCTCATGGCGTTCAACCACTTTGCATCCTAGTGCCTGTGATTTCGGCTGACCACAGAGCATTGTCTCGATATTTAACAACTGGAAATCTCATTTTCCTGGCCGTTTTCTATGCTGGACCATTTTTACCTTGCAAATTACTCATTGGCACTAACAGGGTAGACTTGTAGTCCAATATAAGCTGTGAACCAAGAGTTGAAACCTTTTGCTAAAAGCAGGGCCACTGGAATTATGTGGCGGGTAGGACCATATAATCCAGGAGTGTTAGACTTGGCATCCTTGGCGTGGTTTCCTCTGACTTTTTACCTCTATCTCCTGTATTTGTGATGCTGTGCCTGATTTCATTTATGCTGGCTTAAATACGTTGGGCACTTTGCCACTGCTAATCAGTGCCAAAGTGCAAGTGCTCCCTGTGGAAATTGTTATCCGTGATTGGCATATTTGATTTACTAATAAGCCCCTAGTAAAGTGCACTGAGTGTGTGCCCAGGGCTTGTAAATCAAATGCAACTATTGGGCCTGCAGCACTGATTGTGACACCCACAAAAGTAGTCTTCCAAATGTAACTCAGACCTGCCACTGCGGTGTCTGCATGCTCAATTTTCAACTGTCATGTTGATCTGGCAAGTGCAACCACTTGCCAGGTCCTAAACTTCCCTTTTCTCACATGTAAGACACCCCTATGGTACGCCCATGATACCCCCATGGGCAAGGTGCGGTGTAGGTAAACGGTAGGACATGTGCTGGTGTGTTTTACATGTCCTGATAGTGAAATACTTCCAATTTTGTTTTTCTCTAGTGAAATGTCACGACTTGTCGTGTTCTTACCGTTCTGGCGTGTTGGAGAGAACCTTGACTTCGGTTCTTGAGGGTTCTGGTCTGTCTGAGGTAAGGGTGACCCCTGCTGCTAGCCACAGTGCTGCCGACAAGGAAAAAAAGAAGCTACATATAAGGAGTGGTTAGAAGGCAAGGAATCCAAACCGGAATAGAAGACTATAATCAGGAACAAGGTACACCAGCAGGAATTGCAGATAAACCAGGCAGGAGCACAAGATACCAACAGGAGTGAGGACACACCAGCAGGAGCAAAGAGTGTTGCAACGCAAGGAAATGAAGGATTCAGCCCTTTAAATACCCATGAATAAGAAGTGACCAAACAGGAACAGGAAGTGACCAAACAGGCAGTAAGAACCCATCATCTTGGATAAGAAAAAGGATAGTGGACGGGATAGGAAGGTCGCCATCTTTAATTGGTAGAGCAGATACTTCCCAAGGCCTTCTGGGAAAAATACAATGGAATCATGGGAAGGCAAGATGGCTCCAAGAAGAAATAAAGAAAGAAATATATATCCAGTGAAAGGAAGTTAAGAATATAATGCCCCAACATGTGGAAATAGGAAGCCGCAGTTCCAAAACCCAGAGCTGCGGCATTCTTGTCATGCAAATTGTCAGATAACAGGCTGCCACGTAGCTGTGCAACATACCAGACACAGAAAAAGACAATTAAAGGCAACGGGGTAACCCAGTGTCCTGCGGACACCCTAGAGACAGTCTAGTATTTTCAGATCATTACACTCAGTACTGCAGCCTATGAAGTGCTCTTGCTAAAGGGCCCAACCATCAGTTGTTTTAACTTTGCGCTTTGTTGCTCTCACTATTGATTTTAAGCATTTTAAAGAACTCACCTGTTGTTTGTATACTAACAAGCATTTCTCCCCGGTCCATTGCGGGTTGTCCCATTTGTGTGTAGGGAGCTTGCGCTTGCGGAAGTGACCCTGGGGCACTTCCAGTAGTATCCGGAATTGAGGTTGGCGGTCTAGCGGGCCACCTCATTACTTAAATGTTTGCCTGGTTCGACACACCGCTGGCGTGCCAAAGGCGCTCCTAAGGCAAGCCCGTCTGCTCCCGTCCGCGCCTGGACATCGTCAGGAGCCAGAACACCTGCAGGATTGCCCCCAAATGCCGGTAATATACTTGGTAATCACTACTCTTATACACGCCTTGAACTATTAAAGATCAATCACAGTCTTATTAATTCTTGCAGACATTAGTTCCTCCCTGCTCTCTCCTCACCTACAGTTCTGGAAGGGCCATTTACATGCAGATTCCAGAGTATAGATTCTGAATACACCCTGACCAACAATACGATTATAGGTCAGAGAAATAGCCCAAGCCGCTGTACCAACGACATTAGTGGCCCTTTTCAGACCCCCAATGAAAATAAAGGTTGGAACAGCCTTCTGACTAATTCCTTTACTACTAAAGTTGAAAGCACTCAGAGAAAGTCCAGGCTTAAGCAGTAGGCACAATTGAGAAAATGAACTTCACATGCCCATTAATCATGTACACATTAAAGTAACTTAGTGGGAGCATGAAGCAGCGATCACTGTCTAAGAATCTGTTTATTATTACCCACCACAGATATCATATAAAACTAGAAAAATAAGGCGTGCAATTTATCTTTTTAAATGAGAAAAATGGTAACACTTTATAAAGGAATATTCCCCTGGTCATACCAAATACCTTACAAACTAGGTTCATACTAGTGTTGTGTGAAATTTGCTTAATTTGCTTTCTCGCACTTACATGAAATTTTGGAAAATTATGTGATATCACACGAAATGAAAATTCGTCATTTAGTGTAAGAGGTGTTCTTATTGCATCAGTTTTTGACATGAGGGCACATCTCGCACACAAAAGGTATTGTCGTTATTCGCATTGCTCCTGCTCCTCCTTGCTTTACATTTTGGCACGAATGGTAGCATATTAAGTTATTAACCAAATGTGGCAAAATGCTGCAATTTCTGAATTTTCCTGTAACAAGTGCAATACGAAGTTCCCAAAATTATTCGAGTTATGCTGGCGTAGATACAATCTTACCAGGTCCTACTTGACAGTCACTTAGGAATGCAGTTGAAAGTCGAACATCCAACCTAGTTCACCCTAACCGTTGTCTTCAGAGTTCAAACACCAGTATTCTTCCCAGAAAAGGCACTACTCATACCATAGTATTTATGTAAGAGTCACTGGCAGTGCTGACCTAACCCATTGAGAGGGCCCGAATGGAGTGCCATTTCAGCAAATGGAGGCATTTGGATATTACGCTATGTTACAGAGATTTATTGACAGTTTCTCCCCCTATGTCAAGTTTATTCTGGAGTAAAGGAGAGTCCACAAATACTTATCATGAGCATGAAAGGGGCTTATAGCCCCAACATATATTTGCTAATGTCTTAATGATGGCATTTGAAAAGCGAAGCTCTAGTTCAAGTACTTGAACTGGAATTGCAGCACTCAGATTTCAGAATTTCCAAGATATTTTTAGTTCATAGAGATAGGACCAGCACAAGATTGGTATATATTCCGATGCATATATAAGGATGGGGAGGGGTTTGATATAAAAGTATCCAATAAATAATTAAAATTCCTGTTAGTATTACCCCACAGTGCTGTTGGTGTTTGGGTGTTTGTCTGGAGGGTTCCGTCAAAGATCTGAGTCCATATTCTGACTGCTTGAGTTTGGTCAATGATTTCATGTTGATGTTTGATTGTATGTTTGCTTTAATGGCTAGTGTTATTTGGTTTATGTAGCAAAGCAAATATATATATATCTGTCATTTCGGGTATGTGCTGTATAAAGGATTGATATGTGTACTATATAATTTAAAACGATTGGCTGGGGTATTTAAGAGCATGGTGTCTGGTTATGGTCCACAGTATCCTGTTATATCAAACTAGGTGTGGAGTTTAGGAATTTATGTTGCATTTTACTACTGTTGCCTTGCTTACACAGCTAAAAGTGAAACGGTATAAAGAGTACTGAAAAACATTATTTGGCTCTATTTTGTGAAATATGTTGCCTACATGACTCCAAGTTTGCCTTGAAATAAAATTAACATGCTAAGAATTGTGATTTAAACACTAAAAGCATATGAATTTAACAGTCTTTGCTTTTTGACCGCCTAAATAAATAGTGGTACAAAAATCAACAGCCAGGTTGTACCTTCTCTTTTTTCCATACTTTATAAACACACAATTTAAAAAAAATCTCCCTAATTTTTTTTAAATTAATTTCTGAGTTCAGAGAGCCTAAACTCCACTTCTCCATCTCGTCCAAATGGAAAGTTATATTTGTGAAATGTTACACAGCAACTCCCATGTTAGCCTATGGGACAGATAGCCTTCAATAGTGTAAAAACGAAATTGGCAGTATTTCACTATCAAGACATGTAAAGCACACCAGCACATGTCCTATCTTTTACATACACTGCGCCCTGCCCAAGGGGGTACACTGGGCCTACCGTAGGGGTGGCTTACATGTAGGAAAAGGGAAGATTAGGGCCTGGCAAGTAGTTGCATTTGACAGGTCGAAATGGCAGTTGAAAACTGTTCCCACAGACACTGCAGTGGCAGGTCTGAGTTACATTTGGAAGGCTACTTGTGTGGGTGGCACAATCAGTGCTGCAGACCCACGGGTAGCATTTGATTTACAAGTCATGTGCACACTCAGTGTACTTTACTAGGGGCTTATCAGTAAATTAAATATGCCAATCATGGATAACCAATTATGATAACAATTTACAAAGGGAGCACTTGCCCTTTGGCACTGATCAGCAGTGGCAAAGTGCCTAAAGCATTTAAGCCAGGAAAAAATAAAATCCAGCACAACATCAAAAATACAAGAGGTAGTGGCAAAAAGTCAGGGGAAACCATGCCATGTCTTACACGTGTCCCCTCCAGCTGAAAAGTGGGGAGAACTACCCACCCTCTTGGGAGTTCTCATCACTAAGGTGGAAAAATCTGGACAGACAATCAGCATTGGTGTGTTCTGTACCAGGGTAGTGTTCCACCGTAAAGTCCATTCCCTGTAGAGAGATGGACCGCCTCAACAGTTTTGGGTTCTCACCCCTCATCTGAATCAACCATCTGAGCTGCATGCGTCCTTTCTAAACCCAGAAGTGAGTCCCAAACAAGTAGGGTGTCTGCTTCTTCAGCGCCCAGACCACAACGAAAGGTTTTCGCTCAACTGCAGTCCACCTCAGTTCCCTGGGGAGTAGCTAACTACTAATGAAAGCTCCAGGTTGGTCCAAGCCCTCATCTTTCAATTGTGAGAGAAATGCTACTGCTCCATGCTCTGAAGCGTCTGTCTGCACAACAAAATCTTGGAAAGAAGTGGGTGCCTTGAGCACAGGCGTAATGCACATGGCAGATTTCAGGGCATCAAAAGTGGTCTGACAGGCATCAGTCCAGATCAATTTCCTTGGCTGCCTCATGGAAGTCAGCTCTGTCAAGGGGCCAACAATGGTGCCATACTTCTTGACAAACCGTCTGTAGTGCCTGGTGAGACCTAGGAAGTCTTGGGGGCTCGCAAGACAGAATGGTGTCAATCTTAGGTTATAGAGGCACCGTACGGCCGCTTCCTACCTGGTGCCCTAAGCCACCACAGACCGCTGCCCTATATAGCACTTAGTGGCCTTGATAGTGAGGCCTGCCTTCTGCAGAGCCTTCAACACTACACAGAGGTGTTGCAAGTGTTCCTCCCAGCTGGAAATGAACACAGCAATGTCATCCACGTAGGCGGCGCTGAATTCCTCCAGCCCGGACAGTACCTGGTTGACCAGTCTCTGGAATGTGGCTGGGTCATTCTTCAACCCAAAGGGCATGACACGGAACGGGTAGTGCCCCTCTGACATTGAAAATGCAGACCTCTCTTTTGCACCATCAGTTAATGCAATCTGCCAGTATCCAGACATTAGATCAAACATGCTGAGGTACCAGGGAGCTCCAAACCGATCAATGAGCTCATCAGCTCCGGGGATGGGGTGCGCCTCATTCCTGGTGATGGTATTGAGCCCATGGTAGTCCACACAAAACCAGAGTTCGAGAGTGGCACCAGGTGCAGCAGCTTTCAGAACCAAGACCACTAGGCTAGGCCGGGGGCTGCTAGAGGGCTCTATTACCCCTAGCCCAACATCTTAGAGACTTCCTTGATGCTAGCTCTGACCTTATCAGCCAACCTGTACATCTTGTGTTTTACAGGTAAACTGTCTCCAGTGTCCATATCATGGACACACCAATTGGTGATTCCTGGGGTCAGGGAGAACAGGGAGGCGAACTGTTCCAATACCTCACGACAGTCCTTTTGCTGGTCATGTTCCTTGGCCGACAGGAGGTCAGGAAGAGGGTCACTCTCCTCCTCCATTCCATCATCTGAAGCCAGGAGCATAGTCTTTTCAGACCTCTCAAAGTGAGATTTTAGGTGGTTCACATGCAAGACCCTTAAAGGGTTCCTAGGAGTTTGCAAGTTCACCAAGTAGGTGATGTCACTCTTGCACTCCACCACCTCAAATGGCATAGTCCACTTTTCTTGGAGCACACAAGGCTCCACTTTTTGGCCAGGGTGAAACTCCACCAGAGTGGCGTTCTGGTCGTACCAGCGTTTCTTCTCCACCTGGCTGGCTTACAGGTTCGCCTGAGCGAACTCCTGGAGAGCCTTTCCGGGCGCTTTCTCCCAGCCCTGCCTTACCAGACTAAGAGGGCCTCTCCTCTCACAGGGTGCACATACAGCAATTAAAAGGGGCTGAACCCTAAGGATTTCTGCGGTACTTACCCGTGGGTAAACAAAAGGCATGGGAAGACGATGTCCCACTTACATCTCTTGGGTTCTGTAAGACCCTTTATCATACCTGTCATATACTTAGATGTGCAGTTTGTACCTCGGTCAGATACCACCCCTCTGGGGAACCCAACACAGGAAAAGATCCCCATCAATGCACGGCTCATCACAGGGGCCGTGATTGTAATGAGAGGGCCAGCTTCAGGGTACTGGGTGGCATGGTCCACCAAGACCAAGATATAATTGTTGCCTAAGGCTGCCCTGGGTTCCAGTGGCCCGCAGTATTAATGCCCACCTTCTTGAAAGGGGTGCTTCCTACAGGGAAGGATTAGAGGGGAGTCGTAGACTTAACCCCACACTTGCTGCTTGCCTGGCAAGTCTGGTAAGTCCTACAAAGTGTATCAATATACCTTCGCATTTGGGGCCAAAAGAAGTGGGTGACAAGCCTGTGTAAGGTCTTGTTGTGCCCCAAATGTCCTGCCCAAGGCACATCATGAGTGAGAATCAGTAGGAAGGTCCTGAAGAACTCGGGTACTACCAGCACAGTGGCTAACCCCGGCTCAGCAACCTTACACTCACTGTATAGGAGACCATTCTCCCAATAAATCCAATGGGGAGAGGATCACAGCTGGCTCCCCCCTTCACTAGGAACCAACCCCTCTGCCAGCACTATACTAACTAACCATGGTGAAGGTGCACAGATGTTGCCTTGGGGCACCTGAGATCCCGCCGCATGTAACCCGCCTGACCACCTACATAACATGTGCGGGGACCCCTGATGTCTGGCTTCCCTCTAGGGGGCCATTGCTTTTTACCACTGGGGGCTGGGAATCTTTACCCTGGGAACTATTTTAGGGTCCTTTAGGAAAATCCTTTAGTTTGCCCTTGCTGCCCCACCCTTCTGCAAGGGACCCTGCCCACCTTTGGCTGGGGTTCCCACATACCCCTTGTGGACCCTGCCTCCTGAGCAAGCTTCATGGGCTCAGTCAGCTTACTATCCATTAGACTTCTCAAGTGTTCCCAACCAATCAGATTGTACAACCCCTGGCAATCTGTTACCGTGCTGCCCTTTAGTAAACCATCCAGCGCTCTGCAAACAGGTTTACCCACTCCACCCTGGTGTTAGACTCAAGCTTTTTAAAAGAACTAAACTTTTCCCTGTAGTGCTCAGGTGTGTGCCCATACGGAGGCATAAAACCTCCTTCGGATTGGGATAGGGGGGAGTACCCACCTCCTCCAAAGGTGCTTGGGTATTCTTCCCATTGGCCTCAAAGTCTTTCCACAGGCCTGCCCCTCCATGTTCCTCATGGACCTCATTCATACACTTGGCTGCCTCATAAGATGCAAATCAGGCATAAAAATCCTTCCCCTACTGGAAATTCTGCACTTGGTCTTTGGAAATGTAGACCTTACCCCCAGATTGAATTGGCTGTATGTAGCCACCATTTGTACGGGACACTGCTTGTTTGACCTTGATGTCCAGCTCTCTCATGCTCAATTCATGTATCAAAAGCAACTTCCTTTCTTCCAAGGCAAGGATAGCTTCCTTGTCTTTTTACATTTCCAGTTTCCTCATCTGGAGCTTCAGCTGCTCCAATTCATGATTTCTGACCCTTTTCCTCTCCTCCATTTCCTCTGAAGGCAGATTTCTGGAAGACATACTGATGCCAGCCACAGTGACTCCTCTTTCGACAGGCAGATCATGGGACACAAAGTCCCCTTCTATATCCACAACTGCATCCCCTGTCCCTCCGATTCTCGGGCTTGAAACTTTTCAGACACTCACCCCAGTCACAGATATGGGTTATATCCATCATTGTTGGCAGGGTATGTCCAGACATGGGTCCCTTGCTCACTTTGCCACTGGATTCAAGCTAGCCTGGCTGGTGAGGGGTGTTACCCCAAAACGGTCCCAGGATGCTTGTTTCCAGTCCAGAGAAGACCTGATTTGGCAGTTCGGGTTGGACGGTTCCCATAAGTAACTGGGTCAAGACTGATTTGCATAATCCTGGGTGTGAACTGGGGCGGCAAAGTGAGCAAAAAAACAAATGAGGGATTCAACACAGATCTGTGACTCAGGGTGAGTGTCTGAAAAGTTTCAGTGCTCCGTCTATCGTCTCCTTGTGTTTGCTACTTTCCAAAAGTGGCATTTTCAAAACCACGATTTTAAAACCAATCTCCCTAAAAATAGGTGTTATTAAATTCTGAGCTCAGAGAGCCTAAACTCCACGTCTCTCTCTTGTTCCAATGGAAAGTTATACTTGTAAAATGTTACACAGTAATGCTCATCTTAGCCTATGGGATAGATTGTTGCACCGCTGACCGTGATTAGGCCCAAGGTGCCTCCCGCTTCTTCCTCTCGGGCCGCGATACAGCCTACAGCGCCTCCCTCATTTCTTCTGGCACGTCGCAGTGCTGCGCAGCGGCGCCTCTTTCTGTGTTGGGCACGCCACATACCTATGCGGCAGCCCATTATCTGACAATTTGCATGACAGGAATGCCGCAGCTCCGGTTTTGGAACTGCAGCTTCGTATTTTTTACATGTTGGGGCACTATATTCTTACTTTCCTTTCACTGGATATATATTTCTTTCTTCATTTCTTCTTGGGGCCATCTTGCCTTCCCATGATTCCATAGTCTTCTTCCTAGAAGGCTTAGGGAAGTATCTACTCTACCAGTTCAAGATGGCGACCTTCCTATTCCGTCCACTATCCTTTTCCTTATCCAAGATGATGGTAACTTACTGCCCGTTTGATCACTTCCTGTTCCTGTTTGGTCACTTCCTATTCATGGGTATTTAAAGGGCTGAATCCTTCATTTCCTTAGGCTGTGACATTCTTTGCTCCTGCTGGTGTGTCCTCGCTCCTGTTGGTATCCTATGCTCCTGCCTGGTGTATCTGTGATTCCTGCTGGTGTACCTTGTTCCTGATTATCGTCTTCTATTTTGGTTTAGATTCCTTGCATTCTAATCCCTCCTTACTGGCAGCTTTTTTCCTTCCTTTTCATTCCTGGAATCCCCACTTCTGCAAGAGGTTTTTCCGTACAGGGCTTATTCCTCTTGTTACTCCTTTTGGAAGGCACGGTCTGCTTTGGTCTTTTTCCTTGTGAGCATCACCAGAAGGGGTCGCCCTTACCTCGGACAGACCAGAACCGAACCCTCACGAACCGAAGTCAAGGATCTCTCAACACGCCAGAACCAGTAAGAACACTACAAGTATTGACAGATTGCAATGCCCAAAAATCCGTTTTGATACTGATGACATGGATCTTCCTCAAACATCACCCGCAGACGGATCAGTAGATGCGAGACAAGCGTTTGTTCAGACTGTACTACAACAACAAGCCCAAGAACTACAACAGTTACGTGAAAAAAATGTAGCTTTGCATCGATTGTTGGCTACTAGGACGTCTGATGTACCCACAGTCTTTACCACCACTCCTCGTTATTCCAGAGATCCCAATAAGTTGAAAGAATTTCTGGATACCTGAAGTTTTTTTTGCCTTCAGCCCAGTTTTCATTGGATAGAACGAAGGTTGGGTATCTGATTAGTGCCTTGTCTGGTTCTGCATTGGCATGGACGACTTTAAGCTGTATGGTGTGTATGAACCTTATATGGATTTTATTACTATCCCTCACGAGAGAAGGTTATATATCCAATTCAGGTTTGGATGCCTCCCCTTGAAATCGTTCACAGCGTCATGGAACAGGGGCTCTTCAGCCACACTACGTCACTGTCCATGCTGCTTTGAGACTGAGAAGACGACCAAGCATATGCTCTTTGTATCCCCTGCCTGTAGACAACTGGGAACCCAATGTCATTTAGAAGCACTGTGCATCCTTAGAACAGATACAAGGCCATTAGTAGTATGTACAGTGGCCAAATTCCTTGCAAGAATGTGGTTTATTTATTTATTTATTTATTTATTTATATGCTTATTTCGCGCCTGAATCAGCCCCGAAGGGGTATCTCCGCGCGTAGCTTCTGAACAGGTATCATGGAACTACCAAGGACATAAGACTGCTGCGATTGCGGGGGAAAACATTAGTCTTGGGAAAAAAGGTATGTTTTTAACTTCCTTCTAAAGGACAAATGGTTGGAGGTGTGTCTCAGCAATGGGGGCAGAGAATTCCAAAGCATCGGGCCTTTAAGAGAGATGGCCCGCCCTCCCTGTCTTGCTCTCGTCACCCTAGGGACCTGAAGCAGCATAGTGCTACTGGAACGTAGAGCACGTCTTGGTAAGTAGGGGACAAATATGTCTCTTAGATATTGAGGGCCGGATCCGTAGATACATTTGTGCATTATACAACATACTTTGAAGTCAATGCGCTGTTTCACCGGTAGCCAGTGAAGAGAAGAGAGGAGAGGGCGTGAGGGAGTACGGGGCAAAGCATTCAAAATGAGTCTTGCCGCGGTATTCTGTACCACCTGCAGCCTACCCAGCTGTTCTTGGTTGGCAGAAATAAGCAGTCCATTGCAATAGTCCATCCGACCGATGACCAATGCTTGTACCAGCGTCTTCCTATGGATGTCAGGTAGGAAGGGGAATATGCGTCGAAGCAACCCTATCACTCGGAAACAAGTTCCCGTGACTTATTAGGAGGCAGGTGCTAAAAATGAACTAAGAAAACCCTCAGATTAAATACTAATCCAAATCCATAAAGCATTTAGCTTAAATTTGACATCTTTGGCAAAAACAAATATAGGACTTAGGCCTAGATTATTGAGAACTTGGGCAATATTGTATTTTTGTATGTTATGCATTAGCACTTTATGCACCTTTTATGGCTCTATTTCTCCTACTTGCACCAAAACTGTGTCCCCTTTAATGCTTTTTTTCTCATCTAGGCCCCATTTCTCATGTTATATGGCTCCAGTAAAATAGTATTTAATATAAATTGTTGCTCTAGATCCGAGATTTTATTTGGTAAACTTATCTCAAAGATAAAGGAGTTTGGACTTTTATATTCTTAAAATGTATTTTTAAACGTGTTTTTAGATTTTTAATTTACAAAAATGGATATGTGTATGTATTGCCTTCTTGAGTTTACCTTGTTGGAATACTTTTAGTAACTTGTTTTCTGTCTTTTTGTACTCTGGTTTTACCGAATTAGTAGTTGCTATCTATTGTCGTCCACTTTGGCCTAAAATACGTAACTTAAAATCTCTGTATTACTGAACATACTGTATTGTACGCCTCTGCACTTTAATGGTCTGAATGACCGAATAAAGTTGAAGATGATGATGAGTAAAGGGATTTGAATCAGGATTGACAAAATGGGTAGTTTGGTTCTCTTCTGATCATTAGTGCCACACTTCACCTGGCCTGGTAGTGATGGACAAAAAAAAAGGACATCAGTCTGTGCACCCTTACAAGGGTGGGTAGTAAAAGGCCTTTCCTCCGGTAGCCCCTCCTCCATATCATAGCTGTACCTTGTGCCGCCCGTGGCTGCCCTTGCGTTTGCTGTCCATGCACCCCGAATGCAAGATCCGGGGGGCAATTCCTGCGATGGCTACAGGTAAGAGCAGGAGGAGAAGGCCGCTGCACCAAAACTCTTGCCACCCCGCCTCCCCCTTTTTACGCCACTGCCTTAGGTTTTATCATTATTCTAATGCAACTATACTTAAGTATTGTTCTATAGGACAGTCACAGCAATCAATAAGCCATCCTCCTCATAAAGAACTACTCCTTCACAACATTGTAGAAGAGAGAAACTTGACCAATCTTGATAGCTGTCAGTTTACTGCATGTTTTATTTCATGAGTTACCCTGTGCCCAATGCCTTTTGGATGAATCACTAGATTTAGTGTGGATTTAAGGCAGATGAACATGTGAATGGAGGTGAAAGAAGGGGCTGATTTGGAAAGCGGCATGTCAAATGTGATGAACGACACACTGTTTAGAGCTGATGGGCTGTATCGCATAACATGAGCACTGCAGGTGCTAATTTAAAATGTGTTCTCTGCCACAGTGTTGGGTTGACTAGTGTCTTAAAAGTGGAAGGGCTGCAACAGTGTTATTTTACTACCTCAGACCATAGTAAATGGTTGCTTATCACTGGAACTTTAAAGGCATGTGCTGCTGTTGCCTTCAAATGCAGCACCATTTGTTGAAATATCTAAAGTAACTCGCAGAAAATAGGGGAAAATAACAAATACAAAGCAACACGATGAAAACATAACCAAGCAGCGTAACAGTCAAAACAGAATGTAGCACAGCAACCACAGTACAACACATCTTAATATTGTAATTATGCAGGACAGAAACACAGAGTCACAGAAAGCAACAGAACACATCACCATTACAACAAAATGCTACACAACAAACATACACAAACGTTTTTGTCACACATTACCATCTTTAGAAACCTGCTTTCATATTACAGTTGTAAAATGAGTTTGCATCAAGCACTACCTTAATTTACCACCAAGGACAGGAAGTCTTGCCAGGCAAATGATTCATGATCCAGCCCAAATTATTCTAATTGGAGTCTGATTTACAAGCAGGTCAGATTTGGAAGCGGAGTTTTCCTGGCAGCCAGGTTTGCTGTTATAGCTGGCATCATCTCATGGAATTCCACCTAGTGTGAGTTAGACTCTTCAGAATGGGAAATAACTGTGCATGCACAGAATTACAGTGTGGAAATCTGCATGGTAGTCCCTATTCTGAAAAGGTTAATGTTCCCATGTACGACCTGCTCTGAGCCGAGGGTAAATGGCACCTTGGGCTTTTCCATAGGTTGGGGGTGAGGGGAGGAGTGTTTAGGAGGGTAGGAGAGCAAAGGGGAATACACGCCTTGGCATGGGGATCCTTACTTTTGAAAGAGGTCGGGCAGAAATGCCTCACTTTCTTGAGTTTCTGGCTGATGAAACTATGTCCAACGTTACTGCACTCGAGAAATTCGGGTGCGGAAACATCAGACCTTTTGTGAATGGGTGGAGTGGAATTCCGCATGGGAATTCTGTTCTTCCCAACTCGTATAATCACAAAGACGGCCTTAATCTTTTCCAAAATTCTGACTTTCAAACTCCTCAAACCAAGTCGGATTAGTCAAGCTTGTTTTGAATTGTGTTGAACCATCAAAGCAGGAATAAAACACTGTCTACATAACCATAGATTAAAACGTATATTGAGAAGTGATCTGTGTGACTGTGTTCCATATATTGAAATGTTTGCTATGCAGTTTGCCATAAAATTAGGAAATTAAATTGAATAACTGTTTAATAATCAGCACTCCAAATTTTCAGCCATCCACTTAAAACACACTTAGACAAATCAAAGACGACTTCACAATAATGTAAAGCAGAGTACGATAAGTCAGACCTGACCTACAAAATTCTGATGCTAAATCGTAGCTGCGTTTTCCAGTCCTAAACCTTAATCTCTGTATCACTGAGGTTACAATGCAACGAAAAATGCCATTATTGTTGTAGAGCTCTCATTGCAACGAGTTTTGCAATATTTGTGTTTACAATGAAAGGAAGACAGCAGCTTGTTGTACATTCATCTTCAGCTGGAGGAAAAGGCACTCATTTGCAATTAAGTTATTTATCAATTTAACACAAGCCCTGTCCAAACAAGAATCCCATTTAGGAATGGATACAAATTGCTCAGTGAAGCTTGTTTTAGTCCACATTCCAAATCTGGCCTTGACTGAAGCATTGGCACGTGGTGTCAAAGGCTCTGTGCTTTCTCATGTAATTGAACTTGTCAGCAGGATTGCAGGGCGCCAATGGGCCTGCAGCTGCCTCGCTACCAGGGGCGCTGGAACTATGCGCGTGGAAGGTACTGCAGCCCCCCCCCCCCCAAGCTCTGGAGGCAGTTAGGAAAGATTAACAGAACACTGCACATTCCCTTGCCCTGAATATCTAGGTTTGCAATATGTGGCTTCAAGATATGACATTTGCGAACAAACTTTTTTCACTTTTGTGATTGGGTCCTGTAGGTGATGAAAGACCAATGCCAGTGACACGCATCAATGTAAAAATAGCTCCATTTAAAGTTTATGAATATTAAAATGAGTTTCATTTGAGCCTTTTAAATATGCAATACAGTGTCAGCGAAGTTACTAAGTAGATTGATAAAAAACAAACCAATATATATGTATTTCACCTTTGTGTGCATGGCTAAACACACTAGTATGTAGTAATGGCCCCTCAAATATTTTTTTAATAAAAAGTGAGAGTATCTATCCACATATTTTAGAATACTCCATCATAATGCACCATAAAATTATATTTAATCAAATATGTCTATCTTCTCATCCACCTCCTTACCTCCTACAAGCACATGCTCCTCCCATCCCCCACTTAAATGTTGTGGATCCTTTGCTGCACTTGCTCGTTTAGTAACAGAAGGATTCATTTTACATCCCCTATACTTTACGCAAGTTGAAGCCCCTGGCCAGCATCCCCAGTAGGAAACGTATTCCAGCACAAACTCTAACTAAAGAGGTTTCAAGTTGCATATATTGGAGCAATCCTACTATGCACTGTTGCTGTCCTTTCTCCGTGCTCCTACTTTCTCTACACAAAGGGTTTCCTTTACTGACATTGGGCAAAAGCGGGCATGATCATGATAGTGGACATAGTTACCTGCAAGTGTTGTGAAATGTGTTCGAAATCTCATATTAATGTATTTAATTGTATTATATTCGCATTTATATAGCACTTAGCACCCCTGACGAGGCGTCAAAGCGCTTTTTTGGCAAGTAGCACGCTACTCCGGAACCCATAAAGGATTAGTGTTGAATTAGTATAGTGAAATATGTAAGTGATTTAAGTGGTGGATAGGTTAGTCAATTATTTGGATTCAGAAGGATAGCGGAAGGATAGAAGAGTGAAAAAAGGTTTGTATTTATATAGCGCTTGTTACCCCTGATGGGGTGTTGAAGCGCTTTTTATTTTTGGGCAAGCAGCACGCTACTCCGGAAACCATAAAGGATTATGGTGAATTAGTATAGTGAAATATGAAAGTAATTTGAGTGGTGGATATTAGTTAGTTATTTGGAGTGAGAAGTATAGTGGAGGGATAGAAGAGGGGAAAATATGTTTGCATTTATGTAGCTCTTGTTACTCCTGATGGGGTGTAGGAGCGTTTTTTTGGCGAGTAGCGCTCTACTCCGGAACCCACAAAGGATTAGTGTTGAAAATTAGTATAGTGAAATATGAAAGTTACTTGAGTGGTGGATATGTTATTCAGTTATTTGTAATGAAAAGGGTAGCAGTGGGATAGAAGAGGGAAAAAGGTTTGCATTTATATAGTGCTTGCTACCTCTGATGAGGTGTTGATGCGCATTTTGGCGAGTAACACGCTACTCTGGAACCCATAAAGAATTAGTGGTGAATTAGTATAGTGAAATATGAAATTTGAGAAGTGAACATGTTAGTCTGGTTTTTTGATTGAAAAGGATAGTGGAGGGATAGAAGAGTGAAGGATTTAGACTTTTTTTTGGAGGTCGTAGCAGTAGAAAAATGCTTTGGGATGAATAAAAAGGAGTTGTGGAGGGGAAGAGTCAGAGGGAAGAGATTAGAAAGGCTTGTTTTGGGGGATCGATATAGTAAAAGAGGTGGCAGATGATGCAAAGAGGGGTATAGCTTTGGGAGTATCTAGAAAGGGCTATTTTGTGGATCATAGTAGTGATATGGGGTTTGGGATAAATGAGAGAGTGGATGTAGAGGATATATTGATAAAGGTATAGGGTGAGAAATCGGGTAGTGCATTGGAAAGACTGGTGGAAAGAAGTTTGAAATGAGTCAGAAAGTTGGGGTAGGAGATATATTGAGAGAAGTATAGGGTGAGAAATAGGATAGAGCATTGGATGTGATGAATTGGAAGAAAGTGATAAATATATAGATCCATAAGTACATGGAAAGTGTATAGATGCATAAAGGAAGTAGGTAAATGTAGATTACAGATATTGATAGAGGTATATGGTGAGAAATAGGGTAGTACATTGGATATGCTTTTTTAGGAGGAAAGTAATAAATATATAGATCCAAGTACATGAAAGGTATATAGATGCATAAAGGAAGTAAAAGATGCATCAGATAAACTCTGTTTTTCAAGTGTTATTGTACTTTAAAAATGTATTTGCATTTATTTTTTTAACAACATCATTATTGTACATGTTTATACAAAGCAATACATAAAGATAGGTACATAACTATAGCAAAATAAATGCTTATATACAGAGGGATATGCTGTAAATTTCTGTTTGCGTATGGTGCTTATGTGAGGTAGAGCCAATTCTTGGGTAGTTTTCTGAAGATAATGTTGTCCGCGGATCTTATGTTGTAGGGTAAAGAGTTTGGCTGCTTGAACAGGGAAGCATGTGCCACCCATGTTTTCTTTTTTGCATCTTGGGATTTTGAAGCAAGGTGCCATTTTAGAGCGGAGGTTCCTTTATTGAATATGTTTGGAGATTTTATTACTGATGAAGAGTAGTACCATTCCGTGCATTGCTTTGTGGGTGATACAAAGCGATATCAAAAGGGGTAATAGACGGAGCACTTGAGCAAATCAAAAAGTCACCCCCAGTCAACTGATCTGGGTTTAATCCATCATCATTATTTATCTCACTCCACCACCCCAGTTCAGACATGGCCATATGCAAATCAGTCTGACCCAGTGCCTCATGGGAACAGTCCAGCCCGAACTGCCAAGCCGTGTCTTCCCTGGACCAGAAACAAGCATCCAGGGACCGGTTTCGGGTTCATAACCCTCATCAGACAGGCTATCTTGAATCCAGTGGCAAAGTGAGTAAGGGGCCCACGTCTGGGCATACCCTGCCAACTTAGGGCAAACAAAGCCCAAAGCTCGGGCTGGGTCAGATTGATTTGCATATGGCCTAGTCTGAACTGGGGTGGTGGAGTGAGCTAAAGAATGATGATGGATTAAACCAAGATCAGTTGACTGGGGGTGAGTGTTTGATTTGCTCAAACGCTCTGTCCATGATCCCCTTTGGTATCGCTTTGTTCGCCCTAGGTTGGCAGGGTATGCCCAGAAGTGGGTCTCTTACTCACTTTGCCTCTGGATTCAAAATAGCCTGGCTGATGAGGGTTATGAACCCGAAACCGGTCCCAGGATGCTTGTTTCCGGTCCAGGAAAGACATGGCGTGGCAGTTCGGGATGGCCTGTTCCCATGAGGCACAGATTCAGACTGATTTGCATATGGCCATGTCTGAACTGGGGTGGTGGAATGAGCTAAAGAATGTTGATTGATTAAACCCAGATCAGTTGACTGGGGGTGAGTGTTTGATTTGCTAAAACGCTCTGTCCATCATCCGCTTTGGTATCGCTTTGTGGGTGATACAAAGCAGCTTGAACGTTGATCTTCTGGTAACGGGTAACCAATCCAGGGCTTTCAAGGCAGGTGAGATGTGGTCTCACAGTTTGATATGCAAGAGTAGTCAGGCAGCTAAGTTCAGAATCTGTTGTAGTCTTTTCATGATTGTTAAAGGTGATCCGTAGTAGAGGCTATTGGCGTAATCGAGTTTGGACAGAACAAGGGAGATGGTAGCTTGAACGTTGTGTGGAAATCCCAAATGTGGGAAAATGTGTTGCAACGTTTTTATAGTGACTAAGCTTGATCTTGCTAGTTTGTCCACTTGGGTTTTCATCAATAGCTTGGAGTTCATGGTCATTCCTAGGTTTCTTACTTCCTTTGATAATTTAGACGGTGATCCCAGTTCATCAGGCCAGGCGGCAAGCGGGTCATAATGTTTCCAATCGCCACACGTGAGTATTTCCGTTTTGGAAGCATTAAATTTGAGATGGCTCCAAATCATCCACTGATCCACGACTCTGAGACAACTGAAAATTGGAGAGTTTCCAATGTCTTTGGGGCATTCCAGTTGAAGGAGTATTTGCGTGTCATCGTCATAGTTTTAGCACGTGAGGTGAAATTGATTGATCACTACCGGTAATGACTTTATGTAGATGTTGAAAAGCATGGGCGAGATGATAGAGCCTTGAGGGTCCCCTGCTTTTTTGGAGTATGGTTTGGACGAGAAAGGTGGGGTATGGATGACATTAGTTCTGTTTCGGAGGTAGGACGTGATCCAGTCTAGAGCAGTCCACTCTATGCCGGCTTCATAGAGTCTTTGTTTCAGAGTGTCATGGTGAACCGTGTCAAAGGCAGCCGAGAGGTCCAAGAGGAGTAGTGCAGCAACCCTGTGACGGTCTACTGTGTTCTTCAGGTTATCCCAGATGGCAAGGAGGGCAGATTCTGTACCTCTTCCAGGATGGAATTCAGATTGGAAGCCTGAAAGTTTGGCATTGTCTTCAATGAATTGTG
Source organism: Lissotriton helveticus (assembly GCF_964261635.1). Classification (NCBI taxonomy): domain Eukaryota; kingdom Metazoa; phylum Chordata; class Amphibia; order Caudata; family Salamandridae; genus Lissotriton; species Lissotriton helveticus. The sequence continues at coordinate 352,592,356 of NC_136070.1, read as the reverse complement.
ACTATCAGTTTGCCCAAAAAGGGTCCATTTGTAATGGGTCTGTAGTTGTCAGGATTCAGAGGGTCTAAATTTGTTTTCTTCAGAAAAGGGCGTATGTATGACTTTTTTAGTTCTTCTGGAAATAATCCAGTAGTTAGGGAATCGTTGATGATTCTTCTTACTGGAGTGGCAGCAGGGGTTGTTCAAAGAATTGTCTTGAAAGTTTGCAGTAGCCATGGGTCAGAGGGGCTGCCGGGAGGCCTGCTTGCTTTGACCAGGTCCATAAATTCATTGTGTGAGATGTGTTGGAAGAAACAGAGAGGCTGGGTTAGAGTGTTCTTGGATTGTTTTGTAAAAGGGTTAGTGCTGGTGCTTTGTCTCTGTTTTAAGCACGAGTCCAATGCGTCTGCTTTGTCCATGTAAAGATTTGCCAGGTTGTCTGTGAAATCTTGAGTAACAGGATGAGTTCCTTCTAGGCTATTTGGTTTATGAAATACTTGAGTATTTTATAGAATTCTTTATTTGCACATTTAACATTTTGAATTCTTTCTGAATGGTACCTTTTCTTAGCTTTTTTAATAGCAGTTTTCTATAATCTGTTAATTTTCTGTTGGTGAAGTTTGTCTTGTTAGGCGTTTGTTTTGAGCCAGGTACGTTGCAACTTTCTAATTTGTTGTTTTATCTCTATATATCTGCCAGTCACTTTTTTTCTTTTGTTCTGTTGTGTGGTTTTGAGTAGTATCAGGATGTCAAAAGCTTCCTGTAGCCACTCATATAGTTTTTTAACAGAATTTATTGTTTCCAGATCTGTACTGGATGTTAGTTGTATTTCTAAGTGTTCCAAATTGAGTTTGATCCTTGATCGACAGGTGAATGCATGTAGGCAGTTTTAGGTGAGTTGCTTAGTGTTGTTTTATGTTGGAAAGCAAGCAAATGGTGGTCTGACCATGTAACTGGAGTTATAGTTTGAAAGGAAACTAGTTCAGTATTAGCAAAAATGACATCTAGGTTATGTCCAGGGATGTGTGTGCGTTTGTGGACAATCTGATGTAGGTTCAGTGTGTCTAGACCTGTGATTATTGTTTTTGGATGGGTCATATTGGGTTTGTCAAACCAAATGTTAAGGTCACCCAGAACGCATAGGTTGGAGTGTATTGTCATCAGGTTTGAAACTGTGTCTAGAATTGCGCCTTGGAATGTTGCCTTTCTACGTTGAGGTCTGTAAAGGAACAGGAAGTGACTGGAGGAAGACAGTGTGAGATTGCATCTGGTGAGAAGAGCCTCACAATTCTTTATGGAGATGTCGTCAACTTTAGTGATATGATTTCACCAACTACGAACCCCTCTGCCAGAAATTAAGCAAGGCCGTACACTCTTCTCGGTTCTGAAAATAGTTTGTTTATTAGAAAGCAAAAGGAGTCTAAAGTTTTACTTGTCACCACTCTACCATTGTTTCTCATGTTGTAGGTTTGGAGCTGGTGGGTTAGGTTGGCATATAAGAATTACTCTACTGATTGCCTATCAAATGTTATAGGTTTGGAGCGGAGTTGATCTGGTAGAGCTTGACCTCATATATCTGCCCATTCAGTGTATGGTAGATGGTATCTGTGTGCATGATGTGTATTATAATGGCAACTATTTTCCCAATACTTTTTCAAAATGTATAGAGACGAGATTTAAAAAGCAACTTGTGATTTGTTTGTTTTCAGAACTTCAGTTTGTCATTACAATAGTCTTTATTATCCTAATATGGCATCCTACTATAATTTTAGGCCATGTCACTTCAGTATGCAAGTTATTGACCAGAATGGGATTACAAGCCATGTGCAAACTGCCCAGCAAAGGATTTTGCGCACATGATTTACTCTTGTAAAGTTTATCAAAAATCGCTCAGGGACATAATGCAGACTGTGAGTTTAGGCATCCATTAAATGCCAAGCTTTACAGATTTAGTCACTACTAAACGTGCAGTATACACCAATGACTTTCCCTGTACTGTAATCGAGGCCACATTTTTTTTATTATTGAATTCAACCTGCAAAAAGTCACAACACATCAGTATGCATATCTCTGAGCATTTTATATCATGTAGTTATGGCAAAAGAGTGCATATTCAAACATTCCAACGATCCAGATAAATGTGCATTGTGCCTTGCCATTTCCAACTCGACTGTTGGGGCTATACACAAGTCACCCCTGTGCCGATTCCACCAAGGCCACATTTTTAAGATTGCAAATCTCGGAAAGATGGATGCTTGGATGAGCAATCTTTTGACAACTGATTGCAGCAAAGGAGGCATTTAACTCTGTATTCTCAAAACTAGGAAGCATAGCACCCAGGTTATGGACCATTGATACTGAGGGGTGGGCCATCCATTACTAACTGCTTCATCATTTTAGTGTTCAATGTTAGAGTGTTAGCTGAGAGCCAATCTTGCTCTACTATAAAAGATGCTTGGAAATTGGATAGAGCTTTGCCCGGTGGACATTTAGGTACCCTGTAATGCGGGTGTCATCTGTACATGCATAAACAACAAGAGGTCAACACTCCTGATCAGTGTTATGTGTAGGATCAATATGACATAATGTGGATCCTTGCAGCACTCTGCACTCTAGTGGTTTGAAGTCAGATTGGGATGGTTGGGGGTACATGGCATGAACTCTTTTTTTCAAGAAAAGAAGTGATCTATTTAAAATCCCAAGAATGAATTGGCATATACTGCGGGTGAGACCGTAGTGTTCCATGAGCAGTGTTGTAAAATGTAGCTGTTCCAATATCAGCACCGTGAAACATCCATCATTAATAGCATGACTCTGTTGATATTAAGGACTGCAGCTAAAGCTATTTTGTACTGTGACAAACAGGTACTCTGGCATAGTCAGATCAAAGGCCTTGGGCACTTCTACATAGGTGTCTGTCTTTGTGTTCTAATAACATAGTTTAGGGAGGAAGTACTGAACTTGGACAACATTCTTTGTTTTTAGGATCAACATTGGGATCATTAACAGGGCAGATTTATAGAGGTAGGCACAGCAGCCAATGTGAGGGAAGCTTAAATAATATGATAACGGGTGCAAATTTAGAAGACACATTTTTCAGATAAATGGGACGGCATGGTCAAATGATGACCCTGAGTTTATATTTTTGGGGCTAGAGATCTCTTCTGGGTTTAGGAGTTGAAAATGATTATGTTTCGTCTCCAGGAAAGGGAGTGAAACTAACTACACAATAAACATAATAACTACAGAGAGACCACTTATTATATTCAATTTTGTCTGACAAGGTTGTTCCTTTTACAAAGATTGTGGACTGATTTGTAATGTACATCCTAAGTTATAACTACTCCCAAAAAATCGTACGCAGTTCATTAATACGCAACAAAATGCAATGATGGACCCTTCCTAGAGTCAGCACCTGACTAACTTTCTCCCAATAATATTCGTTAACCCTTAAATTAATGAAGGGGATTGTGTGCACACTGAATGGCACCCATCATCACTGTGCCTATTCCCCAAGGAATTTTAGTATAAGAAAAACAACCGCAAAGGTGCACCACAACAAGCAAGATAATAAGTGCAAATGGTATTTCAGCACAATGAAGAAATATTTCATAAAGAAATGTTGTTAGTCTTCTTTTATTCTTTAATTTTCAATTTGCAGTGAAACATAAACAGCCGACGCGTTTCGTCCCAAGCCGGGACTTCTTCAGGGCTTTGAGTTTATAATACGTCGCTTTTGGAGACAATGTAGAAGGAACCGGAGTCCAAGGATTGCCTTCCCAGATACTTTAATCCTGATGTGTATTAGTTCGTAACCATGTCGAATTAAGAGGTTTGGACTGTAAACATGCTACTAGGCGAAGAGGGCAATGCTTATCAAAAGTTCCTGAGTGGTGAGCACGGTCTTGCCACCTTAGTTGTATACCTGTCTTAAGTCATCTACTGAGTGGTCTATAGATCTAGTGGTGGACTGGAGGTCCTATTTATCCAAGGGAGAGGGGTGTAGGCACTGTGTTCCAGCAGGTCGTTCCTGATAAAACGGCCGGCGTCCATCTACAACCCTCGTTCCACCGAAACACCCACAGCGACCTCTTAATTCGACATGGTTACGAACTAATACACATCAGGATTAAAGTATCTGGGAAGGCAATCCTTGGACTCCGGTTCCTTCTACATTGTCTCCAAAAGCGACGTATTATAAACTCAAAGCCCTGAAGAAGTCCCGGCTTGGGACGAAACGCGTCGGCTGTTTATGTTTCACTGCAAATTGAAAATTAAAGAATAAAAGAAGACTAACAACATTTCTTTATGAAATATTTCTTCATTGTGCTGAAATACCATTTGCACTTATTATCTTGCTTGTTGTGGTGCACCTTTGCGGTTGCAGTTCATTAATACATTTAAATTCTGATTCAGCAAAATCAGCTTTTATTATAACTTCAATGAACTTACTATGCCTATGTATCTCTCTGTAACTGCCTTCATAGTGATCTAATATTAATATGGAGGGGTATTCAATGAAATTCATGACCGAATGCTGCATTATATATATATTATGTTTATCGTTGCAATTTGTTTTGACTTCCACAAAGTCCATTTATATTTCCAATTTTCTTAAAGACATTCTTGTACTCATGTACATAGCTTTTTTATGTTATTTTCCTCAACTGGTCTTGTTTGTTAACTCATATATTTGTATAATTCAATATAAGTTTATGAAATAGAAATGCTTATGATCATTTAAGGTTTGGGATTTTTTTGTGTTGTACGTGCTAGTTGTGCCTACCAGGGCATGGGCTCCCCTCCAAACATCAGCATGATTTTTTTTGTATGATGTCCAAAAACATTACACCAGGGCAAGAAAAGGAGAAGCCCAGGTAAATTAAGTTCTTCCATTCAACTGCAAAATCACAAAATGAGTTACCCTAAGCCTGTCTCCCTACTTCCTCCAACTCATGTCTGCAGACCAGTGGCATGGGCAAGTAAATCACTCAATCCCTGAAGGCCTGCTGACATTAGTTTACCCCTAAATAAAATCCTGAAGAGCAGTTCCCTAAATATACTAACGCTTATGGTGCATAAGGCTAGAAAATGTAAGGGAGGTACCCAGTATCCATTCACTTGTGAAATTAGATGAATCTGTCAACATGAATAAAACAAAAAGCATGTCAACTTCAGCCCGAAATGTATACAGTAGCAAAGTGGGGTCTACCTGTGAAAGAAACAAGATAGTATTTTTGCTTTTAAACCACCATTGTCTGGCATTCGCAGTGGTGTAAAATGAATGAATGCAACTTGCAGTGGCCCTTGTTTAGGTCTCGCCTCTAGACGCTGTGCTTCTGCCTTTCCATAGGATTGCCATTTGTTGGCACCATTTGTTGCTCCATTTTGCCTGCTCCCTATTTGTCAAGAGCATGTATACGTCATGCCTCTTCTGTTGTTTACCCTTCAGGAGAACACAGGACAACCACTGATGCATACACAGGGGCCATTATCATGCTTGGTTTCGGGAAAACTTTTAAATTTTTGTTAAAAATGGGTGACCGGTCCCGCCACAATGCACCTCAATATCTTCCATCTGGTTTTCCGACGGATTGGAAAGTCCTCCCATGATCCTCCCATGATTCAAAAGTGGCAAGGCATATAATGTGTAGTGGGTCCAACTATTTTGTAGCATGTGTGTAAAGCGCTGTGAGAATTGTTATTTTAGCTAGCAATACATCTGGTAGTGTTGTTGGTTGCCGCACACAGCAAGCCTCATTTGGCCTAGCTGGTTAGAGCAGCCCATTCAATTGCGGTGGCAGATTGCACAGGTAAATGCTGTGGGGCGGGGGCGGAGTGGGCGTTAGTGGATTTCGACATACGATGCGATAGTGAAAAGTAAATAAAACTACTTACCTTGTGCTCGCCGCATCGCTGACTCGACCGTGTGGCGAGCTCAAGGTAAGTGGTTTTATTTATTCATTTATTTACTTATTATTACTTATTATTACTTATTATTTATTTATTTATTTATTTATCATATATCAAACTCCACTACCCTCCTACGCTGCCTCACCCCTGCACCGCCTCACCACCCCACAGCATTTACCTGTGTGAGCTGCCACTGTTAAATCACATGAGATATATGAAGGGTGTGGTAGTATGTATTAATATGGTAATTTCGCCCCTATTTAATTTATTCTGTATTTATGCATTCATGAATTGACACTATTTGTAATATATGGTGGGCGTGATATGGGTATGCGCGCTTTCCAAGTTTTCTTGATAGACAGTAGGCCTGCTCTTCTATTTGAACATATTGCTCCCACTGCCCTTCTCCAATTAATGGTGGTTCAGTTACCTGTGTGGCTTTCTATTTAGCGTTATAAGAAACAATCTTGATGACTGGGTGTTCGCCAGTCACGCATCCTGACAACGTCTATCCAATAGAATGAGAGAAAATCGGGCTATATGCATATTTATGTATGAGTATTTTATATATATATATATATATATATAGATATAAATATATATAGCGGACTATGATCAATAGGTTTACATAAGGGGCCCTTCAAAGAATTTGCTTCAGGGTTATTACTATGCTGGAACCAGAAACTGTTTAAGTGTTTTAGTATAATTTGTTTTATGTTCACCCAAAATTTTGATTATTGCACTGATTAGGTATGCACTTTATATGGTTTCTTTAATTGGACATGGTTATACTTTTAGGAGGTGGTCATGCAATTTAAGCTGATAATAATATATGTATATATATATATATATATTTTTTTTATATATATATATTTTTATATCTTTGAATCCGACCAAGTATGGTATTTATTGTATTTATTGGCCACCTTACAACATTTATGTTTTTATTTTGTGGCCAACTGTTATGTAAAACTATGAGTATTTTTTCCATGTCCATGGGATTGTCAATTGCACTTGCACTTTAAAAGGCGAAATGAAATGCTAATGAATTGTCATGAGATCAAGGGCAGGATCACCCGAAACGCCTAATGGCAGAACTGGCAAGAAAATAAAATATTATTGCACAGATACCTGGGTCCACGCTCGTTTTTCCTGGATGGAAGTGGAAGCTGAGAGTGAGTTGAGGAGTATATATATATATATATATATATATATATATATATATATATATATATATATATATATATATATATATATATATATATATATATATATATGCCACAAACGCCAATAGTTTCTATATACAGAAACCTCACAGACACCTTGGGTAGTTTGCAGATGATTTATTCAATGACTGCACAGCAACGCGTTTTGACTTTCGTCTTGATCACGCCAAGGAAACAGGCAGTATCCCACACACTTTTAAATAGTTCTGCTAAACATTGAAAATAGACTGAAAAATACACCCCAGTGACAACGATACAAAGTATAGTAAAATGAGACGTGTTGTATTCAGAGTCAGCAGTGCCGTGAGGGGAACGGCTTAACAGAATCGCATTTCCTTGGGGCTGCCTTTACCTTGCCATCACTCCGCCGTGAGGGGAACGGCTTGAAGAACACCCGCACAGCCGCGCAAGCAACATCGCCGCCGAGAGGGCAGGGAACTACAATTCCCAGGTGCCCCGGCGGCTGTGACGCCAGCAGAGCTCCCGGAGGCGCTTTAAAAGTGTGGAGCGTCGAGCGCTCATTGGGAGTGTTGTATTCAGAGTCAGCAGTGCCGTGAGGGGAACGGCTTAACAGAATCGCATTTCCTTGGGGCTGCCTTTACCTTGCCGTCACTCCGCCATGAGGGGAACGGCTTGAAGAAGACCCACATAGCTGCGCAAGCAACATCGCCGCAGAGAGGGCAGGGAACTACAATTCCCAGGTGCCCCGGCGGCTGTGTCGCCAGCAGAGCGCCCGGAGGCGCGTTAAAAGTGTGGAACGCCTCTCGCCCCGCGAGTCACGCGCGGGAGCGCCCGGGTGAAGGCCGGGCCAAGGGCGGGCCCGTTTAAGCCCGTTCAAGGCCGGCAAAGGACGGGACGGGCCACCCCTCGACTCCTGCCACACTATAAACAAGGTCAGTGCCATACTGGGACTTTCTTAATATTGTTTGGAGTACTACAAAAGGATGGCTACCTTACAAGATGGTGATCCTAGCTGTAGGAAATCTACTAGTGGTTCACTTTTAGGGACTCTTGACAATTTTCTTATAAGGGTATCAACTGCACTTGCCAAGGACATAGAACTCACTGAAAAAAGGCTATCGTTGGACACATCCTTCGACAAAAGGTCCTCTCTGGGCCCCCTGGCACATGCTAGATCACCGTCCCACCTAGATACTAACTTGCAGGGTTCACTTCCTCCCTCAGGAGTGGTAACTTCTTCCCCATCGCAATCAGCGATTATGGTTATAAGTGACAACTCTCCAAAAGATGGAGCGCCCAGCAGAGACATAGTTAGAGAATCATCTCCCAAAATTAAGACTCGATCTGCTGGCCAAGTGAAAGCTATCACGGTCCAACCAAAGGGGAGGGAGCAAACAAAAAGGAAACGCCCTGGTCCTCAAACTAATGCTGGTGGGAAAAAAGCAAGATCTTGTGAAAGTAATGTTCTACCTGATGACCCACCTGATGACCCAGTAATGACGTCACAAACCAATCCCGTGCTACTGGATGGGGTTGACAGAAGTGGGCAGGGAACCTGTTTGGACAATAGGAAGGAGGATCCATCCTTGGAGTTGGGTTCTTCCTTCTGGAAAAGACTGGAGGCCACCTTCAAGAAAATGTGTCATCCATTGCATAATCGGCTGGACTCCATTGAAAACAGACTGGTGTGCCTTGAACTTTCATTGGCATCAGCTTAGAAGCAGGCAGGACCAAGCCGTGGCACCCATACCCCTAGGCCAAAATCTAATGTAGCCAATGGTCCATCTAGTTCTAATAGTGCTACCGGGTTAAGTCAGTCTGTAAGGCCTGTTTTGGCTGTTGATAAGGGGCCAATTGTTAATACACAACCAGTCACCCAAAAAGGAGTGGGAAATACACATCAAGCTAGTGCGATACCACAAACCACCTTGTCAGGAGTAGTTTCTTCCCCGGTACCTAACCTCACGGGGGCGGGTGCAAACCCATTGAATAAAGAGAAAACATCGGGCGTTGGAGTTATGCCCCAGGACAAACAGCCACATTTACCTACCTTAAATAGAGCGCATAGCGAGTCTCCCCTACCTTATATTAACCTCCCTCCTCAATCAGCCCCTTTTGTGGTAGTTCTGGTAGGGGCCCCCCACTAGCTCGTGGGAAACGAGAATCATACCAAGACCTAAAGCACAAATATATTTTCTGGCTAGATAAAAATCGCCCATTGCCAGTGAACATGCGTGCTGATATTATGGGTGTTAGGAGAGTCAACTGGGTAGGCAGAGGATGTAAGACTGTTGCAGGAGACTGTATTGTCATTAATTTTAGAGACCAGATATGTGTCAACTTCATCTGTAACTGGCCTCACAATGATATGACTACTGGGATACAAGTACTACCCCTAGCTCATTTCTATGGCCCCCCTACCCCAGTTTCCTTTGAGAGGGATATGTTCTCCCAGGGGTCGGTATCTAATTTTTGCCCCTTAGGGAACATTAGGTTGTTCAACAGATTCCGGACCCTGTCGGGGCTAGGGGACTGTGATTGACAGCATGAACAAGAAAAACCCACTTTGGGTAGTAGGGGAGGGGATGGTAGAGAAGGGTTGGTGACAGGGAAAGGGAATGTGCAGGCCCAGTGTAGTAAAGGTGAAGGGCTGGTTGAGGTTGGGCAAGGTACCACATGTGATATCATCCCTAAGGCTCTAGAGGTAGATCAGTCCTCGAACAGACAGCATAATATACATTGTGGTTTAGGGGGACAACCCGTTCGGGGCAAACTGGCCACACAATCAGATGGTCCACTAAGCTGGACATCACTGGTTTCCTGGAATGTGGCAGGGCTGGGGTCAAAACTTAACTCACAGGCTTGGAGAGACTTCATTGACCACTTTGACATCTGTTTGTTTCAAGAAGTCTGGGCTGTTGAACCAATGTTTAGAGTTGGTTATCTGAACTTTTTTGTCCCTGCTGTAAAAAAATCCATAGGGCGACCTATGGGGGGGTCTGGTCATATGGGTCAAGCAGTCCCTAAAGTGTAAAACCCAGTTGCTCCCTACTGTATGTGATGACATTCTTGGTGTTAGATTTAACTTCCATGCAAATTTAGAGATTGACATCTTTAATGTTTATGCTAGGGGGCTCCAAGGTGGTAAGAAATCAGAAGTTGTAGCTAAACTGGATACATTACTACAGGCTTTCCCAAACAACATATTGCCATTGATTGCTGGGGACTTCAATACCACTTTTGAACCCCTTGGTTTGGACGATATCCATTTGACAGAGGAGGAGGATGTTAGGTGGGGAGTTCCCCAGCTAAGCACTAAACCTATAAAAAAGTGGACCGAGGCTGCTATCCAGCTAAAGGGCTTCTGTTTGGAAAACGAGTTGAGGGCTGCTAACGGGCGTACACTCTTAGACAAAATGGGAAAGGAAACTTTTGACAATGGTGCTAGGGCAAGCAACATTGACTACTTACTCGTCTCTCTCAAGATGTGGTCGACTCTCCTCGATATGGAGGTTGTGTCACGTATTGAAGGCGACCATAACCCCCTGTGCGCAAAGGTAAATTTGGGCATTCATACAGGGGATGATGCTCATCAAGGGCAATGTTACCAGGATTTAGCTATGACAAACGATGAGCGACACCTTAAATGGTGCCAAGTCGCTGAGCATCAGGAAATATTAAGCTTCATCGAGGGAGACTTGGAAGGGGTCTTAGAGGCTATGGAGGACGACATATTGAAAGGTTCTCCCCCCTATCTTTTATTAGAGACACATAATAGGCTCTTTACTAAACTGACAACATACTTCTGTAAACCCAGTTCAGGGAAAAAAAGAGCTACAGTTAAAAAACCAGAGAGCTGGTATAATAGCTCCTGTCGCCAAGCTAGGAGGGACTTGGGTTTAGCCTTAAAGTCTAAAGACATGGGTGCAGTAAGACTGGCTAGGGCGAACTACAGGTGTAAGCAACTTGATGCTAAAAAGGACTGGGAAGAGGGCCTGTGGCAGGATTTGAAAGTGGCATGCTCTGCAAAGAACCCCAAACTTTTTTGGGAAATCTTCAAGTGGGACAGGGGAGGACATCGAGAGAGCCCTTAAAATAATGTTGACCGTAATTCTTGGGTCAATTATTTTAAGCCCCAATATGCAGCTAGTGCCACTGGTAATAGCGTAGGAGTCTACTCCCATATTGTGTATAAGGAACCTATCTTTTCCTTGAATGAGGTAGATAGGGTGCTGGACCAAGTCACTGAGGGGCGTGCTACCGGCATGGATTGTGTCCCCGCAGATTTATTTCTGAACAATAGAAGGCGCTGGCGATTTTACATTTTGTATGTGGCAAACACCATAGCCCAAGGGATGGAAGTGCCCATCTCATGGAAAGGGTCAGAAATCGTGCCGGTGTATAAAAAGGGGGACAAGTCACTTGCAGCCAATTATAGACCTATAAGTCTAATTTACTGCTTACAAAAAATCACGGGTCGGCTGGTTTTGGGCAGAATTCAGTCCTAGATGGATAATGACAATATTTTAAGTCACCTCCAGGCTGGGTTCCGCCCAAAAACAAGTACCATTGACCAGGTCTTCTGGTTCATTATGTTATACTGGCGTACCGTGGTCCTGGAAAAGGGCACTTTGTATGCCGTTTTTGTCGACCTAAAAGCGGCCTTTGACCTGGTCCCTCGTAATATACTATGGAAAGTTCTAGCAGACCTGGGGATGGCACCTGAACTGCTGAGTTTGATTGTCCGCCTGCATGAGGATACCTTCGCTCGGGTACGGTGGGGTTCCCAGGGGGAGATTACCGAGCCCTTTCCGGTGGAGCGTGGAGTAAGGCAGGGTTGCATCATGGTGCCCACCTTGTTCTCGCTCTTCGTGATTGGGGTTGCGGATTTCCTCTCCATGGTGCCGACCGATGCCCCTGCGATGTCCGGTGAGCGGGTCCCGATCCTCATGTTCGCGGACGACACTCTCATCATTTCAAAGACTCCGAGTGGACTCCAGCAAGCACTGAAGCGATTTGAAGATTTCTGTTTGAACAGGGGACTAGAAATAAATACGACAAAAACTAGGTATATGGTTCTGACCGGTCGTAAAATGTGCGGGACAAATAGACCTTTTAGAGGGTTGATCAATATGAATGGTTCCCCGCTGGAACGGGTAGATGCTTTTACCTACCTGGGGGTCACCCTTCAGAAAGATCTGGGGTGGTCCAGTCAACTGGACATTGCGGTCCTAAAACTCCGCCAGCAGGCAGGCATCCTTCTAAAAAAAATTTCCTGCTCAACAACTAAGCCCATTAGCCCCTTATTGGAAGTATACGGGATGAAAGTCCTAGGTTCGGCCCTATAAGACCATAAAAAATTAACGCTAGATGAAAATGAATTTCTTCGAAAAGCTACTAGCGTCCCCATAAGTACCCCGTTATTACCGCTAATGTGGGACCTTGGAAAAAAGGCGGTCCAGGACCTTGCCTTTTTGCGTCCAGTTCTTTACTGGCGCCGCTTATGGACAACAGAAGAACTTCAGCATTATGCCCATGGTCTAAAAGCGATAATGGTTAAGGACACGTGCCAAAGAATTCATTGGCTCAAGAACATCAAGCCGATACTCTCCAAATTGGGAATGGCTGACTTATGGGAGGACCCGGCAAACGCTCACTATCCCTCTAAAAAATATCTAAAAGAAAAATATTGGGAGATGGTGATCATTGAAGCAAGGTCAGAGGGCCTTTCCGCCCATCTAACTAGTCGTTTCATGGACATTAAAGCCCTACCAAAACTGGAACAATATTGGGATATTATTGGTAAACAACAGGATCGCAAGCTCTATTTCCAGCTTAGGGTAGGATCACTCCCAGTAAGATCTTTTACGGTTAAATGGGCAGATAAAAGTGGAATCGACAGATGTCCCAATTGCGGGGAGGACCAAGAGTCAATAAGCCACTTTTTATTTTTTTGTCCCCTGTACACTGCCCCCAGAACGATGTGGATCAAGCCTTTATGTAAACTGATAGGGATACACAGACATGCTGAGGATTTTAACTACAGACCCGATGCCTACAATTGCTGTTGCCGTGGCTAAATTTTTTTAATGGGCTTGGGTAATCCGCACAAAATACATAGCGGTAAATATGTGAAGATTAAGCTGTATTTGTCCATGTATTTATGGGTTAACCCTTGTCAATCTTTGTGCAATATTCCTCTGGATTAATGTATGTTGATGAAATTGTTTTTATCCCTCTCTTAAATTGTAATTCGACATAGTCTACTCTAGTTTAATACTTTTTAAAATATTTACTGTATGGATTTTTAATGTCTTTTTAAACAACATTCGTGTAATATATGTATGTATACTTTTATGACTTAATAAATAAAGTTTGTTAAGTTAAGTTAAGTTCTGCTAAATATTGAAAACAGACTGAAAAATACACCCTAGTGACAACGATACAAAGTATAGTAAAATGAGGCGGCCATATTATCACTGTGTACAAATTCATTACTGTGCAACATACCCAGTTGTTCTTTGCATAAAGTCATAATTACTGGGACAATTAGTTATAAAATTCATTAACCACAACATGTTCTACTTCAATTAATCATAAGTAGACAATAAATACAATTATAACGTATGCATTCGAAAATCTCTTATTATAACACATGAGAATTAATGTGTACGAAAATATAAACATCGATAAGTTCGAGAGTGGTACAGCAAAGTAATCAGCCTTAAACACTCATTAACAGCGTCTCCATAATGACCTATCCGAATAAAAAATCTGATGCTTTATTCAGTGCTTGTAGCACTGACAATCTACCCTATGTTGTAAAGCTCCATTGCACAACACCGTTGCATAGCGTTTTTAGGTAGTGAATGAGTCCGCCCCAATAGTTGTTGGCTGTAAAAATGTTCATGCTGTACCAGTTAATGCATACGCTGATTCAGTCAGTTCTAATATCTAAATGATTTCAAAAGTTACACAGTCTTGCCCAAGTGGCCAATCCTGATGTTCCAGTGATATCGATAGCCACACAACACACATGTACCAATACCTAAAAATAAAATAAAATGTTAAAAACAGATTTACCAATAACACAGCGTACAGTTAAATTTATGAATTCAGTTTCAAGTGACAGCTCTACTAATGCAGATGTACAGAAAGTTCCTCACTGGAGTTTAATCCTAGCGGGGTAATTGTTTCTAGATCAATAATGTACTTCGATTCTAATTTGCAAAGTAGAAGTTGTCTATTCCCACCACACACATTTTCAGAGACAGCATCAATGACAACCATCAGCAGTTGTTTTTCATTTTGGAAATGGTGTTCTAAGAAGTGTCGTGCAACCGGGTATTGCCTGTTGTTATGCCTAATGGCCCTAACATGTTCGAGCACACGCTTTTTGGCACGATGTATTGTGCTGCCTATATAGGCTTTGTTGCATGGGCAAATTAGCGCATGTACACAGTAAGTGGTATTGCATGTAAGTGTTTTCTTTATTACCACCTCCTTCTTGCTCCCAAAGATAGAAAAAGTAATACAATCAATGCTGTTACTGCAAGCCTTGCAGTTTCTGCAGCGTTTAAAACCCACTCGACTGGCCCTCCTGGGTTTAACTACCTCAGTTATCGAGTTAGGGCTGAGTTCATCCCTCAAAGATCTGCATTTTTGGAAGGTGATCTGGGGACCACTGATAAGATGCTTTTCAAGGCTGCTGTCCGTTAATAGGACATGCCAGTGTCTTCTCAGTATTTTATGGACATCTGGTGCCTGCCCTGAGTAACTGGTAATGAAACGCAGGGTATTATGTTTATTATTATTAATGCACGGAGATTCCAGCCGTGGGAAGGTCGCACCTCCCTTCAGAAATATCGGAGGGGATCGCCTTAGCTGAACTTTGCGAGTGAAATTGATGGCGCAGCTGGTTCCTAATTATTGGGAACAGGATTCTACTCTGAGGCCCACTGAAGGGTGAAAATGAGTCCTGGAAATAGTTTGAAATGCACACAAAGCCACCGGGGGCTTGTAGACATACTGAATTAAACTACATGTTCCAGTGTGCATTGTGCAAGGGAAATAACTGAAAGGCATACCTGAGGCGGATGTATGACATTACAACGCATTCTTTTACATCGCATGCCTTTACAACGCTGTTTTTACAACGCATGCCTTTACAACGCATAGTGCTTTGGGGCGCTGGATAGTGAATAGTTTAATTTACTATTCCAACTCCAGTCCCCGTGGATAGTAGGGAAGGTGTTGGATAGTAAATTAAACCTATTCCCTATCCTAGAGCGCCCCCCAGCGCAATGCGTTGTAATGGTTTGCGTTGTAAAAGTTGTGTCGTAAAGGCACTGCGTGGAAAAGTTGCGTTGTAAAGGATGCTTCCCACCTGAGGCTGGTTAAAAAGGGTTAAAATATGCAAGGAACTGTGGTTGCAGAGTAATGGTGGTGCAGGCAAACTTGCCTCTGAAGAAAAAGCTTGTAAGCTCTGAAACGTGTCAGGCAGCAAGACAGGACAGATCAGAGAAGCAATGTGTCCATATGCAGGGACATGTTTGGGTAAAGATTAATGCACAGTGAGTCCATCAGTGGGAAGATTGCACCGCCCTTCAGAAATATCGTATGGGATCGTCTTACCTGAACTTTGCGGATGAAATTGACAGCACAGCTGGTTCCTAATTAATGGGAATAGGATTCTACTCTGAGGCCCACTGGAGGGCGAAAATGAGTCCTGCAAATAGTTTGAAATGTACAAAAAGCCATCGGAGGCTTGTAGACTAACTGAATAAAACTACATGTTTCAGTGTGCATTGTGCAAGGTAAATAACTGAAAGGCACACCTAAGGCTAGTTACAAGGGGTTAAAAAACGCAAGGAACTGTGGTTGCAGAGTAATGGTGGTGCAGACAAACTTGCCTCTGAAGAAAGAGCTCGTAAGCTCTGAAATGCGTCAGGCAACAGGACAGGAGAGATCAGAAAAACAACGCCTGTTCTCTTGAATTAAAGGATTCTGTTGAATCACCAGCTGGAGGAGTGCGTGTCCATATGCAGGGGCATATGTTTGGGTAAATATATATATATACATTTTGGATGTTGGTCCGAGGCGGCTTTCTCTGACGAAACGAGCCTCCTCTCAAGTAGGGCTACGCAGCAGGAAGCTGAATTAGTTGACCCGGAACGGATAGTTCTCCTGGAGGAGAAAGCTGCTTAACCCCCAGATGGCGGATAAACAACTACGAATTGTGGCAAAGCAGTACGACCTAGGTCGGAGGACGCGGGAGTCCAAGGCAGGAGCACAAAAGGTAGGAGTTGCCTTCAGTGTCTGGTGAGAGGTGTGCACGGAGAGGGACAGCATAGAGGTGTCTGATATCCTCGCCACTAAGAAAATCACGTGCATAATTATGGCCGCCAACGTACTACGTGGTAGAGAGGAGGCAGCATATGAGATGTTTGTGTAATATTGAATCCTCACGGAGATTAATGGAAATTTTAATCAAGTATGCTGATGTATACAGGACTGACTTGCAAATACAAATGGACCAATTGAATGTGCTAATCCAATCTATTGAGAGGGATGATGTCAACTCAAAATTGAGAGAGGAGATGACCATATGCCTGAGAAAAGAGGAGGATGTAATTAAAAAACAAAAAACGTTTAAGTTTCAATGGGACAAAAATGATTATGACCAAGGTCAGATTTTTACTTTTCCTCGCAAATACGATGCAGCCAAAGCCTTACATAAAAGCAGTGACATACAAAGGGAAGGGGGAGCTGTGTCGGGCTCGAGTAAGGCATTGCAAACTGTGTCATTCATGTCAGATCTGATCTCATCGGTAGAAACTGAGTCCGAATCCGAGGGCAATTCAAGAGAACCAGTTGGTAATCAACCTCGGGACATAAGCACACCTTGGCTGATGAGTTGGTTTTTTAAGGGAGGTGAGGCGACAAACATTACGCCCGAGAAATCCAGATCCGAAAGCCAAAAGAGGAGAAATGTCAAGAGACACAAAAGGAGGTGAAGAAGGCGCCAAAACAAAAACAAACGAGAAGAAATCAAACAACAGGAGTCCCAATCTGCCAACACAATCATCAATCTATCGGAAATAGTGTTGGATAAAAAAAACTGTACTTAAGAATTCAAAGGAAGGCCAAAAACCAAACCACACAACAACATAAATATCATGAACTAGTTAATACATTGTGGGACAATGATTCAATAGTAGTGCATAGCTCTGACAAAGGGGGCAATGTGGTCAGTTGGCCACACAAATTATTTCAGGAGGAAGCATTGCAACAACTTTCTGATCGAGACTGCTATAAGCTAAGCAACAGACAAATGACCAGGACTGTACAGACCCAACTTCATTTGAAACTTTTAGCTTGGAAAAGCATGGGCTTGATCAATCGGGATGAATTCATTTTTTTTCACAATGTCTATCCCACCATTTCCATTATGTACCTAATACCAAAAGTGCACAAGGATCCTTCCCGCCCACCGGTGAGACCAATAATATCGGCCAAACAAGGTCTTTTGGAAAATGTATCTGTGTACATTGACTTATTTCTTCAAGAACATGTTAAGACCCTTACATCATTTATCCAGGACACCACAGAGTTTTTTTAAAACAAATATCTGACTTTGAATGGCATGATGAGTATTTACTCATAGCATTAGATGTGTCTAATTTGTATACATCCATTCAGCATGATGACGGAATAAGAGCTCTGGAATTTTATTTGGGAACCAGACTTATTGAATACCATGCACACAACAAAATGTTATTAGACCTTACAATTACTTTTTGTTTAATCAGCAAGTGTACCACCAGGTAAGAAGCATAGCTATGGGGGCGAGCTTTTCCCCTAGCTCCGCCTGGTTGGAGGGAGAAAATGAGCTTGACAACCGAGTATGCAGACATCATGACTAAGAATATCTTTACGTGGGTCCGTTATATAGATGAACTTTGTGGTTTGGGGTGGGGATAAGAGCAGTGCAGAAGAGTTTATATCCAAACTCAACATCAATAAGTTCAATCTGCATTTCAACCACGGCATTAGTAACTTCTGTGTTTGTGTGCCGCCTAATTGTTGGACATCCCCCATGGAGCTTGAATTTACGTGCAGCCGTCCTGCCGCAGGGCTGGCACCACTTCAGGAAATGGGGGCCACGGAGCTCCTAAGCATCAAGGGTTTCTAATGTGGGGCACAGAATGTGGATTTATTCAGTCACGCTTTCTGGGGCTCATGTGGAGTCTTTATTTTGCAGGAAATTTAAAGCTCAACCATTTGAGGAAAGAATTCTGACTTCACCTCTCACAAAGCAATGTGATTATCTCATATAGAGGCGTCCAATCAGGACTCACGATATCGCTTAAAATGTGCAGGTGTTGCCGTACTTGTGCTTTGGACTGTAATTACCCTTTGAGAAAGAGGAACTCTCGAAACGCGTCAGGGCTGCGGTCCGCCGCTGCTGTTAATTGCCGGAAAACATGACTGATGTACCAAAATAAAGCGATTGGGTAAAGCTCTTCTGTGTTTGTGTGGCGCCTAATTGTTGGACATCCCCTATGGAGCTTGAATATATATATATATATATATATATATATATACACATATATGTGTGTATATATCTCTGTGTGTATATATATAGTGTTAGACCTGACATCTTTGCCGTGGTTCCCCCTATCTTTGCCTCTACCTCCTGTATTTTTGATGCTGTGCTGGATTTCGATTTTGCTGGTTTAGATGCTTTGGGCATTTTGCCACTGCTATTCAGTGTCAAAGTGCAAGTGCTCCCTGTGTAAATTGTTATTATGATTGGTTATCCATGATTGACATATTTGTGTCACCAAGAAGTCCCTAGTAAAGTGCACTGTGTGCCAGGGCTGATGATAACAAATGCTACTAGTGGGCCTGCAGCACTGATTGTGCCACCCACATGAGTAGCCCTACAATGGTGTCTCAGGCCTGACACCGCAGTACCTTTGTGCAGTCTGTGAACTGCCATGTCCTCCTGGTCAGTGTCCCCATTGGCCAGGCATAACCCTTCCCTTTGTACACAGTGGTCACCCCTATGGAAGGCCCAAGGTCCCCCATTGGGCAGGGTGCAGTATATGTGAAAGGCAGAGCATGAACTTGTGCAGGTGACATGCTCTGGTAGTGAATTACAGCTGATTTCGTTTTTCACTATTGTAAGGCTATCTTGCCCCATAGGCTATCATGGGGATGCTGGCTACAGTGACTACCAGCATATCTTCCCATAGGAGCAAGATAGGATATAAAAGTCTGGTATCCCTGAACTCAAAATTTAATAACACATCTTTTAGGAAAGGTTGTTTTTAAATCCTGTGTTTGAGAACATCACTTTTAGAAAGTTGCTGTTCTCTTGTCTGACCTTTCCCTGTGCCTTGACCAATATGTGAATTGACTGTCTGGTTTGTGAGTGACAGGGGCTGGGTGGCTCCTAGAGTCTGAGTGGGCCATCCCGGGGCTGAAGGGCTCCATCTGCATCTAGAGTAGTGGGAGGGGGTAGCACCTGGGCCTGAATAGGGCTGTGCCTGTCTTCCACAATGCTGGCTCCACCTGCTGCTAGGTGGCTGACGGCCCTGCCCCTCTCTCTGAAAGGAAAGGAGAGGCCAGGAAAACAAAGTGCTCAAGGAACACCCAGAACTGGTTCAGACCGGGCTCAGAGCCCTCCTGCACAAAGGGATCAAAGACTTTTAGGGGTATAAGTACAGGACCCCTGACTACAGAAAATTAGATCATCCTGGAAACAAGAAGGAACCTCTGCCAAGGAGAAAGCTGGAAGACTGAAGAAGAAGGACTGCCCTGCTGTGAGATGCTGGACTGACCTGCAGTTGCTTTGCTGCCTAGGATAGGGGAAGGACTTTGTTGTTGCTTTGTCCCCTTACTTGAAGGAATCTCCAAGGGCCTGTTGTGAGCTGGCTCCCTGTTTTGAAGTCCCAGGAACAAAAGGACTTCACCCCCAGCTTCCCTGAGCTCTGCCGAGAGAGCTCTGTCCTTCCTACAGTGCTTGGGCCAGTTGTGGTGCCTCTGGAAGTTATACCTGTGCTGGGAAGCTGGCAACCAAGATTTGAGAGACTTTGCTACAGAAAAGTTATTGCATCACTCGCTTGCGGAGCGCATCCCTGATAGTTCGAGGAAATTCCCGCCGCTACGAAGGCCGAGATCCTCGCAGCGCCTCTTGCCGCTGCTGGAGACGTCGCATACTTCGTTTGCGGGAAGATCACCATCGCTGCGAGCATCGTCGCAGAGCCTGTCTTCGCTGAGTGATATCGGCGCACCGCTTGCTTGCGGACCGCATCACGGTGCTGCGAACATCGTCGCGCGAGCCACCGCATCGAAGAGCTGCGAGAGGAAGATCGCCGGTGGATCACGCATCGTCGCCCCAGAGATCGTCACAGCCCCTACAGATCACTGCATTGTGCCTTTGCGAGACCAAAATTCCTACGGAACCTACGCACCGGAATCCATACAAGTCATCGCCTTGATCCCTATACAGACCGTATTCGTTGCAACACGCCCGCTGCTGCAGCGGGGCTGTCGCCAACGCCTCCCCAGGGTCTCAGGAGCAACGCATCGCTTGTTTTCCACCGCACCAGCTTCTGTTTTGAAACTTTGTCGCATTTAAAGGTACTGTTGGCTAAACGTGACGCAACTGTGAACTTTTCACGCAATTGTGGATTATTTTTATCGCAACTTTAAGAAACCTTTCGCAACCATATTCTTGAACTGTGTATGTTGGATTTTTGTCGTTTTGGTCTTGTGTAGTTTAGATTAAACACCTTTATTTTTCTAAACTGTTGTGGAGTCAGTTTGTGGTGTTTTCCCTGTGTTACTGTGAGTGTTGGTACAAATACTTTACACATTGCCTTTGGATAAACCTGACTGCTTGTGCCAAGCTACCAAGGGGGTGAGCAGAGGTTATCTAAAGATTGTTTCCTCCTTACCCTGACTAGAAGCAAGGATCCCTATTTGGACAGTGGTACCTACCTCTGCCAACTAGAGACCCCCAGTTCTAACATATAGACACACACAAGCATATATGAGCTACATGCATTGGGCACTGTATCCGTTTGGCTCTCATTCAGTCAAGCTGTTTAAGTCAGTCGGTATATCCGCTTGAATAAGAAAGACCCCCGGCTTCATAACCTTGGTCATGATAATCCTGCTCTCTTTTATTGAGTGCTTTGATTAACGAAGTTCTAGTTGTACAAAATTATGTATGAATTCTTGGGTGCTAGGCAAACGCGCCTGGTCCCAGCTTCAATGTTTCCCAGAGCCTGTTAGTCTTGCAATGGCACACAATACCTCTGTTAGGTTTGATGCGGTGGGAGGTCCTTTCCTTGCGCCCCCAGCGCCATCTCTCAGCTGAGCTGCATTAGCCACAGCTCCTCTGTGGTAACCAACTAATACTGACCTTTCCCATCCCACCTGGCATCTTTTACGGTTCCATCGGCTGCTGATTTATGAACTTCTAAATTGCACTGTATATTTCACTTCTTTCTGTGGCTGTATTAAAACAGTAGGGGCGGGGGGTGCTGGTGATGGCCCTGAGGACACCCTTCCCATCATCTACTTCTTGGAGTGTTTACAAAGGGCACACACCCTGGAGTGAGAGCTGTGGGGCTCTAGGGGATGGTGTTTGACACTCCCCCTTTAATAAAAGGTGAAGGCTCCCTCACCTCTGCAGTCCCTGATCTCTAAGTAGATAAAGCCTGACCCCTCAAAGAAAGAGAGAGAGATGCAACTGGTTTACAGGCTATCTACTGTGATGTTGTAGTTGTATAGTGTGGGGCTGCCTCTAGTTTAGAGTGGCTTCGAGGCACTAGAACTGTCTCAAGTGATTACATGTGAACCCGTGTGGTTACCACATGACCTATGTGGTAAGAGCTGGAGTTGACATGCACGGACCTTGATGCAGCTACTATGGTGCAAACTGTTGAGAACAATGAGATACTGGGGTGAATCAATGTCAAAACCGTGCATAGTGCCATCTCCTGGCATCAAGACGAGGCCTGGAAATAGGCAGACTGTAAAGGCCCTGCTGACTGCTCCCTGTCCATGCAGCTCCATATTATGCAGCAGCCAGTAAAATAGTTGATTGGGTTAACACTTGGGCCACTGGAATAATGCTATTGGGCGGCTGCAGCTTTTTTTCACATAATTGTTGATTTGTGCATTTCCCACATAACCCATCATCTGCTGTATAATCTGCAGATTTTGAGAAAAAAAATTCTGGATCAAATGGGTCAAACGTTACTAACAATCATTGTCACAGCCAATAGGTATCGGCAATCTGAGAGCAGTAGGTGTTGCCAATGTTAATGCATTTGTGTATATCAATAAAACAGCTCCAGAGCTGTATACACATGCATTCACATTGCAAACGCCTATAGTTCTTGGATTGCGGAGACCTATTGGTTATGCCAATGCTCCTTTAAATATATGGTCTGCTGGATATGGACAGCTGGAGAAGGAGGCTCTGAAAAGGTTGCACATTAAAAATCCTGACATGGATGAGCAGAAGTAGGAAGGATCTTGCCTGAGTGTGACTAGACAGCTCTGAGGTAGCTGAGGCCCAGTCTTAATAGCTACTGTTCAGTTGCGCACTGAAAGAAATTGCAACATTTCTTTTGGTAAAGTGGGTGGCCAGCACTATATCCTTAGACTAAGATTAATGTGTACTTTAAGATTCACACACGTTACAAAGACCGAACTGGCAGTTTTATATGTGCTTTTTTTCTTGGCCCTTAACCCAAATCTAAGTTTATTTTACCAGAGCTTTTGTGTACAGCCCTATTTTTTCAGCTACTAATAAAATTCAACCTTTGAGCTGCTTGGTTGATGGTAGAAATTACTGTGCCTATCACCTGGTAGATCAAAGTCCCTATTAAACAAATGGTCCCCTTCTATTTAGATTAAAATGTTCCTGTCCGAGGAAGGGTTTGTGGTTGTACATTTCAAGAGTGTTTATCTGCAACTCAGTAAATTAGAGAAGTGTAAACTCCCAACCTAAATAACTGGGAAAGGGCTTGAGAGATTGCGACTGATGCGTCTGTAGGTTGAGAGCTATTTTGGATTATACCCATGACCTAGTACAAGAAGTGCAACAATTCTGCTTAGTCCTCGACAGCTGCTGCTTTACTGTTGCCTGGGAAGCTCCCCAGGAACAAAAACTCCAAACCCAGTCTATCTCAATCCTGGAGGTGGAAAATAATTGAATGTACTCACTTGGAAGTGGCCTTTAAGAAAGCTGCTGATGTTGCAAAAGCATCTGCGTGACCACCTGTGCTGAAGAACTGGCTCTTTAAAGCGGGCCAGCATCCAAAATTCAACATTATAGCCATACAAATGCCCCCCACCTTTGAGGAGGGGGTCAGCTTTGAGTTCATCACCTGTGGCGAACAGAAGAAAGTGGTTTACTGCTGAGGGAATGCTTGAGCCTCATCGCACAGTCCTGCCCTTGAAGGTCTGCAGGAAATCTGGTAATGCTCTTTGCATACCTTGCCACTTTTTCTGCCCAGGATGAAGTAGAATAGAAAGGTAACTATGCGGATGATCTGTGGCTGTTGTTTATCATTTATCAGTCCCTAGAATCCATGGATTTCTTCAAAAAAACAACACTGTACATCGTCCAAGACTGGATGAATAGTAATCAACTTTAACTCAACTCTGATAAGACAGAGATTGTTATTACACACAATAAGGTTGATCTGTGGAATTCTTCTTTTTGCCCCCCCCAACAAAGAGTATCCCCCTCCCCCACAGCTTAATACAGTGGTTCCCAAACTGTGCGCCGTGTCTCTCTGGGGAGAAGTCAAACCTAGCCAGGGGAGCCGCACACCAAGAACTTTAATGCATTTAATGTTGAAGGGTCTGTTGGCTTCAGTTAAACTAATTAGACTTAAACTCATGATATCGATGATTTCTAAGTGACATGCCTAAAATTGTAAATGTAGTGCTTAATTGATGGAATGTCGAGGGAGATGGCCTCCATATTTCACGGTATCCTAATGTTCCAACACTCCTAAAGTAAGCAGAAGACGCCTGATTTATTTTGTTAGACTCGTTAATAGTTTCGTTTTTTTCCAAATGCATTTTACACCAATGGAAGGTTATCAGGAAAGTACAGTAGTCCTGTCTATTAAACACACTGAGGGACCAATTACGATGATAGTCGGAACTCTTCCGACCTAATCAGTTCCGGAATCGCTTCTGACCGAATCTGGTTCTGCAAGTTCGACCGACCGATTACGATGCGTCTGAACGTCATTTGGTTGGACTCGCATTGACATTATTGGGAGCCTGTGTTCCGAACCAAAACACAGGCAACCATTGAACAAAGGGGCGGTTGGGGAAAACCTTGCACCCTGTGCCACACTGTGCATGGTTGGAAAGAGGGGTCCACTGGGTACCCCCACGTGCCCCAACTGGAGGCCTACAGGTAGAGGGGGGTCTGCTACAGGCCTCCAAAGTCAGATTCCACAGCTGTTTCATGTCGGGAAGACCGATTTGGAAAGGCTGTAAAAATTGGACATCGTAATCGCTCGGTCGGAAATTGTATCCTTAGAGCTGTACGATTCGGCTCTGAACGACTCGGGCTGTCCAAATGCTGAACGGAACCGAATCGGACAGCCCAAACGGTTTCCATACATCGTAATCGGTTGTTCAGGAATTGTATCCTATTCGGTCAGAAACATAGGTTCCAAGTCACATCCGTAGCGTTTCCGACGGACATTGTAATCGGCCCCTAAGTATTAGTAAGTATTGACATTTGAATTTGATTCATAAGTACTTCCAGTACACATTTCTTTCAGACCTCACACATTTCCAGACAGGCCTGCTCTCTCCTTGAGCACAGGAAGTAAAACACCTTATGCTGCATAATTTCAACGTTTAGAAGCAAGAAAGAGGGATGTTTAAAAAAAAAAATCATGAGTCACCCTGCTGAGACAGGTGTGTTGGCACGTATGACGTGCGTAGAAATGTGCATGCAGATATTCTTCAAGCGCAGAAACACTTTTGCAATGGGGCATAGGGGTGTTATCTAGCACTGTAAGTGGGATGAAAAAGTTTGAGAGGGTACTATGGAAAAGTTATGGACAAAGAAGTGTAACTGGTAATATTTTATTAGAGGCGCCGCCTAAGTCATACGAAACAACTTTGTATATATAATACCTTCATCAGCTTCATCCCAATTTTTTTCAGGGAGAAAAATTAAATCACTCCTGAGGCTGGGCTTGCATCCACCCCACCCTCCAAAAAAAGAAACAGTGGGGAGCCACGGGCAATGACCAATGGGTCAAGGGAGCCGCAGGTCAAACAAGTTTGGGAACCACTGGCCTAATAACTCAGTAATGACTCATTGAGTCCAGTAATGACTCATTGAGTTCTCATCGACAAGAACCTATCCTTGAAACCCCAACTTGGAGCAGTCACTTCCCCCTGTTTTTGTACCACTGCAAAAATGTAAGAAGATCGGCAAATTTCTCACATTTGATTCCTTTGTCCAGGTAATTTTGGCTTTAGTCATTTCTAGATTAGACTATGCCAATCTCTTATATCTTGGGCTCCCCAAAGACCTCAACCAAAGACTTAAGTTGGTTCAAAACCAGTCTGGCAGGCTTATTTTTTAGGCATTGCCATATTAGCCCCTTGTTGAGAAAGCTTCACTTACTTCCAGTGGAACAGCGATCTATTTTTTAAATGGGCTGTATGATTATTAGAATTATGCATGACAAAAGTCCTGCTTTCATATCATCAAGAATGAAAAAATATACTCACAATCGCAACCTTATGTCCCCTCATAATTACCTCCTAATAACCCTCTCATTTAAAAAGACAAGATTGGGAGGTTCCAGATTTTCTGTTCTTGCTCCACATATCTGGAGCTCTCTTCCCTCTAAGCTGAGATCAACACCCAACTATATGAGATTCTGGAAACTTTTGTTTTTGTTGAAGAGCTGACTCTTCAGACAAGCGTATGACTAAGTTCTTGCAGTGCATTGTCTATGTTATCCAGCGCGAAGAAACCTGACCAGTGATCGAGCGCTATATAAAACTCTGTAAATGACTGGATTACATGGCTCCCCTGACCAAAACGGATAATCAAGGGTCAGATGAGCAAGAGAGCCAGCAGGACTGCACAGTTCAAAACGCCCACCCAGTAGTCTCACTGAATGTGTGTGAAGGGTGGGAGAACTAGGTCAGGACCCCCAGCAGTGCAGGGTCACCCACAGTAAAAAAACAATCACCAGGACAGCTCTTTGGTTAAAGTTCCAAGAAATAAAGTAAACATTTGAAAATCACACAGATTCGTAAAAGCGGAGAGACTTGCATGGCTGTAAAAGGACAACCACTCTTTCAGTTTTCACTCTGTGTCCTGCTTGCTAGGCAACCAGGAACAAGTGCACACGATCGTGACCTGATGCCTGTGAGTTGCATAAAAGTATTGACCATGGCAAAAGTGTTTGAATCTCCTTAAAGAGTGGGCAAAGATTCACATTACAAACTTTATTGACAGTGAATAAGCTTGGGTAAGGCAATAGATAGGTTTATTGTGAATAGCTTGGTAAAGTCAGAAAGTCTGTGTTTTTGGTTGCAAATAGTTAATGTTCAGATAAGAGGCATTTAAGGGCACATTACTGGTTTACCATATTATGGCCTACTCGCACATCAGTTGTCATAGAATCTCAGATGACCAACAGGCAATGCTTACAGAATTATAGGCTCGTCTCAAATAAATATTTAGGGTAGCTGATTTTTCCCTTAGTTAAAAACAACACTTCTGGTCCTTACCAACGTAGCACCCCTCATCCTGGAGAATGTATTGTTTACCTTACTGGATATGCGTCCTAGATTAGAAGTACATAAGGGTATATATGGAATTAACACTCACCTTGGCTCTGGCTCTCACTTTGGCGAATTGGCCATTCGCAGTAAAAGTTTACCATGAATGCACCGGAACAACAGAACGTGAGCCTTCATTATTCTGGTGATTTTGTTTTTATACACTATTATTTTGTTAGCATAGATGATGCCTGGGATCACATTTTACATTTCGCACTAAAATATAGTGTTGAATGATAGATTTGCGTTTCATGTACATTTTCGAAATTTTTGCAGGAATTTCATTAATTATGCTAATTTTGCACACCCCTCGTATTTTTAAAGTCATCAGAAGAATGTTCTCACAACAGCAGCAAATCAGTCCCGTGAATCATCTTCACGTTCAATAGCAAACAACTCCTTAAAATATTTGGTGATTTACAATATCGTTTCATTTCCCTGATATAAATTTTCCTTGCATAATATATTCCTAAATTGCGCGTTTTAAATGTTCCCTCGGGATATGGTATCTTTTTTGGTGCAGAGAATTAAGAAACCTCAAAACTCTAATCTCTAAACTCTATACATTCTCCATATGGAATGTGAACCCCGATGCACTGTGGCATGTATATCAATGTGTGGTCTGTGTGGTCCATCAGTTACCTGATGTGATACTGACATTGCCAAGTCTGAGACTGTTCCTGCAGTGAAGCCTGAGGCAATAGACAATTCAGGTGGTGAGAACAAGCTTGTGTTTTCGCACCCTATTTTAGGCCTCGCTTTTCAGACTGTGCGTGTTCATGATATTTTTCTGAATTCTGTTGTTTTTGTTGTATGACAGACAGGTACTTGCGTGTTGCTTAAGCGCTCTCCTTTGTGCCCTCTTTCCCTCCATCAGAGTTGCATTTGACCTCCATCCCTCCTGCCCTCCGTCCTAAAGGATGTTGATCTCTCTCTCTCTTTCTTGCTCTCTCTCTCCCTCCCTCCCCCTCTCGCCTTGACACATGCTACTCTGTAGTTGATAAAGTATGTTTTCGGAGTGCGCGTGCCACTTATGTTTTTCAGACTCTTGTAGTTTTAGTTGACCTGTGGACATGATATTTCTTCATGTTGCCCTCTTTCCCTCCACCCGTCTATATTGCCTTTATACTTTCCCTCCCTTCGTCCCACCCTCTGTCCATGTGCCTTCTCCCTCCCTCCTTTTCACCCGCCGTTCCTGTGGCTTTTCATCTCTCTCTCACCATACTAAAGAATGACAGGCCATACCATACCATTCCATGATATACAAGGACATACCATACCATAATGTGACAGGCCATACAATATTATACAATGGCAGGATATACTGTCCCATACCATAACAGGACAGGCCATACCATACCATACAATGACAGCTCATACTATACCACATCATAACATACTGCACAATGGCAGGCCATACCAAACCTTACCGTACCATACTGCACAATGACAGGCCATACCATAACTTTAGTGCTTGATTAGTGCAGATGTTTTCCAGTGCCGTGGCACCAGCACATATTGGTCAACACCAGTTCCTATAGCAGTCTGCCACATGGAGGCCATGTCTGTCTATTTTAGAGATGAGCACAACAACAGTTGTTCGTTAATTTCATATGTATTAAAAAGTATCCAGCATGGAATCTTTTATAGATTCACATGCTTGAATATTCCCCCTCATCATGGTGAGAGTCCCATGGTAACAGTAGAAATAGTAGTACTGAATACATTACATAGACCTCCATAGAGAGAAAACTCAATTGAGCACTCAATCAACCTCGTTTAATAACATCCAAAGCTCAGCC